>NC_140033.1:12907990-14344569 GCF_963513975.1 Fringilla coelebs
CCATTGTTGGGCTCATCCTCTTCTCTGTTAAACTTCAAGTTTGCTTTTTTTGCAGGAACCAGAATTTTGCTTCATACTGTGGAGAAGCACTTTTCAAAAGGGAAAAGCACTGCATCAAAGCAACATTTCTACCTTGGACAACAGCAAATTGCTTGGCAGTCCTTTTATTATATTCAAGGCATTCTCGCTACAAGCAATGGTGCTTCAGCCATGAACTTCAGAGAGATGAGGATAAAGCACTAAATGCAATGAAGATAATTTAAAGCATGTTCAGCAAGGAAATGAGCTAGTATGGAGCTCTGCTAATGCTGTATGCTAAGCATGCTTCCTGGGGAGGGCTGCAAAGCCATCCACACTTTGGGACAGGAGCTCCTACAGAGGCTTTGTTTTCCTTCCAGCCCGGTGGGGGCCTTGCAGTGCCACAGCAGAGGGAGCAGCTAAAAGATGAGGTGCATCCCTTCCTCTTCATTGTACCAATTCTAGGGCAGGAAACACTCCCAGGCAGAGTGCTGCTGCAGTAAGTGGCTTTTGGGGAATAAAAAGAATTTGTCTACATAGGATTTGCTGATTTGTTTCTTGAGAGTTTTAACAGCACTAGTGTTGTATATTAGTGAAGGTAAATGATACTGGCATTTGGGCATAAGACCAGACTTGGAGCTAGGTCTCAAATAGATCTACAGGCTTCCATACAGATCTTTATGTTTCATACACCACCAGTAAACACATGAGGCTGTCTCACCACTGCAGTTGGGTGTTTTGATCAATTTGTGGTTCAGCAGCCACATGCCAACATGCCAGCCAGGACCAGCCCTTCTCCCCCAGAGACACTCATTCTTCAGCTTTTTAGTGTAATTTGTTCATTGTGAACCAATACAGCTACAGCCTGGTCCAAGCTTAACCTCAGACTAGAGCCAGCACTTGCAAAGTCTCAATACTCCTCCCAGATATTTCTGCTTTTCTAAGGAAATGCATAAATATTACTAGGACAAAATTTCAGCTTTCATCCTGTAGAGGTTGTACAAATTTTAACTGAACCGTCTTTTTTGAAAGGTACACTTAAAAAGAACTTTAACAGCTGCTCTCAGACTTTAGGTGATTAATTTTGAAGTAGGTTCTATAAAAGAATGAACAATAACAGCCAAAGGTTGAGGCATTAATATTAACCTGTAATAAAAGGAATGATGTTTAAACCATTCCTAGAAATAAAAGATGAGTACCTGGTCCTAGAGTGCTGGAAGAAGCACATAGCTTAAATTATATCCAATCAGGCAAAATACAGATATTAAACATTTATAAGCAGCTCTGATATATTCTGAATTAATCAGTTCTGCACATTTAAATGTTTCAATATTTAATGCTGCTACCTCCACAGTCCTGAAGAAATATTAAACTTTTGTATAGTCCTTTGTAAGGGATAGCAGAGATTTTACTACACATAAAATCTGAATTGTGGCTGTAGGTTTTGTGCTGTGCTATGTTTTGTGGAGAACCATGATTATAATGTACAACTGAAATTCTGAACATTTTTACCACAGATGAAACAGAAATAAGGGCAGTAATAACACAAGTAACAGTTATTAAGCCAGGGGTAAGTACATGTCCAATCTGATTAAGTCTCCTAGGCATGATGGATTACTCATGAAGGCTTACTAATATCATACTTCTGTGAAATCTCTCAGATGAGTGTAAATGGCATGCTAAAGGCATTTTAGACATTGCAGAATATTAATGTTACTGTGTTAGTAAAGTAAATCTTCTACAAAACACCAGCTGTGGTAAGCAAACAATATATACAGATAGAGATATTTAGCTGCCCACAAATTCCCTCACTCTAAAAAGCAAGCACTCTGAAATATTTTCTTGGTGCTGCCAATAATGGTAAATTTAAATTCAAGAACTCTGTACTAATTTATCAGTAGTTTTAAAACACATTGTTTGAAAGCATATGAAAGTTGAAAATGAGAACGTGAAGACCTCCTTTAGATGAGAGTGAGTCATATGATGCTGATTCCAATATTAAAAAGCTTGCTTTGATTGTAAACATATTTCTGAGATTCTGTGCTTTATCACCTCTAAATAAAGTGAAAAATACCTTGAAAAATTCCTAGATAAAACACTAAGACAACGAAGTACAAAACTGTTGATGTTTGATGGAAATTGTAAAAGGACAACAAATGGCACAAAGCCTCTGCATGGACACATGCTCATTTCCACATCACTCTGGAGTTCAGACTCTGCAGCACCTGAACTCCTGCCCATCTCTTTGCCCCTGGTCAGTCAGTGTAAATTCAGTAAATTGCTCTCATTCTGCATGGTTTTGCCTGAATTATCATTGCAGACCACAAAACTGAATTTACCAGTGGTATTAAGTTTATAACAGGGCAATTTCAAAGAGAACCGCAGCAATTACAATTGAAGGGATAGCACATAAAAATTAGTATGTGTAGGTTGATAGCCAATACACTACCAAGCCTGGCTCTCATGTGAGTTATTTTTAAAAACAACAAATTCAACACAACCTCCCTATCACTGAAGGGGTATTGGGGCCAGACAAAGGTAATACAGAGACTCTATCACCAGAAGGCATGAAAAAGCACTTTATTGTTAGAAATTCACAGTTCTTATAGAAACAATGGTGGACCTAAGACTTGATTGGCCTTTAGGAATCTTCTCTCACCTATTGGCCAAGAAGGGACAACTCCTTGTAAACATCTTTGACAAACAGAGATCATCTGCCAGGTGCAGAGATTGAGGTAATAATTGTTTTAATTCTTTCTCGAGCTTTCTCACAGCTTCCCAGGAGAATCCTGGGAGAACTATGTCCCTCTCTTTCAGAAGATATGCAATTACCACACCTCCCCCCAAACAACAACAAAAGAAAATCAGGACAAGATCTCAAATCTTTATTCTCCATTTATTTTTGAGGAAACATGAGCCTCATCCTTTAACACCATTATCTTTCTAGTAACCAAATCTACCACAAATGCTCACACATAGCAAAAGGAACAGAGAGGCCCCAGTTCAGTCCTTGCACCACTCTGGTCCTGCTAACCCACACTCATTCCCAGAGACCTCAAACAACCAAAACTTGCAGGTGCACAAGGCCCCAGACATTATCCTTGGCTGAATTCACAATATTGCTGCAAGTGAACTCCAAAACCAGCAGTGATTCTGTCCCCTGGTGAGATGCTTGTGAGCAGCAGCCAGAGTCCTTTACATCACCTGTTAAACCAAAAGTGGGCATCATTGTCTAAGAGCAAACATAGACACATGAAACTATTGCAGGTAATTTCTTTGTGAAGGGTTGTGTTTGCACGAAAAACAGAGAGGAAGATAAGGGGAAGTGAAGAGAAAAGGCATGAAAGAAACTGTAAGGACACGATGTCGCAGCTGTGAGACCAAACCCTCACTCAGCTGCTCTGGAGGCTCTGTGATGGACAAAAAGAGTCTCTCATGCTGATCAAGGAAATCCCTCAGAGATCAGCTCATGTCCCAGTACACTAAATGAAACAAGACTTCTTTAGAATTAGGAGGAGATAGTCAAAGAAAAAAATGGGAGTTACCAATTTCTTTCCTTACTGCAAGTGATTCATATGTTCCTGAGAATTCTCAGTTGGATCTACCATCCATGGAGAGGCAGTACAACCACTGAATCAAAAAGGTGCAAGTAACAGACAAGTCACAGACATGTAAGTGACCCTCAAGCAAGAGTTCAGAAAGAGTTTAAAACCAAACCAAAATGATGAACAAAAGCTGGTATAATATAATTTCTAGAAACTTTTGAATTTTGCCCAAAAAGTTGGGGAGTCCCTTGCAGATAGATGGGGTTCTTACTGAGACAGTCATGGCAGACTTGGGTAATTTTCAGGTCAGAATTAATTAATCAGCCTGACCTGACTGCACAGACTCAGTTTCTCCCAAAAACAGGATAGGGGAAAATTTGGACTAATTTGAAATATGCTAGGAAAGAGAAACTCTAACACAGGCCTGAACAAATGAGGAATCACATTGGGAAAGAGATTAAAGAATTACAAAAAAAAGCCTTAATTCCTACAGAACAACACAAGGGAACTTGGCCTTGCAGAACAATATCAGAGTAAGGAAGTTTTCCAGTGTGGAACACGGACTACAAATGAAAGGATAGTGGATACCGGTTTGAATATCACTATTTTTCCAGCAGATGTAGGAAAAAAGCTAAGAGGTGGACCTGTAATTGGCTGTGTGCATTGCTGACAAGGCTGGGGAGATAACTTGTCCCCTGGAAATGTAGGAAAACAGGTTTTGATGGAAAGTGATGGAAATTTGAGAAAGCGATTCAGACAATTATGGAATTACACAATCTGCTGCCTCCTTCAGATCTAAGAACGGCAAAACCCCCACCAAACCCTTGTAAGATAACAACATTGTAATATATTGAAAATGAAGTGCATTGAGATGTAGCTTTGCAAGATCCTGGCCATTGCCAGTGGTGCTCTCATGCCCCCCTGTGCAGAAACACAAAGGCAGCAAGAAAGGACAAAGAGTCACTCACACCCCTCCAGAGGCCCCAGATCCCAGGGCAATCTTGGCTTCTAAAATTTCAGTGCATTTGAGACAGCAGTCTATCCATTTTCCAACTGTTTCTAAAAAGCTACAGATAATAAAGATAATAATGAAAATAAAGATGGGAACTGTGGTTGCAAAGGTCAAACGTGAGATGCATGTAATGTTAGTGTGGAAAAGCTGAAAGGACAAAGGAGAGTCTCTACTCAGTGATTTCACATTTAAGCAAGGAGCAGCAAATTCTTCTTTGCAAGCATTGGGATTCCCTCTCCAAACCAACAATTATAAATAAGAAATTATAGTGCAACGGATCACACCACATGGATAAGTTGTAGAGAAGAAATTTGGAGAATCTGCTTTTTCCAAGGTGCAAAGACCTAAGTGGAGATATTTTAAAGACATATTACCTTTAGCTCTAGTGGGTAAGCACTATAGATGCTACAGCAGGTTCATTGTGCTCCTCCCAAACTGACCTGAAGAGCGGTAAGCAGCCAGCAGAAGCAGATCCAGGTGGCAATGAAAGCACAGCTTTATCAAATACACCAATCCTCACCAATTTACTTTGGATGCTGCTTTCTGTGTGAGGGGTGAAATGGGCAGTCTTCCCTGGCCAGACTGCTGTATCTAGGGGATATCTTGAGGCAGGGATTGGCAGAAATTAAATGAGAATGGAAAGTGGCTAATGGGGCTTATATATATATAAAAGACAAATATTGAAATTTACACCAAATACATAGCACAGCAAAGACAGACCTAAGCTATTCCAGTGATTTATGCATAACTAAGTCTCTCACTTGCAAAACAAATTCCTTCAAACTTGCCACAGATCTCATCATAAAGTGGAGGAAAGCTGAAGGTCCCAGCAGGCAGTCTCTGAGTTACACATATGCAGAACCACAAAAATTTAAGCTACTGTTCTGAAACCTGATTTTCTTTCTTTTGTGAAAAAAAGTAGAAATCTCTTTCAAATTGGTCAGTAATTAGAAATATCAATACATAAATCTGCCAAATATCTGTGCACCATTTTAATGAAAGCAAACCTTTAATAAACATTGATCTAAAAGGTAAGGTTGTTGGAAAGTTATAAGCAAATGTAACAACACATTTGAAAGGAAAACGTCTTCAAATTACAGCTAGAGCACCGTGTGGATCCTTCTGTGCTATGGTGGGTCTAGGAAATAATACCAGTAGGAAAATTGTAAAACATATTGGGATGGCAGGTGCTGCAGTTCATTGTTATGCTGAAAAGCTCCTAACAATCGTCTGTAGCAATTGCAGCTGTCTTTCTCTTACCAGTGTGTAATAATTATCCATCTGATTAGCAAATGTAACCACCTGCAGTTAACTGGTTTACTGGTATAGCTACTTGCAAGGATGAAATGTCTTTCAAAATCAGGCAAGTTAGTGCTCAAACTAAACTGCCCTGTCAAAGTTTCATACTGAAAGAGTACTTCAAGTGGTTGTGGAATTATCTGCACTTTGGTACAAGTGCTTAGAAAATGGTTTTCATAAAATGTGAAGAAGTGCCCTAAAAACAGCCTCAACAGATTTTAAAACACCAGGTAGCTCAGACACTATTCTATGAAGGAATACTATCACAACCACATTTTTATTACTAGAAATATCCATGCCACTGCAGGCAACCAGGAATCTCAGCGAACACATTTAAATATATACAGCCATTATATGTGGTCAACTTCTCATCTCTCTCCTCTTGCCTCAATGATTGTAATCTTGCTTCCTATATGAAAAAGCTGATCCTCCTCAGTACTCTCCACCTGGGCCTGTAAAACTCTACTCAGCCACTTGCCCAGGGCCATATGACAGCTGAGTAAAATATTATTATTTCTTTTTATTAGTCATCATGGTAAAGGATGAGGAGAGTAGATTTTCTATCTGCACCCTCAAATTTTCATGGCAATTTGATTGGGGTGACCTTGCTCTTCCATTTAATCTCACCAGGCAACAAAATATTTTAAAATATACACATATTATGTCAGTGTCCTCCTATGAGATACACAAGTAAAAGTGTCACACTTTTGGACATAAATTTTCATTAATGTCTTTAATGTCTCTTTTTCTGTATTATTGGCTTCAAGGTAATTTGATGAATTATTCAAGATGAATATTCCTCGTTCCATGTCCCACCTTTGCTTTCTGTGTGTTCCATCAGAACAGACTCACTTTGAAACCATTCTATTTACCTGCCTCTGTAGCTTCCTTTTAAATCTGATCATGAGTTTTTTTCACTCCTTTTCTGCTTCCTCTCATTTAAGAGACAGCAGTCCAGCAAGGAACATTTGGGTAAGCCTCATTTCCATATGGAAAACAGCATAACAGAATCACAAATGTGTTTCCCCAACATGTCTCTCACTAACTGTTGATCTCACCAGCTGTTTTCAGCTAAACACAACCAAAAGGTAAACATCTGGAAACTACTGCTTCTCTAAATCCTCTGAAAAAATCCTGAGAAAGGTGCCTCTTCACTGCCCTCCCTGTCTGGTCACCCCAGGGCTCTGAGTCTTCGAGCATTCATATAGAAATATCCAAAATCTGAATTTTACAAAGATTTGAGCACCAGGATTCCCGTTAAGTTCATCTGCATTCCCATGTGCTGGAAACCCCTGAATACCTCATCAGCACATGCAATGGGTATTCAGAATCTGAGGCACTCCACATCAAGCCTGACACCTTGGGAACTGAGAGCAGTCCCTGCAGGAACAGAGAAGGAAGCTGGACCACAGCTTTGAGCAAGGTTAAAGCAGAAAAGGGTGACGGAAGACAGGAGTGCTCAGCACTGTGCAAGCACTGAGCAAAAGAGCTTTTTGTCTCCAACCAATCACTTCCATGGCTGGGCTGGTCTCTTTGTCACCTTTGACATTTTATGTGCTTTTTCTAGCTCATTTTTTCTCAACAATTGGAAAATATCTTTTCAAATGTAATGTGCAACAAGTGTAATAATGTGTACATTCATTTAAACAATTTGGGATACATTTAAAGCAAGATTTTATCAATGCAAATTTGCAATTCAGAACATAAATATAAAAGACAGAAAATATGCCTTAAACACTAAATTGCTCATGGGCCATGGACAAATATACATGTAATCATCCAACAATTATTCATAGGGAAATACTATTAAAAAAACCCTGTATTTTTATCGTTCACATTCTCTGGATTTCTGTTCACGTGTAAACCTTACTGTTCCCATCAAATCTGCAGGCTTGCTTGTGTAAATCATTGTTGTCAAGCCAGGTTGCAAATCTGCTAAGAAACTCAAATTTTGCAAAGAGGGAATTTGGAAATTTTTACTTAGGAATTTTTGGGGGTTCTTTAAAGGAGAACAAGGAGTTGATACTTTAAGCATCTGACCTTCTCAGCACCTTTTCCAGCTTGTCCTCTCACTGAACCAACACAGTTCCCTTTTCCTGTTTTCTCTTCCTGAGCAAACACTTTTCCGGCCTTCCAAGAAGAGGGAGCCTTGGGGAGCCCTGTGCCCATGGAGCCCAGCTGGGATGCCAGGATGGAGCCCTGCACCCATGGAGCCCAGCTGGGATGCCAGGATGGAGCCTTGTGCCCATGGAGCCCAGCTGGGATGCCAGGATGGAGCCCTGGGGAGCCCCCAGAGCCCAGCTGGGATGGCAGGATGGAGCCCTGGGGAGCCCTGTGCCCATGGAGCCCAGCTGGGATGCCAGGATGGAGCCCTGTGCCCATGGAGCCCAGCTGGGATGCCAGGATGGAGCCCTGGGGAGCTGGTGCAGCACACGGGCACCACTTGGCATCACACAAACCTCCAGTGCCAACCAGAACAGACACACAGGAAAGCTAAAAAGCCACTTGCTGCCTGCTCTCCCTGCTCACTACAACACCCTTCTGAAGGTGTTTGAAACCCTTCTGCAAAATCATAATTTGAAATGTGTCTCATCTCTGCCCTCACTGAGAGTAAGTTGATGTGTCAGTTGGAGGCTGGCATCAACCATTTTTGGATGATTGGTTTCAAATCCTCTAATCAGCTTACCATCCAAATAATTGAGCTGTGTGTTGGGGAGGCCCTTCGAGGCATGAGGGAAAACATTCTCCTGCAAGCCCAGAGCAAAATTAGAGCTGTCATTTCCAGCCCCCCACGTTGCCTGCACCTTCCTGCACCAGCCAGCCTGAAGCTGCTTCATGTGCCCAGAAGTGTCCTGACCCCCAGCTCCCCACTACATGTGTGGCTCATAGAAATGCAGGGCAGCACCTCTGTTTTCCTAAGGAATACTCATATACTACTATATACATGGAGATTCAAAGCTAGGATTCAGACACCTTTTCCTTCTATTTTATCAAAATTTATTACCTTCACTAAATTACCCTTAGCAGCCACTCTGTGAAACAATAGGAGACACACTGTGACCCTCATAGTGGAAGCCTAGTGGAAGCCTAACTCAGAAGGGATGTAAATAGCAAGGAAAATACATACATTAGTGGGGGGGACAGTAGCAGATGCAGAGCAAGATTTTCTACTTGCATGGGCAGCCCATAATGGGCTGTAAAACAAGAGCAGCATCCTGTGGGCTGATTTCCTCCCATGCTGTCCTTGCTTAAAGGGAACAAATTACTGCTTGCCAATAGGGATGATACAGCTGCCAGCCCCAGCACTCCCTTTCTGGCCATCCCACCTGGTGCAAAGCCCCCTCAGGAGGGTGAAACACCAGTTTACACCCAAAAGCAGCGCCAACAAAGTTTGCCCATTCCCCTGAGCTCACACCTGCCCTGTCCGTGCCATCCAGGACACCTGCCCCCTCCGTCTTCCCTGCACAGCCCTCCCTCATTTCTCCCAGCTAAAGGAGAAATGCATGGGGAGCTCTGTTTTCCTCTTCTCTCACAAACTAGCATGCCCTGGTTTTTATATCTTCCCTTTTTTATCTCTCTTTTATTATCTTCTCTTATTTCCAAGTTCTCTGTAATTACATATTGGGACATCAAACGGTGAAGCAGGGACTGCTTTTGAAGGTTTTTGTAATTAGGTTTTCTATTGTGTCCTCTAATACCTCCTCTGGCTTTAGACTTACTTTTTTCTGTTCACAACCTCCTGAACATATGGCAGTAAATATGCAGCATGCTGTGAGCTTCACCTGGAGTCTACTTACAATATATCTGCAATGTAAATAACAGACTTCGTGTCAATCAATTAATCACACCCCAGTGCTTGGCAGAGGGCAGGCAGATTGCAGGAAGGGAAATTGGAAAGTGGTGTCTTGATCAGCATTGGACTTCAAGTATTAAATATTACCTAAGTTGGCATGTTTCTCTGGCATCGCTGCTGTTATCTAAAAATATTCTGTTATGATTGCATTAGAATGAATTCGAGGCCAAATTCTCCACTCACCAGGACCGTTTTGGTAACGTTTCACCCAATGGAATAATGATCTCATTTCCACAAAACATGACCCAAATTCAAATATCATACAGAATTTAAATTAAATTTAATTCAATTCAATTTAATTTAAAGTGATCCCATGATGGTGCACAAAATTAAAATATTGCCATTTCCGTAAAAATGTTTCTTTTTGGTTAAACAAATTCAAATTAATTATGTTACAGATGGTTTTTATTCTTGTTTTTGCAACCATGCATTTGAGCAAGACAAAATACTTTGTTTACCTGATTCACTTTACTTAACTCGTGGGATTCATGAGGATATCATCAATTATAATCACAAACACATCATTTTATGCTTTAAGAAAAGTACTCTGTTCCATTAGAGCTCTTCTAATTTGAAGATCTCAGAGGGTTTTCTGTACCACATTAAAATCCTTGTCATTCCCATGGAGGACAAGTGAAAATACAGAAATAAATCATCTAATATTTAAACACACTTGCATAGAGCACAGCACAAAAGTTAAGATCTCATGGGAAGAGCTTTCCTAATGTCAATAAAAATCTCACTGAAGGTAACAAAGGAGCCTGTCTGTGGCTGAGGTTCTCCCTTGTCTCACTGTACCTGGCCCAGGGCTGGTCTCTGCCAGGGCTGGTGCCTGAGAAGGGCTTTGCCCCAAGGCTGTCTTCAGGCAAGGGGGCAAACAAGTGCCCTCAGCCACCTTCCACCCGGCTCTCACTGCTGCAGTTCAGCCCTATAGGTCTTCAAAGGCTCTGGATTATCGCCTACATCCTGCTTCTTCTGCAGATTTATTCCCACAGGGATCTCTATGCTCTTTCTTTGCAGTTTCCCTTTACAGAAAGCTCCATCTTTTCAGCAGATGAAAAAAACCTCAGGGACTAGATCAACCTTTGGCTTAAAAGCCACTGACCTCTGATGGCCACCAGAAGAGCTGGTTATGCATCCAGGACAACAAATTATCTTCTGTGTATGGCCAAAAGCCCACAGCCCACTGCTGCTCCTACAGGCTTTGGTGCCACGGTGGGAGCTGGGGCACCCCTGTCACCCTGGGCACCCCCACCCCAGGGCAGCACTCTCTCCCCATCAGTGCCACCCTGTGCTCTCCCAGGACAGGCCACAGGGTCCCCAGGCCATGCTGGCCATGGAGCAAACCCAGGACAGCCATGCCCTGGTGCCCAGCACCCTGTGGCTGCAGAGTGGGGTTTGTTTTCAGCAGCAAAATGAAAACTGTTCTCAGTGGGGATCAGTCCCTCATGGTGGCATTCTGCAGTGTCTGTAGGGTACAGCAGAGTCTTACTAAAGAGTTTCTGTGCTTGGGGCATCTGCAGCCCCCCCAGATGTTCTCCTAGGGCTGATAAATAGCTGAGCTGACCTGACTGCCTCCAGGTTTAGTGATGGCATGACCCTGGGTGCTTTTGCTCTGCTGGCTCCCGATTGCCATCAAGCTTTCGTATCTTTTTGCATCTTTGAGACCTGTATCCCTGTTACATTTGGTTAACCAATGTTAACCAACACATTCCAAAGGGAAGAGGACAGACAGTGTACTGACAGTGCCCATAAAGTTTCTTCAGGGAAAAATACATTGATTTGCAAGCATAAGCATGCAGAAAAGGCAACCACACCGCAGCAGTGTAAAGAATATTTATTTAGCATATTGGTCTACAATGTCTTGTTATGCCAGGGATAACAGCTCCAAAGAAACAGAGGCACACAGGGACATTTGGATATTTGGGACATTACTGTGCAATGGTAAACCACTGGGAGTAAAGGGAAGTTTAGGTGTTTAAAGGATGGCAGCTCTTGCAGGCATGTAAATGCTATGGAGGTTCAGGGGATTTTAGCATTTCAGAGAACATGGATTTGAAGAGATCCAACAGGCAGTACAAAAAGCATTTGCAGCCCCAGGAGAGGCCAGGTTCTATGCTCACTGCCAGCCTCAAAAATGATGGGCAAAGCTGTGTCCCCTGCTCATCCTGAGGGACAGGAGGGGCCAGGCAGCCCTTCCCCTTGGCACTGTCCCTCTCATGGGGAATTAGGGCAGAAAATTCCAAGGATCTCAGCCCAGGCCAGGCCTGACATCCCCTTCCAGTGCAAACACTGCCAGTGCTGGGCAGGGGGACGCGCTGCCAGCAGCCAGAGGGGCTCAGGGGGGCTGGCACTGCTCCTCATGGGGTCCTGAGCAACAAACAGGGGGGAAAGCCACAGACCTAGAGGTGAACACACCTGGCAGTCCATAACTCCATGATTTGGCCTCTGGAGTGCATTTAACCTTGACCCACGCAGCACCTTGGATGCCTGCACGTTTCCTGGCAGCCCTGTGCAGCCACAGGCTGTGTCCAGGAAACAGGGAAACAGGGAAACAGGGAAACAGGGAAACTGGGCTGTGGTGAACAGCAGCTCCAGCTCTGCCTCCAGACAGAGCAGCCCATTCCAAGTGCAGCCCCCACTGGGTTCAATTAAGCAGCTTTTGTCTCTGGACAGGACTTGACCATGGAGCAATGCTTGAGTCAGAAACAAAGACAAGCCCTGAGGCAGAAGATCTGATGATATTTCTAAGTTAATTTATAATTGCAGTGCTTTTAGTCTTAAAAGATAAAGTAACTAAATGATGTTGTGATTAAGGTGCAGAATATCTAATTTGAGAGAAGTATAAAAGGAAATCAAGGAGTGCTATCTATCAGGAGATAACTGCAAGTCTTCCCCCCTCATCACTATAAATCTTTCACTGAGAAGAACTACTACGTTATAAAGAAAAAGAATTAAAAAAAAATAAAAATTAAAAAGAAGACATGTTAAACACTACCTAACAAGCTTCATGACATGAGCACAAAAGTCTTAAACTCAATGTCATAAATTCAATACCGTCAGAAGATTCAGATACAATGTCCTTAGAGACAGTGCCATGTAAGTCAAGCACAGTATTAAAAGATGCTGAAAACTTTAATATGTGTTAAATATTTTAAATTCATAGATCTGATTCAGAGAAATATCACAGAGGCATCATTAATCCTTTTTCCCTTCTGACACGTATTTTTTATAGCTTTGCCACTGTTTCTGCAACTAAAAGATATCCCAAATACTTACAGAAAAGAGATGAGACAGAAAACTGACCTTGTGGACATGATCACACGCCATCATTATGCTTACTCCAATAAATACCCCCAAACAGGCCAAGATTAATACCTGCATCTATTTAAATTACCACTTTGAAAGAGATTAGACTTAAAGCATCCCACCTATTCCCAGAGGCAGCATGCAGTGATTATTCCTTACAGGTATTTCCAAGGGGAAAACACCTTGCTCAAAAGTACTGAATGTTGTGATAGTGGCATATATAAAACCCTCTCCTTCTAGTTTCACATTTAGGGCACATAAGCCTTTATTTTCTGTTTAAATGTACTAATCTTCTTAACGGTATAATCAAGCCTTTAATATATAATATTATCAGTTTATATTTAGCAGGAATAACCATCACGGTAGTGGTGATGGACATATCTCTCCATTCATCTGACTGAAATACCCTGGATAAATCCCTTTGCCCAATTCATTTCTGCAGAGACAGCAAGAGGCTTTATTTAATTTAAAAGCATTCAGTTGCAATATATTTATAGTTAATATGTAAAAATCCTGCTTTAAGTTTGAGAAACGTTTCTTTCTGCTTCTCTTCCTCATAGGAAAATGTTCCAGTTTGTAGCTTTTTAAGTAACACAGGCTACAAATTCAACAAAAGGTATTCCTACAGTGAATAGGTCACAAAAACTTCAACTATCTTTGCATCCTTCCAAAGTTTTGTGTTCTTGGAAAGCAAAAATGAGCCTGAGCCCCTAGGTACAAATTTAAGGAAGTTCACATTTAAACATATCCCAGGACACTTTGGGGTTTTTTGGGGGGTTTTTGGTTTGTTTTTTGGGGTTTGGTGTTTTTTTTTGTTTCTTTGTTTGGGTTTTTTGTTGGTTTTTTTGTGGGGTTTTTTTGGTGGGGGGATGTTGTTTTTTTTTTGTTGTTTTTTTTTTTTCTTTTCCTGTTCTTTAAGTAGAACTGGAAGATTTCCTAGTAATTCCTGATTCCTGCCCAATATACTCCCAGCTTTGTGCCACATAAAAAGTGCCCCCACCAATACAAAATCTGAGCCAGATCTAAGCCACTGAAACATGGTCTTTCTGGGAGATATTACAGGGGGATTATAAAACAGCAGAGAGCAGAGCTGTCTTTTGGCACATGACAGGCATTGCATTAGGCTGCCATGATGCATACATTAAACACAATAAATAGCTGCTATAGACCCAGCTCCCCGAAACACTTATTCAGGTCTCTCACATATATTTCCTTGTGGCACCTCCTCTGATTCTGAAGAGCACATTAAATGTTTAGCCACCCAAGATGTAACTGTTCATCCTAGCAGCAACCTGATTGCCTGCAGCAAAAAAGCTCAAGAAAGAGTTAAATAGACAGGCATTAACATAGAATATTGTGGAACATTCTCTTATGTGTATAATTAAAAGAAATGTATTATTATCCTTTAATTATACCTAAAAATTTCCAAATTAATTAAAAATAATGGAGAAAATGCAACATGTCATTATCATTCATTCCCAATTCGTCTTAAAGGTAAATACCTGTATAAGATACTCATAGGTAAAATCCAAAATTAAAAGGTCTATCAAATTCTGGCCTAGCTAATTACAAAGGCATCAATCCCTCTTTATACCAGAGCATAGTGTTCTTGATATAAGAAAAGCACAAAGAGGATGACTCCCCTCTAATTCAAACAAATTACAGCCACTCTGCATGCTAACCATAACAAACACATGTTAAATTCAGCAGAAGGGATGAGAACTGAACTGCCATGCTGCTGGAACCTCTTCCAGATCATCTGACCAGGGAATGTTTTTCCCACTGACACATCTGCCCAGCAATGTGGGGGAAGTCACTACATGGAAGCTGTGGATGCTAAATCTCTGAGCAATGACCCCAGCATTGTGAAAAAGGAGAGAAGAGGGGGGAAAATTGGGCAAACTGAAGATCTGACTGCTCCCTCACATGTAGTCATCTCTTCTGCCACACCTGCCTGCACCTGGATGCCGCAGTCAGCCTTGCCCCAGTGCAGTCCTGCCCCAATAGGAATGGAAACTGCCATCCAGATGCTCTCCACAAGGAGTAAATTAGGAAAATTTTCAAGGAGAGAGCAGGGTTAAATCTTGCCTCCCTGTCCAAAGATTTTGTGATGCATCACTCATATTGCACGATGCATCAAGGAGCTGAGGGCTTTGCTGGCACTGATCCTCTCCCGTGGTGATGACAGTCCTCACCTCCCTGAAGTGCTAAAAGCTGCAAACCCCATGGCAGAACAAGCAATTTTGGTTTGTCAACAATTTGACCATTCTGAAGATTTGAGGTACAACGCTTACTAGCATCTGTATGAGTTCTGCACCTCATGAAAAATATACATGCTCTAGATAAAATACACTAATTAGAACAAAAAGTTTCCTGCTTCTTACTGTTTGTATGAAGAAAATGCTTAGTAACTACAAAAAGTGCAGGCCTCGTAAATCTGGAATGAAAGGCCATGAGTTACAGGGCAAGTCACTCACTGGTGTTTCTTAGCAGCTACTGAAATGCAGTTGAAAGAAATATTGCAATGTTATTAATTTTACAATGTGCTTTCTCAAATGGAAAATATTGCAATTAGGAGGAGGATTTGCTCTCTACTGTAATCTCACTAATTGGGCAAAAGGCACTTGGGGGGGAGTTGTTCATTGGAGTTTTGGGCAAGGTCCCAGAAGAAGAGTAGTCAGCATGTAATGCATCACTACCACTGCTCAAAGACAGTTTGGAGCCTAAAAACACCATTTGTACAAAGAAAACAGCCAGATGCCACAGCACTGGTGTTCTGTCAGTGATGAGTAGCATAAAGGCTCCCTAACATCTGCTACCACTTGAGGAAACAAAACTTACATCTCTTTGAGTGAAAAGGTCCACAGAGTAATCCGGGCTGCCTGAGGCTGGGGAGGGACCAGTGCTGCCAGCTCCAGCCAAACCCACACCTTTTCATCTCTGCTGGTGGAGGCAAATCCTGCAAACATCACAGCTCTGCTGAAACTCCTTTGTACTTCACAACTGCATTAACTACGTGTTGAAGGAAAAGCAGGGCAATAAAGAACACAGGGATCACTTCCCTGAAGGAAACAAACCTGCATCTCTCAAACGCATTTTCTACACCTGCTCTCAGCAGTTATTTCTGTTTGAGGTGGACAACCTGTCAATGTTATTCCGTGAAGAAAAGAGATAATTTTAAAGACATGAAGGTCTCTTTGTCTAGTTCAATGAAGCACAATTCTGTAGATGCCCTGCAACAGGTTTTCCAGATCAGAAGCAGAAGTACCCTTTAACTGTAAGACATCACATTGCTGCAGGAGAAGGCAAGCGAGAGATCTCCTCTAAGCCTTTTTTACCAAACACTGCAGCACAGAAAAGATTTCTGCTGAAATAGAAAACTGAAAAATGACTAGATGTAAAGGAAAATGTGGTCAACTTACACATTAGTAGCCACCACAAGCATCATTATAGAAAACATGAGTTTGTTACCTTGGAAATGTTAGTATTGTTACCAGCTGCCCTTCTCTACCTTAAAGAGTGAATTATGATTGTGCAATTTATTTTGGGAACAAACACAAGGAGAGTGGTCTGAATCAGATCTGTGCAGTGGCCGGAAATTAAATGGTCAACTTGTCAGAAGTAGAACTGTTTGATTTTTGGTTCAGTGACCAAAATGAAAAGAAAAAGAAAGGAAAAGAGATCAGCTTGGGCCACGATAAAAGAAGTACTGCGGGATCTGGCACAAAAAAAAAAAAAATTAAAATATCAGTTAGGTCAATATGAAAATCTTCAATGAACCCAAAAATATTAGATAAAGACTTTTGTTCAAGCAGAAAAGTCTCATTCCGTTTTCTGATTATGCATGTAACCTCGTTTTTTTCAGTTTCACAATTAAGATGCTTTTCCAAAACAAAAATAAGAACTATGATTTGAAAATAACAGTACCATATTTAAAATATTTCACTTCTCACCATTTCCATTAAAAGTTTTACCAAATCCTATTCAAGTACATTATCAGTTTTTGTCTTTGACAAAATCAGATGACAAATTAATTCACTATGAACACAGAAATTCCAACTAAATAAATTCAGAGAATCATTGAATAGTTTTGCCTGGAAGGGACCTCACATATCATCTGGTTTCAATGTCCCTGCCATGGGGGGGATTGAAACCAGACTGCCCAAAGCCCCATCCAACCCAGCCTTGAATGCTTCTAGGGATGGGACATCCACAACTTCTGTGGACAGCCTGTTCCAGTGTTTCACCACCCTCACAGCGAAGAATTACTTCTTAATATCTAATCTAAACCTGTCCTCTTTCAGTTTGAAGTCATTCCACCTTCTCCTGTCCCTACATGCCCTTGTAAAAATCCCTCTCCAGCTCTCTTGTTGGCCACCTTTGGGCACCAGAAAGCTGCTGTAAGGTCTCCTCAGAGCCTTATCTTCCCTGGGCTGAACAGCCCCCTTTTCTCAGCCTGTCTTCCCAGGAGAGGTGCTCCAACCCCCTGATCATCTCCATGGACCTTCTCTGGACTCTCTGAAACAGGTTCAATCCTCCCTATGTTGTGAACCCCAGATCTGGGTGCAGAACTCCAGGTGGGATCTTGTGAGGGTGGAGCAGGGGGCAGAATCCCCTCCTCACCCTGCTGACCACGCTGCTCTGGATGCAGCCCAGGACATGTTTGCTTTCTGGGCTGTGAACACCCATGGCCAGCTCACATCCAGCTCACACCCAGCTCACACCCAGCTCACATCCAGCTCACATCCAGCTCACACCCAGCTCACATCCAGCTCACATCCAGCTCACACCCAGCTCACACCCAGCTCACATCCTGCTCACATCCAGCTCACATCCAGCTCACATCCAGCTCACACCCAGCTCACATCCAGCTCACACCCAGCTCACATCCAGCTCACATCCAGCTCATATCCAGCTCACATCCAACTCACACCCAGCTCACACCCAGCTCACATCCAGCTCACACCCAGCTCACATCCAGCTCACATCCAACTTCTCATCCGCCAGCACCCTCAAGTCCTCTCCTCAGGGCTGCTCCCAATGTATTCCCCAGCCAGCCTGTTTGTGCTTGGAATTCCGCATGCACAAATAGTATCAATTTGAAAAACTCTCTAACAGGGTATCAGCCACCAGCAAATGAACTCTAATACTTGGAAAGCATAAAAATATTTGCCAGAGGTCTTGGATCTTTGTAGTAATCTGAATGAGGTTCTGAAGGCTACACTTATTTTGGGCCAGAGTCAGAAGAATTGCTGTAATTGTTAAACAAAACTGTTTAACACTAAAATTCAGCCAGGGATTCTTTTTTCCAAACATCTAAGAACTAATTTTCTAAGCACGTTTAAATACTGATTCTTTGATTTTGACACCTGGCATACCCACAAACTGCTGCACTGCAAGGCTGGACAACAGTTTGCTAAACCAGGATCTTTGCCTTTGCCAGTTTGGCTGTTTTGTTTCTCTCTGCAGTTCTTGCTGTAATGATAATAATTTCATCCAATGTCCAGATGACTGTGTCTAATTCTGGAAGGAGTGTTGTTTTTTTCTAGCGATGCATTTCCCCTGTGAGATAGGAACACTGGAAGGTTATTGTGTGCTGGAAACCACAGCTTGTTTAGCCAGAAAGATAAATATTATCTATATTTCTTGTTCTTTCCTATGCATTGTATTGTCCTGGAGAGCAGTGGGAACAGGGGAAGGCAAAGGCAGAGACCTTGCCAAACCCGTGGTGTGATGAATGACTTCTCACATCCCAGGGCCTGACGTGAAGAGAGGCCACAGAGGGTCACACTCCTGTTTTCAGATGTTAAAAAGGCTCATCTCCCTCCCATCACTTACATTTCTAGCACAGGAAGAGCTCCCCCATGCAGGATCCACATGGGAAGACACAGCTCTTCCATGAAACATTTCTCTGCAAGAGCACAGGCCTGCCCAGGAAAGCTGATTTTCTGCATCCTCACTATCTCATTTATGAATCTTCTACCAGAACTGTGGAATTACATGACCACAAACTACCTCTCAGACATAGAGAAAAACATATTCCCAGATTTCAAGTCTTCTGAGCAGAGAGTGTTGTGTACTTTCTCTTTACCCATTTCCTTCCCTCCTCTTCACTATCACGTGCACACAGACAGTCAACTTCTCTATTCCCCCATACATTCCCAAGGAGCAACTTATTTATGCCACTTGTGGATAACCAATATGAAAGTCCCTTCCAATCCAGGAGATGCCTGCAGATGGGATGCAGCAGGGTGAGGAGGGAAAAGCAGCATTTCCTTCTGGATGCATGCCTGTGCATGAAAGGGAACTTGCTTGATGGATTTCCCTGTATAGAGTTTTTTTCTTTGCCAGCTTTTGATTATCTAACTGCACTCTTGAAAATTACACTGGAGAGATGGAAAGAGGGAAACAGTGAGGTCCCTTATTCTGTGTGCTTTTCACCAGCTGGACCACTCAGAGTACTTCCACACTGCAGCCAGGCTCTGGAAAGGGACATGGGATAGGTGCCAGCACCCAGCCATGCACGGCATCACGGAATGGCGAAGGGGACAGTAGGAGACACGGACACAGCTGGAGCTAGGGCTGGCAGGCAGACCCTTTGCTTGTCTCAGCTCTCTTGGGTCATACCTGTTTATTTACAATCTACCCTTAAGGCAGACATGGGGAGGAATAAATAACTGTCTAATCTGAGGCAATCAAAATTTTGCTAAGTGTGGTGCAAGAGCTCTTAGCATGTCACCTCAGTGTGGGTTAGAGCTCAGCTCCCCCAGGCCAATGAGCAGGGCCCTGTCTCCTGTGGGAAACAAGCACTCACAAACCCATATGTGTGAGTAGAAGAGAGACCTGCAGCCCCATCTCTGATGATTAAAATGCTCACCCTGCTGCAGAAGACCGAGGGCACTCCAGTTTCCCTTCTGCTGTATCTTGCAAAAGCAAAGAGAAACCAGCAGCCACCCTGCATGGCTGCACGCCCCAAGGCTTCTGCTCCAGGAGAGACACAGCAAGAGTTTTACACCTGGCTCCACAAATGTGTCCAACACCCATTCAACCCCAACACCAAGAAGGCTGAGCTTACTAATAACACTTCTCATCCAGCAAAACAAGTTCAAATTTTACTCTGGGCATCTCAGCCAAATACTCTGCACTGTCCCTTGGAGCTGGTCCCTCTGAGCAGGCAGAAAGGAGGAGGGGAGGAGGTGATGGGGGTGAAGGCATGCAGGGCCACTGGTCTGATGCTCCCCTGCTGGCAGCAGCCCTTGAGCAAGGAGCTGGGCACAGGCTGTCCCAGGCAGGCACACCCTGAGCAAGGCATCCCTCAGAGGGTCTGTGGGGAGTGCTGGTCCCTCTGCAGGGCTGGACACACACTGGGGTGTTTGTCACCCCAGAACATGGGAGACTGGGACAGAACTTGGGCATGCACTGAAGCACTTGCACAGTACAGAGAGAAACCTGCAGCACACAGAATTTTAGGAAGGTCAATGTAGAAGTTTGAAAGAAAGCGAGGAGGGGTGGGATGGAAAACAGGGTAGTGTAAGGTAAAGCTTCCACCTGAAGGGAGATGGATTCCTTGTCTGCTGTGACTCAGGGCTCCTGCAGGTTGAACTTCAATAGACACAGTCTGGAAAAGTGCCATTGATTTCCCTTCCCAAGGAGAGACTTGTGAAACTCTCACAACCAGAATTAATATCAAAGTGCTAGAGAGGAGCAGGGAACAGCCAATTCTGTTTAGTTCCCAGGATGGAAAAATATGGCAAGAGGGATGTTATAAAGACTGTAACAAGCTATCTTCACTTTGGTATAAAAGCCTTTGGGAAAGTGCCTGAAGACCCTTCCTGCTCCCCAGCAACTCTCACAAGTCACTCATGTGCAGTCCCCCAGGACACATCCTGCTTTCTTGACTGAGATGCTCACATAAAAGACATTGTTTACAATAAGTCGTGAGGAAACACTAAAAGGCAGCAGGCAGCGATGTCCTGATTCCCTGGGAAGACCAAGGATCCCCCTCAGGTAGACACAGAGCAGCCTTAGGGAAATCTCTACCAGCAAAAGCCCCATCACCACACAGCATGGCCAAAGAGAAAGCCGCGCTGACAGCAGCACGGTGAGGATGGAGAGCCAAGCACTGCAGTGTAGGGAGCCCAGAGTGACGCAGGTGATGCTGAGCTGGGTGAGACAAAGACCAAGCCCACAGGTGCCTCAGCCTGGAGCTAAGCTGAGCCCAGCTGCCCAGGAAACACTGCTGCCATGGAGGCAGCAGCCGCTCCAGATGGTTGCAGGACACAATGGCAAGGAGCCTGTGGCTCTGTGCCTGGCCACTGGGTGCCATCTCCAGCCCCAGCCAGGACCTCTCCAGCTGCAGAAGGACAGAGTAATGCCTGATCCTGGACTGGAATAAACAGGTGCAAACCCTAATGCCCCCACAAACCCCAGTACTCCTCTCCATGAGGTATACACACCTCCAGCATGGTCTTATTTAAGGCAAAGGTTTAGTGAGAGATACATTAAAACAAAATAAAGTCTTCCCAAAAACCCACTTCCTTGACCCTTCTCCTTTTAGGACAAGAGTAAAATATGTAGCTCTGGGACACATCTGAGCACTGGAAGGACCTGGAGAAGGTCCCGTGGGCATGGAGCTGACAGATCTGTCTCATGATGCCGCTGTCCATTGGCAGAGCCCAGCAGGAATTGAGTGACACCTGCTATAGCTTTCAGTTTCCAGGACTGACCTAAGGAAAGAAGGAATGGAGGAAGACTACCAGCCTAACAAGAAGGCATCCTCTTGACAACCTAGGAAGGTCTTTCCCCATGCAATCCACCAGTGTGCTTTGACAGACGGCAAAGATTGCACTTACAGGGTTTGTCCTGTGTTTATCCCAGAGGTGAGTCCCAGCTGGCAGGGGAAAAAAAGGTGGGAATTACACAAATATTCCAGACACACATTGCACTCTGTACCTTTCATGCCCAATGAAAAGGCAGGAAATGTTAAGACAAAGAAAGGAAGCATGTTAGAAAGACTGAACCTTTCGTCAGACACTATTGAAATTCTCATAACAAGGGCTGGTATGAAAGGTTGCTTATTCTCAGAGGTAAGACAGTGCCATTTCCTTCCCTCTCCATGCAGCAAACACTCATGACAAATCTAAACCACAGCTGTAGGGCAGGAGACACACAATGCAAATAAAGGTTGCATCTGAATCCATCCCAGCTGCTAATCCATCACCACAGCTATTATCAGATTGAAAACCATACTTCAACCAGTCAATATGCAAATACTGTAGCACTGCACCATCATAAAAAGCTATAGGATTTGAAAAGAAGTGGTCTCCAAAATCCAGATCTAGGAGATAATAAGGAAAATGAGACACGACGCCAGCCTGACAGTCTCGCCCTGTTCTACCTAAAGAACTAACAAATGTTTGGTGGAATAATCAGTGTGGGAAATGCAGAAATGTCCTCCACACCACCATGCCCAAGTAACCGACTTATAAACCATTTACTGGTCACCTATGGTCTTGAAGGTTTATCTCTTGTTATAAATATATATATACACTGTATATATATATATATATATATATATATACGCACACACCTATTATATATACACATATATACAGCTATTAATATACAATTACAAATGTTAATTCTTTATAAGAAAAATACATGTTAGAAATTTCTGCTTAAAAGCAGTTTACATGGACAGATTTTGACAGTGGATTCCACAGATGAATATTAGAAAATATCTCTGGACACAGAAATCAGCAAATATGTGCAACACTCTCACTGAAACAGTATTTTTGCACTCTTTAGCCATTTACAGGTTTCTTTTATTCCTTAACTGCAGTGCTGGGTGACATGCCATAAGAAAGGTTCACACACACAAGCCAGCCCCCAGCAGCCCCAGGCCTTGGACAGTGAATTTGCTGAGGCAGAGATCATTTTTTCATGTCCCCAGCCCAGCCCAACTCAGCCCAGTCTGCCCTACATGGACCCACAATACCGACAATGCCCTGTCTGTCCCACAGTCAGATGTCACCTCACAAATGTGGGTCAGGCCAGCCAGCCATGCTGGCTTTGATTTCTGTTATTTGGGGCAATCAAGTCTCCTTTGCAGGGGGGAGCAGCTCCCTGGTGAGGGGAGAAAGGATTTAACTGGAGATTACATCTCTTCTGCAAATTTGCAAGAAAGGCTCATTTAGGCCTTTGTGGACCTTGTACCTCCTTTCATCAATCCCTGCCTGACTACATCCTTGGCTGGGCCATCTGCTGGTGCTTATGATGCCCACAAATTAGCGATGACAGCCAAAACCGTCAAAATCGAACATCTTCCCTGGTGAA
Source organism: Fringilla coelebs (assembly GCF_963513975.1). Taxonomy (NCBI): domain Eukaryota; kingdom Metazoa; phylum Chordata; class Aves; order Passeriformes; family Fringillidae; genus Fringilla; species Fringilla coelebs. The sequence continues at coordinate 12,931,362 of NC_140033.1, forward strand.
ACACAGTCTGTAAGAGGCTGTCAGTTGCAAACTTGCCTACCTTTCTCTTTTAAGAAAAGAGCAACCTCCTTTGGCACCCTTCATCAGTTTCTGGTCACCAGATCCTAAAAGCACAACTCTTTAAAATTTGGAAGTACACACCACGTGAACTTTGGTGCCAGACAAGAGCTTCACAAATACAGACAATGCACTGGTCAGCATCAAGACCTAGAAACTCACATTGCCTCAATAACACACATTGCCTAAGTAAGGCTCAGATCTGAGAAATTCAAACAGGCCACAGTTCTCATAAATCAGCCTTCATTTTGCAAAGCTCACTATATGCAAGAAAACCCTAAATACAGCAGAGCAGAGTCAGGGTGTGCTCTGGAGGCTCTGCTGAATGAAGGCATCTTTAGTAAATGCCGACCCAAGGTGAAAATTTTATGTGCTATGAAACCCTTATGAAGCTGCAAGATATTGCTGGGGACCTCAGAGGAAAGGAGAGACTTGAAGATCAAGGCTCTTCCCCATTCCTAATAACTGCCTCTCCATTGCTGCCTATTGCCAGACTCAGGTTTTTAATGTAAGGGTCCCTTAAGAGAAGAGTTCTAAAATAATCCCTGGCGCTAACTGGACTCCCATGAGCAAAAGTTTTTCCACGCTTTAATTTTAAACAGAAACTGATAGAAGTCTCCATTCTTCCAGAGATCAGAGGGGGGTGTAAGTGGGTGAGATGAAAGGTTTTGAGGGAATAGCCTGCAAAAGACTCAAGAAGCTGACCTGGTTCTTGGGCTGATGCTGGAAAACAGAGACGCAAATTTGCTTTTCTGATAGTGCGGCACTAACATCACTTCCTGTGCTTTATTCGCTTCTACTGACTCACCAAAACTTCCTACATTCAACATAACTGGTACAGAAAGTATCTGTGCCTGGGTTTCTGCCACTCGGTTACAACCCTGATTGTACCTCAAGCAGCATCACTACATAAATTCCAGGGTTTTTTCCCTTCCCTTCCTTTGCATCGAACCCAAATCTGTTTTTATTCAATAATGATCTGAACAACAAGAATTTACAACAAAAATGCCCATCAGAAATGCAAGTAGTCCTAATGAAAATAGGTACTAAGTCACAATCTGTATTTCTAAAATGCAGTGGTTAGTAACAGAGGTGAAATTGGACGGATTTTAACAACTTTTTATCATTGCTGAAAGAGCGTACAAATACCACTTAAAATAGTTGAAAACTAATTTTTTACAAGCTATCACAGCAACCATTCTAGACAATATACAGTATATCTAAGAATAGTAGCAGTCATAGATGGAAACTGATAACATTTGGGGACTGAAGGTTAATCCGTTCTTGAAAAAAAAGGAACAATGGAGAGTGAAATAGAAACTCAAGTCCCATTAAAGAAAACTATTTTAAGGGCAGAATGATGAGTTTTAGCATCAATCATGGGAAAACAGTTCAAAGTTTTTTCTTAAAAGATCTAAATTTGAAACCTTGGGAAAAAGGAACTGTTTGCAGTGACAGCATAAAAAATTGTAAGGGATAAGAACAAATACAGTGTAAAGATAATCCATTTGTATTTTTTAAACACTACAAATCTGACTGTTCATTTTGAGCTTTCTGTGATTAAGGTCAGCAAAGACTCAATGTTCAGTCAAGTTTATCCTTAGTTCTTTATGCAGTTCCAATGTACTTATCTGCCTGTAAATCATGGTACATGCCCTCAGCACTGAAGGTACATTGACATGGATTAAAAAAATCAACTGCAGATTGCAAATAAACCCAAATAGAGTTGTATAAAAATTTTCAATTTGCACTGGTTTTGGCTTGATTTTTTTTTTTTAGAGAAATTATATTCTACTCTGCATATTACAGAGGAAAACCCAGGAGAGAGCCAAAAGAGGATCATCCCTATCAACCAGGAAAGCTGCAAGCAAGGCAGGCGAGCTCCCTGAACATGCAGCCTCCCCTTGGCTGAAAGGAAGCTGACCAGGTGCCTACATTAAACCAGTGCACACTTTGTCAGTTTGCATTTGAGCAAGCCCATAAGTGTTTTGCCAGCTCAAGGACTTAATTACATTTGAAAAAAGCTAATTCAAGGAATAAAAGCCTGCCAAAGGTAATAAAATTGTTTGCTGATGTATCAAGTCAGTCCTCTTATATAAAAGAGCGTATTTATATGCAGCGTGGGTCTGGTCCTATTCAATCAGTGATTAAATACTTACTGTTTGCAGGAATAGGGCCAAATCTGGAGTAATTTTAAGTATTTGGAGAGAAGTGCTAAATCCAAATGTATCTAATTTAACGATGCAAAGTAGGGAATATTATTGCCTTTGTTTTACTTATGAAATTCAGAGGCACAGGGAAATAAGATGCCAGATTCAGGGTGCCAGAGAAGCCACTTGCAGAAGCTCCTGTGCTTCCCAGGCAAGTGTCTTCTGCAACACATGCTGCTCCTCTCCTGTGGTGCTGGGCAGCACAAGGGACAGTTGGGCAGAGGGCCGAGAGCCCCTGCCACAGCTCCACTGGCTGCACAGGGGTTTGACTCCCCCTCTGAGAGCCCAAGGAAATGTCTAAACAAATTAGCAGAAAGTCAGTGGCTGATTTTTTTTAATCAGAATTTTTTCTCCTCCAGCCTTTGACATATGGTTTCATCCAATTCCCTCCTCTTTGAACTCGATGCTCTTGGACGCTGCTGGCACCGGTTCCTGTAGAATGAAGGGGCACTGAAACAGGGCCTCACTGGAACTTGCAAAGATTCAGAGCATTTTAATATATTCTCTGAGCAGGTGAGTTTTCATTGTACAAATGTAAATCTCCCTTTGTCCCGTGCTTCTGTGCAGCATATCAAAAACCTTGCTCCATGTCCTTGCAAGACCACCTTTAAAGTTTTATTTGTAAATGATAAATTCTCACCCAGTACAGATTGTCATTTTTCAGCATCATCAAACCGTATTATATAAAATTCCATGTTGCTTCAAATTATTTCTCCAGATTGTATACTCTGGGATTGATTTTTCTTGTGCTATATTTAACACTGATATTTGTTATGTTTTAAAATACTCACATATTTAAAAATATCTAACCGATTAAGTGTGCTTAGCTCAAGAATATGTCTGCTGCACTGTGCATAGCAAATAGACAGTGCTTCTTGACATGGTTTGGCATGGGCAGGTTTTTTATCAACGCACGAATTTGAAAAGAAATCACCGTTGCAAGTTTGACATAAATTAGGAGTCTGGCTCACGCCTCGCACTGTGTAAACAAGTTAGTTTTCAAGTTCGGCTTGTGGACTTCCTTCTGTGCTCATGCTCTGAACGCGTCCGATTTCTTTACACTTGCTGAGCACGGTGGCTTTAAAAGCCCCCGGAATGGTTGGGCTGCACCCCCGCGAACATCGCAGAGGTTGGCCCGGGCAGCGCTGGTGCGGGGCAGCGCCGGCAGCGCGGCAGCCACGGGAGCGCGCCCCGGGGCGCGGGCTCTGCGCGGGGCTCCAGCAGAGCTCCGGGGTCCCACAGAGCTCCGGGGTCCCGCAGGGCTCCGGGGTCCCGCAGGGCTCCGGGGCTCCAGCAGCGGCTCCGGGGTCCCGCAGAGCTCCGGGGCTCCAGCAGCGGCTCCGGGGCTCCAGCAGAGCTCCGGGGCTCCAGCAGAGCTCCGGGGCTCCAGTAGCGGCTCCGGGGTCCCGCAGAGCTCCGGGCTCCAGCAGAGCTCCGGGGCTCCAGCAGAGCTCCGGGGTCCCGCAGGGCTCCGGGGCTCCAGCAGCAGCTCCGGGGCTCCCGCAGGGCTCCGGGGCTCCAGCAGCGGCTCCGGGGCTCCAGCAGAGCTCCGGGGCTCCAGCAGAGCTCCGGGGCTCCAGCAGCGGCTCCGGGGCTCCCGCAGAGCTCCGGGGCTCCAGCAGCGGCTCCGGGGCTCCAGCAGAGCTCCGGGGCTCCAGCAGCGGCTCCGGGGCTCCCGCAGGGCTCCGGGGCGATGCCGCAGGAGCTGCTCCCCGAGCGGTCCGGGCGGGGCAGCGGGGCAGCGGCAGCAGCTCCGCAAAACCTGAGAGCGGACAGGGAGAAATCCCGCGGGGCGCAGAGGTTTAAAGATGTCGCATTTTGCTCGGTCAGACGCAAAACAGGGACGGAAAACCCACCCTAGGCCACCTGAAAGGTCTGGAGCGCAGCAGGGGCGCTGCTCCGCAAGCTGGTGCTTCAAAATTCAAAATCCTTTTTCAAAGGGCGAGATGCAGAAGAGCATCCCCGGAGAAACAGCCTCTCTCCCTGCTCCTCACCATGCAGGACAGCCGGACAGCCCAGCCCGCCGCGCTCCCGCTGCCCTGCCTGCCACAGTCCTTTATCCCTAGACCAGCAAAGAGGCTTAAACACGGGCTGAAGGAAAAAAAAATGCATCAGCGAGAAAAGGGGTGATTCTGTCATTTATGTGGTTGAAATACAGTTTCAAAAATCCAGCATTTAAAATAGTGCAAAATGGAAATCCCAGTTTCTTTTTTCCCTCTGCACATCTGTGGTTCAGCAGGTTGAATGCAATTTACCTAACCTGAGTGTGTATTATAGGCTGTAAGACCTAAGGTTTTAAGGAGAAAAAATATCTGGTGAAGTCATAAAACTTACATATGTGGGTTTTCAGAAAGGTCAGTAGTATTTCAAAATCAAAAGTTACTATCAATCTGGTAAAACTATGCTGTTAAAGCTTACAAACATCAGGATGTCTTATACTGTCTGAAAATGAGTATTTGATGTGTTTGGGGATGATGTCTTTACAGTAACAATTTCAATTAGAATCTTCACATAACTCAACTATTCAATAATTAACCTGAAACTTAAATTTTGAGCTGGAACATATCAAAGTCAGAAGTTTAATTCCATCTTTAGCCAGACACAGCATCTTCTTTTGAGCAAGGTGTTTGAAATAAGCCTTTATTGTCATTTTCTCTGAATTCCAATTGCTTACTGCAGAATTAGTTGTTATTATTCTGTAGCATTGCAATCTCCAAACAGACACAAAAGAGAGAAGAAGGATTAGCGAATATAGCCTTAAGTAGTCTCCCACTGTTATGAATTAAAAGATGTTTCCCTCATGGAAGTTTTCTACCCAGAGAAGTGGAGATGTGGCTGTTCACTGCTCAGTGCTGGTTTCCAGGGGCACTCTGCAGCCAAAAGCAGCTTCCCACAGCGGTGCACCTGCCTGCGAGGCCCCACTCACCCCGGAGCTGTGCCCCTCTCCCAGTACAGCCCCCAAATAGAGACACTCCTTCTTGAGCAACTTTGCCTGTTCTTTCTTGTCCATTCTCCTCCGCCTGGGCGCTTACGAAAAGCAGGGGTTTTTTTATTAATTCTGGGCACGACTTCCATCTCTAAAGCTACCTGTGAGTGCCTGACCCCCGGCTATCGCCTCTGGCCTCTGCAAGGGAGCAACAGGCTGGCCGACAGCCGCGTCCGCAGCGGGCACATCGCGGTGACACATCGCGGAGACCCGATGGCAGCCGCCAGCTGCGGCTCCGCGCAGCGCCCCGAGAGAGGGTGATGCGCTCGGTGCTCCGAAAGCCTCAAGTGGGAAAGGGACAGACTGCCAGCAACTTGCGAGGCTCTGGATCCGGCCCAGGGCCGGCTGAGGAGCGGGGAATCGGAATTTCCTCCGCTCCAGGCTGCGCCTGGCGGGAGCCGCGCCGAGGCGAAGCTGCTGGGACGGGGCGCGGGCGGCGGTCCCGGCGCCCGGGGCAGGTGAGGACGGTCCCGCACAGAGGAAGGGGCGCTCCGCCGAGCCCCGCACCGGGGCTGCCCTGGAGCACGGCGCACGACCGCGTGGGTCCCCGTCCAGGGCGCCCGCTCTCCCCCACCGCCTTCCTCCCCGCGGGACGCTCCGGAGCCGCCCGGGGACGAGCAGCGCCGAGCGCGGCGGGCGCCACCACCTACCGTGGTACTCCTGGCCGGGCACGTATGCGGCGGGGTTGCCCGCGATGTGGAGGGCGATCAGCACCTCGCCCTGCTCGCCGTCGCCCTCGAGCTCGCCGTGGTGGGTGCAGAGGAAGAAGAAGGGCGAGAAGCGGGCTCGGGGGGCAGCCGCCCGGCCCGCCGCCAGCAGGGCACCCAGGGCGGCCAGCAGGCAGGGCCAGCCCCCGGGGACGCCCCGCCGCCGCTCCATGCTGCTGCCGCCGGCGCCGCTGGGGCATCCAGGGCACGGCGGGGCCGGCGCTCCGCTCCGCTCCGCGCGGCGCGGGACGGGGCGGGACGGGACGGACGGGGCGGGCGCTGCCCCCCGCCGCGGCCCGCGGGACTTGGCGGGGAGGCGGGCGCGGGGCGCGGAGCGGAGCTCGGCGAGGGCAGGGGCGGCCCCTCCGCGCCCGACCAAGGCTGCGCCGTCCCCGCCTGCCGCTGCCGGGGTGCGGGGCGCGGAGCTGGGAGCGCGAGGGCTGGGAATAATTTATTTCCCCCGGTGCCGGGGTGGGAGGGAGGGGAAGGTCCCTCCCCTCCTCCTCCTCCTCCTCCTCCGCCGCCGCCCGCTCCTCCTGCTCCTCGCTCTGCGCGCCGGTGTGCGGTGCTGCCGCCGCGGACACGGGGGCTGCGAGCCGGGCTCTGCTGCCCGCCCTTTGTCTGCCGCCGGGTCCCTGTCCCTGCCCTGTCCCTGCCCTTCCGCCCACGACCCAGCTTCTGCCCCTGGCTCTGCTCCCGGGTCCCAGCCCCTGCCCTTTCCTCGGTCTCTGTGCCTGGCCCTGCCCCTGCCCCTATCCCAGCCCTTACTCCCAACCCTGACACCTGAGTCCCTGATCCTGCTCCCTCCTTGTTTCCTTGTCCCTCTCAACCTCAACACAAATGTCTCTGCTCCTATTCCTTTATCCATCCTTTTGTCCCTCTGCTCTGCCCCCTGTCCTTTCGCCCTGTCCATGTCCTGTCCCTCTGTCCCTGTGCCTGTACACCTGCCCCATCCCCTGTCTTTTTGCCCTTATTCCTCTGCCCCGGTCCCTGTCTCTTTGCCTCAGCTCCAATTCCTGTCTTGCTGCCCCTGTCCACATCCCAGCCACAGCCCTGCCTCTGCTGTACCTGCACCCACTGTTGGGGAAAAGTGAGATTTTTACTTAAACCTTCTCCGCTGCCATTTCAAAATTATGCACATGCACATGCATCCCCAGAGGAGGGTCGGGCAGCTCTGGAGGGGGCCAACGTGTGAATCCCTGGGGAGTGCAGGTCCCTGGGAGAAGGCTTTAACTCCCTGAGAGTGTGTGCCCTTTATCCCAGCAAGAGGGGCAAACCCGGTGGAGACCAGAAGGGGAATGAGAAACAGAACATAAAACACTGGCAAGTCAAACAATTCATAAAACCATACATTTTTAACAAAGCAGGACTGACAGAGGGCATCAGGGGATGGGAGCAAATCCACAAGGGTTTAAAGCATCCACCATGCTGCTACTGGATCCTGCCCAAAGGCCAGAGACAGCCGGGGCGAGCGGCAGTGACATGATGGAATTGGAAAGGAGAGCCTACCTGCCAGCATTTCTGAAGTGCAAAACTGGCACGGTGCAGGGGCTCCCTCCTGGACTGGTTTCAGTGCCAGAGGGAAAGGCTCCCTCCACGGAGGCACAAGCCACATGGATGGCACCACGCAGCTGCCCCACGACCATGCAGGCTGCTTCCCTGGCCCACCTCCCAGCCAGCTGACAGAGACCCCGTCCACAGTGGCCCAGGGGACATCCTTGCCATCTGCCCAACCTGCCTTTTCTGCTGGCTCTGCACCGAGCCTGAGTTCCCCACCAGCAGCAAAACTTTGCCGTGGTTCCTGCCACACCGGGTTGTGCCTCAGCAGGGATGGAGTGAGGTGATGTCCCTCGTCAGTGTGGGTGGTGAAATGCGCTGCCTTTGCTGGAAGGACAAAAGGGACCAGTGGTGCACCATGTAGGGGATGGAACACCCGTCCCACCACTGGCTTGTGGTGTCCCTGGCCACTGCTGTGGAAACTGGGCCTGACAGGAGCTGATGAGGAGTCAGTTTGGCTCCAAGGCTTCCTTTTTGGGTGGTTTATTTGTTTTTCAACTTTGGGTATTTGTTTGCTTTGGTAGTTATTTTTTAACATCTGCGCCTCCTCCATATTTTTCAATGCTTGTAAAAGTGGCAGACTAATAATATCATTTCCTCATGCCAAAATCTCATGCAGGCAAAAGCTGTGTGGGTTTTCTGGTGAAACCACTGCCAACAGGATGTGTTCTCCTTTGTGCACTCCTGCTTCCCTCCAGCAAGGGCTTGCCAGCGAGGCCAGGCCATGCCAGAGGGGCTTCAGCTGAGCAAACACACCCTGGCTTGTGCCTGCTCTGCCCAGCAGCCATGCAAATTGGCCAGTCATTTTGGAGGAGGCTGTGGCCTGGGTTTTCTTGTAAAATAAGGAAGTGGTAGGGAAAGGGGGTGATGGGGTCCCACTGCTGTAGCAGGAGGGGATGCCATCCACCTCTGTCAGGATGCCACTGTACCAGTTTCCAGCAAAGCCTTTTCATTTGTTTTTTCAAGAGCTAATTTCCTAAATAATCTTGGGACCATGGGATAATTAACCTGCCAGCAGATTTTGGGGCTCAGATTAGCACTCCCTGAAGTCACTGGGATTTCTATAGGGCCCATGCTGGTGAATTTTACACAATTTTCTTTGTTTGCAGCTGCTTGGTATCCAGAGCAGCCAGGACTGTTAGTGCAGCCAGCACATCTCCTTCTTCTAGGAGGGGTGTGTCACTTATCAAAAGGGTCAGTAAAAAAGGTGAAAATGTAACAACTCCACTTGGAAGCTTTGTGCCTCTTCTTAGTAACCTACATCCTCCATTTCTTTATGTTTATGGCTTCCTCTCTCCTCTCTCCTTTGTTTCTTACACTTTCCCAAGATCTCTAACCTCTTCTTCACTGGGCAGAATGGGAAGCCCCACATTCCTGCTCTGTTGGTGGGGAATCCAGCAGACAGCCCAGACCACCATTTGTGGACAGAGATGAGGCAAGGGCATCTTGCATTCAAGGACACAGGGATATCCAAAGGGACTGTCTGGGACCTCAAACCCCATTTCCCGCACCCTCCAGAAATAATGTAATAGACCTTCAGTTCAGACAAGACACCTGCCTTCTCAGACCCTCCTCATCTAGGTCAAAAAGTGCTTCCCAAAACTCTCTTGCACATTTCAGGGTCATCTTTGCATAGGAGAGTGATGTTAGTAATGGCCTTCATCAAAAACCAAGATACTGCAGAACCCACAAACCCCATGACTTTGCAATGTCCCTACAAAAGCAGGAAGAAATTTGCAGGGAGCCAAAGCTGTGACCAAGCCTTGTGCATTGGGGGAAGGAAGAAAAAGAAGCTTCCATACTCTGCCAGTCTTTCCCTAAAGGAAAATTCATTCCTAGCCTTAACTCCAGCACAGTCTCACTGATACAAGCGTGATTTACCCATAAATCACCCCAAATCCCTTCTTGATGTGAAAGATTTTACTATGGCCACTGCTCAGCCCCTGACCCTGAGCAGCCCCCAGCACAGCAGGCATGGAGGGAGCCTCCCATCAGGCTGTCCCCACCTTCTCACAGGGCCAGCCATGTCCCAGTGGGGTTTTGCATTGCTTCATATCCCCTCACTGCTCTGAGCAAACACAGTACCTGATTTTTGAAGGCAAGGGGTTTACGAAACCACTTTGGCCAGAAATTTTCATACCTCTCCCATTGACAGCAAGGCTAAGATATTATTATTAATAACATCAATCAACTATTTAAGAAGAATGTCTAAGACCAACCCTCCTGGAATAGGAATAAAAGCTTGCAAAAAATCATAATAATCTTTATTTTCTCTCTTGTCTGATCCAAGATCTTTGTGTAAGTTACAACTATTCCCTGTTAAAGGCAGGACCTACCCAATAGTGCAGGATGGAGGTTACCATGAGCTTTCACCCCCCATGAAGAATGTTTTTTAGCACAGAAAACAACAAGGAATAAATTGATAAGAGAACTGAGTAAAGGCTGTTGTCTGCAATGGAGAATGCAATAGGTGGAATGTAAATAATTACGTAGGAGGAACAGGCCTCTCTCAAACATGGGTAGTGGTGGGAAATCACAGCACAGATGGACGTGGCTGCAGTCCATATTAATTTAAGGAAGTGATTATTCAGGCAGTAGAGCTGCTCACTTCATTCAGGGAGCAAGCTCACACCCCAAAAGCAGAATTGAGAAACACTAGCAGGCAAGTAGCTGCTTTATTAACATGGCCACAGCAGATAATTTTGAAAAGATATGGGCAGGTTGGGGAGCTATTAAGTAACATGGAGCAATAAGGGGCTTTGTTCAAGCTCCTTGGGTCTGGGCAAAGGCTTTCATGGAAGAATGCAGAAAAACACTTTTGTCACTGTCACCATGTGGAGAGTCCTGATGCAAATCTTGTCCCCTGCTTTCAGCAGCTTTCTATGACAAAAATTAAAGAAACTGCCTAGGGTTTCTGCATAATCAGCAGCAAATAAGAAAGAGACATGGAGCACCAAATTGCATGTATCATTTATCCACTGTGGTACAGCGTGTAACATCTGAAAGCAGGAGAGCAAGCTGGGGCACTTTTGGTTTTCTCACACTAGTGAAGCTGTAAAGTGGACTTTCCAGAGCCAGATTTTCCCACCAAGTCTTTATTTTCTACTCATCCATACAAGCACTCAGTGTTGTCTTTGTATGTCTTTACTCTTGACAATCAGATGCACCCACAAGCTGTTGAGAGGGGCCTCTCCTGCCCGTGCAGCAGGTGGGCTGCCAATCCATCGATGCACATCTCCTGCAGGCTGGAGACCCTCCCTCCATCCTCCCAAGGTGTGTGGGGTTTCTTTATAATCCCAGTCAAGGAAAGAAATGGGGAGGATGGGTCTGACCATGCCAAAGTAAGAGGGACCCCCTCTCTCGTGTCCAACAGTGAAGTTGAAGCTCCAGGGTAAGCAAAGTTTGGCTTCAGCAAAGTGGAAACCTCTGACCTGTGAATGCTGGACAGGAAAGTTAAAAGTAATTAATAGCTAACTGATCTCACTTTTTCTTCCAAAACAATGTCTTCAGTTCATGCAGCCTCCTTGTTTTCTCCTCCTATTTATGCAGGGATTTACCAGAGGGGCCTGGCACTCTGGAGTTGCCTTGGCCATGCCAAATAACCCTTTGGGATGAATCCCTTTTTTGTGCACAGGACTTGTCACAGTCCGATCATAAAGCAGTCTTGCCTTGCCAGTTTCATCAACTTTGCTCTTAAGCAGAGCCCAAGTCATTTCTAAACAAAGGCCTAAATGTGAAATTATAGGCAACTTCCATGCCTATGTTATTACGAGATCCTAATTTTTTCTAGGGTAGGAACAATAGCAGCTGTTTGGCTGCTCCATTTTCCAGTGGGCTGCTGCAATATGCACCATCTGTAAACTGACATCTCATGATTTCATCTGAAAATAGAGTATTTAACTTTACACATTTTTCTCTCTTTTAGTGCATTTCATTCAAATGGGTTGAAACTTGTATTTCTGTATTGCTTATTAACTTTATTGAGGTATGAATATAAAAGAGAATATTAAAAGGCTTTTCTTTTTCAGAAAGGCAATACTTTAAAAACACTGTTGATACTATCAAATAGGTGAGCCTAAACCCTTACATTTATTATTGATCTTGTAGCCATTAAAAAGAATACAGGATTTAAAAATAACTCCATACTGGGAACAAGTATTTAAAACTTTCTATTGTCTGGCTTAATAATAGCATTTAAGGATGAATCCTTTCAAAGAGCAGAAAGTTTTTGTGTTCAATATCTTATGTATTTTATGGGATTTCTTTAGAGATGTAAATCTAGAGATTTAACTCTGCTTATGATTAGAAAAGTAGGTAGTGGGTGGGACTCTGAGCTTAAAATTAATCTATTATGTTATCATTATCTATTATGAACAAAAATAAAAATTGCTGAAGACAAATACACAACATTCCTTATGTTTCTTGATTTTATATTTTCCTAATGTGAATTATGTTTCCCTTAATGTACTGTTTTGGATGCATACAGGCATAGGAATATACTTTTCCCTGTTTCTGTTCCATGGTGCTGCTGTGCCCTATTAGCACTGTGTGAGCAGCATCCCTAAGTATATTTAGGGGAATTCAGCCTGGGTCTGGTTATTTACAATTCTAACGTTTGACTTTGTTTTGCAAATCTGATTTTGAATGTACATTAAATACACACATCTCACATAAAGAGGTATCTCCCACAACCAGTATTCCTGTTCACGACTGCTCTGTCCTACCATCCACTGGCTGCCCTGGCTTTCTGTGAAGAAATGATGGGTATTTAACCATGTTACATCTGCATACTGAAGTTTCCAAGGCTTTCATTAACTTGCAAATATTTATCGTGGGTAGCCTTTATCTGAAGAATTTTTTAAATGTCAATGGCCACAAAAGAAACTCTTAGTCTGTTTTACTGCCTAATTTATCTCTCCCCTTTGCTATTCTAACTTCAGTAACCCCAAGGACCCAAGGTACACAGGGCTAACATGCCAGGACAGTTTTAACAGTTTACTTTGTGAGGAAAAGTGGGATGTCAGTCCTGTGGAAGTCTATAAAAGATATTTCTTTCGCTTTATTTAATGATCACTAAACTTTAAGAGCCTCGGAAAAGATATTCCTTCTCTTTCACTCAGCAATCTCTAAATTTGCAGAGAGCTGGAAACATATTTTACAGCAGGTTTAGAGGGCTTTCTCTTATCCTATCTGTATTTAAAATGTATTTAAAATACACAGTTTGTGTGAGTGCACGTCAGCGGACCTGACTGTGGAGACACAAGATCCAATACTTTTATCTAAGACACACAACTGCAGACTGCGGGACCACAAGCCTTTTGCAGGATGTATTTTGTTTGCCTACCGGCTACTGCAAAAGCTCTGCAGCCGCAGCCGCAAGTGCAGTTTGAGCAAAAGCTGCTTGGTAGCTGCACGGAGCTCTTGGAACCAGCCAGGAATGCTGCACACCCCGAGGACGAGCGGGAGCCGGGTGGAGGATGGAGCTCCGGCAAGCCCGGGCTGCGGGACCGGCCCCGCTGCCGCTCCTGACCGCAGCGCGGGGCGGGACAGACAGACAGAGCGGTGTCACAGCTCGTAACTTATGTGAGAGCCGGTCACAGGGCCACCGAATTCTCAGATTTGCTCTGCAGCCCATCGACACGGGGGTTAATGTGGTGCCCACCCTCCGTGATTGAGTCGCTGCACTTTGTGCGCTGAACTAAATGTCTTTTTCCCTTTTTTTTTTTTTTTTTCTTCTGAGTTAAAGAGGTTCCTTTGAGGGGGGAGTGGGAGCCTGGCTCCGGCTTTTGGCAGGAACGGGCTCCCCACAGCGGCCCGGCAGCCGCGGCGGCTGAGCACCGGGGCAGGAACACGGGCGGAGGCAGGGGGACAAAGGGACCGAGGGTGACAGCGAGACGGAGAGGGAGTGAGTGAGAGTGTGAGTGTGAGTGTGTGTGAGTGTGTGTGAGTGTGTGAGTGTGAGAGTGAGTGTGTGTGAGAGTGAGTGCGTGTGAGAGTGAGTGTGTGTGAGTGTGTGTGTGTGTGTGTGTGTGAGAGTGTGTGTGAGTGTGTGTGTGTGAGTGTGTGTGAGTGTGAGAGTGAGAGAGTGTGTGTGAGTGTGTGTGTGAGAGTGAGTGTGAGTGTGTGTAACTGTGTGAGAGCATGTGTGAATGTGAGTGTGTGTGTGAGTGTGAGTGTGTGTGAGTGTGTGTGAGAGTGAGTGTGTGAGTGTGAGTGTGTGTGAGAGTGTGAGTGTGTGTGTGAGAGTGAGTGTGAGTGTGAGTGTGTGTGAGACTGTGTGAGTGTGTGTGTGAGAGTGAATGCATGTGAGTCTGTGTGTGAGTGTGTGTGAGAGAGTGTGTGTGTATGTGTAAGTGTGTGTGAGGTATATGTGTGTGTGTGTGAGTGTGAGAGTGTGAGTGTGTTAATGGTGTTAATGTGTAGTGTGAGTGTGTTAATGTGTGAGTGTGTGTGAATGTGAGTCTGAGTATGAGAGTGTGAGAGAGCATGTTAATGTGTGGGTGTGAGTGTGAGTGAGTGTGTTAATGTGTGAGTGAGTGAATGTGAGTATGAATGTGTGAGAGTGAATGAGTGTGAGTGTGTGAGTGTGAGTGTGTGAGTGTGAGTGTGTGAGTGTGAGTGTGTGCTCTCCTGGGCGCGGCAGTCAGCAGTTTCCTTGCCACGTTCCAGGAGCAGCCGGGCATCACCAGCAGCAAGCCGGAGCTGTGGGGGTGCAGGCTGGGCCCCCACCTCTGTCTGAGCCTCAGGAGCCCTTAGAGCCACTCAGGAGTGGGGCCGAGCCTGGGGTAACAGCGCAGGGGGTCTGGGATGGGTGGTGTGAAATGGATGATGCCGTGGGAAAACGTGGGAACAGGAAACAAACGCTTCATAACTTCTTTCTTTTTCCCAGCACAAATAATTCATTGAAAACATCTCATCAGAGCCTTGCACCCCTGGAACTGCACAGTCATACTACTTTTATTTAATTTTATCTGCTTGAAGGCTGTAAAATTAGCTGGTTTTCAGAGCAGGTGCTGTCCAGGAAATACATCATGACAGTAGAACACAGGGCCAACATAGTGATGATGTGAAGGCAGTAAGAAAGTTGGGAATGGAACTTCCACTTCAGTTTTGAGAACAAGATGACTTTTTCAACCAAAATAAGACTGGCTGGAAAATCAGATTCATAGGTTAATTTAAAATAATCTTAATTCTTATTAGCAGCAAAGCAAAGTATTAAGATAAGCCAGAATATTATGGAATAAGCAGATATTTTTCATTATTCCAAATCCTCCACAAGAAGTTTAAAATTCATCACTTATGAGTCAAATATATCTTCCAGCTCCCTTTAAGAAGGTCACTGAGAATCTGCTCACAGTGATTGTCGATGAAAATATATTGTACCGTGTAAAGTATAAAAGAGACCACAGCACTTTTATCCCCAAGAGGAACCATGGTTATACTCCTAAGGAGTGATCCAACCATTGTGACAAAACTGCCAGGCTCCCATCTCTGCCCTGAGCTTCTCCTGGGGAAATCTGTTCCTCCAGTTTTAACGTGAGACTGTATCAGCCGGCCCAGGACAGGCAGCAGGCTCGGGGTGTGACGGGGTTAGATACTGATGGCAGGGCTACCAAGCTCCCTTTACAACAATGATAGGAAGTGGTCTGTGTTGGAGTCTGCTTCCACAACTCTTGAGCGCAAAGGTGCTTCTGACATCCTTCCAATACGTGGTGAAGTAGATCATAGGGCTCTACCAGGGACACTGAGCTCCAGATCAGAATTTTTCTGGCCAAAAACACTATTGCTCTCTCAGAAAAGAGGTCTCCTCTTATCCATCTCTACAATAAGCTGAGCACATTTTGCTCTCTAAGTCCAGTGAGCTCCCTGCTCACTCTTGCACACCTTGGTAACCCCTCAAGCAGCACTTCTTAGAGAGCAGCATCCCCAGCAGGTGTGGGTCCTCCTCTTTCATGTACAACACAGGCACAATGGTGTGAAGGCACACAACACTCATGAAACTGAACAGGTTCTTGGAGAGCTGCCACTGAGGGGAGGTGATGAACCTGTGAAAGTGGTGTCTTAAAATACACTGCTGGGTCCTTTTGTGTTGACTTGTTTAAAGTTTGAAGGTTTAAATAGGTTTAAAGGTTTCTGATGGGTGTTTATGGGGTCAGAACAAATCCTAGGGTGTCTCTGTAGATCCCTGCTCATCTTTACATTTATTCTGTTTTCTCACAGTTCATCTGAAGCTCCCCAGGATGCCCCAGCCCTTCACAGAGAGCCTCGGTATCTCCAGCACAGCCCCATTGCTCAGCTTCATACACCCACACATGAACTTCTGCCAGTCAATAGCAGCTCATTCTACAATAAAATCCATGGTCAGCCTGAGTGCCCATGTGTCCCTACACCCCTGTTCTGCCTCTGGTCCATGCAACTGAGCTGTCAAGGTGGCTGCTGGGCCATGATCTTCCCTCTCAGACACTTGTGTAACTTGGAAGAAATTCTCAGGGGTGTGGACTATTTTGTCTCCAAAATTCCTTCTGAAACAACATGTGACACAAGAGCACATGACACCAGCTTGTGTCCCTAAGAAGGAGGCAGGTAATGTCTCCAAAGTGACCAGGGGAGACTTGGTAACTCACATATCCTCCCCTCTTGCTCTCAGGAGGGGCTGGGGGCACAGCATTGTCTCTGCTGCTTCGTGGTCACAACAGCCTTTATCAGCTGTCACAGGGGGCTCAGAGCACTGCTCCTGGCCACACTATCTGGCTAATTTCTTGGCCTCTCTCTTGCTCCTCCTTCCAGTAAGATAAGAGGAAAGGAGTTATCTTTACTAGCTGTACACACAGACTTAATTCCTCACCACAGATCTGGAAATCCTGTGTTTCCAGGCGTGGGTGCCACTCCCACACTGCTGCAGGTGCAGCAGCAGCCCTGTCCCAGAGCTGCTGCTGGTCTCTGCTCTGTGACCAGCTCTGCCTGTCCACTCTGTCACCCTCCTCACTGAGTGACCAGCCAGGGCTGGGAGAGAGACCAGCGGCCATCTGACCTGGAGACTCCCAACAGGATTTCACTGCAGAGCTATCACCAGCACAGCATCCAAGTGTGAAATGAGCACAGCAGCTTTGGTTTGCAGAAGGAGGGGAAAAACTCATCTCAGCCTGCAGCTGCCTTTGCCTTCACCCTGTTATGGCTGCACATCTGCAGCTCTCCTGCAGCTGAGCACCCATGTCCCGCCCAGGGAGTGGCCCAGGGAAGCATTTCCTTGGCAAAGCCAGAGCAGCTGCATCCACCTGCCAGCAGCCAGGCTCAAAATTAAAGGGTGCTTGTTAAATACTTGAGAAGCCTTGAATGGAAGAAGATGTAGAAGTGCAAAGCATAGTATTCCGGGGTTTTTTTTCCCTTTGGCAAATGGCCTAGAAAAGTAACAAAAAAGAGACAGAAATGGCAGAAAGTAAACCACCTACTGTTGACTCCTGGAGATAAACCAGAACATTGTTCCAAGAAGCAGAATGCTGCTGTCATTTCTCCTGGAAGTGAAGAGAGCATCACCCAGCACTGGGGAGGGGGATGAGGGAGAGACAAAGAGAAATGAGTGGTTCAGACAGACCTCTCAAAGGGGAGTCAAGGTAGTGCCTTTAAATGTGTTTGGCAGGGAGCAGAACAAAGCACGATGTCACGTATTTAG
The DNA here is from genome assembly GCF_963513975.1 of Fringilla coelebs. NCBI lineage: Eukaryota > Metazoa > Chordata > Aves > Passeriformes > Fringillidae > Fringilla > Fringilla coelebs. Next base: position 12,948,549 of record NC_140033.1, read on the forward strand.
AAAAATCATCGCTGCGGGAAGTTAATGTGGCTTCAGAGACACTTGCGACATTTAGCAGGTTACAATAGTTTGTTGTGGATCATAATGACTCCCACTCCTGAGGAAAGATCTGGGTATGAGTCATGGGGACTCTGCCTGGCTGTGTTATTCTGTCCCACAGCACCCTATTGTCTATTATATTTTCTTCTCCCCACACCAAAAATGCACAGACTGAATCAGAGGGATTGCAGTTTACTCTTGGTATTCCTTGCACTATTTTCATTCAGTTTTTGCAATTTTATTTCTTTTAAATATAATAGTGAGTTATAAGCAAGATGCATTTGTTTGAGCTAGTATTATTTTGTGCTTACTAAAGCCCAGCCCCACTGCTAATAAAATTAACATCAGGCTCAGAAAGATATGACCTTTAACGTGGGTAATAGCGAGGTTACAATATTGGGTTTCTCCCTCTTTTGAAGATTGTTGGCCAACAGAACATAATCCTGGGGAAAAAAGTGCAAAACATGCTTGTGGGCTTTGGCATAGCTGCTTAAACAAGTCCTGCAGTGGCCCCTGCCCTGCCCTGCCCTGCCCTGCCCCTGCGCTGCTGCTAATATCCCTCTGTTCTCCAAAACAGAGCTGATTCAGCGCCTACATCTCCAGCAGCTCAAGCTGCTCCACCCTTGTGCCCCAGCTTGAGCTGACTTGGGCAGATATTTTCTGCTGCTGACACCATTAGAGCAGCACTAACCTCTGGCAGGCAGGTGGGAGACAGCTCCATCTTCACCTGCCGTCGCTGTTTGCTTCACTGCCCATGAGCCAAAGCCCTGAGGAGCTGAAGCTCCATTTGCAGCCAAAGCAAGCTGTGGAAAGTCAGCAATTCACCTTTCTCATATTCTTTAGGGATAAAACAACAAAAGCAACAAAAGATTTAATATAGCAATGTGCTAAGGGAGTTAGATTGTGGAAATCACGTATCCAATAACTCACCGGCCAGTAGCGGGAACTATTGATGGCCTCTTTACTCATCACAGTCAGCTGAATTAAATTTTCTTAACGGCCACTTCCCAGCCACAATCACCACTTTATTTCTTTGTGTTTTCACGCAGTTCACCTGCTGAGAGGATGTTGCCCATCCGCCTCTGTGCTGCTGGGTAGCGGATGCTCCCAGGTGGCAGAGGAATGCTGTATCTCATTCCTGCCCTCCGTTACAGTGACACACATAACAAAACCATTGATGAATTGTATTCTTCCTGCAGGCTACTGGGTCTGTGAAGGATCAAAGTGAAAGTACATCTTCATAACTCCCGGTGCTTAAGGAAAGTCATAAATAACGGCAGTGCTGTGGCTGTGTATGGATTCTGTGCCCAGGGACAAAGCATTTCACAAACGCACTTAAGAAATGTTATTCATATTTTATACAAAGGGGAACTTACAACCCAGACAATAGGTAATATTTTTCCTTCTATGTGCCCAATGTATTGGAACAAAAGCTATTTTGGTAATATCACATTTGGCAGAGCTCTGCAACATGCACTCCAGTGTGCAGCTCCAGAGCTCTTTCCTGCTGCAGGTTATGACTCCTCTGAGCAAAATTTCTGGGTTCAGCACTATGACTGGAGGCACATCAATACTCTTGTATACTGGTATGAACATGTCATAGTAAATTACTTACTGGGTGAATAAGGCATCCAGCCTTTTTATGTCCCTATGTAGGCTGACACACTGGGCCTGCACAGCCTGAACAGGGCTGGGGCTGCTGGTCCATGACTTGGGGCACACTGCCTTGGCATTTTCACCTCACCTTGGCCTAAACAGCTGTTTGTGAAGCAAGATGTTAGGGAGCATCATCTCCCAAAATGTGTGTGCACCCTTGGGGCTCAGGCCAGTTGGCTCGGGACATGCTCAAAGGACATCATGTGCAACCCAGTGAGTAGTGCAGGAAGCTGGAGGCAGTGGGAGAAACCGGAGGGGATGACTTTGTTCTTTGTTTGAAATAGTATTTTTCTCACTCTGATTAAACTGCACTGCAGTTCATTAACTATTCAGGTGTTGTCTGCTCTTTACAGAAGGAAATGCAAGATGACAGACTATTTAACAAGTTCATTTTGAGTACAAATTGTGTTTAAGGCAGGAAAAAATATTACCTCATGCAAAACTTGGGTCGGTGTAATTGCAGGTCTGACTGCTTCGAAGATGAAAAACCTCTTCCTTAATTCAAGGCAAATGTAGCAGAAATAATGTTTAGGAGAGAGGTGCAGGTAGGTACACACCAGGGAGTGCAATTTTAATATCCTGAGTACAAGATTTTTTAAGTCTTTGTCTGACCTGCATTAACACACTTTCTTACATTTCATTTGCCACATTCATCTTTGTCAGTTTCTTGTTCCCCTCTGTAATTTGTTTGCCTGTGTTTACTCGTGTTTATCTCTAGCACTGATGCTCTTGGCCCAGTTCATGTCTCCTCAGAGGCCCAGCACTCACCCTCTGAGTGCTGCAGGATGAGGTCCAGTTTAGTCCTCCACAGGCAAATGACTTGTGATTCCTCCAGAGCCTGCCAACATGGGCACTTCTCAGTATCAGGAGCTACACTGTGAGATCCAGCCTCTGGATACCTGCCCTTAAAAATACGTAATGTGACCGGGAGTTCATTCATCAGAAGGCAGGAGGTAACTGCTGACATGCTCTGAAATTCAGGGCTGTGATGCTGTCAGAGCACTCCCGGGTCCAGGGTCTACCCTGGCAGCATCTCAGTCCTGCTCCAGGCACTGTGGACCACCACAAGGCTGGGCCAGGCTTCTCCAGGAGCCAGCTGCCTCCTGTGAGGTGCTGTGGCCTGCCATTTGAGTATGGACAGCAGCACTGTGGCGCTCACAAACGCCCTCCTCTGTGCTCTGCAGGCTGGCTGACAGGGCACTCATTCCAACCCAGGAATCTCTGCTCAAACAATGTACCCAGAGAGGGCAGCACCTGGAAGGGACATGGACCGAGGCTCCTGGACACCTGTGCTGAAACACTTTGGTTTGTGCTTTTACCATCAAGGTTTCTCAGTCTGGGACTCCGCAGAAGGTGGGCACCCTCCTCCCCACTGACTGGTGGAGCAGGCAGAACTCCAGCTTTGATGGTCTTTTCTGAATGCAGACCTACATCCACATGGGACAGCCAGCAGGATGGGGCCTGGGCTCTGGGAGGGAAAGGCACAGCTCAGCCAGGAATTCAAATAACATCAACCACCTGTGACCATCCCAACCTCACCAGTGCCCCCAAAATACCATCACTTCAGGCTGGGTCTTGTCAGTTTGGCCCCTCCGTCCTCTAGACCCACCTGCCTCCCTGGTTTTTCCAAGCTCTCCAGAGGGGTCCTGAGCACCCCATGAACTGCAGCAGAAACTCTTGAAAAGCTGAAAACCTGATGATTAGCTGTAATATTCCTTGTTGTAGTCACTCGAATTTGTGCTGTTTACTGAGTCTCACATACCTCCTGATTCAATGTTTTGTAAATTCAGCTTTCCCCAGCTTCAGCTGATGTGTGGATGCAGACACTCTTGGATGCTATTTATTCCACAAGTGAGAAATGACTTGATAATTTATGGATTGTTAACCCAAAGTTGTACAGGTTTTTACCTCAGGGAGAGAATAAATACATGTCTCATTTCAACACATTTTAGACAATGTGCTCTTTTTTAATGGCTTCCTTTGATTTTACTCCGAAATATGTAGACACTTTCTCCCAGGATTCTCATGTGGAAGCTTCATGCTGTTCTGTCAGGTTGCATATTTTCCCCCTGAATTTCTTAAAGAAGATCTCGCTTATCTGAATTACAAAGATGTTAACGTTGTGTTGTCACTGTGAATATGGAGTTTAGGCAAAGGTTTTATTCTTATTAAGAAATGGAAGAGCTGGAGAATAATTACTGCATTGTCAATGTGAAACTTATGGATGTTTAATATGAATCAGAACATATTTACTTATTTATAGATGTTGAAATTAGAATATGCTTTAGCCTGCAAGTAAAATAACTTGCACAAACAGCTGGGAAGTGCAGCTGAGATGATGTGCCCTAAAATGAGAATATAGCTGTAATGGATATAGATTGGTGTGTTGGTTGAGGAATTTTTAGGCAATGGCATTTGACATTACAGTTCAAGGATGGAAAAGATTTATTGATCCATGAGTTAAAGAGTGACCCTGGTTTCACCTCTTGTTAGTGCTCTGTAGGTTGCACTTAAAAACTCTACCATAATGAATCCTTAGGCTCCAATAAATGTAAATCTGTCCCTCAATAGATCACAGGGAAGCAAAATGCTGGACAAGATGCTTAGTTCCACCACCTGTTTAATTTAAAGGGTATTTTCATCAGATTAAGACCATTTTTGTAGGGTTTGTCCATTTTCACTTTCCTGATAATATAATTTATTTTGATCCATAAGGACCTCCCAGGCCAATATTTGTAAACAGTGACTAAGTCACAAGTCAACATCAACATACAAGATGTCAAAGTGGACAGGAAGTTTTATTGTGCCACTGGGCTCAGCTTTGCATTGCTAAGGTAATTATTAAACCTGGGATAAACAGAACTTTGATCCCATGTGTGTTTTTAAACGATGGGTAACAGTTGATTTTACAGAAATGCCATTTTGAAAAGCCATTCTGTATAGGAATTCATTGTGTCAACATATAAGGTGTCCAGTGCAAGGTTTAGCAAAGTAAACCAGCCTGTAGCAAAGGTGCTGGCATGGGGTTTTGTGCAAGGAGCTGCAGGGCCTCTTGTGATTCCCAGCCAAGAGGAGTGTGAAATGTTCATCTTTCAAAGGAGAAAGCAATTCACTGGCATCTGTGCTACTGGTTAGCAAGAAAAGGTGACTGTGGCCAAGGGAAGAGTGGATGTGTAAAAGGCTAAAAATGTGCACTGTAGAAATGCAGCAGGACCTCTCTCTCATTGGAAATACTGTTTCCATCTCTCCCTTTAGTTATGGGAAGATTGTCTAAGCCTCTTCCCTCTGTGGTCTTCTCCAAGGTCAGCTTCATCCTGGACAAACACTGTCCACTTTTCTTTGCCACATCCCTTCCTGCGTGAGGAAGTGCCCAGTGAAAAAGGTGGGAACCTGTGGGATTGCACTAGCATGTGTCTTAGGCACTGACCCAAAAGCATCATCTGTGACCAGAGTTAGGGGGTGGAGGTTTGTATTTATACATATGTGAAGGTAGGGAAATTTGGGGAAAATAAGCAGTTAGGGAAGAAAAAAATGGAGGAGAAGTGTATTTGGGTGAGTTCAGGCGGATCTCTTACTGCAAATGGGTCAAAAGCACCCAGCATCAGAGGTGCAGATGGGAAGGGAGCCCCCTGCACCAGCCTGTCACAGGTAAAGCTCGTGCTTGCAGTGTAGTAACTGATCCCCAGGAGAAAAGTGAATGAAAACCTTGCTAGTCACACAGTGAGGCTGTGCCTGTGAAGTGCTTCCTTGTGCCTTGGACAGTTATGAGTCCTGTAGATGGTCAAGAAATGCTGAGAGGGCAATGAACAGCTGTATCTTGGCAGCAGGCAGCAGCTCCTTATTGCTAAAAAAGGACCAGAGCAACTGGGTGTGCATAAATCTGCACCTGATGGGCAGCATAGTGAGCAGCAGCACGGACAGCTTCCCTCCCAGTCTGCCTTGCTGCACTGGGTTGCTTGCAGCACAGGAAGGCAAATAGCCAGTCTAAGCACAGCTGCAACCCCAGCACATGAAGTCTGAAGAGGGATAACCTAATTCGTTCATTTACACTTCTACTTAACTAAAGAAATTTTTCCCATGATTTCATTATAGAAATAATTTTCAACAATGTGCCGGAATAAAATTATGTTTGCTCCACTAATAAAGTTTTGTGGAACTATGTAATTATACAGCTCCTATATTCGAATTCTAAGATGTACTGCAAAGTGGTGTGTCTTATGACTATGTAAATTTAAAGCCCTAAATATTTCATACTAGTTGTAAAATAACATAGTGTAATCAAAAAGTATGCCATAGCTGGAAAGGATGGGCTAGGCATGAAGATGATGAAAACTCATCTGTTTGCTTGGCACTGTCACTTGGCTGTTACCTGCCTACCTTTCTTGAGATCTCTCAGGTAATTTATGGCAGATTTCACTGCTATTTCTTGTTACCCATCCCCGTAGGTGCAGACATTAACGTATCCACAAACCATCCTGCCTTCTGCACCTGGAAAGTCTCTCACAGGAGAATGCTGTGGGACACAGCCCCAAAGCCTGGAAGAGAATTCCCCAAATCAATGCTGAAATACAACTAGTGGCTTGAAATAATAACCAGTGAAGTAAATGTCCTCTTACTCACAGTGATTAAAAAAATAAATCTGCAGATGGGCAGAAATCTGCAGAGAAAATCTGCAAGGAAATAGCAGGTGAAAACTCAGCATGCTGGCTAGGCTGCTTCTTTATCACCTCCAGCAAATGGATATCTACAATGGTGTCGTTTATTGTTGATGACTGATAATAGGATTATGGCTCCCACATCCAAGAAGTATGGCATCCCAAATAGCATCGTTTCATGCTGAAGACATTATTATCACATCCTGTCTTCGTGTACTGCTCAACCAGTTATCAGTGCAGGACTCAGTGTAGAGCTCTGAGACTTTATAGGATATTATCATGTTATATGAAATTCAGGCTGCTGCAGCTATAAATCAAGAGGACACCTTGTATGGTGGCTGGTTCTCCTTGGAGCAGCATCCTAAGCAGAAGCTCTGTTCTCTGAAAGATTAGAGTGTGATTTAAAATAAATGTTGCCAATGAATTTGAAGTTCATGAAAAGGGCAGGTTTAATAGCCTTAGTGTTGTCTGTTTAGTAGTCTCGCATGTACAGCATGTGGGCAGCATAAGTTTGTCCATAACTCCTGAAGAAGAGATTCCCGACATGAATACAGAGTTCCCCTTTGTAAGACTAAGGGGATAATTAATTCTAAATAGTATTTTTGAACACTAGAATCTCTATCTATAGCCACTGGCTATAAGTGTCCAAGCTATGCCACTGGCCAAGGGCAAGGAACATCCAGGTACAGGGAAACAGGAGCAGCTGTACATATTTAAGGTTTGGTTTTGGGGCAGCTGAGCTGATCCTAATGGCTTGTGGCTACCAAAGCACACCCTTCCCTGCTCCTTCTGACCCATCTCTGAGACACGGCAGAAAGCTTTCCAGTTCTTGGCTGAGTTGGTTTTAGGGTCTCAATGGGGTGAGATCAGCTTCAGAACAGGCACAAAGCAAAGAGCAGGAGTAGGGGCACAGGGCTGAGGGGAGGCAGGACCAGACCCACTGACAAGGGGAGATGGCTCACTGAGCTTGTGGGAATGAGCCCTTTCACTGTGGGTAACAGGGAAGGCTCGGAGATGCTCAGCTGGGGCTTTGCTCTCCAGCCTCACACAGCCCATGAGGACCAGGGGTGCTGAACCTGTGGGTGCCCACACGAGTTGGATTGCTCCAGGCACTGTGTATTTAGTAGCACAGATCTCACTTGAGCCCTTGTGTTCCTCCCCCAGCAGGAGTAAAAACTGCATTTGTTGGGCACAGGAGGCTGTCTTATCTCTGATGAAGAAACTACAGCGGGAAGAGAAATGCCACCTTCAAAATCCATACAGCTATGAAGTACTGCTAAATGCAAAATTTGGACTATTGGCAGCTGAGTACCGAAGGTGACAAGCAGAAAGCTTTGCTCAGCACCACACAGCTGGTCCAAGCTTTTCAACCTGCCCCAGTCAGAGCCTCAGCTGGGGCCATCTCTGCTGGGCTGTTGACTCTGAACATCTGAGCAAATATCTTGTCTCCTTTTGCTGATAGGAGACCACGGTATTCACAGGCCAAATGCACCGGGGCACACAAAGGAGATTGGGGTCGAACATTAGGATATATTTATATAAACTGATCCGTAATTGAGCTGTGAAAAGGTCAATTCCATTTCCAGGGATCAAGATGCAGAGGTGGGCTTTTCTATCATTTACCTCAGGTGGCCTCCTTCAAAACCCACTGGAGTCAGAAAAATTCTTTGGATCTTCCTCTCAAATGCAATTAATCCCTAGAATTTAAAAAACTTAAAATGAGAGATCAAAGCTAAAATTTTAGCAACAATGAACTAATCCTTCTGATAACCAAATACGCTTAGTAGCTGAACCCTGGACTGAACCAGCAGGCTTTCCTGCAGACTTTTCATCTGTGCTTTATTTTTCCACAAAGACAAGTGTTAAATTAATGAAGAGACCAACCTTTGCACTCCCCAGGCTTTATATTTCACCTGTGTTTTAAAAAATAATTCTGAGAGGGGAAACAGCAGGCTATAAGTTTGCACTAGATTTATGAACTCTTGTATGCCTCTCTTTGGGACACCCAGAAAAGAAAGGGAATTACTGGATGTATTAGAGAAAATCATGTTAAGGACCTTGTAAGTTAAAAACCAGTTTATGAGAAAAAGCACTGATGCAGTTTATCATTTAGGATTCACTTGATACACATAGGGAGAAGGAGAAAAGTTCTGCATACATAAAAGTATTTAATAATGAAGTTCTATTGGTTACAAGTTAGGGCTTTAAAATGCCCACTAACTATAAAGGCTTGTAATGTTTCACCACGTTATTGCCTCTGAGATGTTGCCACTTCATTACACATTTTCAGATTGCTCAAAAGCCTACAATGCTAAAGATGTGCTTTCTTCTGCCTGAAATAATGCTTGAGACTTGAGTGAGGGGGTGAATGTATGGTGTATGCAGCTCATGAATAAAAGATACTCTCAGCTAAGCAACCTAAAGTGTTCCTCTCTTAGGGCATTAACTCTGTTTTACCAGAAAATTTAAAGAATAATTTCTAAAGACTGTTTTTTGAAGAGAAAGAATCCAAGTGCTCGAGTAATGTTGGGGATGCTTTAGCAGAGGGGATGGTGGGGAAGGAGCTAGGGAGGACGTGGAGCCTCGCAGTGGCCATGGGAGATAGCTCAGCGCTGTCCCTTACCGCAGGCGGAGGTGAGCTCTGTGCAGAGGAACACAAGCCCCTGGCATCCTGCTGGCACACACAGCTCTGAGGACAGGCACAGGCAAACTCACCCCATGGCAGAAGCTGTGCTGAAAATCTGCTTCTTCTATGCAGGAGGCTCATGCTATCACTCTGACACTTCAGACGAGGTTGTGAGAATGGCCCAGCACCATTGAACTTTTAACTCTCTCTGCTTGTGCCCGGGGTGCCCAGCACTAAATCGAGCTCCTGACTACCCCAGAGTGCCTGAAGGGGTGACACTTCGAGCTGAAGGAGGAGACCTCTCACCCACCCCTGCAGGGCTGGCCCCAAACCCTCAGGGTGGGCTTGAGTCACTGCTGGGCTCCCAGTTCAGCTTCACAGGCTGCTTGTGGTGTAAAATACCTGGCACCAACTCCCCAGCAAAAGCCAGCCAGGTGTCTTACAGGATTTATTGGGAAGGGTTTGTGCAGGATCAAAGTAGCCCAAGGGTGACACTTCTCTGCTGAAGAGTAACTCGGAGACTGGCACCCACGCCGTGCTGCTGCACACACACCCAGAACACCAGTGACAGGCAGGCAAGAAGGGGAAGCCGTAGGAGGAGCGGCTGAGGTCACTGGGTCTGTTCAGCCTGCAGGAGACTGAGGGAAGACCTCAGTGCAGTTACAGCTTCCTCATGAGGGGAAGAGGAGGGGCAGACACTGATCTCTTCTCTGTGCTGACTAGTGATAGGACCCACGGCAATGGCCAGAAGTTGTGCTGGAGGGAGCTTTAGGCCGGCTAATAGGAAAAAGGTTTTCACCAAAGAGGGTGGTTGGGCACTGAACAGGCTCCCCAGGGCAGTGGTCACAGCTCCAAGCCTGACAGATTTCAAGAAGTGTTTGGACAATGCTCTCAGGCGCAGGGTGTGAATGTGCAGGGCTGTGCAGGAAGTTGGACACAAGGATCCTGATGGACCCCTTCCAACTCAGCACATTCTGTGATTCTACAAAGACACCAAGAAAAGAGGAACATACTACAGATGCTGCTACAGGCAGCACAGCCACTCCATCTACCTGTCTACAACAATACAGTCACCCCAGAGACACCAAGACCTCTGGCCACACTGCCCACCTTGGACATGGAGCTCCTGGAGGAAGAGTGAAGGCTGGTATGGAGAGCACCCACAGAGCTCCAGCCCAGAAAGACACACATGGAGCTAACTGAGCTTCCTCACAAGAGCAAGGACTTTTCAAGCCTGAAAATGTTTCAAATAACGTGTTGAGAGACTGCCAGTGCTTGTGTCTGGCTGAGAAAGAAGACACTACCAGTGCTCTCCAAGTCCCTTTCAGTGGCACAGAAGTTTACACTCCTGTGCTCTTGGCCAGGCCCACAACCCAGCCTGTAAGTGATGGATGTCCCTCTGCTGGCCCCAAGCCTCAGTGGCACAGCCAGGTACAAACAGCTACAGTGTGCCCCTCCACGGAGAGTCTTTGTGTGCAACCACTCAGGAACTGCTCTGTGTGTGGCAAGAAGAAAGGGAAGACCCTGTGTACACACAGCAGTTTTATCCTCCAGGCAGTTTTATCCCCTTCATTTAGTAATCCCTAAAGCACAGTTTTCTCCTTTCAGCTCTTGAAAATATTTTTTTTCTTTCAGTTTGGCAGCAAATCAAATTTACTTTTTGAAGAGTCACAAAAACACACAGCCCTGAAAATGCGAGAAAAAAAATGAAAAATACTCCTTTTTCTGTAGTGCTTTGGCTCTGCCTGCAGGCTTAGCAAACACTGGATTGCAGTTATAGTTTGAGCATCTATTCACTTTATTGCAGGAAAAACACCAACATGTGTCCTGTATTTTTGACTTCTAAACGGCAAAGTAAATGCATATCAAATTGAGATGTGATGTATAGTATATGAAGACATTTTGATACATGCAGCAAAATGAAAACTATGCAAATTATTAGCAGTTTATAAGGAATAAAGTTTTACTATACATAATTTTATGTGCTTGCACAGAGAATCCATAATCCCACTAAGGAACAGTAAGTCTACCTATAATAAATGAGGGGGGGTTTAGAATAAGAAAACTTTTTAGATTTGAGCCAATAAATACCTAAAATATAGAGATTAAAATTAGCATTAGAATACTCCAAAAAGCCAAACAAAATCATCACATTTGCTCTTAATGACTGCAGTATTCAGCAGTCTTCATTTTCCCAAGAAATACTTTGCTTTAAACTCTGTATTTTCTTTTGCCATGTTTCTTACTTAAAAGCCTGTATGAGCTTTTGTACTGTTGCCAGGTTTATTTTTTGTTTATATACAGGTTCTTACCATGGAGATATGTCCCTGACATGAAGGCATCCAGTATAGGAAATTACATGCAATGCCTTATTCTTCTAGTTTAATTAATGCTCTGACAACTTGGCAATAAGGCTACAGTGAAGAAAAGGTCTCTGTAGGGAACCTCAGGTTTTGAGCAATAAGAAAGCTGTCAAAATTTTACTATATATCTATAGTAACATATCGAACATCCAAAGATTTCTGGAAGGCATCTGTAGAAAAGAATTCAAAAGAAAAAAAGGTTAGCATAAATGATGTTTCTTAACCTGCTAAAAATAAAAGAATGACTTTCTCAGCAGTCAGAGTTGGAACTGGGTAAGCAGCCCATGCTGACTTGTTTCAAGCAAAAAGAAATTCCAGTTTTTAATGAGCAAGGACTGTTGACACAAACAGGAAAAAGAATTAGCCCAGTCCCTGTTGAGACTGGTTCTCTTCTGTGATTTAAACAAGCTGAATGAGGAGTAGATCTGGTCCACACAGTGATCCATGTAACCATTCCGGACCTCTGTGTCCAAACCCGTGTTCCCAGGTGCTCCAAACTTTGCATCCTTCTCAGCTGAAAAGCACAACAGCAGCAGCTTGGCACAAAGGCAGGAAAAAGTGCCCTCTCTCTCTCTCCTCTGACTGGCTCAGTAGTTTGAGGAGCATCGAAGATGACACCCCCAAAGAGAATCCAACTACTCCAAAGGGAGCCCAGAGTCACAGACCTTGGATCATCAGAAACCTGTGGTGATCCATGTCTTACTGAGAGTATCATTTGATATTAATGACCTTACTGTGCTCTTTCACCATCCTCACTTCCCCAGGAAGGGAAATTGAGAAGGAAACAGCAGCAGCACCTGACCTCCTCCACTATCTTTGTATCTCTTCAGCTGTGAACATGCAAAGACAGTGCTGTCTTTTCTGATGGATGAGCTATTCTTTAGCTACCGATGGAAAACAGCTGCCCCTGGTCACACATCTAATTGCCTTCCACACCAAAAAATCATGAAGTTGTACCACCTGAGGAAAATATAAACCAGACACATATTTATGTAGCATTCTGAAATCAGGACTTCTGACTCCTGTAGTATGAGGGCTAGTCAATATAGAGCAGTTTGAATTTTCAGTCTAATCCCCTGCTTCCCCACATTTTAGGAATAAGATTACTTATTTCTGCAAATACATCCCAAATGGATCAGAGGGATCAGCTTCAGTCTCTTCAGCAGTCTGACTTTAAAAGAAGAAACTGACGGTGAACAACAGAGGCATTGCTGAGGACAAATTACTTTGCAGAAAGTAACTGTGACTATTTGCACAACCATCATATTTGCTTTTCCTGTAATCAACCAAAGAGACCCCTCCTGCACTCTTGACATTAGATAAGATTTTTGTAAAGGATTCTAAGCCATTGAAAAGCAACACACTCAGGATACAGAAACACATCTCTTCACTGATAGCTTCAGACATGTTCTAGCTTGCTTGAAGTGAAGAGTAGCACTGAAGAAGTTACTTAAGGTTCCTGCACATGCCCCAGCCCCAGGCTCAGTCAAGTGAAAGAGCCTGTGCTGACAGAGAAGAGGCTCCCCTCCCCGGGAGGCAGGAGCTACAGGTTTGTTTACATCACTGTAGAAATTGTGTACTTGTCTTTGGTCATTCTTCTCATTTTCTCTGAAATTCCCAAATCTCAACACGACACTGTTCTCAGAAAGTTTGAGCAGAACTCCCAGTTATTTGCTGTTCCCTAATGATTTGCATCCTTAAGAAATAATCAAAACCAGCATAAAAATGTAAATGTGAGGAAATGGGATGGGTATTCATTCAGCCATGCAGCTGGAATTCAGGAACTGCTGTAATTGCACACGAATAACATAATTTGCCTCCCTTGTAGATGTTTTTGCTTATTCACATCACATCTTTCTTTTTCAGGGGTGTTGCTGAAGTTCCTATACCCTGCAAGACAAAGCAACCACTCTCTGCTGTTGCCATCCCAAGCCTGAGATGTTGAGTTGCTCTAGGATGGCAACACCAGGGCTGGCATCCAGGGTGGCATCACAGAGCTGGGCACTCACTTCCCCACACAAAATGCTGGCCCAGGTGGAAACTCTCAGTGCACTGGGTGCAGTGGCAGAGGAAGAAAAAACCACAGCTGGGATTGTACTGATGGAAACAGGATAGAGGGAGAAACAGCACCATCATACATATGGTAAAAAAAAGATAAATTATGCAAACAGTGAGAATGTAATAAAGGCTTTTGCCAACAGAATGGTAAACAACTTTGCTCTCCATCACCATCTCTCAGGTATATTCTTCTTTTGCTGGATTTTGTAGAAACATGCTCCCTCATCTGGCAAAGTTGTTTTAATGAGAGGTTACTTATGTCACTCTTAGCTATTCTCTCTTCACAACTATTCTCTGACTTGGGATTTAGGAAGTGCCTATGTGAAAACCCTCATTACCTACGTGAAGACACAGGAAGTGCTCATCTGCTGAAGGGCCAATGTATAGGCTTCAGGAAAGCCTGCTAGCAAAGCTCAGTTTCCCAGCCCTCCCAGCCCTCTTTTATTCCTCTGAACTCAACTATCTGAAGAAGGTACACGAAATAATGTGCAGCACATATTTCCCTGAACAAGAATTGAGTACAGAAACTATTTGCATATTAGAAATCCTGCTCTGTAGAAAATCTACGTGCCAGGAAAATGGAACATATGTGCTGAATAAATTTAGGCAAAGCTGCACCTTTGCTGTGCTGCTTAAGAAAAATCACATTTAATCAGTCTGAGATTAACATGGGCATTTCATCAGCATTTCATCAAAATTGAACAAATATGAAACACGAACACCAATACAGCACTAATGGTTCACATACTGCACCAGGTTTTGGAAAAGGACCATGCTGAAGCCAAACACCCGCCCTCAAGTACACAAGAGACCCCTCTCCAAATACCCAAACAAGTCCTGGCAGGACAAAAGGCAGTATGTGGCAACAGGTTAGTTGAACAATGCACACCTGGACCACAGGGGGACAGACAGCCCACAGCAGCATCCCCTGTGGGATGTCAAGCCCAGGAGCTCACTGTGCTTCTGGTGCAGATCTCTGTAAGAAGCATTTCAAAATCACAGAATTGCAGTGGGAGGGTACAGGAAGAAACAGAGAGGAATACAGAAGTCTGGTAGCGTTCTGGATACTTCAAAATATCAAAGCTGTCAAAAGGGCAAGTTCATCCCCAACTTTATCTCAAAGGAAAGCCCAGCCTGTTTCCCTACTGGAGTTGCCCAGCTGCCTACCCAAACAGGAAGGTATTTTCTTTTAGTACTTTGCTGCCTGTTGGTGGTAACTCCCTTGGAAGAGCTGTACAGCAAGTCCTTTTTGGCAACTGCAACACACCAGGGGAAATGATTTCTTACCAAATGTAGTTTGAACCAAATGAAAGAAGAGTTAGGGATTTTTCTCCTACTTTGGAAAAATGGGATATTGGTCACTGGCAGAGAAGGGGTTCTAAGTACTAAGTACAACACTTCAAATATTAAGTCTATTGGTGGTACTTTGGACATCATGTTCCCACTCCAAGAGTCCCTGCTTACAGTCAGACATTCACTTGTTCAACAGCATGGAAACACCTCCATCCATGGGCTGCTTGACTGCCCAGGGTTGGTCCTACTTTAATACCACCCTTCTGAGCTCCTTGATATGAGACCCCTGGGTGGATACTTCGTTATTCAAATACATGGCTGATATACTGCTCATGTCCAATAACAAGCAGTATGGTATTTTTCTGTTTTTTGTTTTACATCTGCCATTGAGCTGTGGCTTTTTAAAGACACAGGTTTTCAGGAAAACATGAATATGGTAATTATAAGGACTGTACTTCTGCAGTTTCAACTCTGCTGGCATACACACACAATTCCTGTATTGTTTTCAGATTTATTCTTTAAATGGTTTTAATAAACGTGCACAAAAATAAAGGATCAAAAAGTTACCCTTATCTGGGTGTTGAACAGTTCCTTTGAATCAGCCTGTTCACAGCAAAAGATTTCACAATGAAGCTGAGATAAAAACCACACGGTTTTGCTATTAATCTCCCATTCAATTTTCTAGTGGAGCCATTCCAATATCTACAAACACATAAAAATTTTGTATTGTCTATGATTAGACTTGCTAATCAAGCTGTATCTTTATCCCAATGCATATTTACCAGCAATGATGAGGCTCTTTTGTAAGTTATGTCATTCTGTCACTGAGAAAACTGGAGAAGTTATTCACCTCTGGTAGGATTTACTTCTGGATGGAGTACATCTTCTGTTCCCCAGCTGTCTGGACTCACCAGAACACACCTCCAGGCACCCCTCGAGAACCTCCTATTTCTCACTCTTCCCTGCCATCTCTGGCACTATGAGTGCAGAGGGAATACCTAATCCTGAGATACTTTACTGGGTACCTTTTGCCCACAGGTCACAGACATGTAATATCTCCTATATTCCTGCTGGAAATCCTGTCCTTCATGCTGTTCTCCTGGCATGGCTGGCTGTTCTAGTTATGAGAAGAAAACATAGTGCCTGATGGGCCTTGTCAAAATGGTACTTGGTGGATACTGGAAAAATTTCACCAATGGCGAGAATGAATATGTTTTTACATGGTGTATAGAAGCATCGGAACTTAGAAGGTACTGAAATAAACAATGCAGTTCTTTATCTCACCCTGAAAGAGTCTATAGCTACAGGAATTGCTACAGTAGAAACAGCAGGTTCTGGGATAACCAAAGTAAGACAAATCACCGTCCAAAGAGAATGAATCAACTCCTGTACTACATGTTGATGCAGCCTTGCAAGCCTTCTTAACAAATAAAATCTCCATGCTATGTGCATGAAAATGCAGCTGTTGATGAAGCCAGAACTATTCAAGGATACTAATTTCTTCACAACTGATGACAGCTGCATTTCTTTTTCCATTACTTTATCCTTGTAAGAACAAGCCCCAGTTCCTGGTAATGTTTGGATCAGCCACTGGAGAAAAGCACTGTAAGTCTATAATTTTTTTTTCAGTATTCTAATGCTTTGTGACTCAGGAATTACAAAAAAAAAAGGCTATTTTTAAAATACATACTGCAGCACTAAGGTACTGAAGGTTTTCTGATTAGTTAAACTATCTTGCTCTACATTGTTTGCACAGTTCTCAAAAGCACCTGTAGAAGAGGTGAAATCCTGGCCCAGGGGAGGCTAAAAGAGGCCTCATCCGTGAAAATGGGGTCTCAGAATATTGCTAAGGTATCTAGTAAGAAACTCAGCAGTAATTTATAAACTCATTGACATGGCTATATAGAAATATTTCTAGTTTGTCAGAATAAATCCTACTATTCATCATCAGCCTAGTTATAGCCTACATCAATCATTTGCACTTCAGTCACCTTGTTCATTCTCATACTCTGCTGATTCAGCTTTAAATTTTATTTCACTGATAGGAGTCTTTCACAAAGGTCAAAAAAGTGCCTTCAAAGTAAGGAGAGTGGTTCTGTCTAATGAATCCTCAGTTACTATTCCTTCTCTAGTTAATCTCATTTCAGTCAAATTAACTACATTCCACAAAAATTAGTATCCTTATCCTTTGGATTTACACTGGAAAAAATCACCAATACTCATAAGACTAATACAGAAGAAATTAGACTAAATATCAGCAGCACCAAGTTTTCTCACTGCTTAATTTCTAAGACCTTTATTTTAGAGCTAATTTATGCTCCAGATTTGGAGCTGAAGAGTTTTGAGGGTCTGGTCTATTTGGTGGGAATGACTGGGATTACTGAAAATGAAATTTTGTGACTCAAGTTTTGTAGCACTTAAATCAGTATCTGTCCCATCATGTTTCATATATCAAATTCTAATCCAGATCATAAACTCCAAATCTCTATAATCTATTGCTACTGTTTTACATGGACTAGCTGACAAATGAATACCTCAAAACTTCTTTTCACTACAAACTGCAGCCCTAGGTAGTCATACAGGAGATCCACAAGCTGAGCTCAGCACAGCACTCGCTCCAAGACAGAAAAGCACTGTAAAGTTTAGCCTAAAGTTTACATTATGGACATTTTTATAAACAAAACCAAAAGCAGGTAGTAAACAATTTTGAAACAGGCTATGTATTCACATCCAAGCACTTCAGTAAGTGTGACAAATGTTGCCACCTCATGGACAGGTGCAGGGTTTGATCCAGCTCAGCGGTAGGAAGGAAAACAGATCACGGAGATGACTCATTGCTGCCCTTTCACACTCCCCTGAGGGAGGAAGCCAGAGCTTGGCCAGAAGGATGCTTTTGTCACTTGGGTCTCAATCCAGAAGCATGGCTACGCATCCACAATTGGGGGAAAAAAAGAAAACAACAAAAAAAGAAAACAAAATCTAAGAAAGAAATCTAAGAAGAATAAAGACTACATATGTTCAGAGTATTAGACCATTTCTAATATAAGAGGAAGGGGGGAAGACTGATAATTTTTCCCTGAAAAAAACCCACATGTTCAACTTAGAACCTGGCATGGTCTTTCACTGTCACAAAGTCAAAGGGGAGCACTCAAGAGTAAAACATCTGAGTAACAGGCTGTGGGACCTGGAGTTTTCAAGAGGGCTACTGAAATCTTCAGATTCATGAAGACAACTACCTCCAACTGCACTAGGGGATTTTCATGCTCCATAAATTGTGTATCTTCTACTAGCAAGCTGCAATTGTAGTGTACTCCATCAGGTATTTCCAAGGACAAAGTTTTATGTTACAATACCACATTGCTTATTCATTGTTCCACCACTTTTGGGGAATTGCTGCTGAAAGACTCTGTCACCTGTTGAATTTCTCCCTTCCTGATGAAAAGGCAGCTGTGCCATCCTCCTCCAGAGGACAGAGGCTGTTACAAAAGCCATTATGTGGTGTGTATGTTAAAAGTAGGTTCATTCCACATGGCACTATAATTAACACTTCCTGTAACTGGATGAACATGAAAGGATGATAGAATTTTGAAGCAAAAATAAAACATTTCAAGGTTGACATAGGGATAGAAGTTTAAGAATCAATTTTTTTTAAAACAGAGCTTCATAAAAATACATTCATAGTCAACATTTATGAATGGTCTGAAAAAGACAATATGGTGACTAATTGGGAGTTTCCTACCATCGTGATCTCCATATGACAGGGTAACAGTCTGCCTACATACTACTGAGGAGAAAGAAGAATTTGTACCAGCTTGATTTTTAAATATGTTCTTATGTTTATTATACTTTGCTACTCCACTCTCCTAAAATGGTGGCCTCAGGAAAAGCTGCTTTGGCAGGCAATTGCAAAGATTCCTGTGGAGAGGAAGTGAAAAGACTGGGCATACAAACAACGGCTGCTGCCATGTTCAAAGCACTGGGGAGAGTTCATAGAGCAAAATGCAGTCCTAAGTAAATGGGTTTCAGGCAATTTCAGTGTTAAGATAACATCATTAAGACTAGAACAGATTGTGCTCAAACCCTGCTGTTTATAATTAACACATTGCTTCCAAATACTCCAGGGTCCCTGGTAAATAGTCCTCTGCTCAGATCCACCCAGACCAATCAGAGTATTTTCATCAGGTTCCATGCTGGGCCAGCACCTGTTTGGACAAATCCAAAAGAGCCAAAATACTCTTCTTTCTGGCCAGCTAAGTAGAGAGATGAACACAGCTTGCCTTAGTCATTGTCACAGTGTCCATATGGCTGTGGAGCTTGTTTTCACAAGAAATCGTACAAGTACTTTATTATGTCGAAGTTCACGGTCCTATAAACAAAAACACAGTATATTACAGCAATCATCTTAACAGTGCTAAGACTTTAACCTGTTTGGAGACAGCACATGCAGGACATTCTGCACAATCAAAATCAAGCAATTCCTCAAAAGAAATTAAAGCAAGGATTAATGAATTTTTAATTTCTCTCATTATTTACAATACCACTCTTCTGATTGTTTTAATTTTGTAAAATTATAGAAAAGAAATAAAACAAGTTCCTAGTAAAGAAAGGAAGACTCTTATTTCAATAATGAAACAATTAAAATATAACAATATTTATAAGATTATATTTTCATATGGCAAATTTGATGTTCTAGTTGGTGATGCAAAGCAACAACTTTATATGCTACTGAATGTTTTGTTCATGTCCTAAACCACCTGTTTTAGCATGTACTCCTTCTCATCTGGAGCCAGTGTTCTTTCAGTATTGACAGTAGTTGACCCATGTTCATAGCTAAATTTGAAAAATCCAAGAATGCCAATCAATGGGATAGAAGATTTTAATGTACACTTTTGTACTTTAATGGCAGGCAAAATGAAACAGCAGCAGAATAAAACATATAATTATTTTTTTTGTCTCTAAACTCATTATTCTATACAATCTAACACTCAGACTTTAGGGTTTATGGTTTGAATAAATAATGCAAATTACTGCATAAAATGACAAGTATAAAATTAAAAGGGTTTTTAAAAAAAAGTATTCAATGCCGCAAAAATAACTGCTAACAATACTAAGTGAGATTAGCTAGCTGAATTCTTATTTGTTGGACTATAATCATTTAATAGTCTCTGTTCATGCATCAGCCTGTAACCCACTTTTCAAAAAGTTTTTATAAAACATCATTTTGGACAGAGAAAAAGTTTAGAAATCTCCAAGAGACGTAACAGGAAATACTCTGTTGGAGTCTGTGACAAATTTAAAGACATTAACTGCCACTGCTAGACTTACACGACATTGTCACTGGAGTCAGTGACAAATTTAAAGACATTAACTACCACTGTTAGACTTACACGACATTGTGTCACTCAAAAACAAGTGCTTTAATTACAATGCTTTCCACAGCATTAACAAATGCTGACCTTATCAACTAAATGAAACAGAATTGTCCTGTCATAACAACTGGGTTTATTACAGACTCTCTGAAAAGATCCATTATATTCAATAAACACTACGAGAGCCCTACTTCAGCTAAAGAAAATTTAGGAATTTAGGTTTGAAATTCTTAAAAGAGAAATTACTTCTGACAAAGACACATCTAACTTTACCCTCAGCTAAATGTTTAACTACTGCGTGGTAAAACACAGAGATGTTTCCACAAAGACTGAGTGTATGCCACAGAACAGAGGCAGACATGAGGTTCCATGGTAAAAAAGAGACTGTGCTCTTCAGCAGTTACCATGTTAAAAGCTACCAGGAAGAGACACAAGTTTTTTACTCTTTTCCAAAAACAGTTTTTGGTTTTTTGTTAGTGCAAACTTCACTTTTGCTTAAAAAACACAGCTTGAATGGGGGTGGGGAGGGAGCATCCTTTTCTGTCCCATTGTTTGCACTCCTCAGCCTTCCATTAGGAAATGCATGAGTAAAAAGACTGAGATGGTAACTAAAATCTAAAGATTTTAGTGACTAGCAAAGCTATTTTAGTACTATTGCAGTAACAGAGAAAGAAGAATCAGAAGATGGGCTGTTTACTTGATACGTATTTTGGCTGAGATTTCAAAGTAGTTCCTTCTCTGTGACAAATACAACCAAAACTACTGCACAGATGGAAAATGAAATTTCTTAATGCACAGAAGATCCAGCCTTCATCCTATAGGTAGTAGCCCCACCCAGGGAAGAGAGAAGCTCATTTCTAATGAGTTCATGAAACCTTGTCTTTTTACAGATCATCCTCTTTAAGATTTAATAAATACTGTGGTCTGAAAAGTGTATTTAAATAACAATTGTAACAAGGGAACGAACAAGATTTTAAAAAAGGGAGAAACAGGAGAAAATCAGAACAGGCCAACTTTAAAATGTATCTATCTATCTAATTTAAATAGCCCTATCTAGGCAGCAAATAAAGACCTGCAAACTACTTTTGGAGAAAAAAGCAACTGCTTTCTTCCTCATAACATGTAGGAAAAGTCAGTTTATATACATACGTATATATACAGATAAACACACATCAGACCTAAAGGAAAGCAAGCTAAAACACTACCATGCACTGAGGTTTGAAGTGAGTCTCTGGCAAACACTTTCTCCAGTAAGCATGAGCTTCATGGAACAAGTTTTGGTCCTGTTTTCTGGCGGTCTCTACCTTCCAGCAACTTTAATGCAGTCATTGAAACTTCTGAGGATGTCAAAGTTGGAAGGAAAGGGCTGTCAAAGTATCCCAATTCAAGGATAATTCCCAATGTATAACTGTACACATAGTGATTCATGTTGCTGAGCAGATGGTCTGCTGTGCTTGGTTCCAGGGGGAGCTTTTTCAGGGCATCACTCACCAAGTGACTTTACTGCTGGGAATAGCAAACTGACATAGCAAAGCTGTGGAGGTCCTGGCAGTGTGGTCCAGCCAGACCTGAGCCAGACAAAGTTTCATTCTACAGCCTGTCCAACTGAAAACTGAAATAAGTGTATCTGTTGCATTTACTGACAAGGCTCCTGGATGTTTAATAGCTCAGGAGAGTAACATGTGCATTGAGGTTATGGAATACAGCCTACACCTCAGATTCTTCCTTAGTTCCACATTAGAGAGAGGAGCTGGCTGTGAGAACATTTCTTCCTTTTGATACATGTCATTTCTGGGCTCTGTTCTGGTTATAGACTGTTTATCCAAGACTTGCTAATAAGGTGGCAGCAACAGATAAAATAGGAAACATAGCCCTGATTGCTGCCTTTGTATTGCATGTATTTCTGTCTGCAAATTATTGCCATCTCTCCTGATGGATCTCAAACTGTTCTCAGACTTCATAACTGAAGGCTCTGGATAAACAAAGATGCTGATGTACTTACATCCACTAACTGAATTAGTGAAGAGAATCTATGTGCAAGAATTCCTATAACCTATGCAGGTTTTATATCATATGCACAACACTGTTAAGAACCAAATATAATTTCAGGTTCAAATACCATAATGTGTTTTTGGTAATGAAATGGACTGACATTTTAGAGCAGTATTTTCACATGAAGTCCCTGACCTTTACTAAGCACAAAGACAGTATGTTACTGTAACACATACTGCCACTGTGACATAAATCACTTTCAAAACAGGAATGGACTATACTTACCTGGGGTACAACATTTCTCATAAATAACACGACTTATTCAGTCATTCTTAGGAAACATCCACAGGTTTTCTATTCTGGTCTGCAATGAGCTATGGACTGAGCAAATACTTGAAGTCTCAAGTCAGCACATGCAACAGTAAATGAACTCTTAACAGGCTCACCGGGCAATAGCTCTGATGAAGTCCAGAGACACAGTACACTTGTATCGTGGTCCGTCAAGCTGGTCATTCTGGCCAACCATGGATAACAGCTGCAGTGTCACAAGAGAGGTGATCTACAGACAAGAGACACTAGTAATGTTAGTCATTTTTGTTAACATTAATAGCAGTGGGCAATTTATTGTTTTGTTTGGTTTTGGTTTTTTTTCCCATTTGGCATAATTCCCATTTTTCTCTGCAAAGTCACTTGCTCATTGTTCATTTCCACACATTTCTGCAGCTAGAAAACCCAGGAATGTACACACATACAGCTTGCCATTACATTTTCAGCACCAGCAGTGATAGACAAAAGCTGAAACCCTTCATCCTTTGTATCAAAAGTTATCCCGGAGTTTTGAACAGAGGAACAGGAATAATAGGCAGGAGCTGAGCATTTTCCAAATCTCTGCCTGACAATCAGGAAGGACTAAGATTTTCTCTCCTTTATCCCTGAAGATCGCCTTGTGAACTTTCCCACTCAATGTTGGATATTCCTGTGCCAGATCATATCACATTTTGAACAGATGGGTGTTTCACTCTACTCAAGATAAAAAGGAATTTGAAGGTTGGTAAGAAAAGGCTGGAAGATTGTATGTTAAAAAGAGCAGGGCCTGAGTTGAGAGAAATTTGCCTACAAACACACATAGAGTGTCTTGACAGAGCCATTGATTATTTTACCAAAATAGCAAGGTACCAGCATACTTTTTCACTTTTTTCCTTCAGTGATGGCTGTGGCACTACTGAAGTGAAGTCATGGGGTGTCACCACTGAAAACAGCCAGCCCATTGTAACTCGGTTAGGAAGAGACACTGTAGTGATTCCATTGTCTCCCTATCTCCTCCCAGATACCAGGGAAAGAAAGAAGTAAAAGCAGAAAAGAAAATTTTTCCTTGGCCTTTGCAATAGATACCACAGACAATTCAGGGCAATGAGGTTATATTCTGTGACAAAATGGTATCTGGCCAAAGGTTTCATTTTCAAAAAACCAGCCAACCATGACCTACTTCTGAGTAATGATAATAGGACAGTAGGAATTTCTCAAGAATAATGTATTTCAGGAAAGAAAGTGTCAGTTCAAACGTTCAAGGAACATTGCTATAAAAAGCATCAGCAAGTTGTATCAAGAAAAAAATAATCCTAACTCTGTAATAACCCTGCTCTTTTGCTGGAAGTACACTTGGTTATCAAATTTGTGACTGTGCTTGTAGGAGGCAGGAGTAATATAACAGAGAAAAATTATACCTACTTGTGGAGAATAGAAAAAAATATGGTACCCAAGAATGAAGTAATTTTTTTATAGTCTGCGCTTAACTTTCTTTCATATGTCATGAGACAACAACAGCTTGGATGCCAAAATTCTGAAGTCTTTGGAGTTTCTTTAAGGAATGCTGGTCTACACATAGTCACAAAGACAAATTCCATTTACTTAATTCAGATCTATAAATTACATGGCTTATCAAATTTTAGCATTGACAAAATTAAAGAAAATTGAATTCAGTATATGGCAAACGTCTCAGATTCTAGTTCATTAATTACTTTGCACGTACCACTAGATTGGGAGAAACCTCAAACTTGTTAGGTTTTATATTCTTAAAATACTCATGAGATTTCATTTTTCTCCATTCTTCATTCAACAAAATCCATATTCATTATGGAGGAATCTGCTGTAACAATTGCACCCAGGTGCGTCAATCAAATCCCTTATGCACGGCACACTTGCAGCTGGTCTCACATTCAGAAATCACCAGTGAAGGAGTAGCAGGAGAGCTCCTTGAAGTTCCTTATGACCACAGAAAAAGTCTGCACAGTCTGGAGATCCATCTCAGTTTTATGTGGGACATGAAAGTGACCTTGCTGCTGCATTACAAATGCTCCAGCAATACTTCAACAAATTCTGCATTTTCTTTTCTAACTAGCACCAAATGCTCTGCGAGTAACAAGAGGTCAGCAACATAAAACTCCTTACTAAAGGCTGACTCAAGAAATCTGAATGAACATCAGCCTGGACAATAAGTTTCATTAATGTTCTTGACTTAAGAAATTAACTCAAAGGCTCAGTATACAATATTACGAGATAAATAAAGCTAATATACAATATTATAAGATAAATAAAGAGTAGCTTTACTCTTTATGATCAAAGTAATGAACTTACTTAGGAAACTGCAACCTTTTACTTATTCCTTTCACAACACTTAATAAATGTTGTCACAGGGAAGCAAGTGCAGAAACACCAAGTCCTGACTCTGAGACCACTTAAAAAGACAGCTGTAAAGAAAACTGCCATTTTCAATTCATGCAGGCAAGAAACAGTTTTATCTCCAAAGAGGCTCAGTGGAGACAAAGGGAAAGACCATATACCTAAGGAGAGTAAGTAGGGACCAGCCTTCCTACAGAGAGCCAAATGTTAGAAGCTAAAATACCTAACTTGTTAGTCTTGAGATTGGAATTCAACATGCAGTAGTTACAGCTGCCTGGCCTCTGCATGGAGAAAGGCAGAAATCTCCTAAGGACAAGTCCAAAAGCCTGCCTGCTGAGAGGGCAGCAGCCTGGAGCTTTGTTTGCACAGCTTTTTCAGTGGGTTCAGGGAGAATCAAAACCAGCAACAGAGTTCAAAAAGCAATGGCTTCTAATTTTTTCTTGCTTAATACAATATAGCAGGAGAGTTCTGCTGCTGTCAGCCACAGAAATGGACAAGACACCTATTTTGTGTAATAAATTGATAGAAAAGACTGGATTGTGGTAGATGTGGAATTATTAAAGTTTCTATAATATTCTGTGCTGAATCTAGACCCAATAAATAAAAGATGACTGTCCTCACCAAAGAGTTCAGAAGCCTTCTGGGACACAGAAGGTCCAAATCCCTTCTGACACAAGAGGCTTGAGCACCTCTGCTGAACGTCTGACAAATAACTGGGGTGGGACCAAAGGAAGAAGAAAAAGCCATGTACAGTATTAAATCATCACCAGACCTAACTTGCACTCTGCTTCTGAAGCTGAACTATTTTACATAAAATTGCAATCTCTCTCAGCCTACTCAGGGCATGCACCTGGTAAAGAAGGATACAGTGGAATGAACTGGGTTTAAGACAGTGTACTTGTAGCATAATTTTAAAAATCACCAATATTCATGTCTTGTTAGTACTTCAGTTCCAGGTACCAACTATAACTTAAGCACTGAAAAACAACTACTACTTCAAAAGTTCAGGTACTATAAAACTTTGGAGGCAAT
Source organism: Fringilla coelebs (assembly GCF_963513975.1). Classification (NCBI taxonomy): domain Eukaryota; kingdom Metazoa; phylum Chordata; class Aves; order Passeriformes; family Fringillidae; genus Fringilla; species Fringilla coelebs. The sequence continues at coordinate 12,974,311 of NC_140033.1, forward strand.
ATGTTCTTAAATTAAGACACATCAAAAGTTTGAAACACAGATGGGAAAAATATGAATGCAATACCAAACTAATTGCACTTAGCAAAAAATACACCGCTTCTTTTGAAATGTTTTTTATCTTTTTTTTTTTTTTTTTTAAATATCATGGGTACAGTGGCTCCATTTCATTTTCACAAAAGCTTGAGAAGAAACATCTGGCAAGAACAGACTAGAAACAAGCCAGAAAAACTGTATGGGTTACATAAGAAAGAATATTTATTGAGAATCTGTTGAACAAAAGAAATTACAGTTGGAAGAAAAATTCTAGAATTATTTGTAAAGTTACTTAAATTGGTGATGATTTAATACTAGCAAAAATTAACAATTAAATGAAATTTTCAACAGGAATAACAACAAAATCTGAAAAAACCCCTTTCTGATCTGAAAGATATAGAGAAATGGATTTTACCAGTATGTTTAAAAATAAGTGATGATGGAACTTGCTTTGAAATGTATTTGTGTGAGAAACCTGCTGCTGAAATCTTGGATCCAAGGTGAGAATAATCATAAAAGCACAGCAGATAATAGTTTCCGGGGGGAATGACCACTTAGATTGCTTCTGGAGATTCATTGGTCAAACATGGCCATTGAAACCTCTGGAAAAAACAAGCAACCCACAAGCCATCCTTCAAGGCAGCTTTTTTCCTATCAGCCTGGACTAACAGATGGGCCTTGCATCATTCCCCAAGCAGACACAAAGACTGGCTTTGTGAGCACATGGCTGTGTGGAAGTGAGAAGGATTCCAGAAGGAAGGGCTGTCTGCTGAGAAAGGCCGGGCTCTTCCCAAGGACACCACAAGAAGCCAGAAAATATTCACTGAGGTGCAAACCATGAGCAGAATTAGCACCCATGACACAGGGAAACACATGGTTAGTTTGGGTAAGCACTGACAGACTATCCAGGAAAGAGTATGGACAAAGTGTGGGACATATCTCAAATCCATAGGATAAAACTAAGGAGAAAATGATGTTGTTTGGGGTGGAAGGGAAGGTGCTTCCTCAGAGATGTGACTGAAATCTCGTGAAGTGGACATTTTAAACTGGACTGGAAAAATATTAACGAAAGGAGGCACAATTTCAAACTGGCAGAAATATACTAAATGATCTGTGTGTTTTTTTTCATCTCTACAGCTTATAATATTCAATTATCTTGCCCAAGATGTAAAATTAATTCTAACTCTTCAGTCTGGCTTACTGTCACACACAGATTTTGAACGTCAAACGCATCAAGAAATGAAGAACTTTCCATATTCAGCTCTGTCAGACAAGGGTACTACAGTCTTTCACAGTCACATGAATGATGCTTTGCAGCACCATCATCCCATAGCTCTCAAAGCCTGTGCACTTGATCAAAACCTACCCCTGCCAGCAGTCACATCTGGGCACACAGAAAAACCTCTGCTACGCAACACAGCACTTCGAACACCCAGTACCATTCACAAAACACATTTCAGTCAAAATTACTGTGCAATACTCCCCTGGAGTTAAATTCAATGACCCTAGTACAAATTATGTGAACATAAAAAAACCTGATCTAAATTATTTTAATGGAAATTATAGCCAGAGTATGCTCAAATGTCAGCCTTGTTTGAAAAGCTTGCACAGAATGATAACCATAGAACATTACAACTACATATATAAGACAGTACTTGATCAAAACTGTGTTTATAAACATTATTAAAAATAAATCAACATTTTTCTGAATGCTTGTATAAAACAATCAGATTTGGATACTGAATTACATTTTGTGCAAGGCTTTTAATGCGCTAAAAAAAACAACAGGAGGGACACCCCTCCAGATTACTTAGAGCCTTCAAGCCTGCAGTTAAACATTTATTATTACATGCTTCAGCTAGGTATTTTACCTTTATCTCAGCTTAAAGCAATCCAACTCTATTTTTAAACTAAATTATGAACACAGTCAAAATGTTTCTGACATTAACAGAGGCACCAACAGACCCAGCCACAGGCTCAGTGCTGCTCCACAGACAGTGCTCTGTGCCCCTCCCTTTGGTGATACCCTTAGGTGGCTGTGCAGGATATGATGGGGCAAACACAGTGACCCAGCCTGCTTTGCAGTTTCTTTTATGAATGCTTGCATTTGATGTCATTCTTTGTCCTGGATTAATTTGGGGTTTTTATGTTGCTGTCACATAAGTATTACCTCATTATTTTGTGTTGAGTCTCCAGGACCTTGATTTCATTTCACTCAAGGCAAATCTATGTGAGTTACAGATTTAAACAAATTACTCCATTTGCTTTTTCAAAGCTTCATCATATCAGTGATTCAGTCATTTATTAAGACGGCCAAAACTTCCTTTACACAATCCAGAATAAATGTTTATTTACCCTCAAGTACATGACCTTGAATTTGTTGCTGTTAAACCCATTCAGTTTATATCATACTCACCACCTAAAAGACTTTTCTTGTGTCTCTTCAGAACAGGAAAGTTTATTAAGCCCAAGGCATATAACATTGAATTTTACTAGAAAATTCTTCTGGTTTTTATTCTACAGGTCTTTGGAACCATTCTCACACAATATTATCTCCATTGTATAATCACTGCTCACCACCTCTTCCTTATTCTACTTGGTCTTACCTTCTGTATCCCATTTACACAAAATGATGCTTGACAAGAAACAGTGCCAATTTCATACACTTCATCAAGGGAAAACACATATTTTGCCTTTTTCCTTTCCCCCTCCTCTTTCTGTACCACTCCACTCTCTTTTGTCTTTCAGACCACAGAACACCTTTCTGTATACCAGAAGCTGCCTTCTCTCTAGACCATTGTCCTGCAATTGGCCTCCCTTGTGCTTTTCCCATCAACCTCAAGAGAAGAAAATATATTTTTCTATTTTGAGAAGACACTTCCTACCCTTGCTCTATTCATATTTTAGAATACTTTCTCTTCAATTAGCAGTCTGTCTTTTAGGGTTTGTTTAGTAATTCTGACTAGCTGCAAATCTTGACTCATCAGTACAGCTTCCTTTCAACTCTTCTCTGTACTTTCCCAATAGCTCTACTCCTCACATATTCTCTTCCCAAAACTGCTGTTTAAGGAAACAGAAACAAAACATACCATATTTTTTTCTAAAAATACCATCTATTTTTTAAAATGGGGACACTGGATCAAGATCCAGGAATCATCCCAGGAAACCAAGAAGGCAATTTTAAAAAGTAAACAAGAAATCCAGAAGGAAGTATTCTTCATCCAAAATTGTAGTTAATCTGTAACACAGTTTGCCTCTACAAAGTCAGTACAGTGGTAGAGACTTTTGAGGAATTTAGAAAGCCACTGGGCACATTCATGGAAGCAAATAAAACTATGGGCTGCTGCATGCAAATATCACCTCTGTGGCAGGCATTTAAGCCACAGTTGTAAATATACACAGACTATGCTTATCCTCTGCTTTCTAGTCTTAAATTTTTCCTGGTCATTTGATATTACTTAGAAGTAGTCACAGTTTTACTGTCTAAGAAGTAAAACAGTGAGTAAGCCCTTTTTCGGTCTGACTTAATGTGCCTGCTATGATGCATTCATCAAAGATAAAATATATCATCTGCATCTTCTACATCCTACCACTCTTTCCCTTTTAACCTTCTCTTGGGCCTCTGCAAGGGCTCTCTCACTATTAGTTACTGTATTCTCCCCATACTTTGCAGTCTTCATAAAAACAAGAAACCCCACTTGATGAAAATCCAGCTTCCCCCGCCATCTCCTGAAAACCTTCCCAATATCTCAAAAGCATTTGCACAGATTAGCCTTGCCCACTCATTATTACAGTAACATCCCTTTTTAAAAGCAGTTCAATAATTTATTCATTTGGGACCTAATATTAGAGGAATCTTTCAAACTGTTAATGAATTTGCTTTCTCTTCATTATTTTTATTCAGTACAGAAATTAAGAAAAAGCTCCTTTTTTTCTCTCAGCACATTTACTTTAGCATTAATCAATTTGCCTAATAAGAAGGAAAATAAAAGGCAGTTCACAACACTCTTTGCCTTGCTCTGCTCATCAACTTTAAAAAGAAATATAAAAACTCTACAGAGTGATGCATGGATAAATCAGTATTTCTGAGTCAGTTCCCTCACTTTGAGGATCAATTAAAGTACTTCACAAAGGCATGAAAGGCATGCTAGAAATTTGCTTAATGTGGTATTTTCTGAAAAGACCAAATTATTTTTTGTACCTGAGGATTATTTGGAAATATTTTCAGAATTTTGTTAAGATCCTTGGAAGTGATGACAGGAGTTAATTTTGATACTCAAACCAAAGATCCGAATGCATCTGCAATCTGTTGAAGATGTGTACATCTAATTTACTCCATAACAACCAGGAAACACATAACTCCTAAGTAGAAGGACTACAGATAAAAGTTACAGACAAAATTCAAAAGAATTCAAAAGTACTCCCCTTTCTAGTTAATTCTTCCAAAATCTCAGTAACTGAAGACAGTAACAGATGGTCAAAGGAACACTTGGGGAATGATGTTTACATTAATTTGATTACTTAAGCCAGGTAGCTTCACAAAGTGGACACTAGACAAAGGCTGGCTATTTTTCAAGGCACAGGCAATAGCCAACAGAAGTATCCTTCTGCCATACCTTCATTCATTTTTGCATCAGAGGTCTCGAGTTCCAGGCAGGCTTTTTTACAAGATAAGGAAAGCAACACAAAGACTGGTTTCCAGAAGCAAATCTTTGTGTCACTGACCAAGCATACAATTTTAATTCCTCAAATCTAGAAAATTTTGCCTCCCTCCCCCCTTCATTTCTTGCTTCTGTCCCACAATGGCCACATTTCTGGATATTGCAAGTCAAGTTCTATTAAGAATAGGAAAACAGTAATGTTAGAAATACTACCCAGAACCTGTGATACTGATAGGACTTGATATATTTTCAGAAGGCCCCTAAATTTTTAATGCTATTTCAGTAAATTATAGAACTGTGTACACAGTTACCAGTCTATTACTGCTATATGAAGAAGTTGTGTTTGCAAATACAGTTTTGCATTAAAAAATAATTCCACCAATTAGGATTTCAAACCTGTCCTGAGGATAAAAAAAATCAGTCTTTTGTACTTGGCAAGAGCAGAAATAATGAAATTAAAAACGATTGCTCAGAATCAGACGTTTGGGAGTATCTCTTAAGTCTAAACTACGTTGCTTTCTCCAAGAAAAAAAAAAAAAGACATTCAATGTGTCTTAACTACAGTATATTTTTGGATGATTATGATAAATAAGTGTTTAAAGAGTATTGATCCAAATATTATATAAAGAAACAGGATATTAAGAATTTTTTAATTAAAATAATCACTCTAGGAATATTTGACTCAAATACTTCTGAAATACAGGCATTTCAACCACAAGAACACAAAAATGGTAAAATACACTGTAGTCCCAAATGGAAGTCTGCTCTGAAAAATAACAATTTAAAAATGCATTGATTTTAAATCTTGAGATTGTTAAAACCCATCTTTACAGATACTTCACAGTAGCATGCTGCTTCTCAACTACTCGCAAGATGCATTGCAGAAGACTGCAATCAACTCCACATTCACATTCCCTGTGACTAGATAAACTCCACGAATTTTAGTGGTTCTGTAACAGGAAAAAATAGTAACAAAACCAAAAAATAGAAACAACCTGTATCAATTGCTTAAGAGTGTAAGTACACCATATTGTTACAAAACAAAGATCCTCCATGGCCCAATCTCCTGCCTCTTGAAAGTACCAACAAAGGATGCCCAGGGAAGTGTGTAATAAAATCATAAGGAAGAAAAATTTACTGACATACTAGGTCCTAGTGTTCTTAACTTCAGAGACTTCAGTAATTAAGTACAAAATTGTTCACACATAAGGATCTGACCTGTTGAAACATGAAATTTCATGCTGCTCTTGTATTGTCAAACTGAAGCTAAAAAGATTGCTGATTTGTGATGTTAATGCACTCATCAACACATTGGAGGAGAAATTTATTATAAGGCTGCACATCAAGAGATTAGATATAACAAAACTGCCTACCTCTCAGCAATATATGGCAGTGAGTCATACTAGGTTTTATGCCATCCAACAGAGGAAAAGAAAAAACTCCAAACACCTGATTTACTTTCATATAAGACAGTAATTAGAATTTTATTTGGTAAGGGATGTCAGAGCCTAGATAAACCAAGAGTTAGAAAGTTCCTGTACAACAGCAATTGAAAAGAACACTTCTGTTTGGAACACCTGCCTAACAAAATCAGGACATTTAACATATTCCTGTACCTTTGATTACAGGTACCCTCAAGAAGAACAGACTAAGCACAAAGGATGGATGTAAGTTTCAGTTCCAGGCTGGCCAACTGTCACCACACAGCACAAGGGAAGAGAGGACTCCGGAAAGTCACTCTGTGCTGGTAGGAAATGGATATATCTGGAATCTTCCCTCTCTGAGCTTGCCAGGAAACCAAATAACTTCAAGGAGAATATTCTACTCTTAATTAGTAAATCCACAGCACTTGGTTCCCACCAGAAGGAAGGGAAAGGCCAGGATGGAGACTGTCATCAAGAAGCCCTCTAGATGCTTGAAAACAAATAAAACAAGGCCTATTGTAACAGCATATAGTGATGGTTGTAGTCTACAGTGAGAAGTGTTATTTTCATTAAAGAAATGTGTAAGTTTACATGTGCTACAATAGAGGCTATAAATTCATAACATCCATTTCTAGAGAGAGCAAAGCTTTCAGCCAACCATGAATTGAAAAGTCATAAAATATTAAAAATCTAGGTTCAATGACCCATTAAATATGCTAGATGCAACTTCAAAAGATATCTATAAATAGCCTTCTATCCTTTGCACAGATAACATACAAAGTGGTCAAAACTACCAGTTCTCCATCTCTTATTCAGTTATACTTGGTTTTATCAGATAAAGAGCACGAAATATCATCTGTCAGTATGAAACATCATCTGTCAGCAATTAACTGTAAATCAAAAAACTGTGTTCTTCTAACACAACACTAGTTTTTTATGCAGTTTCTGTCACCCTTTAATGCAACTGTGAAATTCTGCCAGTTATGCCATGTAGCACTTAGCTTTTCTAACCTGGAAAAAAACAGTTTCTGACACTCCTGTCTGACAGGCACATGAGTTGGGTAAAAAGCCGACCAAATCAACCAATGAACTAGTGAACCAGTGCGCTGCCACACCCATCAACAAGGCTGGTCAATGGCTTAGACAAAGGATATGTGGGAAGGGAATAACTGCTAAGGGAAACATTTCTTAGTAACAGTACGCAGTCAGTTAATATTTCTCTTACCTTTACAGCATTCAAAGATAATTCTGTCTATTTAGATGGACAGAAACATTCAAAGACAAAACCACTCCTAAGAGTCCTAAAAGCATCTTGCCATATAGGCAATGTGTTAAAATTTGCGTAGTTAGCAAACATTGACTATATCACTCCTACATAATTCCAAATCATTTATGGGGTGGAGTGTAAAGTAGTGACATGCTGCACAAAGCAATTTTCATGTCATTCAGGAGTGGAGCTGGGAAGCCATGCGGTGACAGCACCTCCATGGCTGGTAGCTATGGTAACTTCTAGGGCAGAAAACACCACAAGGAGTCCAGCAGGGACTGCCCAGTCAGGGAAACCCAAGAGAGAGCAGAGATCCAGCAGGACCTGGCAGCTCTTGTGAGGGAGGCTGACATGAGGAGGGTGATGCCAGAGCACCTGAGGGAGATTTGAAGAGCTCTAGTGAGCACAAGTGACTGGGAGCACAGTGAAAAGGGGGGCAAACAGGACAGACAGAATGTGGCAGGGCAGTTTGTACAGTGTTCCCTGTAGGCAGATGTGGTCAGCTATTGGCACAGGCTGGCCAGGGAGGTGTTTGAGTCACGAGCCCTGGAAGTGTTCAAGAAATGACTGGACATGGCACTTAGTGCAATGGTTTAGTTGTCATGGTGTGTTCAGTTAAAGCTTGGACTTGATGAGCCCAAGCTCATCTTGGAGGTCTTTTCCAAGTTTAATGAACCTATGACTTGAAAAGCATAAAAGAACCCCCACAAGGTATCCTATGCAAGTTTCAGTGGAATACAGTGTAGTGAAGGAACAATTGCTCCCATGACTAATGAACTTACTTATTTTTGGAGTTGATAGTTAGTTGTGATAGCCATTCTATTTTGTGAATAATCATTGTGTCAAGACTTTTCAATAATACTCAATAATTATAAATCTGGACTTTTTGCATATTAAAATTAAATCACTTCAAAATGGCTTAATGCCTCAAAAATACTATACTGATCACCAAACTGAAAAATTCATGCAAGAGATTAACAGAAAGGTGTGAAAAAACAGGACAGAATCAAGCAAGCAATGAAGTCTTTTGATCTCAACAGATTAAAAAGTCACCTCATACTAAAAGTACCTACTGTAGTGAGAAAATACAGGAGAAAAACAAAACTGAACAAAGACAAGCAGCTGTGATTGGCAAAGACACTATCTGATGAAAAGCTACCTGTCATTCCAATCAACTGTTATATCCAAACATTTTCCCACCTCTTGGAAGCCTTGCACATAAGCTTTACATAACAGGCAAGTTGCTCCCATGGCTATCTTCTGGGATCTCTTCTGAAAGCAGAAACAGAGTATTGCTCAAGGATATTTTAAAGTGTCCATTGCAGAATGTGTGTGGCAGTCAATAAGTGTTAAAAAGCCACCCTACCAAAGAACCAGCTGGTCAGGAAGTGGTGCTATCAGTCTGCTATTCCTCAGCAAGAGGAGCACAAGCAGCAGAGACCAAAATATTATGTAGGGTATGCTCTGGTTCTAAACACTCACCCTGGTCACCTGCCCCTCTGCCACTGAAGACCCAGACCCAATTTTTATTAAGTTCTCAGCACATCTTGTCCAAGGTGACACAGCAGCACAGGGAAGGTGTCACTGCCAGGAGCTGGTTATTGCATCAGGACATACAGACCATTCCTCAGTCTGCATCTGCCTGATGGCTAAGTTCAATTTTACAACCAGATCTTGCACATCTTGTCCTGCAGAAGCACCACATACTGTTAAAAGCTGACTGATTTTATCTGGAAAGTGCACCAAAACTTTGTCATCTCAAGAAAATTTTAAGACACAATTCTGCACTTAAAAATACAGAAAAGAAAAAGGCTCCATACAAAGACTTTTCTGACTCTAAAACTGTTCTCATTTATTTTATAACAGAGAAATTGTGCAATATAAATGTTACCATGGTAACAACTCACTTTATTGAACAAGAGAGAAAATAATTATCCCAAACCTGCATATCATGCAAGCACATGCAGTAGATTTAGTGCTGCCCTTTTTTCCCCTTGCTATTTTTCTTCTTGCTAGGAGAAACAGATTTTGAATTTATACCTTATAGCAAGCCAGGCATCATTTTGCCTGTCCCTCCCACTTCTTTGTATATTTTACACCTCTTGAGTGCATGATGTGAAGGACCCACTTACTTAGAAAAAAAAGGGATTAATGAATCAGAAATGCTCTTCCCCCTCCTGAGTGAAGTACAGAAGACTCCTATGTAAATGCTTCACGCATTTAAAAAAAATGAAGCCCTAAGGCAAGCACAGCACATGCTTAGTATTCACTCAGTATCCTTAATCAGGAACCCTTAGTTTATAGAAAACCAAAACTTATTCATCACCAAACATAAATTAAACCTGATTTTACTGCTCTGTGTAAATATTTATTGTGATATTGTATTTGTAAACATATATTTATATTTTTTATACAAGGGACAGCAATATTTCCCAAAGAACTGCATGGATTTAGCCATACAAATCCAATTAATCTCAATAGAACTTGCATGGCTAAATCCCTGTGCTCAGCTTTGACATTTTAGAAGCAGTGGGGGAGGTTTTTTAAGGAGTGAATATGCATTATACAAAACTAAGTTTTCTCAGAAATAAAATACCATGTAGATACTTAAAAATATCAACAAACATTTATGTGATTCTGTTAAGAAAATCACATTCTTAGGAAACCACGCAAGGATTTCCACAAAATTCCTATTTTACAAAAACTAACAGTATTATCCTGCACCCTATGAGATAAAACTAATCATATGTACATATTAGTTGGATAAATTATTCTTATTTTACCTCCAGTTTTGATCTTTTTACTTCATTTGCAGTGCATCTGCCTCTCTCATATGAAATGTTAAAGAATGAATTTAATCTAGTGTTCACAGTTGGAGGATGCGTTTGGGATGCATAAAATTCATGTTTTTAAAAGATCACTTTAAAGAAGTGACTTCGAAGTGCTGTTTAGAAAGACGATCTTGTCACCACCTTCCTCACTTTTTTTTTGGTTTATTTACGGTCCTAAACAACTTAGAGAGCTTAACTGTAGAAACAAAACTACACTCAACCAATTTCAGCAATGAAGAGTGCAGCTAATTTTGGCTCTCAGAAGATATTTTCAGGTACTAGAAACAATTTATGGGTATACACATTAATGCACACACGCAATACACACAAAATCAGAACTCACTAAGCTGTCTTCTTCATGGAACTCTCCAAATCATCCAAATATAACTTATCTTGGCAGAGAATTCTTTCTGAAACATTGGCTTCAATGGTATGCCCTTCATAAATACACACACACCTATTCTACTGAGTATAATTAATACCTCCCTATGAAGCTCTAACATAAAAACATAATATATAAAAATATATAATTCCAGTAATTGAATTGGTAAAACTTACAATTTCATATAAAGAAGGCTGCTCTTAGGTGCCTTCTCCCTCCCTTCCCCTAAAGCCCTCAACAATCAGTACCAAGATTTCAGTTCCTAAGCCAAATACTACTAGAGATGTATGTTTCCCATACAGCAGTTGAACAGTTAAATCCCAAGAGTCTTACACAACTGCAGAAGTGATATAAATAAGGTCTCCTTTTACAATAATTTAGATTTTACATTTGCCAGTAGTTTTTGTAGGGGAAGACATTTTTTTTCCAGTTCAAGTATAAATCATACAGATGCAGTGGAGAAATTTTTGTTTGTTTCTGTTAAAGTAAAAGTGACCATTTTGGAATTAGCTGGACATATAAAGTATTAAACAAGCCACATTAGGACAAATTCAGCCAATATAAGCCATCATGCTGCTGTTTATTCTTCCTGTATATGAAGCGCTAGTTCACACATGCTAGTTGAAAAGTTTCATTTAAAGCTTGTTGTATTTCAAATTAATAATGATAATTGCAGTACTGCATCCTGAAAAAAAAACAGTTTTTGTCCGAAATGCACAATAAAGTTACTACTTCATGAAAAACTAAAGCCTTTAAAAAAAGAAACATAGCTAAATGTTTCTGCTAAACATTGCTAAAGCAACATTTTTCTGTAATGGTGTATTCTGAAAACCTTATGACTGGACTTGAAACAAGTTCATAAAAGCAACAGCATGTTAAAAAGAGATATACATTATCAATTGAGACAGTATCTGACATAAGAGCCTCTCTGGCCAGAAGTCCTCCTCAGAGCCTTCCATGAATCTTGTTTTATTAAAAAGCTGTGTATTTCAGTGTACAAAAGTTCAGTATTGTAAAAATGCTTAGCTTAATTAAACATATGTGATAAAATCTTTAATCTTTAATATACTAAAAGATGACATTTTTTTGTGATAAATGTGACTTCTATCCATAAGCCTTTCCCCACGCAAAAATCTCAAACACCCCCTGTTCATGCCCCTTACAACCTCAGCTTTTCCATGTCCCTCACAACTCAGAATCACAGCATGGTTGAGGTGGCAGGGATCTCTGGAGGCCAACTGGTCCAACCTCCTGCTCAAGCAGGGCCATCTCAACCAGGCCACCCAGAACCGTGTCCGGACAGCTTTTGAGCACCTCTGAGGATGGAGATTTCACCACCTTTCTGGACAACCTGTGCCATAACTCAAGCCACCCTCACAGTAAGGAAGCGTTTCCTGATGCTCCTCCTGTGTTTCAGTTTGTACCTATTGCCTTGAAGTAGAGCAGCAGCTCCTGGCTGTGGCTCATTATATCCCCTTATCCTCTACAAGGCTCCTGCTCCTCCTGCTTCCCACTTCTCAGCCTAAGATGCTCCACACCCTGTGCCTGGATCATCACATTCAAACATATTAGCACTTGGGTGGGGCAGCCTTAACAGAGCTCTCCTCAACTACTACAGCTGCATCTTCCTCCTCCAAACAAAATAATGTTTGCATGTGGAGAAATGTGTAACTTGGAAACCAAACACCGACATGACAAGTTGGTTTCTTGGTAGAATATTTTTCTTGGTATCCTTATGACAAGTTGGTTTCTTGGGAGAATATTTTTTTTATTTCTCTTGTTTCTTAGAATGTAACCCAAATCCTTCTCTAAAAGAAATCAGAAAATCCAGAAAATTGAAACAATCATGAGATTCCCATGCAGTCTCCTCTGACCAAACCATCTTGGTGGTCTTTAATAACAGTAGCTCTTTGAAGAAATCATGGATGAAATACAGTCAGTAGGCATAAACACATTCACCTCCTTCACAAATAAACTCTTAAAACATTAATTCAGAAACATAATTTCCATTCAGTTGACTAACAGAAAGATATCTTACTGTAAGAATTTTCAGAGATTATTTTTCATGATCATTATCTAGGCTTGGGGTTCAACTTTCAGTTTCTAAATGCTTATTTTCTTCCAAGTGACAAGACTCTTGAACTCCTGCCTGAGTGCAAGCCACAAAAAAAACTGTGTCCCCCTGTTTTTAGGCTGGCTCATCACCAGCCAGAGCCTGAGTTACAGTTCCCAGTGGCAGAATGCAGCCTATTCAAAGCAGCATGATTAATTTAGCTAAAAAGAAAACCACGAGCAGAGAGAAATGGATTAAATAACAACAAAACCCAACATACATATGGTCTTATCTAAGACTTGCCTTGTTAACATCCCCCTTTTTTCAGCCAGAGGGTGAAACACTTGCTGGTACTGCCCGAGTGCAACTGCTGCCTCTGACACTATAACCTGAATCCTTCCCCCTCTCCAACACAACCCAAGGCTGAATTCAGGTATTGTTCCTCCTATTACAAAGCAACTGAAAGAAAGCCACTGCCAGGTTCCCAGAAAGCCGAGGAAAAGCTTAACTGCATTTAACCCTTTGGGCTCCCTGGAACCAGCCACACAACATCCTCTGGTGCTAGGGACCCACACAGAACTCACAGCTCCCAGGTTCTTTGTGGCCATTAAAAGCTGCACTTGAGAATGTCGCAGATGACACAGGCAAAAAAGCAGGGAAATGGTGCTACGAAAGCAAAGAGTTTCATTTTTTTCAGTGTGATCATGTGTTACATCTCCTGTAAAGATCTAATGGGAGGACTAGTAATGTAAAAATGATATTAACAACTATTCACTTTCTATTTTTTCCTTCAGCAAATAAACGTATTCAACTTTACAAATTCGTTCTGTGGGCCCTCTGTAAGTGTTAACTCCAATAAGCTAATGGACTGATGAGAAGCCTGCTGTGCCCAAAATACACTATCAATTCATTTATATGACAATTGTTCACAATAAATGCATACTGCTATGTTTCTTGTGCTCTGAATGGGAAGTAAAGGTATCAGTATATATGTAATGTTTGTGGATGTCCAATGTACCACAGCTGCAACTTGATATTTTAGAGTAGACAAAGAAAAAACTAGAACAATGGGAGAAAAGGATCTCAAATGCTGATGAAAGTGATTGGCAAATTTTATTTAACCAAGGAAGAAAAAGACTGATGACTTACACTGGGTCCACTAAATATCTGACATAACCAAATATTCCAGTGAGACATATAAGTCAGCTACTCAGTAAAGAAGCAATCCAGATATCAAGATTTATCACAGCTGCTTTTTTATCCAAAGTATTTAGTCTGACACCTTAAACTCAACAAAGAATTAAAGAATTTCAGAAAAAGATGGATACTCAAAGGTTTGCTTGCCTTCTACATTTTAAGTTTTATATATATACACACACACATATATAATTTATTAAGTGTTGTCACTTGATATTACATCATCTTTCCTTGAACTTCTACTGTAGAATTATTACAAAATAACTAAGACAATACCTGCATATCTTTTCAAGGTGGAAAAAGTCATTTTACAAATGTCTCCATTTATAAGCAGGGAGCAGCCTGAAGATGCCTGTCCTGTGTCAGTGACTGCAGCTACAAAGTACCCCTAGATTAAGGATGTGTCTTGCATGTGTGCACATGGACATGTGTCTGGAGAGGAGGGCAAGTTCCAGTACTTATCCACAACAGCCTTCATTTGTTCGAACATCATAACAAAACAAATAAACATAAAACAAACAAAAAACCCCCCAACATCAACAACAAAAAGCCCTCCAAAATTAAAAAAAAAGGCAAAAATTCATACCCATCTCAAATTCCTGCCTGTTCCTTTTAGAACATATTAGGATTTAACATCACAAGGAACAGCTTTTCTCTTACTACCTCACCTAATCCAGTAAAAAGTATTATGAAGATGACAGTGATTGACAGTTACATGATGACACACTTGTCACACATCACATCTACCAATACTTACTTTTTTCCTCATTCATAGCAGTTGGTTTGGTTTTTTTTCTCCAAAAGAATATAGTATTTATTAGGTCAACATTTCCTAATTCAACATGCAAGAAAAATTATTTAACTAGCTTTTTAACATTTGGTTCTAAAAAAAGAGTTAATAATTTTTAAACAAATTAAACTGCTCTTTGTCAGTACTTTTATTCATATGAAAATGACCTTAAGCAAACCCATCATCTGATGCAATAGATAGTCTATATGGATTGCACTTTTATAGGTAACACAGATAAGAGAATTGTTCTGCTCATGAGGCAGAGGGAGTTAAATCATGAAATATTCAGTTTTAATTAAGATTATTGTATCAAAGGCAAGGCTTAATGCAGAATTGAAGTAAGGATCAAGGTTAATGCCTATTCTAAAGCAAATTTACATAAATTATGTTTCAGTAGTATACCATAAGTCTTATTTTGTTAATTTATACCATGCGAGACCATCAAAATTAAAGACAGAAAATATCTATTAAGTCATCTTCACTCTCTTCCCACCAATGCAAAACTCTTTCCCCTTCTTTTGAGTTTATATCTGAATGCTTTGTCTACTGTCATTTGCAATAGCTCAAACAGTGGGGCATTGCACTAAAACTTCAGGGGAGACTATCACACGCTTTACCATCTCCAAAAGAAGGGGTTTTTTTTAGTATTCAAAGCTAGAAAAGCTCATCTTATTTCATTACTCCTACTTGGACCTTTTTTGAACTCTTCTAAATGAATCCTTTCTTGGCACTTGAAGACTATAAATACCTTCAGACATTTTCATCATCCCCTGGTAGTTATTTAGCCAAATTAGTGTAGGGATCATCTCTCTTCATCTGAACATCACCAAGCACACAGATAGCTATAAGTAATAATTACATGTGTTCATTTCCTTTAATCTTTTTTCACAAGTCATTCCCTTCTAGCCTTTAATTTTTGCCAGTCTTCATGCCTACATCTTCTTTTAACTGCTACTGCTTTGCAATTATTTTCCTTTCTCTGAACAGCTTTATTCCAGGTCATATCCACTTATACAAGCCAGCTTGCATTTACCACTTTATATTGACTTTTCACTGATGTGTGTAGGTTCTTCTGTTTTTGTTTTTTTTTCTGTTTGTTTCAATAAAACATCAGACTCAAATCTCTTATCTGTTCATGTCAAACTATCACAGAAAAAAATGAAATTACCTGCACCAGCATTTCTGCTATTAAAAATACAATAAAATAGCCTAATAAATTGTTTACATTACTCATTTTTATGTTTGGGTCTTTTTCCAGGTTTTAGGCACCATCTATTTTGTGCAGTATCAAATACCTTTGGGTTTTGGAGTACAGGTAATTAACCTCTTTTTTTGCATTTGTCTGTTTTAGTATCTACATAAATACCTTCAGTCACAAGAAAATTACATGAGGACTTCAAGCATTACTTTTTATCTCCTGCCACATTGATGACTCCGTATCCTGTTTGCTATCTTTCTTCCTCATCACTCCAACACACTGAGTTATCCCCTGTGCCCCAGCACAATGTAAAGTTACAAAAGCTTCACCTGAGCCAGATAGAGACCACAAATTGCACTGGAGTTGGGTTCACTCTAGGGAATTCCAGATGCTGAGTAGAATTATAATTCGGGCTATTTTTGATATGGGAGAGGAGAAGACATTGGTTTGAATATTTATCTAATCATGGATAAAAGTAGATTTCTTTACTGCTACAGAGATTCTGCCACGTCAAATCTCCACCTGTATCTTTACATTTCTCCCAGTCATTAAGAGATGGTCTGGTTCTGGTCACAATTGCATGGAAAACATGTTAAATCAACTGGTCAAATCAACTGGTTTTGTGGCTAGACCCACAAAACGCCTACTATAAGGTTAAAACCAGCGATGTCTCAATGATTTGTCTAGGAGGGAATGAAAAAGGCAGGCTAAGGACATGAAGACCAGCAGACCAGCATCCTGTGCAACAGCTCCAGCCACCATGTGCCCCCTGTTAGCCATCCTTCCCCCTTCACTACTTCTACTGAAAGCCCATCACATTTTATGACATAAGTTATTAATCTAAACAGAGAGCTTCCCTGTGCCAAAAGCTCATTTGTAAGAGCTAAGTACTAGGATGAACAGCAACTCTCTGTCACTATTAACTAAGAGGCAGACAGCTCAAAACAAAAGGTAGATTTTTAAGGCTTTAATTAAAAAGCAATACAGAGATTTTGTGCCATTGATGCCTCTGCTATACCTGTTCAGTGAATCAGAACAGATTACTTCAGGCTCCCAGTCTTCTAGACTGTCAGTCTAGCATCTTTCACAAGCACTACAGTTACACAAATTATTAAAAAGTTTTTCTCTACACCATCAGTGTCAAACATCCATTAGAGGCCATTCCACACTAGAAGATATCTGTTGCAAAAAGTCTTCCTAGGCCATATGCTAGTAATAAATAAAAAAGGCTGAAAAAGATAATTTTATAACAACAATCTTTAGTTTTCTTCAGTTTTCTTCTCATGTCTGTGTGGTAATCTCTGGAGTCAATCTGTTTACTGTCTGTATCTACTACAGCAGGGTTTTTTTTTTTTTTTTGCATATAATTCATTACTTTCTCTTCTGATGTTGTCTTCCATATTTCTTGCACAGAGATCTAGAACATGGAACACCCACTAGTTCGTTTTATGTAGGTCACAGATGGTCAACAACACATCCAGCACTCTTCAATTATTAAAATAGACAAACCTGGTTCTTCATATTCCCTAGCTATGCCTTTCAAAAAATATCCCACCTACGACATCTCCCATGTTTTTTTAAAGTGACTACTAACCAGAGTCTGAATTCAAAACTTTTCAGAAGACATATTGCCTGTATATTCTATTTCTCATAGTGGAATGTTTTCCAATGTTCACAATAGGATGATGAAGCTCCCACAGTTCATTTGTATTCTATTTCAGGAAACATTTATGGAAGGTGAGCAGGCAGAAAAAAAAAAGTATGTAAAAACATGCACACAGAAAGATATCTTTCAATATTCTATGAGAACTGCTATGGAGACTAGAACCAGGCCCTGTTAGAAATGGCAACATACATAAATTTAATCACATTCATAAATAACTCCTAATGAGAAAACAAGAGAACAACCTAAAAAGAGTTTGAAAGGACATAATTTTTGAAACTGAGATTTTTGTCTGTTTATTTGGGGTTTGGTTTGAAGTTTTTGTCCATGTTTGTTTTCTTTTTTTTAACACCTTTCTCTACATGGATAGGGGTAATGAATGGGATAGCAGGGTAATGAATGTTCATCTGAATGAAGCTAAAGTTGCACCATCACATGTTAGAGAAACACACCTACGGAGCAGCACTTGCTCATCTGAACAAGATCTGTCTTCAAACATTTCAATTTTAGTTTCAGTTAAACTGTGCCCAAAAATGCACACTGAATCTCAGTAATATTTTTAAATTTTACCTCTGAAACAGTTCCTGAAATTTAAATAACTTGTCTTTTATTTTTTTGGTAAATCCTTTATGACTGGCACTTGCAGAGGTTATACTTAACCTCTTTTCATTTCATACTTCACAAAACAAAGGTAGAAGATCCCTTCTTGACATATTCAGCATTCTCACATTGAAAAACATCACTTTAAGAGTGTTTTCCACAAGATACTGAGCTAGTCTATAGTTGCTGTAACTGAAATACAGTTCAAAGCTGTAGGGTTCAGACTGCAAGTTCAAGGATGTAAAATGACAGGTGATCATCACAGAATTCTGCAAAATAAGGATCTCTCAGAAAGAGAAGTTTCAGCATCTGTCCTTAGGAATAAGTCAAAAGCAGTCCAGCAAAAAAAGAATGAGAAGGCCAACACCAGCTTGTCAGCCATGCAATGCAACCCTGGGCAGGCTCTTCCCAAGTACTCACTGCAGAGTGACAGCCCAACTTAATTTCCAGGAAGAATGAGTGGGAAGGTGTACAAATCAATCACTGCCCCCAGTCTGCAAACATTTTGACAAGACATATGACATCCAAGCAGGGATATTTGATGGTGGCTTTTCCATTTGTTTTGTAAGAAACCCAGAATAATTACTGAGAAAACACTTCTTAGTCCTTCAGGATAGAATAGCTTTACACAGACATAATGTAAATGTTTGCATATGAGGCTGTCTTGATTCCATTTCTAGAGGATGGAGGAGTCAGTGCATCAGGACACAGTTCATTGAAACCTAGTAGAGATTTTAAAACTTTTCACTAACAGAGTGGGTTTAGATGCTCATGTCTGCATCAGGGTGCCTGTCTGTTTCTCTCCATTAACTAGAAAAGCACACTGACTACCTCATATGTACTTTTACTGTTCAGACCCATATACATAGGTAGACCCAATCTTGCCTAAAATAATCATATTATTTCTAGTATCATCCACCCTCCTCCACCTAAAATGAGAAATTAAATCATACAGCAGTAAGGATGGAAACTTTTTGCAGCACTTATACAACTTCAGCACCATTTTCAGCCATAACAATCATCATTGTCATCATCATCATCATCATTATAGCAGCTTTTCCAAGTCTAAGCTACTGTAGGATTTGTCTCACCTTGTTTCGTCATTCTCCATATTTTAAATGAACAATATTTGCAACATTTACTGAGAATATAAACTTCCCATAAATGAGATTTACTTACACCGTGCTATCAATTTTCCACATTACTCCCCCCAAATATTTTCTAGTTTTCATTTCCATAGATGGAGAAGAAAGATTATGTAAATTCCTAACTATTCCTCATCTACCAAGAGGCATTCTTTTGTGAATAAGCTTCATATTCTGAAATCCTCTCTTTCAATGCAGCTGCTTCTTTTGTCCAAGATACTGTGGCAAGCCCCACTATCTGCTATCAAATGAACACAGCCAGCAGCAAAGGGTCTTTAGGGGAGGAGGGGTGTCAAGCACAAAGTCAGTAGCTAGAACTGACTGCAGCTGGCAGGGCAGAAACAGTACAAGCATTCACCAAAGTGATCCAACATATTCTTTAATGTACCATTTTGCTATCTTATGCTCTAACATTGTTCATGGACACAGCCTCAGTACTTTTTAACCTCATCAGGAAATGGAAGCTACAGATAGAATGGTACAGATAAAATGCTACAAATTTATTTCACATGAGATACAGCAAAATAATTTGTATTCAAGTGACAGGTGAGGAGCAAATACCTAAGGACAACAAATTGTAGGTAGGGAGATGTGAGAGTGCATTAGGCAGGGACAGGAGGACATGGGACCATATAACAACCAGTCCAAGGAGCACATCAATAAAAAGAATGCAACATTACAGCCAACCCTTAAACCAGTGATTCTGAACCATCTTTCTTGCCACTACTGAAATTGCAATTGCATCCATTACTGTATGTACAGTGAAGTAAAAGATATTAAATAAGTAAAGGATTGTCAAATGAAGATCTTGACACAATATCTGCTTTCCTACAACTCACTGATGTGAACACCAAGGAGCTAGTAAAGCTGTTTTGGCTGAAAGACAATGACAGCAAAAAGTACAGCAGGTAAAACTGGCCTTTAGCAGCCTTTCAGCTGGAATTAGACTTTAGTTCTAGTTACCAGGGATGTGAAGAAACAGGGCACTCAATGTAGCTATTTAATCTCAAGAGTTAGTTCTAGTTTTGAAATTGTGTTTCAAATTAGCCAGATTCTACACAAATGCTCAATAAGGAGATGGTTCTTTGTCCCAAACAGGTCATACTCCAAATGGTGAGAGAAAACAGCCAAATTACCTCTAAGAAAGACAGAATTTATAAAGAGCATTAATGATGTCACCTGGGGGCTTGAAAGGTTCTTTTTAGTATTTAATCATATCTTTCTAGGCATATCAGCTTAAAACAAGAGATTTGAGAGAGAACTAATGAATTCTATCCTAATGCTCTAATTTGCTTTATCTCAGTATTGTGTCCTATCTTATTTCAATGAATAGCTGGTGATTCTGAAATAGACTTTCTGCATACACTAAATGGTTAAAGCAAAGTGATTAAAAAACTTATAATATACAGCCTGTTTTTAGATATATATGTTATCAAGAGAGGTTGTGCAGTACTTGCTTAATTAATCTTTGCTGTCTTAACACATGAACCAGATGTACTATTATGTTCTTTGTTCTTCCCTAAAGAGGGGATGAGCTGATTATTTATCTCCAAACAATAGGAGTTCATGTACCACAGTGAAGAATTTTTTTAATTGGGGAGGCAATCACTAACAAGCTTCAGCTGCAACTGCTTGATGTAAACATAGCACAAATTTGTTCCTGGAGTATTAAACGATGTTCCTACCAGTAAGTACATGAAACCAATTTCTAAGTAAGTGTGTAGAGAAAGAGATGGAAAGGAAAGAGTTTGGAAGGAGGAAAACTCTGTTTTGTCTTTCATGTATTCATATTTACTTCTTTGATACACTAACACATTTTCATAGATAAGTTCAGATTGGAAGCTTCAAATACTGTTTACAAATAATGTGCCGAGAGAACAGAAGTTAAAGAAACTGTTGGTTGACACAACACATTCCCTATATTATATAGCATGCAATCTAAGACATGTGAAAGGCACAAGGGAATATATAATATTATGTTCACAGGGCCACAAGAATACTTTGTGAAAGTTATTAACATATTATATACTGAGTACAAATTTAAAGTAAATAAAAAAAATAAAAATTTATCATAAATCAATTTCACAAAGCCTTAAACACAGCTACTTCCTGGTCAGCAAATTCTTAGGGACATGCTACACAAATAAAAAAACTAAGATCAAAAAGCAAGGAAGTTTAGAAATTAGTAAACTGTTCTAGATAAGATATTTAGGAATTCACTTTATTTTCCTGATAAGCTTAATCTCATCTGAAGTCTTCACTCCCCCTTCCCTGCCAATAGACTTTCCCTTGTCATAACTTAAATTTCTTCCATAAAACTCGTTTCCAATAATTCACAATGATTTGTCTTCTTAAATACACTCTTTTTAAACATAGAGTAAGTGCCAAGCCGGAACGTATTACCATAAGCTCTTCACAGAAATAAGGTAAGTTTTCTACTTTAAATAACTGTAAAGAAAGAATTCATACAGAATAGAATAGGATTTGATTAAGAAAGCCTCCTAAGAAATCATAAAGCTGTATTATCAATATACCTCCAAAAATGAGAATAAGACCAAATTAGGTCAAAGAACAGGTAAAACACTATTAGTTTTTCTAAAATATCTTTTCTGCATCAATAAAAATTAGAAGGAATCAAGCATATCAGTATCTTCACAATTTTAATTAGAAAGTACTACTTGAAGCAAGAATACTTTTATTTTTTTCACAGCTATGCTCAGCGTTGGAAAAAAATAGAATCAGCTATTTGGTTAAAAGTAATGTTTTCTCCTTTCTTTTTGCTTAACAGCAGGCTCTCTCAAGCTGCCATAGTCAGTGCTAAAGTGCTAACTATGTCACCATGCTGTGCATCACATTAAGTTCCCATTTCAGCTCATGAATTTCTGCCAGATTAGTCCAGTAACCAATAACAGAAAATGAGAAAATGGGAGTTATTTATTACCTCTTATCACCATCTTCCCAAACGTACAGAAAATCAACAGAGTACTGAGATCAATACAATTCAGTACAATGAGATCAATAGATTACTACGCTTTCCAACCAATTTGCAGATCCAGGAAAACAAAGTGTGTCAGATGCATAATATACCTACAACAGGATACAGGATCAAAACCAGTTTGGTTCAAATACAACAGTAAGAATATAAAATGGTCTAAAAAAACCCCACAGCTACAAACTGACAACTGCTAAAAAAGATGTTATAACAATACGAAAATAATCTTTTAGTTATGGGCAACCATGAAGTCACAGGATCAAAAGGGCGTACTACAAACCCACTTGGACAATAAACATGTAGGAATATACAGATTATATATGAATGCTGTGTGAGACATATAGTGTTATAGAAGACTATCAGATATTCTGTGCTGGCAAGATGTGCCTTAGTTATCTTCACTACACTCTGAAAGAGGAGGGGAAGTTTATTTAGACCAGTAATGAGAATGAGATAGGCCCAGAGTCTACAGTTTATATTTGCTCATTCCTGTCACTGGGAAGCTCTAAAGATCTTCTGACTGACCAGATAGAGAGGTATACTGTAATTCTAAATAGTTCTCATGAAAAAAACCAAAATTAAAAAAAATAAGCTTTTAAGACCTTTTTCCATATAGCTCATTTTGGTAAAAATAAACACATCCCCCTGCATGGAAGTATAGAAGGATCACAGAGATGACACCTCCTGTGGTCAGAACGGATTAAGCTGTGCAATTTTATGTACCTTCCTCTGAAGCAAGAGGACAGTGAAATGCAGTCATTTCCAGGTTAAATCAATAGGACAGAAGCAGTGGCTGATGACATCCTCTCTTGTAATCTTAGAACTCAAGAAGTGATAAAAATAGGGAAATATATGAGAATATATTTGCTTATATTCCAAAAACAATTCAAGAAAATCTACATACACAATCAACTCCAAGAGAAACGTAACTTTTACAATCATCTCCCTTCTGAATATTCACTTCTTAATGATTCCACCTTTCAACAATGTATAAAATAATTATTCAAACACTTCAATATTTTTGTACACAACTGTTCAAGTCTCCCAAATCTTAGTACCACCTAATGGATGTATAAAGCAAAGGCACTCTCCAAAATCAGATGCATGATACGCTTCAATTTTGTCTTGAATAATTTTGCAATATTATCTATGAGATAGAAAGGATTTTTTTAAAACATTCAACCAGACAACAAGAAATCTCACTGCAATATAAACTTTGGTCATGAAGGTGTAAATGCTAAGTGTAAATGATAATTTGAGAACAGGTTAGAAACATATTCGTCCATAGCCACCATCCCCCCACTGGGGTAGCCAATGTCTGCTATAAAATTCTCAATTATTTCAGATAAAATTTTAGCAATAACACTATCCATTTATCCAAAAATAGAACAAGCACAACATTTGTGGAATTTCAGAGTAATAGGAAAGCAAAGGAAGGTGGTTTAACAGAATCAGCAGGAACTTTCATTTTTCCAGCATTTCGCTTATTTTTAAAAAATTAAAAATAAATCTACTTACTGACATATAACATGTTGTACTGACAGCACAAGAATATGCTCTGTATTTCTTGCATACTGTAAAAGAAAAATGGCTCCGCTTATCTCTGTTCTTCTTCATAATAAGGCCTCTTAGGGAACAGTGGAGAACAACACACATTTTAAACCAAACCTTTTTCTGCAGAAATTCACCCACCTGCTCACTTTTTAAATGAAGAGTATTCTATTAGTCTTAAAGAACAGTGTTAAAACCAGATGCAAAATGTTCCTATAAACAGTCTCTGCAACAGCAAGGAAAGCTGGAACACAATATAGCTGATCTAGCAAAAATGAGTAATTCTTATACTGTCAAGAGTTGTCAAATGTGGAATGAAAAACTTCTTATTTTTAAACATTAAAACAATCTGAGCTTGTAGAAGCCATTAAAAGTGCTTTCCATTTGAAAAAAAACTGTTGACAGTATTCACAGAATTGAATCACAGAACTATAGAATCATAGAATCAAATTCCTCTTTATCAAATTGCTACATCAAGGGAACCTAACATAATGCAGTAACAGAGTTAGAACTATAATCAGGATGTGGATATTTGGTGTCCAGAAAGGCTGTGACATATATAGGCCATAATACAAATCAAGTAAGTGGATAACAAAATCAGGCATCTTTCCAATCTTGCAATTGAAATTTTACCAGAGCTGTCAATTTACAAATAAAGGGCAGTTTAAACATTAAATTATCATCTGAAAGTGATAAACATTAAATTATCATCTGAAATTATCATCTGAAAATGAAAGTCATAAAGTATGCTTCCAACACAACAGGAACAAAGAAATTTTGCAGGTAAATTGCCTCATACTCTTCCAGTTCACATAAAGAATATTCTATATTCACTATTCTATTCATGTAAGGCAGACAAGGAGGCAAGAAAAAAACAACCAAATCTCTCCAAATTCTTACATTCCAAGAAAGGGCACTTTTCTCCTCTCTTAATTACAGAAAACTACATTCCTCTGGCTCCCTCCAGCTGGAATTATGTTATACACATCAGTGGTTTGTGTGTTTCTCATAGACCCATATCATATTGCCACTTAACACACTACACAATGCACACTTATTGCATTGATTTTAACTTCAGATGAAAAGTTCTTACTTTTTGGACAACAATTTGCAATGCTATTAATCTTCATAACAGATTGAAAAATTTTAGGTTTGTTAACCTTCATTCCAAATGCTTACATGTTTATAACTGAATTAGTTCTATGAATTTGTGATATTCTTAAGAAAAGTCAAATGGTTTTCTTAGATCCAGCAAAGAGATAAGAAATGTCTAATCAATGAAATACAGACTATGTGTACCTGATGTGTCTTCATATACTCATAAACACCCTTCCTAGAAATCTCTGATTGCAAATGCAGTATAGTCAGAACTAAATCCTAACTATACAACCATCTGAAAATATTTCACAAATATAAAGAGTAACATTAAAACCAAACCTGGGATGACCTAATTTTAGTGCATTAGAATGAAAATGTAAACAAACCTGAAGTTACTGATTAGTTACCTATTTGGTAATTTTCAGCTATTATATACTATGACAAGTTATCCTAGATGTTTTTCCAAATATTCAGGCAAGTACTCCCAGAAATAAAATATGCAAAAGTATGCAAGATAAAGGGCTTTGTTCCATTTTACCTTAGATAACATCATAGCTCAAAACTACAAGAATATCTAATCAATCCTCCTTATGAAAAGCTATTTCACAAGAAAGCAAAAGCAAGATAAAATGTCTAGAAAATGAAAAATAGCCAGGAGAACTGAATTGACTTGAAGAAGCAATTACTGAATGATTTTGGTAGAGGAAAAAACATTGGTTAATTTTGGCATGTAAACCGTAACAACAGTATCTGCTTCCTCATTGATTGTGATATGAACAGCCCTTATCCTCTTCAATGTAAAATGACCTCACTGAAATTAAATTGGTGCTGATAATTCTTGCCCAATGCTTTGTGCATAAATTCATTTGTGTCCAATACTAAGGCACATTTTTATGAACAGCATTATGTTGTATTTCTGTCTATTTTCTGTGGGAAACCTAAAATGAAATACTACTCTTATACAAACCAGGACTGAATAGACTCTCAGAACCTTTGCAGAATGCACTTTCAGGAAGCTTTACAAAGTTTCTTTGTATCCCTCCATTCTGCTGTAATTGCCCTTGGACACAATGAATATTTCCTACTCTGCACAGTGGGTCCATATGAAGACACAAATAATACTCCTGGTTGTTCCTGCTGTACACCAAGTAAGGAAACTCGAAGACTTCTCTGTTGTTGTAGGATGCAGACTGCACACCCCAGAGTCACACGGTTTTCAGCACCGTGTGAAAGTGTACTTTCATCTTTTCACCATTTTCTCCATATTTTACCTTTTAAAACACTTCAGCCACATACTGAGCCATATATCCAAAGCCATACTCAGCCACAGACCAACTGTGCAAGTTCTGTCTCAGCACTGAATGTAATGCCCACTGGTGACTGCAATATCATCTTCAATCCGGTAAATTATTACACAAAATTGTATCTGAAGAAAAACATTTTAAGAACTCGTTCTCCCAAAAAGCCTCCAGAAATCAATAGTTCTCTAACCTTCATCTTCTTGGTTAAAAAAAAAAAAAGGAAAATAAATTCAGTAACCTGTTATACTAATACACAATGTGCTAAAAAAAACAGTATTGTGATAAATTATTAACAAAAACAGTGAATTTTTCTGGAGACAAATGAACACTGGAAACATCCTAAACAAATAGAAACAATTCATGTATGTACTGAGATGAAGGCGCTATAATTAAAACCTCCAAACCTTCCATTAAATTTGTCTCAAAACATCCTCACTGGATGTATGAAAAGTTTGATTAAGAAGAGCACAAACCCAAGAGAAATTTGAACTTTTAAGGGAGCAACTAAAAAACTGTCATTTGCAGAAGTGGAAATTTGCTTCCCCCACCCCCCTGTGCTATTCTCTTGTACTAGTTAGTGAGGAAGACCAAAAATGAATGGGCCCAATTCTATCTCCTGTAACCTAATTACAGTAAGAAGTTACAGCAGAAGTGGTTTAGTTTTGTATTGGTTGCAAAGATCACACTTGTAAAACAAACATGCTAACTCTAGGTTTGAAAAAAGGTATGAGACCATTTTAGAGTACGATATTTAAAGGCAAAAGATTAAGACTCAAATCTTCAGTTGAAAATCTATTTAGAAAAACTAAATATTCTCAATAAAACCTACCATTAAGAGGAAAAATGAAATTTTGCTGCTTATTAGCATAGAATTTTCACTTTTGAAAAGCGAATAACCAAAATTTTCATGTGAATAGAAACTACAGAATATACAGAAAAACAAGAAGCAATAAGAAATACCACAAAATCAGCAAGTGACAGATCTTAAAGCAGCTGCTAGTCCTTATTGAATCTTGACTGTGATTGCTGACCAACTTTAAAGCTAAGGTATGCTATTTTCTGACAGTACATGGGGAGAATTTATATGTATTTGGTTCATGTACAGCCTTTGAGTTTACATATTAAAGAGCACATAAAGTTAATCATGAGTCAGTTAAGAAGCCAAATATTTGACATAAACATTTTTAACTTCTGTATAATTTTATTATTATTTCCATGCTGATCACACAAACAAAAAATTTAGGATTGCATTATCTAACAGTAAAATGTATCAACAGTCATAAGGATAAGCCAGGTCCTAAATATTTACTTTGAAAAATATATTTACAGAATAACCAATGACAAAAATCCCTGAAATGCAAATTGTTCTAAACTATTCAAGAAAAAAAAAGCAATTAAATAATATGCTTAGTTTAAACTACTTTCCAAACCTATTTTAAATTCTGTTGCATTTTTTATTACATTGCAGTGGACATTTCAATATTTTTAATTAAAATTTAGTGTAAAAATTGCTTTATGACTAAAAATACTCTTAAATAATTTATAAAATTGAATTTTTGTATAAACATATTTAATTTCAAGTTCTTTGTCCTAACCCAGTTAAGATTACATACAATTTTTTTATACCTCTATAGCTTAATCTCTAGATATTCAGAAAATAAAGAATTACAACTATTCTTTGCTAACACTGCCACCTAGTGCAAACTCTAAATCAGAACAAAGCATTTCACTGAACTTGTTAATTCTGTAATTTAGCCTAAGGTGGAACTATAATATGTACAAATTGTGGCTTCAGTACCACTTGACTGTACATTGGAATAATGATATTTGTTCTCTTACCTGGAATGCCTGTTAAATATACAGCTACGCTAATTTTGAAAATATACTGTAAAATACTGTTATATAATACATTCACACCTAGTGTGTACTAAAATGCTTTTGATAGCAAAAAATAAGAGAATACAAACCTAACATCCTAAAAAAAACCACATATGTTCCTAGAACTTTACATGAATGCAGACAATAAATTGAATATTACTCGGTTAAGTATGATAGCTAACAAGGAAAGGTGGAAAATATTTTAGTAAGCAAATTACAACTGGAAAGAAGGAAGAAACTGAGATTTCTAAGGTGGAAATGATATCCAAGAATCAAACTGATAGTAGAAAATCATCTTTACTTATACAGAATTGGTCAACACACACCTGACAAACCCAGAGGTCTTGAGAAAACACTGGGTTTACTTTATTCCACTCACTTCTATAGCTATGCTGCCATCTAGTGAAACGGGATACTCAATCTTCCCTGCAAGACATTATCCAAATGGAGAACAGTAGCTATATGTACCACAGCAAACACTGTTCACCTCTAAGTACCTTATTCCCTCTGCTTCTTCTTCACCACTACATTTCCGTAGCAATGTGTGTTACAATGTGACTAATTCTGGCCGTGGGACAGTGAACATTTATATGCCTAACCTGAAATGCAAACAGGCTTACAGACTTCAGGGAGAAACCAAGGAACTGATCAGTACAGACCACACACAGTCCAGCATCAGGGAAATGTTATCTATTAGCAGATTTCAGACCATTAGACAGATAAAAGTATTGGATTCACAACTAGTAGTACAGATAAATACTCCTCTGAACCTTCGATTTAAATTGCCTGTTGTGGTTGTTTTTTCATTTCATTTAATCAGAATTCTGACTTACAAAAAACATTTAAAACTTGGTGAATTCCAGACACTAAAAAGCAACTAAAAAAGTAATTACACACTCACCTGGGAAAATATATTTGCAGTTGGAGCAACTCTGTTGTCCACAATACTATATAATATTGCTAACAATCTGTCCAGGGGAAATGGCTTTGGCCCAAGTAGGTGATTGCTGGTCTGAAACAGAAACAACATTTTTTAATCCATTTCTTAATTCCCTGGAGTACTACATGATGTTATTCTTATTCTTTTGGCCTCTAGGGAGGCACTATGATTCATATAGCCTACTTACACGTTATGGAAAACACTGAATACGTGTTTATTGATCAAGATATAGAAAGATCTATTTAACATGGCAAGTGTTCAAACTGCACAATAAACAGCAACATTCCTGAGCTGTAACAGAGGATCTTATGCCAAATTTCCTGTCAGTAGATTTATACATTTACTTGTGTTGTCTAATGACCTTACCCAATTTAAGGAATAAAGAGGAAAGGCTATGTTTTATGGCATTCAAAGAATCACAGAATGGCTTGTGTTGGTAGGGAGCTTAAAGATTTCTTCCAAAGAAGGAAGACAAAAGTGGACAGAGTATTCCAGAGGCAAGGCAAAGAGTGCTGAGTAACACTCCCAGTGCACATACCTCCCACAGGTTCAGCTGCTTAAAGCAAAGAGTTCAGATGGCTGAGCCCAAGGTGAGCTTCTTGGCTGTAAGGCCTGCTGTATAATGAGCTACCAGCCCAGCCACGGGCAACTGTGTTATCAGAACACAGCAGATTTGCTCAACCTCACATCTACAGAGCTCTTCTGCATCATGCACACCTCACACCTCAGCTGACACTGATGGCCATTTTAGGCATTATGGATTATTGTATGCAGTAACATTGCACTCACTCGAATTCAGATACAAAGTCCTGATTGTTCAATGCTAAGCATTTTCAAAATAACCAATTCTGCAAAAAGGAGGTGTACAGTTTATACGGCAGAACTGGGCAGTATTCCAACTCAGGCAGTATAGTTAAGACTACAGAGATTTATGACCCACACTTCTAAAAATTCTTACAAGGGAAATACTTGTTTTAAGTTTGTATTTAATTTTCTCTATTTTGATATCCAGTTGCCTTTTTTGTAGAATACATTGATTTATTTTTACTCGCAGAGCAGCCAAGATTAAATAGGATTTTCAAGGGAAAGTTTGTTTCGAAATGCTTCTGGAAAAGAACATCTCAAATATACCACCAGCACCTCTGTGGCATTAGCCATCAGTAAAACACAACCACTCATTTCTTCAGCAAAATCAAATGTTATTTCCAATACATGTTTTAACTTTGCAAATCAAGGAGGTGTCCACAAAGCTACCTCTCTGCTAACAAAGCAAGCTGTGCCAAAAATCATGGAAACACATTGCCAAGAATAGATTCACCATGAAGATCTCTCACTTGTCACTGGAAAAACTTGTTCCAGGCCAACCATGCTAAGAAACCAAGCAAATTCTGCTTTTACCAGCAACAGGGCAATTAATACAATGGTAAGTCAGTTTCTTCCCCTCCTTCACAGGATTCATTTTTTCTAATTAAAAAAAACCCCACAGCCTCTGGACTGACACAATTATGAATCACAAAATAGATTTTTAGTCTTGCTATACCTAAACTTTTCAGGAAGGATTTATTTCATCTAATGTCAGCTTCCCACCAAACAGGTACAGACAGCCAAACCAGTTTCCTCAGTTCCAAATATAGCCAGTAGAAATCTAATCAATACAATTTGTGGTGCAATTCATCTGCCTGAACATAGAAGCTACTTTACTAAGAGCCAAATCCCACCCCACACTCCAATGACTGCATCGACTGACTGTGCATGGGCTATAAACTGTTTCAGATGCACCCACTAGAGTTATGTCAATCTGATCTGTAAATCAGTCTTTAGACGAGCTTCTCTGGGCAAAAGTATATTGACATAAACTGTCACACCAACTAAAGCAAATGAGTCTATTTATAACACTACATCTGTAATTGTTTATATTTCAATTTCCCTCATTACAGAAATATTTGCATAAAAATTCTTGAAATAATATAAAATCATTCTTGAGAGAAATACTGATACTTGGCAACTCCACTTATGATGTCCTTTAATTAGCTTTATTAAACACACTTTGCTGCACACAAAAATATTGCTATAGAAGAAAATTTTGTTATGGTTTTAATAAAATGTCTGTATCCCACAGAAATTTGTAGCATACAAAACAAGTGCACCAAAAACTGTTATTTCTGCAGTTCTGATGTTTCTACAGTAACCAATAACACAAAATGTAATACAAACCCACAAGTACAGTGGAAAGAAAATACTTGCTGCCAAGCTCAGCTTAGAAGGATAAAATACATACCTTCTCATGCTTCTTCATGAAGTTGGTCTTTCTAATTTTCCCATGATGCTGCAAACAAGAGACAAGAGCAAAGGTAATTAAAACAGTCAATAAAGAATGTATACACTACAAATGGTAGTATGTTACTCTAGGTCTACTTCTTTACTACACTTCTAGTATTTGCCTCAGTTGTCATTACCAATCATTCTTACTATAAGCCCTAAAATTACACTTGCCTAGCTTCTTGCTTCATCTTATTCCAAGTGGTGCAAAGCCAAAACACAACATGCTAATATTTTCTGTTGAAATGCATAAGTTTGTTTTTTTTAAATTTACTCATGAACTGATGAGGTAGTAAAAACTGGTTTGTAATAGGACTTCATGCTACCATCCTCCTCACATCCTCAATCATCTAATAAAAAGACAGATGATGACTATCATAATTTTTAAAATGCATCCATGTATAAAATCCACCAGAATTTTCACCTTTTATTGACCCTATTTCACAATTTGGATGGTACACAAGTTGGCAGAATGACAACCAGGAATTTAATCAATACAGTACGAAGGTAGTTCAAGGTTCTTGAGCTAAATGACAAAAGGAAGGAATAAGGGAGGGTGAATGGGTAGGGGTGGGTGTTGAAGAAATGCAATGTAATTTAAAGCTGCACATTTTCAATATTGTCTTAAAAAAGGAAGGACTATTGAAAGAAAATAGCCAAGTGATCTTGGATCTCAACTAAAAAGTGTGAGAGCAAGACAAGGGCAGAAGTACAGTAAACAATGTAATGAATGAGTTAAAAAAAGAAAAAAAAATCCAAGAGAGACATGAAGGATGAGGTGTAAGTGATGTAAAATGAGTGAACAAGTGTAATAATTTTTAAACATTGTTAAGTGGTATTTCTCAAAATATCACCTGATGAGTTTTTCTTTCTTCCACAGCCCTGAGAAGTATACCTTATTAATACACCTTATAAGCATGCTCAATGAATCAGGGGAAAAAACTTATATAAAGAAATTATTTTTTCATTTAAATGTTTAAAATCTTGTACTTAGTATTTGTGGCCCTCAATACTCAGCCATGTCAAAATTATCTTTGTAAATGTGGCTTTTCTTGACTGACTTCTGCACAGCTACATAGTAGACAGGGCTTAGGTTCAATTCACATGATTTACCTGATTTAAAAAATAGTTAACTCAGCTAATACATATCAAACACAATTAGAGAGAACAATCATTTTATCATGCCTTTGAAAAAAATGATTGCAGTGCTAACCATGACCTTTCACAGGGGAAAGTGATCAAGCCTGAGGTTACACAGAATGCTTTGGATGGATCACAACAAACTGCATTCATGCATTTTACAGGTTCTGCTGGGATCTCCATAAGGTATATATGGTATCCTATTTCCGTTCAAGCACAAAACCCCATGAAAATTCAGAGCTAATTTTCAATTTGCCTTTAATGCTGTTTTCTATAAAGACTTCCTATTTACATATGCCTATTCTTTCTTGTTTTAAAGACTTCCAAACCAGCTCCGTATTGTTCTCTCAATCTACTGCAAAGCTCTTGAATTTTCACATAACCAAAGCAGTGGTGCCAACTATCACTCCCCCACTCTGTTGGGCTGTTAGAACTCCAGGCTGCCCAAACTGTGACTTTACTTTTAGCTGTAGTATTGCCTAGCATCTATATAGTGCAGATGAGCAACTCGGTGACCATCCTTTTGTTTGCATTCCTTTTGCTTCTTTTAGTCCTTTCTTAAATCACACCCGAAGATACTTTTCTGTCACTTATTCCGAATCTCATTACAAACCTGATAAAAATCATATTCTATTTCCACTATTCACATGACTCACAAAAACACTCAGCCTGAATGCCTCTCAAAAGTGTTGGCTTTGTTGGGCTTTGAGATGCAGCTATTTCTGATTTTTAGACCTGATGAAGGGCTGATACCGTATGACATGCAGGAAAAATGATGACTTCTGCTTCATTCTTGGAAAAAAATACCTGATAGCACTGATAGAAACACCTTCCTGACCTATGCTTCAAAAAACTTAGAAATTCATGTTTATTGTACAAAACTTTAATACAGTTCATGTGCAAGAGTGGAAACTCATGCAGAGATACTACAAAGGAGAAAGGAAGAAACCGAAGTTGAAAAGGTTGTTCAGAGAACACAAGGATGATGTGGCACTTTTTGGTACATGCTCTACAGACTTGACTCTTGCATGCTCTCCCGTTTCTGTGCAGAAACATTTCTTCACCAAAAAAAATCTCTAAAAAAGAAAATGCTCCAAGCAAGTGCAAAGAACAAGGCTTGCCCATAAAGAAAATTTGCCTATCTACACTGACTAAGAGTAACCCTTCACTCAGGAAAGGACTAAATAGAAGGGTGAAACACCTATAGCTTTCAGTAAGATCATACCACAGTTTAAAATGAAAGCGTACTAACATTTCATCACAGTAACTTTTCAAAATTTGTACCAATGTTTTTGGTTTGTTGTGTTTTTTTTTGTTTTTTTTTTTTAAGTGGGAGTAATATTTTTATAAATTTATCTTGCCCTCATTTTCTTAGTTGCTTACACCCATCCATCATGAATGCCATATATTGATACACACATGCACATATCAATACATAGTTTAATAGTTGGTAAAATGCATAGAAAGCCCAACTGCCTCATCACTTTTCTGATACCTATCTTCCCACCTACATTTTGTCAAATAACTCAAAATGAGACAATGAAGCAGGCTTGAGGAGCTTGAAGATCCTGGGTCAGAAAGAGACATACAACAAAAACCACTGGCACCAGAGCACTTGTCTGCAGTATAACCACAACTTAGCTCACAGGAAAAAAAGAAGAAAAAAAAGAAGGAAAAAAAACCATCAACATGGCAAGAACTAACAGAAAATGATGTTTAGCCCAGGAGTTGGTAGTAACAATTAATACATTCATCCTAAAACATGCATTACCACCACTTCACCACAACACATACCAGCTAATGTAACCACATTTCCTGCAAAAGCAACTGCTTGTATGTTTCTGTTTCAAAAACTTAGAACTCTATAAAAAACCTAACAGTGCACTAAGCCATTTTACCTCATTAAAGGCCAAGGCAGTTTTGGTTTGTACCTTACTCTGGAAATTTATGTCTGGCTTATAACTAAGGACGCTGTGGTCACTCAACTAAAATATTTTCAGAACAAACCGTAGCAACTTAGAAAAGCAAAGCACAGTGCTCATGCTATAACAGCTTTATGCATAATTTGACATGAAGAAGAATTTTGGTTTATTAGACATTTAAGTCACTCAGTGATCATTACCAATCACAGTATGTGATCTACAGAAAAGCTGTTCATCAAACAAAGCGCACACAGAAACAGAGCTCAATACAAATTGTTGAAGAGTTTTAAACCATGAAATTCAGTATGCAGGAATCCAGTTAACAGCACTATGACATGAATTTGGTTACCTTAAGAAAGAATCTCTTATCTGTCCTAACAGGATTGTAGGAGGCCAGGTAAGCAGCTATTAGAAGAAATTTGGAGTAATAAGGAAGTTCCACGTGGGTATGTGCAGAAAGTCCTAAAAATAAACAAAGAGCTCATCAGTTGACCAAAACCCAGCCTGAACATCCAGGAATTTCAGATTAAACTTCCCTGCATTAATTTTCTTTTCCTTCTCTCCTGTTCTAGTGCCATAACTACGTATGACTTTCTAACCCCCATTATAACAGCTGCGGACTCAGGGAAGGGCCAAGGAGCATGGCACAAAGCTAAAATTCTGCAACCTTTTCAGACTTTAAGCAACTGTACTTGAAGCATCAGGGATTCATAAATCTTCCTGAAAAAAGATATAAATAATTCCAGGCTACTTTAATTCAAGGGAATTTTCCTGAGAAACAAGGTAGATTAAGGGACATATTTAAATACAATGGCAATTTTTTTCAAGATTCAACCTTTAGACTCCTCTAGACCACCATACAACTTATCCAGGAACAAGGCTGGCATGGTGAAGAAAGCAGCAGTGCTGCACTTCCAACGAATAGTTCATCTGTGATCAATGATTTTTAGCCACTGTTCTATTTCCTATAGTAAATGTTCTAAAAATTTTAAACTTCAACCAGTTGACTCTGCCTCCTTATATATATGTATACTTAATTGAGATTAAAGACAGATCTTAAAATCCACAATCACTACAGTCTAGTGAATATCTGCTTCCCCTCTTTTTGAGAACTCAAAGTACTTCTAATTTGTGATTTTTACCCTTACAGACCCCTGCTCTTGTTTTATGTGCTTATGCATAATAGGATCATCAAACCACCCTTCATCAGCTGCCTAATTACAGAAACCATAAAAGGGTCTCTTTTGTGCCCTCTGCTTACAGTTTTGACTTCAGTTTCTTGTTCTGTGAAGCACCTGTACCCTTATACTTTAATCCACAAATATCAACAAATAAAGATTAAAGAATTAAACATGTTTAAAAGTTATGATTCAGGGCCCACAGTATAGGGAAAAAGCACCCCAAATGACTGTTAGTAATGATTTCCTCTCACATAAGCATAAAAGAATAGCAGTTTTAGTTTCACTTATAATTAAGAGATTCTCTCGTACTGCATGCTATATATAACATGCAACACCAAATAAACTCTTGTAGACTATTTAGTTTAATACAAAAACATCTGGTTTTTCTCCATTCTTCTGGTCAGCCAATATTGCAGCACACACTGAACTATTTGATGATTTACACCTTTATTAGAGTTAGAATTTTATTTAATAGAACAACTTCTTAAGCATGTTGCTATCAAACGTGGTTTTAACAACATGAAATTTTTTCCTACTACATACACTTACGAAAATGCATTTTAAATGAACCTTCCCTTCATGGGGTTGTCAGGTACAAAGTATTTTATGATCATCTGGGAGAGAGTTTAATAAGGACACTGAATCAAACTCCTTTGGTCAAAAATGTTGAAAATTCACCAATCATAGACCAAACAGAGGAAACATTCTGATGATTGCATTTATCTCAAGGAATTGTCAAGACCAATAATATAAAAAATGTTCCCTAAATACAAACTGGTCAAAAGACCATGACCAACTGACATCACCAGGAAAACATTTCAGTATTCCTTCCTAAATTGTAAATGAAGGCTGACAAATATATTAAAATTCAACTTTCCAGCCTGTCTGAAGCATAAAACCAACAGAGCTCTACTTGCCCAAGGAAAGAACATAGAGAAAGAACACTTGCACTTCTGACATTTCTCTTTGCAAGAAATCTGGACCCAGGGCAGGTGTTTTGTCCAGGAATGTGCTAATTTAGTGCGATACACCAGGTGTAACATTCTCTTCTGCCCACTTGGACAATTCTGCCAGTTGGTACACAGAGGTTTGACCATCAGGGTTCAGGCCATTCCTCACCCATTCTGACATAAGAAATACTGATGTAAATAAGACTGCCTTTACCTGCAAAAGATATTTAGGAAAGGTTACTCCCAATATATATGATAGGGGAAAAATATTCCTTTGTAGAACACCTTCTCAAAATTACCCTGAATTGTAAGCGAATACTAACAGGTAGCTTTGTCTGTGTGGTCTTAGTCACATGTTCTCAGATGACAAAGACCAAGTGGAACCAAAAAGCACATTTCACATTACACACCCCTACACAGTTACTGTGTTTGATACCTTTCAATTGTCCAGGCTCTCCACCATCATGCTGCAAACGCTCCCACTGTGAGCTGAAAGATAGATAATACAAATACATAAAGATAGTCCTTTAGAGAAAGCTACCTGTTTGGTATATTCTACCTCTGTGACACTGGCTAGGACACAGTTAGTGAGAGAATAATTAAAAATACATGGTCTCACACATAAATTTTAATAATCTGCAGACTATGTATTTGATAAAAAAAGCAAAAAATAATGTTAGATTAAGGCATAAAAGATCTACTTGTAAAATACCTATTTCCTCCCATCCAACTAACATGAGTAAGCAAACATCCACAGTGTTCCAAGTTTCAAGAATAATGCAGAATTGCATAAAAAGTAAAAACACTGATAGTTTTGATTCTTTTTAATCTGCTTACGAACTGTTTATGTTTGTGAGAAGAATACTATAATTACTTCATAATGTAATTTTGAAGTCAATGGAAGTCGTCAAGATGGATTATTCTGTCAGTGAAAAACGCCCCCAAGTAGTTTGGTGTTTTCCTAAACAATAGCAAAAAAAATTCACTTTAAAACTTCCCTTAAGGAATGACATTGCTAGCAATTTCATATTTTGGATGATTTTGTATGCCACAGGAGATTACAAAAAGATATGTTTGTTGAAGGAACTATTTTGGCATGTGTTTTAAAGTTCCTCATGAACAGAGTTTATCAGCCATAAGCCATAAAACCTATAAAAACAGTGTAATGGGAAGTCAGGTTATACTTAAATTTCAATGAATGACAAAACAACTCATCAGTGAGTTAAGGTTTTCTCCAATGTCTATTTTTATTACAGCCAATGTCTATTATTTTATTACAGCCAGAAAAAAGGTTAATTTTCCTTTCAGTTCAGGTAGCACAAAAGCTGATAGCAAAGTTCTATCACTATAAATTACATGGCCAAGAAAAAAACCAGAGTAATCATAGTTCTGTGGCCAGAAAAACTGATATAGTGATTTTAATTCCTCAAGCATTTACTGGTACACAGAACTAAATCCTAGAACTGTTAGACAGAAAGCTGGAATTTCTAATAAAAATCAAGTCAAGCTCAAATTTATAATCAAAGAAAACTGTAGAGGGAAATTACTTATTTGGAAACAATTCACAAGCTATTTTGTATCATAATCTTTTATTACAACCTAATTAGAGTAGGCAATTACACAATATAAAAAGTCAGGAAGATCCCAAGTAGACTATGTAATGAAGATCAATATTGAATATAAATAAATATTTGAGCCAAACAGTAAAATGCTGCATGCTACAGTGAAGCCTAGCTTGAAAAAAGTAAAATCAATTCTCCTTTTGAAGGAATGATCACATCTCTAGAATTTCAGGAAAGATTTCTACTACACACTCAGGTTGTGTCCAGAATATTCTATAGCCTCAATGACATTGAAAGGAACAAAATCAGTATGTTTTTATCAAGATAAAGAAACGAAGCAATACTCAATGATCTCTCTTCACATAGTGTAACATCAGAATCCCTCATCTTAAAGGTGGAGAGAACACTAAATCTAAGCCAGTTATTACCACAGTGAATGAGCACCACCATCCTTTTTTCTAGCAGTCTGGCAGCTTACAAAACAAAGAAGGAATCTAAAACAATACCAAGAACAATAGCCATTAATAGGAAACCAGATATTAATGCTG
Source organism: Fringilla coelebs (assembly GCF_963513975.1). NCBI lineage: Eukaryota > Metazoa > Chordata > Aves > Passeriformes > Fringillidae > Fringilla > Fringilla coelebs. The sequence continues at coordinate 13,012,937 of NC_140033.1, forward strand.
TCAAAAATGGGAATTCCATGTAAGAAAAAAAATTGCCCTTGGAAAAGAAAATAAGGGATCAGAAAGCACAGTCAGCAAACAAACCCAGCTCTATCAAAAAAAGCTAAGAAACACAGATACTCAAAATCTGTAATGTCTCAAGAATTTTGAGGCTTGCACACATCCTTGGTACAATGAGTATCTGGTGAGCTAACACACACAGCAGTGTGTTTTAAACTGTGCCTGTATATTCTGGTGATGGATTCCCATGCTTGGTAGTTTTATACATTACAGAAAATGGATCCAGCATCACTGTAAAGGAGAACAAAACCTGCTGCCACTGCTTTACTTATTGAATCTATTATATGCTACAAATACCACTTTGTTTAAATCTCCTCCTGAGATATGCTATTTCTAACGGTGTATGGCAAGAAAGAAATGCACATTAAAGAAAAAAGATTACATCTAGCAAAAAAGAAACACCAGCCATGAAACACAGTGAGAGGAAGATAGTTAAAAACAGCAACCCCAACAAAGGAAACAAGCCTATGCCCTCCAAATTACCTGGATATTTCCCGGAGATAAACAGTCTGCATTGCCTTCTTCAAATGAGGTTCAATATTTTTCCAGAGTTTGCGGGTGTCGCGTTCATTTGCTGCAGCAAGCCAGAATCAACTCTGTTAAACATTTAACTCATACAATACTAAAACTCATCCCTGACACCTGAACAGTCACAGGCATAACACAGTCTAACACCCTGACTGTGACATGCTGCTTTAGGATGATGCACCTTCACCATCCATCCAGCAAGCACGTGCTGCCACACAAGGCTGCTTCTCTGTGACTGTTCTGACATAATCTGCGTCAGTCTGACAAAACCTGTCCTCTTGGTTTCTTTCTTCTCTTTGCTTTGATAAAGAAATAACTTATCCCATTACTTTGCTGAAGTCCTGATGGTTGAGTGAGGAGAAAGGCTAATAGGAAGCAGGAAAATGTTCAGGGTATATTTTCCATCTTTGTTTCCTAAAACACCACCACCAAATACCACATACTGCTTCTGCTGCAAGTGCTAATGACTGGGTGCAATTGGAGAAAGCACTGCTGTTGTGACCTGAGATACCACTGTGCCCTCACAGCACAAGGATCAGAGCAAAGTCTTCACCAAAACCCACTGAACAGCACCTGCTCTCTCATACACCTCTCAAAATAAAGACACAGCCTTACCTTCCCCTCTGACCACTGGCTCACAGTATTTAGCAAAATTGAGCGCTGCCTACAGAAAGCAAAAATGGAACACGTTAAAGTACAATCTATCTGATTCAGCTACAGAGTATAACTAGCAGGGTAATTAATTCTTTTGCAAAGCCAACAAACCCTTTTAACTCAATAATTATGCCACTTGCTTACAAACATTATACTGTCACAAATGGCAACATTTCTGTACCATGAAATACAAACAGAAGTAATCAAAGGTTACATGGCTTTGAGCTGCATTTTTTTTTAACTAGCATAATAATTTATCATTATAAATGCAATAAAAATGTTTTAATGAACTTTTCTTAACTCTCTACAAGTTCAAATAAAACCTTCCATTCCAGGAGAAGTTCAGCACACTTAAACACAAGCAGAAAGTATTTATTTATTCAAAAATTATTTAGTTAAAAACATGCTAGCACATTCCATATTTTAATTAACTCCTTTTGCCTAAAGTAAGATTAAGAGATTTTTGACAGCACTATAATCCAGACTTTCTTCTAAAATGTTTAAATCAATATCACACAGAATTTTGTAAAATACCAATCCTCAGATTTCATCCTCTTTTTGCCCTAATGCACTTTCATAAATCTCTGTGCTAGTATACAAAACTCAAAGTGTAACTTCCATATATAAATCTAGTAAAATTCCAGAATGTATTATTAATAATCACACATAACAGCATACACATTTAGAGTCTGCATTAGACACTGAGGAGTTCAGAAGCCTGCATTCAGTTGTATGTGTCTGTCACTATCTTCTATGGAAGAGACTTGTCAACCACAAAGAATTTAGGGAACAATCACAAAGTATTTTCATAGTGTTGCACAAGGAAATAGTGCATCTAAACCTAATGAAAGCAGAGCCACTCAAGTACATGTCTGCAAGAACTGTGACCCTGGTTTCCATTTCTGTCTCCAGCAATCCCATTTACATATAAAACCTGTATGGTTTTATATGAACCGATAAGTTCAGCTGAAATTCAGCAGCATGTTCCTGAGGGAATCACAGGCAGAGCATTCAGATCATCTCTGCAGCAATGACTTCACTGATCACATCAAACTTGTAAAATTTCCTTGTATAGGTAATTAAATAATAATTGGAATAAGATAATGTCTGTAATTGTTAATAAGCTTATAAAAATGTTACCATCAAGTAACTTAATTCTCTTCTGTTAAGTTGGTTTACTATTACATTATGTGGTTAAAATGCCTTTTTGCAAATACTTTCAATTTATTACCAGAAAACTACACAACACTGGAAGCCCTTTATGGCCACAAAACAACTGTAACCTTTGTTATGGATTTTAAACTACATTTTAAGCTAACACGTTCTCAGGAGAGCAAATTTACACTAGATGTAAGAAAGACTTTTTTACTATGAAGGTGGTGAGACTGTGGATGTCCCTGGAAGTTTTAAAGGCCAGGCTGGATGAGGCTTTGATCAACCTGGTCTAGTAGAAGGTGTTCCTGCCCATGGCAGGGGAGTTGGAACTTGACCTTTAAGGTCCCTTCCAACCCAAACATTCTATAATCTCTAATTTTCCCTTTGTCCATATTCAACAATAAATCTAGATTTTCATTTGGCAAAAGACATCACAAAACAAAACAGCAGCTCTAAAGAAGCTCATCTCACCAGATGACGAAGTTCTTTCAGGTCCCTACAGACCATGTAGAAGACACCAAGCAAAATATTGATATATGCAGCATAGAAATCTGCAGAATATTCTGGGGGATGATTCTGAGACAAGATCTTCTGCAGATGTCCTGTTTAAACAAAAATAAATGTTGCTGTTTTCAAGCCAACTTAATAAATCGAACACATTTGTGGAAAAACAAACAATAACCATCACTAAATAAACCCCACCAAATCTACACTGATTTGAAGAACCAGCAAATGTAATGGAATCAAAACATCCCTTTGAGATGTTCTGGAAAGTGGAAAAAGACAAGATCTTTACAGGTTGTGTGAATATAGACTTGTACATTCCAGTAGCTATTACATATTCTGGGTTCTGTAAAAGGCACTGATAAATCTGGAAAAAACTTTTGAATGTCCTTTGACAGAGTGTTATACAATCCCCAAAAAACAGATGAAAATTAGTTTACCTATGCTGTAGTCTGGAAAATACATGGTGAATGGCTCAAAGCATCCAATGTTTGGACGGAACAGTTCCCACACTATTTCACTGAGCAGGATGACTGTCACATTTCTGTCAGTCTACACCGAGAAGAGAAAAAACCGATGAGAGAGCAACAGGCAGAGAAATAACAAAAAACCAGTGCATTTTAGAGCATCAAGGAAAAAATTATTATTGTGACTTTTCTATTTCACAAAAAATCATTAAATTTACAGTTTATTTCTATACTAGCAATTTGCATTAAAGCTTCAGCTGGCATATTCAAGCAGATCATACATTTGCAAATCTTTATAATTATATGACATTTCTCTCCAACCCTTGCCATTTCACTGACATGTAAGCTTTCTGGGGTGATACATGAAAACAAGTAGATTCCACCCCAAAATTAAGAGAACATTTTACTTTAGTAATTAAACACCGATTTTCAGAGCAAACAGAAAAAGTTGAAAATAAGCAAAAAGAAAACTCAGCGCCTCTGGAACCAAGCTATCTTGTACTTTATTTTAAAGGCAACTGGTCTGTAAGACAAACACACAGACATCCCAAACCAAAAATGTATTACCTGTTTACTCTACCAACTGTTTTACTAGTTATCAACAATGGAGCTGTTCATAGTCATATACTTTTGTAACCAAGATCTTACTGGCAAAATACCTGCTTCAGATTGGATGTTTTGATCAATAGGTAACAAAATGCTTCATATTAAAAATTATATTGTTTTATTTTGGTAACCCTCCAAAATATCAGCTACTTAATATGAAGCTAAAACTACCTGTGAAGATGATGCGTCATTTTCCCTCTTTGCAACCATACTAAAAATTCTGCCTAACAAAAGATGCTTTTAAATACGGTTCTTCAAGAAAGACATTTGAAAACTATTAAGGCATCTCCATAAAACAAAAGGAAGGGACCTGATTGAATTGACAGTGCTGTGAATGACTTCAAAGATGTTTAAATGCTATTCCCTTCCCTGAAATGTAGTGAAAATCTTCTTTTTTACTTACTTTTCCACTTCTTGGTGAAGTGTCACCCACCCATATTCTTTAATGTTTCTTCTTTGTTTTTATGGAACATAAATACTTTCTTCGCTTTGAATACTTTCTGCAGTTCTTTCAGATGGTTTCCTCTCTCAGAACTCCTAATGTTTCAGCTGACAGAAGCACTAATACATTCGGCTCACTTCCTAACTGATCATCCACTATGAAGAACTTCAACACTTGCCATCACAATCCTCAGAGAAATCAAGCATCCATGACCTGTTCTTCAGCAGTGACCTGCCAGTCCAATGATATCCTTCACTACTACTAGTGGTGTTCCTGGTCTCCTTTCACTCCAGGAAAGGAAGAGATGCAAGAGATTTGCTCCTACAACATTGCTCTGCAACAGTGGCTGCACAACTGTTTTAAAAAGCCTCCAGTCCAGAATCCAGAATTTAAGCAACTGGAATATCAGCATTCAAGACAACAAACTTGTTTGGAGATTAGTTTTGAATCTGGGAGTGTTCCTCTGGCATATATAAATCTTAGTCTATGGGGTTTTGATCCCTGAACAGCAATTACAGACCCAAGTTTGCCTCCCTTCCCTGCAGAACAGGTTGTTTCTGCTTCAGGAGCAGCCTAGTCCAGAACATGGGCAGAACAGACAAAAGGAGACAGAAAATGCACCAGCTGTCAGGATTAAGAACACAGCTGTGAATCAGTCTTCATTCAGTAGAGAAATCAATGTGACCAGAAGATTAAGAGCGCCACACAAAAGCTTTGAGATAACAAGCATAATTTCAGCTATTTACATGTTCAGATATTTCAAAGTACCAGCAACTTATGGTTTTGTCTTCAATTTCTTTTCAGGGAATGTACCATTTTTGCTTATTTCAAGGCCAAAGTTTTGATACTTCAGAAGCCAGAAAGAAAAGCACACTGCGGTTTACTCCAATCAGAAACTTACTGAGGCACAATTCCAGGAGAAGTGTGAGAAAATTCTCTAGCAAGTAAAAGCACATTCACAGCTGCTGAGCTGTGCAGCTCCAGCCAAATTAAACAGCTGGTAGTCTCCTGAAAATCTCATTCTTAAAAAGACAGATAACCTAGAAAAGACAGCAATATATCTGACATGAGCCTCCAAAGATTCTACACATCAGACATTGTAAAGAAGATACCATTAACCACAACTAAAAAGAAAAACGGTCTAATAAAAATCTCCCAATGTTTAAATTCTAGTTCAGTTTCTAGTTTTGACCACTGTTTTGGGGGACTGAGGCTTAATTTTTCAACTTTTCTCATCTAAAGAATCATTTATCTTGATCTGTGACACCTGATGTTCAGGAACGACATGTTCAGTTACTTTCAACGGGCAGGACACATACAATAATTTCTTTCCAGACACTCACCAACTCTTGAAGCCTAAGAAATGCTGGCAGGATGTTTGCTTCCATTTCCCTCAGCTGTTCTGCTCTATCCAGAACCTTTTAACAAAACAATGATGTTATATAGACAAACTCAACTCCCACTCTCACATGGATTTAAAATTAATTCTTAGCTGCTGGAAACTGAATTGGAGAGATTACTGCTTCAAATGTGCTTCCAGGAAGCCCAAGCAGCTCTGCATCTAAAAAAGCATACAATCCCTAGACAAGTATTATTCTCTTATGGCAGGAAGAATTATTATTTAAGTCCAGTGAGGAATATCACAACAAAGCCATGATATCCTTAACAACCATTGAAAAGAATTTTGGGAGAAAATGGAGTTATGTTTCAAATTTACATGTAGTACAGTAGCACTGTAACTACATGCTTACTTCTAGGAGAGTTGTCTTTTCCTACTATTATTTTTCAAAAACAAATAATAGCTAGTATTCTGAATTTTGAGAGAAACTTTTCTTGCCATTGTTTGCATCCTAGGAATTTACAGGATTTATTATATGCAAACGTCACACGGCAGTAACAGATGCAGCATACATACAGCTTAAACAAGAAACATCTTAAGCATCTTTAAGTAAATAACATTTGCTTAAGATGTCTGAAGGAGTCTGAAGAATTAAAACAGAAGCATGAAGAAGCATGGTTACTCTTTGGTTAAAAAAAAAAAAGTACTTCCACCACACCTAAAATCTTGACAAGAATGAAAAAAGATAATAGAAAAACATTTATTTTGTGGCTCATTTACTACTTGCAATAGAATTATAAATTCTGAAGCTCATTACCTCTTTAGAATTATTGTTCTTGAGATAAAAACTATAGGTCTGTAGAAAACTATATTTTCTATCCTATTACATGTCTTCTCTCCATCAAAATCTTACATCTATCATTTCTGTTGCCCACCATAAGGAAAAGAACTTTATGAGGACAACCAAACATTTTCTGAAAATATTATTTCAGAATCCCACCACATAAATCTGAAAGAACAATCTCTGCATCAATATTTTACACTTTGTGAATTTATTAAAACTAAAATATATGATTTTATATTGCTATCTGCATGTGCTTCATGTAATAATTGACTTCAGGAATGAAGACTGCTTTATACTACAGACCAAATAGTAGCTACGTATTTTTACTAATAAAATACTGCTTATTGGAACCAGTGACATGCAGCTACCAAACACAAACCTTTAAGGTCTTGACCAAAGGAGATCACATTTTTTAGTTAAATGGGAAACTACAGTTCCTACTTACAGCACAAAAAATAGACTGTGACTCTGGCTTGTGGAAAATGTCAGGTGATCCAGAGAAACAGCCTTCTCCCAGATCTATAAATCTATGCCTTAATCTTTGATGCCGATATAGACTTGCCACTCTTCAATTTTTTAAAAAAGCCTTTACTTTCCAAAACTGGCTGCTCACTTACGTTAAAAAAGTAGCTTGATACTTCTGTAAAGTGCTATATATTGTAAATGTATGAATGACAACAAGTTATGTCTACTCCAATTTTTCAGGTAGTTAAAATGAATAAATTCATTTTTCTAAGTAATCACAAGCATTCAGCGCCTATGCCTGGGTTAAGAGAAACATTTAGAATCCTTTGCTTGAAAGTAAACATTTATCTTGAGTTACTCTGGTTAATTGAGCTGAAATATTACATTATTTACTACTGAAATGAAACGGAATAAGTCAGCATTGCCAGTTTATGTTACCAGCATGCTGGCCTTCCATCAGTCTCAATTTAAACCACTCTACAATAAATCCAGGTTAATAAACATGAATTGATTTCTCCCATTCCTGTCTGTTCCCATGCAGAATGTAACTGAAATACTAATTTAATACTTAATTCTTCTGAGGCAACAACTACTTTCATGATACAATTGAACCTTTGTAGTTATTTAATCCTTTACTTTCTACAACCCTTGTTCAAGAACTTTATAATTTTCTGTGTGATGCCAATTTTCATAGAATACATGAAGAATTCTTTGCTGATGTAAAATAGTTTTTTAATCCAAATACTAATCTGAAAGTAAGACTTTACCACAAGAAGTATTATGTGAAATACACTGAATGTTATTAGAGAGATAAATTTTGTGTTTATGGAATTGCTGAAGAATGTCAATATCACTTTTGTGACAGTAAGCTAAACTTCTATTTATAACTTCTCATCTGTTTTACGCATTAGTACATTATTTTCTTCATTCCATTTCAAAGAAGTATGTCAAATTTATTAATCTTGTGACCTATAACAATGAGATAGTATTGTTTCTACTAAACATGATATGAAGCTATTTAACTCAGTGGCAAAATATTTTTAAATGGGAATAAAACATATTTAACTATAGCCTGTGAAACAGAATGAAGCATGTTCAGTATAATTATGAACTTGTTGTCTGACTGCAAAAACACCCCAAAGCAGTATGGGCATATTGAGAACTTAATGATCCTGGGTAATCACACTGCATGTTTCTCATAGCAATCAATCTTAACCATGTTCTTGTTTTCTTAAATAATCAATTTCAACTCTTTTTAAAAAAATCTTAATTTCTACTGCTGGCCTAAAATTTTGGTCTTAATATTCTGCAGGTTCACACCATATATATATACATTTACACATCACTAATGCCACAGCTTTCATATTGTCCTTCCATCAGACCTCTTGTATAACTGAAATTTGTTTCCATGTTCATCTCTCAGCACAATAAATGCTGTTATAGTCTGCAAATTTTGACTCCTTTATGTAGTTAAGATTATCACAGTAAAAACCCCGAAGACCTGAACCAAATCCTAGTGTTCTAGTATTACACTGATTCAATCATTCCTGCAACCTAAATTCTGATTATTTTTCCTGCAATCTGCTATTCATTCCACTTGAGCATATCACCAATTTTTTCACTGCAGTCTTTTTTTTCCATCCTAATTTTAAACTATAGGCCCTGTCTCTCAGGGCCACAAGTGTAGCTGAAGATGTAAGACCTCAAAATCCTTTTTATGGAGAAAGTTACGCATTTCAGATCCTTAATACTATCCTTAAGTTCTATTGTAGTAAACCAAGCCTTGTCATTTGCATTCTCCATGTCCCCTTCTGCCCTATTCCCCACCTCTGCTTTCTCATTTGTGATGCTATTTTCACAAAGAAACAGATAAGCATCACTTACTACTAATAAAACACATATAGGCTCTATATTTAAAGACTTTGTAACACTATTACATCCCCAATTCAAATGTGTGGTATAATTTACGTTCATTATTAGTTATGCTATATAGTTTGTGTGTAGAAAAAAATCTAAAACCAAAAGTACAGAACCTCACCTAAAGCCTGTAAGCCAGCAGAAAGAATCTGTCAAAAGGTTCTGAAAGAGGTCTACTGAGAAACTTTGTGCAAACTGCTCTATAGGGCACACATTTCACATACAACTTATCAAAAGCCATTACTAACACCCTCTTAGTAGGAATGGGACTGGACATGAAAATGAAATTACTTACAATGTACAATGTTTGATCTTGAAGCTCCTGACTGGCCACAGCTTGTTTAAAGAGACGAACAAAGTCATTCAAAGTATCACAATGCACAGGAGAGGTCTGCTCTGTGCCAGATGAACAGCTTTGCAGCTGAATGAGAATTTCTTCTAGCAGAAGTCGTGATGTAAAGTATTCCACACAGTTCACAAACACATGAGGAAGCTGAAGAGAACAAGAAAAATTATACAACTGCATTTGGCTTTTTCAGTGTAAATACTCCAGGAAGAGTTTTCTCTTCCGTATGAGAGAACCAAAGAAACCATATCCTGCCAAAAGAATAAAATACAAGCAAGTACCAAAATAACTTGTTAAAAAAAAAAAGATCAATTATGTACCTAGTCAAAATATTATGTATCACAAACTGAAGAGAGCTGATGAATCTTCAAATGGAAGTATACCTTCTAACTATTTTTAAACACTGAAGCACAATGTATCTTTTAACTATGTCAAAACATTGTAAGCAATACACAGAAAGAAAACCAAACAGCATTTAGATCAAAGAAATTTAGACAACTGTAAGACATTACAGTATCATAAAATGATTTATTATTAATTACAGTGTCTAGAAAACCCAGACATCTCACAGGAAGTAATCTCCCCAGCACACTCCCCAGAACTACTGTGAATGTTTTAGGCATTCAATGCAGACAAATGATAAAGTGTAAGCCTCTGTATCAGACCCATGTCATCAGCATGATTGTGAACATTTTCAGAAAACCAGATCTTTCCAAGCAAACAGTGAGTGAAAAGAACAGAGTATGAGATATAATATATGTGTAACTTTAGTAATATTGAAAATCTACAGTCATTTGTCTTTAAATAGAAGGCACTATAACCCATAAAATACCAATGGTCAAACCCACCTAAGGCAAAAAAAGATAATTTTCTAGCAACCCTATTTTTAAGACATAGCTTATCTGCACAACTCCATAATCTCTGGTAAGGCAGATGCTCTTTTTCACACTGAACATTAAAACCTCTGAAAAACATTAGTCACTGGGATGCAGAAATGTGGTTGTCTATAAGTAAACAAAAAAATCCGAGTACTTCATTCCAGTCTTCCTACTGAAAATACAATATGATTCAGCAGATGTGGGGAAGTGTGGGTACATGCTGGCAATCCACTCACAAGGCATGTAATAAAAAACTTTCCTCTGATTCTGAACACTACTAAAAGGAAAGGGCTACGTGACCAAAAAGCAGCCATTCAAAGTGCTGCACCTCCATAGCCGAAGGAAAGCTGCCTCAGATGTGATTCACACCACCACAGTACACAGCAGACACCCACACGTGTCACAAGTTCTGCAGAGAGAGCTGCTGCTCAAACCAGCCACCTCCAGGGCCTGGCCATACCTTCGGACATGGTGCGAGAGGTCAGCTCAGTGCTGACCGTGAAGGTCAGAGCTACTGTGAAGGCTACTTCATGGAAGAGGATCATGAACCCCTGCCTTCTACTGCTCTCCCTCTGAAAAATTTTAATGAAGGGGGTTTCTGCATAAAACCTGCAGATAAGGTGATAAGCTCACTCAGGGCAAGCTGAAAGTATCAGAGCAACAGAAACACACAAGTGGAAATTTATGGTTCAGGCATGAAGTGAGCACCTGCCACTGGATTTAAACCCCTGAATTTCATGACAGACAAAGACAGAGATATTAACAGATCTTGATGGAAATTTCTGTAATCACACCCATGAACTTAGGAGGACTCTAAAACATGTTTTGGAAAAAATTAAAACAAGGAGTCAATGGAGCTACTTCAGGCTATGTCATGGAGACAAGGTCAACAATATTTGCCTCCTTTTTTGTCTTTTTAAAACTTTCTTTAAAAAGTTATTATGAATTACATTATATCTCAGTATGCACAATTTCATTTTATCCTAAGTGGCATAGAGAGTAGAGTGATGCACTCATGACACAGTAGGTGAAGGAGAAGAAGTAGGAAGGCAGAAATGGTTGAGGAAATAAACCATTTTGAGAAAGTAGAGGCTATTTTGAGGAACCATGGTTATAAATGTAAATTCAATATCCTTCATGACCATTCTTACCTGTAAGGTAGTTAGAAGAGTTTTCATCACATAAGTTTTTCCACTAGACGTGTGTCCATAGATAAAGATGGATGGAAAACTAAACTGCTGACGCTAAGGGGAAAAAAAAAAGTTGCTGTTGTTTCAATTCTTCTTCTTTTCATTGAACAGATAAAAGATTTAACAATTAACTTCCCCCCCGAAGGAAAAGTTATCTTCTAAACTGAGGCATTAAATACAAAATACAGCAATTATTATAGAATCAGCAAGATCTATGTTACATCTTTGCTGAAATGCTGGAGGGTAAGTTGCAAGAATCAAGTATCACATAACTGCTAATGAAACTGCACCAACAAACAACAAAAACACACACACACAGTCGGCTCTAAATTCAAATTAGTTAACTAACTGAAACAAAACTTTGGCAAGCACAAATTGCAAGCCATACATTCTCCAGCTTCTGCAAACACTACAAATTGCCGTTCTTTTCATTAGGACCAAACAGAAAAGAATTAAATGGTGTGAAGGAGGAGATGGTAAAGCTTGCTCTTCTTTCACAAGGTAATATTTGAGGTATCTTTTTATGTAATGGTCCTGATGCTGGTAATTTCATGTAGCTTTCTTAAGATGCAGGGAAATAATGGAATTATTCTTTTTCTCCATTCTGAACAGGTTTTCACACAGGTGAAAGTGAAAACACAGGTTTTTGTTTCAATTTCTAAGAAGTATATTGACTTAAAAACGAACACAAAAATAAATTTTTATGAAAAATAATAGTCAATTTATCTCAGATGAAACTCTCTTGCGCAAGACATGCAGGTTTGAGCATCTGTACGTTGATCAAGATTTGAAGTACCTATTTTTAAGAAGAGTTGTTGCCACTATGCTTGTAACATACATAAAACTCAAACACTGTAAAGGATGTTCCTATTACTAGTATCCATAATTAAAGACAGAAAACAGACACTAATTTCCAGTTAGTTATTGAATGTAAGCAGATGTTCTGCAAGCAAACTGCTTATAAGCTTGCAGATAAAAATCCCCATTACTTTTGACCATAGCTTCGTGAAGCAGTAGCAGAATCATTTAACAAGCCAGTGGTTTCTAACTCTTCCAATCAGCCTCAAAACTACTAAGAATCAGAACAATTTAGTGTACTTAGAATTCAGACACTCAGACTAGATTGACAGGTCAAAACCAAACAGAATTTCTACACTGACACTGAAAAAAATTATCCCAGAACTTTAGGTCTAGGAGGAAGAGACTTACTCCCTGGTACTAACTGGCAAAGACAGAATAGAGTTGTGGCAAAATCAGAATTCAGAGAGACAAAGACACAAATAGCTCTAAGTTTGTTTTGTTCCAGCTGCAAGACATCTTTCAACCTTCCAACACACCAGAACCTACTGCCAAACACTAACGTTAAAGATGGCAACAAAAAATAAAACTTCAACGAAGAGGCAACCAAAGCACGTTCATAGTGACATCACAAAAACACCCTTAAATTTCTGTTCTCCCCTGAGACAGCAGAAGGCCTTTGCTCTAGTCAAACACAGAATACAAGAGCACTACCTCGCCAAATATTGACAGCAATGTGGACACTTGGGACTCTCGGCAAGGCACCAAACCTTCCAAGTGAAGCAGGTCAGCTGCTGGGTAGGCTGGATGGTCCAGATTCGGCATTTTGATGCTCCTGGAGTTAGTCACCTAAACATGCACGTCCCTTTTGAGGTGCAGAGACAAGAAATAAAGTGATCTGAAAATAAAAAGTTTCCATTATCATTTGTTTCCATACACGTAAAAGAAAAAGGAACGGGATTTGACAGAAAACCTAAGCAGACATTCTAGCTCAAGATAAGGGTGTAACTATGACAGACTTAAAAGACTTTGGTAAAACTGGACTTAAATATATAAGGTACATAATTCCACACCAGACAAAATCCAAAAAAATAAATCAAAATGGAAAGGTATACAGGATATGAGCAAATCAATACAAGAATTATCCTAGTTTAGTTAACTGAGGAATTACACATTCAATTCTGGTTTTATATACATTTAAAAGTAGAAAGAGAATAAAAATAAGTAAAGTAGATTAGTCACGGATCACCACCTCCCTGAACAGTCAATAAAGAAGGATTTACAAACAATAGTAAAGAGGTAGGACGTAAGGAAAGATAAGGATGACAAAGTAATAGATCTCTGGCTGCTAACCGGAATACTAACCCCATCTTGAAAGGAGCACAGGCATATGAGGAAAACCCAATTGATAACAAAGACTGGAAATACCCCTCAAAAATAGTAGGAGTCCAAACCAGCTACATAAAACTAATAGTAATGCCTATCTACCTTTTAGACAAGGACTAAATGAGGAAAAACAAAGGTCTTGATTGCTGTAACACTGGGAAGGCTGAATTTTAGTGACAGAATATAGAAAAACACCTCAAAGATATTCTTTGTCTGCACTTCTAAAACTGCTGGAAAGATGGTACTTTTACCTGTTGTGATACAGACAACATGCAGAGAGAACTGAGATAACCCCAACAGCTGCATTCTGACTTTGTCAATCAAAAGGAAGTTTGGAAATTTCATTAAGGCAATAAAGATATCAACTGACAGGATTATCTGTATGTTATCAAGACAAAGGAAATAAACAAAGCACTCCCAACTGTTTTAAATGTAAGTATTTACACACAAATACATTATGCTGGTTATAAGTACAACAGCACAGGAAAAAAATACTAGGTTAGCAGAAGAAAATCAGGACTAGAAAGGTAAAGGGAAAACAAACTGTTCTGAAGGAAAAATGCAGTAGTGGATTGCACTAACAGGACAGCTACTGGGGTACAAGGAGGTTTATAAATATAAATGTATTTATGGAAATACCTTAAAATAGAGCTCCTTTTGGGACCAATCTCCAGTAAGTATTTCCATAAACAGATTTGAGAAAATATTTTTTTCTTTTGTTTTTACACTTTGCCTTCAGTGTCTTCTAAAGTAAAAGCTGGGATTGTAGAATCAACAGAAAAATAAGTGGAATTAATGAGGAAAAAAAGGATATCTCTGATGACATAAGTAATTCAGTACTTGTATTACACCTGCTTGAAAGTAATCACATCATACACAACAAGGACTACAGTTAGATATCAAGAAACTAAGTCAGAAGTAACTTGAAAAATATGTTTATTTATAAGTCAATCACATATTAAGTATGGGAAGTCAAAGTAATGCTGCTGTCAGGGGCAAAAAAACCCCACAATCATATGAATCAGGCAAACTATTTCCTATACACAGAATCACACAATGAGCCTTGGTCTATTTTACCAGCTTTGAATGGGCCTGTGCATCTCTCCACCCTATCTATTCAGAATGTAATGAAGACACAAAACTCCAAATAGCTTGATTAAGGCTGCTAACTAAAAAATTAGCTAGGTATTTGAAGGATGAAAAGAAAAAAATGTTGACAGGAGCCTCCAAAAGCAAGGACAAATAAGTGGGGGAAAAGTTCTAGAAAAGGCTGAAAATGTGTAATTGTGTAGATTTAAGGAAAAAAAAAGAGACAGCCCTTTTGCTCTACTGGCTACATAAGAACAGGGCTTGAGTGTGTCCCAAACGCATCTAAATCCATAAAGCACTTCAGCTTTCCAAGGCCACTTCAAGGCAAACTTCCCTCCGGGGAAGCACAAATCGCCCGCTGACTGCAGCGTTATCTGCCAGGCCCGCCTGCTTCTCATTCACCCCTGCAAACGGCAACTTTCACCAATCATTTCACATATTTCAGCCCATTTCCACCTTTTATTTCAGGATGAAAACCTGCATCTCTACTGGCTATACGTAGGCGTCTTAATCTCCAACCCCATTCACGAGCTCACAAGAGAAAGGATGCCTAGAGCAACGTGCTCACAAAACAATTCATTTAGATTAAATGGCAATGGTAACAAAAGGTAAGTATCAGCCAAAGTTTGAATTCAGGATGTTCCAGTCCAGGGAAAGTTGAACGTGTGACTCTAGCCAGACCAGGAAGGTGCCAAAAGCACTTTCCAGCTCAGACCGAGTAAGGCTGTTAAGAGCTTATGCTCTTAAACTTCATGGCGGGACTTCATGATTTACTAGGACTTCTCTCAACTCACTGGTCCCAAGATACCCACAGCTGGCAGCCTTTCCACACTCTGGCATAAAAAATTACATACAAAAATGACTGAACTTAAGAGATTAGCACGGTTCTGTGTCCCCTCAGGCCCTACGAGCCCCCTGGCCGGCACAGGCGCGCCTTGGCTGAGGGGGAACGACGACCCCCGGCCTCCATGGAGCGCGGTTTAAGGGCTCCTTCCGCCACGCGTGTGTGCGGCTACGGTTGCTCCCGGCCTAGGGGACGGCTCAGCCCGCGACGGGTTTCGCTCCCGCACCGATTCCTACCGAGAAAGCAGAGCAGAAGCAGGTCTGCCCCTTCTGCTCCTCACTGCTCTCCCTCCTTCCTTCCTTCCCGCCAGCCCCGGCTCCTCTCACCCGCTCCTCACTCGCTGCTGCTGCCGCCGCCACCGCCAACGCCACGCGCGCGCCGCTGCCCCACCTCCTCAGCCTGTGCGCATGCGCCGTGGTCACGGCGGGTCCGCCTGGGGTGGGGCGACCGTGAGGGGAATTCGCGGCTTCCCCCGCCGGCTATCCCGCGGGACGTGTGTTATCCCACTGGGAGGGCCGCCGAGGCACTCTGCCGCTTCCCCCGCCGGCTGTCCCACGGGTTATGTGTTATCCCACTGGGAGGGCCGCCGAGGCACTCTGCCGCTTCCCCCGCCGGCTATCCCGCGGGACATGTGTTATCCCACTGGGAAGGCCGCTGGGGCATTCTTCCGCTTTCCCCGCCGGCTATCCCACGGGATATCCTGTGTTATCGCACTGGGAGAGGCGCCGGGCCACTCTGCCGCTCACCCAGACGGGTATCCCACAGGATAGCCTGTGTTATCGCACTTGGAGAGCTGCTGGGGCACTCTGCCCCTTTTCCAGCCGGGTATCCCACGGGATATTCTGTTATCCCGCTGGGAGAGCCTCTGGGCACTCTGCCCCTTTTCCAGCCGGGTATCCCACGGGATATTTGTTATCCCGCTAGGAGAGCCGCCGGGGCACTGCCGCTGCGGGAGCCCCACGGCTGAGCCATTTCTCCCACGGGGACAGACTTGAGGGTGTTACGAAATGCTGAACATGTAAACTTTTCTTAAGAAGGGATGTTTTTCGTTCTTTGCATACTTTGAAATCCAATCAACAAGAAGGGAGAATTAATCCGTGAAACCGAGAAAGGCTAGCAAGCTCTAAGTGGTGAGCAGGTGTTACAAAGACAAGTTACTTGATAGAATTGCTGTGTTAAGGTCCAGGGCTGCCCATGTTCCAGCTTGGGAAGAAGGATGGCAGTGGACACAGAGGATGCAGATTATACGGGCCTCGAGGATTGTGGGCAGAACACCCAAGATAAGCAAAAACCTTTTCAAGCCACCTGTGCTAAATCAGCTCCGGTTGGGTAAAAGGTAACTCTGGCAGGGGCAGACGGTGACCATGGACCCAAGAAACCGCCAGACCCAAAAGAACAGAAAGTTTGAGCATGCAGACTAATTAGCATGAGAAGTGAGCGACTCATTAGCTAATAAATACTGATTAATAAGAGAACTCTGTAACTTGTAGGAAATGAACGCTAACTCCATTGTTTGCTCAAATGTATAAATAGTAAAAAGTTTTGTTAGTTGGGGTGTTTGATTTCTGGAATATCACCAAGTGCCCAGACCTGTGCAACTCAGAAATAAATAATCAATGTCTCTCTTGAGTGTATAATTATTGGCTTGTTGCATGCCAGGTAACAAATCTGATTTTTGTGGACAAGTGGAGCCTGGCTTACATGTATAAAGTGCACATAACTTGCATCTATTCGTACACAAAACTGCTTAAAGCCAAGTCTCTAGGGCCTCTGCTCCAGTTATGCTCTAAAAACACATAACCATAAGTTCAAATTACAGCTGAAGTTCTACTATGCATAAGCAGTGCACACTGTATTAGAGGGAGAAATGTGACAACTGTATGGTGGGTTATGAAAATTCAAGTAATAAACTCCTTCTGTACTCAGACTTGGGTGCAATGTTAAATAAGTAAATAAGACTTATGTGAATCAAGCATGGCTTATTTTTAGCAGTCCAGAGTTTTTGTAAATATGCATGTACATGCACAATCATCATGGCTTGGCATGAGTGGTATTTCTGACCTTTAGATATATGTTGTAAATGTATCGACTAAAGCCAACCTGAATGGAATTACATAAAGAAAAGTAAAAAAAACCCTAACTGATTTATGGCTATCTATACTATATAGATAACCATATCTCTACTTCCCAGAAAAACTGCTTAAATTTAGTAAGTGTGACTTTTATTTTCATTCAAGAGGCCAAAACTGTTTAGTAGCAGTTGCTAGAGGCAGATTTCACATCTAAGTATAGGTGGTTATGTGTAGCATAATGAATTTCAGTTTAGATCTTTCATCAACACAGTTTTCACTGATGTCATTCAATATGCATTTCTGAAGAGCTTTAAATTATTTCTTGATTTATACTAAGCTGTCATATGTCTTTTTATCTTATTCTGATTATGAGTTGCTTAGATACCAAATATAAAATGAATCAAACAGTAAACTGAGGCTTGAAACTTGCATGTAACAGAGCAGGAGATAGCCCTTTTTCACAGTATTTGTGGTCTTGTATTGTATATTAACACTTTTTTTCTTTGTGAAGCTTATTTTCAGTACAGGTAATGATTAATTTTGATTCAGGTTTTTGCATCCACAGTTCCAGTTCAGCAACAAACTTTAAATATAGAATATTCACTCATTTGATTCAAATCACTGGGATTCCTCATTTCTTAAACTTCTGTATTTAAGTGAATTACAGGATTACGTTCTTTGTCTATTTCTTTCTATATATCTAAATGGAACCATGTATAGAACACATCCATGTTTACATACATAGGTTCTGTATTTATGTAAAGCTATACAGAGGGAATTATGTGTATAGAATATGTGCAGTATTTTTTTTTTCAATTTCTTCCTTTCTTTCCAAGATACATTTTACCAGAGGTGCCATTGTGGAGGGTGCTATTGAGAGTGCCTCCAGATTATTTTTTAGCAGTCTCTTCCTATTCCAAAAAGTCAATTGCAGCTGACAAAGGTGCAGAAAAGCACTTTAACAAAGAGCAGGAAGAAATTATCACTTTGGAAAGATGTTCACTTGAAAGCACCATTGAGGTGGTTTAAGAAATGACTGCCACCACATTTCCTGCCTTGTTGGATGATACAGCTCTTTCAACAGAGCAAGTGGAAAGGATAGTGTCATTATCTGCCTCTACACAAATCATCCACCTAAATTCCCAGGTAAAGATTATTTAAAATATATTTGGGGTGATTTTTGATGGATGAAATTTCTCAAGTGACTTATCTCCTCATTGTCCTGATAATGAAACAAGAAAGTTCAGGGCTTAGCAGTCAGTTAGCCGAACTTTTACAGAGTTAGGCTTTATAAAAGCAGATTTGGATGAAAGGGCTTTGAGTTACATCAGGAGACAGTCCCTGGAGACAGTTCTGTGGGCTGTGAATGGCAGGAGCGCAGTATATTCCCTCACAACTTTTGCTGACTCCCAGTCATCCCATATGAGTGCCAAGGGGTAATGCCAGTGGTGACCTGGCACTGCTCACAGCCAGCAGGGGTTCTCTTCCACCAGCACTTGGCAGCAGAATCAGAAACTGAGATTTCATCCATAATTCCTCATTAAGTTTGCTAAAGATAGACAATGATGAATGTTTAACAATCTAATCGTTAGTGATTATAATCACCAACAGTGGATTTTCAAGGAATTAGGAGTAATTAAGCTCTCATTTATAACTCATTAATATGAAAAACAGTAATTCTATGGATTAAATACTCCCATAGTATCTAATGCAGAGGATGTTGCAGACAGAAATATATGATGAACGATCTAGAGTTTGAGATCTCCAAATGAGATCTGACAAAAATATCACCATAGGCAATTACTGCTAAATTTCAGCTGGTTGCTTAGACAAATCAATTGCACAGTATCATAACAGTTTACTTAGAATTTGGGCCTCAAGGGAAGCAATCTGTTAAAGGCGAAGGAGAGAAAATAAATACCTTTACTCAAGCTGCCAATAAACAAAGTCAATTCATACTGGAGATATCTTAAGTTTTAGTTACATTTCCATTAATTCTAGGCATGTTTGTTTTCCAAATTATTTTTCTGGGAAAATTATGTTCTACCACCAAGATCCTCAGTTAAATCAATGCATTAACTACTATGCTTATTTCTCTAAGAAGATACATAGAGGATTGCAGGAATGTACTTATTCCTCACAGAGAATATTTATCAGGAGTGTATCAGTTTTGAATACAAAACTGCTGAGGCTTGGTAAGTTATTTTTTATTCTTTACAAATCAGAAGGACAAGAAAGGTGAATGTCATTATAGGTATGTAACCAAAGCCTGTTACTTATCATTATATATTTAGATTCTGAAAGTCATGCCAAAGTGATACCATTTCTAGCTCATGTTAGTTCTACTTGGACATTCTTGATTTACTTGCCTTAATGCCTTAACTTAGACTGTATTAGTTAGGCATGTGAGTTTGGACTCAATGAATTTGCATAACTGACATTTGTTTGTAGATCCCAGTGTGAATTGAAATAAAACTATGTGGTTGTGTTTGAAGGGGTCCCAGGACGAGGGAAGAGATGAGAATCGTGACTCCAGGTTTCAGAAGGCTGATTTATTATTTTTTGATATATATTATATTAAAACAAAATTATATGTTAAAACTATACTAAAAGAATAGAAGAAAGGATTTAATCAGAAGGCTAGCAAGGAACGGAAAAGAATGATAATAAAATCTTGTGACGCACCAGAGTCTGAGACAGCTGGACTTGGATTGGCCATTAATTAAAAATAACCACATGAGACCAATCAACGATGCACCTGTTGCATTCCACAGCAGCAGATAATTATTGTTTACATTTCGTTTCTGAGGCCTCTCAGCTTCTCAGAAGAAAAAATACTAATGAAAGGATTTTTCATAAAATATGTCTGTGGCAAAACTGAGTTTATTTTCATCTTTATTAAACTGCCCATAGTCCAAAAAGTAACTTACACTACATTTATCTTTGTTTATGTGCTGGGGTCTCCTGAACAGAACCTGACAGCCTTGGCTTCCAGCTTTACCCCATTTACAGAGTCTCCAGCACTGGGACATGACATCCTAGCAATTTTTAAGTGATTTTTTTTTTTACCTCTCATGGTATCATCTGTGATGCAGGATTCACATTCCCAGAGAGCATAGTCTTTTGGGAGGGTTATGCTTTCCTTAAATTGAACATGTATCTGTTGATACATTCATTGTGAAATGGTTTCTTTCATGTGGGGTTGATATTATTTTGAAAGGGGTTGATTGTTGTTTCATACAGCAATATCATTTCTGTGGGATTTTTTTTTTTGCTAGCTTCCAATAAATTATGAAAGATAGAGCACAACAGTTTGTTGTCAATATAGAATTGAAAGTTAATTTAATATCTAAAAAGAAAATCAACAAAATATTGAGTGTGCAGCAGAAGGCAGCAACTGAGTCATCACATTTGTGGACTAAACTTTAATATCACATTTTTAATCTAGAAAAGTAAAAAGCATTTAAATTTCACTGTGGTCAGATAGACTATTTACTAAGGCTAGTAGGAAATCCTATCTACTTCTCAGCTTGAACTTTTCCTTCAGCTGATTTTCCATGGCCGTATAACTCAGTCTTATGCCAAACTCTCAACAAAATAAATTTGGCATTTAGATAACTGCATTGGAAAAAAATTCCACGCTAACAATTTTTAATAATCCTAATTAATCATTGATTAGTGCTAGTGACAGCAAAAAAAATTATTTGCTGTTTGCACTGAGCTGAATTAATTTACTTGTAAAATGAATGCAATTAACCACTAAGACTAACAGTGATAATGTATTAATCTCACATTTCTATGCACTATATCAATAAAAAAGTGTCTGTTTGGTAAGTGATAGGCAAAGAAAAGCAAGGTAGTTTCAGGTGGTAGATCTTTCATTGTGTTTATCACCAGTGTGTTGTGGTTTCTTTCAACTACAATAAATAATACATTATTTGGAGAGAAAAGCTATACAAACCTTGGTAGAAAAGGCATTTTTTTCTTACAGTACCCTTTGGGTAGCAGTAACTGACCATGTAGGACCGACCTCTTTCTTCTTCATGTCTTTCAGCTACTTTGTCAATATTTATAACAACTGTCGTTTTTCTCAAAGCATTCTTGCATTTAACTTACACAACCTGTACTCAGCTTTTATCTGTAGAAAAATCTGTTCTGCCTTTGACAACTTCTGCACTTGGAAATGTTTTTCAGCTCTTTACTTCTAGTACGGTCTCATAGTTGGTTATGCCTTGTGCTTGTGACATACAAACAGCATTTTTATTCATTATTCTTTCAGTAGTTAAAATTGAGTGTTTAAAAATCAGCATAGAAATCACACGCCATATTTCACATACTGAGCATCATATTCCACCTTCAGGCTTCTGTTTGGTATCCCCATCTGTGGGTCCAGCAATTGGTGGCCCCTTAATTTGCCTCTTTGCATAAGAAGTTCACAACCAACAGGCTGGTTTTTGGCCCATATAGTTGACAAGTATATATAAATGACAAGTATATGTCCTCTCTTTGGCTTAAGTGAAGGTGGTCCATTCACCTGTGTCAAAATGCGTAAGTTGTAAGCGTGGGTGATTTACTCTGTCAGCACTCCTCAATGCAAAACAGACTTTGCCCAACTACTAAGACTCTTCCCCACCATGCCCTAGGATCTTTGCATAATATTATTTCATTCCAAAGGATGATCACATGCTTCATAATTATGACCTGGATATTCTGTTCTGATGTGTGAGGCTGCAGTTCAAAAAATTAGGAACACGTAGACTGGTGACAGATCAGGTTGATCACCAGAGTAAACCATAATCACAGTATAGCAGAAGCCTAATTATTGCTTTGCTTCTTCTTTTCTTTGGTATATATCATAAAAATGGACAATATTAAGGAAGGAACAGGAAAAAGAAAGTTCTGCTGGGATTCCAGACGTATAGAATGTAGATGGTGTTGATTGGAAGGACGATGTTAGTTGCCACCACGAACTGACCAGAGATGCAGGCAACATTGCCTGTTAAAGGCAACATTGCCTGAGGATATGGTGTGTGGTGATGGGTTATATATGCAAAAGTCCTGCTCTGAATGGGACATTTCAGAGTAAAGAGATCCAAGATGGTGGTTGGGTTACATGTGACCAGGAGTATGGAGATGTTGCCCACAGGAAATCAGGAAAGACTATTCAGGCAGGTTAAGAACTCTGGATTAGACCCTTTAAACTCAGCATGACTCAGAGGACTGATGTGAGAAAAAGAGGCTGTGATTTTTTACTTTTGTACAAAAGAGGACTGACTTAAAAAGAGAGAGTTATTGCTGAGCTAGAATAGAGGTAGGGGCTAAATCTGTTTTCAGTAGAGAAGATGAGAAGATTTAAAAGAAAAAAGGTGTCTGCTGATGCTCTAGCAAGAAGAATTCTTTCAACTATGAGTAAAAAGAGCTTTCATTTGAGGACATTTCAACTGATGATTTCAAACTTCCAGACTACAGTAATTGTTTTCTCTGCAAAACTACTGATTCTGCCAAGCCCCATCTTTCTGTCAATATGTATTCGCTGATACCTCGGTTTTATTTGTTTACATGTCTCAAGACACTGCATGTCTTGAACTATGTTCCATTTTGAAAAGATCAAAGGCAAAACAGTATAACAGCCTCATCAATTATTTATTAATCAAGAAATGATGTTGGAGGAGTTATGATTAAAATACAGCTATGGCTCAAAAGAGAATGCTGACCTCTGCTCCAGCTTAGCCTGATGAAGAAACTTGAATGTCAAAGCTGTTCATTTTTAAATTGTCATTGTTACCAAGACTGCCCCAGCAGGTAAAACCCAGTAGTGTCAGCGATCCTTGAATCCAGGCATGGCAGAAATGCCCAGTGCTGTCAGTCCTGACGGATTGTCTCATGTTCACAGAACACTCCAGAAGGCACTGCCTCCCTTCCTGAGAATGTGATACTCTTAGGGAAAAGGGAAGTTTATACTTTTGATTCAGCATTGTGTGGAGCCAGACTGTAGGATCTGTTTAGACTCTTGGCACCCTGGGCTACTGCACTGGGGGTCCTGAGCCTTCAATCCTTCATAGTCACTGCATGAGCAGCACTGGCTTAAAATGACACATTTCAATCTGTGACAGTAAGAGATAAATCAAGAAGTAAGGAAACTTGGTACAAATTGCAGGGATGATCCCACACCCTGCATGCAAAGTCATTGATGGAGGATGAATACATGCTGGAAGAAAGCCCACTTGGAACATCTGTCAGGATTATAAATAGCTGCATATTCCCAGGAGATACAAGAAGGTTAAAAAGAAAAAGATATTCTGCTTTGTGCCTGCTGCTGCTAGCCAAAATATTCATTAATATGGATCACAAGGTAGGAGTGAAATTTGTAGCCAGCAGCTGATCCAGGTGGAGTCCATTTCTTACTACTGAAACTCCACAAGCATTGAGGAAGCCTGGGGGAGCGGGCAGAAATAATTAGGGAGTCTGTGTGTTTAGGGTAAGCGTAAGTCTCCCGCTACTGACCCCTACTTCAGTGCTGTGCGGGGCTTGGCAGTGTCTACAAGCTCCCAAAAATGTGCTGGTGGAGAATGGAAATGGCATTATTCAAAACAGGTTTAAAGATCATCCTAACACCCCCAGCTAAGCTTATTTCAGCACACATTATACAGAGCCGGCAGAACCACTGGTGACGGAACAGGAAAATAAAGTTTCCTCATGTCTGCAACCTCTTTTCCCATTCTCCTGTGGTGGAGACTTGGTTTGGGCTTTGTGTCTTCCTTAGTAACTTCAGAGATTAAAAGCCTTTTGGAAATGAGCACACACTATGTCCTTCAGAACAAGTGATAACTTCCAGGACATGTAGGACAGTGATGCCATCCTGTCTAACCACTAACACCAGGAAGATGTATCTACAGCTCCAGCTCAGAAAATGTGAGGAAACTTTGCTCAGTTTTGTTAGAGTGTTCTCCTAAGTGAAGATGAATTTTATCACATAACTAGATTTTCATTCAAGAAAGCACTTTGGCTTTCTAGTGTATCTCTGAAACAAAATTCAGATGTATTGCTTTGGTATTAAATTTGTTTGGGAGTGGGAGCTTCCACTGTTACCCCAAAGCTATGTTTCACTTCTAAAGCATTATATTGAAACAGAAAGATATTTGCAAGTCGGTTTTTAAAACTATAATATTTCACTTGAGTTGCATTTATGTGGGGTGAGGAAAGAACCTCTCCAACGTTTTTATTGTATCATTTACATTGCAGTCAGGTTCTCAATAGCTCACTTGGCAACTATTCAGTATTTCATGGTTTGTGCTGTAGTCTCCACTAACAAACCCAGACAGGATGGGAGGCCACATACCACACTACTTAGGGATGGCCAGAGCCCTGCTCCTGACCCAAGATCTAGCTGGGTGCAGAGGGTAAGTCTGCCTCTGCCTTGAATGCTGCTTAGCCTGTTCATGGGCCATAAAAGCTCCTTCTTCCTTTCTCCTTTTCCTGGGGCTTCACCCAGGTACTGCTGGTTACAGGCTAGCAAAGGAGCACACAGCCCTGCTGTGCTGTCTGTCCAACAGCTATGGCTTGGACAGAGTGGTTGAAATCCTCCATGAGGGCAAGGACTTCAGAGCATGAGGCTGTCCCTCTCTGTGTATAGAGGGCCTCATCTGCTTGGTGTTCCTGTAGCAGAACTCCACATTCTTAGTGTAAAGGATGTGCTCAAATGCCAACAGGATGCCTGGAACAAACTTATACAGGGAAAAAAAAAGTGATCAGCCTGAACTGATGTGCAATAGCCTGTATTTGAAGCACAGTGGTTTCAAGTGCTTTGTCAAATCCCCTGTGTGACTGTGGTGTGTGTTTGATTTAATTACTGCGTGTGATAGCCCTAAGGGGAACCATCTGATTTTTTAATGTACTGTATCAGTTGCTAAACCTCATGTGAAGGAAACCAGCAGGAAGTATGTGTAGCATGAGGAAACCGATGTTCATATTTTTCCTGTTTCATTCTCAGGCTGTAACTAATATCAGCCATTCCTCCAAAGGTAAGGGTTCTGAAAGAAGCTTATACAGCCCCTTACTGATGGAAAAAATAGGAGCCTTAAGTTTGGACTTCTGCCTAGCACCTCTGCAAATTCAAGTCTTCATTAGAATTGAAATGGGAGGTGTGTTTTGGAGGGCACTCTCTTCTGGAGCAGAAAAACAGCGGCTGCTTTGCAATGTCTCTCTGAATCACTGAATTCACCAGAGCTTGTGTTACTGTTTCCATTAAGTGTTAAAACTGTCTTTAAAGAGAAATGGCTGTCCTTTTCAGATTTTCAGTATGTACTCTGCAAGAAACGAAAAACATTAATTAATATCAGTACCACCTTCTCTCTTTCCATTCAGCCAAAAGCCTGCACTGGATTCTCCATCTCCTGTGTTTGGGCTGGAGGCTGCTCAGGGCTCCTGCCCTACCTTTGCTTTACCTCCTTTTACAATGGCTTAGAAGAAGAGGGGACTGTTTCACAAGCATTACTTCAAGAAGGATCTCTGAAAATTGTGTTGTTTATGTCATTCAGAACAGTGCACTGCATGCCAAAATCCCAATAAGTCTATGTGGGTTTTTCCACCTAGACTTAGACTGCTCACAGTCCATCCAAGTAGAGTAATTAACAAATCATTAGTTTGATGACAAGATACTTGCACTTTCATCCTTCTTCTTTTGGATTTCTCTGTGACACAGGCAATTCTTCAGTCCCAGCTTTTGTTATCTATGTTATGTCCAGTACATCCATCCCTGTCTCGGAGAAACACACAAAACATTGAGTGTCAGCCACTATTAAAATAAAAAAGGCAAGCCCAACCGTTGTCATTTCATTTTAGCAGCTGTTTCTTTCAGCAGCTTGTAAATCTGTGTCCCAGATTATGTGGGCATACTTCTCATCAGTCCTAGGAGAAGGATACACACCTTGGAGTATAGCCAGAAGCAACATTTTTCAAGTCTACCTTAAGAATGGGCAGTTATTAATATAATAAAATAATATAAAGAGATGCTAGCATTTTTCATAATGTGGACAGCAAGTACAGTACTTTAATCATCCCCTGGTCTCTTTGTGATGTTATTCCAGTGCACTGCACAGCCTGGCCATGGATGCCATAGGTCTGGCTGCAACAGATTCCTAATTTCAAGTACACTGACTGACTAATGCTTATTGAAGCTTTAACATTTCTTGCTTTGAATCTTTGATAAGACACAAATGACCAGGTGAGCTCCAGAAGAGGCATGAACTAAGTGCTGTTCTTCCCAAATGGCAGCAGAGGGGTTAACCAGGCAGTATCTGAGATGCACACTGGCCCCCAGGATAAAAACAAAGCTAATGGCAAGTGACAACCTGCTCTCCTGCAGCTCCAGCTGCAGAATCCCTATGGCAACTTAGCCAAAATGAAACTGTCCTCACCCACGTGTCTCTGCAATTGCAGGAAGCTTTCTCTGAGTGCCCAAAAAAGCAAGTGAACCTGACAGCAGATATGCTCTCTTGTCACCACAGGGATAAGGTATATCTTCAGCAATTTTTTACAGGGACCATCTCATCCAGATCATCTCTGTAACTAAAACCATGACTACTTTTCATTCTATTCGTAGCAAAAAGAATCCTCAATTCCTGCAATGCTCAGCAGTGTGTAATTCTCTGATCTCTGCAACAACCACAGATCAGCAGTAACCTGGTCTTTTGAATATATTGTTAGCTTCACAGACAGCATGAGCAGAGACTGAAACAGATGAGTATACTAAGGACATTTTAATGGTTATTTTAGGTCCTCCTTAATCCAGTCTCTGTACTTGAATTTACAGAATCCATGCCACAAGCTTTGTGTTTAAACATCGTTACATCATCAAACACTGCTGGAGGGGCCTCAACACACTGAGATTTTTAAAAAGTCTGAAAAATCTGAAGAAACCTTCAGAAAATATCAAACAACCTTTAAGCAAGTTACATTCCCCATTAGTAGCAGGGAAGGTAGCAAAATGTTTTTTGCCTGTAAGCTTTTTTTATTGCTTTTTATTTCTATACTATCCATTAATAAAATTTGGCTAAGCACATAAATTAGCATTTACCTTAGTCTGCCTTTCCATTCTCTTAATTCTTGATATTTTGATTCCTGTATCAATAAAGATCGTGTCACTTTCATTTCAGTCTGTTTTCAGCTAAATATGAAAAAACCCTAATAAAGTTTCTCCAAATTTAATTTTAAAAACAAAGGATGCTCAGTAGTCTGTTGTTCCTAAACCTGCAGAAGAGCAGCCCATTCACCATTATTAATGGAGGAGGCTTTTGATCAGTGCTGGGGCACATTTAGTAATTCAAAGCTGTAATACCTGTTGCAACTACAGGAGGTATTAGTTATTTACTATTTATCCATGAAACATTTTGAACATTTGTATGGGTCTTGATCATTGTCTTAGTTTTTAATATAAATGCATTCTGGAGATTTTTTTTTTTTTTTTGCCAGGGAAGTAACTGCAATCCTACCTGCAAGGGAATTTCCAGATTTCTCCATATCAGAAAGACATGTTGACTGGTGAAAACTTCAAGAGATACATGCAGAATTGAAAAAGGTCATCCTAGCAGCATTAGAGCTCTACAGCCAGCTGGGACTTGGCCTGCAGCAGACTAGTTCATTTGTGCACCTATGCAGTAGCATTTTGACCTACAGCTGCTGATCTAGAAACTCTGGAATTGGATGTTTTGAGCCTCACCTTAATTTTCCACTGAAGAACATGCAAGAAACTCAGTATTTCCCCAAATTTTTTGTTCACTTTACTGAATTGTCAGTCCAGTGTATGTCCTCACACTCTGGTTTGCATGGCTCTTAGTGGGTCTGATTCATACAGAGCTTTGGTTCACACTCACACAGCACAGTCAGCAGCCAGAAACGGACAATCATCTTCAAATACCTGATGTCAAAGAAGAAGAATTCTTTAGACCTTTTCTTTCCTTTTTTTTGCTGGTAGACCAGAGTATGAAATATGAAAATTTCCCTGTAATCCAGACTGGAATATTAAGACATAACATTTGTTGGGTTTTTTCTGTCTGTAGAAGAAAAAATGCTGTTCAGTCTTTCTTCACTGCAAAGACCTGCTGCTGAATGAATCTATCTGTTTCTGAGACTGCTGAGAAGTTGAGACTCCATTGTCTGAGGCTTAAGAAGGCCTCACAAGCATTCAATAGACTTTGATGAAAAATATTCAAGAAAAGGATTGTTTCAATAGGAGTCATGTATGTGATGCTTTAAGAATATAAGGAAGGTGGGCCTTTGACAGCATGGTAAAATCCTATTACACCAGTAGAAAATTGGGTGAAAGGGATGTGTTTTTCATTCTACCTAAAGGGCTTTTGCCTGAAGGCACTGCTCTCTGTTTCCAGTTGCATCAGGCAGTCAAATGGAGAAGTAACCTCTGCACACAAGGTTTGTCACTATAAGAAATAATATCTCTCCTCACCTGCTCTGATGTGGAATTGCTGTAATTTTTAACTTGGTTTTCTTTTCAAAACTCTTCTCATTGTCTGAGTCCAAGTGTCTTGGAATGATTTAAATAATAACACATTTCTTCATACTCAATGTTCTCCCAATTGCCTCCCACCCTATTGCCTCCCAACATACCCCAGGTTTAAAGCAAACTGTCCTTCCATAACCAATACAATAAAACACAGGTAATTTTTTATTATTCACAGCATGACCAAAATCCTCATAGAAGAGACAGTGGGATTTATCAGTTGGAATGTGGATTACAGGTCAGGAAATCTGTCTCTGCTCCTTGTCTGCCCCTCAGCAACTTTACCATGTAGATAGGGGCTGATCTGTGTTCAAGCACAAGCTATACAGCTGCAGTTCAGGTAAGGCTCACCCCCACACACATCCTGCCATGAGAGTTGTACCTGCTCTGGGTCAGTGCCAGGCTGGCACAGCACAGGGCTGGCTCCGGGCTCAGGCCAGAAGTATGTTTGCATCTGCCTGAACAAGAGCACAGAAAGAGGTGCCTGTGCTTCCAGATCTTCTCTCACTAGCTGTATGGTCATTTTACATTTTAAGGAACAGAAATTTTTGCATCCAGAATTTTATAATAATATTTACAGTTAAACTGGGATTTTCTTTGGGGTGATCCTATGGAAATTATTCATTTATATGCCACATTAGTTACTAGTAAAAAAACCCAACTCTTGTCAGGTGAATAGGGTACAAGTAGTCCAGGGAACTCATTATCATTATTTACCAGATGAATCTGGAAATGCAGTAGCACATGCTAAACAATGAAAAGATGTTCAGGTGCCTTTCCTAGGGAAGTGATTTCTCTTCCCTCTTTAGTTGTTGTTGTTATGTATTGCATAATCTAAGATGGTGATGCCTATCTCTTCTCCTGAATGATTAGAAACCTTTCTTGTCAGAATATGTTTAGAATATGGTTTGTCTTTCATTGCTTTCAGGTCCCAAAGCAATTACATCAGAGAGACTTAGAACTACACCAGTGTGATTTTTTTTTTTAAACAGATGAAGTTTTATCACTAGAAACCTACTACTGATGCATATTCTGGATGTGTGAGTGCCTACCCTGCCAGAATCATTATTTCCCTCATGATATTGAAAACAGTCTCAGCAAGAAGATGATGGGGCTGCTGTGTCTAAGTCAGTATGGGTAACACTGTTATGTTATGAATTCCAGTTTTAAGAAGACCTAAGAAATGCACACAAGTTTAGTTTGGAGGGCACCCTGGCTTCTCTTTGGTCTGTGCTCTAGATTCTGATTTCTGTACCTGACTAAGGACAGCTACTGCTCTGAGGGCGTCAGTTCTGGATTGCCTACAGCCCTTACATGCAGAGATAATGGCATGTGCTTCCATAAAATGAGAATAAAATAAAGAATAACAAATAAAGTTATAATGGTGGCTGAATTGGGTAACAATTTGTATTTGTAATTATGTCATCTAAATTTGTTTGGCAAATCATCTCCACATGATGGTGTGGTACAGTACAATTCACCTAAATGGAAAGGAGAACACTAATTTCTGAGCAAACTCATTGTATCTAGCAAAAGCATAAATATGCAACTAAATGTTAGATGAAAACAATTCAAAGTTTTCTTTTCAATTCCACCTTACATCTTAATGGAAGAAGAAAGATGTGGTAAAAGCAACAGCAGAGAACATAAAGAGGATATCTGGCAAATGGGCCAGGTGTCTTAGAGTAAGATATTTATTTGAAATAACACAAATTAATTTAAAAGAGTTGAGAGTGCAAGGGCAAAGAGACAGAGAATCCAGAGCATGGAGAGGAAATGGTCTAGTCTTGCCTCCTCTAGAACTGACCCATAGAAGTTTACTGGCTTTGGACTTAATTTTCAAAAACCCTGTCTTGGAAAAAAATCAATCTTCTTGCAAGGCATCCAGCCCTGGCCCAAGCTCTATAATTCACAGAGAATTAAGTTCACTTCTTTGGTAACACACATTGGGAGGGGGTTTCTGGAAGAACTGACTGGTATTGACAATGGGACTGGAGAGGATGAATGGTTTTGTGAGAGAGATGCAGGGATGGGGGGAAGAGTGCCAGCTCCACTCTGCAGTGCAGGGCTGAATTTTCATTTCCATTAGATTTAGGAATACAGCACAAAATTTCTGTGTTTTAGCAGGCAGTTTTAAAACAAACACACAGCAAAAAAGGCAATGCCACTACTGCTTTGTTTTGGTTTCAGTCCATTCGAGCATATAAGCTACTCTTCTCTCTCAGGCTGTTTACACAATTTTGCACCTTTCTGCGTGTAATCTTACTATCTCTTATACAAGCCATACACATTCAAATGTAGAATGCTGGCTTCTGTGCTGGCTAGGGATATAAAGCCAAATAGCTTTGAAATATAATAAATAATCATCCATGGTCACTCTATTTCACACAACTGTAGCGAAGAAGTCAGTGACTATCTCTCTGTGAGTGGGAGATAACAACTTGCTAGGCATTAAGAACCATCTTAAGATAACTTTGAAACAATAAATATGCAGACCAGTTTTTAAGACAATTCTCAGCAGTCAGCTATTTCTTCCTTCCTATACATTAATGTCTTTTCCCTTCTCTCTTTCTTCTCTCAGATCAGGCCTCTGAAAAGATAAGTTGTGTTTCTATAGTAATCTGAAGGACTGAGTACAAGAAAGGGCAACATCTTTCTTAGAATTAAATAGCCTGTTCATCAGCAAGACACTGTGCTCATGTGTTCAGACACAGTCCTAGTGTACCTTTTCCTGCTGTTTCTCTGGTAATAATAGCTCAAGCTTTCAGACCTTGGCACTTTAAGGAGCATTAGCCCCATGTTGCTTAGAATAATTGCAAATGTGCAAAATTACTTTCATAGTTGCCCCCACAAAGAGAAGGAAGTAATTTAGAAAAAAATAGTGTAGTCTAGAAAGAAAAGGCTCGGCTTCCATGTCACCAGTTCCATGGTACTGAAGGTGAGGGAGGATCATTTCTGCAGAGTGCAGAGGTCACCTGCCATTTGCTTCAAGATTTGCAGGTGCTTTGGCAGGATTTGGTGAGGGCAATGGAGGTCTCTTTGGTAAAGGTATATTTTACACATGGCAAAATCTGAAAAACTGCTGGGAGCACTTCATCCTGAGCTTTCCACGGGGTCTCAGCCTCTGCTTGGCTGAATGCATTCAGCTTGGGCTGATTTCAGCAGGTAAATGTCACAGGCCTCTGTCATTACTCATAAACATTGGGTACCAGGGACACTAATGAAGGAGCTGTGGCAAAACCAGGCACAGGTTTTACACCAGGCTGTAAAAGCTGAATAAAGAGCTGATAACGATGGGGAAGACAGGAGAGTAATTTTGACCTTTCCCTTCTAAATGTGTCTTTCAGAGTTACATATTTATAACTTTTGATATCTTTGAAGTGGCAGAAGAGTACAAAACATAAAAAGAGGATGAAAATCAGAAAGTTACAGCAAGAGGAGACATCCTGAGGTTTCGGGATGGTGATGGATGAATACCCCCACAGTACTTGAGCTATTGCAGTTGTAGATGTCAGTTCAGTGCTAAACATGAGAAATGGATGTGACATACACAGAGCATTAGTGCCTCACACAGGTGGGAGGAGAGACTGTGAGGGTCTGAAGTGACTGGAGGGATGGCTCCTTCCCGTGTTTCCAGTTTGAAGGCCCTCTGGCTGCACTTCCAAGAGGCCAGCAGGTCTTATCAAGGCTGTTTCTGGTTCCCAGACTCATGGGTCCAGGCTGGCAGGCCTTTTCTGTCAGTATTTTTTCAGCATAAAATTTCTTCTTTTTAGCAATTTTCCCTTTCTGAGCAGGCTTTCTTGCTGGCTGCTTACATCAAGGTTAATTTCTTGTCTTTTTTCCTGTTGCAGTTGTCTGCCAGGTTTGAGTCTCTGTTTGGTTTATGGCTTCTCTCTTCTCCTTGTCATCCCTTTGACAAGGTTCTGGATCAAATAATCTAACCAAAATTAACCTTATTATATCAAATATCCTTATCAGTCAGCGTGACTGGCTCCCATCACTGCTTCATATATCAGTTGTTGTTTAGATTTGCATCCTTGTGCCTTCTTGCTTGTGGTTTTCTCTTTTTTTGGTGATTTTTGCATTAGGAAGGCCCTTGGCAAAACACCCTTCATGGAGCAGATGCTCTCTCCTTCCACATGCCTTTACAATAACAATTATGATCTTGCTGAGCAGCGAGGAACATACTCCCAGCAAAGGGAGCCAATGTAACACCCAACATAGCCTGTACTAGTTGCAGGACTTTGATCTTGACACAAAATTTCACCAGAACCCAGCAGAGAGATTTTAAAAAGGGAATACTATGTTGAAACAACTGAGTGCCCAAAAGACTGTGAGCTGCTGCATCCTGTATCAGCTGCATTTGCGAGATAACATGGTTGGTAACTCCTGCAAACAAAGAATTGCAATAATCCAGCCCTGACAAATCAAACCAATTCAAAATCTTCCCCCCTTAGGAAGGAACACAACCTGCTGTTATTTCATAGGCAGCACAAAGAGGGCCTGGTAGTACAATGCACACATATCTGCTGATCAGTCTGACAATAATACCAAAGCTTAACTCTGGGAGATGGAGTTAAAATTGCAAGATGAGGTGAATCCCAGGATGGCAGTCACATTCAGCAAATGTCTCCAATATGTGCCTTATTTGACTCCTCAGTGATTGTTGTGTCCAAGGACTGACTTTCTCCTCTCATGTCTCCTTACAGCTTGGCCTCACACAGTTGCTGGTGTGACCTCTGTCCTATCCTAGATCTGTGTCCTTGCTATTGTTTTTTTTTTCTGTCTTTGATCCTTTTTAACACAAGAAGCTCAAATATGCCCTTCACAGCCACTGGGACCCCTGTCAGACAAGATGCCCATTAAAAGAAAATGGAAATGGAAACTGTGAAGGCAGCTGCAACTGTGATCATCAGACAAAAGAGGTTTAACTGATAGCACTGAAGGATACCAAAAAACAAAGATTCAAACTAACTGTTGTTTTTCTCCATTTACCTGTCAGCAGTTACAGTAATGAACATGGAGTGGGACAGGGCGCAGTCAAGGAGAGTTAAAACACCCATTTTTCTTTCTATAGAAACAGAGCCCCAGATCTGCTGTACTGCCCATACTTCCCTCTGCCACAAGAGCCTGTGTGCATCCCCACCACAAACAACACATGATGGCTTCTGCTCTCCACACTGCTTTCTTCAGAAAATCCTTCCTCTGTGGGGTAAGACAGTGTTAATTCAGACTGCAGGAAGCCTGAACCATTGCAGTTAAGAGAGCAGTGTTAAGATAGCAAGGGCAAAGAAGCACCTGCTGCCTTTACATTAATCAACACTTCAAATCTATCACATGCCTTGAATTAATTTCCAGCCAATATGCAATTATTTTTCAAGCACTTAATACAAACCACATACAGAAATTAGACAGAGCTTTGATTGATGATGATTTTACTGATCAAAATGGTTATTTGTGACATTTTCAAATTTCATTTCAGTAAACTCCAATTTTTATGTTGACAAAACTGAAGAGCATTCCCCTGGCAATTCTTGTACCACAGAGACCCCACCTAACCTTGTACTTGAATATCATCTCATTGGCACAGTCACTCTGCTGCAGTCACTGAGGTGACTATATGGAACAGCAATGTCCACATTAACTCTGAACTCACAGGGGTGGAGGACACTGTGCAGCTCATGGGACACACATTAATAGGGCTCAGTCAGGTAAGATACCACACAGTGCAGCGTAATTGTGCAGTTCACTTCTCCTTCCTTCTCCTCTCAACTAAATCAAGCTTCATCCAATCTTGGAGCCAGCTCTGTCAGTCCTGTGTCAGCCACACAGAGCTCAGAGAGGACTAATTTAGACTCATCAGGAGAAAATACTTAAAGAAAAGAGCTCATTCCTTAGTCATCACTTTGAGAGAGAAGACAGAGAACTATTCATTTTGAATTGCCCTAAAAATGTGTGATCATTCCCTGAGAAAAGCTGTAATTTCAGCAAATTACCACAAGGCAGGGCAAGGATGTGCACAGTAGCACGTTTGATATGTTATTGACTGATTGTACATTAAAGGCTCACACAGAGCCTTACAGATGAATTTCTTCAACCAGACCAAGACCTCAAGCTAGCGTCCAAAATCTCCTGAACACATCTCCTGGGTGCTTCAATGGGCTTTTTCAGTGTCCTGGTTGGACTTGAGCTCTTATACCTTCTCACTGATCATCTGGAAAAAGGGGAATGCAGCTCAGGAATGGGATGTTTCTCCTTTCACCCTGGGATGCAATCTTGATCGTCCCTATGAGACTGGGGGAAACGGTCCCATAGGAGCAGGCCAGTCGAGGAGAGAAAATGGTCTTCCCTTACCTGCTGAAGCATGTGACAGTCACTTGGTGAAGTGTCAGTCACCTTCCCCAGCTGAGCTGTCTGCAATAAAACAGTCACACGCTGAGTTCATCCTCTGACACAGGCACACACCTCTGCCTCACTCTTCAGAGGCAATCCAAAGTGATTTAGTATTTAGGAAGCTATCTGTGGTGTTACAGGAGTAATTCACATAGCTCCTCCAAGAGGAATAATCTCAAAATAAATTTGCTTAGTGCTAATGAGAAAGTATTGGCTGTATATAGTTTCCATGCATTGAAAAAAATACATGGAGTCTCATTAATCTGCCTTAACTGTGAGCTATTTTTCTTTTGCTTTTAATATTCTTAAGCTTAGCGAGTGCCAAGGGGAATACAGGACAGGCTGACTACAGAGGAGTTATTTCCTCTGAAATCATTGTCATCTGTCTGTCAGGAGTTCTTGAAACAGCTGCAATAAATCCTGAATTTTTAATATGGTTCACAAGTTCAGAGACAGAAAAATCAGTGCTCAGACAGCTGGAATTGCGGTACTTATCGACAATGTCAGGGTACACATGTTTTTGTAAAAGGAAATCAAAGAGGAAACTGTACTGAAAAAAAGTGATCAAATATGGTTAGAAGACAAAGAATGACTGCTGGCAAACAGAGGAAGATGGGTCAATAGAAATGAGTAAGAAAGGTCAAGAGAGAAAAATGAGCTCTCTGCCTGATTCCTTATTGTTCTACATTGTAGCCAAATATATGGGTCTTTATTTGCCAACACCACACATGTGAAGTAGCAGTACCCAAACAGTGGAGCACAGGCTGTTGTGCTAACTCAAAAACCCAGGTAGTCAAATCCTTGGTTGCAAACACAGCAAATGAGGCAGATTTCTTTGGGTGGCCTTGCTGCTCATGGATCATGGAAATGCTGGTATGGACTGAAATCTCTGTCCTGCTGCCCTCAGGCTGGGAGTGAAGCACGCAGGGCACACAGGGAGGAGTGCCTGCTCTGCATGTGTGCTGTGGCCCCACCGAGGGCAGGGATCAGAGGAACCCCGGCAGCCCAGCCCCTGAGAATCTGCCTGCCCTAAGCCCATCCCAGGAGAATGATTAAGCAACTGTCCTGTTCCAGAACCCATGAAGACTCTCCACAGAAGAATTTTTCTCTGCAGTGCTCTGCAAACCAAGGGGAACTTTGCCCAAAGGACTTATTATGGGTTGTTGGAGTGCACTGGATCTGATGGTCCTTAACAAACACCTACAATGCAAATGTGTCTCCACAAGATCCTCTCTGGGGAGAGGTCATCCTTGCAGGGCACAGTTGCATCTTTGGCTGATGAAGATTAATTAGGTATTGGCTAGGTCAGTCTGAAACTGATGTAGAAGAGTTTGGCAAACTAAAACCTACATAAACCCCCTGCCATTTCAACACATGAGAGATGAAAAGCCTGAGCAGGAGTATGTCTGGAGAGAGAAGGAGACCTTGGGTGACTTGACCTTGTATTTGGACTTTGTATATTGGGACCTTGACAAAATGTAACAGATTAGTTAGCAGTTTTCACCTAAATGGGGGTCAGATGAAGAGGCAGAGATAAGAAAAGAGGAAGAAGTACTGCTCCCACTAATGAAGGGCGGAAGGTACAGGAGGTCTGCCCAGCAGTTTTCCCTGCATAGGATCTGCACTGCTGTGCACTGTGAAAGCTGCCAAGGAAGGGCTCTCCACTGTGTACAGACACACTGCCAACAAACACCCCCCTGCACAGCTCATTCATCTGCACACAAATCAATGCTTGCACTTTGCCTACAGATAGCTTACATCCATCACAGCCAGGACAGAACCTGTGGCATCAACAGCCCAAGAAAAATAGAGGCAACTAGATGGCACAGGCTGTTGCACAAAATAAAACAAAAATGGTGAAGAACATGGAATTGGTTGGTAGGAGCTAAGAGGGAGATGGGTTAAGTACTACGGTGGTTTCTGCTTTTTTACATATACAGAAATAAATGAAAGCATATTGTGCACATACAGAAATATACTATGCAGATGTTGAATTGCCATACAAAACTTGTTAAATGGTGCAGATAGTACACAACCTCAGAAGAATGACAACCAAGGACTTATTTATTGTATTCTAAGAACAGCGCAATGATTCTTGCAACTCCTTTTGCATGCCATGGATTTTAGTGGGAGATGCAACCAGTTTAGCTGTAGAACAATAATTGCAAACCCTCACACAAGCATTGACTGTGGATTGGTGGAAAAGGCCCCTTTCTGCCTCAAATGCCCACTTTCTGGGAGAGGAGCTGCCAGTGAGAGCTGCTCACAGCCAGAAGGATGGCTCAAGGATGAGTTCCACACACAGTGCTCACCCAGGACTTTCAGGTGCTTAGTTTCCTGAAATGCTGGGTGTGTGAAACCTAGTGCTAAGTGGCAGGTTTCTAGTGAAAACAGGAGTTTGATACTGAAGTGAAAGATGAGGCAAGTGTGTGCAATGACAGGAATTTCTACAGCAGCAAAAGGTCCTTTCAGAATAATTTCAGAAGACCAGGAAAAGCTAGTTGCTTCACATAGAGTACATACGTCCAAATAATAAATAAAAAGACAAGCACTTTTCTTTTAAAGTTTCCATGGCTTCCAAGGCCTATTTCTTGATTTTGGAGTTTTGACTGGTAACTTCAGATCATGAGTGAAAACCTGAATCTCAACTCTTTCATTTGTCTCTCTGAAGTAGAGCTTAGGACACTCTGAGCTCACACTGCAGGGGTCATTGAAACCATCAGCCAAAGAGCATCTTTCTTTGCAGCATGGTGTACTTTTCTTTATCTGTTTGTAAAAACACAACATGGACTTAGACCCCTCCTTGACAAAATTGGTGTACCTGAAAGGAAGGAAACAGAATGGCAGAGAAGAAAACCAATGAGTGGGCATTCAAAATGCAAGTACTTTTTAATTGACTGCAAATAATTAAAATTAGCAACACTAGAGGATGGTCTGTGGATCCTTTTCAGTTTTGTTGATCTTTCATTTAACAGGCTGAGAAACACTAGACTAAAACCTGAATATCCATCAGCACCACTTAGTGATGTTTTCATGGCTTCCACTTCTTATGAAGGTGTCCAGCAAATACCACCAGTTTTCTGTGCTGGTTGCATGCACAGAGCCCATGGCAGAGCACTAACAAAGCAAACCACTTGGCAGATGTGGCAAATTCCATGATTGTTGTTGCTCACATCTCTGCATCTGCTGGTCTGGAGCCCCAGAGGGTCAGAAAGTCACTGCTGTCATCATGAGTTCATGAGAGCTTCATGAGAAGGGAGACAAGGAGACTGCTCACTGTCAGCATCAGAAGATTCAAACTCGACTTGAACTGCAACCCATTTAGGTGGAAGCTTGACTATTACTATTTTATTAATTGGCTTTGTAAAATTTATGTTCCTCCTGTCTTTATGTTCCATTTGTTTAAAATGAGTTTAAAATCAGCATTGAGATAAGGTAAAGCCCCGGGTTTCTGGAGAAAAGCTTGGATTGCAATTATTCCTCTGGTCATTTGTGAAAGAACCATAATATGATGATATCCAAATAAAAGCGCCATATTTAATGCCAAATGCAGCTGGCAGAGTAATTTTTTGTCTAAAAATACTATGGTTTTGTCCTTTGCCAAACATTTGCACTATTTTTCTGCCATTTATACGATACCTTTTTTTTTCTATCTAAGGCTATCAAAAATAGCCATGAATCCATCAAGTAACCCTACTGCTGTGTCATATGGCCATTAGCTTTCCTTTCATTGAAAAATTTATTCAAATTTTCTATTTGGTTTCAAGACTGTATGCTTTTACTATTGTACTAGTGGCAACCCAGTCTGATTTTTGGTCCAGAAAAAATGCCATAAACATATGGGATTTCAGTAGGACATGTGATAAGCTGTGGACTCATATTCCATCTCCTCTGCACTATTAATGAAACCTCATCCCAGTTAAAGCAGTGCATGCACTTCCTTACAGATTTTATCTTTGCCCTTTCCAATCAATTTCTGCCTACTTTGTCCATGTGCAAATATCTTTTGGGATCTCTCCCCATTGTGGCTCAATCACTCTGCTAATGTCAGTCTGGAGAAAATACTTTCCCAGGTGTGTATGGGCTTCTTACCAGTCAGGGAGGTAGTTCTGAGAGGATGCCAATACCTCCTGATGTCAGCCTGCTTGATCCAAATATTCCTGCTGAACACAGTTAATGTCCACATCTGTCATGGGCTGCCAGATACAACGTGTCTGGATGTAATTGGATTAATCCATGCACACTGAGAGTAACTCTGCACATTGTCTTCCAACCTTTAACATCCAATTTTATTACTAATATCACAAAGCAATCAATGTAGCTAATGACTTTTTTCATATCTCTTTGCCCCCTGCACCATGATTATCTCATACTTTGCACTGGTTCTCCTCACTATGAATATACAGGCACTATTTTGCACTTTAAAAAGGATGTAATGGTCTTCCCCATATTTCCAAACCTCCTTTTAATGTCTAATAAAGAGATGGCAACAGAGGAAAAATCATGAAGGAGAAGAGATAAGACAGTAAGAAATCAAAAACAGGAGTCTGTTTGCTGGTTTGAAAAAGAGTTGAAATCAGGTGTTGAAGGCAGAATTCACAAAGAAATGGGGATCAGGAAGAGAAAGAGAGTAGCAAAAGTGGATAAAGGGAATGTGTGGAAGAACAAAAGATAAATTAGAGACCCTGATACATCTTCTTTTTGGAGGAAGAAAGATATGTCCTTCAGAAAGAGAGAAAGCAAAAAAGCTTGCTGAAAGTCTGACACAAAAAAAAGAAAAAGGGAAGCAGGAGAGAAGAAGGGTTTGTGGGAGATAAAATCAATTCCATAGCTGGAAGTATCATCTGTGTTAGAGATGCAGGTTCTGTTAAAGGAGAACCATAGATTGTCTGTAACCTAGGCATTTTTAGAAACACTGTGGAAGAAAGGGAAAAACTGCAGAAGAGACTCACAAGAAGTTGTGCTGGCCTGCTTGTCTTAAGTAAGACATCCTTCAGTTAATTGTTCACAGGAAGTTTATTCATCCATCTTGTGAAAAGGGATGTTAAATATTTTGGATGCCATACTTAATAAGGGTCTATGCTTGTTGCCTTTAAATTCCAGGGATTATGTCAGATGAATCTTTCCTGCTCTGCACACCTCTGCTGACCTCCACACTGGGGACTGCAGGTCACACTGCCCTACACTTGGAAACACAAGTTGGCACCTGAGTCTAACAGTGAGAATAAACATTTTAGAACATGTCCAGGTTCTTTAATTCCAGGAGCTGGTTAGTGAAATGAGCAGGTGTGCAGACAGCTTCCCTAATCCAACTGTACTGCTGATGTCTGCAGAGGTAATCCATCTGGAGTGCTGCTTACCTGGATAACAGCTGCTGCAGCCTGGCTCACCAAGAGAAATGTTTAAAGGGAATCCTCAGCAATGAGTGACCCTATCTTTGAATTCTTGCCAGCTTTCACTCATTCAAGGTAGTGTACCTTCTTAATTGTCTTCTTTAGTACCTTCTTAATTGAGAGGAAAATCTGATTTTGAAATTGCCATGACACCTGGCATGTGTGCATGTTGTGTACAAAAGGCCATATGAATGCAGAACAAAAATCAGGGTCCAAGAAGCAGAACACATCACCAGATCCCCCCATTTTGCAGCAGGTACCAACTTCATAAAGTACTGGAACCTCCTTGCTGCAGTTACAGCTGCAGTGTGGACCTAGGCCTGTCAACTGCAGCTCAAACATAGCTTATACTCACTTGTCTCAGTGCTGGAGAAGGTTTTTTGTTTGGCTGCTTGCAGTCTCCAAAGAGATGGAATGGAATTGAGAAAGGTGAGCAAAAGGGTTCAGGTGTCAGAGGATGGAAATCTTAACTGAATGAGTAAATTCAGTGAATGCTGCCAAAGGTTTCTGGCACTGGTAGGTCTTGTGCTGTGGAAGCAGGCTGAAAGAGGAGCTGCAGCTGGAACATCAGCTCTATCTGCAGAGCATGTGGACCTTTAGTGGATCACACTGCAGTGTGCCTGTGTGCCCTGTCTCACATGTCCAGGGATGAGGGATCAGTTCACCTGCCTTTACCTGATTTTGGCTGCTGTCAAATGCAGCAGAGCAGCAGGAGGGGGTCTGTGAAAACACCCTCCAGGCAAGCCACCCTACCAGTGCATCCAAGTTACCACTGCATCCCCCCTGAGCTATCCTGCACCTGCAGGACAGCAGGGGAAATCTTCTTACATCCTTCTGGCCTCCTGATGTAGCAGCACATTCCAACACATCCTATTCTGGGTGCAAGAACTTCACTGTAAGACTTCTCTCAGGCAGGTCAAAGGGCTCTTCCACCAGTGACCAAGCGCTCCTGGCACCATGTAATGCTCCAGACAGGAGAGCACCATTTGTCTTCATTTGTACAGTAATGTGGTTGGTTTCCAACTACTCTGAAGTCCCTACTGATGGCTCTGCTGCCATACTCAGATCTTCTTTTGTCCCTCAGGAAATGTTTGTCTTTTCCGAAAATGACTGCTTCATACAGTGGAGGTTTGATTCTTCATTTCATTTGCATTAGCAGGGTACAAAGTGGCTGAAGTAAATCAGAAAATTTAGTCTGTGTCCTA
The DNA here is from genome assembly GCF_963513975.1 of Fringilla coelebs. Lineage (NCBI taxonomy): Eukaryota > Metazoa > Chordata > Aves > Passeriformes > Fringillidae > Fringilla > Fringilla coelebs. The sequence continues at coordinate 13,055,027 of NC_140033.1, forward strand.
CTATCTTTTTTTCATCTCCTTCTACCTGGACAGATTGCTTATCATGGTATCTATTATCACCTCCACTTTTCATTACCACTTGCTGACACTAGCCAATTTGAAATCTCATTCAGATAAGTCTATTCCCTTTCCCTCACTGTGAGCTGGGATGGGTTCATTTCCCTGAGTTCAGCACCCACAAAGGAACAGTACATTTGGCAATTACAGGAATGCTACATCCCCACTGTCACATCCTTATTCATTACTTTCTTAAATAATTTGCTTGCACATCTTAAGCAAAGCCTACCCTTCTGGAGTCACCCTCACCTGGAAAATGGTCTTTGCCCTGCTAGTTGCTGCATTTTGCATGATTCCCATTAATCTACCTCCTAATAAACCACTTCTGCCTGTTTCCAGCTGTGCATCTGCACCTGCTTTCCCCTCCTTCCTGGACTATTGCAAGCCCTGTCAGTATGGTTTCAGGTTTATATTCCTCTCTTGAAAGACCACTCTTTGTTTCCTGCCACCTACAAACCCACCCTAATCATCCCAGAGTCCCCTTCTGGGGCTGAGGTTGGTGTCTGGGCATGGTGCTGCAGCCACCCTCTGACCTCTGGGCTGTGGTTCTCACACCTCAGACCAGCAAGAGCTGAACCTTGGGATTTTTTTCCAACCAGAGGATTCACTGCTGCTGTCACTCCAGATACTAATATGATTGTTTTTCATGCTATTCTACACCTCCCCTATTAACCTTGCCTCTTTCAAAAGTGCAGCTCCCAAGTGCTCCAGTTTATTTTGCTTACAGTCATCCAGACCCTGCACCTGCCTTGCTCCTACCAAAGCATCTCCTGGTCTGTGGTCCTGTATCTCCTCTGATTTTGTACCACTACACCTTCCACCATTTTCCCTTGCTGCAATTATTGTGATTCCTAGGGGGTTTTATGTACAATGCCTTATAAAAATAAATTGAACCTCTCCTCTATTTACTGTTTTCTATGCATAGGGGAAAGTAATGAATTTGTTTGAGGAAAGGGATGTTGAGGAGGCACCAGCACTAAGTCAAAACACCTCAAACCTAAAAGAGATTACAGTTTGCTGGAAGGCAGAGAGAACAAAATGTTTCTTCAAGCACTATTCTGGACATTTGGAGATCAGAATTAGAAGTAAAATTGGTTTGTATGTATTTCCCCTCAGTCTGTGTCACTTACCAAATAAAATAATTTTCAAAAATGTCTCAATAATAAATCAGAAATAAAGCTTTGGAGAAACCAATAAATCTTCACTTATTTTTCAAAGAGGCTTTTAACTGGATAGCATCCCACAGACATGCATGATCTTTCTCTGCATGGATATTTATTACTGCTTCATCTGCCTCATGTGCCTTTTAATAAACATATTAAAGTGTCAGCTAGATTCATCGCATCTCTGGAAGGAGCAATTTTGCATCCTTCACTTAAAAACCAGTTTTGGAACATCCCAAAGCAGTTATTCCTCAGTGAATCACAACAGACATCTTGATATACTTAGAGAAAAAGTGCCTAAGGGTACTGCTCTTTTTTTCTTAGGAACCAGAAAAACAGCAAAGGCACACTCACACCTCTGACCCCTCTGCTCTCTATGTCTCAGCCCAAAGAAACTCTGCTTTTACAGTGTTGTCCTCAAGAAGTGTAAAAAGACAGTTACATAAGAATGCAGGGGAGTATGGTTAATGGCCAAACCTACGCAGATTTTTACTCTGAATCTTAGAGCATTTTATTTCTCAAAAAATATATAATTTATTGCATCTTTTCACATCAGATACTCATAATGTAGTCTTTCCAGGAGGTATTACATCAGTTGCTGCTCTCCTCTCTCACAACAGGAATTGTGCACAATTTCATTTGCAGTTTGTATTAATTACAGAAGATGGCAGTACTTAAAATAATTATGATGCATGGCAGATTGGAAGATTCCTTCATCTTTTGTTCCCTCCCAGTGTGGCTTTAGAGAGGCTGTAGAACACCAAAGCTAGACAGGACTTTGTGGTAGAAAAATTACAAGCTCTGAGGCAAAAAGAAATTTCAGTATCTTCAGGTGAATTAAAAGATTTGGGTTATATTCAGGATGAGTAGGAATGTTTCCTTCTACTATTTAATGATGCTAAATAACATTAGATACACTATTTCTATTAGTTCTGTATTTCTGTCCACCTTCTCCAGTAAAACATTTTGGGTGCCCTGCAGAATTTTGGAAATTGAAAGTGGGAGATGAATCCATCAGTACTGGAAACATCGTTCAGTGTGAAAAAGGTGTGAGGGAATCATTCCACCCACCATACCCAGAAGGAGTGGGATCATCTGTGTGGATCTGAGGGTCTGGAAGTGAGGTCCCCTCTTCCTCTCCCACCTCATTCCCGTGGCTTTGTGGGGCACTGGGAGGCTCGGGCTGAGAGCAGAGGAGGGGATGTGCCAGCAGCTGTCCTGGGGTGTCGGGGGACCAGCCCAGGCAGCTGCTGGGGGCTGCAGGAGAGCACACAGGGACTGTGCTGGATGCCTGCTCACTGCTGGGAACCACAACCAGCTTTAAGGAGCCTTCCAAGCCCGGAGCAGGACCAAAGCAGTGAAAGTTCTTCAGGATGGACCGTTCTGGTTACAGCCAGTAACATTACTTAATGTATTTTTCTTTAATTAGCTTTCCTAAATCTACATAAAATACAGAAAATGGTTTATAACTAGAGGATATTTTTCTCATTAGATCCTCTGTATAAAGGGAAACAAAAATTGACTTCTGGGAATCGTAAGGCTTTTCTCGTAAGTAGATGGAAAAATGGCTATCTGCATTTCTGTTCAGAACCTTTAAGATGCAAATTCTGCTGCAAGTGCACAAAGCTTTACTAAGGAATCTGATGTAAAATGCTGTAAAAACCTGAACCACCAAAATCAGAGTTTAGGCTCTTTTAATGTCCAAGGAATAAATCAGAGTATTTGAACTGATTTTGTGATTTCATTATTATTTGTGCCTGGATTTCATTATTTATCTTCTTCAATGCCGAGATCACATTCTGAGACATAAAGACAAAAAATATAGTTTTACTACTCATTTCCATGAGAGTTAATAGCCCAGTTACTTCAAAAGAAATGGCACATAGCTCACCAAGCCTGAAGTTGGTTCACAATATATAAAGTGAAATATGCTTATGCAAAACAAAATCGCATAAAAGTCTTAAAGGATGAAATCTCCCAGTCATGGAACCCGCAACAGAAGCAAAAACTGAACGGGAGAAATTCCAACTCTGCTACCACAAGATTTCAAAATTTTTTGTAAATGTGGGTAAAGTGATTTATTTCTTTAAGCAGGTTGTTTCTTTACTTAAACCTCCCCAGTCCTCAGTGATAAGCCTGCTGCAAATAACACAAGTGAGTGTGTGCAGATAATATTAAAAATGCTGCAGAAATTGAAAGGCTTTTCCTCTCAACAGACCTCAAGTTCTTCATTTAATTTTTGGTAATACTGCTTTTATTAAATTATTTTCCATAACTTCAAAGTTAATTCCAAAAGGAATTGAGGATAGCAGAAACTACTTAAAGAACAAAGTGGGTAAGCCTACTTTACATTAACCTGCAAATTGAGACAGACAACCAACAATTTGAGGGAGAAGAAGCAACTGTGATGATCCACTTATATGCATAACCTGGTTGCCAAGGAAAGGACATTGTCAAAAATAAGTACAAAGCGGAGGGGAAAGAAGGGAACTCCCCTGAAATATTACAGGGGTATGTCCACGGTTGTTGAGCAGATTCCTTTTCCTACTGAATAGCTGCCTTTTTGCCATGTAGGTGCAACTTGGGAATACAAACTGGATTTAAACTTGGTTTAATTAAATCCTGTTCCTGTCAATCTGTCTCCTCTTGAATAAATTACATCATAATATTTTTAATCGAGGGCAGCTCAGCCCACAGTATCCAAAACCCAGCTGTGCCCTGTTTGTCATTGCCCAGCTCTTGTTTCAACAAAGAATATTTTGAAAAGTACCCTGCCTGAATGGTGCTGCAAACCTTCCAACCACCTTAACAGGAGTCCAGTTCTGCAAAATGAGGACAAGATTGTGATCAGTGGAGAGTAACTTGCAAGAAACTTTCCCTTTCCACCCTCTGTTGCTCACAGCTGCCTACAGATGCAGTCTGCCTCTGAATTCGTGCTCCGGGTTGCTCTGGGTCATTACTATGAAGCTGAAAAGGATCTACTTTGTTAAGCACATCCTCCTCCTGGATTTCCACTGACACAGCACTATTCCACCCTTCCAGCATGCCCTTTTTTATACATCTGCTGAGCATCAGACAAGCACAAAGTACACCCCATATATTTGTCCTAGCCATCTGATTCCTTGGTGTATGAACTGTACCATTCCTCTCTCAATGGTACAGTTCAAAGCAAGTTCTAGACCAGATCCTATCCAGCACTGTTTCTAGCTCTGTTAAGCTGGGTCCCAAATCTTCCTTGGCTCTTGGAGTCATCCAATCCTTGGCCTCCTGACCATACTTGCAGGGCCACGTTTGTGTCTAGCTAGGGCTTGGATTGGGGACTTAACAGTGAAATGATTTAAATTTAGGCCATAATTTATTAATGTATCCAACCTCCAACAATACAGAAGAGGCTGGGGATCTGAAGCCTCAGAATGCAAATTTAATAGGCAAATGGAATAAGGTGATTGTGCTGTGGCAGCGCTTGGGGAAGTGCTGGTGTGCACCCTCGGAGTGCTGATGGGGTCTGAAGGCACTACAGGCCAGCCCAGTTTCAACTGGTGGTAAAAGATGAAAAAACATTTTAAGAGTGTGTTTCTTTATTAAAAAGTAAGTCACAGGTGTCACTCTGTGTCTTGGGAAAATGTCATCTGAACACTTTGTGTGATTTAACACTTTCAGGTGATATTCAGTAAAGATGGTGAAAGTAGTGGAAATATCATTTGAATGGTTCCCTTTATTATAGGCAGAAACAAGCATCTATGAACAGGATGTGGGAGTGTTTGAGGATTTAACAGAGAAATCAGGCAGCTCTTCACTAGTCTTTTGGTAGTAAGAGACTGAACACACAAAAAATTAACAGTTACATTCTTCTATTACCTTTTATTTAGTGATGTCAGGGTGCAAAAGCAGATTCAGCAGCCAAAGAAGTTGTGTTTCTTCATGTTCAGTTTTACAAGGCCACCCAGCCTGGGAAGTCAGGAGCATGGTCCCAGTAACTCATCCCTGGGGTCTGTTCCAAACCCATGGAGTTCAGATTCATCAGGGTAAGAGTCATTATCATTTAACAAAAGCATTGACTATCAGGGTGGAGCTTTGCATATCCTGAGAAGATAAATGTCCAGTGCTGGCTGTTTTTCGTAAACTACTATTTACAGAGCCAGACAATTAATTCTATTTTGTTTGGATGTGATGATGTTAGAATTCAGATACCAAAAAGTCTCTCCCATAAATCATTTTGTACATTAGCTTCTCATTCCTGCTGGAAAAAGTCCTGACCCCACACTGGTCTGAAACACCATCTGCATTGACTTTATCAATGCAGTTCTTTACTTGGAAAAAACTTCCACTATGTCCCCTTGAAGACTCTTTATTAAAAAGCAGCACAGCTCCTTTAGCTTTGCTTTGTAGCCTGTTTTGCAGAGCTAATGTAAGCTTTGTTGACTGGCCTGTACCCACTCCAAGGTAATAATAACCTACTGATGTGTGCAGGGACGGATGTGGTGCTCAGGGTTTAAAAGAGTGCTTGTCAAGTGGCTCACACACAAAAAGCGTTGTGGTTTTTGTTGCTTGCCTTTTATTGATACAAAATTAGGTGTATTTTTCTTTCTGGGGCGTTTGTTGACATGAAAATTCCAATCATTATTTTCATACAGATTCCTGGTATTATTTGATTGTTCCATTTAGCACCTATTTCTTGGGCTGTTTCCTCCATCTCGGGCTAATTATTTTACAGAATTCTATGCTGAATTTCCATTACCGTCTGCTGGTGTAATCCAGCTAATGATCCATGTCCCCTGGAAGCAGACTGCATTATTCCTCATTGTTTGCTCTGCTCCTGGCTTACCATCACTCCCTTCATAGACTGAGGACTTGACTCCAACACTTGGCTGCTGATGAGGGCAAAGACAGCACAGGTTTAGGCAGATGTTAGGTAAGGTTATCTCTGGGGGTGTTGGTGTCATCTCCAACTCAGAGTAGCTTGAAAACTGCCTAAATTGAGAGCAGGCACCATTGATCCCCCCAGCTACAATTATTGAAATACATAGATTCAACAGAATTGTGGGGGGTGGTGTTGCAAACTTTGCTGTAAATGGTGCCAGAGGAGGGGGGATGACACAAAAGCCCACTTTGTGCCTATATGCTACCAATGATTTCTCCTACCAAGACTGACTTGATGGCAATTTTATGCTATCTTCCAGATGTAAAGCAGTTAAGTGCTGTCAAGATCAAGACCTTATTTTCAAATACTTTTTTAACCATTTTGATGTAAAATTGTCGGATGTATCAGGGCCCTTGAAACTGACTCAGAGCTATTCCAGCTGTAAAACCAGTCAGGCAGTAAATAGTTGTTCAGGATAAGAATGTAACTTTTTTTTTTCAGTTTTAAAGGCATACAGCTCTACAGTAAAAAGGAATAATAATAATAGAATTTCAGCAACAACTGATATTTAAGCTCAGATTTTGGGTCTAACACAGCTGGTCATCTTCACTACTGCTTCTGTGGAGGCAGTTCCAGAAAACACATTGACCATCAGATTCCTGACTGAATTAGAAAAAGCTGTTGAATAGGAAAGATACTATTCCTTACAAGCTGAACACTTGTCTCCTCAGGTATACAAGTTACTGAAAGTATTCATAAGATGTCTCCAGAATACAAACCTACAGCAATAAAGGTTTTTGCAGGGTTGATGTTAGTCACTGGAAGGGTTTTCTGTAGAAAGGTACCTTGATTCTCACGTATCTTCAGAAAGAGATACCTACTTTGTTTTCTGCTGCAGTGATGAACATTAAGGGGGTCTATATTTGGTTTCCTACAAACAGGTTGTAAAATACCCTACAGTATCAGAAATATGAGGGCAAACACAGATCAAACAAGAGACCCTTGGGAGACCCTTCTGAGATGGCAGTGAGAGGTACCACTGTGTTCTCCAGTGATGTTAAAAACTGCCCTACAGCAGGGGTGACCCCTAAATGGAGCTTCAGGATATGTCCCAAAGCCTTCCCTAGCATTATGTGGAGTTACTTTGCAGAGACTATCTATGGAGGTAAAAAATTGGTAAAAAATTGACCCTGAAATTAGTGAACCATGGCAAAGAAGGGCGCAGGGATGGGGAAAAGGTGCTCTGAATGGCAACCTGGTTATCCCTACAACGAATATGTTGGGTGTTATTTCTGCAAAAACCCAGTGAAGCATCACATACTGTCACCCCAGCCAGGGCGTTGCACAATTAATATTTTTTTAGAAGCTGTGATTTATACGATCTTTTAAAAGGAAGGAAAAGATAACCATTGCACATTCAGCTGCCTGGGAAGGTAAAGCACAGATAAGAAATCAATGTTGCATAGAGGCTTTACAAAGAGAGTGCATCCTGGTCCCAGATGAGTCTGACAATGTTTGCATTCTCACAGACAAGAAGAGCTAATCAAAGCTGTGACACTGTTAAGTTTCCCTAAATTAGAAGATAAGGAGGAAGGAGAACTGAGGTCCCCAGGAAATTATGTGATACTTCATTTGCACTCAAGAGGCAACCCAACAACTGTCACTGTCAGAGGGGGACAGAAACGCAGGAGCGATGCTGATTCCTTAAGATAACACTGAAGGAGCAGGGCACTGCTGATTTGTTTCCTCAGCTTCTGCACCCCAGAGAAATCTCACAATGACAAGTACACTGGAAGTTGCTTTTGTTGTTTATTGTTTCCCTTTCAGAACTTGATTTGTAATCAGGAATTTAACCTTTCTTTTATACATAGCTTGTTTCATAAATAAACTTGCCAAGCTTCTGAAGTTGAGGTGAATCTTGTAAAGCTGTGCATGTGTGTTGCTTCAGAGGTAATGAATTCAGGGAGAGAGTAGCTTGCAGGCATTCTCTGAAGGGGACCAGGGCTGGAAATTCAGAAAACTGGATATTTTCGTGCACCATCTGGAAAACTCAGGTTTGGGGTTTGCAACAGCATGTGCTGCAAGGAGAGACTGCCACTGGCAGAGGGTTACCAGAGAGAAATATGGGGGGCAACCACAACAACACTGTGGCCCTGAAGATTATTTAATACAAATGAATGTAACAATATTGTTTCAAATACCTGATTCTATTTAAAGAGGGCATTGAAAATTAAAATGGGTTTGAAGGCGGCTGCATTCTTTGGACAACAATATGTGAACCCCAATCCACTATAAAACAGGGTGAGGGTTACCTGACCTGAATAGTTCAGGCTAAAAAATCTCCTTAAATGAACTGCATTGGAGAAAACATTTGTCTAGAAAGACCTCTGTTTGTTACCAGCAGGGTTCCTGCATGCAGGAATCACAACAACAACTCTCAAATCCTACCACTGCTTTTAGGAGCCTAAATGTAGTTGGAATTCATCTGAGTTCGATTTTGAGCCAGTGACTCATCATCTCCATTCACCCAATGGTAAGAAGACATCTAATTGTAAGTTTCTTTTGGAGTATAAGAATGGGTTGATTGAGTCCTCTTGCAGCCTTATGTGTGCTAGTCCCACAGATTTGGGATGTGGGGTCTTCCAGGTTAAAGCATGACCTCTTCTTTCATTGCTGTTCTGACCTTTATGTAAACCATTTAAAATTAATTAATATCCTCCATTAACTGAGGAACCTGCATTACACATGACAGTGTGAAATGACTGCCAAATTCTTCCTTGTTTTTCTTCTGCATGTGCATCCCAAAATCCTATCTGTAGAGATGTTTCCCATCATTCATATGTGATGTTGAATATTTATAACTTCAATTTGTAAAATTAAATGTATTACTAAATTAATGTGTAGAGATTAAGTAATATTGTGTAAATAGCATCAATATTCCTTTAAAAGCAATGATGCAGCTACTAAGTTCTCTTTTTTATTTTTTATTTTTCAGATGTGTGTTGAAGATTGTTCCAGCTTCCATTAGAAATTCTTATCTGGACTTAATGCTTTGTTTGTCTCAAAAGCATCTAACTAGTACATTATTATAGTGTATAATTCTCTGTGTGGCCACTTCCAAAGACCACAGTCTCTGTAAAACTGATCTCTGATGTGGAGGACTCCTGTTTCTTTTGTTGGCATAATGCAGTTAATGTTGGTAGTCCTGCAAATCAGATGCAGTGACATTATCCTTCATCTTTCATATTTTAGTGTCCTTAAGGTTTTTATTCAGTTTTATCTTGATGTGCTTGATTTTGCATTAATTGATTGGTGGTGAAGAGGAAAAAGGACTCAATAGTGAGTGCATGAGTATTTAGTCAACTTTAGACCCACTACATCTGATATTACTTCTTACTTGTCAAAACAGATATGAAATTTTATGGTGTACATGGAGGGGAGATACCACACATTTAATATTTTGTCTCTAGTGCCAGGGCAGATGACAAGAATAGGTAAGGAAACAAATGCTCAGAGAGTTTAGAGTCTTTATGGTTGAAACTACTCATAAAATTGTTCCTATTTAAAATGCAAAATTAAAATATTAATGCTTTTGTGTAGATTGGCCATGCAAAAAGGTGAAATTTTAAGAGATTGATCCCAGATGTAAAAAGGTGTATGTTGGACACTTTCAGTAATATTGAAGAGACTTGTGATTATTAGGCTAAACCACTGTTGGCATTCTCAGTGATACAGTATCATGGTGAGATTGCAATAATCAGACAAAAAAAATGAATGTGCAAGTCCTTTGGCAAGGAGAGGTCATTCTGCTTGTGGTAGTGAGGGCAGCTCCTATCCCCCTGTCTTGGGGGGATAACAACTCTTGGTGAGGTGCTAACCACCCCACAATCATCTCAATTTACCTGCAACCTCACAGACAAATAATATTTGCAGAGGGTGGAGGGAGGCATCAAGACAACCACTGGCTGAAACAAGGACACCAACTTCCCAGACATGAGGACCCTGGAAATGGAGGGAAAATTCGCTCAGGGATGCACATTTAAGGAGGCTGCAGAGAAAGAACTGGTGTCCTGCCTGAGAGCTGCTGCCTGCTTTTCTATCAATGAGCCTTTCAAAGCTTCCAGCTGGGTTTCTTCAAACACTTCAAAGTCCAAGGCAGTTGCTGTGACCATGCTGGAATTGCACCTGAGTGGCATTGAGAACTTAGTCTGATGTCCACAGTCATTCTGGCATTGTCTTCTTTCCAATCACAGAGAAGTGAGTAACTTCTTAGGGAAAAAAAGAAAAGAAAAAAAACACCAAAACCAAACTTTTTCAGTCTAGACTTTTTATGCACTTAAATTTCCTTCTGACTAGCAAATATTATTATGTTTTGTGATGTGTAGGAACTTTAAAACAGTCTCTTTTTTTTGATGACTTGTCTGTCTTTGAACAGTTGCAGCAGGGATTTTGTCTTCTTTTGGACTCTTACAAAGGAGGAGTTTTTAGGGTTGTACTTTGCTTTGCTATAGTTATGCATTAAAAATAAGATAAAACAATTTTGTTTCAAGAGTCACATTGCACAAAACAAAGTACGGAGCAACTAGAGGAATTTCAGTCACCTTCTCATGCAAGATGAAATACTTAAACATCATATCATTCAAGGAACAGGGACATACTTCATACTGAGAAAAGAGGATCTATCCACAGAATTACTGCAGGAAACATTTGAATCTCTGCTTGAGGGGCAAATAATATCATATACTGTCCGTGTAAAAGAGCAAGGAAGAGGCAGCTGATGAAATGACTTGGAGGCAGTCCCCCTGCAGGCAGATTTCTATGTGATCATTCTTTCTCTACTCCTCTTTCCAATAGGGAAAAAACCCACAGTGGAAATAAAAATAAAAGTGAGGAGAAAAGTTTTTGCTCATCTTTTTTTTTTTTTTTTTTTTAATTCATGAAAGAGCTGCCAAAAGGCAGAAAGGCAGCTCAGCTTGCTCCTAACCACAGTTTCTGTGGACAGCATTAAATCACGTAAACAACTTCTTTTTCCAGTCCTTTTCCTGTCCTGTGCAGCTGTGTCCTGGTCCTGAGGCTGACAGTGTGACCTGCTCAGTCCTGCAGCTGTGCAGTCACGAGCCACCCACAGGACACATCTGGCTTTTGGGCAAGGCAGGGGTTCCACATTTGCTGTGAGCAGTGTGGGCACAGGCAGGGTGTTGGTTATGGTGAAGGCTGGTATCCACCAGTTCATCTGGAGGTTCAGGATTTCTGCTTTCTCCTGAAGGGAACTGCCAGATAAGTCAGAGCCTGATGAGGATGGACAAGGCTCTGCTGAAAACTGCCAGACTGTGGGCTGTTCCTGAGGTGTCTGCAAAGAGTGACAGAGATAAGTGAAAACTTGCTGCATGAGCTCTGTGCCTTCCCTGGGAAATGTTTATGGGTCTGCAAGCTGGAGAAGTCTGTGGCTCAGTGCACAGCTCTGCTGGAATGTGCTGGCTGTTCTGCTGCATCACTTCTGAGAAAACCATCTTCATTCACTCCGCAACATTCACAGGAATTCTTCATTCGCAGTAAGCAACAAGTGTGGATTCCCCAGCAGGCAGCATTTTGAGAGCCACAGGAGAAATATCCGGCAGTGAGGAGGGAATCAGCCTGCTCTCCAGGTGGCAAAGAAAACGTGATGTGTAATTACTGAGCAGTGGCAGGTTCTGAGGCACAGCTTAGTCCTTCTCCTGCAGACCTAAGGGATAGATCAAGGGTTCTGCTCGTTGTGAGAAGCCTGCAGCCTCCCTGTTCTCCCCCAGCTTGCCAGCTGCTCTCTCCCAGGATAGTTCCACTGTCACTTACTAGGTGCCACAGAGGCAGCAGAGGATGTGCCACTACAGCTCAGGGTGTTGGGAAGGATGAAAGTTTGACAAGAAAGTCTCACAGATATGTCTGCATGGCAGAAAGATTTTTGAATGTAGAATCTGAAGAAGGAATAGAGATGGAAGCAAGGTTTAATGTAGAAAGAAAGAATTGCAAAGGATAGACCCACCTCAAACAAGAAGCTGTTTTTACCAAGCAGAAAGGTAGCACAGGCAAACAAGTCTGCCTATGTGGCAAGTAGAAAAAAGGTCCCAGAATTTTCCACTGCAAGAAAACTGAAAAGCAACTTTTAGCTTAAACTGCAATGTACTGACTTTTAGTGATTGGAGAATAGTAATGTGAATATGTTAATTATAGTAGTTATGATAGGCTAGAGATAAAACTTAAAGTATAGATTGGTTCTACTCTATTAAGATGCTCGGCAAAGAAAAGTACATCATGCATTTGTAACCCAAACTAAGGGTCTCCAGGCCTGCCTGCAGCTGGAGCTGACAGCTGTAGGCACAGGCTCTGTCACCCAGCACCCTGGACTGCTGTAACCCCTTGGATGTAATAAACTGCATTGTGAAGAGCTGCCTGGAGTCCTGCATCCCTCATTCAGGCTCTTACTTCAGGGTGTAAAGTCATCAAGGTGCTTGTTTGAGAACTACTATGTCCCAAGATGAGGACACCTACTCTTCAGGAAATGATTTTCCTGAGCATCCAGATGGCTGGGAGGAAGCTTGCTAGCAGGAAAAGGATACAGAAAGTGCAGCCCTGGAAAAGAAGAGAAATATCTGAGAATAGGAAAAGCAAAGGGACCGAGAAGGATAACAACCTAAAACAACCAATTAACCAAATAGAAAAATCCCCACAACAAAACCCCACCCCAAAACAATGACAGCAAAACAACAAAAAACTTAACACACCGCCTGCCCCCCAAAAAACCCCAAAATGAAAAAACAAACCTAACACAAAAACCACAACTCCCCACCTTCAAAGAAAAACCAAAAAAAAAACCCCAAAAACCAAACCAAACTAACCCCCTCAAAAAAATTAAACCAAAACCAAACAAACAACAAAAAAAACCAAAAACCAGAAACAACCAAAAAAACCCCCAAAAAACTAAAACTAACAAGCAAAAACAGGAAAAAAAAAATAACAAAAACCAAACCAACAAAAACCCCAAGCCATCAGACTGAAATGTGGCTCCCCTGCAGTGCACAGCACTGAATGCAGAGGAGGGACCAGGAGCTGCAGTGAGTGAAGCTGTCAGCTGGGTCAGCTTTGCCATACAGAAGGGACAAGGTGTTACCTAGGGCAACAAAACAGCTGTAGCAGCTTAGGCAGGGGCTGCCTCTCTGCAGCAGATCTGAGGCTCTGCCTGCAGCAGTGGCCATCCCTGGCTGGCAGCTCTGAAGGGCAAAGCTGCTGCTGACAGGCAGCTCATCAGTCCCCAAGGCAGGGACAGGGCTGAGAGCTCAGCATCGCTCAGCTCTGCTGCCCTTTGAACCAACTCAGAGGTACCAGGATGCATGAGATAAACATCTTCATCCAATTTAAGCAAAATAATTTATTCATAGGTGTCTCTTGAGAAAGGAAGGCACACCTTATTCAATATTTTATGTAGCTGATGTGGTTTGCAAAGGATTTGTAACTGACAGGCTAGTAAACAACCTTTTTTAAGCTCCTACAGGAAATGTGGGCAAATGGTTGCATTCAAACACCTGCAGAAAACAGTGGAAACCCAGGCACTGCCATGTCTCTTCCTTTTAACAAGATAGTATGTTTACAATTTTGCAGAATTCAAAGGAAAAGAATAAAAGTTAGAAGCTGTTTTCTCCAGAAAGGCAATTATGCTGAAATGCATTTAAAGATGTCATCAATTTAAATTACCTTTGAAAGAAAAAATAACAAAAATTCAAGGCTGAGATGCAGTCTTCCTTATGTTTAATTTCTTACCATTTTCTTTGTTGTTGATATACATAGATGTTGATATTACATGTTTACAATTTTTCTCACTTCCATTTGTGCAATTAAGGCTATTGAAAAAGGTCATATCAGCATTTATGGACTGAATTATTCTGTGATTTCAAAATTTTCATTTTTGTTATCCCTCAGCATAAAATTCTGACCTTGGAGGTGGTGGACTTCACTCTGCATCCAGAAACATGCCACACAAAGCATCAACAGAATGTAGGAAGGTCAGGAGAAAATCCTACTCTGGGAGTTCCTTTTACTTTGTCATGCACCCAGCATACCTGGGAGCAGACTGAAGGAGAAAAAAATCTAAGCAAGTTCTGGTACAAAGAGTCTGTCTATAAATAATTGGAAGTGCTTTGTAGTGAGGACTGTAATTTCAAGTCTGTCTATTTTATAGAGTAGTTGGGGTTTAATTTTACTTGTTGCAAAGCTTTCCCAAGCTTTCTCTAATTCTTGAGATTACTGAACCCATACTTAAAGCAGTAAATTCTGCAAACTTTATAGACCCTGGAAAACTGGAAGTTCTGTTCAAAACTGCTGTGGCATTTTTAATCATGCTAAATGGATAGCCAGCAAATCATGGGTCAGTCAATGGTATAGTCATTCCTAGCAAGAGAATGAGAAATGGGACTTTTTCCAATTAGAGTGTTAGAGTGAGAGCTCCATGGAACATGTAACCCCTAACTGTGTGACATTTTGATTCAAAAATTAACACTGTCCAATATCAACATCTCAAGTACTAAGTTATGATATGCTTGTACTAAGTTATGATATGAGTATTTGTTAGGAAGAATGCTTGAGAAAATAAAATATCTCTGTAAAATTCTGTAGTGATGAGTGCCTGGCCCAGTACTGGTCTTTTTTTGCTGCTGTTGTATTTTAATAAAGTTTGGAAAAATTCACACACTATCAGAATAGCAAATAATAGTAAAAATTTCTGGAGCACTGTGTAAACTGAACACATATCACAGGGGAGAAAAAACAACTAAACAAACCAACCAACAAACAAACCCTACCACAGCCAAGGCTCTGGCTGCCTTTGGTGGAGATAGGGTTTTGCACAACTTGTTTTAACAGAGACAGACAGTGGTTATCATATTTATAAACAGAGATTGCAGCTCTGCCTGTGAGCACTGGGGCATTGCATCAGGATAAACAGTGTGAAAATACTCATAGGTCATGACATCACACAGCAATCACTGAACAAAAGCACTGATGATCAGATGGTTGCAGGGCTGGACTGGGAAAGCAAGGACATTTTATCCTCCCTGGAATGGAGTCCCTGGCCTGAGGAGGTCTTGGAGCTCCCACCATGGCACCAAACAGCTGAGGGGTCCCAGGACAGGGGCCCCCTGTTATCTCTCATTACCTCCTAGCTGATGGTGCTGTGAGCCAGCCTAGATGTTTCTTCTACCTCAAAAGTCAAAATATTATTTATAAATTGGCAGAGGCTCAGAAGTGAGACAGGCAAGTAATCCAACATCTGGGAAGTGCATATAACAGTGATCTGTATATTTGTCATCTCTGGCAGCTTGGCTTTTTCAAAGAGTAAGAAGCAACTTGATCAAGGTCTTTATGTGGGAAGAAGACACCATCTGATGCATTTCAGTTCTCTCATCTATTACAGAAAGGTACAACAAAATCTAATGTTTGGAAGCTGAATCTAGACAGATAATTGCTGTTCTATTACATCCTAAATTTTCTGTGGGGTCTTGTCACAGACTGTCACTAGGCACAGCCCCAATATTCCAGTGTAGCATCCTGAACTCAAGGCACACATTTAGCTTCTGACAAGTTACTGTCCTCAGTTCTTCCCCTCCCCCAGGACAGGCAGAGAAAGAGGCACCTCAAAGGAAACAACCACACTATTTTTAGTCAGATTTATTTTGATTTATGACATTTGGCAGAGGCAAAGCCTGAGGCAGCTTCCCTCTGCCAGGTCTCCCCGGGCACACCAGCCCTTTCCATCCCCTCGGCCCTGGCATTCCCATGGTGAGGGAGGGACAGGGTGAAAGCAAGCACCTCAAGCCCCTCTTCTGCCTTCTGCCCACTGTGGGCTTCTGCAGAGGGATATCCTGCCTGGCCCTGTGCTAAAATCTCCATGGTACAGCAGGGAAGAGCTGCATGATGCTGATGGCTCTTTGTCCCGTGGTCTCCGTCCTGGTGGCTGGAAAGGACCGAGGCAGTGCTGTCACAGGAGGGTTCCAGTCCATGGGGACTCAGACAGGATTTTACCAAAACCAAATGGGATTTGTAGCTTGACAAGGAAAGCTCCCAAACTGTGAGTTGTTCTCCTAGACACAAATCCTAAAGACCAAGCAGAAGCTTTTGGTGTGGAGACACAGCGTTCTTGTTACAACCTGTGTTTTGCAAACAGGTCTGTTGTAGTCATTTCTCAAAAAGACACACTATGAATCAAAAATCAATTCACATGTTGAGATATTCATTTTGAGTAATAGTGCCAGGGGAACAAAAACAAGCCAGAAGTGCTCTGTTGCAATATTTTTGAAATGAAATGGTCTTGGCTTTGTTATCTAATACTGTTTCATACTAAAATTGATCTATGTTTAGTGTTAATAAATAGTAAAAATATATGAAAATTGAGTAATGTATCTGACTGGATATTAGTTTTTCCTAATTTATTTTCAGTTTGGCCACCAAACAGGAAAATCAATTATTCTCACAACTCTATTCAGTATAAGTCTCTCTCTTCCAACATATTGCTTTCCACAGTTTTCTCCTCTGTGGAGACTCTTACTTCTACCAGTTGTATTAACTTGTGGTTTTCCCCAGATGATGACTTCTGACATTTTCATTTACATAAGTTCCCTTTGAATTTTTCTGCTGTTTGTTGTGATTATAGTGAGTTAGCCTCTACTATATATTTCATTTACATGTTTATTGCCTCCTTTGGATAATGAAGCTATTAATTAAAATTGTATCTATCAAGGATCCACTGGGTATATGACTAAATATATTGCTCCAACATCGGTTTTGATTATTTTCATTGTCTTTCAAAAAGTTTTCAGTACGCATTGTTAAGAACCTATCCAAGTCACTTCAAAAATTTTGGACAAGATACTATAAAATGCAGTATCACATTTTCTAATAAAAACAGAATGCTACCCCACGTCCCTCTTATTGCCACTTAATTGGCAATAACTATGTTGGATAAAACATATGCTGTGTAATCTCCCACTATTTACTGCTATTTTGTTTCATTAGCCTCTCCATGTTAGTGGCCATCTCCATCTATTTTTCCCATCATTGTACACATTTTTTTTGCAGTGTAAGAATGTTGGTTTTTTCCCATTGCAAAAGTCTTCATCCTTTTTTCAGAGCTATTAAAGTGTTGGCTTGACTTAACAGCTCTTTACCTTGCTACCACCATTAAGATGAAAAACTAGTTCAGAGACATTTTTGGGCCAACTATAATTTCAGCAGTGCATGTGAAGTAAATATTTATTCAAATGACTGCTTGGGGCTAAACAAAAGAGAGACATTCCAGAAGTCCATTTGCATCAGGAGAATAACCCAAAGTATACATAAAGTTCTGTTTCTCAGTGAAAAAGGAAAATTTATAACAGGTGACACAAGGATTTAAACTTGGGGGGATTTTTTTTTTTTTTTTGCTTCCTCCTGGGTGTTACATTTGGTCATAAAAGTGCCAATTTTTTTAAGTATAAGGAGCTGAAATTCCAGTTGTGGGATAAGAATAGGTTGAAGACCATGTAGATGAGTTTGCTTATCAGGGGAGCCTGCAGAAATTACTGAGAGAATTGTAAATCTTACAGATAAGAGGCTGAGACAAAATTACAGTACGGAAGAGGGACAACAGGTTTTAGAATATTAGGAAGATTATAAAAGAAAAATACAGTGTCTGCATTTAGAAAGGGATGATGGAGGAGTATGAACATGGAGCATACAACTGAAGAAATAACAGATAGGTAAGCTTTAATGCCTAGAGTAATATGGAAACAAGGAAGGGTTTTTATGGATACATGGAAAACAAAACAGGGCTGAGGAACACCTAACACAGCTTCATCAAGGAATGATCTTGTAATATTTAATTTATTGTGTTCTATTGCAGGGTAACATGTAGATAAAGGCAAAGATAAAGGTATCCTCTATCTTGCCTCCTTTAAGGCTTTTGATGCCCTCTTAAGTAATATTTTCATAGCCAGATGAGAAAAGTTTTTAGGTGGAGCTCCTGGAAGGTGAATGTGTAGGTAGGTGGCAAGGAACACTTTAAAAGAGCAGCTATTGCAGCTCACTGATATATTGAATTTGTGTACCTTTAGCAGCTCCACACAAGTCTTCCTTAGGTTTGGTGTTGCTCAGTACTGTTATTAATGGCCTGAACAGTGAAATAGGTTATATGCTTATTAAGTCACTAGATTATATTAACCTAAGTGAGCTGCAAGCACTCTGGAGATTTAAGCAGTTAAGTACTTAAGCTGTGCCCAGGTTAGTATAACCTGCTTGTCATCAGGGCTAATTAATCACATTAACATCTTGCTAATGTGACCATACTGCTCGGGGTAGCTGTGATACCTCTGAATGGTACTGCATTATGCCACAGAGATTCTCTCATGGAGAGGCATTCCACACTTTCTCCATTTAATCACATTCCCCAGTCTGCTCCAGGTCAAGATGCTGATTTACTGGCAGGTCACTTAGGTACATTTAAACATTTTACCATCAATCCTCCTGGAAACAGCAGACTCAGTTGTGCTGTGTTGTGTAATGCCAGAGTGAATACTCACTTTATGCTAGGATATCATCTTGTGCAGCATCAAAATCACACACTGCAGCTGCTGAGCTTCCCCTGCAGATTCCTCTATCCAAGTATTGATCAGGCCCTGTGCGTTAGAAAGGTCTGCAGAGCTCCTAGTACGTACACTGCGAGAGTGGTAATTTTCCTGTTTTACATGAAAATATATTAGATTGCAGGAGGACTATGGTTCTGGCAGATCAATGCCAGAGGAGTTAATATCACCTACTTTTGCCTCCCCGTTGTATAGTTCTAAAATTAGAAGCAAGCAGAAACACTGTGCAGCATCCTAATTGGCTTGTCACTAGGGTAGAGTAACTGGCCAGCTTCTGACTTACCAGAGATCAGAAGGTCCTCTTGATACATCCTCACTGGTCTGTTGCTTAGCCTCTGGGGAAGAAATATTCAGAAATAAATGTAACATGTATTTAATTAATTAGAATTTTGATATATTTAAAGCATAATTTTCTATCTGGTGTGATGTAAAATATTTTAGTCGTTTTCCACTGTGGAAAAAAAATTATCTGCAGACAGCTGACTGCAGTAATTTTACCTTTTTAAAGGCAAAGAAGGGGACTTCACCACTGGCAGGTACAATTTTTGAGAGCAACATCAAAGTTATATTTAGCACCATATAATCCTTATACAGATGGCTGAATGTTTATGGTAGTGAAGTTTTAGCTACCTACGTGATGCCTGGGGCTCTGGAAAGGAATCCTAAAATGCATCTTGTTGGCAGAAGAGTTTATGTACTTACCTTAGACTAGGCTGGTCCAGAGAAACAGAAGCCTTTCTCCACGTGAATTTCAGTCTAGGAGACATGCATTAACTGAACTTTTATTACATGAAAAACATGTCTAGACAGCAGCCTCAGGTGCACAGCTACCTTTGAAGATGTACAGCATATAGCCTGCAGCAGGGTATTTCACAGCACCTTTTGTGTTGAATCTCCCGACCCTCTGGCAAACAGCTGCCGCAGCAAGAGCAGCAAGACTCCGTCACTTCAGGGGGAGTCTCTGGTTGTGCCTCTGAACAGCACAACACAGCGAGGCACCTGGAAGCTCTGTCTGGGTTAATTAGCAGCACTGACAAGCAGGCTGTGCCAGTGAGGCAGAGCTCTGCATGGCGTGGCTGCTGCTGGCACTGAGATGCCTTGCTCAGAGAAGCCCCAGGTGCAGCACTGGGCGGTGCAGAATGCCCCTGGCATTGTGACAGAGCTTACTGGGCCTCAAGAGGAATCATTCCTTGGAGAGTGGGGACTGGAAAGCTTAGCTTCCAACTGGTCCATAAAGTTTTCTATTTCAGACAGTGTGTTTCAGAGTCGTTCTGCAACTCCTCCAAGTCAGAGAGGCTGAGGGAAGGAAGCAGAAGCAGGTCTTAGCTGAGTCATGTGTCATGGTGCCTTAAGATCTCTCCTTCCTCACCACGGATCTTCATGTTCCCACTTCCCCTGTGCTTACTTCATCAGCTTCATCTGTACTCCCACCTGCTCCCCCCTTCAACAGCCACTGCTCATCCTGCTTTTATGCAGGTGAACCTACCCTGGGTTATGAAGTCCAGTCCCCTGCTGTCACTGGGAACCTGGCTACTTCATCCCTTTACAGAGCTTTTCTTTCTTTTCAAGGCTGGTGGGATCTTTCCTTCCTTTCAGTCTCTGCTTCCACACACAGCCCAGGTACTTCTCACCTTCCTCACATTCTTTCTCTCTCAGGAAAGCCTCTGCTCCTTGCCTGACCACTATTCTCCCCCTCTCTGTCTACTGAAGTGGGTTTCTGCCATTTGCAGCCAAGCACCTTGATTCAGAGTGGATTTTGTGGCTTTTTTCTGATGATTGTGCACCATTCCCCAGTGCTTTGGGATATCAAGTCCTGCAGCCTTCTGGGAATGTGGCTCCAGAATGGCCACACTGTTCTTCCCAGTTCTGCCCTTAAGGGTGCCCTACAGGACTCCCCCTCCACTATCACTACACCAATAGGACTAAAGTCAAGAGAAATGGTGTCAATCTAAGCTACTCTCTAATTTTTACAGTAGGCCTAAATTGGACCATTTCTGACTGAAACAGTGATGGCAAGAAGAGTTTCAGCAACATCAATAACATTAATTCTAGACAGCCCTTTGCTGTGCCTCTCCCACGGTTGTTAACACTACAGAAATAGAAAGAAATGCCATTTCCTACTCCCCAAGAAGGAACATTTCACCAGTGCAGCTGGGTCCAAGTGGAAAGAAAGCCAAAATGTGGAGAAACTATAATAAAATAAGACATAGTGTTAAAGTTAATGCTTTGTGATAGACCACTGGCGAGGCTGTGGGTTGCCACAGCAACAGGACTACACATACCAGGCTGCACTGTGGGGCTGCTGGAGCTGTACTTTGGGGCTGCATAAAGGTCATCATCCTGCTGTCCTGAGCAAACACATCAGCAACTGTTTGCAGCCAGCTCCAGACAACATGGGACCAGGAAAAAAATCAATCCGGACTGACACATGCCTTAAGATGCTGTCTACCAGCAGTTAAGCTGTAATCAAGCCCAAAACATGCAGAGGTTATCTCAATCATCAGTGAAACAGCACAAAAACTCCTGCTTGGTCTTTGGTGTTGCCCCAGCTTTGGCTCACACTGAATGCTGGAGAGCAGGGAGCAGAGAGGAGACCTTATGGTCTTTCAGCTTCTGCTCTGGATATCCACATTTCCTTGGACACACGCCGGAGAAGTCTCAAGTCTATCTTGACTTGCCTTCTTTCTCTTCAAGATCTAGGATCTAGGCCAGCCCAAATTAAATGAGTCTGTTATTTGTAGGTATCTGTATCTGTTTGGATATAAGATTGTAACACTTGTATGTGGCTATTTAAGTGGAGTGAGTGTGAAATTCTAAGTTGTTGGTAGGCTCTGGGTGAACATGGCAGCCAGCAAGCAATACCACAGAGAAATGGGAGGAAAGCCCCTGAGGGGTAGAGCAGTCCATGAACCCCTATGTGCATCCACAGGTGTGAAAAAAACTCCTGTCAGCCTAGACTTCTCTATGAACCAGGGGAAAAAAACTTCTGAGGCAGAGCTGCATTTTTAGAGGGTTGGATGGGAGACACTGTTCAGAAGAGCTGGCAGGAGTCAGTCGTGTCTGAGCAGGGACATCCCTGTCATGGAAGTTTGCCTATGTCTGTGTGAGCCTGGCCTCATGTGCTCAACAATTTTCCCAGTTACCTCAACTGCCATCAAAACTTCTAATTCATTGTCTGACACTTTACTGCTATTGATTCATTGACATGTAACTTCCTACTACCCATTCCCTCCTCACAGGCTTTTTTTGGTGTAATTCCTCTCTCTTGATAACTGTTCTCCAACCATGCATTCACCCCTTCCCCCTTCTGTTTTTTTCTCACTTCCCACCATGTGAATATCAATGAATTCCCAGATGTGCATTTCTTCCCAGACATTACCCATGGCCCAGCAGCTGAATGCATCTGTTCTTCTTACCCACCATGTCCAAGGGTTTCCTGGCACAGCATACAGCCTCTCTCCATAGTGCTCCAAACAAAATATTCAAGTAGCTCTCCATCACAGCTCCACCACTGCAAGTAACTGACGTGTTCCAAAGAAAAATGCTGTGATTAGAAACATTACCTAAATAACTTTTATTATAACCTTTTATTTTGTGTTTTGTGTAATTATCTATGCAAACAAAAAATGAGCACATCCATGGTCAGATAAAACGATTGGTAGTGTTCTCCAAGCAAATTTGGGGCACAATTATACTTTAGAAGTTGTATAAATTTTCTTTAAACTTGCCTTTCTTTAAACACACATGCACATGAAAATGTTTCAAGAGCAATATAATGGTTGGAAAATCCAGTACTGAAGAGGCTGTGCCAAAAAAAGAGCTGTCTGTGCCACTTGATTTACATCCCTTTGTTCTGCACTGCACGCTCACATGCTAATTGGTAAACAGGATCCTGCCTTATCAGGTGTGGGAGACAGCAGCTGCTGTCCAGAAAGATCAGGATGATGAGAATCCTATTTCACCTGTTGAAGAAGCTTTTGGTGAAAATCCTGGCTCAAAAGCCAGACTCTTTTAGATGAGACTAGGTGGCAGCCACAGGGCTGGGACCCAGTTAATTTTCAGGGAGAAAAAATGTGGAGGTACGATATTGTTGGAGAAAAAGGATAATCTTCTGAGGATTAAGATGATGAAAGCTGTCTGGAAGAGCTGGGGACTATCCCTGCTTCTGCACAGAATTCTTCTGTGACGCCAGGCACAATGCTTAAAACCTTTCATAGATGAGCAGCAGCTCAGTATGGCTCCTTCTGAGGCCTCATTTTCAGAACTGCTGCGACCAAAATCCATGCAAGGTCTGCTCTGAGTAATAAGGTCCCAGCTGCCTTTCAACCATTCATTCAGAATCTGCCAACCTTCTATCTCACAGAGACATTCTATTTTCTAATGCTATGAAGCACACGTATAATTGTGTTAAGAACCATAAAAGTACCTCCTAAGCCTGCCTTCAGATAGTCTGAAGAAATTCTGATACCAAAAAGTGAGACTAGAGGATTCAGGGCTCTAGAGAGGGACACAGCCAGAGATATTCAGGTGCCCCCAAAACCAGACATCTAGTACTGCTTTCCCATTTCCAGTGCATTAAACTGAAGCACTCATGGGTATCACCTAAAGTCCGTGTGAACTGTGTGCCCTTTTGGTGCTGGAGACCAGAGAGGACATCCTAGGACAAGCAAACCAATCACTGCCAGGGAAAGGTGGTTTTTTCTACAGTCTTTAACTCAGCTTTTCAGCAGAACCCTAGATTCTTCCCCTGCTTCTGGCCCTTCCTTTTCTTGTCCAGACTGACAAGAGCAATATTATTAAGAGAAATATTATGGTTGGAAAATCCAGTGCTGAAGAGGATGCAGTGCCAAAAAAAGAGCTGTCTGTGGCACTTGATTTACATCCCTTTGTTCTGCACTGCACGTTCACCTGCTAATTGGCAAACCCTACCCTAGTCTGACTCTTGTTCCCCAGCTTTTTCTCCAAACTCAGTATTTTGTCCTCATCAGCTCTATTGGCCCATTTCTTCTACAAGCAACTCATTTCTCCTCTCCTGACTCCTTCCCAGGTCCATATCTCTTCTTCCTGCCATACCAATTCTTAGGGTCATCTTTACCGTATGTGTGCATATTTAAAAGCCCACTACCACTAAACTTCGCATTTGGCACAGATCCCTTCCCCACCTCCTTTTTTATTTTTTCTTTTTGATTTCACTGAACATCTTTCCCAACCCTCCCTCCGACCTCCATTCCTAAATTGCCTTAGGCCACTTCAGGCTTCCTCCTGCCTTCTACACCCGGTATTTTCTGCACCTCTATACTCCACGGCCGCTTAGAGGACAGTGAAGAGAGGCATCCTGCCCCGAACCCTGGGGCCTGGCAAGCCTCAGCCTAGAGGAAACAGGAGCGAGCACCGAAGAGCCATCACTCCTCCTGGTGCTCGAGGCTGGAACAAGTTCAGGCCCTCTCTGAAGGCAGCATATGAGCAGTCCGGTCACGCACAGCAGCTGCAGCAGGAGCAGGACGAGGCAGCGGAGCGCGCCGGGCACCTCCGGCAGCACTGGACAAAGCGCGCTCGGTGTGAACCAAATCTCCAGGGATTTTAGCAGTGCTTTTCACATTTGGACCCGCCTACCTAAGAAAGCGAGGCAAGTGTGAGTATTTGGGGTCCGCACTGCCTATGCTGCCTGTGTCTAAGCATACCCATGCCATGTGTGCCGAGGGCCTGGCTGCATGGCCACGGCTGCCTTTGTGCTCCCCCCTCTCGGCCACAGTTTCTCAAGCTCTAAATGTCCCCGACGGCAGCACGGCGGTCTAAAAATGGTAGCAGGTGCTGCCCTTTCCTAAACTCCTCTGCGGGAAACTTGGGAAGGGCTGGCGTTGCGCTCCATGGGGCTGCGCCTGGTTAGTGGCAGTCGTGGGGCAGAACTAAAACTTTGCTTGAAACAGTTGAAAATTTAAGGAACGCCAGGAATCATTTCCACGGGAGTCTCTCTCCCTCCTGCCGGCGCGGTGGAGCTCCAGTGCTTAAGTGAGCGCGGCCCCTGCCGGCTCCGCTGGGCAGCCGGACCGCTCGCCCTGCCGAGCCTCCCGTCGCTCCTGCTGTGAGCTCGGGCTCAGCGCACAGGTCGGGGACTGCAAATCCAAGTGTCACTGGCACAGGAATGATTATTACCAGATGCTAATTACTCGTTAATGTATGCTAATCACTGCTGCATGCCAGCGCGCTCAGAGCACCGAGTGCCAGGCAGAAAGCGCTCGGCTGGAGCGGAGCGGCTTCGCAGCCTCAGCCCCGCGCCGAGAGCCGCCCCCGCGCCCCCGCGGCTCCGCTGCGCTCACACAGCGCTCTCCGCCGCGGCCGCCATCCCTCTCCCGAGGCGAGCAGCGGCCGCTGGTGATTCCCGACTCCCCCGAGCTCCAGGCTTTGCCTCGCGTAGGTTTCCTTCAGCCGGGAGACACGCGCCCCCGGCTCCCCGCGCCACGGCAGGCACCGCCGCTCACCCGCCGCAGGGGACCCGGCAGGTGCCGCCCCCGGCTGGAGAGGCGATGATGATGTTTTGTGAGGGGACGGGAGCGCCGCACACACGTTCTAAACTTTAAAACCCGCTGCCTGAACGTGTCTCCCAGGACGCGCTGCATGAGGGGAGCGGGTCCCCTCGGCAGCGGCTGCCCCGGCCGGGAGAGGTGCCCGCGGGCCGAGGGGAGCCGCACGCAGGGCTCGCCCGGGGAAGGGGCGCGGGCGGCCCCCCGCCCCCGCCTGCCGCCGCCACCTCCCCTCGGGGCCGGCGCTGCCCGTGCCCCGCCGTGCCGCGCAGGGCGGCGGGACGCCCGCGGCGGGCGGTGTGCGGGAGGCGCCCGGCGGCGGAGGGCGGGCTGCGGGGCGGGCGGTGCGCGGGGCCGGCGGCGCTGCGCTGCGCCCCGATAGGCGGCGGCGGGCGGTGTCGGTGCTGCCGCCGCTGCCGCGGCTACTGGTGCTGGCGCGGAGCCGCTGAAGCCCGGCAGAGGGGCTCGCCGGCTCTCGCACGCAGCGGCGGCGGCGGAGCGCGTCGCGTCGAGCGGAGCGAGCGGGGAGGAGGAGGCGAAGGCGGAGGAGGAGGAGGAAGAAGGGGAGGGGGGCACCTTCTCGGAGAGGATGCCCGGAGCGGCTGCAGGGACGGCGGCTACGGGAGCAGGCTCGTCAGGAGCGGTAGCAGCGGGGATGCTCCCGGCTCAGGAGGCAGCCAAGATCTACCACACCAACTACGTGCGGAACTCGCGGGCCATCGGCGTGCTCTGGGCCATCTTCACCATCTGCTTTGCCATCGTCAACGTGGTGTGCTTCATCCAGCCGTACTGGATCGGGGACGGCGTGGATACCCCGCAGGCGGGCTACTTCGGGCTCTTCCACTACTGCATCGGCAACGGCTTCAGCCGGGAACTCACCTGCCGGGGCAGCTTCACGGACTTCTCCAGCCTGCCCTCGGGAGCCTTCAAAGCTGCGTCCTTCTTCATCGGGCTCTCGATGATGCTCATCATCGCCTGCATCGTCTGCTTCATCCTCTTCTTCTTCTGCAACACAGCCACCGTCTACAAGATCTGTGCCTGGATGCAGCTGACCTCGGGTGAGTGGAGGCAGCGGCCCCGGTGCTGGGGGGCTCCGCGCCGCCCTGTCCGGCACAGCCCGGCCCGGCCCGGCCCGGCCCGGGGGGCACGGCCGGCTCTGGACAAACTTGCGGCGCCGGGGCGGGGAGCGGTGGGGGCGGGTGTCGAGGGCCGGGGGTGCCCCGCCGGGGCAGGCCGGGAGAGGATGCTCGGGGTGCCGCGACACATCGGCAGCGTCGCAGAGCGGTGCCCGTGCCTGCCCCGGGCCGCCCAGCCGCACGACTGGGCGTGGGCCAAGTCAGGCTCAGCCCGCAGCTCCTCGCACCGCTCCGAGGGCTGCCCAGGGATGCTGCCCGGTGTCGGTGTGGGACCCGAGCCCTGGGCAGCTCCAGCAGCTCCAGGGACTGCGGGCGGCAGCGGGCGGGTGTCCTCCAGCGCGTGGTGTGTTGTAAAGGTCAGGAGAAAATGGCACTGGGGACAATTCGGGCTGGTGACGGTGGGGGAAGGCAACTGCCCGCCTGTTGAAGCTTAGCCCCGGTCCCACAGTTCCACCTGGCCACTTCGGCTCCGCGGGAGGGGTTGGCGAGGTCTTTCGCTGGTGAACTGGAAGGGCGGCTGAGGTCGTTGGATGTGGCATGCATGAGTTTTGGTTGGGGTCTGTTTCACTTGTCCACAAGGTTTATTTTCCATTGTCTGTTAGGAGTGTAGAGAAAAAGAATTAATTTCAGTTGCTGATTTTGTTTCAGAAGATCTCCTGACTTCATTTTACTTTCCCCATCACATCCAGTGTCTCCCTGGGGAAAGTGTGTGGTAGGAAAGAGGGAAAACACCAGGACATCCCTTTCTACATTGCCAGCACAGCTTTCCCTCTGAGTTAGTGGAGAACTGGTTATTTGTGTGCAGCTGGGAGGGTCTGTAGAATTAAGATAGTAATACAAGCAGTTTTAGTGAGACAGAAAATATTAATTCCTCAATCATTTGGGGTAAAAAGGGGCTAAAATCAAAGCATATACCTGTTACATGTCCTCCTGGTAAAACTTGAAATTGAGAAGTTTTGGAATAAGCAGGAATAAGCTGTTAGGGAAACAGAGCAAAATGTCACCAAAATGGGCTCACAATCACTTTTTCAGTCCCCTTAACTGACCTACATTCATTTCAGTTTCTGAGCAAAAGTTCTTTTGACTTTTCTATTGAACATCTTCAGCATTATTCAATTTGCCATCTAGTCCATGAGACCTGGTGGAATTCTCTGGTTTGTATGAAACAGCTCTAACCATTTCTCTCTCTGATTATGTTTTTCTGTGTGCTATTATACATTTTTATGCTGTTTCCTTAACTGAAGTTTCCTTGTAATTTCTTTCTGTATCACCTGGGGAGTGATCTGCAGTCATTTGAGGCTGGTAGGTTTTTCCCCAATTCCAGTGAGTTTAGTTTTGGGTTCATGATCTCTGTACTGGGAACCCCCTTTGATGCTGGAGGCTCTTCTGTCCATTCAGTAACATGCATTCTGATATGGTCTGGTTAATTGTACACAGTCATGTCACTTGGCTCTGGGCAGAGAAAACTGTTTCATCTTTGCACAACTGATGTCTCCTCTGCTCCATTAAGGACTTCTGCTTTCAGCTGTTTCCTCTTCTTATGCCTCTGCTGCTAAAAGGTGCCATGAATATTCGCTGTTTTAATGCATTTCAGCATGTTTTTTTCATGTCCAATATGCAGTAGGACAGCACAATTTCCAAATCCCTAGCACTTGCCAACATCAACATCTATGTTTGCGCTACTTCATGCCCAGAAGTGCTAGTGAAAGGTAGATAAAATGAATCTGATGCCTTTACTGTGTTTCTGTACAGGTGAATAATAATGTTAAGAAACCACCATATGTGACTGATCTACTGGACTCCTGCATGTGTGCAGGTGTGACTGGAGATATGTTTTCAGGCAAAGCAACACAGAATTTTTGTCATCTCCAAAGCTGGTAGATGCACTGCTGGCATTAAAAGTCAACAAAAGGAGCTTTATGTCAGCAGAAGAATCACTTCTCAGACTGCTTCCCTCCAAAATTTATAAGGGAATACATGCATAGCCAAGTGGTTGTTTGCTGTCTTTCCCAGTTTGTACACAAATGCCCTGGAAGAACTAGAACAATGTTGGGTGTTGAAAGAACCTGACTTTATTGTTTGCTGAATGTTTTGCCTTAATTCAGTATTTACCTCACTCCACATTTCTGTATTAAAAATTTATTTTAAAAGTTTCCTCAAAAACTACCAGAAAGTCCATATAGCTTTGGGTTTCATCCTTTGAAGAAAACAAAGGTGGTGGGAGAGAAGGAAAACTTAGAGTAAAATGTGCAGGATAGGAATGTTATAATGATATTTTTCTGTTATTAGTTTACTGATTGGAAAGTATAAGTAAAAGATAATAGCAATCCTGAAATGCTTATCTCACAAAAAAGAATATAGTCATGTCATCTACATATGCATATAGTTCTGTGTAGTACAGGAACAAAATTGAATCTGAAGTAGTGAAATAAAGGAGCATGTGAATATAGCTTTGATTTTGCTTGCTATTATGTACTTTCATAGTGTTAGCATTCTGTTCAGTAATATAACACTTAAAATTGATGTAATTTAAATCTTGTTAGAATCAGGTTTCTGACGTGGGATCATGCTTGGTTTAGGATTGCAAATGAAAGCTTAGGAACTGATTTCTTTAGAAGAAAGATTTGGATCACAGTCTGTCCTGCATGAGTCATTATAAATTGTCAGCATGATATAGCTCTTGTTTTGAAAAGGTGCTTATTAAGTAAGAAAAAGATAAACAGTATCTTGGGCACATACACTTTCAATCCTTGTTGCTGTCTAATCATGTCTATGACTAGACAGGTCTATGACATGATAAAGAAGAAAAATCCTAAGAAAAAGCATACTTCCTGTGTGTACAGCCTAGATTAGATGGTCCTGTGATTTAGCCATGGCTTAGACTGCCTTTTTTGTTGCACATGCATAATGCTGTCAGGATACACTTGATACTTTGAGAGCAGTGTTGGCAGCCTCATTCTCCACCCCCTAACCTCCTCTTCTGCAAATGCAAAATCATAGGTACAAGCAGTATGTACTCATCTAATTGGAGCAGCTGCATGATCACAAACTCTTGAAATCATTAGGAATTAGGTATTACTGTTTTTTGTTATCCTACACCTAATGTTTATAGGAAACCTCACAAATAAAGATAACTCTTCAGATTTATTCCTTTATAGGTTAAGAAAATCAAACACTTCCATTCTGTCATTGTGGTTTTTTCACTATATTTGTCATTACTTTTTTCCTTTACTAGGATGTTTCAGCTATTAGAAAGAAAAAAGTGAGGAAAGCAGAAGAAAGGCATAGAAGTGTCCCATGGACAAGAAGGATGAAACCAATATATAGATTTCTCAAGAGACTCCTGAGTTTATGCCCACAGTAAGAGGACCATTGAACAAAACATCAGAACTCTGTACTTTGGGAAACCACAGTCCAGTGATCTTTGACAGGGGTCTGTAACATGGCCCACGAAAGCATCAGAGCAGCTAAAGCTCATTTTGCCCTCTGTATTTTTGGTTCTTCAGCACTTGTACTCAGGGCTTTCCTCAGATGGATCTTGGCATTTAAAAGCTCTTGCTGGATTTCCTTCTTTGAGACTGGTCGCATTTTGGACCTGTGTAAACTTTTAGCATTTACAGTGCCCCAGGGCAGGGAGTGCCACAGCTTGATATGTGTTGTGTGAAGATTCAATGGTTTTTGTGTTTTAAATCTTGTGCCTGGCCATTTCATTTGATCCCCTCAGCTCATGCATTGGAAGAGGCTGTGTACAGGGAATTTGGAGACACATTCCCTGTCCTGGCTGTGATTACACCTTTGCTGTACCCCCTCAGTTACCTGGTTTTGAGACCTTTGGCTCCTTAGTCAGTCCTTAGTTGTTAGGTTGTAGAGAACTTGTGATGATCCCAGCTGCCCTGCCTACAGCCATTTCCAGTCTACTTTTCAGAGTCTGTGGAACCAGACCTACACACAAGATTCAAGACAGACAAACCAGCCATTCATACAGTGACTAAATGATATTCTCTCTTTCCTTCTTTGTTCCTTTCTTAGTAATTAGTAATACTCATTTTTCCCCTGTTAGTGAACAGTGGGCTGATGTTTTCACACAACTGCCTATTATAACCCCAAGATCTCAGTCCTGAAGTGCTAATAATCACCTTGGGGCACATAATTTTGTGTAGTTAGGTTTTTTTTCCCCTTAAAGAAATTACTTCATATTTATCTACACTGACTTTAATTTGACTTTTTATTGCTAAGTCACTCAGTACTGTGAAGTCTCTCTTCACAGTCAGCCCTTATTGTAGCTACCCTGAATGAGTGTCAGCAGCTAACTTTGTCACCTCACCATTTATCCTGTTTTCCAGCTCATTTATAAATAAACGAGTAGCTCCCAAGTTCCAGCACAGATCCCTGCAGGATTCCACCATTGACCTCTCTCCACTTGAAAAATTGACAGTAGTGTCCTACCATCTGTTTCCAATTATTTATCCTTGCAAGGGCATTTATTTTTATCCTCTGGGAGTCCAGGCTTTTTAAGACTTTTTAATGATAGAGTCATCAATTGTCTTTTGGAAATCCAAGTAAACATTGTCAATTAAAACCATGGTCACATTAATTTCTACTTTGGAGAACTCTAGTAGTTTTGTGAAAAATTTCTTAGAATAGGTGCATTGGTCCTACCTTACTTCCTTTCATCACACAAATATGTCATGTTTGTACACATGCTGACATACACTGTATTTTTTGTAGTTCTACTGATTTATGTTGTACAGGTGTTGGTCTTTCTGTGGTTCCTCAGGTTTTCCCTGGACTTGTTTTAAGCAGGTTTATAAAACTGGTTTCCTATCACTCAGCTTCCAGATCTTTGAGGTCAAAGCAGCCATAATGAAGAGGTTATTACATGCCACAGTTAAAAGTTTGTTTAAAACAGGGAATTGTTTCAGAATGAAAAGGAGAAATTCTTCATTGCAACGGTGCTGTTTGCCTATATGCTTGAAATCAGTCTGCAGGACCAGGTGACTTTTATGTAAGAGTCTTAAAAGGCTTGACCTTGATGCTCTTGGAGCCTTTGTTACTGCTGTTTGACAGATCTTGGTGTAGGGGTGAGTTCCAGAAGGCTAGGAAAAAATCCAGCCTTGCACCAGTGTTTGAACAGGGTATCTCTTGGAGTCTGACAAGGATCTTGTTCATGGCCTCAGTACCCTTAAGAATTTGTTGAGAGAGCAATTTATATTTATGGCTCCTGAACTTTGCAGGTGGCATAAAAAATTATTTATTTAATAAATGATAGTTATTTGTCTAATAAATTATAGTAAGGATAGCTAATTGCACAGACTGATATGGATGTCATAATATCATGGGCTTATTTCTACAACCTTTATTCTAATTCACCAAATGCACAGTAAGATTTCTAAGAATCAGAATCATGGAATCACAGAACCATGGAATGGAGTGGGCTGGAAGGGACCTTAAAGATCATCCAGTTCCAACCCCCCTGCCATGAGCAGGGACACCTTCCACTAGATCAGCTTGCTCAGAGCCCCATCCAGCCTGGCCTAGAGCCCTCCCAGGGATGGGGCATCCAGAGCCTCCCTGGGCAGCCTGTTTCAGTGTTTCACCATCCTCATAGTAAAATATTTCTTCCCAATATCTAATCTAAACCCATTTCTTAGTTTCAGCTTTAATTCATTTCCCTTTGTTCTGTCACTATGTTCCCTTGTAAATAGTTCCTTGCCATCTTTCTTGTAGGCTCCCTTTAGCACTGGAAGTCCACAATTAGGTCACCCCAAAGCCTTCCAGGCTGAACAATCCCAGTTCTCTGAACTTTTCCTTTACCTTTCCATCCCTCTAATCACCTCCAAAAGGTTCATGTCCTTCCTGTGCTGGGGACCCCAGAGCTGGATGCAGAACCACAGATGGGGTCTCAGCAGGGCAGAGGGACAGAATCCAATTTAGAAAGAAGGAGGTTGTGGGGGACCATGTCAAAGGCTTCACAGAAGTCCAGATAAGTGACACCCACAGCCCTTCCCTTGACCACTGATGTAGTCACCCCCTCATGGAAGTCCACTGGATTGGCCAGGCAGGACTGGCAGTTGTGATGGCTGTTCCAAATCACCTCCCTCTCAACATGTGCCTTGGCACAGATTTTAGCAGGATGTGTTCCATGAACTTCCCAGGCACAGAGGCTGAGGGGCTGGTAGTTCACAGGGTCCTCCTTCCTACCCCTTTTTAGGATGGGTGCAATGTTTCCCATTTTCCAGTCACCTGGGACTTCACCTGACTCCGATGACTTTTGAGGTATCAGGGAGAGTGGCTTGGCAACTGCACCAGCCAATTCCCTCAGGACTCTGGCACGCATCTCATTAGTTCCCATGGTCTCAGCATGTTCAGGCTGGGCCATACAACCTGGTCTGTACCTGCAGTCAGAAGCATTTTGCACCCCCAGTCCCCATCCTGCAGTCCATGTGCTCAAGAGGTGTGGGAAGAAAGGTTGCCATTGAAGGCAGAAGCAAAAAAAAAAAGTTGTTGAATACTTCAGCCTCCTCCTTGTCAATTGTTACCAGTTTTCCAGCATTGCTTATCCAAGGGAGCATCTTCTGGTTAATACACCTGTAGAAGCACTTCTTGAGCATTTCTAGGTTCAGTTGCCCCTTCAAAAAATGTAGGAGCCATCCAACCAATGGGAGAATTATGAAAGTATGTTATTTAGAAGAAATAATTATTTAGGAGAGAAAACAGTTATTTAGAAGAGAAATTACAGACTGTGTAGATGGACATCTGCATGTGAGCTCTCACTGCAGAGAAAAAGTCCAGTGGTGTCTCTAAATGTGTATGCAAAAAATGGACTCCTTCGCCTGCAGTGGTTCCCATGCCTGCTCTGTCTAGGTCAAATATCTTTCAAGACACCCTTTCAAGTATAAAGTAAAAAGGATCTCAGAACTGATTTAAATAAATGAAAGAAGAGGAGCTAAAAGGATGAATTTTCTTGCTATTCAAAAGAAGATTAAAAATTGACAGATGATGGCATATGAGGACCTACAGGGGAAGATTTGAAGTCATGCAGTGCTCCTTAGCTTGACAAATGTTGTGTTTGGAAGCTGAAGTTACACAAATTTGCATTAGCCATGAGGTATGTACATTTGTAACCTTTTTAGTTGCATTTTTCCTTTGTTAATTGTCTTTACTCATTCACCAGAAGCAAAGGACCTTACCAACAATGCTGTCAGCTTTTATTGCCACTACGTACCCCCCACATGGAAACTGGGGAGGCACATGGGGGGCAAAAGGGACAGGAAGACAAGTCCAGGAATATTGATCAGGTTTTTGAGCTTGAGTTTCATCCCTGATGCAGATTTTGATTAAAGTGTTAACACTCCCATGGCACTTGCAGGGTGAGGTGACTGAAGTTATTTAGTGGTCTCTGAACAGTAGTGGATATTGGACCATCAGAGAGAAAATTCTGAAAAATCAGTGTTCTTGGAAGCTCTGATCATGGTATGATGAGCATTGCCTCTGCATTTTGGGGAAATGGGGTGCTGGAGCTGTGCAGGCAGGCAGGGAGCAGGGAAAGAGCCAAGGGCTCTCCTTGCCTACAAGTGGACTGTCTCATCAAGCCTACGAGGACATCCAGTGCAAGCCAGCCTGGTGCATGTGCTTCTTTTTCCCAGAGGAGAACTCATGCTGCCAGTTTGATTTTCTGTACATTCAGCTCCAGAGGAGAGTTTCCCTGTGGGTTTAAAAGAGATCCCTGGTTCCTCCTTCATCCTTGCCTAGGAATGCCCCCTGGTAGCCTGTGCTCTGCTGCTGTCACCCTGGCTGTGATCAGTCCTGCCCTTGGGAACTGCTTGTGTCCCAGTGTGAGCCAGAAGGTTGGTCGGGAGGTTGTGAAAATTACCTGAAGGTTTGGGTGAAGTGAATGATGGGGCTGTGCAGCTTTTTTTTTGTTTCATTCCACTGAAGTAGACATTTCCATATGCTTCATGTTTGGCTATAAACATGAAAAGTAAAAGGTGTATCAGGTGACCAGTGGAAATGAGGGAGGAATCCTGTGCCCAGCGTCCCCTCTCTAAGTAATTCCTTTCCCCAAATGCCCTGTGCCCCAGTACCAAAAGTTCTCTCGTGCATCCCATGATGTTATTATGCCTTTGGTGGCTAAACTCTCCAGCTCCTCACAGGCTCCCTGTCTCTGTAGCTGACAAAGGCACAGCATGTGCTCTACATGGCAGAAAGATATTTGTCTGTTGGTTTGATGTCCTCAAGTTGCCATCTAGGTTTGTTAAAGGATAAACTATCCATGGCTTTCCACTGGTGGGAAATGGGGATTTTTTTTCTGCTTTCAGCTTTTTCATAAGACTAGTAGAAATTTAGAGTTTTGAAAGCTTGTAGCATCAGCATCAAATTTGGTTGAAATTGGTCATCAGGCTCAAAATCATACAGCCACATATGTCTTGATCCCAGAGGGAACTTATCTAAAATGTATCATGTAAGAAGTGAATATCTTTTATTTGTATGAGTGATTTGAGATTTTGGTAGCAAAACTTGTTGTTTGAAGGATAAAGGTGTTCAGGGAATGGAGAAGAGATATTTTCTTTTGGTTTAGAGTGTAATAAAAAATTCAGCATCTTATAACTCTCCCAATTGCCTTTTATGAACATCCTGGGGGCTGTGGTCCACTGTTTGAAAAACAGTAAGATAACAGAATAGTAATATATAAAAGGAAATGCATAAAGTTATCCTGGCTGTTTGAGGATGAATACCATTTCACTGGGAAAAAGTGCATATGTGAGGGAATAAAGAAGGGGAGAAACTGGGAAAGATTTTAAAAGAGGAGAATATTACCTATTGAAATGTGGGGGGCTGAGAACTTGGGTATGGTTAGGAAAGAGAAATGGGAGTGAGGTTTTGCAAAGAGGCTGGTGTCAGAGCAGCTCTATTTTCTTGCAGCTGAAGGAACATCACTGGCATAAGATACAGCTGCTGTCAAGTTCTTTCAGGGATTCCTTCTAAAAGTTTAATGAAGAAAATTGTTATATGCCAAAATGAAGCCAGGAAGAGGGAAACATACAGATATTATCAGCAGTAAAAAGGCATGGAAGAAAAGAAGACTAGATTTCAAACATGAAGGTTATTTTACCTTTCGTCAAGAGAGCCTTTTTAGCACTGTGGTATAAACAGCATTAGCTTTGATCTTGCAAACATAAAGACAGCAAACATATCAGAACAGAAAATCTGTGGTATGATCAGGTGGTGTGGACTCAATATTTGAAAACTAACAAGATCCAGCTGTTAGGAATGGGAGGGTCACAATATTGAGGCATTACAAAGGAACACATAGAAACACTTCTGCTCAAAAATGGTGAAAGGAAAAAAGAACCACGGACAAGGCTATAGCCTGGAAAATCTGCAGAATTCGATAACGTTGGTTGCTATCAGCATTGTTAAAAATGCAGTGGCAGCAGCATGAGAGTGAATAGCTAGATTATGCATTACTGTGTGGAACAGTGTGCAGCTCCCAATTACTAAGAGAGAATTATGGCTGGAATCCTTAAAAAAGGCAATATAATAGACTTCAAGATCTGTCTATTCTAAGAAAGATATTATCCATCTTCACATTGGCATTCAGAGATGCAGAAGACTTGAAACAAGCTGGCCTTAGAATAAGAAGGTCATTCTTACCGGGGGAAAAGGTTCTTTTATTTTCTCCTTGAGAAGCCAGATGCAAATTTATGAATTTCATTGATTTTAAAAGGTAGCTGATGGCGTCTGTGGAGAGCCTCTTTGACACAAGCACATCATGTGCTATTTCAGAGAATATTATTCAATCAAGTAATTGAGAGTGCATCAGAAGGAGAAAGCTACGGAATAAGCGGTTTGAAATAAATTATTACAAACTGTTGATGAGTTGTCACGCACTTTCTTTATTTTTCTGGTTATATTTCAAAAGGAAAAGTTCATAGAGAAGAAAACTAGACATGCTGCACTTGCAAGGTCAAAGACAGATATTCTGAGTTCAGAGGTTCAGAAAACACTATTTGTGAAACCTTGGGAGGTTCTTTTGTTTACTTCTAGAAGTCCAAAGTCGAGTGCCTTACTTTGCAGAAGTTGACTGAATAAGGTGAGTGATCTCCTGCAATTACCATGGCCAGGATGTGTCCTGTCCTGCTGTGCTGGACTGTACCTCTGCAACCTGCTGTAGGTTATTGGTCACGGTGAACCCTGTGTGCAGCACAAGTGTGAACAAAGCAGGACAGGTTCCTTAAGAGCAGGGAAGATTTTAGCAATGTCTCTGCTTCCAGCCTGGCCTTTTGCCTGTTCCTGTGGGATCAGGCTTCTGCAGTGGCTGTGGAAGGTGAATGCTCCCCAGCTCCATGGAGTTTCTTGATGGGGTAAGAGCCTTGGAGAGGGTTTTTTTTGCCCAGATGTAACAGCTTGTCAGCATGTAACACTGACATAAATGATGCTGTGCCTCTTGGAGAGACATTTCTGTACTGCCCCATCTCAGCTTGCCAGGGCCCAACAGAGAGAAGTGGTTGCTGTGCCTGCACCCACAAATTAGTGGGGCACAGAGTCCCCCTCTGCTGTAGAGTCAGCTGGCACACTGGCCACACTACTACATTTTTTACCTTCTAAAATTGGGTCACTAGACTCATTCTGTTGGGAACCATTCCTGGCATGTCCTAACTTGCAAACTGTGCCCTGGCAATATTTTGGAAGATTGTTAGATGGAACAGACTAAAAACACTCCTGTGACACATGCTGAGGGACAATTCTAACAATTTAATAGTGCCAAGTCAAGTTTCAGTGCCTGGGAATGCTCCCCAGTACTGCTTCATTTTTCTGTGTAGACATAACCAATGTGTAGCCAAGTGTCAAAATGAGGAGCTCAAGAGTTAACTGTGCAGGAAAGTTAAGGTAACATGGAATTTTTTCCTTTAATTTGAAGAAATTTATAATTACAACTTAGTGCCATAGTATAAATTTCTGATTTGCTTTGTTTAAATTGTCAACAAATAATCTCTGGATTAAAAATTTACATGAAATGTAGTTATCTTTGAAACTAGACTTAGTAATTACCTTGAAAAAGACAGATGTTTGTAACCTCTGGCAGGAGGAAGGAGTGACCAACAATGTTGAACAAACCATAAAAAAAGGTTTTCACTTAGAGACAGTTGAAGAATGTCACCCATGAGCCTAAAAATCATAAATGAGACTTCTCTCTGATGTAGACTGAGTGTTTCAAAATCAGATTTCCCACAGGTATCTTCAGCTTGGCTAATACATCTTTGAACACTATAAAACTGTTCTGCATTGAGTACATACACTTAAGGGACATTCAGTGTAATTTCACAAAGAGTTAATTCAAAGTTTTAAGATTAATTTCATGAAGGAAGTTTTAGACTTTCCATGAAAATAAAATTATTCATCCTTGTAGATTTATGTTCCTCTAAAGAAAATTAATTATTACTTGGTTGCTGTATCTTAGTATTTAGCCTTCCTATTATCGGTGAAGTTATATCAGACCATCATTAAATAAAAAGGCTGAAATTGCAATGCATGGTCATTATGCCAGAAAAATATAGTCCCAAACATTCCAAATATGCAGATGTCTTACCAGCCACAGTCACTTGTGTTTAGCTCCTGTCAGGCATTTCTATTTGGTTGGATTCCTCTGTTGGTGTGGTGGCAGAACCTCGCTAGTGTGGCTCACCAGCAGCCACTTCCCAGGTGACACTTGGCTGTTTGTCAGCTTTGAGGAGCAAGGGGATGGTGCTGGCACTGGGAAAGGCTGTGCAGCTCAGGGTGGGAACAGTGGAGACCCTCACAGGCCATCAGGTCACAGTCCTGTGTGACCTGCTCCCTGCTGGAGTAGGGGGGCTGGACTGGATGGACCTCCAGGAGTGCCCTCCAGCATCACCCCGTCTGTGATCCTGTGAGGGAAGAGGGGATGGCAATGGGATGCTGCTCTGGACAGGACATACATGGCCCTGGCATGTACTTTGTGAAGTATTTCCAGCTGATTCAAGGCACTGCTGATGTAATTAAGGATGCATTGTGGTATTTTGTGTGGGATTCTGGACACTGATGTGCAGTTCTGAATGAGTAGTTTCAAAAAGGAAAACCAGTGAGTGGTGACATGTCTTGAAAAAAGAAAAGTAGGAAAGCTTGGTAAGTTTAATGGGGAAAGAGGAAGGTTGACAAGATGTCTGTCCTGACTAAAAGCACCTGGAGCAGCTAAGAACAAGAGGAAAATTAAAAGAACTGTTTGAGCCACTGTTTTTTTCTTTGTCTTGAATTGGTTTCCTAAACTTTTCCCAAAGGTGGTACTACATGTCATGTAGCAGTGTAAGAACAAATCACAGCCTTTTGGCCTACTTTGCTATTGCTATTTGCTATTTGGTTTTTTTTTTAAATCTCAGAAGTAGTTTCTGAACCCTCTGGAATTCATGGACTGTAGAGTGAAAACTAGTGGTTCTAAACTCATGGCTAACTGTGGTACAAGAAGAAATGGATATTATCTGGATATAAATCACTTCAGGCCGAAAATTACAAGGTGGTTTCTGACTATTAGAGCAGAAAGGTTCTACAGCAACTTTCTGAAGGAAGGAGATTTGGTAAAATACTGAGCCATGTACTAGAAACAGATTAATATCTGAAAGGCATTACAAAATGCAATGTTTGTAACAGTGTGTCTTCTTCCTCTCTTTCTTATTTCTGAAAACAAACTCATCTGGGTGAATGCTCTTTTCTATTCTACTCCTATTTGTTCTGTTTTTTTAAGCAGTATCACTTCTATCTCAGTGACTTCCAGGATTAAAAATAGACAGGGAACAAGATCTGTATACCTTTCAAGTGAGATTCATTCCTACCTGGCATTCTGATCAAACAGGCAAGGGCTTTCCTTAAATTCCCAGCAAAACTGTAAAACTTTGGCAACATCTGCAGTTGCAGGGATGTGCTTCAAACTTTCTCTTTGCCTTCAGCATTTTCATGCAACTTGGATACTAGATTCCATTAAGAAAATATTGTTTATGTTATCTAAGTGCTGGTGTTTAAAAGTGAAAGCAATCAAAAAAAGAAATCTTTAAAATGTTCTAAAATATCAAGGTTTCAGGAAAATAATTTTACAAATCACCAGTTCTATGACTAGCCTGAGATGTAATTTTGCCTAGGATGTTTCCTGGAGAAGTTGTCCCTTGTTAGCTTCCCATGCACCTAATTATTTTGTGTTGCCATGCTGTTACATAAACAATCTTTCTAAATCGTTAAGAAACTTATAAAATCTCTTCATCATTTTGATACACAGCTGCATGTGTTGAGTTTTGGCTGAATAGGCTGGTGTCAAGTGTGTTGGGTGTTGAAAGAGGGGTCTCTGAGTGGTCCTTGCTCTCCCAGGATGGGTGGCAGGGCGACGCTGAGTTCCCTGCTCTGTCCTTGCTGCCTCTTTTCCTGCCTCCTGTTTCAGAGAGGGAGAAACAAGTGTTCAGTGCATCAAATAACTATATTTAAGGCGGGCCCTGAGCTTCCAGTGAAGCTCTGTTGATGGTGCACATGTCTGTGAAAGCTCTTGCATGCAGTGTGGATACTTAGAAATGCTGTTCAGGATTTTGCACCCTTGGAGGGACAGATCTGCAGATACAAGGGTCTGGGTTTAAATTTGGTCTTACTGAATTTAGCGAGCTTATGTTTGAACCTAAGATGGTACATATAAACTTAGTGTTAAACACAGAAGACAGCATTTCATTTTATTTTAGCTGTATGGTACACTGGAGCAATTGTGCTGAGGCAAAAGTGAGGTGGTCTGTGAAATTGCTACTGTGCTTTTGTTTCTTCACAAGAGATGTATTTTCTTTTATTCCCTGCGGCTGTTTTTCCCCAAATCAAGTCTGGACCAAATGCAAATCACACTTGTACAGAGAGCTCCATTTTACTTTGCACCTCATCAGGTGATGGGTAAGCACGGATTCAAGAGCAGGGATGTGCCAGAGAATGTGCAATGAAACACTCAACCGCACACATCTGCCTTAGCCTGCCAGGCTGCAGCAGGGTGAAAGGACCATCAGCCTTGGCAGACCCAGCCTGGCTGTGGCAGGGCCAGTTCAGTGTTTCTGCAGAACATCCAGGAGCAGCCAGGCCCTTAGGATACAATGTCAGACTGTGGTAGCCAAGCCATCAAGCGGTTGCCTCAGTCCAATTCTCTGGGCTTAAAATGCTGGGGGGATCCTGTCTGACCTCTGACTTCTATTTCAGCAGGACACAGGATTTCTGGAGGTTCTCTGTCATCCCCACACAGGTGTCTCACAAACAGGAGAACAGCTCGAGCGATTAGGCAGCAGCATGCTGGCAAAGTGAATCCAACCCTGGTTCTACTCTCAGCTTGCCTGTTTAACTTTCACTTGGGTTTTGCAGGGTAGAGCAGAATCCCGCCCTCTGGTTATGCTTGCTCGTGTCTTGAATTTATGAAGCTGAGTTTAGGGAGGATTGTTTCTGATTAGCAATATTCTGTCAATCAGAGCTCCTTCTTAATGTGCTTTTGTCTGGGATTAAAATAAAGCCACGGTGTCATGAATACAGGTATCAGAAAATGATAAAGGAATTTGAATTACCTGATGCTAAAGGAGATTAGTGGATGGTGTATGAAGAGCTACAAAATATGTATTGGCAATTGCTAAAGAAAGCTGTTGTTATTTATTGCTTCCATTTATCATTGTACTAAAAGTCAGGTTCTAATCATTTAAGTAAATACCTCAGTTCTGCTGAGCTTCAGCGATGCCTGGCAGAGAGGAACAAGTGAATGTGCACCTAACATCAATTTCTGGAAAATTTAGATGGTCTAAAATGAAATCACATTAGTATTTTTTATGTCAGTTCTCCAGTGCCTTAGTTTTTGGTGCTGTATCCTCAACAGGCATTGTGATAGGTCATTAATTTATATGTGGATTTAGCCAATTGAAAATAGGGGCAAGGAAAGTCATTGTAAATTCATGCTCATTCTTTTGCTCTGTAAAATAATGTATTTAAATTGTGAATTCTCAAGTTCTCCTAGAGTACATTATGGTATTGTTGTGTTGGTCTAGAATCTGTTACTGTCAGTGAAAAGCTCGTTGTTTCAACAGAATACATCAGCTGAGCAAAGGATTTATAAGCACATGCTTTGATGGACTGGAAAGATGTTTTGAGTGTTTGGCTTAATTAAAATCTGAAAAATTTGCCCACCCATCGGAGGTTATGGATGTCAATCAAAATTTTCCTGTATGCTCTTTTACATTATTTATACAAATACATGCATTACAATGAATAATAGAGTAGCAGATCCCGACCAGAAAATTTAGGAGTTGACTTCTAAGGACCTTTCAGCAGTAATGACTGGGTACTGAGCAATCTTGCTCTTGAAAGGAATCCCATTGTGTCTATGTCACTCAGTATTAGAGGAGCTATTAATTCTTATATTAGACTTAGTTAAGGCTATATGGTCATTTGGAACATAACATTCTGCTAGCATGGAGCCATATTAGGATGTGGTGAGAGACAGTAAGGTGGGAGTTAATATGTATTTTACTGCTGCAGAGCTTAGTAGCAGTCTTAAGTTAACATGAGTGAAATTAATTCATTATCTCATGGCTAGTGTACCAAATTGTCACGTGCTGTAAAATGTATAAGCACATATTGTATAAAAAGGTCTACAGCAAGAAGTGCCCTAGCAGTTGATTGGAGTGTTGTAAAATTAAGTATAGCATCAGTCCCTAGGCAGTAGAGTGTACTCTAAGTATTGGGTGAGTGCAGTGTGAGTCAGTCCCCTGAAGAGCAGGATCCAACTGATGTCTCTCAATGCAATCAAAGACCACAGGAGTGAAAGCAGGTATTTGTGCAATTAAGATTATGAAGATAAACTGCTACCCAAGTAACTAGCCAGGCAGCTGTCAATAAGGCATTTATATTTCTTGCTAACCTAAGTAATTTAAGTAAAATAAGTTTCCAAACTTCACAGTTATCAAAAAAAAATTGAGACCTTACTCTGAGGTTACTGCCTTCTGCCTCTACCACTCTCCTTCCCTACCTTTCCAGTGTGACTTGTGTTCCCACAGAACAATGTCCCTACTGAGATGGGAAGCCCCCCTGGAGCAGGGACTGGGTTTGATTTGGTGCTTGAACAGAGCCCAGCATAAGCTGAATCCTGATTGTGGCCTCCAGCTTTGACTGCCGTGCAAATTGCAGTAGAAATAATAATTATTGTTTGAATTGTATCTGAGTGGTGTGAGTAGCATAAGCTTGATGAGCTCCCCAATTTGCAACAATAGTAACTATGTACTGAGCAGAGCCTGCTGTGCGACCTTGGGGAAGTCATTTCACCTCTCTGGGCTTTCCTGGCTATAAAATGAGAGCAAGATAATTTCTTTAAAAATGCTCTACAGGCATGGACTGTTATTACTGCAAGGAA
Source organism: Fringilla coelebs (assembly GCF_963513975.1). NCBI lineage: Eukaryota > Metazoa > Chordata > Aves > Passeriformes > Fringillidae > Fringilla > Fringilla coelebs. The sequence goes on from NC_140033.1 coordinate 13,097,820, forward strand.
CTGATTGCCTGCTGATCCTGGTCTGCTTTGTGCAACGTGACCCCTTGCCCTCTCAGAAACTCAGAGCTCTCTAGGCCACCTTAGAAGTAGTCAGTGTAAACAAGGAAAAATGGTAATTACCTAAAAAAGGAAAAGGCAAAATTAAACATATTTGTGGATGTACATCACTGTGAGCAACCATCTGCAGAATGATAAATAGTGGCATACATACATAAACACAGTGTGTTGTCATTCCAAACAGCTCATTCTGTGTGTTTATCTCTGCATTAATGAGGTACTCGGCTCGGCTTTGACATCTGTCACTTTGCAGTCATGGCAGTGCAGATCTGAATTTGAGAACAAAATTCATGGGTGCTTATTTAGCCTTTTATTCCCTATACTGGAGGTGCTTGGGGGGCAACACATCTTGGCCAAACCATGTTTTTCCCTTGGACAACAAGAGCAAGATGGGTGCATAACATAACCAGATGACATAGCTTGAAATGCATCAGTTCAGGAACCCAAACAGGTACCGAGGCTGTCATCACCATGGGCAGGCTTGAGAGACTGCTTCCATACAGAGAAAAATGACTGACAGACAAGCAAGGTCTAGCTAACCTTATTTATTTGGACACTTCAGCATTCAGCCAAGTGTTACACTTCCTTTTTTACTTGCTTTTTCCTTCAGAAAACAACTGCAGCAAAGCCAGATATATAGCTCATGGCTCATTTGCTCCCAGTGCCAGCAAGTGTCTCTACAGTGATTCTCTTTTGAACGTACATGAGTGACAGATTGTTCAGACCACTGGTTCTCAGCATCCCCAGCACACTGGTGTTCTGCAGGGTGCTCTGTTGGCAAGGATTGCTGCAGGGAACAGATGTACACTTGGTACACCAGGAGTTACCAAAGGCAGTCGAGCCACATCCTGGGACCTTGCTGACGAGTGCACTAGCTTTAAATTCACACAAGATTTAGCATTCCACTTCTTCCTTCTTGCTATACATGTTCTGGCTGTGGCTGTTTTGAGTGCATAGGTGAGGGGATGCAGGAAAGATGGCATGCATAGAGAAGAGGATCTGATTACAGAGTGACAGAGGAACAGCAGCCAACACTGATTTTCTGCAGCTGACTGGAGAGAGGCAACCTCACCTTCATCAGAAGGGCCAGATCTTGGAGACTTTCAGTGCTCTGCACTATGAAGCAAAATTTAGTTTGTTTCAATAAGGAAGGAGGACTTTCACCTTCTTCACCCTCCACCTAGAGAGGTATTTCCCTTACAAATATATTTACCCTTTTTGAAAACAGTCTATGAGGCTGTGCTAATTCTCACACAAGGCATACTGATGGGAAAATACAGGTAGCACAGAATTACAGGAATGGATAAGTAAGCACTTTTTGTGTGGTCATGCTTGATTGCTGCATGAGTTCTACAGCAAAATTTTAAAAGATGGGTAGTTGTTTTGTGGTGCATTGCTGCAAGCTAGATTCCTGGTGTCTGAAAAATAGAGAACCTGTGAATTGTCTGAGAAATTCTCAAAGGCTGCTCATGCTATGTATGCTCTGGTTGTCACTTGCAGCTCTGGCAAAAGAACTGAAGTGAGCCTGGAAGTAAAGGGATAATAGTGAAACTCCAGGTAAATAATCCTTGTTATTGTGCTACAAGTATATCTGTTTCTTCTCTAATGCAAAAACCCATCTGGGAAGAGTTTCTTTCCAAAAAGCACGAAAGCAATAAGAAGATAACAGTTTTCACCCAAGGCTAGTAACCTGGCAAAGATCTGGATGCTGTTCCTGAGCTGTGTTACCTGCAGAGATGGTGGATGGATAATTTCAATCACGAACACTTTGAAAAATCTGACATGGGGCACTGTTCCAGGAAAGCAGTGCCAAGGATAATTTTATTCTTCAGTGAGTTTTTGGGTGGTACTTACCTTATGCACTGAGAGCCTTTTATGGGTTATTTCTTGAGCCACATTTTGCCAATGAAACTTCTGCTCTACAGCCAGAGAACACTTCTGTCTGGGGGAAAAAATCCATAGTGTTGGCAGCAGATTTTATGACATATTGGGTGATGTCATTAAGGGAGCTGTTAGCAATCTGTCATTTACAGAGCAGCTTCAACTAGTCCAACGTAAGGGAAGTGATTTAATTCCATGTCTGCTTGGATTTCTCCTATATAATCAGTGGAGGCTCAGGAGAGTTAGGAGGCACAGCATGATCCTCTCCTGATTACTTTGCTGTCATTTCCAATTTATGGCCTGAAATACAAGAGAATAAAGTCTTCATGCCCAGAGGGGCTCATGAGGGGTTGGCACAGGGGCTCCCCCAAATCTTTTAGCTGTGGTGGCTAAAAGCAGAGCACTCTTGTGCAAGGACTGAGTGGAGTGACCGTAGCTTCTGACTCAGGTTATGCAGACGTGGCTGCTGACAAATGGCAGGGGGAAGGGACCTCTGCAGGAGCGCCCACAGAGGCACATGAGGCTCTTCCTGATGGAAGGCACCACATTAACCCAGTGTGTACCTGTCCCCTGAGGCTTGTTGTGGCTGTTGCAGCCTTCATTTCACCTGCAGGTAGTTTGATCCTGTCTTCCACAAGTTTTCCTATGAAGGGGAAGTGGATGTCCCACAAGAAATGGAAACAGGGCGTGTTCTTATGCTGCCTCTTTGAAAGCTCCTCAGGTCTTCAGTGTAATATTCATTTCTTTTGGATATTTGTGGTTTGGGCCAAAGAGAACAGCAGAAAATTGTCCTAAATCGTGCTTTGGACAAGCTGCATAGCACATCTGGCATCCTCCTGCTTTTCTTGCAGGACACAGGAAGCACTTGGGAGTACCATCATCAGGAACCAGGCTGGTCCTCCTGCCTGTCACTGCAGGGTGCAGAGCATGGTGCTGTGATACACCCCCTTTGCTGCTCCAGTTTGTTGCCAAAGGATGTGAAAAGCAGAAGCACAGGTTGCTTCAGAAAAGGATTAGACAATTGAGAGAGAAGAGAGGCAGCGATGGCTGTCACCGGTCTGCACGTTTGTCACAGCTTCACCCTGTGGGGAGCAGACTGGTGGGAGTAAGGATGGTGTGGTTGGGGAAAACCAAATTCATCTTGCTTCTAAATATCTGATGTTGTCTGCTGGTGAAAATATCATTCCAGGCTAGATGAACCTTTGTTCCCACCAAGTATATCCACTGTTGTGTATTAGTTGCTTCTATGCTGGTAGGTTTAAGGGAGATTATTTGTTCTTTCTGTGGGCAATGACATATTCCAACACTAAGTGCCAGTCAGAGGATTGCCTGATCATCAGCATCCTGTTTTGAATTTTGAAAATACTTTGGGAGACTTTTTCTCTTCATAAAATGAATTCATGGATCTATAGAGTTCAATGCCAGACAGGTCCATTAGTCAGCTTTGCTGGGTAGCACACACCGTGGAGTTTTACCAAGCTACTGCTGCACAGAGCAGTATGCTAATACTGCTTCCTTTTCTCTGCTGGAAACTGTAACGAGGTGCAGCGAGAGTTTGCTGCCAGAGCCAGGATCATTCTTTTCCCCTCCCAGGAGATGGCTACTGAGTTTATTTTCTCCAGATATCCTATGATTTAAAAAATACTGTTGTGGCTGACTAAGTGCATAACATCTGTGAATGAGAAAGGGCCCAGAAGTGGGAGCAGTGTCTCATAATACATAGTTAGCATTTACATAGTGGCTTTCAGCCAAGTGGTTCAAAATACTTTTTACTTAAGGATAGACATACCCACTCTCCCAGCTTGTAACGACCCAAGGCAAAGTGCTCTGCTGTCTGCCAGGTTTTGTGTTACATCAGGAGCCCAGAATAGAACCCAGCCTCTTGCTCTGCTCTGTTGCTGTCTGGCTCTGATCAGACTGGTGTGATTGAGGCACAGCCTGTTACAGGGCTGGGGGCTGTGCAAGTGGCCGAGCTGGGCAGGAGCAAGGACACAGTGCTATGGCACTTGTGACGTGCAGCTGCTGTCCTCACAGTCCTAGCAGGTGTGGGGATGATGTGCTAAGGATGAGAGGTCAGAGTCCTGAAGAGATTTTACATAGTGGGAATCAGAACTGGCAGCCATGTGGATTCAGGTGCAACTGTTGACGATACTTGAATTCTCAAATTTGATTGTAAACTAACCATGAGTCAACTAACCACAACCAGTCATGAACCAAGAGCCTCTAGAATCAAAAGTTTTAATGAAAATACAGCATCACAAAACCCAAGTACATTTGGGAACGAATTGCCATTTAGAATCATATCAGATTCAGATTCTCATCTCCAGAATTTGGTCCAGAACTCTGAAGGTTAGTGTGATATTTTTTGTGTTCACACAGATCTCCAAGAACCATTCCTCTAGAAAATCAAAAAATTTCTGAGGTACTTGGTGAAATTCTGAGGGTGAGCAAAAATGGGGACAAAATAACAATTACCCCAGAAACTGCAGCCTGAGATTTGGTGGTAAAAGATTCCAAATATATGTTTTTTAGGATAGAAGAGTAGTCTTTAACCTAGTAGGAAAACCAGCTAGTGAGACAAAAATTTAGAAATCTGGGTAAAATTACAGGGCTGAATGATGATCCTATATTAAAAAAAGGTTTATGTAGAGAACAGAAAAACAGCAGAAACGGTAAATAAGTCTACAAGAAAATGTATGACAGTCAGTGCTAGCATGTAGAGAAGTGTTAGAAATTGGAAAAATACCTGAGAGAGATAAATTTGTCTGTGATGCAGTGATTGTCTATAAAAGCAAAGTTTAATACAAAAAATCAATACTTTTTTGAATGTTAATTGTATCATTTCTAATAAGCTACAAGGCTTACATCCTTATCACAGAATTCCTCTAAGCAGGAATTAAGAAAAGCAGAATGAGATTTTCAGTTTCCAAAAATAGATTGCCAAGAGCAGAGGTTTCTTCTTCTGATTGCAAGAGAATCACTCTGCAGTGTTTTACCAAAGAACAAGTAGTACTGAGTAAAAGAATAATTGAAAAGTGATTTTTCACGGATTTTTCTACCTTTCTATTCTCTGTGGTGGATTTTGTTGTGCTGTCTAGATGAAATATTCACGATGGCACTGACCCCTTCCCTTGTGCAATTTGTCCAGTGTTTGCTTGGAGATGTTCAGAAGTAGTGGAGCAGAAAATCCCTTGCTACAGCCAGCATTTGCTGGGGATTACTCTTCACACTGGTATATGTTGAAGGAGATTCACTGGGTGAAGTGATGAAATGGCTGTATGGCTTCAAGACTAGAAATCTTTTTTGAGTGTGATCCAGCCTGGAAAGCTGTGTCCTTTTTTCTCCTTTTTGAAAGGGGTAAAAATACTGAAAATGCAGAGCAGTTCTTTGAAATATGCATATCTGAGCTTCAGGTTAATGTGAGAGGTGAAGACAGAGCTGCCTCTCCTTTTCAGTTCCTAGGAAGAGTACTCTTGGGGTTGACTGGGCTCCTCATTTCCAGCAATAATGCTGAGTATTTGCTGCTGTGTTGTGCTTGTCCATACTGACTGCACTGCACTGTGAAGGGCATTCTCCAGCATGGCTCTCAGCTAACTGAACTTCCAGGGAAGTGTATACAGAAATACACCTGTGTCCTGCAGAGGGACCAAGGGATGGATTTGTGTTCTCTCTTTGGGTAATTGGTCAGCTTTCTTAGGACTCACACTGGGGAGCCCATCAGAGGAGTGACCCCTGGCTTCTGAGCAGGCTGTGCTCCTCTTTGGGTATTCAGAGTCGCTCAGAACACTCAATAACTCACCAACTTCTGCCCCATAGCCTGGCTCCATTGTCACCTGTATTGTCACCTTGTGCTCATCACGGACAGCTAAGGATGGCTGGCAGCAGAGCAGGTACAACTTACGGCATGAATACACCTTTGGCTGCTCTGTTCTGCGTGTCAGATATGTTGCAGTGGCCACCTGGCTCCAGTGTTGACATTTTGAGACCTGGAAACATCAGAGAATTATCTCTTCCAGCCTAAGTAGATGTGTCAGAGAACAGAGAGGACAGCATCTCATGTCCTTCTTCCTGCTTGAACTTCTCTCGTGTTTCCTTGTGTTAAAAATGTCTCATGCCATTTTTATTTCTTAGTAAAATCCTTCCCAAAAAGTCTCATCTCTTTTTGACTTTTTTTTTTTCTGGCAGCTGACAAAAATGGTTTGTGGCAAACACCCAAGAGGACAAGTCTCACTGAATTCAGCACCTGTGACAGGAACTTACTGCCTGTCTGGATAAAAAAGGAAAGGGCAGCTCTTTGGTGATGGGGGCAGTCAAGGAAGCTCTCAGTCATAGGCTTGCCTCTGCTGTGTGCATCCCCTGGGACTGTGGGCAGGTAACATTCCTAGTTTCATTTCTGTCAGTCAGCTGAGCAGAATAGGATGTTCTGGCAAACTCTCAGTTATTCCATGTGGTGGGGAGGTTGTTGAGATAACCGGGATGAAGGAGAAATGCAGATGGTGTCAAACACGGAGATAAGGCAGCAGGAACTTGTGCATGGAGCAAAGCAGGTCTGTGATGCTGCTGGTTGCATGAAGAGCAATCTGTGCAGACATCTAGGGCAAGTAAGTACAGCGTGGTTCTGTGGGAGTGCAGCTGGCCTGCTCCCTGTGGGGGGCTCCCATGGATGCAGCAGGGAAGGTGGGATCCAGCTGGGATCTCAGCCCTGTCCAAGAGGTACAGAGGCCAGTGTCCCCAAAATGTTCTATGCTCAGAACAGGCAAGGCAGGAAAGGAAGCAGTGGCAGAGAGAAGAGAAATGACTTAAGCATGGTGCCTGGAGAGCTGGGGACCCAGTCTGCATCTCCTGACTTGTGATCCAGTCCCAGACATTGAACTCCACAGCCCAAAATTGGTCATGGGAGGGCTCCTTGGGCTCATGGATTGAGCTGTGCTTTTAAAGAATGCTCCACCAAACTTCACTGAGAAATATTAGTGGTAATGGCATGTCATTTGCTTCACAGTGCTCATTTTGAATTTCTTGGTCTCTTTCTCTAAATCACTATAGCACAGCTTGGCGCTGCCTGCAGTCCAGCTCTGTACCTGTGCTTGCTAAAAGTTTTTGTACTGAATAGCTGCCATAAATGTACAGTATGAGCTTTTCTAATGTGGTTAACTCAGTATTTTTTCATTATTTGGTTTTTACAATATCAAAAGGTCTGAGTGCTTTTATGGATGGATGACTAGAGAATTTATTTTTGTGAAAAGGATCTCTTTTTTAGTTAGGAAGCGATTCTAAAAATGCCTGAAAAATCCTTAATGATATTTATTCTACTCATATGACCTAAAAATAACTAAAGCAATTTGAATAGGAATGAAAAATCCCTTGCATATGGAGTTTCACTCTAAGTGGAAGGCAACCTACTCTCAGATCAAACAGTGAGGTAAAAGTCAGGATTTTCTAGTTTCAAATTGCAATTTTGATACTTTGCAAAAGTACTCTTAGTGGCTTTGAGCACATCACAGAATTTCTTCATTAAGTCAGCTCTGTGAATTACTTGCTACTGCTGTAGAAATGTGTTAACATTTTAAAAGTACTAAATAAATCACATCATGCTACTTTGTAGTTGGGGTGTGTTTGGATATAACCTGCAGCTTCATTTCATGTAGACCTTTCCACCTCAGCTTGTTGGTTGGGTTCCTTTGGGAATTATTGCTGGAGAGCAAGAGGTTAATAGATAATCTGATATATAACCTGTTAAAAGCCTGTTTGGGCCTCAGGAAGAAAAGGTTCCTCTTTCCTGCTTTGCACTCTCTAATCACTCTCTGATCTAAGAGTGTTGGAGCACTTTGCCAACTTCCATGAGCTCAGCCTCTCAACCCCAGCAGCAGCAGGGCAGCTCTGCTGATGGTTGATGAGGAGAAAATTGAGGCTGAGAGGAGCTTATACCAGCAGTCTAGACTCAGGTCTGAGTCTGAAGGTGCTGTTTTTTGAGACTGGCTCAAGGTTGCTTGGGAAGGATGTGTCATGTCATGTCCAGGTCCATAACCTATAGCTCCAGGCTCTTTACAGCCAGATTACCCCTGGCAGGACTGCCAAACATCCCTCTAAATGGAGCTCCATACAGAGTTGTAGCTGCTTGAACCTGGGGTGATTGTCACTGTATTAGAGCCCAGCCAGCATCCCTGACATGATAATGTGTCCTAGACCAACAAAAAACTTGGTGCTGTGTTTTCAAAGAGGTATTATTTAGTATTGAATGGCCTTCTCTGTCTTTTTCATTATAAATGGAGATGAATCCAGGTTTGTTCTAAGGCCATAGTCCTTGGTGCAGCTGATGAGAATGTTACAGTGTGTAATGAAAAGCCTGTTCCTGTGAAATCTCTCAAATAACAGTCCTCCTCTGTGCATGCAGGGGTTCAGGGACCCCCAAAGCGTGGTCCACAGGAGTCTGATGCACGGGGGCTAAAACAGCTGCACACACACACTGTCCATCTGCAATGCCAGGAGCACCCTGCCTTAGCTCCGTGTAAGAGCCTGGAGAGCAGCATCAGGTTGCAGTAAGAAGGAAGAGGAGCCTTTTTGGGGGCTGAGACACTGTGCACTGGTGTTCAGGCTGGTCTCTGTGCTGGAATCTGGTACAGAGAATGAAGTGCCTTTTCTTTCATCTGGAAATTCCATCTTCACTGATTTTCATAAACCAAAAAGACAAAGAGGATTGCCTTGAACACCTAGTCTGACCTTCTGGCTAATATGCTCCACAGGGCTTCCCTGAATTAATTCCAGTTTAAATTAAAGAAAGATTAAAAGAAGCAGAAACTGGATTCTTCTACCAGGTCCCCAGGTTCCTCAATGAACTCACATTTCAAAATTTCAAAATTTCTAATATTATAACTTCTGCAGTTACTATTTCTTCTCCAGTTTCTTTCTAGTGCAGATCTGGATTAGAGAACACCATTTTGTGTGTGGTTTTTCCATTCCTACCAAAGGCTTTGCAAAGGCAGCAGGCTGTAAGGAAGGACTTGTTGCAGAAACACTGGAGGGCTGGGTAGGGTCAGGATGGATCCAGTTCACTTCACTGTGTTCCTGAGAGAGCTTCAGGGAGCAAAGACACCCTGCACAACAGCCTGGCAGCAAAGGACTGTGAGGAGGCCGGGTGTGCTTACAGGGAGATGAGCTGGAATTCCTGTCCCTAAGACCTGGAGGTGTGGAAGGAAGCTATCTAAGTAGATTGTCAGCTTAAGATTATTTTGATAAGATTTGAAGTTAGCCAGCAGATGAGATGGCTTAGGAAAAAGATACTCCACATTGCAGGACCTGCTGGAATTCTAACCAGTAAACCCCAAACTCGTGGGCCTCAGAACCATGAAGCCAGAACCTGTGGCTTCTGCACTGTAGGAGGAAAGACAGCAGCCCTGGGTGGCTGTTTGAGAAGTCAGGTGTCTGTTTCCCATTTTTGCTCTTCTCCATCCCCTCTTCTCATGGAACATGACTGCCTTTGGGGCAGGGCTGCACTGGAGCCTGAAGCACCTTCAGGTCAAGGTGCCTGCTCAGCTTGGCCACTGAAAGCCTCTTGGTATGAAGCAGCAATGATCAGACTGCACAAAGATCTGTAGTCTGGTAACTCTGTGAGATAACTGTCTGGGGTGAGTGTCCCAACATCGGATTGTTTGCAGTATGAACGTACTTGGGTTGCCACGTGGGGAACAGTTTTCTCCACTGATGCTTGCTGTCCAGCAGGGAAAGGCAGTGCAAGCCAAAGCTCTCATAGAGAGAAGGGTGGTGGGAGCTCCTGTCCTGACATATCAATCATAACTAACTCTTCTCCTCCCATAGTTCAACATATTCTGAAAACACAGCAGTTTTCTGCACTCTGTTGGGCTGCCAAAATTCTCCAGTCAACACCCCAGTGCCAAGCCACTCACTCAACCTGCCCACGTGTCTGATTCACCCTGTTTCCACTGACAGTGCTCTGTGTCCTCATTCCTCTAATCTGCCATGGTCACTGAGCCACCTGCCTGTCAGCTCTGTCCAGCTGAGATGCCAAACAAAAGTCCAGCACTAACTGTTGGTATTTTGTAGAAATATTTTACCTGTGAAAGTATTGCATCAAATGCTGGCTTCTAAGGTAAACCTGATTTCCTGTACAAAATTTGACTGCTTTTCCTGACTCCATTTCCAAGATAATTTCTTGCAAATCCCTAAAGCAATGAAAGGTCGTACAAAAAAAGGCCACAGAATATTTATGTCAGAACATGCGTATTATTTTCTTTCTGTCAAAGTCTGTATAAAGAGAAAAAGGACTTTATTTAAGAAGCCCAAGGAGACTCATGGCTACCCAGCTTCAGTGCAGCAGATAAGAGACACTTGCAAATGGTGCTGACAGCTCGAGGCAGATTGCTGGGGATTAGCAGAGTTGTGACGGGAGCACGCCTGACCTCTTAACTGGCTCTGCTCTCCAGTCTCCAGCCCTGCTAATTACCATGTAGCACAACTAAATAAATAATGCATGCTGCATGCCTCTGAACTTATAAACAGGCAAATGTTACACAATCATGTGGACCTTCCCATTAATGGTGCTCTGTGGTGCCCTCTCTGCTTGAGCAGACAGTGTGAGAGGGCATCTGTCCTGCTGCTTACCGTGAGACTCAGGCAGAGGTGATGCTTTTCATTTCTGCATTTCCTAGAAGCTTGCTACTAATGCTGTGTCTCACATCCCTAATCCATAATGATATGGCTGGGAGCAGTTGATTTGCATGAATCACTCACATCTTGGCTTTGGCCACTATCAGTTCACGTTGTAAAAGCTTTTCAATTGCTTTATTCAATGATAAACAGCAATAAGGAGACATTTCCAGTGTCTGTTTATAGGATTTAGTGACAAGATTGGTTCAGAAGTAATGTATGCAAAGGCATTTTCAAATCTGCCCATGGAAACATTTGGGAAAAAATTGGTTGTTTTCAGAGCTAACCTCATGGTGTAATTCCAAGATGAGCCATATAGCTGATTGGAAATTTTAATAAAAAGATTTTTCATTAGAAGATGCTGACTTGAAATGATCAAAAACACATGCAGCACTCTGCCAGTTCCAACAAAACTGAAGGCAACAGGAATGGCATCTCCTGTCTCAGGCAGGAATTACCCAAGGGAATACTCCAGAGAGTGAGTATTGTGTGAGATGCTGAATACCCATTGTCAAACATTTCCTTTGAATCAGAAAGCCTAGATACCTAAATCTGGGAAACTGTCCCCTGGCCAGGAGGATGTCCTGGTGGTCACCCTGATGGCTGTGCCAGGATGCCTCTCCCATTTATGGAAAACTCCTGAAAGGTTTTGGGTGCCACGTAAGGAGGAGTGGGCATCTTTCAGGTTTAGTAGAAAAGCCATTCCCTCTCCAGGGTCACAGCACACACATGACCACCCTGCAGTACTGGAATCCAGCATAAACCACTTTCTTTCCTGTTTTGCCTGCAAAACACTTGCTCTTGGCAGTGCAGAGCAGCCTCTGAGGTGTCATGTGCTGAGCCATGGGTGTGCTGAGCCTGATGTGGTGTCCCAGGCTCCCCTCTGACCTTGGCTGAGCCACCTCCAGCTGCACTCCCTCCCTTCCTCTGCAGGCGGGGAGCAATCCTGCCTGTCACTCGGGGTGAGCTGGGAAAGGAGGAATTTTCTTGCATGACTTGCCTGCTGTGCAGCTCCACAGAACCAGGTCTTAAAGCTATTGTCGTGTTTGCCCCTCATGGAGAAAATAAATAGGCCAAATAAATAAATGAAAAAGGCCAAAGGCTTTTTGTCGATGGCCATTCTTTAATTTTGTGTGGCTTTTTTCCCCTGTAACTTACAGGAAGGCCTTTACTATCAGTTGTCATAAATAAATTAATGAGGCTTTATTAAAGACCATGCATTCCTGTAAACTTTCCCAAAATTTAATATCTGTCCTTTCAGGCCTTCCTGAGAATTCAGAGTATTTCTTGGGGCACTATTATAGTGTGTTACACTGCCTTCTTCCTGTACAAGGTTAATAAGGAAACCTTGCCATAACCAATATTTCATCTGTCCAACATCTCGTTACTGTTGCTTCTGAAGAAAAAAAACTGTAAAGATTTTCATCCCTAATGGAAATTAATTTCCTTGATCACAGAGAGAATAACGTCACCTGTAAATATATAATTAAGAGCTACAACCTTTAGCCATTTCTGGAAGCTTTTCCTTATCATAACATTGATAGCATTGTAGTCAGATTAACTTTGAAGAGGAATGTTTTATGCTTTATCCTTTTTGTGGCTGTGGATATGTCATGAGGTCACATCCATATTAGTATGTTTGGCCTGTGCTGTTCAGTAATTAATTCAGTCATTATTAAAATAACTTGTTTAGATATTAATTTTGGTTTCAGTCAGTGCTTTCCCATTTGCATTAATATCTGCAAAATTTCAGATAAAAATACTATAATGAATTTCCTGACATAATAGATGCACTGGGGGTGGCTCTAAGGAGCTCCAAAGTGAGAGTTACCTATTGGTGCATGAGTGACTATGTTTGGTTTTAGGAGTTTTTCTGTTTTGTTATTACTGTATATTCTTGATAAATAGACCAGATGGAAGGTTTTTAAAAATCTGCATGAGGCTAACAGTCCTTAGCAGTTCAGATAATTTTATTTGGCTGAATACTGATGTGGGAAATTTAACTGGAATACTCTCCCATTTACCAGGCCATCTGAAAACATGATATGGATTTGGAGTTCCTGTGACTGCTAGCATGATTATGTGGCCCACATGTTAAGCAAACTTTGTTGCCACTGAACTGTCAACTACAGCACATTACCTTCTGTCCTGTGAAGGCAGGTTCCTGATGGAGTTCATAAATTCAGGTGACCAGTGGCCAGCCTCTTGGGTTGCACCCTGCAGACCTGTTGAGGTTGGGCATGAGGCAGTGTCATAAAATCCAACCTGCATGATTAATTTCTTCTGTTTCAGTAATGCCAGCAGTGTACTATGCCCTGTAGGAACAGTAACTACACCAAATACCTTATTTTTAAGTCAGCAGAGGGATAGAATGTATTTCCAAGGATGTTTCTTTGAAAAATATTTCAATGGTTTCATTATTTCGCATCATTGCTTGACTATATTTTTTGTGCATGTCAGTAGAGAAATGAGTCTCAGCTGGGGCTCAGAGATGAGTCTGTACCCTTACAGAGCACACTCAGTCTGCTAAATAGCCAAAGGATAGCGCCTTAATCACAAACATTATATGTAGGATTATTTTTAACTTTCCCTAAAAACTTAGAACAGCAAACCTTAAGACATTTGCATTGACTTAACAAGGGCTAGGCATAATTTTGTTCCAGAAACAAATCACAAAACTTTGCTTTTTCAAGTTTCTTTGCTGCGGTGGATCCAGACCCAGAGAATCAGTTATGGGCCTCCACGTGTAGGGTGGGATTCACTTTGCAAGTTAGGCAAGGTTATGAAGTCTTTCCCTGGGGATGCCTGGGCAAATTAGTGCTTTCCTCTTTGTCTCTCTCTTATTCAACATCTATCTTGGGAAAAACAGTGGCAGCACTGAAAAGTGATGAGAATCAATCTCATTAGTGAGTAGAAAACAAGAAATCCAGCTCTTCTGGTGAACACAACTGTGGTGAATCCTCACCTTGTGAGGGAAGCAGCAGAGAAGGCTTCAGTGACCACAAAACTGCTCATGCCTGAATGGACTCAGCTTCCCAGTGTCCTGCATTCACTCTTGGCCACAACCCACTGTAAAACTTTTCCTGTTGGGTTGGAATCTGTTGCCTCTTTTGGGTCTTGGCTGTTTATCATTAGCCTGTTCTGCATCTGCTGCAGGGGCTTGCTGAGCCCAGAGGTGAAGGATGCTTGTGACATCTCTCCCTAGGAGCCGCTGCTGCCTGTTGATAAGGAGGGCTCCCTCCTTCTCTCCTGCTCTTTTCTGCCTTCTGCAGGCTTTGGGTTAATTTGCTCTTTGTCTAAGCAAAACCTAAATCTATGGGACACAAGTCCCAGCAGGGACTTTTGAATGTCACCTATGTGACCATAGAAAGCCCAAATGTGCCTATTTATTAATGTGTACTTTTCTGTAATAAAGGTTGCAACTTTGGGCTTTCCTGCCTGTAACTGTTCTTTTCTTCTTTCAATTATTTGTGTCTTTTTAATACAAAATACTTTGAATCTATTTCTGTTGCTAGATGGTATAGAGTAATGATAGGCATTCATGGTATTCTTTGTTGAGCTGCAGAAAATGTATTAAAAGCATTAAAGCTTTATTTTTCTCTTGGAATGTCATACTACTTAGAAACTAACATCTTCATCAAGGCTCACTTATGAAAGGACACTGCAACTTCCTGTGCTTATTGACAGTCCTTGGAGCTTATTTTCCTCCCTGCTTGTTTTCTGGAGACTCTGTTTGGAGTAGGTAAGGTCACTGAAACCATGGAGCGATGTGAGAAGATCCAGAAATTAGATGGCTGAAATAACAGTGATTGCTTTTAACGGGATTTCTCTTTTTCTCTGTTTGCAGGCAGATGGGAGAAAAAGGTCTGTACTGCAGTCATTTACATGATTGCCTACTTTGTCCCTTGACCTGAGAACCTGGGCAGTGATAGGTAGCATAAGTGACAGGCAATGAGAGGCCAAAAGAACGAGAGTTTTCTGTGTTTAATGTGTCCCTACTGCTTTTACTGAATACAGCTAATTTCTGTCACTTCCACAGAGAGGCATTTTAAAGTTGAATAGTGATTAAAGGGGGAAATCCAAGCTATCTGGCTTTCTTTATGTGAAAGGTCTGCATTAATAGTTGATATTGTTAACAGTTCAAAGGCAATGGATGAGTTTTCTGTATATTGTGTCAGTCTTTGTGGCAAATAAACATCTCTGCCAACACTAAAGAGCTCAAAAGATTTATTGCTCATCTGAATTCATCTTTTTACTGATAAATGGTGGTGGGTGGGAGTCTTAGAATTGAAAGCAGAAGTATTTAGCAAGACAAATTTGGGATGACAGCAACCTTCTGAATTAAAAAAAATTTTAAAAAAGAGACTGCAACAGAAAAAGTCAGTGAGGAAAACTTGGACAAACTTCTTGGGAATAAGGAAGCTGGAGGAGAATTGGACAGGAAAAACTCTATTTCTCAGAAATCTAGGACAAGTTATGAAGCTGCTTGTGCAAACAAGTGTGCTTGATTTCATGCCTAATGCATGCACAGAGGAGGGAGTGATGGAAGCGGCCCCAGCATGGCCCAGCTGCTGCTGACAGAGGCTGCTGACTGCAGGGATGGAGCCAGTGGAACAGGGAGCCTGCTGCTCAGCAGGAACACCTGAGAACAGCCAGGGGACCCTGGGGGATGGAGGGAGAAGTGCTCTGATAGACCTGCTATGGGTGTGTCCCAGATTAATTCCAACGCACGCCAGATCAGCGTGCGGGAGTACAGGAGATAAGCTTATCAGCTACAAAGCAGTAATACAGTGGTAGTTATCTTTCCCAGGAAGGTTTATGAAAAGGATTTGTTTTTCTAGCCAAGCCCACAGCTAAGAAGCCAAGAGGCAGGTTGTGGGGTTTTTAATCACAGAGCTAGTGATTTGTTGACGGCCTTAAAATAAGTTATCTAATAAACAAAGCCACGGTTTAATTACTTGGTGCTTTTGAGGTAAATGATGTGATCTAATATTAGAAAGCAAAAGACCATTCAAATATTTCATTACAACCTTTAAAATTGCCACCATAATTTCTTCTGCTAGGGCCAAATAACTTTCTGCTGCTGTGGTGAGAAAGCTTAATTACATACAATTCATGACTTAGGTAATTTTATATAAAAGCTACACACACAGACATGCTTGAATTTTTTAAAAATAGAATAATCTGGAAGCCAACAAGAAGAATTGATGAGGGTTTTAGATAATGGGCTCCTGTTATTTTAAATCTGAACACAATTTTAAAGTGTTCTGAAAATGTGGACCAAATAAGTAGAAGACCTTTTTGGAGTTCAGGTAAAGGTAAATGTCTTTAGTGTCATATCTGGGTCCCGTGTAACAGTTTTGGTCTAATGTGTAAGAATCTTGAGGATTTTTATGGGTATGGTTTTTCTGAAAAACACAGAAGGGTCCTTCAGAATTTACCACCTCTGGGTGCAAAAGCACTCAATAAAATGATTGAAAGCAAAAATTATGCCTATCCCTCTTAAAGGCCAGGTTGTTTTGCTCATCATACTCAGTCTTGAAGACATCGTGCAGTTTGCCCCATTGCTAATTCCATTTATACAGTTGTCAAACACAATTTGTTTATAAAGAGTTTGAATTACCTTGGAAACAGAATATTCTTTTGCTGACACAGCAGATGGGAAACCTGGAACAGTGGAATCCATATACAGTGAGGGAAGTGAGGAGAACCAGGTTCAGATAGCCACCAAACACATCCATGGTCAAGAGGCAGCTCCAAGGTTGGGCAGGGAAGCCCATCCATGAGGGTCAGCACATGGCCAGGTGCTCCTATCCCTGGAATATATCCCAGTGAAAACCAGGAGAAGAGACCTAAGCCCTGGGTCAAGCCTGGTCCACAGATCCTTTTCCCTCAGCTGAGCTGCTCTGACAGCAGTCACACCCAGGATCACATCCCTGCCAGAGCAGCCCTCAAAGGGAGCAGCTGGAGGAGGACAGGGGCTACAGAGCCTGGTGTGCAGTCTGCCCATCCCTGCTCCCAAATCGCTCAAACACAGCTGCAGCTTGCAAGCTGGGCTTCCCAGGCAGCTCTCCTGCCAGGTGACACAAGCCCTGGGCTCCTCCAGGGCTGCAGTGGGGCTCTGAGGTTAGGTGACTCTGCTTTCCTCTCCCCAAACCTGCACCAGTGCCTGCCCTTCACCCCCATCACAACAGAACATCACTCCACTGTTACTGTCATATTTTCTGCAAAATCCCTTCACTGGGATTTCTTCTCCTGGGAAGCTGTGAAGCCTCAGAGAAAAAAGAAAACAGTATGATCTCATTTGCTTCTCCCGTGTTTTGCTGCTTTGGAATGGGGTTTGGAGATTGCTTCTCCAGCTGGTCATTGTTTGATTGGTTTCATGTGAATTGTTTTAACTTAACGACCAATCACAGCCAGCTGTGTCGAACTCTGAACAGAGAGTCACGAGTTTTCATTATCATTCTTTGTAACTTTTTGTAAGTATCCTTTCTCTATTCTTTAGTATAGTTTTAATATAACATTCTTTAATATAATATCATATCATAAAATAACAAATTAGCCTTCTAAAAACTTGAAGTCAAATTCATCTTTCCTCCCCACGACAGAGGACCCCGAAAATACCACACTCCACCCTCATCTCTCCTGCTCCACCTGCCTGGCCCTTGGAGGCTGCCCATCCCATTGGAGGCCCTAGCCAGCAGCATCACCTGGACTATTGGTTAAAATAAATGGCAATTAATAGTTGTGACTGCTGCTGCTTTCCATTGAGCAGACTTGTGTAACTCTCAAACTCTTAATGGTGTTTTTTGGTTGCTCCTCACAACCACCAATCAGGGAGATTTTATTTGCCATCCTCTCTGGAGCACATTTTCAGAAATTCATCTGAGCTGATGCCTGTCTGCCTATCTCAAGGCACACACTGGTAAGGAAGATGAAACTGCTCAGTTTGTGGATACATATTTCACAATGGATTTGATCATGACTGTGAATATGGTTCCCATCTTTTTAGTGAAAGGCTCTAGCTGTCTGAGTAGGCAGAAACTAGAAATGCTAACCCAGAAATAATATCTTTTGAAAGTAACCTTGACTGTCTTAACTGAAAATGTACCTTCAGGGAGCTGATGAATTCAGTTGATGAGGACTTTTTTAAAGAGCAGACATGCAGAACAGGGAGTTTGTTCACTTTGTTCACAAGCATTAAGGTAGTAAAACATGAGTTTTCTTAAAAAATGAACAGACCTACTCAGGATTCAGTAAAGAGCCAAGTGAATAACCATATGTTATTCCTTCCCACTGCTTTTCTTAGCTGCTTTTCTTTATTAATGTGAAGGCAATCCAGGAACAAAGCTTGCTGATTAGCACTGAACACAGCTATGCCAGGGAAGGACTGAATCCTGGCCTTTTTGGGAACTTAAAACTTAATGATTTTTTTCCCAAATTGGTTGACATATTTTAGTTAAGAATTCAAATTTTAAATATAAGTAAAACTAAATATCTTAGACTTCTATGAAGTCTTGGGTTAACAAGGACAAGATGTAGTCAGATTTGGACATTGTAAAGATAAGAAAATTCTATGTACTGGGGCACTTTTTCTGAATGAAGACAGAAGGGATGCAGAGGAAATTACTTATAAAAATGTGCTAGCCCTGCAGACCTGAGTACACAGGCAAAATCAGTGCAGAGTAGGTAGTTTTGTTCCATTGGTTTTGGGATGTCTTACTGCTTCTCTATCTGAGTTCTCACTTTCTTCTTCCATTATCACACACATCTCTGTCCAGAGCTGAGCTGAGCTGCTCTGCTCAGGCTGGCCAAGTGCCCATGTGCACCCTTGCAGATAAGCTCATCTGAGATAGGGCTAGCCAGTCTCTTCCCTCTGTCTCAAATCCACAGCAGTGGCTAATTTTGCCACTTTCTGCAAAGTCTAATCCAGCTGTCATAATTAGGGCTATTTCTTTGATTTTTTTTTTTTTTTGCTAAACAGAAAAAGGATAAATAGTTCAAAACTTGAGAGGTGAAATTGGTATGTCTGTCATGCGATCTCTTCTAGTGAACCCAAAGAGCCCCAATCACTGATACCTCTGCAGGTACTTTCACTCCCTGCTTACTTCTCTTTCAGCCCCCAGAGAGCAACAAGATTTATTTTCTGGGTCTGTCATGGTTGTCACACAGAGCGTGGTACTTCACCATGAAAATGTGACCTAGCTAATACAGCTGACAGTGGTCATGGAAACAAAGTGTTGGTTTCAGTTTGGGATCTTTATCCTTTTCAAAACCCTCTTGATCTCACCACCTTCATGTCAACTGTTTATTTTAACAGAGGCCATCCTATCATAGAAATCCCAACATTTTCAGTGATTTTTAAATTTTGAAATTCATTCATAGTATTGGGGTTGCACCTGATGTTTTGTGGTTTTGATGCAGCCCTGAAGTGGATGCTCCTGTACACCAGAATAATCTATCTGCTTTGGCATCTTGTCTTCCAGTCCCGCTTTATCACCTGTGGATAAATCAGCAACATTTCCCTTTCTGATGAGAGAAGACAGTAATTTTTCCCAGAGTATGCTTGCTCCTTTGAGAAATCAGATTTTTGTTTCCTGCTTAGAGCAGTGTTTGCAGTCTATCATTTCAGTTATCTTATCAAGGCACCAGCAACTTCCCCACGTGGGGCTGCACAGTCCCAGGGCTGCAGTTTTGCCCGTTAACCAGGCTTGCAGAACCTGTCCCAGGTGTTGTCAGGGTGGGTGCTCAGGCACAGCTGAACAGCCTTTTCTACAGGCCAAGCTGCAAACAGTCTGACTGTCACCACTCTCAGGGCTTTGCTGCTGCTTGCACAATGATCTTCCCCCATGGAATTCCCATTGCTGGGGATGGTTGTCATCCACCTCAGCTCAGCATGCACTTTTGTCAACAGTTCTCCAAACTGTTGCTGCTTCCCAAACTTTTACTAGTTTATTCCATCACAAAGCCAATACTGGGACAATGACAGGAGCCTCTGTAACTTTGAAAGGGAGAAATCTGACTGCTGTACAGTTTCCCAATGGTAATTTAGCTTTTTAAAAGATATTCTATAAGAGGAATGTAGTCCTGCAAAACTCTACATATCTGTGAGCACTTGGAGAGCTGGGCAGTTCAGTGAACTTCTTTTCATTATGCTGATGGAAGTTTTTTTGCTGATAACACACTTTCAATAAACATCAGGCCTTTGGAACAACTATCAGTCCTTTGTATTTAGGGTTAAATTAGCAGTTCTCAGTTTATTTGAGACCTGTTTTAAATATCCCAATTCTTGCAGAATTTTTAGCTGACCTTAGGATATCATTTGCTGATAACCTGGGAGCTGGGAGAGGTGGACAGTTTTATGCTGCCTCTCTGTGACTGTCAGAAGTGACAGGTACACAGCCCAAGCCAGAAGGGTCATTGTACATTGCTGCAGCCTGTGTTCAGCTGTGAAAACACTGTTTCCTCTATCCTTTCTGTCCACTTCACCTTGCCAAGACCATTTTTTAACTTCACTTGGTCTAAGTTAGGTTATTATCTATTTGTAATAACGGATTAAAGTTATTTAAGATTACTGAAATTTTCATAAACTCATAGAATAAGCTAGGTTGGAAAGGACCTCAAAAGATTGTCTGTCCTATCTTTGATAGGGTAGGTTTTATTCAATTCTGATCTGATTTTACTTTATTTTTTCTAAGCAAACCTCTAGATGAGCTCAGACAGTGGTTAAATTCGATTATGCATTTTCTCACTGGCTAATGGTGCTTTTCCTTGTTGGGTATTGCTGTGTGGCAAGGTGGCAGGGGAATGGCTTGGTGTCCTCCAGTCTCATTCCCTTGCTCCCCCTCTGCAGGCAGACAGAGTGGCATTCAGAGAATGAATCCTGGCTACTAACCAGAAGCACCTTCTGTGCTGGAAAAGGTATCACAGGTTGTGTCTTAAATGACAGAGAGAAAGAGCTCTTTGCTCTTGGTGGGTATCCTGGCTGTGTCTCAAAAACCCTCACTGGGGTAGGACTCAGGTGCCATGCTTCCCAAGGGAAGGAAATGCTGTTCCCTTCTTGGAAGCAAGTGGGCTGGGCCCTTTGCCTGCCTAGGTACAGTTTATGGTCAATGAACAGCTGATTCTTTGCAGCTTGCTGCAGTGGGCCAGTCCTTCAATGATTCTAGCAATGGTTAAACCATTAACCATTTCAGTCTCTCACACCTGTAAATTCTCATTGGTGCGGGGCAGATTTTCTCCATCCTTTAGCTGTTTTAGCTCTTCCTAGACAATTTTAGTCTAAAGCATTTTCCCTGCACTAAAACTGTCTGGATGTTTCACAATGAAAGGAAAGGCAGGGTCCCAACCTGCATCAGTCAGCCTCTTCCAAAAGCATAAATACTTTATTGGGCCAAATAGACATCCAGTGGCTCTCTGCCATTCCTGCCTCTTGCCTATGCTTTGATTTCTTCCCAGAGTTGTTGTTAGTGGTGTTATTTTCTAATATCCTTGTTCTAGTTTATATCTGTTCTCAAATTCCAGATTGACCAAAGTCTTTATCCATGTACAGGAGGAACTCAGTCTGCAGTAATTACAAAAATGTCTTTGTTTTTCTTTCTGCTCTGGTTGGGAGTATCCATCAGAGCTCAACTCTTGCTTGTCCTTGTGGCCATACCCTGGGGTTATTTCTGCAAGATGTCCTCCTGTTTCTTTACCTGTGCAGTTGTCCTTAAACATGCATGGCCATGCCCTCCAACCTCCACACACACACATAAATACATACATTTGTATATGTATATATGTCCCTGCACCCCAAAATACTCAACACTGTTATTTCATGCAGAGCATTTAAACAGTTACTGTGCACTGTACCTAGATTTTAACTTTTAACTAGAAATGTGTGTTTCTCTGTCATTTTTAGTGATGTGAATGGTGGTAGCTAGCCCTACTGGTTTCAGTGAAGTTTAACCTGATTTGAAAATACCCTTTTTAAGTTGAGAGAGTCAAGCCACGTCCTCAAAACTGGCACCACCAATGGTGGCCTTTGGGGCAGCTGCACCTGAACCCCAAGTGTGAGCTGACAGGGTCAAAACATTCTCTCCCCAGCCAAAGGGAAGAAGTTTTTTCCACTGAGAGCTGCAGTGGATGTGGTAAAATACCAAGGAGGTAGAAGAAAGAGAGAGGTAAAAGTGCCTGAAGACACTGTAGTAGGCTCTGTAGATAATTTTTTCTGGAAGCACAATAAGGCAGTGTTATATATTGATTCAAATATGATGAATATAAAGAAGTAGGTGGATAGATTTATTTTAAAATGCAGAGGAAAAGTCAGCTGCACATCAGGATATAAATGAGAAGGTTTGACTGTAAATGAGATGGCACAGTAAATGACAAGGTGTATGAAAAGGAAGCTTTATGGCAATGACAGTAACTTGTTTTGTTCTCACAGCCTGGAAACCTGAGAGACTGAAAGAACAAAAATGTAAATGAGTGCTTGGAGTTTAGTGATGTGTACAAACCTCAGGCTGGAGTCTTGCTTAGCCTGGAGGTACCAAACTGAAATTTTAAAAAGCTGGAGTAATACAAAGCTGAAATAAGAGATAATCAGGCTCTGTATGAACCATAAGAGTTCATCATGACAATCTGGGCTCATTGTAATGGGTGAAAGCTTCACACCAGACAAGGATACTTCAGGTGGCAATGGAAGGAGTTGGGAAAAGGCCATTTTAGCCAAGGAGGAGGTAATGTATCCCAATATTGTCATACATTTTCTGGCTTTCACTAATGACTGTAAACATTCTTGTAGTGAGTCAGTAAGTGACTGCCATGGCCAAGTTCATTAGTACAGAGATCTGGAACATCTGTTTGCACGGGCAAATTAACACACACAAATTTTCCCTGTTGGTCCTACTGAGATCCATAAAAGTGTTTGTCTGAATCAGAGTCTAGGAAAAGCAGTTTATTTTTTCCTCAAGTGGAATCCACATTGCAGGATGTTCTATTTAAAGAACCCAAACAACTATTATTAGCAATTCTTTGCAATCTTTTTTTTTTTTTTCCCAGATGTAGTTCATGTGCAAATACTGATGGCGAAAGGAAGATTTTGTTTTCATGATATGGCAATGATGCTGCAAAACTCTGCTACAAAAATAATCTATAATCTGGAATTCTGTTATTTCAGAGTTTGTGCTGAATATTTTCTGCTTTTCTAAGGGAGGATTATAATTCAGAAAAGATTTTATAGATTTAGTAGTAGTAGTAGTAGTAGTAGTAGTAGTAGTGGTGGTAGTAGTAGTAGTAGTAGTAGTACAGAAATTGTGGAGAGAAACAAAAACAAGTATGAAAGGTTCTGATTTGTGTGTTTATGTTAGAAGTGTGGCTATGGACAGGATGATTGGAGGTAAGAGCTACCCTCTCCAGCAACAGAATTTTCATTATTTCCTTTACTCCTGAAAAGGTTCTGTTGAGGAAATGATAACAGAGGAGCTGCTCATGAAAACTCTTTACCTTTTCCTTAATCCTTTCCTCTTCAGTGAGGTTGTTTTCAGCTAGAGGAGAAATAACCATTGTACTGTTCTGTACAGAATGTGCAGCCTGGAAATCTGCTTTTTGGGAAGGCTTACAGATTGCTGCAGTGTGGGCTAGGGACGCTTTAATGCACATGCATGAGATTGTCTTTGTATTTCCGTGAACATCAAGGGTTATTGCTCCACAAAGAAATTATTGACTCTAGGTTGCTCTGGTAAATGTTTGCCCTGAGGTCAATAAATCTTGATATTCATCTCAGCAGAAGTCAATATCTACCTATTAGCATTATTTTTTAAGTTGAGATTATTGATAAGAGTACAAAATGGCCAGGTGCAGGTGACAGGCTGCTGATAAACAACTTGAAGATGTCAAGTGAGAACTCTTATGTGACAGAGAGAGAGGCAAACTGCTGGCATCAAGAAGACACAGCCTAGCTTTTAAAATATATCAGCTACATCTGAAATGTTGCAGTACACAGAGCACCAGTGCTTGCACCTCAGGCATCCAGGGAAAGAAAGAATTACTTAGTCACTGTGTATTTACCAAATAAAAAATCTACATGGAAGATACTTTTAAATGCAGACAAATAGTAATATTTTGGATGCTTCATGCATTCAGCGGTATTTATTATTGTGCATGCTTCTTAAAAAGTAGCAGCTAGAGTAGCAAAGAGACAAAACATAATCAAATATCTTGGATATATGCTTTCTCCCCTCATAATGTGGCAAATACCCTGTCAACAGCTACTCAAGAATGTATTGTGCTTACAACCATGAGGAAAAAAAGCCTAGAGAATTAAAAATGTCCCCTAATGCAGTCTGCTGGCATTTCTAGGGGACCCTTTATTGTTGAAGCTTTCTCAGAAGCAAGATAAAATTTCTAGTGAAAGCAAGGAAAAATAAAACAGTAGAAATAAAGAAAATAACCCTTCATTTTGTTTTCATCAATGGAGATCAATAAAATGGTTAGGGGGAGGAATTTATACTCTCTCCTCACTTATTTTCAAAAAACTACAGAAAATAAGGGAAATTTTGTGTTGATTATTCTTATTGTTGTGTCTAATGCTACAGCACAATACAAAACCAGAAATATTTACATCCAGATCCATACTGTACAAAAGGCTCCATGTTTGAATTGGTAATAGTCACTCCAGGACAGCTTTCATCTTTCCAGAGCACAAACATCTCTAAGGGATGTAATGATTTTATTTCATTGTATTATCTCCATTTTTTACTTTTCATGCAAGTCGCAAAGGAAGAAAAATAAAGGAAATAATGGATTTTTAATAGTGCTATGGTTCTGAAGATAGATATTCTCAAGAAAAGGATCCAAAGTAGTAGTTGAAGAAAACTGCTTCATGATACCTTTGATAATGTAAGAAGGAGGAAAAATCAGATGGAAATAATTACTTGCCTTTTAAAAAGCAAATAAAGATAGAAGATTCTTCACAAGAATACAGGAATCAAAAGCAGTTCAAGTCCCATAACTGTAAAGGGAAAACTTGCTATATACTCACTGAAAAGTGCAACAAATAAAACTTGCTATATACTCACTGAAAAGTGCAACAAATAAAACTATCTGAACTACATTTCGTGAAGAGACCATCAAAGCTGAACAAATTCCAGCTGGTCTTCTGGAAGGAGAAATTTTGAGGACGAAATTTGTTAAATAACCGAAAGGATGTGATAAGATAGTCTAGATCTATTTAAATCTGCTTTTTGGGGTTCCTCATAATTGTGTATGTATCATGAAATAGAAAATGTATTGGCAGAGACTGGGTTGTAAACCCTTTTATTAAAGTTTAAAATCTTAATAAAACCCAACCCAACTTCTATATAGTAACAGGCTGTAAAATGACTGACCTGCAGAAACCAGGTCTTAGTTAGACAAAGATTCTCATGTAGATGGATGCACTGACTTGGTGTCAGATGACTCACAGGAGAACAGGGCCACAGATGAGAATGGATTTTTTACTACCACCACCTCAAAAATGATAATAAAAGAAATAATTATGCTGTATGGTGGAGAGAATGGCCATGGCCTTGTGAGCACGGGGAGGTCTTAAGACACCTCCAAGGTAGACATCTAACTCTGATTCCTTTATAGTTGAGTAAGAGAAAGAAGTTGCTTTTTTCTGGTTTTGTATGAGATGTCTACTCCAAAACCTCAGAAATGTCTGGTTTTTTTCATTGCCACTTTTTATTATGCCTCTAAACAAAATCTGAACAGCAATTCAGACACACCTGCTCACCAAACCAGAGCCCACATTTGAGCAGGTGAGCCCCCCTCCAAATGCTTTAGACTGCAAACATGTATTTCCTAGAGCCACATTTCAGAAAATATGTAATACATATGGACCTGTAACCTTAGAAGACAACCAAAACCAGATGAGCTCCACTTTATTGTATTGATTCAGTGAGGGCCTTAGACTTTGTTGAGAGGTTGATTTTAAACTTTAAATATTCCTGTCCATATTCCCTGGTGTATCAGCAGATAAATGTTTTATACTCAATCTGAGATCTAATTTTCTTTCAAAGGGCTACATTAAAGAGAAAGAATAAAGGTGATCTTTTTAAAACTTTTATTTGCCTAGTTAATAGAGCAACTGGTGGGGGTGGGGAAAAAGAGATCATGTGTATCTGCTTGATGTTCTGAAAATGAAGTGTCAGACAAAATGACCTTACAGTGAGATGACATTTTACTTCATTTTACATAAGTTCTATCTTCTGTATCATCTCCCTTCTGTAACAATTTGTTTTATCAAATTACTGAGATACACAATAGGTACTTTAGAAATGTCATTGCTTATACTGATGAAGGAGAAACCCGAAGTTCAAAAGTTTCATCTCATACTACATAAGCCACCACATAAATTACTTTTTAGATATATATATAGGTTGTTTAAGAGAGTACTTACTGAATATTCCTCCTTTTCTGAAGTGATCACAGGAGGGAAACCTGCTGACTAAAATGAAATACATATACATTGGCTGGGAAGATATCATACTCTATGTATGAATTTTCCACCTCATGTCATACACTTTCACATGTGGGCCTGACACCTCCAAGAAAGTAAAAAAGGAGGTTGTGAGGCTGCAAATTGGACTGCAAATCCAATTTAGGATGAATATGTTCTGTTTTAAGATTTGTGAGTTCTGAAATAAGGAAAAATGTTTTTCTGTTTCCGAGAAAATCATTGCCCTCCAGAAAGTATTTAAACAGCATTCAGTTAAGGCAGATAATCATTCAGGGAGAAATAAAATACACCCTGTGGGTTAGGAGAGAGTGGGCAGCTATTGGGACAGCAGTGGTAAAGCTTTTCCAGCCTTCCCACTGCAGCCCCTCAGTTTGTATAAAGCTCCCTTTTGGCACCGTGAGTTTGCTCTCTAACAGACTCCCAGGCACTGTGTGGCACAGTGACCAGAGAGATCACGGCATGGAGGAGTGATTTACATGCCTCAGTCTTTGAAGTAAATGGCCACATAAATTATGGCACCTGTAGCTGTCTCCCATTAAAGGAGATAGTACTGTTGGTGTTGTTGTTGTCATTATATTTGCTGTTGCTTTAATGCAGGCATATGTGCACCAATCTGCTTAGACATTGCTTTTGGGTAGGCAGGAGCCCAAGCAAAGCTGTTCCTTTGTTAAACAGGATGGATGCACCTCAATCTGGGGCCTGAGGCATTCAGGCACAGAGGAGCTGTGGTGCCTTCAGCTAAAGAGTAAATCAAGACACCTTAGGAAGTGTGAGGTTTCCAAATCTTCTTTCCAATTCTGCACTTGCAGCTTTCCTGTGGATGATTTTGGTGGAAATCCAGAATGAATAGGTTTTATTTGTAATTGGGCTTGAAATTGCATCCTGAAAAATTAAGAGGATCAGCCTCACAAATCTTACTCACTGGGTTGGCTTCTAGTGGAGTGTTCCTGCATTGGCATCAGTGTGAGCTGTGGGAAGAATGAACTGAACTGCGAGGGGTCTGGTCACTGCTCACTCTGCTCACACTGCTCACACTGCTCACTCTGCTCACTCTCCTCACTCTGCTCACTCTCCTCACTCTGCTCACACTGCTCACATTATTCACTCTGCTCACATTGCTCACATTGCTCACTCTGCTCACTCTGCTGACACTGCTCACTTTGCTCACACTCCTCACTCTGCTCACATTGCTCACTCTGCTCACACTGCTCACACTGCTCACTCTGCTCACACTGCTCACATTGCTCACACTGCTCACATTGCTCACACTGCTCACATTCCTCACACTGCTCACACTGCTCACACTGCTCACTCTGCTCACACTGCTCACATTGCTCACACTGCTCACATTCCTCACACTGCTCACACAGCTCACACTGCTCATTCTGCTCACACAGCTCACACTGCTCACATTGCTCACTCTGCTCACACTGCTCACATTCCTCACTCTGTTCACACTGCTCACACTGCTCACACTGCCCTCACTGCTCACACTGCTCACACTGCCCTCACTGCTCACACTGCTCACACTGCTCACACTGCTCACATTGCTCACACTGCTCACATTGCTCACACTGCTCACATTGCTCACACTGCTCACACTGCTCACTCTGCTCACATTGCTCACACTGCTCACATTGCTCACTCTGCTCACATTGCTCACACTGCTCACACTGCTCACTCTGCTCACACTGCTCACACTGCTCACACTGCTCACACTGCTCACATTCCTCACACTGCTCACACTGCTCACTCTGCTCACACTGCTCACACTGCTCACATTGCCCTCACTGCTCACACTGCTCACACTGCTCACACTGCTCACTCTGCTCACATTGCCCTCACTGCTCACACTGCTCACATTCCTCACACTGCTCACACTGCTCACTCTGCTCACACTGCTCACACTGCTCACATTGCCCTCACTGCTCACACTGCTAATTCTGCTGACACTGCTCACACTGCTCACACTGCTCACACTGCTCACTCTGCTCACTCTGCTCACACTGCTAATTCTGCTGACACTGCTCACATTGCTCACACTGCTCACTCTGCTCACATTCCTCACACTGCTCACACTGCTCACATTCCTCACTGCTCACATTGCTCACATTCCTCACTGCTCATTCTGCTCACATTGCTCACACTGCTCACATTGCTCACATTCCTCACTGCTCATTCTGCTCACATTGCTCACACTGCTCACATTCCTCACACTGCTCACGCTGCTCACATTGCTCACATTGCTCACTCTGCTCTCATTGCTCACACTGCTCACATTGCTCACACTGCTCACACTGCTCACTCTGCTCACACTGCTCACACTGCTCACACTGCTCACAGTGCTCACACTGCTCACATTGCCCTCACTGCTCACACTGCTCACACTGCTCACACTGCTCACAGTGCTCACACTGCTCACATTGCCCTCACTGCTCACACTGCTCACACTGCTCACACTGCTCACTCTGCTCACACTGCTCACTCTGCTCACATTGCCCTCACTGCTCACACTGCTCACATTCCTCACACTGCTCACACTGCTCACTCTGCTCACACTGCTCACACTGCTCACATTGCCCTCACTGCTCACACTGCTAATTCTGCTGACACTGCTCACACTGCTCACACTGCTCACACTGCTCACTCTGCTCACTCTGCTCACACTGCTAATTCTGCTGACACTGCTCACATTGCTCACACTGCTCACTCTGCTCACATTCCTCACACTGCTCACACTGCTCACATTCCTCACTGCTCATTCTGCTCACATTGCTCACACTGCTCACATTGCTCACATTCCTCACTGCTCATTCTGCTCACATTGCTCACACTGCTCACATTCCTCACACTGCTCACGCTGCTCACATTGCTCACATTGCTCACTCTGCTCTCATTGCTCACACTGCTCACATTGCTCACACTGCTCACACTGCTCACACTGCTCACACTGCTCACATTGCTCACACTGCTCACACTGCTCACTCTGCTCACATTGCTCACATTGCTCACTCTGCTCACATTGCTCACTCTGCTCACATTGCTCACATTCCTCACTGCTCATTCTGCTCACATTGCTCACACTGCTCACACTGCTCACTCTGCTCACACTGCTCACACTGCTCACACTGCTCACATTCCTCACACTGCTCACTCTGCTCACATTCCTCACACTGCTCACTCTGCTCACACTGCTCACATTCCTCACTCTGCTCACACCGCCCTCACTGCTCACACTGCTCACACTGCTCACACTGCTCACACTGCTCACACTGCTCACACTGCTCACATTCCTCACACTGCTCACTCTGCTCACATTCCTCACACTGCCCTCACTGCTCACACTGCTCACATTCCTCACTCTGCTCACACCGCCCTCACTGCTCACACTGCTCACACTGCCCTCACTGCTCACACTGCTCACCCTGTTCACATTCCTCACTCTGCTCACACTACTCACCCTGCTCACACCTCTCACACTGCTCACCCTTGTTCACATGCACACTTGGTTTACTCTCAGCTCACTCTCTCCAGGTTTCTGACTGTGCTCCTTACAGCCATTGCAGCTGATGGAACTCGGCTAAGAACACCAGCTTGGATGCTGGTGTGCAGCCATGAAGTGTGGTGTGAGCACCTTCTCTGAACAGTTTCTCCTGCATACAAGATTGGGCACAGGTACAAAAAGCAAATAAATTCTCAGACAAATTCTGTCTGCATCAATGTGGTTTGTTCTTTTCCAACTGGCATGGTACAACACTTAAGCCTGTACCAGGCTTAGTAAAACCTGCTCTGTATATCTGTTAATCATCTCTCTCTGAAGCTCCTGGAGGAGAAAACACAAACCCTTGCTTTTACTATTTAAAGACTGCATTTATGATGCATTGAGGTACATCAATCCCTGGGGGAATCCCTACATCAATTTTCTCTGTAGGAACAGAGGGTGCTGGGCTTTTCCCTGGCTTGCACCCTGGGGGAAGAGTTGAGCTCACCAGCCTGGAGCAGGTGGAACAAGCCTCTGTGGACTTTGGAGGCAGCCCTGCAAACAGCAGATTTGGGTGAGAATAATTACCCTTTTTATACTGGTACTCAAAAGCATCCTAATCTGTACAGCTAAATGCAGGACTGCTGCTGAATATATGTTAATCTTGCTGGATTTTTAATATATCATTATGCTTAATGACTGCCATTATTTGTGTTAAAATGGTGGTGAGACACTCAAATTTGGCATCTGTGCCCATCTTTGTTTTGGCATTTCCTATCTGTAGGATTCTTGGCTTTGCAAGCCTGAACCTCTTATTTATACCTTGGGATAATTAGCATTATAATTCATAGGGGAACACAACAGAATAAAGGATTCAACAGAAACTGTTACTTCTAATTAAAATAACAATTTAACTAATATTTTTCCTGTAGTTTTTCTTGCATTAATAATGTCAGTGGGCAAGGTTATTGGAGTATAATAGCAATTTATGTGTTGAAATGGCTAATCGAACAAAAATGAGTCAGATTCACTTAACACTACTCAAATAATTAGCATTTTTTGAAGGAAATAAAGGACAAAAATCAATATGGAAGAAAAATATTTACACCATCCAGAAGGGTTTGAAAAATTAAAGGGAAAAAAAATCTTTAGAAAAATGCACTTTCTAGTGTCTTTGAGAAATAGATCAGAAACAAAATAAACAGCCATTGAATGTTCAGAAGTTCAATGTTGTGAAACTGAAAATCTTTAGGAATGATTAAGGTGGATAAAATCTCCTTGTATTGCTAACAGTAGAAACAAAACCTTAATCACAGGAGTTAGGCTTGATGAGACAAAGATGCCAGTGAGGGTGTCACAAATAAATCATTACCAGGCTGTGATCTTACTGTCACTCCAAAGATCAAAGTCTTCATTTTTTTAACTGGGAAATTTGTTTGCATGGGGGCTGCACAATTCAGCTGGATGGCTTTAGAATGTTTTTACTCATGCAAAGTAAGGAACATCTAGAAGCCTGCATGTAAAATGGAAGTCAATGGAACAAATAAAAAGTATTAGAGATACCTTTATAGGAATTTCTTCATCCCCACAAAGACAATTTTGCCAAATTTTGATATGCTAAATTTGGGAGTGGTCTTAAAAAACTTAGTTGAAAATTATGTGAGTTTGGTTTGGCTTTCTTTTAAGATTATATGTTGGTCAAAATATACTTCATAGCAAATGTAATGCATACAGCTCAGGGAGTATGTTCCAAAGAAAATCTATTCAATCGAGGAGCATCAAAGCATTCAAGCAAGACCTTGAATGAGTTATTAAACAGTAAATAGTCTGGGAATGAAGGTAGAGAAATATATATGAAAGGGAAAGCAGTGAATGTGATGAGCCCTCTGCAGAAGCTGGTTTTTTTCCCTTTGGCCTGTAATTTAGATATGAATTTATTCTGCAGTGAACATATTATTTATATCTCTGCTCACCACCTTTTTATCTCATGCTTTTGGGCTTGGAGTGACTTTAATGGGAGCAGGAGACAAGAATAAGCATAAAATAAAGACGTCATCCTGAGAGAAAGGCCGGGGTTTGGCCTCTGTGAAGATCAAGTCCTGAAATATTAAGGGTCATAACAGCTGCTGATTGCTTGCTGGAATTTCCCCTAAATTGTTGCCTTAAAATACTCTGAGTTTAAATGGAAAGTGTCATTTTTTTCCTCAAGTAAGCTATTTCTCTTCAGCCATTAATTGGAGAAAGAATACTGTGAGCCATCTGCTATTCTGCTCAATTTCTGCAGGTTATGTAGCAAATTTCAGTGATTTTTGTTTTTCCAGTTCACTGATTTTTTTAGTGATACAGTGTTTTCAGGTAATTATTTTAGCTGCTAAAGATCCTTTATAGTGAAGGTTTGCTATAAATGTACACAGGCACAAATGCATAGGCCAGGATAAGGAATATTGGTGAAAAGCATTTCATCCCTAGATTATCAATATAAATCCCAGCCAAGCCTTGCAATTAATTTAAAGCTTTAAAATGGCCATTTATCAGCCTATCCAGCCTTGTTGAGTCTTTTTTTCCAATAGCCTAGGAGCAGTGGTTGAGCTGATGTCTCTTGTCTACAGCATCCTTTCTATATTAGTTTTCTCTCTCTCTGTGAATTTTTAAGCATTTGTTCTTGGTAGCCCATATTTTTCTTTCTGGGCTTTTGGACACTGGGATTCATGATCATTGGTCTACAACTGACAACCTCAAATTTGGGGACTGGGTAAAAAAGAACAATGTTACTTGGAAAGGACTTTTAACTGAAAAAAGAAACTTTACTAGGAGGAGAACTTTTTTCCAAGGGACATTTCATTACTGCTGCATTTTTGCCTGATAAGTAGACATATTTGAAGAATAGCAGTTTTCAGGTTCCAAGAACACACCTTAATCAGCTAATCTTAGCCCCCAGGTAGCACAGGCCACGTTTTACTTAAATGACTTTAGGTTGAAATAGGACATATGTTTTAGAGAAAAATCCTGTGAAATATTTAGTGTCTAGTGGTGTGGCATTTGCCAAGGACTGGAAGGATGTTCCAGCATAAATCATCCTTCCTATGGAGAGTATGCACCATATGTCTGAATGGACGCTCCTGATTCAGTTTCCAGTTCTTGGGTCTGTTTGTCAGACTGAAGAACCCTCTAAATCCAGTCTGTGTTTGACACTGTGTCTTGGACTGTGAGCAGAGACTTTTTGTTCTTAAATCTCTTGAACACCCTGACATTTTTCTCGTGAATTGTGTTTTCCAACTCTTTCATGATTCTTTGATCTTTTGTCCGGAGCTCTTTGACTACTGAATACCTGTGTTGAGCTGTGGGCATCAAAGCTGGACACAGTATTTCACATCCCATTCAGTATTTCCACTTTGAAGGACTCCATTCATTCATTTAGCAGAACACCTTACTCAAATGCATGCTCAGCTGAAAACCCCTTGGTTTCCCCCAGTCCTTTTCAGATTTGCTGGTGCTCTTACCAGTGTGGTCTCTGCCTGCTGGAGTCTGTGCTGGTTGGTTGTGCTGGTTCCCAAAGCAATCCAATCCCCCCTGTACTGCAGGTTCTGGCTCCTCATCATTCAGCCCCTTCTCTAACCTTTATCCCTTCTGCCAAATTTATTAGTAATGATTTTCTGTTTTCTTGCATATCAGGGATAAAACATAAGGAAGAGTAGGGCTAAGAATAGCTTTAGGATCCCACTGGAAACACATGTTCGAGAATAATTCCCTAAAGAATGAACAATAACTCACATTCAATCCTTTTAATGTGTGTGATGTTGATTTTTATATCATTCAGGTTAACCAAAATATCATATTGTAAGCACCATCTAAAGCAGCTTTTAGAAGTCTATTGTGCCATCCTTGTTACTTTTAGCAACTTGAAACCCCATAAAAAATCAAATTAGTTTGACAAAATCTGCTTGCTATGAGCCTGTGTTGATTGGCAGTAATTATATTACCCATCTTTATTTCCTTATTAATCAAGTCCCTCTCAGCCATTTCATTATTTTCTCTACGATCAGTCAGGCTCACGAACTTTAATTATCTGATCTGCCTCAGTTACCTGCTGAAAACACTGGTACAGCAGCAGGTTTTTTCTGGTTGTCTGAAAGTTTATGTCCTCCTGTATGAAGAACAGTTCCAATGGCACAAGGACCTCTTAAAATTCTTGATGGCATGTGGGGGAGTTTATTTGAAAGGATGACAAAATTAAGAAGGAGAATATGTAGCATTTTTGCTTACAGAACATTAGTAATCAGGGCACATTGCAGGCAGGTTGAAAAGATAGTATGTGGCTTATGTGGAAAACAATTTTCTGGTTCCAGAGGATTTTAACATCCATTTGGAAATATGAGAAAGTTGATAAGTGGGAAAATGTTACATGAAAATAGCGTTTGTAAGTTACTACTTTCTGAGCATTTTTACACTTATCTCTGGGCCTGTCAATCAATATTTTTTTCTCAGTCACTCACCAAAAATATAAACAAATTAGAAAATTGCTGAAGTTTTCTGCCAGAGAATCTTTACTAGAATTCCTTGCTTATATATATTCAGTTTTGAAAATAACAATGTCTCGCTCAAAATTAGAAACTCTTCTTGTTCTCCAGCATAAGAAAAAAATGCAGCTGCAGTTATTCATTATTCACAGATGCAGATTTACCAAGTATCTCAAAGAGAGATCCCAATTTCTTCCCTTCTGCTTCTCCTGGCCAGAGTGCCCTGATCAGCTGGAGGGTGCTGGCAGGGCTCTCTGACAGGGGCACACACAACACAAAGGTCCTGTAGGTGTTGGAGCTCAGCATCCCACAGGGAGGCTGTGCTGATGCTGGCTGTCTCTGGCAGGGGTACAGCACAGGGAGGCAGCACTTTGAGCAGAGGCACAGCTGGGAGCCACTGCTTCACTGGAGACATGGAGGGAAGGGAGTCAAGGGCAGGACCTCGGACAGCGTGCGCTGAGCCTCTTGCAGACAGGAATGAGGGTCAAAACATGAGCAAGCTTTGCTGTTCTTTCCCCAAACTGTCTAGTCACATACTGGAATCATCTGCCCAGGGAGGTGGTGGAGTCACCACCCTCGATGTGTTTAAAAAAAGACTGGATGTGGCACTTGGTGCCATGGTCTAGTCAAGGTGTTAGAACATGGGTTGGACTCGATGATCTTAAAGGTCTCTTCCAACCTAGAAATTCTGTGATTCTGTGAAAAGTGACCCTGCCCTGGCTGTCCTCACCTGGCCACCCACTGTCCCAGCCAGGGGCAGGACTACACCTTAAGTCTGCAGCCACATCAAAGGTGAGGATGGATCGAGCGCAGGTAGGAAATTGAGGGGTTTTTTTTCATGTCACAGGAGGCATGGCCACAATACACAGAGTATCATCATTCAATTTCAGGAGGCTTCAACCCATGCAGAGTAACACCACACCACCTCAGAAGGCTGCACACATCTGCCCCTCTTGTTCTTTACCCACCTTTTATCCCCCCATGCTGATGCCCTGCCCCTGTGTGCCCTCTGCTCCCTGTGGTGGCTGCTCAGTGCCCCTGGGCACTCCAGGGCTCATTGCTGTCAGTGCTGCTCCCCTGCTGCTCACAGCTGTGCCCATGGGGATGGGCTCAGCCCAGCCCCATCCCAACCACCATTAACTGTGCCTACATTTTCAGAGTCTTTGGTGTAATGTTTCCACCTGGGAGTTGGTGCCTGAATCCACCCAGTGGGAGGGCAAACCTTGGTGTGCTGCAGAAGCAAACCCTGTGAGTGCATCATCTTCCTTTGTTCTTTTTATCATACTGTGCTTTGTAGGTAGAGTTGTTTATCTTGGCCTTGATTAGTTTCCAAAGGAAAATAAATATCAATAAAATAGCTACCCAAGTCCATTTTAAATGCCCATGGGCATTTAAATTATTATCAACCACTATTGCTGAGGTTTTTGGAAGCCCTGCTGCTGCCAGAGGACACCTGCACAGAGGGACTGAGCAACTCAGTGCTTCACTGGGAGTACCAAGCAGTCAGGAAACAGGTGCTGGAAAGAAAATTAGCTTTCTAGACTTCTCCACCTTTTACAATACCCACTGCTGCAATTAATGCAGTATTTTCTTAATACCTGAACTCTCATGCAGCTTTAGGATGTTTGAGCTGGAGGAAGGTGCTGCCCTTCTGTTGAATATTTGCTAGTATTTTTTCTTAGCTGATAGCAGCTTTTTTATTTGTGCAACAGCCAGCTAAGCAACCTTGTACATGAGGATTCATCATGCCACCCTCATCTATAAAAGTCTGCAGGTCTCCCAACAGAAAAAAAATTACTCAGCCAAAGCACAGTAGTGTTAATTAATAGATCAATTATAATCTATGCAATAAGTGCATTTCAATGTTCTGGTACTCATGGATGTGAAAATACTCATTATTGAATCCATACTAGCAATTAAGATATTAAGCTTTTAAAAAAAAAGAGGAAAAGGGTGCTATTTTTTACTCTCAGAGTTCTAAACCGGTAGTTTTATAGTATCCTTACTGAAAAGACATCCTTCTAAAATTTCAATCCTTGGTCTTGACCTCACAGTTGATGTAAGCAATCTGCTGTGCTCCCCTTGAACATCACCTTGGCTTTGTCAGCTGGTGTGTGAGCAAACCAGTTGGTCAAAGTTAGAGGGGCAAAAAGGCTCTCAAATCAAAATCACATATTGCAAGTCTTGTCTTTGCATCAGGATGTGGCTTTCTCGTTGTGGCAGGGGACCTTATTGCTGCTTCCTGACCTGTATCACTGCCACTCAGCAGCAACCATGACTTAGCCATGACATTGAAGAATCCTTCTTGCTTAGGAGAGAGGTTTTATCACGAGGAGGCTGATTTACAGTGCAAGATCATCATGCTTTTCCTTGTGCTAAACGTTCACGTGTGTATATTTTTAGATACTTTAATTTTAAACTGTTCATTCCTATCTGAAACCAAGTTTTAATTCCTTATTATTTCTTAGGTTTTCTCATATCACGCCCATTATTTTTAATCTTATAAATAAAATGTGTTTAGGGACAGACGTTTGCACAGATGGTATATCTTAATAGGCTTCATACCAGCCTGGTATTAGATACTGTTGCCCATAATAGTTAACTTTCAGTTTTGAAATTCAGAATTTCAATGTCATTCCAATGACCAGCCATAGCCTTTTGTTATGGGTGGTCATTGGAATGACATTGGAATCCTGTAAAGTTTGTTATTACACTCACTGCTCTTTAAACTAGATTTACTGCCTGTGTCATTTGGGGGTTTAGGTTATCTACTTGACATTTATTTGAGCACAGCTCAAAATGTGCAAATTTTGTATTCATAAAGTAAAGTGTGCTGAGAACTGTCAGGTTCACTATAGCTGTATCTGAACGCAGCATTTTTCTTTGCATCTCAGGTGAAGTCAGTATTTGTGCAAAATATTGTTACAATGGCAATCCAACAGCTTTAGAAATCCATCTTTGGTTTGTATTTCTAGCATCATTCCCTGTATCCCTATCCTCTGGCTCACAGGCTGGCACAGCTGGAGGAGTCAGTCTTGCAGATCTAGAGTTTGCTGAGGGCTAAAGGAAAAGATGCTGCTGTGTTTGTATCCTGATTCCCATTGGTGTCAAGCAAGTATTTCTTCCACTCCATAAATATTCAGAAGCAGAGGGAAACTTCTTTGCTTTGAAATTATTTGTCAAGTTATCAAAATTTACAGAAAGTATGAAGGACTTTTTTATAGAAAGTCCTCTGCATAATTCACCCATCTAATTTCTTATCAGATCTGCCCTACCAAATCTTTCTGCTGACGCAGGCTGGTGTGATCATGTACTCCTATCAAAATGTTTACAAAACCTACATTTTCAGTTTCTTGCAGGGAAATGTAGAGAGTGTATTATGTTTTATAGAGAGATAGATTGCTGTTGTAAGAAAAGGAAATCAATTTCTCAGTGATTTGTCTTCATTGCCTATGAAAATGGTTTATTTGGCTTGATCAAATTCTCTCTGGAACCAAATCCAGTCCATTTTACTGACTTGTTGCTGCAAACCAATCTGATGAAGTCACCTGTGTCAATGATAGGACACGAAGGACTTGGCCATAGACACTTGGAAGACCCATGATAATTTAATAGCCCTGGGTATTTTCCATCTTCCCCTTCTCTTTTATCTCCCATAAACACCTGTGTGCTCATATTTTGTGCTGATGGGTGTGTAAGATATCCCTTCTTTGGCAGCATTTGCTGGGTTTGGGTGGTGGATGGCTCATGGAGAGCAGAATTCCACAGGCAGCAAGTGGGATCTGACAGCAAACTCCAGATCCACGAGGCCAAGCAGGGGTTGTTTGCATTCATTTACATAAGTGCCTGCTCCCACAAACAAAGTCAGAGCAATGACTCTGGGGTCCTCACATTCACTGGTGTGGAAAATGGGCTTGTAGTGTTCTCCAAGCAATTCCTGTTCGGAGCCCCCACATCTATACCAAGATATCTAATAAAAATTAATACATTGCGAGGTTAAATGATCAATAAATCATAAATTTTGTTTTCTTACCACCTTCTGTGAGAACCAGTAAAATACTTTCTTGCAGGCCAGACCTTGAAAAGCTGCCTTTGAATTTATTAGGAGAGATTGTAGCATTTAGAGCCCCCAGATGGGCATATTTCTATGATGTTTTACCTGATTGTGGTGACTCCAACAATCAAAAGGCATGGAAAGATTTGTTGAGAAGCTCTCTGCACTTTGTGCTTGCCATTACAAGTCAGAGGCTGCAGGTGTTCTCCATGGAGGAGAAAGGGATGGAGAGTCACAGCTTCATGAGCAGAGCCTCAGACATCTCCAGGCTGGTGGCACTGCACACCAGCTTCATCCATCACAGACCCACAAACAAGGAGCACTGCACCTCAGTGCCACATTTCATGAGGATGAGAGCATGGCACATGGGACTGATTCCTCTCCTTGTGTGTGAGCCAGCACAGGCAGGCGCAAAAACAACCACAGACCACGGATGACATGCAAAGAATAAATTTATTTATTTTACCTCACCGACCAGGGGATCCCTGAAGCAGATGTTGCAGTTCTGGAAAACACTACATACTTTTTTAACCTCTGGTTCACCTTCCTCCTTCTTAGTGTTTAAGTCCTGCTGCCAATAAGCCTAATTGAATAGAAACCTGTGATGAAAATAAATATGCAAAGCACGTGCTGGTCACAGCAAAATAGCCATTATCGTTAATGGAGTTGCATGAGCATACTGAGAGAAGGGTTCACCACTTTGCTCTTAATTCCATGTCATTTAGAATGAATGAATGAATAGGAGTGTGTGTATCTGGGCTTGTTTTCTTCCCTCTAATGTACAGAAGATCAAATCCTAATTAAAGGGAAATAATTATCAGTCCATCCTCTCCCAGTTCTCCTTCCCATGTTCCACTGAAATGGTTCTGAGTATGTATAGGTGGAGTCAAAGATTAGCAGTGATTTGTGTCCAAATTCTGACTTTTAATATTGCAGCAGCACTGACAAATTCACAGAACAGTAAATATAATGGCTCTATAATTAGGCTGCTTTGTAAACAAATACTACTCTTTAGTTGATAGTGCAAAATGCTCTTCTGCAGCATTCATCAAACGAACACTTATTTGGGCATATAATTTGAAAAATGCGGGTTATTGAGTGGACTGAGATTTCTTGTCACACCAGAGTATGGTGCTAATTTGCTGTTGTCTGACTAGTCTGGGCTTTCAGATGACTTCTGGCACTGTGTGGAAAATGAGGTGCCTGGGGGACATCACTGGGGGGTGCATCTGTGGTGCCATGTCCCCATCAGGGCACCCTGTTTGCACGGGGCAATGCTCCTGCTGCCTGTCCCAGGGCTCACAGGCTGCCTGAGCCTGTGAGTGCTGCTCTCCTCCCATCCTCAGCCCTCTTGATTCTCCCTGGAAAATGCCAGTCCCAGCACAAAGCAAAGCTGAGACGTGTGGGTGCCTCTCCCTCCTTCAGGGGGGCATGGGCACGTGGGTGCCTCTCTCCTCCTGCTGTCAGGGAGCATGGGCACAGCCACAGCATGCCATTCTGTCCCTGTTTGCATCCTGTGGCAGCACTGCCTTCAGCTGCCTGCTCCAGGATGAGTGCTTGAAGGAAAAATGATTTACAGCAACTGCTCTGTCTCACAGCTTTAGGAAGATCGTGCCATAGCAGGAGCATCAACATATGAAGCATCTCTTGTCTTGTATTCACTGTACTGGAAGAGTACAAATTGCTCTGAAAAATCACTTTAAAATAATGGATTCCCACTGACAATTGTATATGCCAGTTTTAATGAATGTTTGTCAGTGAGCTGGAAAGGATTTGGAAGGAGATCTGTGCAACGTGGGCCCCTTTAAAGCAGCATCAGCAGGGGGTTTTGCATGTCCCCAAATGGAATCAGGATGACCAGAATTACTTTTTCTAGCCTGGAGTGTGGCAGTGGCATTTCTTTTACAAGAGGAAATTTGTTTATTGATTTAGGAGAACAAGGGTCAGACTTCCGGGAAGAAGGGGGGACGTCAGATCTACAGAATTTCTCTGATAAAAACTTCTAACAAAAGCAGAGCAGGAGAAAGCTCACATTGCCCCTTAAAATGTTGTAGATGGCAGCTCATGGGAGAAAAGATTCTGCTTCGTTCTCGGGTTGCAGTGAGAGTTTGCGAGGCACAGGATTATGAAAGGAAATTTGCTTTTGTACTTTGTGAAATGAGCGTATTTAAAATAGAAAGAAAAACTTGAAATGCCACAGACCATGAAATGAAAATTTCAAATGCTATTTCAGGACAGAATTATGCATTGGATGCCGTGCAGTCTGGCAGTTGTGCTGCAGCCCTCAGTCCCTCAGCAGGACACCTGTGCTGGCCACAAGCATTTCTGGCCTTCTTCAGCAAGCAAAGGTGTTCTGGCTTGTGTCAGCGGTTTAGTGACCGAGCCAAAGAAGCCTACAAGTGTATCACCATGACAGCAGGGGAGCACTACAATGCTTTTGGTATTTCATCATTTAGGAAACCCCGAGAAGACTGGAAATGCAGCCTTCTGGTTGGCCCCACAAAAGCAGGGTGTGTAGCCAGCAGGTTAGCAGGGGGCTGCCCAGTGTGCTGGCTCGTGGG
Organism: Fringilla coelebs; assembly: GCF_963513975.1. NCBI lineage: Eukaryota > Metazoa > Chordata > Aves > Passeriformes > Fringillidae > Fringilla > Fringilla coelebs. Next base: position 13,138,516 of record NC_140033.1, read on the forward strand.
AAGGTGGGCAGTGTGGGGCCCAGCAGGATTTCAGTGCTCATACCTGCTGACAGGTGTTTCTGTAGCTCTGAATTCAGCATGTTTTTGTGTCAGCTGGCCCAGGCAAAGAGCATCTTACACTCATGTACCTCAGTGCCTCTAACTCATCTACTGCTAGCACGAAAGCCATTAAACAAGATCTTAATTAAAAATTACCCTTGTCTGAAGGTGGTTGTCCTTAGGTGAAATTCCTTCAGTCTCTGCTGTCTTGTACATTTGAGTTAAATGGGCCCTCTGGAAGAATTAGAAAGAGATGTGAGCAAAATCTCTGTGGGAGCATTTTGAAGGCAAGAGTGCTTCCTCCCAGTGAGAGTCATGCAGAAGCCAACAGGTAAGGTCACAGAGCAGGGTACACATTTGCCACTGCACTCAAAGTTATTTCTAAAAGATTTTTTTATAGTTTCATTTCCATAATATCTAAGTACCTCACTATCCTGGTTTATCATCATCCCCACATGCTGAAAAGCAGAGCAGGTTCTATGTAGATGTAGTCAGCGAGATGTAGAGGACTAGAAAACTACCAAAGACTAAAGGTTGGTGTAGTATTTAAGCCTGTTATGTTCTTCAGCCTCAGAGACCTCTCTGAGGTCAGATGGGATGGTCAGGCCACAGCAGGGAGCTGATCCAGGTTTGCAGAATCCTCAGCCAGCTCCTGGATTATCGTGGGGCCAAGGCAGACAAGCTTAGAAATGCAGTGGATGTCTGTTTGAGCCTTATCCCAGTTTGATACAACAAATTTAGAAAAGATGGAACTTGGGTGCAACCTTTGATTTCATGATGTTGTGATCAGCATATTTAGCACTTTTGATCCGTGCTGGTAACACAAGGATGGTATTTCAGAGATATTTCAGGGATGCAAAACAGGAGGCAAAGTTTCTTATTTTCAAGCCATGTTTTATTCTTAATCAAAGCAAGAACAAATAGACCATCAAAATTCCTACTCTGCAGCCTCTGAGCAGAGAAACTGGAATGAATGATGTGCTGGTGATGAATAGGCCTATTACCTTGTAAATTGTACTGTACAGTACCACTTGTAACAATACAAGATGTTGCTGCATTTTTTTTATTTGATGATTTATTGCATATTATGCTATTTTGTGGCAGTATGGACAGGAAGGCATATATCTGATGTTTATTGAAGTTAAAGTTGAAAACTTGGTTTCATATAACCATCTCCAAAAGAACTGTGCTCTATATAAGCAATAATAATAATAATAATAATAATAATAATAATAATAATAGTCAAGAAGGTACACTTTTCTGATATCAAGTTTGGAAAACTTCAATTAAAGATCCTTGTCTCTCTGGGATCATCTCTAGATGCAAACAGTGGAGGATATTCAGGGCTGTGAATTTAGGATAAAAGCTGGTGATCCAAGCTAAAGTTTTGCCAATCCTTAAACTGCTTACATACTCTCTGCTATGAGATGCAATTGTTGCAAATAATTTCAGAAAAGAATGCTAAATAATTCTTTCTATAGATAAGTTAGTGGTATTTTGATCCACTTATGTCATGTGGGTGTGGTGTAGAACCAGCTAATTCACTGCATTTAGTGTAGGGAATAAATTAGTAAAGTGGATAAAATGGCTAAATCCAACTAATTTCTTTAATGAGAAAGGTGGGGTTTCTGCTCCTTCAGGAAAAAAAACCCCGCAAAACAACTTCTTTGTATGGAATCATAATCATGGAATGAAGTCACATCTACAAGAGGTCACAGAGAAAGAGTCCCACTGGACATCAGGGCTCTCTGCTCAACCTCACAGGGGTGCTCAGGCACCAAAACATCCTCTGAAGGGGCCTCCAGCCCCCATGGTGGCTGGCAGCTGTCTCATGAACTTCCTCCTCAGCTGAGTCACCTTCTGTCTGAGAAGGAGCTGCCTTAGTGTCCTCACTGCTCAGTTCATATGTTGATTAGAAGTGCCCTTCTAATACATATATATATATTTGGTATAAATCTGTTAGCAATACACTCAAACTTGTTTGTTCTCAGTGTCCTCATCTTGAACCTTGCTCTTTTTCTGCTCTGACAATAAATTCTTGCCCCTACTGTATTTATACTGAATAATCATCAGCTCTCTCCTGACCATTGCGACCCAAACTAATTTTTTAGTCTCTTCTTGTAAGTCAAGCACTCCACAACATCACAAATGCCCCATCTCTGTTCTTGCTCCACTCTCAGATCATCTTTCTAAAACATTGCAAGCAGTGCTGCATTTTCATACTCAAGGCTTGGGGGAGGCCTCACCATTTCCTGTGCAATACTGGTAATGCTTCCCCACATCTCTGGAAATACTTCTTGCATGTTCTTTATGTTTTATTTCTGCCCCTTGGAGGTTTGCAGTGGTTCTGTGGTCAGCCAGTACTTCTGGATATCTAGAAGCAGCTGTCTAGACAGGGAGGTGTCTGTGCCTTAGCAGTTCCAGAGGATGAGCTCCCTGCTTATGCCAGAAATACTCGTTATTGGTCCTTAGCTGTGTGGCTTTGCACTTTGCACAATTGATTTCCATCCATTTCTATTAATTCAGACCTCAAGGTCATCTGGTTATTACTGTGTGCAATCCCAGGTCTCCTCTGAATTGACAGAACTCCTCCTAACTAGGTATCATCAGCAAAGTATTACCAACCTCTTGCTTTTGCTAACAGTGTTTAATCAAATTGAACCCCAGAATGAATCTTTGAGGAAATCTTCTGGTACCCCAGAGGACTGCTCTCAGGTTTCATTGGAAAGGCCCCACTTGCATCTGCTGTAATTTATCTGCATTTTTTCAGATATCACTGCGTGGTTTGTAGTAGCAAACCTTATTCCCTCTTCAGGTTTCCCCTGCAGAGAATGTGTCCTTTACATAAATACTTAGACTCTGTTGTAACTTTTAATTTCACTGTAAATATGAAGATTGACTTAAAGTCAACACTTTTTGCCATAAATAGAGTGAATTCCTTGACAAGTACATGATTAACTTTTTTCCTAATTAATTGTTGGCTGCTTGCCAAATTAGTTCAGTCACAATATGTATTATTTAGAATGATTCCAATCAAATTATTAGCATGGCAACCAATTGAAAACACTCAAATATTAAAACTTTGGCAGACTACAGTTTCCATTCAGAGGCAGGTCAGAGTAAAGCTGCAGCAACCTAAAACAGAGGGGTTTTTCCATACCTGTGTTAGCACCATTGGTTGCCCAGGACTGATGCCATCCTCAGGAGTTATGATCTAAGTCTGTAACTGGGTAAAGCTTGATCCTGAAAAAACTGCCTTCAGTGGCATTGCCTTAAGGGTGAGTTCAGCCTTATCCTTGGGTACATAGAGTACTTCCAGCATGATGTAGTAAGCCATGTGTGTTTGTGCAATAATGAATGATGTTAGCAGGCTGACTTCTGATTAATGATTGACTTCAGGTTAATTAAAAAAAAACAAATTAAATTGGTACATCTTAACTTCTTTATTTGAAAATAATAGTTTGATTAGGCTTGGAACAAGACCCTTTCAGTCTGGTGCTGGTAAATGCAGGGCTTTCCTTTCCCTGCTTCACTCCCACACTTTGACCCTGGCATTCCTTGCTCATACTCCTTTAGGGGACAGATGAGGGATCTGACTGCATGTTTTTGGTGATGGGTGTCTTTCAGCTCCTGGAGGGAGTGCTGTGTTTTCCAGGCTATCCCACTGGCAGCAAGGCTGGCCCATGGAATGATGCAGCATCCCCCTCCAGCGAGGCTCGGTGCTGCCTCGCACACTGCTCAGGCAGGGTGTTGTGAGCTTAGCTTGTTCCTGTGTCACCACCTGGACACAGGGGCTGCTGTGCAGTACAGGCAAAGGATTTCACCTGTAATCAAAACCTTTTAATGCTTAGACCTTTCTGTGAGACTTGCCACAATCACTGTCCTTTCATTTTCCCATCATCCCAGAGCATTTAGAAAAGGTAATGATGAAAGAGGATTAGTATAGGGCAGGCATTGTTGCTGCTGATGAGACAGTTACAGTCACTGGGTTTTTTTACTTTTCCACATCACACTAGAGGACAACACTGAAGAAATGCTATGGATTTGTATTTTCATGTAATCATATAATCCTTTACGTTGGAAAAGACCTTTAAGAACTCAACTGTTAACACAACACTGCCAAGTCCACCACTAAACCATGTCCTTGGGTGCTACAACCACACATCTTTTAATACCTCCAGGACTGTTGACTCCACTGCTTTCCTGGGCAGCCTATGACAATGCCTGGCAACTCTTCCAGTGAAGACATTTTAACTAATGTCCAATCTAAATTTCCCCTGGTGTAACTTGAGGACATTTTCTTTTGTCTTGTCACTTTTACTGAGAGAAGAGACTGACCCCCCACCTGGCCACAGCCTCCCTTCAGGTAGTGATAAGGTGCCCCCTGAGCCTCCTTTTCTCCAGGCTGAACACCTCCAGGTCCCCCAGCCACTGCTCATCCTACTGTGCTCCAGACCCTTCCCCACCTTCACTGCCCTTTCCTGGATACATTCCAGCACCTCCATGGGTAGTGAAGGGTCCAGAGCTGCCCAGAGTGCCCGAGGTGTGGCCTCCCCTGTGCTGAGTGCAGGGGTCACTGCCCTGGTCCTGCTGCCCACCCTGTTTCTGGCACAAGGAGCCTGCCTTGTGTGCTGAGTGCAATGCCACTTACAAACTCACACCTTTAATTGCCACTTGCCGTAAAAGGGTGGTGAAATCTGAGCAAAGTTTGGCACCACAAGGTGTCTAGAGGAATCAGAAATTGTTTAGAAACAGTATCCTGAGTTACTGTGAGCTCCTTGCTACAATGGGGGCTGTACTCCTGCAATGCAGGAGATGTCACTGCAGGAATCAACTGTCTCTGGAGGAGAGGGCCTGGCATGCACTGGATCCTGAGCTTTTCCTTGACCACATTTTCATGTGACATGTTTTCGAATCATATATTTTAGCTGTGATGCCACATAGGCATTTTTTTTGGTTGAGTTAATCTAAATCTTAATAAACAGACTAAACCACTGAGACCATTATTTGGCTGCAGTAATCTCTGCATGCAGCAGCTGCCTGTCAGAGTTGCAGTGTAGAGGCTTTGTGCTGTTCTGTGAGTAGATCAGTTGCAAAGCTGAATCATTAAAAATACCATCAGTTTAAATGAAGCAAAGAGCATCCTGAAGCATTCTGGTCTCTGCTGCCTCAGGGTTGTTTCATAGTCACACACTGGCCCAGTGTCTCTGAGCTCTGGTTTTCACCCAGAGGGAACCCTTTGATGTCCACTGGCATAATGAGACCTACACCTACAGCTGAGGTGACTGCCCATGGTGTGAGCCTGTGCTGATGGACAAAGTGCTCCCCTCCCCTGGGCACAGTGCTGTGCACCTCTGGGAAGGAAGTTAAGGCTGGCAGAAGTAGATGACTTCATGCTTTCTCCTGAAGAGGTCTTTCTGCAGAGCAGAGATTGGATGAATTGCATCCTCAAAGTGCATTTCCCTGTTGACTGTGTGAATTCCTATAGATTTATCTGGTTTGGTGATGGACATGGTAGTGCTGGGTTAACATTTGGAGTTGGTGATCTTAAAGGTTTTTTACAACCTAGATGATTCTATGATTCTGTTATTCTAGAATCATAAAATTGGGTTAGGTGAAAATACCTGCTTCGTATCAGCGCTGGGGTTATGACAGAAATATGGCATACATCTCTGCTTCCAAGTACAAATTAAAAACTTTTCAGGGCAATGCCCATCTCTTAGAGGCCCATCTAAGCATCTAGCACAGTGGGTCCCTGAGCTTATCTGAGATCTTTAATGGTCTGATACTGTACTGTAGCTCCACCTGTTTTGTCACTGCTTCATGAAGGCTATTATTTTCATTATGTGATCAGTAGAAAATGTTATGCATTATACACTTGCATTCTGTTATCAGTCTTTAGTTATAAAGAAGTTAGATTTAAAATTTTTAGCAAATGTTCTTTTAAACTAATGCACTGCAGTGGTTCCTTTTTAGTTAGCCACTGTAGCATACATTAAATGTCAAAGTCCTTTAGACTGTACAACACATATATCAGCTTAGTGCAGCAGCTGAATGCTAGATACATTTTAGATGCCCAGCAAAGGAAGAGAGATGCTACATTGCTGGGAATTCTTCCTGACTTTCAATCAAATACCTGATCTGCAATGCCAAACACAAACTGCATTTCATTTAAAAATGCTGCTAGGTAGTCCTTGATTGAACACTCTGAATCTGATCAGAATCTAATTTGGGTTTGCATTGCAAAAGACTCTTACATTAGCACCTCTAGCAGATCAATAACAGGTTTTAATGCATACTAATAAAAAAGGTCCTAATTCCAAATACAGCTTTAAGTTTTGCAAGAGCAACATAGTTCTTGCTAATCAAATTTTGTTGAACAAGAAGCAGGGAAATGGAGTACTGTTTTCAAACAAATGTCTCAGAATTACACTAACTAAATGCCACAAAAGGAAACCTCACTAATCTATTTTTCACAGTTGTGAGTGCAATTAAATGGCCCATTTTAGGGGAAAATGCTTGTTCATGGGGGAATCCTGACTTCTTCCTGGTGGTTAGTGTGCCTGCTCTCAGTGTGTGCTGCAATAAAAAAATTTCCCTTTATGACAATAAAAACCATCATCATCAGTAGAGTTAAAATATAGAAGAAATTATGTCCATACATGAGTGCTCATATAGAGAGTATTGACTGGCAGAATGATTTTGCTCTGAGGATTTGCCATGGTTGTACAAACTCCATATTTAGCTAATTGATAATGAAGACAACCCTTTGTCTCTGTTCTATTGTACCCCAGCCAATGCTTCACTGGCAGACTGGAGCCCTAGGAGTCTGCTGCAATAATAACTGTCTGTCAATTTACTAATAATATTTTAATTCAAAATTCTATATAGACAGGATGCAATTTGATTTTCCAGGATTTATCCTTATTTTCTCCATTACTGTGTTAATTCCATTACTGGATTTGGTGAGCAAAGGCTCAGTGTGTCTCCCAGATCTCAGCAAAACTCGAGAAATTGATCTTGGCGGCTTCTGTAGTGCTGCAGGTGATGCACTGCGTGGGAGGGGGAGAAGGTTTTATTGATCCTGGAATGTCATTCTCCACACTCCTGTCCTCCCACTGAACTGACCCTTCCATCCCTGCTGCAGTAAGTCACGTGTTGCAGAGCCACACTTCTCTCTCTGGTGCAACACCAGCCTCTCAAAGAAATATGCTCATGACCTCCCTTCTTTACTGAACCACATCTGTTTCTTGGGATTTGTATTCTGATTCTGTTGTGGCTGGTTGAGGTTTTGGGTTTTTTTTTTGAGGGCATATGTTTGTACCCACTCAAAGTATTGAGATAATTTTTGCTGGGCCTGCAGGAAGAATGGCACCTGAATAGTTTGTCATAAAAGACACCAGACGTATAAGTCTGTATTTGTTCACCAAAGCAAACAAAATGTCCAGGATGCCTGGGGATATATTCATAATATATAGGAGGAGGCAGTCTTTGTGAATATAAATCAAAATCTATGTTCTGGAGTCCCTGCTGCCATAGTTTAGGCTTTTTCATTTTACAGAAAAAGCTATAGTGATTTTCAATTAACAAGGCAAAATTATTTCTCCAGTTACATAATTAAACCTCACAGCACTGTTGTGTTTCCATAGACAGGGGCCATGGTGAGTGGAGGCCTTGTGTCTGAACTGGGGAGTGACAGTCTGGAGTGACACAACCTCCACAGCTTCCATTTCATCTCATGGAGGTTTCTGCTGTGAAAGACAAGATGGGATGACTTAGGTTTAAAATGCCCAGAAACTTCTCTTCAGAAGTAATGAAATGTTCTCCCTAATGCTGTACCAAGAAAACAAGTGCTGAGCTTCTGTGTTATCCCAATGAGGTCCTTCTGTGAGTGCTCTCCTTCCCAAACTAAACCCCCCTCCCTCTGCAGCTGGCACTGGAGGAAGGGCTGCTAGCAGGATTTTCAGACAAAAATTCAGGATTTTCAGCCCAGCTCTTGGCTAGCTCCTTCCTGGCATCGCTGTGACAGGTGATGAGAGCTCCTGCATGGCATCACTGTGAAAAGCAACAGGATGCTTGCATGGCATCACCACCAGCAATGGTCGTTGCAGCTGATGGGACAAGAGGAGCACACAAGGTCCTCCAGCCAGGGAAGCTGCTCACACATGGAAGGGAGAAAGAAGAGAGAGAAGGTCCCTGAGAAGGTGTTCCTCAGGTTTGCTCTGGTCTCCCTCCTGGCAGGTTGGAGTGACAGTTCCCATGTACAGCTCCACTGGAACGTGGGAGCTTTTGCAGCAGGGCAAGCAGACAGGGAGGTGTATGGATTTCCCTAAGCGTGGTTCTTGGCAGTGCTGCATTACAGTCACACCTGAAGGGTCCACTCATCTCTAAATTTCACTTGCCACACTGTAGGGTATTTGCTGCTGTGGGATTTGTTCTTCATACATGTACTTTTTGTCATTCCACCTTAACAAACACAACAAAGTAATGACAATAAACAGATTAAACATGTGAAGATCAAAATTTCTCGAGTATTCAACATTATTTGCCTGCTAATTTGTTGTTTATATTCGTGTCTTTTTTGCATTCATATTTCATATGAATGAGAATTGCTCACTTAAACTTTTTTTGTTTCCCTTACTGTTATTTGCTGTAGAAAAAACCATGTGAGAAAAATAGGTTTGATTATTGTTCATTCTGTAATAGCGAGCTTACTAATGCAAAACGAAATCTAGATACAGTCCAGAAGTTTTTATTAACATTTTATTTGCTGATATCTTAAATCTAGAAAGGTTATATCAAGTTTAAACTGCATTAGCATTTGCATGGAGCAATAGCTAGTCCCTAATGACTTTAGAATTACAGTTTACTGCTGTGAATACTTAATCTTTCTTACAAGCTTTTAAATTAGAAGAATAAATGCTGCTAAAAAGAAAAAATCAAGTAATGTACATGGTAGAGTTGCAAAACTATACTCTATGATTAAATAAGCTATAGTATTTTGATTTAGGACTCCAAGGACACACTTCTTTTTCAGGGAGAACTATTTACAGAAAATAAATAATTCTAAATACAGTTCAGCTAAATATAATTCAGTAAGATGGGGAAGAGAGGGCACATGAACTGTATCTCAATGCTTTTTGGAAGCACCAGATTCTTAGCTTTTATTATTTCAGGCATATGTGTTGTCTCAGGACCCTGATGGCAGGCTTTTCCGTGTCCATCTGCAGCTTGGGAAGTTGAATTCCTGCAAGGCAGTGCCAGACTTCCCCAGGAAAGCCTGGCTGTGGTTGAGCTCCACGTTTCACTCTGCCAGCAGTGTATCCTCAGGACAGGTGTTACCAACTTGCTGCATCCAAGCTACAGAAAAGGTTGCCTGAAATCCTCCTACCAGATTGTTAAACTCCAAGGTTTGATAGGTGCAAAAAGGAATGCACATTAGATGTAAAGCCAAGAATTTAGTCTGTTTATAGTCTAAAAATCTTAAGAGCCCAATGAAAGGGTTACTATTACTCCAGTTATGATGATCACAATGAACACTTGTTCAAACTGTTGAAATTATACATATGCAAAGCTTTTTAATCCCAATCCATTTCTCTGGTGGTGTGCTCATCCTTCCATTGCTCTTCTGGGTTCTGCTGCCAGTGTCTTTACTCTTGGGGTACAGAGCATCCTCAGGATCCCACATTGCATCCTGTGCTGATGCTCCTCCTGGGATCCTCTTGGGATCATTTTTGCCTTTACTAACATGACTGCAATTCACCTCTTCTTGCTGACTGGCCAGTCTACAAAAGGTCAGAATCCCCTGTCCCTCTTACATGTGGGTGTAGTTTCATTACTTCTAAACCCAGTTCACTCAGCTCCCACACTTCAGTCCTTAGATGACCAGTAAACCTCTGCTGGTGAATTGCTTATAGCCCTGGGTCTGTTGCTGTTACAAATTTGTAATCATTTAGAGGGAATTTTAAAGAATATTCCTACTTTTAAGTGAGGTACTGAGGAGCTGCTGAGAAAACTGATGGGGTTATTTTGGTGGAGAAGAAGAAACCTTAAAGCCTGGAACATTTTGAAACTTTAATTGCAAATAATTCTTGCAATGCTTATCAGGTGAATTGTATGTATTATATAATGTGAAACACTGTGCTAATCATAGCAGTGTGATTATTATGCAAAGCCTTTTTCCAAGGTAGGTCTTGAAATGCCCTAAGGACACAGCAGGGAAGTGCTGGGGAATTCAGGATGCATTTTCACACTTTTATTCTATTTTATTCCCTCACATTTCACAGCACCTCATGCCAATCATTTGTTAAAGAAGAATAGGGACCTTCCTTGTTGTCATTTGTTCCTGAAATCGCACCTTGCCTCTGAGATATACACTGAAGAAAGAATTCACCTTTCAGATGTTGCTCTGCTTTCAATCAACATTTGTAGATCAAATACAAAAAGAAGGTGACCCTGAAATGCAATGACCTTCCTGGTGCTGCAATCTCAAATCAACAAACATAGAAGAAAATAATTAGGAACACTTTTTCAGTATCATAATGCTGTAGAATTCAGTTTGCTTTTTTTTTTACCAGTGAAAACTTTGAGTATTATGATACAATTATATTCACATAGGAAAAGCTAAAACAAGAAGATATAGGATAATAACAGCATTACTTTCTAGCATCTAGATTTCACATAAAACAAAGTATTTTACAGCATCATCACTCTAAATAGACTATTTCCTGTACCAGAAATGGAAGCCTTCATCATGCTGGTGTGCAGTAAAACCCAGTACAGGTCACAATAGTCAAAGCTGAGACTCAGGACAGTGCAGATTCTGCTTTCAGCTGTCTCCTGGTACTGAGGAAGACCCCAGTCTTTCCCCTACACTAACTCTTGCATGCATGTAATTTTACTGTCTGCAGCAGTTGACAAATTTATACTTATTCTGAAATCATCCATGCCAAATGACTGACTGTAAAAAGATTATTTATTTGCTTTCCCAGGGATGTCACTGACATAGCAATGGAGTTGGTTCTCTGGCCAGTTATTTATCAGAGTAGTTAGGTACATAAAGAATGGACTGTCAGCCATTAACTTAATATATTTTGTAGGGCATGTAGTTAAGTCAAAGTTGAAAATGTGTGACTTTTTTAATACTGGGGATTTTTTTAAATCCTATTTCCACTTGCAGGATGTTTTTTTAGTTGCTCAGTTGTTGAAATTATAGTAATCAGTCCTAGTACCTAGTAATCAATCCTAGTATCCAATTCAGATCCCAGATGTGCCTTTCAGTGACGTCTTTGCCTGCAGGTGAGGAGTAAATGTTTCTCACAACAAGCAGGGGTTTGCAGGGCAGAGTTTGAGGGTAGGTGCTCAGTCTGCCCTGAGGTCAGTCAGCCTGTGGGTGGTCAGACTCACATCACCCACCTCCCAGGGAAGGCTCCCCCCTCCCTCACTGCAGTTGCAGTGATGTGAAGCCTTTGGCCCTGTGGAAAGGTGAGAACTCAGGTTGCCTCTGCCTTGGCAGGCAGAGAGACAGTTTAGGTTTTGGTCACTCTCTGCTCCAGTTGGTCTCCAGTCACCTCCTGCCAAAGGCCAGCATTTCCTATGGGGTAGAGCACCTTCTATCTTTTGAGAATTGGATTTCCATCAAGTCTCCCTCCTTGGTCAGGACTAGTGCTGTCAGCCATGATGTTTCAGGATGGGGAAGAAGTCAGGAATGTCGCTGACCCCACCAACATGAAGTACATTCCTGGAGAGATATTTGGACGTGTCTGCGGCAGAGGAATCTCTCCAGGCAGTGCAGTCAGGTGCATCCAGAGAAGTTGTCAACACCCATCTCCTCCCAGGGCTGGGGAGGGTCTGGCTGATGTTCTTGGTCATGGTTAGGTCCAAAGAAGGCACTAAGCTGTGCAAATCAAATACAGAGCACTCACTGTGGGGAACAATTCAGACACAGGCACCTCCCACAGTTTGGTCTGATGTTGGTCTGTGACACAGAACTCCAGCAGAATTCTGCTGTAGCCACCAAGTCCTTTTGTTATTCTGTGCCCAACCCCGAGCAGGGCTTGAGCTTCCAGCTCTCACTGTAACCCCTGATGTCCTCCTAACTCCTGTGGGAATGGCAGGCTGCCAGGCTGGCATTAGGAACCCTAACAGTGATGTGGCTCATGGCTCCAGGTAATTAGCTTCCTACTGGAATAAACCAAGAGTTGTTCTCCCCTTCCCAGGCATGCACTGACACTGGCTGCTCTCTGGAGCATGAGTGTCTCATCCATCTTCCCAGTTCTAGATGGGACAAGAATTTACTCCAGCATTTAAAGCCAAAGTAGGGAAATTTATCAACAAGACCATGGGGACATCCATCTTCCTTTGTCATTGTGGAAAATAAGTCTTTTAGATTCCTCAATTTGTACTTTGTATTTTTTAATAGGCCCAAACTCTCCTTTTGTTTCTAACCTGGACATTCATTTTTTTTTTTGCTGTTTCTTTTAGCCATGCATGCAGGGATACTGTGGGATGGTAACCATAGTAACTGCAGAACATGGAAGACATAATTTCAGCCCCAAAATGCATATTACTGGTTTGTGTTCACTGGACGTGAATTGTCTCGATCCCTAAAGAACAGAAGGAAGTGAAAAGAAGTTACTTGTTCACAGCAATTAAGGGAGAAGCTCAGACACTAAGCAGACATTGGGAGAAATATGCATTAGGTGTTGCTCTGTAATGTCCAGGAAGCTGCTAGAGACAGACAAGACCAAAACAAAATCTAACTTCTGGTTTTATATATCTTAAAATAAATTTAATGACAGTATTACGTCTATTTAGTAACAATAAAATTACCTGAGACTTTCTTATCCACACTGGGCATTTCATCATCATTGTGAGCATTGTCAGATGATCTCAAGGGTCTGCTGTGCAGGGGCTTCACTGACACAGTGCCAAAGCCCTGGCTCTGTGCTACAAATGATGGGTAACCTGCCCACTCCTCCACAAAAGATGCAGCAAATAGAGCAGGAATGGGGCTCAGCCCCTCATCCTCAGTGCCAGCTATGAGTGTTTACCCACTGAAGGGGAACTCCCAGGTTTGTCCCCAGGTGATGGAGCTCAGCACCTCAGGAAATCATATTAAGGGTGGAGGCCCCAGGGAGAGGAAAGGGAAATTGGGGAGCTAGAATTTGTTTCTTGTAATTTAAAACTGCTGGGGAGGAAATACAAGTGTGAAATTATACTAAAAAAAAAACCACAAGAAGTGATTCTACTGTACTGATATCTCCAGTCTGATTGACTTGGCCTCTTATGTGACTGGTCAGATAAAATTTTCTGTGCATGACCAAAACCTTTTCACTTTCTAGACAGAGGTCCCCATTTGACCCAGGGTGATATAGGACATTGCTATTGAAAGTTTGTTGCAAAAACTCTGATGCTTTGCCTCCCATCTCCTTTCTCCATTCAAACTATCCTATTTCTCCTGTGCACAAGTGTCCCAGAGGAGGCAGCTCTGTGGCTGCAGTGGTTTCTGTTTCCAGCTGCACAACAGATCAGGGATTTTAGGGACCAAGCCAAAATCATGGCAGTATGTTGTAATGTTGGGTGTAATCATTTGTCTTGTCCATGATAGCACAGATATCTGCATCTATTGCTGAATAAAATTACTTATTATAAAAGCACTTCAGTACTAAATAGTTCTAGGGATTTATTTTTATGTGCATTTGAAAATTAGTGCCTTGATGAATCACAAACCAATAAACAGTTTCTTTTCCTAGAAATGTCTTTTTTCAGGGGACTGCTAAGCCTTGCCCTGAGGAACTTAAAAATTACTACACTGCTTAGGCTAATGAGATTACATTTATAATACCAGATTTGTAATAACTTAAAAAACAAATTAGCCTTTGCTTTTGAACTGATATTTACTTTTCCTTTCTCTCAGAGGGAAACAAACTTTAAAATGAGAGAAACTGAGTTTTACACAGTAATAAGACTCCACAAGTCAAATATTAATGAAAAACAATAATGGTGAGAAGTGTTGACTTAATAAGAACAGAAAAATTAGGCAGCTTAGTACTCCTTAGCTAGTCTAATGCTGAAATTGGATTTACTTATTTATCTTTTTAGGAACCTCCTCCCTTTATGACTTTCCACAGCCTTGATATTAGTATTAGTATTTTCATTGTATGGAAAAACTTGTTTTCCTCCATTATGTCAAAAAAATACCTGGGGACAAACAGCCATTTTTGCAGCAGTGGAGAAGAACAAGCAAAGCAACAGATGTGTGACAGCAGGCACCTTTCATGGCCACACTTCTTTGCACTTCCATGTGGGTTAACAAGGGCACATACAATTTCCCAGTGAATGTTTCAGGGTTTTCCACGCTGTGTTTCTCCCCTGCTTTGATCACATTGCTCATGAAAAAGATGGATTTTTCCCCAGGTTTTGCTCATGGGCATGAAAACAATGAGTTAATTCTCTCTTGTCAAGCAAAGAAAGGAGGACACTGCAATGACTGCTGCAAGTTCAGTAACACCAACTGTAACAACTACAACAGCAATAATATTAATGTTTATTAACTTCATGAAACAATCACCATGAAACAGACAAAATTAACTTTTTGTCTGAAAGAAGGAAAAAAATCCCATAGAAGACTTCCAATGTACAGTGGAGAGTAAACAATCCAACAAAAATATTTCAAAAATATAATGATAATTGATGAATAAAATTGATTACAAGAAAAAATATGCTTTAAAGATTAATAAATAAATGCAGCTAACTGAATTCCTCACCATGACAATTAGCAAATCATGTCTGTATGAAAAATGTATTGTCAAATGTTTTGTAAGTGAAATCAATAATGAAGGCTGTCTCTTGTACAAAAAGGAAAGATTAATTGGTATTTTTAACTGAATTGAAGAGTATACTTTATTCTCAGAAAGAATTTGATTTCTTACCTCAAGCTACAGACCTGTTCCCTTTCAAAAGGTTGTAAAAATATTTTATCAGCATTCAAAGGATGTCTTTCTGCATCCCTTTCTCCCAGCAGAAAAATAAGAAAAACATCTAAAGTTCAGATGTTTAGAAAAATATTGCCCTGAGGTCTGAAACCAAATACAAGAAATTCTCTGCTGAAAGTATTTATTCTCCCTGCAAGATGGAAGCCATGACAGGTGTATTTATTTTAAAGGGAAGGTGCCCCAGCTGTCTGCATCAGAGCTTGGAGCAAAACACTAATAACTCCAACTTCAGTGGCTGTGGAGAAGGAGACTTGTCTGGCAAAGCAGTTCCTGTTCAGGGCTGATATCCCAGGAGTGACATCCCAGGCACCCACTGCAGGTGGAGAGCACAGCTGTGACAGGTTGGATGTCGGATCTGCTTCTCTTTCCCAGAGCCTGGCAGTGAGCAGGCAGGACCAACCCCAGCTTTGAAGTCTCTGAAGAAGCTGCTGAATAGTCTGCTAATCCCGATGGAGGCATTCATTTCAGTGGCATTTGTCTCTTCCTAGATGGACTGGCCTGTTGGACTGAAAGGGGAGCTCTGGTAGCTCTTTTGTGCCTGCACTGATTGCCTTGGTTGCCTACCATACACACCTGTTGAACGTGAGGTGAAGCCTGGATGAGCAAATATGCTCTTAACATGTAATTTCTCATAGTAATTAGGAATATCCTCAGAGCTCCTTGATTTTGTGAGCTCTCCAAACTTGCCTTCCCTTCTGGTTTAAAGCTTCATGTTCAATTTATTTTGGTTTGCAGGGTATCATTTGTGCTGACACGGTTTGACTTGGTTTTGACATTGCATTATTGTCTTCCCTGCCTTGTGCTGCTGGCTGTGTGTCTGATGATACTCAGTGGCATGCAAATAAATAGACAATTACACTTGGTACAAGCATCCATTGTATTTCACAATGTGCAGGCTCCAATGTGCTGGATTTCCAAACCTGAACATGTGTAAGTGGTTCCAATATGCTGTTTTCTGAAAATACACATTACTGTCAATCCCAAGGAAAATATCCCTTTTAAATGTCTTTATTCTGCAGTCAGTTCTTCATTGGCCCAAAAATCTCCTTACCTGCTGGGGGTGCACTGCTCCTTAAGCATCCATCTCTGATTTGGGTGCTTGCCCACAGGCCTTGCATCCATCCCAGCAGATCAAACAGCTTCCTATGTTATGTTTGATTTATTCTTAAAAACTTACAATACTATGGTATATTTCAACCCATTTACAGTGTGAGATTAATCCAAATCCTTCCTTGTATGTCCCAACTGTGTATTGGACGATAAAGAGCAGAGGTTTTTCAGTGTTTAAAATATCCAGTCCAACATGCCAACAAGTTTTTGGTTTTTTACCACTCTGAAGATGTGATACATGCCATGAATATCTCCATGCTGAATATCTGATGGCTTAGATCCATTATACAGGATCTCTGTGCAGTGCTGCCTTCAGGCTTAATGAAGGCTCTCCAGAAGGGCAAAATTAGCTCAGACCTTAGTCTGGCTGTCCCTGTAGGAAACATTCTTCTGTGTGTTGGTTTTAGTTCCTCCAAGAATCTTCGGTTTGTTAGAGCATTTCCCATGTGTTGTAAAAAAAATTAGCACTGATGACAGAGTTAAAAGAGCTGGGGTGTCACTCCTGAGTTTCCACTGACACCAGCGTGCTTGCTCTGCTTGCTGCAAGTAGTTCTCAATCCCACAGCTACTCCTACCCATGCTACCAGTGAGTTTTGTAGATTGAAGGAGAGGCACTTTATGCCATGGTTGCTTTTGGGTCTTTGTCAGATTGTCTCCTGTTTATAAAATTAGTTCCAGGTGTCAAGAAACAGGAGACACCTTCAGGGCTTTCCAGTCCCTCTCATCATGACCAGGGGCCACTGAGGAGCTGATCCCAGGAGAAGCAGCCACACCAGCCTGCAGGGCACCTCCACCTGCAGAGGAGCACCTTTGCAGTCTCAATACAAGAGGGATTTGAATGAAAGGAGCAGTGAAACCACAGTGAGGTAGTGTTAAAATGAAGGACAGTCATGTACAAACACACTGTGGTCTTGTGAGCAGACATTCATGTCTCTTTCCCGTTAACCTAGGTTGCAAACAGGACAGATAGGATGCACATCAGTGAGTGTCACTGCAGGTTCCAGAGGATGCTGTACAGAACAGTCATGTTCTGGGATAAAGAAACAACATGAAATAATGGTGCTGTTTTCCAGCAGACTCCGTGACTTTTTCCCTGGCAGAAAGTGTAGAAGAGACTCTGGCTTTCCTGCATGAAAGGACCAGCTGTTTTAGAGAGCACTGCCAGGAAGTTGCAGTGTTTGGTGATGAGATTCAGGAAGCAGACTGCATGAAATTTCTGTGCTATCCATCATAACTGCGTGGTACAGCCCATCTTTGAGCTGGTTTTATTCCTGGGCTTAGCAGCATTTAGCTGAATCTACTCATAAAACTTCATGGATCAAATTCTCTATTCCACATTCAAAAGCTGTACATTCTCAGAGAGATAGAATTAGAGCAGTTAAAAAAGGCAGTTGATTGAAATGTGAAGTCAAGTGATTGAAGAGCTGTATTAAAGTTTCACATTTCTGGAACATATAATGAGAAAGCTCATACAGGTCCTCTGGCCGACAAATCCTGACACATGCCCTGTTCTACCCCTCCTGTATGACAAGTTTCATCTGCTCCAAGTATGAAGCTTAGGTCCATGAAGGTTGTTGACCACCTTCCTCCCTGGCTGTCCATTCCCTCTGTCTGCCCAGGAGCAGGAGCTACCTGCTGGTCTGGTTGTCAGTTCAAGCAGCAATGAGACAGCTAGCTGAGACAAATGGCACTGGCTGGTTCTTACTTGTCACTCAGTACACCAAGGTAGAGAGTGTATGAAGGTGGGATAGAGATTTTACATGAAGGCAAAATTTACTTTGAGCAAGTTGTGTAAGAAAACTGAAGATTTAGGTTGGTCAGTTAGAGAGAAACTAACTTGTGTCAGAGAAAAAAGCTCACAAGGGAAAATAAACTTGGCATGGACAACTGAAAAAACTATGGAATTCAAGTTTTGAATGTAAAGATGACAAGGCAGAAAAAAAAAAAAAAGGCAGGACCAAAGCACAAAAAAAATGGAGGAGAGAAATAGTAAAAAGCACAGAAGAAAACTATTGTTGTCCTACTTGTAAAATAAACTGCTGGGAGCTAGAGTAACATACCCTTACATGCAGATCTGTATCAGTTTGAGTAAGCTCATTTAAACATTAAACCTTCCTCCCAGTTCTGGACATAATACTGAATCCAGAATTCCTGTGCTGTTCAGAAGGGCAGTGGGACTGACAGTTTGCAGTGTGAAGGCAATCTTTCAACAAACTAGTTAATTTCAGGGTTTGGATTTTGAAGTAATATGTTAAAGTTTCTACTGTGCTTCTTCCTAAATTCCCATCTGTGCAATAGAGTAGCAGGAAACAAGAATACACTTCAGCAGAAGTCTCTAAGACTTGAATTCAAACAGAGCATTTCCATGCTCCTGCACTCCATTCCCTCCCCCTTTAGGTCTAACAGATCTAACAGAAAATTCAATAGTAATAATTGTTCCTATATCAGTCATTAACCACATCAAAGAAACAGTTTATTACTAAATAGGTGTTAGTTATAGACAGGCTCACAGTGAATAATGAATCCCAAGAACAGTGGCAGTCATGCTAATCCTTGTTTTGCAAATATTCCCCAAGGCTTTTTTCAGTAAAGGATCTTAACGCTCTCCTGTGAACATCAGGTCTTCTTTAATTTCTTCTGTCATTTTCCCTTTTGTTATTATATCCATAATCTCTTTTCAATTTCCTAACTATGTGCTCAACCTAGCTGTATTGGTTTGAACTCTTTATGATGGGTTTGCAGGGTTAAATTTAGCAATTACAGACCCTGAAGTCCCAGTAATGTTGGTAAGGCTCTGTGAGTGTACATTTGTGATTGTTTACACTGAAAAGGTGATTTTTGGAAGAAGGAAGACCACTATTCTTGCCCAGTAGCTTACAGTCTCACTGAGAAATACCAAAGAGTTCTCCTCAAAGGCTCCTCCAGGAGCTTTGTTCCTTTTCCCTGGGGAGGAATTTCGTGGGGATCTGGGAAGAGACGTGATAATATTCATCATTGCCATTACCCCCATGTAAAGAGCAGATATAGAGGTGTATAGAGGTGTCATTTTTGCAAAGTATAGCTGTGTAATACCACTCTATAAAATCCATATAGGCCCCTAGGATCAAGTATATCTGTGTTGCCTAAAACTTGGGGCAGTATTCAAGACTTAAAATACTTTCCTACTCATAGTCAGAAACAATATCAAAAGTGCAATATGAGGTTGTAGCCTCTGTTGATAGCTCATTTTTAAGCACTGTAATCTAGAAAAGCAGGCATAAATGTTTGGGTGTTTCAGTATTCATATTAGATGGACTTTCCTACTTGATCATAAAGTCACAATCAAAGCTTATGCATGGTTGCCTTTTGGGATATTGATCCATGGCCATGCAGGCAGTCTGGCAAAGCTTCTGCTAAATTAATGCAGCTTTCAAGAGTGACTGAGCAAGGGATTAATGTAGAAGACTGTTAATCAAATTAAGTGTTTCCTAAAATTCTGTAATACCTTTTATGCATAAAGGAAACTTTGGTAAGAAGTCGTTATTACAACAGAAATTATTTTTTCTATTGTATTTCATAATACCAAACGGAAATTTATTCTTTACTTCAGTGAAGTCTGGTGTTCAAACATTACAGCACGAAACTTGGAAAAAAGCCTGTATGCAGAACAATTTCCAGCAGGAAAAGAATAAGTGCAATATGAACAAAAAGGTGAAATGGAGGTTCAGCTCTTGTTTGGTCAGTCATGTGTCATTTGGCACCATCACAACTACCTCTTGTTGACAGCAGAGTCACAGTCACCCTGAATATGAGTCTCCAAAATTGCCCTCTGGCAGTCTGACACACTTACAAGTTCTTGAGGGCACTCTGGATCCCAATGGGATCTTCCAATTCTGCTTCTCACCTGTTGTGTAACGTTAATGGAGAACATGGTGACAACTGTGTGTGGATTAACAGAGCTAGTAACGCTTGTCTGGTCTGGTGGGTGGATTAAGTAAAGAAATGCAAAAATGAAAATACTATTCAAGTTCTAAATGGTAATATTTATGTTACCAAAATCGTAGGAGGTGTATAATGTTGCAGTGTGTCTGTGTGGGCTGAGACTGTCTGTGTGGGCCAAGGAGATGACTCAGATACATCACAACCTCTGCATTCACAGGGAGTTCTGGATGTTCACTGCATACATGGGTGAGATTTTCATGTGTGCCTTGATGGATTGCATCAGGTTCATGCCTTTTTTTTTCTTTTTTATTCCTAATTTGCAACATTTACTCCAAGTCCTGTTTTAATAACTCTTTTCCCAGAAAAATGCATTGGGCCTTAGGAAGGAAAAATCAGGTATACGTAATCAATATGCTATTTGCATATTAAAAACTACTTATTAATTTTAAAGAGTCCATTTGATATCTGAATAATTCATAATATACATGAAGTTTATGTAATTTAACAATTACATGTAACTGGGTCTGGGTTTGAGAAGCCTGACTTATTTGGGCTGATAAATTACAGACTGCATTAAGTAATTGGAATGATTTAAGTCTATTCTGCAGAAATGCAGCTGAGAGACACTACAGTAAGTCTTTTTATTTTTAAAGTGTATATTTTAAGAGCTTAAATTGCTGCCATAAATGCTGGTTTAAACTTTCACCATACAAGTAGGTCCGCTTTCAAAGACAGCCATTTGTCTAGTGATAAACAATAATTTATGATACTCAGTGTTAGTTTTCAATTACTCCCCATCTCTTTGGCAGTGATATAATGCTGTTCAGTTGCTCTTGCAAAAAAGACTACATCATTATCATTTGTGTTATTCTGTGAGACAAAAATCCTTCCTGTGTTTAAGATACAATGGTTTGAAGGCTGGAGGGAGGCCTGAGATTTATTTTGGTTTGAAAGTTCCTGTCCATGGCAGAGGTCTTTTGAGTGGCTTCACCATGGTTCTATGGAGGGCTGGAGAACAGATCCTTCTGCTCCTGCACATCTCTGGGGAGAAGGGATGAAATCTCAGCTGCTGGAGCAGGTCTTCTCGCAGTCCCACCCACAGGGCATGCAGGGGATGCTGTACCTGGCTGTGGTTTCTGAGGGCTGTTTCAATGTCTGAGTGCTGGCATGAGAGTTTTTTCTGTGATACATAAGCCACCAGATAAATTGCATCTTGAATGCATGCAGTATTTCTTAAGGTCAAGTTACGGCTCTGTGCAATAAAACACAATCAGTAACCATTGCAAGAAGCCTAGGGCAGTGTATCATTTATCTTGAAACCTTCTGCTCTGAATAAGAATCCTGAATTCACTTTTCAGTATAAATTGTGATCTCTCCTAGCTTCTGCCAGGGATACCATAAAGTATGTCATTACATTAATCAAAGTCCCAGCATCCTGGCATCCAAACTATGAATTATTGCTGTAGTAGAAATGCTCCAGGAGGAGTTCCACATCTTATCCTAGCCTTGCTGAGAAGTGTAACATTTACAATGTGAAGGCAGAGAGAGCAGGAGACTTTGTAGAAATGCTAATTAAACCCTGTCCTTGGTGATTAAACTGATTTGATAAATACTCTTTAACACTTCTTTATCTCTTTATTACATGCCCTTAAACAATTTATGGCCCTTTATTAAAAAATGCTTTATAAATAAACTTATTAAATATTTCCTATGTACTTGCTGAATACACTCATGAAACTCCTGAAGTTCACCAAAAAGATTTACAGACCTTCCTGCATAATGCAGTACTTGATATTATAATTTAAAATTTTTTCAACACTTCAATAAACGTTCAAAGGAGTTCAGGGGCAAAATCAGAGTTGTAATTTTTGGAGCCAAACCCTCGTCAGCCTTTGGAAAAGACTGAGCTAGGATTTTCTGTGAGTGACTGGCCTCACAAATTAAGTCTCAGCTTTTTACTTCATTTACAGGGAATTATCTTATTTAATTTGTGCAGAGAGCAGCTATGTTAAGCATTTACGTAGGCTCAGAAAGGATCAGAAAAACACAATAATGTGTCTCTGCGTAAATATTTTTATGAACTGTGAGTAGACTGCATTAAAGATTAGGTAGGAAATATTTGGTTAATTCATTTATATATTTATGGAGTTCTTTCATGTGTTTGAAATGGATTACAGGGGGATATAACAGTGTCAGGAAAAAGCCAACACCAATTTGCCTTGAACAAATCGTGTCAAAACAAAATAATTCCCTCCTAGGACAAAGGCAGGAGACTGTGGACAGAGGGGAAAGGAAGGGACATCACATAAGGCTTTCAGTGCTGTTTTACATGGGGAGATCAAAGCAAGCTGGAGAGGGAAATTTTGTGTGGGGGAAACTGGTAGGGCAAGAGAGCACCAGCTCCCACAGCCATGCTCCCAGAATGAAGACCATGGTTTAATTTCCAGTAGGGAGCTCCACAAGGGGGTCCTGAAGCCTAAAACTGCTCAGTGCTTACATCAATTATAGGAATGGAGAACTAAGGAGGATGCTTATAAAATCTACAAGTAACAAAGGAGTTGTAGGACAGTTTTAGAGTTCAAACTGATCTTGTAAATTGAGATATATAGGATATTCTGAGACATGTAGCCGGCAAGTTTCTGTAACTTTTTCTCCCAGCCTTCCTCTCCCAGCCACCAGCTGTGCAGTGCATTGTTCACCTCCCAGACACAGCTGCCTTTTCCAGGTCCTCTTTCTAATTCAGTTCATCCAGGTAAGCCACCAGTCTGCTCACAAAAAACCCCAACTTGGCACTGGACCCATCACTTGGATTTATTTATTTTATCCAGGCAGTGTGGTGAGTGGTCAGCTTCACTCTCTGCAGGAGACTGACCAGAATACTCTGAGCCAAAATGCTCAGGAAACAAAACCAACCTCAGCCACAGCTTCTCTTCCTAGTGAGTTCTGATGAGTTCCATGTGTGTGGTATCGTGCATTTCTCTCGTGTCCTTTTGTCTGCATATCCTTGTTACCCACATTCAATGCATGCCATCCCTAGCAGGACCCACAGTGCCTGCTTGGCTTGTGCAGCTTGTCCTAATGTCTGAGCACTCCCCAGGAGCATGGCCCTGCATGCAGTGTGTCTGTGTCAGTCTTTTCACAAACCACAGACATTCAGTTTGTCACTACCTGATCCAGTGGCACAACTGCAGCATCTTTCAGCAGGAGCAGCAGCTCACAAAAGCTCTGAGCAGGATCTGTGACTTTGTTACACAAATGGTCCAAAATGTGGCAGAAACCAATGTAAGAGATACAGTGGTTTTCAAGCACAACACGAGTCAGCAGTGTCATCATTCTCCAAAAAACAAAAGCAACCATCCTTACAAGTTGCAGAGCCACAATATGTAAACAAGACATTAAATACATAATGAAAGAAATGTGCCAGAGAACCAGTGAAAATCTAGCTGGGGCAATCTCCAGACTTGGGTACTGCTGTTCCAGGAGCAAGTGGGCTACACTGGAGAGCAGCAAAGGCAAACAACTGGGCCAACCAGAGATTCAGAAAATGTGGTGTACTAGGAAAGCTTGAGAGAAAACCAGTCTTCTGTCCAGCAAGGAGATGACCCATGGAGGCCAAGTGTCACTTCACACCAGAAATCTCCTCTCCCCTTTTCTGCTGCCTCTCCCAGGAATGAGATGCTCTGTATCCCCCATAAGCTGGATAAGAAGCAATTCCGTAAATTAGAGAGAGGGAAAGATGGTTTTATGTTAAAATACTGAAGTTTTGGAGGAGTATGCTGAGGAGCACTGCAGTGTCTCCATCACTGGCCAAGCCCTGATAAAAAGTCAAAGATAGCAGTGTGTTGAGAGTGATTTTAAGTATCATTGTACCTAACTGGATCTGGCAGAGATTAAACCATTTCTCAAGGACCTCCCCTTCTTCTCCACAGGAAGGAAAAGAGCCCCCATCCTAAGCAAAACATTTGTGTTACCAGCACTTAATTGATGTTGCATTTATCCTCAGGTTTCTTTTCTTGGAGCAGCAGTCCATTCCAAAGCAAATTTTTAGTTTTTAAAAAATTAAGATTTTTGTCATTTTTATTTTCAAGGTTGTGATTAAAAAATGAAAAGAAAGTGTGATTATTAATAGAATAATAGCATGGCAAAGAAATCTTTAAAATGTCATGGTTTTCAAGCTAATATTATTTTCCCTGAGATTTACTCACATTTTTGAAAGGTTTGGAGTTGATAGGCTGCTAATCTGATATTGCACACAAAAAGGCTTCTAATCTGATATTGCAAACAAAAGAATCCATGGTCCCAGAGTGAAAATTAGAGGTAGTATCACTGAGTGAGAACTGCTTGTGTGTGACTTGGGTGTTTGCAGAATTAAACCCTTCTTTGCAAATTCCTAAGAACTGTCATCCGTGAACCCCAAAGCAATTTAGAAACATTATTTAATGTTAAAAATCAACTTGTCTCTGGCCAAAACCGAGTTCAAGCAGCTTTGTGGAGCTGGCTGCTTTTCAGTGGAGAAAAATAATCCCTTTGGAAAGCAATTGGGATGAGTGTTTGTAGTATTTGGAGTGCTAAAACAAATTTAGGGCAGATATTCTTAGATCCACACTGGCAACTATGTAAGTCAATGCAGTGATTCAATGAACCCTGTGTAACCCTGTCAGGGGTTATTCCCTGTGCTGTGTTGACCCTGGCTGGATACCAGGTACCCACCAAAGCTGTTCTATCCCTCCCCTCCTCAGCTGGACAGGGGAGAACAATCTATTGGGAGGCTCACAGATCAAGATACAGCCTGGGAGAGTTCAGTCCCCAGTTACCATCACAGGCAAAACAAATGACTTGGGGAAAATGTAAATTAAACTCATTACCAATCAAATCAGAGTAGGGTAATGAGAAATGAAACCAATCTCAAAACCCCTTTGCCCCACCCCTCCCTTCTTCCTGGGCTCATCTTCAGCCCTGCATTCTCTGCCTCCTCTGCTGGGTGGCACAGGGGATGGGGATGGGAGCTGTGGTCAGTTCATCTCTCATTGTCTCTCTTGCTCCTTCCTCCTGGAGGGGAGCACTCTGCACCTTCCCCTGCTCCAGCATGGGGTCCCTCTCACAGGATACAGCCCTCCACAAACTTCTCCAGTGTGAATGCTTCCCATGGATTGCATTTCTTCACCAATTGCTCCAGGGTGGGTCCCCTCCACAGCCCTCAGTCCTTCAGGAGCAGACTGCTCCAGCATGGGTCTCATTACACAGGGACCTCAGAGACATTGTGGGGGAGGCTGAGGCAAAGAAGGGACTGCCTGCCACAGCCCTGCCTCTGTTCACTGTCAGCATATCTCCAGCATTTGTAGGACGAATGGTTTCCCTCATCAGTCTCCTGGTTTAGGAGCTAAAGGTGCTTCTGTGTATGGGTGGATGTCTGGAATGGATTAACTTCTGTCAGGTACCTGACATTTAGAGGTGTTAGAGGCAAGCCTGACCCAGACCTGGTGTATTCTCAGCTGGGTGCTCTAAAGACTTAGATGATTTGGATCAAAATTTAACAGGCTTGATGTGTATTTTCTAAAGAATTTCAGAAGTTCATCCTTCACTGCTGCTATGGGTTTTATGATTTAAATGCCAGTGGGAAGAAGGACCATTTTGTTGTTTTTTCAATGCAGATTAATATACTGAGGCTGGAGTTCACACATATTGCTTCCCCCCTCTATAGCAAGAAAAAACAAATCTGTGGCTTTCACCAGCACAACCACGTAAAGCACATGAACTGAGTAAGTTACTAGTGTGCACTTGGAGTCTGTATTTGGTATGCTGAATACTCCTTAAACAGAGCTAGAAGTTACAGTGGCTTTCTTTCTATACAAGAGTAAAAAGTAAAGGCAGGAGAAATTGTAAGAACTAGGTGTTATTTCCAAAACTTTACTGTGCTGATATTGTCTGGCACATGCTGTCATGGAACAAGTTGAAAAGTACAGTGGTGTGAAGCAGGTCCTGGAGAATGAATGTAAGGTCTAGAAGAGACTGCCACAAAGCACAAGCAGGACATCAAGCACTTAAGAACTAAGGAGAGCATTCCTGGGAAAAAAACATGGGAAGAAATCTGTTATTCTTTTGTATGAAGAATTTACCAAGGAAAACGTGGTGATAGTGATAACAAGGGAAAGACAAGCTGCACTTACAGGTGCAGACACCAACAAAGTACTCTGGGAAGGGGTGTGTGCAGCACTGAAATCCCACCAGAACACCTGAGAACCAGGAGAATAGCTAGAGTGTGCCTTCTGGCAGACTCTGTGCTCTCCAGACTAACAGTAAAATGATCCAGGAATATATACAAACTCAGACTGGAATCCTAAAAAATCTCTAATGGTAAAATTTCCCTAAATCAAAACAGATAAAAAATACATTTATAGCTTTCTGGGAGATAAAAGTAGCTGGAGGACGTGCAGAAGGTGATTGCAAAAGCATACATGTGTGGATTTCTGTATTATGTCCATCACTGTTACACATGTTCCCACAAAACCAGGGAAATCATCAGAGTTTCATGACAGTACTTATTTGAAATAAAATTATAGTTGTCTATAACCTTTTCTGAATCTCATGAAGTATTTTGAGGCATAAATCTTGGTGTGCCCCTCTTGGTCCAGAGTTTCATCACCAGAAAACTCACCTGGCCAAGACTGTTATGGAGGGGTTGGTGCAGGGAAAATAACCCCATGCTTGGTAAAACACCACCACACCAGTACCTGTCTGTAAGTTGCAATTCATTTTTTCCTAGAAAAATGACAGCTGTTTGCACTGAGAGCTATTAATCCATGATTTCACCCTCCCGTCTTCCCAAATCCAGTGTCTGTCTTCCATACCAAACTTTCACCCAAAACACCTATCCTGGGCTGCCTTTTAAAATATTTCTTTAGCTATTATTTATATTTACTGCCTTCCCTGACATTTCTTCTGGCACTGAATTAGTGTTGACTGAGATTCCCAGCATGCAGAATTTGGAGAGCTTTGTCCAACCACCTCAAAGACACATTTCAGCTTCAAGATCAGAAAAAAATCTCTATGAAACAGACCTGTCACAGTTAGACCTGTTGTAGTCTAACTCTTTGGGGTGCAGGATTAAACTCACCACAAATCTGACATACCCTTGCCTTTCTTCTTCTTCCTCCTTGTTCTTCCTTCTGGTAACTTTGTCAACCATTGCCTCAGGTCTATTAAAAGTGAAAGAACATTTCATGCTGTACTGAAGCAGCAAATTTTATTTGTTTGTCATTTAGCAGCAAGGAAACACTGCAGAGAATAATCCTACCAAGGATTACAGAGTATTTTGACAAGTAGTAAGCTCTCAGATTCAGCTAAAGCCTCCTCCTTTCCAGGCTCCTCAATAATCCCGGTTTAGGCCAGCAGAGTAATTAAGATGTTGCAGGAAAACAGAGTCCTCAAAAGGAAAGATACAGATGAATTTGTAAAATTCAAGAGCAACTGCACCATGGGAAGTAGCAGAAAATGAAAAAAAAACAGTGCAATTCCTGAAGAAGTACTGTTTGAGGGAGACAAATTGTTCTGAAAAAATTCACAAATCCTAAACTCTTTAATAGAGCAACTAATCCTTCTTTACCCCAGCACTAAAATTCCAGGTGTTATACACAACAGTTATTAAGGAAAAAACTACTGCTTATTCTCTTCAAAATGCATGTTGTATAAAGGCTGAGGGAAGAAACAGGTATCAGCAAAATAATTCAGAGAAAGTTGAAAAGTCTGCCTTTATGTAGAAATTTGCCAAAGGAAAACGTGCATTTGGAGCTCTTTACCCACAGGTTCTGGTTATGGTATTCATCCATTCTTGACACACTTCGTAGGGGCTGTTCCAAATGGGAAGATTTGATGCTAGATTCAGCATTAGATAGCACAGAGTGTGATTACCAGCATTAAAATAAATTGAACAGGGTTATTTCTTGGGAAGCTTAAGTTATATCTAGCATCTGGGCACACCACTCTCATTCGACTTTTTCATGCCCTTCCCAGTTCTTCAAAGCACCAGTGTAGGGTATCAGTATTGCTGCTGGGAATAAAAATGATGAAAAGGGATAAAAGAATTTCTAGAAATCTTTTCTTCATTTAAAGCTATAAGAGTACCAGCAAACAAACAGGGAAGAAGAAATAACATTAATGGTCTCCATTACGGTCTGATAGCTTCCACTGGCCTTCATTTGAGGGAAGATATTTCCTGACTTTTTTATTACTGCACATTGGTGGTATTTGATAGCACAGTAACAATAGTCACTGCTGGTGTGTAACATACACAGAAACAATCAGCAGACCAGTACCAGGGTTGGCTCTCCTACAGAGAATCACATTGTTTTTCCAGAGAGCACAAATAGGCATGCTGCTGCTGCTGTGATGAATTCAGCCCAACACCGTGGATCTGCCTGCATTCTTGGTGAACTCAAGTATCATGGATGTCCAGTAAATGATCTGTGTTTCTAGAGGAAAAATCCCCTGAAAGTGAGGGTGGTGCACCTTGCCAGGCCATTGGGTGGTCACTGAATGGCCCAAGCATAAGTTACTAAGAGAAATTGTCCTTGACAACCTTTGGGAGATCTGCTTGCCAAAGACAATTAAGGAAAATCTCACATGAAGGCATTAAAGTCTATAAGGGCTATTTATTTAAGGGTTTTATTTTATCAAAATGAAATAGGAACAATAGAGAGGATTTGAAATGGCAAATAGGAGGGCATAGCTTAGGAACCAATGAATCTGAAGGAAGGGGATTAAAAAGAGAAACTAGGAAATATATTCTTGTATTGTAAAAAAAAATAGAATTTACATTTCTGTGCCATTAAAAATCCTTGAAGCAGAGTTTAGTAGGATCCAAAACCAAACTGCATGTTTATGTGGAAGAAACTTGGAACAGTAGAACTTTGGAATTTAAGGCTAACAACAAACAGTTAGGAAACTGTAAATCATCGAGTTTTGGGACTTGTTTTCATTGCCAGGAGGAAAGTTTCTGAGGAGAAAGATCATCTCATAACTCTCTCTTCAACATCAGGCCCTCTTATAGGTAATCCCTAAACATCTGGTACTTTGCATTTCTGTCAACAAGATTTCAATGAAGTGAGCAGCCATGTGATGTCATGTGGGAATTTGCATGAGAGGTAGGAGGTCCAACAGATATTTGGTCTTATGCATGCAATTGCAGTTTTGGTGTCAAATTGCCCACGTGACTTGGTTTGTCTGGCCAAAGTGATAGGCAAAAAAACCCCAAAAAAACCCGTCAGTGGAGGTAAGGCTGAGATTTTAATCAGTTTAACTTGATTCTTTAAACAAGCTTTGCAGCAGTGTAGCCATCCCAGCTGTATTGACTCTGAGATGGAATTTATTTTCCCATAGTAGCCCTCACAGTGCTGTGCTTGGCAGGGATGTCTGCAAAGGTGCTGGTAACACACCAGTGCTTTGCTGAGCAGCAGCAGCGCTGTCTCCCCAGCATTGCCTCCCATCAATGGGCTGGGAGTGTGCAAAGTCCTGGGCAGGGACACAGCCAGGCCAGCCAACCCAAGTTAACCAAAGGAAATTTCCATCCCAAATGATGCCAGCTAAGTTCTAAAGGCTGAGGAAAGGGGGAGGCAGTTGTTACTTACAGTGTTTGCCTTCCAGAGCAACTGCCCCACAGGCTGAAGCCCTGCTTCCTGAGAAGTGGCTGAACATCCCTTGCTAACAAGAAGTAAAGAATAATCCTATGTTTTTTCTCTTTGCTTCAGTAAACTGCCTTATTTCAACCTATGAATCCTTTTCCATCACATTTTCTTTCCCCTGTCCAGAGTGGCTTGGTGGATGCCTGGTGTCCAGCCAAGGTCTACGCCTCACACTAAGTTCACAGGACAAACAGTTCACAACCACTGTGTTCACAGATCTGGAAAAGGTTTTTCACCCAGAGGGTGATTGGGCTCTGAACAGGCTCCCAAGAGAGATGGTCACAGCACCACTCCTGACAGAGTTCAAGAAGTGTTTGGACAATGCTCTCAGGAGCACCATGTGATTCTGTGATTGCAGAAGGAAGCTGTAATAGAAGCAATGGTTTGCAGATGAATTTAGAACTACACAAGATGCAGAATAAACTTTTCTTGGGAAAAATTACTTTGATCTTTGCATTGTAATAGTTTGCATTTTTGGCAATGTGGAATATTAAGTGTTGGCTTCTGAAAATGCCTCAGCCCATGCTAGTCAGAAGAGAAGATTTCCGTTTATATTCCAAATAACCATGCAACTCTTATGTTCTAGTTGGTTTATATTCAGGCAAAACTTGCTTTGTGAATAAAACCAGTTGTGCCTAACCTACTCAATTTTTGCATTTACCTCTTTACCTGAGATGTTTAGACATAATACAGTTTATAAATATCTGCTCCCAGCAGTTTCTTCATGCATCCTTTTAACTCAGGCAGGAGTCCTCTGTGATATTCAGGTCCCACTTGTACAGCTTGTAGCTTTTTCAGATCACTCAAGTCTCTCTCATATACACATCTCCTCAAGCTAGTTCCTTATCCCCTTCCTTTGGCCTCTGTGTTCTCTGCCCTTTCTCAGTCTGGCAGAAGCTTCTTTTCTCTCATTTTGTGTGTGTCTTAAAGCAGTAAGCTCTGCTTCATGTAGGTCCACAGCCACATAAGATCCAGAGGCAGCTTAGGGAATTTAGGCAGACTGACTCCCTGGGTTCAAGGGTGTAAATCTTCTTGTCCCATCTCATCTTTTTCTATGGGTCTCTCTGTTAGCACTTGAGTTTTTAATGCCATTTCACTGAAGCCAGGAACACGTCTAGAACGGCCTCAGCCTCGGCAGAGTTGTGCAGTTCGGTGCCCATCTCCTGTACAAAATGGGAGATCCATAAAATCCTTGTGGCTGAAGGGACTGCAGGGTGCACCACACCTTCACATGTACCTGCTTCTGTGGTCTCACAAGGGTTTCATTTGTCCTGGTTTATTTTTTCCTGATGTAGGAGGTAATGCTGCCATCCTTGAATCCAACCACCCAAAATCTCAAGAATTTCTCACCATTTCCAGTGTGGATGAATCAGTCCCAGATGTTTTATCTTCAGGAGAGGGGTGCCCCACCAAGCACTGCCACCATCGTGGTCTGTGGCTTTGCAGCAGTGACAGGAGAACTGGTTTGATCCAGGGAGCTCCCCTGCAGCCCGAAGGAGGGCATGCCTGCCCTGCTATCCACAGGCTGCTGCCATGAGGCAGTCCCTGGATGAAAGGCAGGTTCCTGGGGGCTCTGCCAGCAGGGTCATACTGATGGCCAAGAGCTGCTCCTGCTTGTCCCTTTCAAAGGTTGTCCCTTTGTGTTTAAAGCCTCCACCTCCCTGCTGCTTGGCACGAGGAGCATGAAGGGTCTCCTGGACCTTTGCAATAACATCAGCGCTGAACCATGGGCAGGACTGAGGCCTATTTTAAGATCTGTTTTTATTTTAAGCTTTTAATTGGGTATTTTTGACACAGTGAAGGTGCATTGTTTACAGGACTGATAAGGGAAAATTGAGTCTCTCACCTTTTGCATATGAGCATGATTCATCTTTGAAATTGTGTCCTAAAAAAGGACACTGCATTAGGGTAATGCATGTCACCACTCTTTTAAAAGCTCAACTTCTGCAAGAGATAAGTTTTAATCTTAGAAGAAACTTTTCCAGTACTGAAACCGTAATGAAGGCTTTGAACCAGATCCAGAAAAGAAGGAGGCATCTACCAGTTGAGTGCTACAGTGCTTACCTTTTAGGGTGCATGATCCAGGCAACCTGGTCCAAACCACAGCCATGTTCCTCCAGTTCCTCTGCCATGCCTTCAAAAGACAGGAGACATGAGGAGGTACATGCTTAACACTCTACCTACACAAAAACGTCCCCACTTCTTCCTGTGGAAACTCTTTGCTCTAAAGAGAAGTGTAAGAGGGGATGTAATGTGCCACAGAGAACAATTTCTCTGCAGGAGGTTGAAACCAGGAAAGATGACATTACGTTCCCTGTAGTTCAGCACCCCGTTTATGAAGAAACCAATTTTTCATCCGTTGTATCAGATAGCTCTGTCAAATTTCCATGTAATGTCCTCGTCCTTTGCCAGCTTCTTTGCAGGGATTTTGTTATATTGAGAATCATCCCGAATTCAGATAATTCAGATCCAATTTAACGAGCAAAGGCAACTCTGTGCGAGACGATGAGGAAACTTTCCTGGTGGGTATTATCTGTGCTCACAGGGCAGAGGATCATAGCTGGGACCTACTTCCTCTATTATTTTTTTTAACTTCTTTCTTTTATGGAGTTTTTCACAGGTCACAATCACTACAGAATTTATTCTGTAAAAACCAGTAGGAAATGTATATTTCCTCAAATTTAATAGAAGCTGCGGTTGCAGTGGGACTGTGAAGAGAGGTCAGAGAGAAAATGAAAGGGTGAAAAAGAGGACATAGCAGCAAATGGAAAATGCAGGGGAAAAAATAAGGGGAACTGAGTAAATTGAAGAAGGACTTTGCAAAGGCAAAAGAACAAAGTCTATTTTGTAGGCATACTTAAGTTCCACATCACTGAATTATGATGAGACTTAGATGAAACTTCCCTCTTGATTTCCATCTCGCTTAGTGCCCATAATGAAATGGCATTGAGGCTTCAGGAGGACCATTTGGGCCTTGCAGGGAGTTTCTGGCTCTTTCCTGTAGACACTTCATCAGCCATAACATTACTGCCAGAAAACAGCCTGGGCTGCTTTCCCAGAAAAAATATGAAAACTGTAACTTTTTGGGTGACTTTTCTGCGTAGGTAGAGCATCCTGAGAGCTGAAGCAAAAATTTAGGGACATGAAGATTTCCATCTTCAACAACAATGGCACAGCACAACAGAGGTATTTGTGCCACCTGGCTGGGCTGCACCCCACTGCACAAACCTCTTAGGAAGGGCACTTCCTACCATAAGGAAGCAAAAACTTGAGGTTTAACGCTAGAAGCGAGAGCTGAGGAGGAGTGAGTTATCAGGAAACACAGGGAGGGGGGAAAAAGCAAGTTGGTGCTTCTCAAATAGGGATAGTGTTGATGTTGGAGCGTGAGGTTGCTGGCAGAGGAAGCCTGTGCCTTACAATTGCTCTTGAAGGAAGCCTGTGCCTTACAATTGCTCTTGGATCTTGTTTCTTGAGGCTGGTTTGGTATTTCTGCAATATGAGAAATCCTTTTGAACCTCTGTGTATGTGTTTGCTGCAGGAGTGTAACATAAAGATGCTGAAATTGGCAGCCCAGCAGGGTCAGAAATGTTCCAGGGCAAATCTAACGCTTGAACAAACCAGCTGCAGTAAATTGATTTGTGCAGAACGACAATGGAAGGAAAATATTGTCCTTTTCGAGGCTTTTGGTAGAGCTTTTTTCCCATCTCTTCACTCATTCCTGTGACTTGAATTCGTAGGTTAAGATATTTTCCCTTCCTAGAGCCCTGTTTTTCATTTTTCCTTGGGTCTCCTTTCATTCTACCCTTTATTTTTCTGTGATCAGACTTTACCTCTGACCATAGACCTCAAAATCAAACTGTTTTTCCAAGAATAAAGCACTTTTCATGTCCGCTCCAAGGCTCACATTATGTTCAGCTTTCTGATAACATGCACCTTACTAACTGCAACTGAATTAGTACAGAAAAAATACTAATATATTCTGAGAAGTCAAACATGAAGTTTGACTGTCCACAAAAAATTAATAATACAGATATGGCCAGCTGATAAATTCTGCACAAACTAAAAGTAGACTTAAAAGCATACATAATTTCTCTTTAATAAAAATGGATATGGGACACTTCAGGAGATTTTTGCTCCCAGTTGACTTTAGAAGTTAAAAGATCAGTTGCATAATTTCAGAGATGCATTTAAGCCCAAAGGATGACAAGTATATTACAGTGTCTTAAATCACAAGAAAACCTCTAGTCTGGCCTGGGACTCCTAAATGCTCAGACAGAAATTAAAGCTGTAATGTGAAGCATCAAAATTCTTCTGTGCTCTCCAGAGGTTTGCTTTGCTCTGACATCCAGTTTGGGTGGGAGGGCTACCAGCAGTGGGAGAGGCAGAGTCCCACAAACCTGATTCAACTTTAGCATCTGTCCATTTGTACCTAGCCAGGTAATAGCAAGGGTGAATGTTCCTCTTGCTGTTCTGTCAGCTGGAGTTTTGAAAGGTGGTTTTAAGGCTTCTGAACTGCCTGCAGAGAATTAATCATGCTGTACTGCTGGAGAGTTCAAAAGTCAGCAACAGGGAAGTTTATATTGAATACAGGTTCACCCACAGCCTGTGACATAACAGAGAAGTTGCTCCCAATGATTGGTAATTTCTGCCCTGCTAAAATGCTGTGTTTCTGACACAGCTTGTTGTTATTTCTTGGTTTTTCTGTTGTTCTGAGGAGCCCTAATCACACAGCAGGACTGGGTACTGCGCAAACATGGGGCACAAAGGCAGCCAGGTGTAATGCAAGACAAGACAGTGGATGACTGTATTCAGAGGACTACAAAAAGCAGTGAGATAATACAGTTTATCAATTGTCTTACTGCTGTCAAGTTGGGTTTTTTAAGACACCCCCATAAAAGGAGAACTTTGCCTCGTCTGGCTTGAATGATGTAGTTGTAGTTCTGGTTTGAACTGGATGTAACTGTCTAAATCACCTGCTCCCTGTCATCCATGGAGATAAATGAAGCAGAGAAGAGTAATTGTCTCTCTGGCCAGTGCTGAGCTGCTCAGGACATGTCTTAGCCAGGGCAAGTCCAGAGCCATTTTGCAGAGTGGCTTCTCTTGCAGTGAAAATTGTTTTTCCTGTCTTGTCTCCCATAACTGAGCTGCTGATGGTGCCCTATGAGTGAATGAGACTCCTGTACCAGAAATCCTGCAGTAGTGGGATGGGATTGGGCAGGAGCAGCTTCCCACCAAGGCCAGCTCTGCTGTTCATCTGCATGCACAACTAACCAGCCTCAGTAAATGGCTCTCTCTCAGAAAATTGCTGAATATCCAGGCTGTTTTCTGTGGTTTCCAACTCCAATTAATCCTTCTGAGGTGATATTATTTTTTTTCTGCTCTGTAGCATTTCACTCTGGAATCTCAAGTGTGAAAATATAAACATAAGAAATGCCATCCTAGGCAGAAAAGGGGTTTTGTTACCCCGTGCTCTGAGCTCTCTGGTGCCAAAACAGCTTGGGGAGAGCACCTGAGCCTGGCCACTTTCTCCTGCCACTGCCTCGAACTTCTCCAGCTTCCCTGCCTACTCCCCTTCCCACGCCTTAATGATCCTGCTTAACCCTTTCTAAACCTGCTGGTGCTGCCTGCTCCCACCCCATCCTGTGCACAAAGAGGGACTGGTCTGACCTGCCAGTGCCTGAACTGGATGTCCTCCCCTGCTGGGGCTGGCCTTGGCAAACAGCAGCTCTGCCTTCCCTTCCCTCCGCTGTCCCACTGCTGTGCCACCAGCACAGGCACGGGAACGTGTCCCAACAACTCCCATTTCTTCCTCCCTTGGGCCCTGTCCTGAGCTTCACCAGCCCCAAGCTCCCTCCTGCAGCTGTCTGAACAGTGAGAGTGCCCTTTGTGGGAGATCTCTCCAGGGGCTTCTCAGATTTGCTCCATTTTCAGCAGAGGATGTGATAAGTTCCATCAGTTGATGTTGTGCCTAAATGTCCAAGATATCTGAAACTGCAGCCTGTTTGTTTTTACAAAAATTCAACCCTGTAACAAGAATATCCAGGGGCAACCTCCACTGACATAGATGTGTTGGTAGTCTCAGAGTGCAAAACCCAGCTATTTTTCCATTAAGTGGTCTTCAAAATGGGCACGTGTAAAATTCTCCTTCTTTTGCAACACCATCAATATAAAAATTTACATGACTTTTAATGCAAGCTACCCAGGTCTGATCCAAGGTAACCATTTGATCTTTAGCTTTGTCAAACTTTACCAGACAAGAAAACATTTGTGAGCAAATTGAAATCATTTGTGGAGCTAATTGCACAGCTCACCTGAGCAAGGTTTACAGCAAAAATGAATGGAGATAAATCCTATAAATTAATCAGGAAGCCCTTTTAAATTATTAAAATATTCTATGCTTTCAATTGCTTTTTAAAAAAAATTATTTAAAAGCTGCAGAACATTTAAATAACGAATGCATTTAAATTAAGGCATAATTTTTCTATTCACACATTCATTTACAAGCCCCCTGATATTGAAGCTTACAATAGTTTCTATGTTCTTGAATAGCTTTTCAGTGCTATAAATATTTTATTGTGTTAGTAATAAATATTTGTTTATATACTGGGAATTCACCTGTGTATTTAAATGCTGTTTTAAAGAAACAACTAATAAAAATGCAATTTTTGTGCTTTCCTCTATTGTCAGGAGACTCAGCAAGCTGTTGTGCTTTTTTTAGTCCTGAATACTGATTCCTATCCTGGCAAAGACTTTGTTAAGGAAAATAAGTTTGGTGTCAGTGCATGGGAAGAGCTGGCAAAATGCTGACAAAGTGAAATGCATTTATATTTGAAAAGCCATATATTTTTAGATAATGCCATTATTCTCTGAGGCCCAAAGATTTGGAACCAGGGAATGTTGCTATCCTGCTTCCAAGTAGCAAAAGACAACAGTTACTAAATTTAGCCTTTGGATTATGAAATATCAACACCTTACTTTTAACTACAATAGAAGATTATAAGATGCAGAGCAAAACAAAGGGAGTCCTTTTTTAATTTTCTAGGAAAAAACAATTGTTCTAAAATAAGAAAATGCCGTATTTTGTGAAGCATTCAAAGCAAAAAACTATGAAGAGATGGGTGTGACAAGGTGTGACACTCACATGTCTACCATCAAACGTCTTCTCCATCATCTTTGCTCCCTTTTTTTCTACTTCTTGGGTTATGTTTGGACAAAGTTTCTTTTTGTCAGTTTGTGTGTGTATCTAATGCTCAGAAAAGGCAGGTTAAGCTTAACAGCATACTTTACTATAGTACAGATAAAGAGCTTTTAATGGTTGTTGGAACACTTTGTGGCCCATCAAAATCTGCCTTTGTAGTTAAGATGAAAATCTTAGGTGCATTCAAGTGAAACAGAGAGAACCAGCCATCCCAGCAGAGGAGAATGGAACCATTTATTTTTTACTTTAGATGTCTAAATACAGGCATCCCTTAATGCACCCGTATCTTTACCTGAGGGAACTTACAGAATATATTTCCACAGGATTTGTGCATGAGTTTGGTCAGGGCTAAAAGTATTTTGGGGTCTAGTCAGTCCCAGTGACACCCTTGATAAGTTCTCTGTTATGAAGATGACTTGGAGCTATTTTTTCTGAATGCCTAGTGCTGGAGGTATTTATATTCATACCTTTCTTTCACAGATTCTAGCAGTGGAGTGCCACAAATATCTGCTTGCATCTTACAGCACACGAGCTTTAAAAACCAACAGGATGAAAAATAGATCTCAGCAAACAGCATATTCTGAATATTTCAGCTATTTGTAAACAGTCTCTCAAATTTTAAAGTGTTGGTCATGGATGAAGATGTTTTGCTAATTAACAACCTGTGCTTGTTTTGCAGCACAGTGCAGCTGCTGCATAAATGCTTCGTTACCAACATTTTGCTCATTTTCCTGCTTCTGGCTCTCTCAGCAGTTACATGCATCTGCCTTGTATCTAAACCAGCTTAAAAACTCCTACTTTAGATGAGATTGCTTCCACTTTAAGGGAGATTAGGTACACTATTGTACCTCAGGAGCATGGTTTATTTTCCTCACCCATCTGGACACAAATTTTTGAAAGGGATTTTTGGTGTCAGTTTTGCCTCCCTTCCATATATGCTAGCTTGGATTTTGGTGTTGTCTGCAAGGTACAGACACGTATGTATGACAAAAAGCATTAAAAAATATTGTGCTTTGGGTGATACTACTGTTGCCCAGTCCATCATCTACATATATTCAACAAATAATATTAAAATCAGGTCTCACTCATTTATCTTCCATTACAAAAAGCCATCTGCTGTGAATTCCACATCTAAATGTTTTAAAGTTGAATAGAGTGTGGTAACACCGGTAACACCCATGACTCACAGTATAGCATTAAAAAATAATGATGATGCTCAAAGATGTTTTAAGGGAAGGATTCATTGCTGATGTTGAGGCTGTGGAGAGAATTATAAACTGCCTTTCCTAACCCACGCTGTGACCAGGGGAAACTGGCCCATGGTTAATTTATGCGGTGTGTGTTGAGGTAGCCCAGGCAGTAGCAAAGGCTTTTGAAATGCAGGAAGCAATAGCAGGTAAATTGAAAAGTGTCTGTTCTGATTTACTGGAAAAGAAAGAGATAAAGAGGGGAATGTACCAATGGGGATATATCTGTGAAAGGGGGTCAGCCACAGGGTGAGTTCTCAGTGTCATCGTGGGTGCCACCAGCCTTGTGACAGCAGGACAGCCATGGCTGTGGCATCTTCTGCAGCTGACCCAGCTCCTCTGTCCTCCCCAGTCTCACTCCAGCCCACTCTTAATACAGACCCTTATGAAATGTGCATTGGAAGCAGCATTCTGCTGTTGCATTTTGATCTTCTTATATTTTCTTTCCCTCTGTGTTCAAGGGAAATCTTTGTTGCAATGTAATTTGAGTGCCATGGCAGCTGGAGCTTGAAAAAGGGAGAATGTATGTGTATATGCACTTGAATTGGCAAAAAAAAGGAGACTGGCACTGGAAATAAGTTTCCACTCATGAAGATATTTATTGATAAATCAGATCTTACAAATATCATCCAGAGTTTTTCAGGAAAACTTATGAGCATCATATTTTTTGTATGAATCATGTATTCTCTAAGCTGTGTAGCTCTCACAGTGTCTACCTCTAAAGAAATCAGAAATTTCAAACAATGTTGAAGTTTAATTAAGATAATGATGTTCTAATTGTGCAAACTTGCCATAAGTATTTCTGTCTGTAAAGGTCTGATGCATTACTATTTCCAAGACCTGACTGATACAGAAAGATGTTACAGAATAATAGAAATGCAGGCATGGGAAAGACTTAGGTCCATTTCACTGCACTGACAGAGAAAATTAATGGCCTAAATCACATCAATTAAAAATACATTTTATCAAACAAAGCAGTATTATTTATCCAAAAAATTGTCTCTGAAGTTTTTTGTACTTCATTAATTCATCATTTAAACTGGTGCAGTTAGGAAGTAGAAATAATACCACACTGCTTAGTCAGTGAGATGCACACAATAAGTAAAGTATAATTATGCATTCTGATGCTTTGCTTTATGACAGCTGTTATGTCCATACACTCAGGTGGATATTGGGCACAGTTTGAAGCGGGCAGACTATCTCTTGGAATAGGGCAGCACAAATACATGATGCCATTTCCTGAGGTGAGAACAAAGCCAGGCTGACTGGTGAGAAACCCTGGCTTTCTGTAGGTCAGTTTCCCTCATTGATCTAACAACAGGATCATCATTAGCAGATGTTTAATTGGCTTGTAGAGCTAGCAGCTACAAGAGCAGTGAGCACACCCACAGAGGGTAACAGAGGCTGGAGCTGAAACTCAGCCTGTGGGTAGCTGGGGAGTGCCTGAAAAGCTCGGGGTCTTGTTGAACTTGCACCATCAAGGCTTTGAGGGTGGCTCTGTTTGCTGGAGTGGGGCCTTCCCATTGCAGACCCACAGGTCAAGCATCCCAGCATTCAGCCAGCCCTGTTAATTTGTGCTCCTGCTGTTGATGGGCACTCAGTACCCACTGTCCTAGACAAACCCCAGTGCATATGCAAATGAGTGAGATTTGGAGGAAGAAATACTTATTATCTCAAGAAGCTAATGTGGTAATTGGTGTCCATGAATCCCTGCTACCACTGAAAAGTTGTTCAACCTAAATATGACAACTAGATTTTGGTCTGACTTAGCCCCCATCACCCCACTTCATAGCAAAAGGGAAAAAAAAAGAAAATAATAGAATAGTTCAGTTGAAAGGGATCATCTAGTCCAATTGTCTGGAATATGAGTATGAATTTATCCTCTGTAAATTGATCTGTCTGGTCTATTTTCTAATCTGTATATTTATTTTTTACAGCATTCTGCAGTGTTGCATTCACAGTTCAATTACTCATTCTGTAAGGGGGGAAAGAATTTTTCCCTTTATGTGCTATAAACATCCTGCTTGATGATTTCCCAGTATTTCACTTCATAGTTGTGTTACTAGAAAAAGAAAAAATATCATTCACTGTGCACCTTTTTCATGTCCTTCTGGATAACACTGTCATCACTCTCAGCAGCCCAGGAGCACTCCCAGTGCTGTACCCAGCCTGGCTGTGAGATGAGGCACAGGCTGTCCTGCAGCACAGCGCAGACACACAACAAGGGTGGGATCCTCTGCTGAGATGCAGCTCCTGAGCAGAGCAGAGGGATCTGTGCTAAGGCTTCCCACATTTTTCTTTGAAGCTGGACACCTGCAGCCTTTCTAACCTTGTCTGACTCAAGCAAATAAACCTCAGAGATGAGGCAAATCCCTGATACAAGGAGAGGCAAAGCCCCCAGCTACTGCCCTCTGAAAAGTCAGCGTCATGTGTAAGAGTATCACATGATAATGTCATGCCTGAGCCATGAAGGACACAAACTTGTACTTATCACTAGACCTCAAACAAGCCACTCAACTCATCCTTTCTCTAGCAGCTCTGCCTTGTTGAGCTAGCAGCTTGTCTTTGAGATGCTTTGGCATGGGTCAGAAGGATGGTTTCTATGGCTGCTGCCTTTCCATTAACTCCTTTTCCTTGGGAGATTTCTATTTCCACTGCCCTTCAACATATGCCATGCAATGATTCATGTAGCCCTAATTCACTACTCTAATCTGTAATTTGAGCCTTTGCTAACATTTATGAAATTTTAATGAATATTGCTTGCTGCTACCCTTGAAGTAGTAGACACAGAAGAGCTGTTGCCAGTACAGCCGTCGGACATGCCTAAGGAGGAAAAGGGGAATCTCTGCTAGAGAATTGCTATCTGCAGCTGCTTACACTGGGCCATTAATGCAATACATGGCTGCTCAGTAATGCTGTGACTGTGTTTTACTGCATTACCATCCTCACCATCCTCCAGTGCTTCAATTTGAACACACCAGCATCAGCTGAATGTGACACCACACTGATGCTGCATTAGCATGCGTCTTCGCTCTCCACGAAGTTTTGAACTTAGGTGAAGTCTTTACATGTTGATTATTTTGGCAGGCTATATTGTTCTACAATTTATCAGTTGATAACTTTTGCTGCCTCACAGACATTGTGTTTTCCCAAGTGAAGAACCTTTGGCTGAGCTCTGGAAATATATGCGTTTCACAGAAATGAAAAGTTATTAAATCAGTACTGTGGGGGAATGCAGAGGAATGATCCATTTGTAATTCTGGGAAAAACAATTTAGAACACTGTTTTTAAAGCTTAACAAAATTACTTAAAATCTTTCACAAAAACAACCAACCTTTTTCATCTGGTCTCCAAGGATTTTGTTTATCTTTCAGATCTAGTTGCTGCAAAATACTGATAATGCAGAAATTCCATGAGGCGTTAAATCTCCATCTACCAGTGGCTTGCAGAATTAATCAAATTACCTTTTAAAGTTAATGCAGTCGGTGAGAAGAGTTTAATGATATTCAAAACCTTCATGGTAATAATTACAGATGAAGAGGGTCAGTCAGTTGAGAATTAATGCAAAAAGTGCAGAGAATGATAATCTGCATTAATGTATCAGACCGTGCAGAAGGCATTGGGAGAGTGAGCCATGAAAATAAAATTCATTTGCTTCCATTCAGAACAGTGAAATAAACTTGCTTGTGTGAAAATTTGAAGTAAATGACAAATTTGAAGTTTTAGCCGTGCTAGAGAAGAGGTGGCAGGCTGAGAGAGGTGAAGGAAGGGAAGGCAAGGAGAAGAGAGAATGAGCAGGAGTTAATCTGGATCATCCCACAAAATTTGAAGCTGTCAGTCTTTATATTGGAACTCAAAGACAGAAGATTTTCCACAAACTTTCTTTACCCTGAGGCTCTTCATCTTTTTGATGTTCTGTATTCTGCATTCATGATTTTTCCACCTTTTTAGAAATGATCAAATATTCGTTGGGGGCAGGGTTTTAACTGTCCTTTCCCATGCAGTTCATAGTTCTTTTGATAACAAAAAAGTGGAACAATCTTGAAAGGAAATTCTTAAATATTAATTCAATGTGTCCCCATTTAAACTGAGTCTGGGTAAGCTCAGGCTGCACTCAGGTCTCACAGAAATGGCAGAGGAGCAGTCTGTGTCCCAGCAAATGTGGAGCTGAGCTCTCATGTGACCCAAGACAATTACCTCCGAGCACCTTGTCCTTCTGGTAGCTGTCATCAAAACCCACTGTCACTGAGGATGTCACAGCTCCTGGTATGTGGTTTGAGATGCTGTACAGCGATGCTGCTGTCAGAGAAGGGTTACTCAGTGCTGTCTGAAAACAAGCCTCTATTACAACTTGACTGCACCAAATATTTTCAAAATTATAGTCAACTTTTGAAAATCTTGAGCATCTTGATCATTTATTTCCCACTTACAACTTTCATCATGTGAATGTCACTTAAATACATCTGTTTGTTCTGTTCCTCTGAGAGACATTGTCAGTTGCTATCTTTTCCATACTATTAAATCAGCTCAGACATCATATTATAAATGCTTCTAAAAACTGAGGCAGTGTTGCTTTTATGGTTAATTGCATATTGAACTTTCAGTGTGCTGTTTTCACATTTCAAGCTTCACTGCATGTCAGCCTTCAGATCCTTATTTTGCATGTAAGAAGGGACTATTGAGTGTGCCTGCTGGGTCCCCTGTGGAGAACCTCTTTATATAGCACTGTATGATTATGTAATTGGGCTGGAAGGGTGCAAACCATGTTCCTGCATAACTATGTATTGCACTCTTCAGATCAGCAGTCAGAAAGTTGTGCTGAAAGGGGATATTTTCAGAGGCCCAAGTTGATCATGGATACTTTCTTCATTGCAATCATAGAGTCTTTAGGTTGGAGAAGACCTTTAAGATCATCGAGTTCAACTGTTAACCCAGCACTGCCAAGTGCACCCCTAAACCATGTCCCTAAGCCCCACATCTAGATGTCCTTTAAATATGTCTAGGGATGGTGACTCCACCACTCCCATGGAGAGCCTCTTCCAATGCTTGACAGCCCTTTCAGTGAGGAAATGTTTTTCTAATATCCAGTTTAAACTTCCCCTGGGCAACTTAAGACCAGTTCCTCTGGTTCTGTTGCTTGTTACCTGGGAAAAGAGACTGACCCCCACCTGGCCACAACCTCCTTTTAGGCGTTGTAGAGAGTGATGAGGTCTCCCCTGGCCACAACCTCCTTTCAGGCAGTTGTAGAGAGGGATAAGGTCTCCCCTGAGCCTCCTTTTCTCCAGACTGAACAACTCCACCTCCCCCAGCTGCTCCTCAAAGGACTTGTGCTCCAGAGCCTTCCCCAGCTCTGTTGCCCTTCTCAGGACACACTGCAGCACAGGAACGTCTGTGTTGCAGTGAGGGGCCCAAATCTGAACACAGGATTTGAGGTGTGGCCTCAGCAGGACTCAGTAGGTGAGTATCTAAAGGGGGAGTGCCAAGATGGAGCCAGGCTCTTTTTGGTGGTGCCAACCAGTAGGACAAGAGCCACTGCACAGAAA
Source organism: Fringilla coelebs (assembly GCF_963513975.1). Taxonomy (NCBI): domain Eukaryota; kingdom Metazoa; phylum Chordata; class Aves; order Passeriformes; family Fringillidae; genus Fringilla; species Fringilla coelebs. The sequence goes on from NC_140033.1 coordinate 13,182,247, forward strand.
CTGATGCACAGGAAGCTCCATCTGGATATGAGCAAGAACTTTAATGTGCAGGGGACCAAGCACTAGAACAGAGAGGGTGTGGAGTCTCCCTCACTGGAGATGCTCAAGAACCATCTGGATGCAATCCTGTGCTCTAGGACATCCCTGCTGGATCCCACTGTGATTCCTTCCAGCCTGATTCTGGGACTGTCAGTAGAGTCGGGCAAGCAGTGCCCTGGACCTGCTGGCCACATTATTGCTGGCACTAGCCAGGATGCCATTGGCCTTCTTGGCCCCCTGGGCACACACTGGCTCATGTTTAGCCTCTGCTGACCAGCAGCCCCAGGTCCTTTTCCATCAGGCAGCTTTGCAGCCACTCTGCCCCCAGGCTGTAGCAAATGCTGAAGCCATATCAGCTGTGACAATGTGCCATCATTGCAACTCTGGTTCACCTCTGGAAGCTGCTTTAGTGCCCATGTTGTTCTGTAGGGGACCACTCCTTTCCTGTTGCTGCTTTTGTTCTCCAAGAGGACTCCCAAGAGAAAGCTCAGGAGCTTCTTCCAAGCCTTCCACAGATCTCACAGTGTGGCTGTGCCTTACCTGGGGCTGGTTTTCCTGCTTTATGGAGCAACTGAAGGACAAATTGAGCACATCATACTCTGGTCTTGTGCTTCAGTAGTCCCAAGTAGTGACATAAGGACATACATAACTGCAAAATCAGAGACTGAATATGGTTCAGCTTCATTCAGCAGAGCTGACCTTGCAGGAACACCTGATGTATTGTCCCACAGAGAGTTTTAATCAAAGCACTTAACGATGCTGCCACCCTTGTTTTTCTGCTGCATTACAAAGAAATTTGGCATTTTCTTTGCTTTCCTGCAAATATTTTTTTTGCATGTTTGTCATTTGAGAATAGCAGATAATTGGTTTGGCTCTGTTTGATTTCGCAATCTGGCAAATTAAAAAAAATTTTAAAAAGTAAAATTCCCATGGTGTAAGCATTTTTTTATGAACTGCTGAGAAGCAAAAATTATTATAAAATGTTACAGTTAATCCCTTAGTGATCTTGACATTTGCAAAAGGAACAAGTGCTCAAATACTCTTTAAAGTCCTGTGATTAGGGAGCATATTCAGCATAGGCAGAAGTTGTTTTAAAAATACCTATTGGTGCTTTGTGTGACACCTAGCTGTGTGGACAGAGGTTAACTCCCTTTTCTGTACTGATTTCACCTGAAAGATCCAGTAAGATTTTCCAGATAAAAATTGGTTATTGCCGCTATCAAGTCTAAAGCCCTGCTTTGCAGGACACATCAAGATTTTCCTTTAAAACCATTTTCCAGTGGGCTTTTACCTAGGCTGAGACTGATGAAAACTGGCTGTAGACAACACAGAGTCTTCTTTAAAAAAACTGACCATGGAAATATTTTTAGCCAAAATTGAAAATTAAATCCATATTTGTGATGCTTAATCCCAAGATATCCTTCAAACCAGCCAGAAACACTTCCTTCCCCATTCCCCACTCACATCACCTCCTTCCCAGCACTGTTTTGAGGTGGGTAAGCCAGGGAGGAGTCTGTGCTGGAGTGGAGATTGGTTTGGTGTTCTGATCCTGTGATAAGACAGGGTGTGAGGTGACCAAATACAGCCATCTCCTTCTGTGTCATCAGCAACAAAGAATTGATCTATGAGAAATTAAATCTTGGCAGATGGTGCCCATCCTCTATTTGCTGCTGCTGGAGGGTGCTTTTCCCAGGAAAAGCACCTTGGTGGTGGTGGGGGTGTAACTTGCACAGAGAAGTGGCAGCAGCTGCTGTGCAGCCCATTGGCTCCATGTACTTCATAACTGTTGGAGAGCCAAAGATCAGATTTACAGCTTTAAAACAGGTTTTGGAGCTCAGTGCTCTTCAATAAACGTCCTCACTGCTTGTGGTAGGAATGCATTAAATACATCATGCTTCTGTCGAGGAGGTTCTCGAGCTGCCCCACAAATTCTCCTCAACAGCCCTTTGTTCCGAGCATGGGAAAGAAGAAAACTTTCAGCAATTTGCCTCTGCCCTAGAAAAAAGGTCCTGCCTTCTGAGATTGCTTTATGGATTTAACTGCTGACTTGGTGTCAGTTTTTTAGAAAATGCAAAGGTAAAGCTTTTGGCCAGGTGTTTCTCACTCATGCCCTTTCTGTCTCTCATTGGGGAGTTTCTGTGCATCCCAGGCAGGTTACAGGGTGGCAGTCCAGGCAGGCCTGTGCAGGGAGTACACCCAGGGTTCCTAAATCCCAGCCATACTTGGCTAATTCCTCCTTTCAACTGCAACTGGAAAAGGACAGTGAACATCTGTCCTGAGAAAACCCATCCAGCTCCAGCCTTAACAGATTTTAATGGTTAGCTCAGAGTTTTGCAGCTTGGTAGAAAGTCACTGCCTCAGCAGAGCATCACAGGGCTATCAAAGTTCAGGTGTGCTGGTAGGGCCCTGGAGGGGATTTTGTCTGTTCACACACAGAGTGGGTACGTTTGGATTCATTAGTTTCTCGGTTTCATTTCTGACTTGTGCATGGCCATGACAGCATGTACGCTTTGTAGAACACGATGCAAGCTCTTTTAGCACTTAAACACCTTAACAGTGTGCGTCAGTCTTGCCCGGGGCTGGACCTGTAATGAAAGAAAAACCCATGAGCTGTTTCTACCTTCCCATTTCTCATTTTCAGCAGGTGTTGATCCCAGCCCTGCCCTTCCCCAGTGCCATCTGCAGTCCCTGCGCAGCTGCTTCTGCTGCCTTTCATTTGCTGAACTCACAAAGTCCATTTTCTTAGTGTATGATACACATGCCTTTTGGCATCAGTGAGAATCACAGATTCATAGAATAGTTTGGATTGGAAGAGACCTTTAAAGGCCATCTAGTCCAACAGCTCTGCAGTGAGGAGGGACATCTTCAGCTGGACCAGGTTGCTCAGAGACCCATTCAGCCTGACCTTGGATGTTTCCTGGGAAGGGGCATCTCCAGCTCTCTGGGCAACCTGTACCAGGCCTTTGCCACCCTAATAGTAAAAAATTCTTGCTCATGTGTAGTCTGAATCTACTGTCTTTTAGTTTAAAACCATTACCACTTGTCCTATAGCAACAGTCCTTATTGAAAAGTCTGTCCCCATCTTTTATATGTCTCCTCCAAGGAGGGGTCTTTTCCAGCCTAATTCTGTGATCCAATGTCTAGCTTTGCTGTCTTATATTAAACTTCAAGAAATGGTAAATAAAATAATTGATCTATGGAAAAGAATACAGAAAATACTCATACACAATATTAACTGAAAAACAGCTTTGAAGGGAAAAATTAGGTGGTTTTTAACTGGTAACTAATAAACAAATTGTTCAAGTCTGCTGAAGACATGATCTGTGGGTAGGAGGGATAATTAATTTATATGAGTTCAAAAATTTCTCCTGAGATGTCAGCTGACATGCTGTGGATGAGATATTCAAACTGTACCGTTTCAAGAACAATCCTAGAAAGTCACAAAGGGCCCAAAGGATGCGGGAGCTGCCCACGGGGCATTGCTGTACTTCACATCATCTCCAGTTTCTGCACTGGCAAGATCATGCTTCTCTGGTGAAGGGGTGGCTGGACTGCCCCACTGGAGAACCTGCCAGGCCAGGCTGGGAGACCTGAGCACAGGAATGCTTGGTGGTGGCCAAGAGCATGAGGGATTCCGAATAGATCCAAGCTCTGGTGATGTGCTGGATCTTTCACTGCTGCTGTTGTGCCAACAGAGACATCTCTGGGGCAGGCTGCAATGGTGGGCTTACAGGTCTTGTGCACTTGCCCAAAGGTTTTTGCATTTCCACAGGGTCAGCAGAGCTGCAGGCAGGTTTTCTGGGAGGCAGATCAGACAGCCTGGAGCAAAACATGATACAGGGTTGATAGTCTGCATATCTTGGGTTCCTCAGCTGTAAAAGGAGGAGAATATCTCTATCACAGAACAGTTCAAAGCTGTAACCTACAATGGAAATTTCTAGAATAGAAATGAACATTGAATTGTGCAAAGTACAGCTTTCCATGCCTTAATGTCCTTGAATTGTGCTATTCTTGACGTTATTGCAGAGAGAGTTTGTGGCAGGGAAGTCTCTGTGTTGAATGACCATGTTCCAACTAGCACCTGCTCAGCTGGCAGCTCACAGGTTTCAGGCCTTGAAAAACAGCTCAGGATTTGTTTTCATTCCTGTTCCAAATACTTGTCCCTTTTTTCTTCCCCCATGCAGATCCAGTACTTACTCATAGGGAAATTATAACAGCTCTGTTTGGGCCATCCCAACCTTAGCTACCCTGGATGATTCCCTTCCACTTCAGCACTGGTTTGCCTGAGGTGCAGAGGTGAAACTATAACAATCATGTGCTTTGTCTCTAAAATGAGATAATATCACCACACTCTTCAACATGAGCATTCCTGAATCTCTAGATGTCCATACAAAAATACCAGTATTTTGGAGGGGTTTTAAAGGCCTTGCCTATTTTAGGCTTAAATAACAGAATTGCTTTTTGCAATGTTGCGGCAAGTGGAATGCAAATCCCAAGAGAAGCTGTGGCTTTACAGGTAATGATGCTCCAAAGGTCCTTTCAGGCTGGAGTCTGTCGCTACAGGACACGAAATAAAACAACATGCACCCTGGAACCTCCACAGTAAAAAGAAGGGAAGTTTATTTTCTGACTCCAACATTTATAGATTTTCAAAAGTGACAGTGGATTGGAGGGTGACAGTGCCACCTCTTCAAAGACACTGGACAAACCAACAGTCCATCAAACTTCTCCTCCTCCAGAGAAGAATGTAAAACAATATTTCTTTACATAAGAGTGCGTGAGAAAGCTCATTACAAGAATGTAAACATCAGAAGGCTCAGAAGAACAAGGCAAGATGAGTTCTCCAACCCATCCCTAGAGGAGGAGGCTGTGGCACTCCAGCCTGCCCGTGCCAGCAGATCCTGAGGATTCACAGTGCCGCGTGTTGGAGACGTGGCTGGAATGACAGCTCTGTGAACCACAGCCCTGCCTGGAGCCAGGGCACAAGGCCCTGGTCACCCCTGCTGGGAGCCAATCCCTTGTTAAAGAAAGACAACTTAGATATTTCAATATCCCCAGAGGCCTGGTGTTGTCCTTATAGCTGGTGAGGCAATTACATGGTTGGGCTATTGCATTTCCTAGGAGTGTGGGACAGGGTTTAATTATTCTGCTGTACCCAATACTGAGAATGTACAGTACTCTGAACATGGTCCTTGGTACTGATAGTTATAGAAAACAGTTATATCAGGAGGAAAACTTCAATATCAAGTCAAGAGTATGTGCATATTTTTCTTTTTTCTTAAACTAAGAATAAATTAACTCTCTGTTGGGCATGCTACAAAAATAAGCAGAATAAAAATGCATGCTTGCCTGACACGGAGCTTTCATCCTTATCTCTGCATATTGAAATTATGGATTCATTAATTCTCCATAGTCAGGTTTTAATTTATTTTTGTGAACCATTTATTGCTCTGGAAACAAATGCCTCTTTTAAAACAGAGAACTGACAAGGATTACCAATGACTCTGTGGATTTCCCCAGAATAAACTGCCGGTCAATTTTAGCTGCAATATTTTTGATTAACAGGTTATTTAGCATTCCTGCTCTTTTGATCTTTGGCTTTTCACTGACATTGTCAACAAGGCTGCAAGAAAAGATCCCTTACAGCCATGTTATCAGGGGACCATTGTATTGGTAGTAAATAATATACTAAATAAAACCCATCTGGTACAATGGCTGAAACAAGAAATAGACTATTTATCAGAATAAGCAGAAAGCATTAATTCCAGTTCCTGAAAAGAAACAACTGGAATTTGTCTTTGTCCAGGAGAGATCTCTGTGTTCAGGGGAGATGCACACAGAAAAAAGTATTGTGGTGGAAAATTCTTCAGTCCCTCCCTTAACCCCTTCTTATTGACTGGGAGCCCAAGTGCCACCATCCTGGCAATTTAAATGGCAGCAGTTACACCATGGTGAGGCTAAGGGGTGTGGGCAAAGATAAAATAAGGAATTTAATCAAAGCTGTCACTTTTGCCCTCCAGGGATGAGCACTCAGTATTGTTGAGGTGCTCATTTTTCATGTCCCTCAGTGTTACATTTTCACACACACCCCCTGGGTGACAAACATGCATTTGAGGGATCCCTTCCTTTAGGATTGCAAGAAGGAGCAAGCTGTGGAGGAGAAGAAAAATGGCAGGGGAGGTACTGGAGGTACAAATGTGCTTGTGGTAAACCTTTTCTTGGGAAATTACATGTATAACACCTTTTTTTCTGTGAAACTGTAGATAATCAGTTTTCTCTGCAGATCACTTGTGGTTTGTATGCATGAAAATGCAATATTTCTGGTGCAGTGAAGTGCTTTCCTGTGTAGTTTTACAAATTGCTTTGTTGTATTCCTGTCTTTTTTTATTGCTTCATTCTCCTCTTAGGAAGAGAAATAAGGCAAGTATGACTCCTTATATGATGCCCACAAATCACAACCTTCAAACCATAGAATTATCTCCTTTTGAGTCCTTCATGAATCTCAGTAACTCCAGGCTCATGAAGCAGCAGATCTTTTGTACACAACCCGGTTACAAAAATGTCATGTGATGTCTGCTCCATCCATGGATCCTGTGTTCCTGGGCTATTCTGCTTTTCCCATTAAAAATGCATGAGTTGTTTCTACTTCTGTTTTTGGCAGATAATCATTTACAGGACTTAAGACTAAGAACTTTAGAACTGCCATACTTGCCTCAAAAAATGGAAAAAAAAAAGGAAAAGAAAAAAAAAATAGACCAGACAAAAATCTCCCAGTTGTGTGTATGTCTGGAAGCATGGATTAGGAAACTCCTGTGACCAAGAAGACCAACAGGAACAACAGACACAGCCATGTACTCCTCCCTGGAGGAATGTTCTCGTATCCAGTGTGAACATTCCTCCATCAGGACCTCCTTATGGACATGCTTTTTGTGGCTTGTCAACTCCCAGGGACAGACAACCAATTTTTGGGGCAGAATCTGCATTTTGCAGCAAATATATAAATAATATGCAAGTTCCTAAAAAAAAAATTGTGTTTCCTGCCTTTGTTATATGTACTTAAATTCATGTTTACTGCAATCTGCATCATTGGTTTATCCAAAAACCCTGACATCCCAGAAGCATGCAGTGAAATGCATGGACACTGCTGTTTGGTTAGATTGACTAACTGCTCATAAGCTACCTAAAACCTCCCCCTTCCCTGCTGGATTCAAGGAAACACATTCTTTAGTGTAATTAAACCTTTCTTTTCCACAAAATTAGATCAAATAAATTCATACTGTCTGCTCAGGCAGCCCTGTCTCTCTTTGGCCTGGAGGAGGCTGAGTTGTTCTTTGCTGTTAAATGAGGTATTGATTTCCTATTTCTGCTGGCTGACATCCTGTCATAAGAAAGACTTTAATCAATAGATCATATGTCAGCTGTAGTTATTTCACATATCATATTATTATTAACATCATCATCATTTTTATTAGTTTGCATTTCTGCCTGAGCTGCTCTGGGGTACTACTGTGTCTTTTAGTTTTCTCCTTCCTCCAGTTCCTTTTAAACACAAGAGACCTTGCAGCATAAACTCCCAGAGAATGAACTTGTGCTGCTTTGTGCCAAAAACAGGTAATAAAATGAGGGATTAAAAGGAAAAGTTCCCTTCCCCAAAAACCTGCTGCTGCCATAAGCTTTCTGTATCACCCTGAATGAGCCGTTCCACCCTCCCTTGCCTGGTATTTGCTTTACCAGATAAAACATGAGTTTCTCTCCTCCACATTTGTGATTGCAGAACTTCTCCTGGCAGGGTAAGGACATCATCCCTCTCCTCTGTGGGCAGCCAGTTGGGTTCCCTGCTCCTCTCAGTGCCAGCTGCCCACTCTGCCCATTTTGAGGCCCCAGATCTCCTCTCACCACAGCCCTCCAGTGCTGGAGCAGCCGCACCAACCTGGGCTGTTTGTACATCCTGCAAAGTATTTAACCAAAGGACGCCTTCCCCTTTGTTCTTCTCTCCTTCATGCTAGTTTTTCACACAGCTGTTGGCCTCACCTGTCTGTTACACAAAAATGGTTGAGAGCTGGATCACGTCTGCGTTTCAGGAGAGAGACATTCTGCTCCCTGCATTGTTCACCCACACGCCTCATTTTTCACAGGATCTGGGGGAACTCCAGGCTGCTCAGATTTAGCCCATGTCATTTGTCATATCTCCTTTTCCCAGGCTTTTCTGTAGTGATGGATTTCTGCTGTGTCTATTGCTTTCCTGTCAACTTTCAGGTCCTTCATTGGCAAAAGGCACATTTGGAATCTCTGCCAGAGGAATAGGACACAAAAATTCTTTTCTACAGTTGCATTCTTTTTAGCTATGGTGTTCCTTTGCACATCTAACTCATAACTGATGGCAAGCAGTTCTCTTAGAGAAAAGTTAAGGTTTAGTTTGGGGCATTTTCAGAAGGTCTGGATATTCAGTGAAAAATTATTCACCTTGCTTATGAAATTTTTTTCCATGTAAATCTTTATTTTGGTTAAGAAAACAGCTAAGGCTCATGTTAGGTATTTCTATACTTGTATAATTAAGAATGTCTAATGAAATCTTGCATTTCTATTTTTAAATTATTTGTGGCTTTCATTCAAAATAAATTAGCTGCATAATGGATAATTTTAGGACATCTACTAATGAGTTTTATAAGTTTTTTTTTCTTATAGAATTGTAGATATTTTGGCTCCTAATTGATAGCAATTCTGCTTTCTCATGCTTCTAAGAGGGCAATGCATATTTCTCTGAAATACAGAGAAATATTGCACAACATCTGACCTTCAGGTCCTGAGAGACAAAGTTATCCAAAACATAAAGCTTTGCACCAGAACCCTCAGCAAGTCTTATGATGCAGAAGCAAATCCTTTCATTCTGCTGTGTGCAACCAATAGTTTAATGATTAAATATTTTAGTTTCAGGCTGTTTCAAATTCCCATTTAAATGACAGAGAATATAAGGATTTTAAATTCTTCGACTTAGAAAATAGGAGCTAGCAAGATTCTGAGTTATATCCTAAGAAATATTAAAGTGCTTATACATAATAGAGATTTTACTTTGTATGTGAAACAGTACATTATGTACTCATCCTACATTTTCCCAGTTTGTTTTCAATATTGGACTTCTGTTTCAATGCAGTCATGAAAAACTCTCTCTCTGTAATTCGATGTAATTGGGCTGTGATGAGAGCTAATGGACAGATAAAATACCTTTTGACAGCTTTTCAAAATTCATGGAGAAGGGAAAATACCCATTCTTTTTAGATATATTCATCTCTGAGTAACAGTTTTGATTATGGTACTCATAACTGGGGGAGATGCTACCACATCACACACACCACCATTTCTCCCAATGAACCTATACAAGGAATTAATCTTCCCAGTCTGGAAAAGGAGTCATCGGACATTTTGGCTTTTCAACTTTCACTCAGCTTTCAAAATCCTACCTTTGCAGTTTTCCTTCTAACTTTGTTATGAATCTTTCCTAAATTCCCTGAAATTCTTCCTTTCTCTCCACAAACTCTTTACTTGTGAACATGAAACCCTTAATTTCTCCCTTTCTAGAAGTCTTCAGAAGTCAGCCAGAAAAATCATTGAATTGAATGAATTGAATTGAATGAAGACTTGAATATTGGTATGAATATTGGCATTAAAAATGTTGACTTTCTGAAGTCAGCAGTTGCAGGCACACAGTTTGTGGTGATTGTGATGGGGCTGTGGCTGAGCCCCATCCCCATGGGCACAGCTGTGAGCAGCAGGGGAGCAGCACTGACAGCAATGAGCCCTGGAGTGCCCAGGGGCACTGAGCAGCCACCACAGGGAGCAGAGGGCACACAGGGCAGGGCATCAACATGGGGGGGTAAAAGGTGGGTAAAGAACAAGAGGGGCAGATGTGTGCAGCCTTCTGAGGTGATGCGGCTCTGTGTGGGCAGTCCAGTCCAGAGTGATATGAGAATAACCAGGAGCAGGTCTCCAGAGTGAGTATTTTCCAGGTCTGCTGGATGTATATAGATAAGCTAGTCAAGATCACTCAAGATGTAGAAAAGCATGGCACATTTTACCAGGCATCCCAGGGCAGAGCTGTGTAGCTCTGGCCAAACCATGCATCCTCCTCCAGAGGCTGCTGCTGGGGCTGGTGGAGACCAACCCAGTTTGCCAGAGAGATTTGCAGATTGACCCTTTGGAGGATGTACCTCTAGAAACATTTTTAGCACAGAGATGAGTTACAGGAAGCAGCACTTCACTCAAGCTTTCCTTTCCTTCATGTCTCTAAATGTTTTCTACCCCCATCACCCTTTTCCACACTGAGGACTTTGAAGCTGCTTCTCCTTCCCGTGAATCTGCTGCTTTCTTGTACAATTAGCACCTCAGTTCACCTGCTAGACATGTTCTCAGTGCTGCTTTTATTCCTCAGTGTCAGGGAAGATGAGATTCCAGCTCATAAGCTTTTCTTTAGGGTCAGCTCTCCTTGCTGCATGGTGGGGTTTATTTTCTTAGTCTGGGCCCGACTGCCCCAGCAGTCCCACAGCTCCTAATTGAGGAGGTACAACTTCATCAGCTGAAGGTTTCTCCTCCCTAAGGTAGTCAAAATCTTTCTTCCCCTGGATCACATGGGAGGCCCAATGTAATATTCAATTCTGTTTACAAAATTAGTTTGGCTACATTAAAAAAATTACTCAAGAGCATACTCAGGCTGAGCTTTGCATTTTCTTCAAGACTCTGCTTGCAGTAAACAAAGAAGCAGTTTAGATTTTACCTTCTTTCTCTCCCCTGGATGTCAGTCACTTCCCAGGTTTCACAGTCACAGTGGGTTCCAGGTTTCAGGATTGTGTCTGCCATTTCTTCAGTGCTGTCTGGGGAACCAGAGCACGTGGCAAATGCAGGGTTAAACTGAACCAGGTGCTGCTTTTCAAGGTTCTCTTTATGACTGCTTCACCAGACTTGCTGCAAAAGGGCAAAAATCTTTCCCAGATAAGATTATAAGGATTTTTTTTAATTATCATGACAAATCTATCTAAACACATATGAAAATTAAATTAATTCATCGCAAATTTTTCTCAGAGTCACAGAAGCTGTGGAGGAACCTCAGGGCTACTCTACAGCAGCTTTCAACATCTGCAATCCCTAGCACATACCAGAGTTTTCAACCTTTGGGAAAAAACAACATAAACCTTCATCTTTCTATGTTGCTATTAATAGCTGGAGGAAAGGCAACAGAAATCTTGTCTCAAAGCTAGCTACACCTAATAACTAGGGTTTGTTATGTTAGCTCAGACTGGAGCCTTTTCCTATTTTAGAGTGAGACTGTTGGGCTAATTTCAGTTAGGTACTCCCATAGGAATGCCCCTATACCTCCTGATTGATGGAAATCTATTTCCTATGCAAAAAAGGTTATAAGAATTGCAAATTTCTCAGTCTATGTCTCTGGAATTTTAATAGTTTCTGTAAGATCTCAGAGTTCCTCACTCCCTGGCTGTCCTGCAAAGCTCATAAACTGAAAGAGCAAAGACCTTCTGGTCCAGGTAGCATATAATGCTCATAAATTTTATAGCAGCAGGGAGAAATGCTGAAGGAACAAGTCACTCTCCTACTCCAGCTTTATAAATGCCACTGGTGTCATTAGCCTGTTGGGTGTTCCTAATCCTAGCCAAAATAAGATCAAAGAGGGATACCTTCTGGTGCTTAAACATGAATACATTTTACTCTCTTCTTGTTTTCTCAACCCTGAATTGCAAAATGTCAGCTGCACTGGGAAAAAAAAAGTTCTGTCTGATTTCCTACACAAAAATAAAAAGAGATGTCACTTGAAGTCAAAGAAATGCATGAAGAAAACACCCATTTGTAACAAAATGTTTGTGTAGGATATGTGAATATGCATTGTGTTTTCATCAAGCTCCTAAACAAAGTGGTACATTTCTATTTTCAGAAGAGACAAAATTAAATAAATCAGATAAGTTCTTCTGGGACATCCTGGGTTTTTCAGGTCCATTCTGCCCTTGTCCCAGCTGCAGATGGGGCCCATTGGGACACGCCTGAGCTTGAACCAATGTAGCAGGGAGATCTAGGACAGGGAAGGCCCAGAGCACAAAGCCTGGTGCAGGCTTGGGTAATTTTATAGGAGCCATGGCAGAGTAATCCTGAGGTAGAGACTAGCTTCTTAATTTTATATACATCACTTCCTTTAGCAATAACCAATTAAAACAGATACACATTTGACAGAATCCATTCAAAAGGAGGATATGTATTTTGTGGAGTTTAAAGCATTTCATCAGTACTGTTTAAAAAGCAGGATACTATGCTCTATAATTTATCAATTTAAAAGGAAATTGTGCTCTCCACAGAGATCCAAGAAAATTTGTTGGCTTCAAAAGGGGGCTGCAAAGAGGAGGAAGAAAACAGGTTTAGGTAAACCAATGTTATAATAATTATGGTTTTTTGTGAGATAGATCACAAGAAATATAAAAAATGTTCCTGGAGCTTGATTGGTTTTCTTTACATACGATGCCATCACTTTTGTTTTCAGACTTCTCCTTATATTCAGCTGACTTCTTATCTCTCTGGGCCATGGTACTTCCTCACTAGTCACACTTAATGTTCACTTATTCACATTGCTACGTTTCTCTGCTCTGTTGTATCTGTCTGTTTTTAAGCTTTTTAATACAATTTCAGTTCTCTGGTATTTCAGTCTAGCTGCTGGAACCCCTAAAAGGAACTGGTATTCTGGAAATTACAGTTAGCAGTCCATAACCTATTTTTAGCCCCTGTGCTGTAGCACCAAGTGAAAGTGGATCCCTCCATGCACCAACACATCAGCTTCAGCCTCGGCTCTGCCTGTATCCAAGGGGTGTGCTTTCTGTAGGGGGAGATTTCCCATCATTTGTGCATGCAACTCAAGGAGCCAGGCAAAGCCAAAAGGAAGGATCTTTCCTCACCCTCATATGATGTGCCTTTCTTGGGAATTGTGTGGTTCCCCTTTCCTCAACCCATCCTTCCTTCCTGGAAACTGGTCCTCTCCTGTGTCCACAGCACAACAAGTGCAGCCATGCCTTGGATCTGTGCATGGGAAATGGTGATTCTGTCACCAGCTCCATCTGGGAGCATCACCACCACCACCACCACCACAGAGAGTGGCCAGAGACCCCCAGACCACCTGTACTTCACACCATGGCACCTTTAGTGACAGATACAAATCCAGCTGACTGGTGGGATCCACGGGGGAAATGGCTTCTTGAAACACACTTTCTTGAGCTTTTAGGCATAGCTAATGTAACGGAGGGAAGACAAAGCTGCTTTGAAGGCTGAGAGACAGTAGTTACTTAAATTATTTCTGAAGCAAATACTTTGAAAACTGGAGCACAAGGGAGAGGCAAAATTAATTGATAAAATCAGAGCTGATTTTCACAACATGTGGGGAATGATCCTTCACACACACAGGGAACCAGAACAGGATAATGCAGTGAGGACCAAAGCCCTCCGTGGGGCCTTCAACACCATGTGCTCAGAATAAACAGGGGGGATGTCCCTATGTATAAGGATCAAATAATAAAATGTGTCCTTTAACATACAGCATGAAGTGCTGGGAAATTATTCCTTAAAGACCTGCAGCTGCCCTAGAAGTCCCTGGCCTCATTCTTTGCAATCAGAGAGTTTCAGAACAATTCCCCCAGGTGCCTGCCTTGCTCTCTCTCCAGGGACTCTGAGGGTAACAAACCCTGGGGTCTGGTCAGGCTTACTGCCTGCCTCCAGCCAGATAAATTATCCCACCAGCCATAAAGCTGTGCAAGAGCAGACTCCTGCAGGAAGGCAGCCAGGGGCTAAGGGGAGCAGTGCTTTACCCTGGATAAAATCTATCTGCTGCAAAGTAGATTGACATCACTCCAGCTTTCTGCAGGAATGGACTCACATCATCAGCCACATAATGGCATTTAAGTCAGAGAGAATCAAAGAATGGTTTGGAAGGAATCTTAGAAATAATCTAGTTCCCACCCCCTGCTGTGGGCAGGGACACCTTCCACTAGACCACATTACTCATGTCAGATCCAATCTGGCCTTGAACACTTCCAGGGATGGGGCACACACAAATTCTCTGGGCAGCCTGTTCTAGTGTAGCTCTCCTAGTGAGAAAGCACTTTCTAATAAATCTTGAATAATAAATAAATAATTAAATAGCAACTAAATAATACATAATAAGTAAATAAATAAATAAAGATGCCTCACATCCTCCATATGCTTTCACAAACAACACTGTCAGGTCCACCTTGGACTAGAAATGCCACAGCTGAGAGGCATCTGTCAGGAAGACAGAGAGAAACACAAGAGTTTCTGGCAGACCCTTCAGGTGTGGTATTGCATGCTCACTTGTACCAGGGATGCATTAAAACTGTTCTTTTTGTATACAGCAAACTTATAGAAAATGAGTATGCAAACCTATCAGAAAAGCACTTTCTCCTTCTGGCTCCTGTGTAACTCTGGTGTGAGCATCTGAAAATCCTGCTTTTTAACTGCTGTCTGTAACAGGTGAAGGAGAGGTGAGGCCAGAGGTCTTTGACAAACTGAACAACTTTCAACCCCTGCCCTGGCAGGTGCCATTCCTTTCTCCTGGGAGATGGCTCCACGGATTTGTTTGGGGAAAGAAATCCGTATCTGATGTTGCACAAAAATTGGAAGCAAGGTTTCTGGTTACAGGAAGATCAAGGAGCATGTGATTGTGATCCCATAGAGTCTCCTTCAGATCAAAGTTATGTCACCTGTTCCTCATCCCCATGGACTCAAGATCAAAGGGATCAAGACTTCACCTGAAACCTCTAACAGGTTCCCTAATGGGTATCACCAGCAACAGAATTCAACAGAAAATTGTTCTTCGTTAAAATGAAATGCAGATGTGAACCCTACTAGGATTTTTTAAGTCAAAGGGCAGAGAAAAGAGATGTTTTGCACTCCAACATGTAACACAATTTCATGCACTCACAAAAATAATGTAACTCCTTGGAGTGGGGCCAGGGTGAGCTGCAGGCAGGTTTTGATCTGTGGTGCTGGGGGCTGGAGGCTTTTCCTTCCCCAGGCATGGTGTTGGAGTCTATCCATGTCACCAAGGTCAGCATGGCTCATCCAGTGCAAGGAGCTACCAAGAGAGGAAAATCAGCTGCTGGCACATGATATCTGAGGAAAAGGACTAAAAGTACTGACAAGGTTCCTTGCAGTTCCTGCCTGGGTTCAGGTGGCAGAGCTGGTGGTCTCCAGCTGTGTACCAGGTCACACCTCTCCCTGGGACAGGTGGAACTCCAGCTCCAGCCCTGACCTTCCTTCACCTGCATAAAGCACACTCCTTGTGCTGCAAGTGCTTTTGATCCATCTCCAGCCATGGCCAGAGAGCTCTGGGGTTCCTCTCAAATCTGCCTTGCCACGAGGTTGCAAGCAAAGCCCATCTCATTTTTTCTCCCCAAAGTCCTTCCATCTTTTTCAAGCTTCTTTGACCAAAGGCCTTTGCTTTTCACAGATGGGTTTCTGGGTCAGCATTATCAAATAATACTGGTACTGAGGGCACATTTTATTCCAGTAAGATAACATATATTGCTTTCACAAATGAAACAAGTTTTAGTGGCAAAGAACTTTTTCTTCTATAACAATTTCTGACCTCATTTTTCAATTGTGGGAATACTTTTCTTTTTCACTACCACTTGGTTCATAGTAATAATCATTTGAGCTCAAGTGAAGTGAATTGTCTTTCTATGCTTTTTTTTTTATCAGAAGCAGCTGCACTTTGGGTATTTGTCAGCAAATTTCCCCTACTCATGAAAAAAGAAAACACAGACTATGCTTCAGAATACATTTCACTTATCACAGGATAAGCACACCAATTTGATCATCATGTTATTTATTAATTTTCCACAGACATTGATTTTGAATGCACTTGTTTGCTCTGTGTGGTTTTTTGTGAAAGGGAGAGATTTTTTTTTCCTTTCTGCACCCACCCTGGAGAGTGGCAAGCACAACTCTTCCAGGCACATCCCAGAAATGCACCTGGCAGCTGTGGTATCTCAGAAACCTGAAAACCTGCAGAGTGGTTAAAGCCCAAAAAGGTCTTCAGGTGACTGTGGGGCACTGAGAGGTTGCTGTCACTGAAGCCCTAAGGATAAAACCTCTGAAACATGCCCTGATACTAAATTCATTTCTTCAGGCCCTTACAGCTGTTCAGCAGCTGCAGGACCCATCAATATACCTGCAGCATTACTGGTGTGCTTGCAATGTGCCACAAAAGGGATGGGAACCTTCTGCACTCATAGGCAGCATCTCCAGGCTGCTCCAGTGACTGTGTGAAAGTGAGAATCTGCATAATTTCCCCATCTGACAGGGAAATGGTACCTGGAGAATAATTTTGAAGGCATAGTTTTTAAAAGGAAAATCTAAAAATATTTACTTTAAAAAGGGGGTAACATTCATCTGGAGGCAGGCTACCCAGAAATTTAGGCTTGGTTTCTGAATCCCATATATTCTTCAAAATACATGTTCACTCCAAATGAAGCCATATCTTCAGCTTAATACATTTTTTGTGTTGAGCTCAACCATCCATCTCAAAAGTTGAATACTCTAATTCAGAGCATTCAAGATTTACTAATGTAGCTCTCAAATTGTAATGCAGATAACAGTGTCTCTCTGTGAAAGCATTCAATTTAGAGATAAAATAGAAAAGGACTCTATTCTGCATTTCAGTATTGATATAATTTATATGCCACAACAGTGCAATTCATTCTTGCATGACTTTGGCTAACTGCTATCACAAAAATGGTGTGGCATTTGGAAATGGTGTGTGGGGAGAGGGAGAAAGAGAGAAGTTATTATATAAGAATTATACTGGGGAAAAGGTGATTTTTATGGTAGGAGCTGTACCTGTGCTATTATTTTTGTTGCAGAGCTCCACTTATACTCTGACCATAAATTGTCAATGGGAAGGCTTGACCCATAAAATACATTATTTTTTAAAGTCTGCCAACTAATTTTCTGTTATCAGTTCTAGTAATTATTGCATTTGCTGGCAAAGAAACAGTAGAAGTGAGAACAGAAGAGCAAGACTGTCAGAGATTTCCTGGGTTCAAACATTCAAACAGAGTCACCCTCAGTAAATGGTTTTAATTCACTGAGGAGGTTTTTACCTCTGTGTGCTGCAGTGCCAGGAGTATCAATGGACCAGATATCTGAATGGGAGAATCTGGGTATTTTGCTCTCAGATTTTCCTGGCTGTATGGTTTAAGAATTATTTGCTCACATTAGAATTAGTGGGAATAAACTATTTTTACCTAACTCTAAATATTTTGACTTGTGCAATAAAAAGAGACATGCACTTGAACTTTAGCAAACCTGGGAAAAGTCTCATAAATATTAAAGAATGGCACATTTTGTGCAAAGTCCCTTTAAGCAAGCCTGCCTATTTCCATAGGGCAACAGTGTCTCAAGTCTATTTGAATAAAAGTTGGTGATCATGTTTCTTTTAAAATAAATAATACATTAAAAGTTTCTGTAAGAGCTCACTCCCAATACAACTCACCCATTCTCAAGCCAACATGGTGGTCCAAAGCAAATTTTCAGGTCATCCACAAGGTATTTCCATCAAAACAACAAAACAGCTGTCAGCCTTTACTGTCTCTTCTCTTACAGTAATTCTACTTTTGACTTGAATTCCCATTTAACAAGTCTTTCTCTTGTTCAGAGAGGAGCTGGTTTCTGGAGTCTGCAAATGCTGTGTAGCATTTAGAGGAAGCCCCAATGAATGT
Organism: Fringilla coelebs; assembly: GCF_963513975.1. Taxonomy (NCBI): domain Eukaryota; kingdom Metazoa; phylum Chordata; class Aves; order Passeriformes; family Fringillidae; genus Fringilla; species Fringilla coelebs. The sequence continues at coordinate 13,200,066 of NC_140033.1, forward strand.
GATCATTTGAAGTTAGCATATTTTAAGAACACAGAATTGACTTTTAAAATTTTTTGGCTGTGTTACCGTGAGGATTGCAGCAGTGAGGAGTGTTTTTTATTAGGAAAATAAACTGTAAAGGGACAAAGTAGTAGAGCAGAGTGAGGGAGGTGGACTAGTTCTGGTTGTGCCCTCAACAGAGTGACTGCTGTCTGTGTCCAGAGGTAGGATTGCTATCAGCATGGTGCTGATTTCTACTTAGAATCACAGGAAGCATCCTATGAAACAAGGCTGGTCCTTATTCCTCATAAGCCAGTCTGGCAGGAGGTGCCCCTGAGTTTGTGCCCAGGCTGAGGGGGAGGACAGCAGTCAGTGTGCAGCTGTGGCAGAGCAGGGCTGGCTGCTCTCCAGTGCTTGCAGCCACATCCACTGGTGCTGCATGAAGCCACATCTGCACTCTTTCACCTGGACAAGGCACAGCACTGCTGTGCCTGGACTGCACCTACACCAAAGCCCAGGGATGCTGAACTCTGCAGCAGGAGCACAGGTCTCTGCTTGTCCAGCTGTCTTTCCATCATGCACCCCTTTGTGGTGTACATTCCAGGAAGCCACAGAAACTGTAAAAATATTTCAGTGGTCAAGTCAATGGGTAACTTGAAAAACAGATAGAAGTCTATTTTTCTATTTAATTTTCTCTAATACCAGCATGTGTTGCTAGCACTATAGGTGTTTGATCCTCTTGTTTACTCTGTAAGGCTCTTTGTTACTTGATACCTTGAAATAAGGATATCCATGGTCTATTAACCTTTCTGTTTTCTAATTTAAAAGACGGCATTTCCTCAGATGTAGATAAGTGCTGCCTTCTAAATACTTCAAATGTTACTTTCCTTTTTATTTATAGCAGGAAAAAGAACAATTTTCTTCGGTATATCTGGTTTTGTTCACTTATTCTCTAAAGACTCACAGTCTTTTCAGTTTGTCTCTAAAGCAAAACTTATTTTCTGCCTTCATTGTGCTATATCCATTAGTATTTGCACTATCCCCCTCTTTCTAGTTAAACTCTGCTTTCTTGAGATATGAAGCTGAGAACAGACATGCTGTTGAAAGCATGGAGAGCATTTTGTTTACTTTGGGACCTTATGAGTTAAGAATTCTCTCTCCTGTTCCTTTGGCATCCCAGTGTTTTGACTGTTTCTACAGCATGGACACAGGGCTTTTGTGGCTGTGCTGCATTTCCATACTTGTGATGCAGAGGAGTCATTCAGACCACTTCCCTCACATTGTTTCAGCAGGATCCTCTTGAGGAGATCCTCCTGGTTTTTTTTCTAAATTGATTAATGTAAGTAATTTTTTCTATTTGTTTATACTCTGTTTTTCTCAGGTCATATATAAATATATTCATTGCCACCCCAATTTCAGACAGGAACTTCATGCTCAAGTGTAACTTTCTGTCTAGAGACAAGTGACCCTTTATTGATCCATCTGTTCCTACAGTGTTTACTGGCCACATCCCTGCTTATCTCTCATGCCTTGATTTACTTATCTTCTCAACTAGAACTCTGACAGTGCCTTTTTGAACCTGCTGCTGAACTATGTCAGCTGCTTCTGTTTCCATTTGCTATCTTGTGGGGTGGTGAAAAAGGAAACTGTCTCTCTGAGTCCCTTTCTCTGAGCAGCAAATTAAGCAGTGTACAAATCATAGCTGTGACCGATCCATTTGGCTTTTTCTCTTATTCTAGAAAAGGACAGCTGGAAAATCTTCCCTGCTACAACATTTGACTTATGCCTTTCTTGTTGACTGATTCCCCCTATTATACCCTTGTCTCTCTATCTTAAATTAAATCAACATTAGATATCATTGAAGCCAGACATCCTTTGAAACTTCATGTTGATCTGCAGAGGCAGATATCACTAAGCAGCAGAATCAACTTTAGAAAAGGAAGATACAGCTACTTTATAAATGCATTTTCTTCTTTTCTCCTTCATTCTTCCTGGTGCTCCTAAAAGGGAAGTAGCAGCGCTCTTTGATCTTGGAAGACTGCAACTCATTGATGAGCAGAACAAAACCTCTTTCTTGCCTGTTATGAGGAAAAAGATTTCATTCTTTCCCATAATTTTTAGTGTTAGATTGCTCTGAAAATTGCAGAACAAAGCAGCTGATATTAAAAAGAAAGAAATTATCTCAGCTTTTTACAAGATTCTAAAAGGACTGGGGAAAAGCATTGCATTAAAAATCCATTCTGGCCAATAAATGCTCTCTCTGGCCCTGACCTGTAACACCCTGCAGAGTGGGGAAAGATCCCTGGGTACCTCCCCTGTGCAGTCATTCCTTTCTTTCTGGGCTGTCTGCTCTTCTCAGCTGTTGAAGAAAAGGCACTGGGCAGGACAGAGACCTCTGTGTGCTCCAGCTCTCTGGGGACACGTGGGAGGCACAGCTGTTGGGTGGTGATGCCTGTCTGGGTGTGTGGGCAGCCAGGTTTGTCCCAGAGACACGAGGCTGAGCCCGTGCACCTCGGACGGGGACTTCTCCTCCTTACACAGAGCACAGGAATCTGGGGCTGCTGAACCATCATCTGATCACTTTCTCACTTTTTGCAAAAGCAAAAGCTTCCATTAGAAGGCAGGCACTTCAATACAGAGGGTATTGCTGCTTTGTGAAATTCTTCAATAAAGATTATAGAAACTGTACTCAGCATCTTTGAAATATGATGGCTTTGATCAGCTGTGTTGCAAAGATGGGCTGAGGTAAAAGAGGGAGAATGCATGGTTTCTTTTAATAAAATGATTGATTACTACAGTATGGGATAGTCCAAAACTTATTAATGATCTTAATTAATTACTTTATTTGTGGATTTGTTTGTAAGTCTCTGGTGGATGTACATTATCAATACCTTCCTTTGCTAAAGCAAATTATTTCTCTTCTCTTTTTTTAGGACACAGGCACACTCAGAATTATAGACAAAAAAAAAATCTGAGGTTGCTTATTCACAGGCAGGAGATGTAAGTTATTGTTATCTAAAACATACGACCTTCTAATAACCTTTCCCAGAAAGGCAAGATGCAGAATGAGACAGAAGTAATTAGAGAAGTCACAAATGTTAAATTGCAGCTTCTGAGTAACAGTTTAACCACTGATTAGTTCATGCTGGTCAGTGTTTTGCCCTTTAGGAGGACAAGCTGTAAATCCCACTTGAGGGCTGACCTGGTTTTCCCCCTGCCAAGCCTGGTCCTGCCAGTGCATCCCCTTCCTCCCCTGGTGCTGCCCATGATGTGACAGCCCTGCATCTCCCCCAGTGCTCAGCAGCCCTTCTCAACAGGCAGATGCTGAGGCACTGGGGGCTCTTGTGGAGGCTGCTGCTCTCAGCCGAATCAAAGAGAGATGACAAGTGCACACCCAGAGCCTGGCAGAAGTGATGGCCAATTGGTCCCTGGATTGACAGTCTTTGTGCTTGGTTGGGAAAGCATGAAAATGGCCCATCTTCACTTCAGTCTGATCCCATCACACATCCCATGCAGGCTGGTAGTGCTGTGCTGTCAGACAGAAGGTCCCAATCTCTCTGGGATTTCTGACTCTTTAATGGAAGTTGCTGGAAGAAAATGTCTCTTAAATCTCAGATTTTGTAACTCTGGAATAAGATTTTGGAATTACACAGGTGCTTAACACCTGGTTAGATACAGCTCAACTGCTTGACAGTAATCAAATTCACCTTCATCAGCTGGACTTGATGCCAGTGCATCAAGTGCATCCCTGTGTGCAGCCATCAGTTATCATTGGTCCCTTTCAAAGATCCTAGGAGATGTCTCACTGAAGGGCTGCCTTGGGTCAGTTGTTCCAGGGAGGACAGAGGTTTTTTCCTGTAATTTTTTGTTTATCAATCATCCTTCCCTCCTAAAGCCAGGGCACCTCCTCCTGTGGAGTGCAAAAGCCGATCTGCTGTGCACTGGCAGGAGTGGTGCCTGTGTGACTCTGGGCCACTGTGGAGCTGTGACTGTGGAAAGAGCTGCTCCTTCTGCAGGTGGGTTTGCCAGTGTCTCCTTGGCTGGAGGGAAAGGAGCTGGATCAGCTCCATCCATCCAGAAGCTTCAGCAGCAGATATTTCTCTTCTGCTTTGAGTTCAGCCCGTGAAGGTATTACCCCTACAAGGGTGGTGCCCAGGGCATGACAAGTGCTCATGTCCAGGGCTGCCCTGCCCATCCATGATGTGAGGCACTTTAGGAATTTTATATGGTGAGAAAGTAGGCTGCCTTTTTTTTTTCCTAAGTTCTCCATGCTCATCAAGTTTGAAAGCCTAGGGCAAGATTAATTAAAATCAATGGAGCAAAGCAAATTAAGCACTTTAAAGTGCTCTTTGGGGGCTATCAAAACTGGAATAATTCAAAATAAATAGTCAAATGTCTGGGGCTTGCTATGAGACTGTTTTATCATTCTGCTCATTCATCTGCTCTATCTCTCTCTTATTTCTTTATCTGTTTTTCTCAGAGCTCAGCAGATGTTTTTTCCTCAGCATTTCACACCAACATGTTTCTGTGCAATTTCAGGACTCTGCTCCCACACACTTAAAATGAAGTTCACACTGCAAACACACAGCCTAATCCAGCAACTTTTACTCACACTAGTAAGCCTTGCAGATATATAAATAGCACTGTTCAGGTTAATGGAATGGGTTTTGAGAAAAAAAGAGTAAGTTCTCAATTCTAAGTAATCAAGGGATGAAAATATGCATTTTGCCTTGACTAGAAGAGCCACAATTTTGCCTTTTGTATGATTTTCAGGAAAAACCCTGTCACTTGCAGATATCTCCTAATTCCTGAAGCTATCTCCCCAGTTGTCCTCCAAATCAAAACCTAGATTAAACTCTACATCCTCCATACAGAAGGAGTTGTAAGGGGAGATAGTCACTCAAAGAAATCTCAGGTGTGTTTGGTTTTGGGTTTTAACTCAGTCTGTGATTCTGTGACACATGAGAGCTCCTATATGACCCTGTTAGGTAAGAAAATCTGCTGCCTAATCTATGGCTGCTTCTGCTTGAGCTCTTAGTGACCCTTTTTAAGTGATTCCAGCTTGTTCAATGCTTCCTGGTGTAATTCCAGATGTTATGGGGGGACTGTGAAGGTAGTCATTGAAATCTCTAGCAGAGTAATCACTGCATTAATCTATATTCAGCCTGATTACATGAGCTCAGCAGCGGCATCCATAATTCTGATGCCTGCTTAGTGGACCTGGTGCTGCATTTACCACTTGAAGGTGTGGGAATTTGGAAGTAAATCCAGTTGTGCCTTTGGCTCCCTGTGGTAGGAAGCAGACTGTGAGTGTGCAGCTCCTGGCTGCTCAGCTGTGCTCTGACCACCAGCCTGCTCTCCCTGCCCAGGCAGTGGCGATCCATGATGAGCAGGAAACCCTCACCTGCAGCTCGCGTTGTCTGCGTGGCAGCAGAAAACAGATGAACACACATTTCAACTGCCATATGGAGTTGTTACTTCAGATCTAGTTTTTTTAACCTTTTCAGTAATTTTCAGAGCTCTCTCCCTTTAGCTGGGTGATTGTAGTGACACTGAAGGGCGCTTGTTTCCAGAAGGCTCCTTTGCTGCCTGAGTGTGAGAGATATTGCTGCCCACAGCAGAGCTGCTGGCCCTCTGACTTCTGTAATGGTCTTGTGGATTCTGAATACAGTTGTTTTTATCATGGAAAAAAATTTGGGTTTTTCTCTGCCAAAGTTAAATCCCTGACACTTTGTTCAAGTCAACGTGGAGACATCACAAAAGCTGTGTGCCCAAATGAGCCATTCCATTGACCCAGGACTTCACTATAAGGGTACTACAGTTTTCATTCTTACTGAGCTTCTCATTGTCACATGCAGACATCTAAAAGTGTGAGATGCAATTTTTTATGAGGACCTTGAGCGGAAAATAGAGTGATTAAACACTGAATAAAATGTATGGCCTGGGTGAATGGATCCATACACTGAATTCCCCTAGAGACACACCAGTTTAAAGGTTCCAGCTCAATAACCTACAACCAGCAGTTTCTGGATGAATACACTTCATCACAAGGCCTGATGGAAGGCTAGAAAGGTAACCCCAGTGCTTGCAGGCATTCAACATCTCTGTTGGATGTTAAAGTTGTTGGCTTTTGTTGGTGTAGTTGACAGACAAGAGAAATAGAGGAAAAAGTTAACTAATTGAGATTAAAACCTTTTTTTATGGCAAATTACACAGCTGTTACGTTACTTTTAGGACACTTTGATATAAAAATTAACAACTTGGTAAAAATAAGTGGAAACTTTCAAGGTTTTTATTGTTGGAAATTGGGAGAATACTGAATCCGTCTTCAGAAACTTTTTCCTGTAATTCCCTTTACAAATTATTCCGAGGGTTATTGGAAACAAAGAATACCTTGTTATCCTTCTGCATGGGAGAGAAAAAGGCTTTTTGCCTTTCCTCACTGCTTTTAAAGCACAGATAGTTAAAAATAAGCAATTTAGATGTATTTCTGCATTGGAAACTAACTTTTTCAAGGTTTGGGGCTTGTATTGGTTTGTTATCCTTACAAAAAACTCAGTTGAATAGGGAAGGGAGTACTAAGGATTTGCCTTCCTGGGGAAAGGTTTGATTTACTCCAGTTCAAGAAATTAGTCAAACATTACAGAAAATTTCTTTTTGATGGCTTTATAGTTTCAAATAAATAATCTATTTTGGGCTGACTTGGACTCACTTGCACTGTGTTTGCTTCTCGTGAATATTTGAGTGATGTGGTTTTCCTGGCATGGACACTCACAGCAAGTGAATACACACTCTATTTAATTAAAATTACTTGCTTTCACATAGCAATTAGAGGCTCCCACAGGGACTGGAGCTGCAGGGAGACAGTTGACATGAGGAAGTGTTCAAGACCCACATCCTATAATTCATGGTTTCCTTTTTGAGGGTTTCTGCTATTCTTCTTTAGTTCCACGTTTGAAAAAAGGTTGCAAATAAAAAATAAAAATAAAAACATCTAAGCTCCTTTTGTCCTATGTCCTGTTCAAACCTTGCTATGTTGGCATAAATACTTGGCATCTTATGAGAATTTTAATTCTGAGAACTTAAATGTTCAGGTGTTTGTAGGGGAAAATCTATTTTATCTTCCACTGCCCTCTGAGGTGATATAAATATTACAGTCAGGTAGTCATAAAGCTGCTGTTCTCTCAACTAATAAAGAATAATATAAATCAGAAAGGCTTCATTATATATATTTTACTTTCTAGAAAGTTTTATAGACCGGTGGCTTCCTCAGATCAGCAAACTGACCAGCCTTGCTCAAAAGCAGTTTTCTGCAAGTAAATGTGCCAAAAGGGGAGGTGTAATGCAAAGGCTGTGGGAGCCCTCTCTGTAGTCCTGTAAATACTGTCTGTTTCAGTGCAAATTAAACAGCTGATATTTTCCTCAGGCCTTGCTTTCAGAAAGTTAATGTAGTATAGACTGGTCTTCTAGGCTTCCTAATCAATGGAGGGAGTGAAGGTCTGTACCTCAAGGAGAGAGTGTGCCATGCTGGGAAGGTGCCTGAGCTGCACAGCACAAGTCACTTGCCAGGTGTGCTTTTTCTTTTCACAGTCACAGACAGCAGGCTCAGAGGAGGAGCCCTGCTCCTGGATCTTTATGTGAGGCAGCACAAAACCCACCGAGCAGGGTAATCCCTGCTGGGGTTCTCCATAGTGCCAGGAAACAGCAGCAGCCCTGCCAGACAGGGACTGGCAAAATGCTGCTCTGAGCCCCAGCAGCTCACGAGGTCACAGTGCCCAGGTCAGGTCCCCTCCACAAACTGATGGTTGGGAACTGTGACATGGTTGGTAGGCAGCCTGTGGTGGCAGGAGAGTGGACGTGGACCTTTGTGTCAGCCCTTGGAGGGGAAGAAACTGCTGGGAGGGGTCTGTCTCCTCTTCCCCATATCAGCAGGAGAATGCCCTTTGTTCACCAAGGGAAGGATGAAATAATATGCTGCCAATATCCATTATTTTTGCCAGTCTTGCCTTTCTGGTTGTCAGGTTGCTGCCAGCATTGTTGCCTGGGTGCATGCCTGCCGCAGGAGAGCATCACTAGCTGTGGACAATGTTCTTGAAGCTGCTGTCAGAGCAGGGCTTCATCCTTCCCTGCATTCCCAGCAGCTGCCAAGAACATCTCAAATATATTCTCATTATTCAGTTGCAGCTGAGGGTTACAGAGAGGAAGGAAAGTGGCTCATGGTGGCAATCCACAGCCCAGCTCCTGTGTCTGTTAGCAGGGAACTCTGCCATGAGCATCATCTCCATGTGCCATCAGACAAGGACATCATCCATCATGGTCTGTGACAAAGGGATTTTCACCTATAGAAAATCCCATCCATTTACAAACTGTATAGCCCTCACAAAATACTTGCCAATACTTGCCTTTGAATGCTTCTCCTTAGACACAACATTCTTCCTCACCATGAAAAGCAAAATAAGTTGCAATGAACTGCTTTTGTTCAAAAGCCAGTATCCTATAATAATCATATTAATTCTCCTCCTATCCGTGCTTTAATGAAAACCTGTCCATGCCCCTGTTTGGTTTCCTGGGTTACTGTGACTCTCTGTGATTCAGGTGTGAATTTCTGATGTTAAACATGGTGTCTTATTGCTTTTTTTACTGTGATAAAGAGGGGATTAGTGAGCTTTTGTCTAAGAAAGAAACCAAGTCCTTATTAATTACATAAAAATGGCAACGTTTCACTATGTGCATGTTTGTATTTTTTAAACAATCAGGGGATGTCATGGTTTAAGCCCAGACATAAACTGATCCTCACACAACCACTCACTCGCTTTCCTTCAGTGGGATGGGAAAAACAATTAGAAGAGTAAAGCTGAGAAAACTTGTGGGTTGGATAAAGACCATTTACTAATACAAAATAAAGCAAAAGTCTGATGTACACAAACAAAACAAAACAAAACAAAACAATTCATTCACCACTTCTCATGGTCAGGCAGGTGTAGCTATCCCAGTCAAAACCAGCACAGAGAAGAGCTCCATAAAACAGAAGTGAAACCAATAAGAAATTATTGTGCTTGAGTACTGAAGATACAGGTTTTGTATCATAAAATTTGATGAATATTTGATTTATATCTTTGTAATCTCAAACAAAGTAATTGGATATTTTGAATACATAGGAAAATTTTACTTTGAGGGGTCATAAGTTACATTCCATCTTCAGCAACATATCATTGATGGCAGCTTTCCTGCCTGTAGTAGCACAAGATGGGGTGGTTAGGGAACAGATTCAGAACCCTCTTTGCCAGCAGAGCAACGAGAGCATCTTGCAGGATAAGTACTTTCTCACATTTATATCTCCACCCACTGCTTCTTTCAGGGCTAGTGGGGATGCAATGATTTCTCTTGCCCAGAGGCTGTATTTAGACCATCCCATTTTGGAAGGTTACAGCTGAAAATATAACAAATTTCATTCCTTCTCCCCTCCTGTAATGTATGCTTAAAATGCATTGCGTTTTGCTCCACTTGGACCATGAAATTGGTAACATGGAGAGTTTTACAGCTTCTGCTCCAGCGCTGTAGGAGAATGGTTGGAGTAAATATCCTTAAATGTTGGCACTGTGTGGTTCTTTCCATCAGACTTCCATGATAGCATTGCCTTGGCTGGCAACAATTTTGTAGAGATTGTGAACTTGCTTATTTTACAGATATTCTTGCTGTGCAAAAGAGGAAAGGCAAAAGGGAGTTTATTATGAGTTTTATCAAATTAAGTTACAAAATCCCACAAAAGACAGATATTAATCTCTTTAGTTTTCTCGATTACTTTATGCTATTCTGACACCAACATTACCAACATGTTCACTCCTGACATGTGTATGTTATAGGAGACAGAAACTGCCATTTTAGATCAAAAAGTAATTTCCTTGTGTCTGGTATCCTTTGACAGAAAAAGTATAAATTAAGATGAATAGGCCTTCAAAGAATGTGTTGCTTTGTGATTTTTTTTCTTACTTAAAATAGAGCAAGGTGATGTCTCTGGATTAGGAAACATTTCAAAATCTAGGCCTGCCATGGGGTCATTGACAAATGACTGTTTATTTTTAGGCTTAAATAAAAATGTCCTGTTCAGGAATCATGAGGAAGTTTTTCTCTGTGATGGATCAGGAGCTGATAACCTTTGACTAATAGATAACTCCTCTCCCCTGAACAAAGGGGTTTTGTCTGAGCAGATACCACACTGAAAAGTCAACTGTCTGTCCCCTCCATCAAAACAAGCCTCTGCTCTGAAGGCATTCCAGGGGTGTGGACATGTTGTTTAAGCACTTCCATCCTGGGGACCCCTTGAGATACTCTACACAAAGTCACCTGTACAGCCCAGCATCATGCTGCACAGAGGTGCACAATGGCAACCTGTATTGTTCTCCCTCTCAGAACTTCAGCACTGTCTGGGGAAACACGGCACTTTTTGGCACTGTGCATTCCCCACCTACCTGTGCATACCCTGGAGAAGTGTAGATGTGCTTCCTGACAAGTAAGCTACAAAGCAACTGCAAAGCTTCCCTGACCAGGCCAGTAGGAAAAGTGCATCTCCCATTCAGAGTCACTGTTTTCCTGCCCCATGCCATTTGCACAGTGGAATTGGTAACCCACATATGCCCAGCTATGCTGGGTTGAATTTCTCTCGGATATTGCCTGATTTCTGTGAGGTCTCTGTGACTGCATATCTTGTGTTAAGTGGTGCTCAGAGGAGGTTTCATCTGGAGACCTGGAGGGAATGGGAAGAACAAGGAGATGGTAGTAGAGTCAAAAGCATCTCTGGAAGCAATCTCTCTTCGTAGGCTTCAAGAGGCATCAGGAACATTGCCTAGCGGTCAAGATAAGAGCCTTACAGGCTCTTAAAAATTAAAATAATAGACTTAATAAATTAAAGTTATAATAAACTTAAAAGTAATACAAGAAAAGGGTATATCCATTTCCTTTTTCCTAGTTGTATCTGCATAGGTGGCTCTCTACATGGAGGGCCAGAGAAAGGTACTTGCAGGGTGATTTATTCAGGGAACCTCTGCTTTGGGTTTGGCAACAAGTGCTCATCTAGGTTATCACATTCAGATTATCAACACCATCTGATCCTGTGAGAAACACAGGATCTGTTAGATATGCCACATTAAAAAAGGAGATGCAGAGAGGTTGCAGTTTAGCTTTGTGAGATATTTAACAAAATTACCCTCTGGACTTCTCTGTATAACAAGATTTTTAGCTTGGATTCCCCTTGAAATGAGGCGTGTGCGATCTTGCTGTCTATCTATCTGTCACGTCCTTCTCAGAAATGTTCCTGGCAATGGGCACACTTCAGACACATCCAACACAGCAGAAGAGACCCAAATGCCATATCTTCCTGAGAGGTCTGACACTGGCTGGTTTCACAAAAGAGTCCCAAATTAGTATAATCACTGGATGAAAAGCAGCAGTGAGAGCCCTGTGGTTATCAGTTTGACCCCATGGCTGGTAGGTGACAACCTGTGTACTGACAAGCCAATAAACACACGGTGCTCAGCATGGAGCTGACAACCAGCTGCAGCATCTGCTGTGTTTTATCTGGTCAGCAGTTAAAGGAGTGAGGACATCTCTTTCTGCTTGGGGAATTTGAAGAAAAGTAATAAGAGACTTGGTGAGATCTTGTACCCGAGAGCTGGTGATGTAGGACACAAAGCTATAAAAACATTGCCTTGCTCTGCTACTCCCTAAAAAGCACAGGTTTTTAATGCCATTGGATTAAACACTAACCAAAATTTTCCCTTCATAACACTTACCTCAGAACTAACACCCAAAATACTAAAGTTTGTAAGGTATTCTCACATTATCCTCTTTTGTCTGTATGCACATTGTTCATATTGTATTCTCTGAGTTCAGCATCTGTCCAGGACATGATTACTTAAAGCACTGCCCATTTACCAGTTTCTCAGTAGAACCCAAGTGTTAATATTTTCCAAGTTTGAAATGGTTGAACAATAGGATTTACAGAGCCTATTGTAGTTATCTACAATTATTTACAGAGTCTATTGAGCAGTTATCATTTCAATTATGTAACTATGGAAATCAAAATAGAAAGACAGGAGATGGAAAATAAATTACAGAAACAATACATAGACAATACACAAAAGTGGTAACAAATGGGTTAAATACAGGCCAAAAGAGCAGAATGGTAGAAAGTGTCAAATGGTGAATCAGCTTCCATAAAAACTAATAGCAAGGGCCATTATTTTGCTGTTCACTTTGAAATGGGGATTCTCCATTGAGAATAATTTTTTTAAAAATTGAGCCAGGATATTGCCAGGCTATTCCCGTTATTATTTTCCTTCTCTTTTGCAGTTCTTGAGGAGGACCCTCTTGTTAGCATAATATGTTTTATATTTTTCTTTTCTTTTCTTCCATATACCTCCTCCTGGCTACATTTCCTGGATTTCTTTTACCTGTCTTCTCTCCATCTTTATGGCAGAGCTTCCTCCATCAAGACAGCCTCTCATTCCTCCTCCTTCCTACTCTACCCAGTACAGCAGCATCTACTACACTCTCAAAGGCCAAAGGGTTTGTCAGCAGTTCAGCTTTTCCTTTCTTCACTCAGTGCCCTCCTGAGCCTTCATTTCTGTCATTTTACCTATGCAAAGTGAGAGAAATATAAACAGATGTGATAATATTTTCATGCCCCATTGAGCCATCATCTTTTTGCCACCCTTATCTCTACCAGCTTTCCTTCTTCCATCCCCCTGCCGTGTCTGTGGTAGGAAATCACGTGCAGTCCTATGCAGCAAACTCTTTGAAGCAGCAGAAGTGTCTTTCCTTTTCAGTGCTCTTTGACAAGTGAGGTACATGAGAGTCCATGCTGCTAACTACTGCATATTTCACAAGCTCTGAATTGAATCAATTGACACCAGGGAAACCCACTTTTTTTCTATTCCCTGCACAGTGTGTTTAGACTTTACTGTTTAATCAAGTGATGCTTACCTCATTTGAACTGACTGATGTACAATTCTCAGTTGTTAATTCCTGCAGCCTAATCAACAGCTTAATAACAGGGGATAAACAGTCATCACACTTGATCCCAGCAGCACACTGCACAGTGAGGCAGAGATCTTGAATTCGAGGATGAGACTCATTCTGGGTCCACCCTTGTTGGGCCAGAGGGGAAACCAGGAGGAAAGCTAGCCATGTGGTACAGTAGAATTGTAAAACTGGTTTGGGGGTTTGGGAGTTCTTATAGTCAAAGAGAAAATTCAGCACAAGTTTGTGTTTCCTGTGCAAGAAAACCCCCAATACCTGGAGATAGTTGAATCAATGCTAGAGAAAGTGGCTGTAGCTCAGTGGGCTTTATAAGGTGTAGAACATTTGGTCAAAAGTCTGTTTGGAAAGTGCTAATGAAGAGAAATGTAAGAGTGGATTCTAAAGCTTGAGTTCATCCATTATCCTGATTAGAGATCACAAATTGGAAATATCTACCATCCCCCTGAAAACATTTGAAGTAGCTGTTTCTTTCCATTACAGCATTAACTGAAACACCTATGTGAAAATATTTCAAATTGTTTGTAAGGAATACAGCTCTTGAATTTGCTCTGACTTCTCAGAATTTCAATTATATGTCTAGATGTCCTGAAGAATAAATTCACCATATGGATATATCAGTGACACCATGATGTTCTTTTATGTGTAAATCTTTTAATGGCATCATTATGCTGTCATGACATCAGTGCCAGTAATATCCTACTAAAGAATATTATTTGCTAAGGGACACCAAATCCACAAATCTACAGGTTAAATTTGCCATTTCTGTAGGCATGTCACACATATAGCACGGGCAGAGCTATGTGTTTGCAGGTGCAGGTGCTATGGGCAAAACACTGCCTGTAGTAGCTCAAAATCTGTGTTATGGTTGGTGAGTTAGAAATGTTGCTTGAATTTCTGATTTAATTTTCTAGTTTTGAATTACAGTCAAAATCATAATGTTGTGGTTAACAACTAGCATCAAACTAGCATTTGACAAATTGCATGACAGACTTTGTTGCCAGGATAAATAATTTCTTCTAACTGGAAAACAGATCACTCATAATCGAAAAGAATTGTGTACAGGAAATATATCTTTTAATAGGAAAGCAACATGGATGTAATGAGTGTATAATTACTTTTTTAAAAAATTATTTCCCAAACTACTGTCAGCAGGGGCACATCTGTTTGGTTTGGTATCTCTGTGATTTTTATTGCTTAAGTCCCATGCCTCGAAGTTACCTTTGCATTGCTCACAAAGCAAAATCACTTTCTATTCATAATTTTCCATTCAAAGAAAATAAATATTTATCAGAAGAAAACTATGCTTTTTGAGAATGCAAACTGAAAAATTGCTAAGAAATTTGTTTAAGGTCTCCCCATCTGCTGTGACTTACCTCCCTTGCAATTTCAGTGCACTGTGCTTTATTGTTTAAATTTGCTTTAGGATTTGCTTGTGATGTATCCAAGATACCATGACTGGTTTGGTACTAATTAAAGAGAAAATACAATTATATGAATGGCTCTAGGGCAGTGGAGGAAGATCAAAAGAAGGAAAATCCAAAGTTCACAAAATTTTTCCACTCCAACTTCGATGATATTTCTGAATTTGGAATTAGCATACAGAGTACATTTGCATTTTAAATGTTTGGACACAACTTATGCAGAAGCAAATAGTCGTTTGGGGGCCATATTGAGCATTTTAACAATGCTGGAGGATAACAGAATATATCTTGCACTAATATACATCCTGCTTAGCTCCATCAGCAACAAAAAAAATCCAAAAACACTGGGCCAATGCCTGCAGTGATGTTTTTCTTTTCAGCTACGCTATATTGAAGCAGTGCTTCTATATTAGAAATACTGGCTTAACCAAAACAAATACTAAAATCTGCTTTAATTGATACTGCTTCCCATGAGCACAGCATGTAAACCTTTCTAATGCATGAGTATGAGCACACAGTTTATTACCCAGCAGATGATCATACATTTTGTGACAGAAATCTGCTCGTTACCTGAATACCTCTGAGGTGTCTGCATGTAGGTGAAGAGGACTTTGACCAGAAAAAAAAAGCAGTATCTGAGCAAAAGTATCTGAGATACCCCTTGGCTGACAAAGCTACCTTCATCTTCTCCTCTCTAAAGCTATCTGCCTTCTAATTCTTTCCAGCTACATCAATTTACTGTAGCCCATATTCTGTTAACATTTTATCAAATTTACTTCACATTCATTATTGTATTTAAAATATTAAACTAACTCCACTGCAACTGCACTGTGTGAGATCAGATTTCTGTGTGGTTGGTATATGAATGGAAACTCACGTACTTTGGAAACAGAAATGCTGAGGGAGCTGTGAACTCTGAAGACATAAAAAGAGGCATATTTAAGAAGGCTTAAATAGGCTTTAGTTATAAACCTTTTTTAAAAAGATTAGACATGCTGAACAATTATTCAGAAATGGTAAACTGCCAAAAAAGCAGCGCTATAAGGTAAGAACTACAAATGGAATAACAACAAAATCATGGATTCATAGAATCACTACAGTTGAGAAAGACCTGTAAGATCAGGTCCAGCCATCAACCCAGACCTGCCAAGTCAACAACTAAACAGCGTCCCTAAGAGTCATATCTATGCATCCTTTAAATACCTCCAGGGAAGAGATCGTGGCTCCACCACTTCCATAGACAGCCCCTTCCAGTCCTTGGAATTTCAGTCTAAAAAAATCTAAACCTCCCCTGGTGTAACTTGAGGCAGGAATCTTATCCTGTTGTGTCACTTGGGAGAACAGACCGAGCTGGCTACAGCCTCCTGTCAGGCAGCTGTAAGAGTGCTAAGGTCACCTCTGAGCCTCCTTGTCTCCAGGCTGAACACCCCCAGCTCCCTCAGTTCTCCTCAGAGGACTTGTGCTCCAGATCTTTCCCCAGCCTTGCTGGCCTTCTCTGGGCACACTGCAGCACTTCAGTGTCTTGTAGTGAGGGGCCAGAACTGAACGGGGCATTCGAAATGTGGCTTCACCAGCCGAGCACAGGGGAAGCATCACTGCCCTGGTGCTGCTGGACACACTGTTCCTGCTACCTATTCCTTCTAATATGATTATAGTTACACATTAGGGTATTAATGATGTATCCAGAGCATAAGAATATCCAAATCCTGGCTCATCTATAGACAGTTTGTTTACCAGAGCAGAGATAACATTTTTAGCACAGCTGAGCCAAAGTATTTTTTTCCTTTACAATGGCAAATGTCTGCCTTTGTTGCCTGGCCTGTTATTGCTACAGCAAACCCTAAAGTGTGGAATGGGAGGCAGAAAAGGCATGGCAAAATCTCTTAGGGTGATGACTACATTTCTAATTAATTACAAAATAGTTGATAGTTTTTGGGCACTTTGGCCTTCGTCATCTACACTTTGCACTTATGACTTCCTTCATGGTACTTCATGCACTTTGGATTTACACTGCAGAAATACTGTATTAGACAGAGACCAAAAGCTAAAAGTATCTTCAAATTCACTGGCATACTTCAAAAAATTTTTCTCACTTACAAAGTGCTTCAGATAATTTCAGGGGATGTATTTCAGCTGATAATCCTTTTCTTGACAAAAACTTGATTCTGTTCCAAACATAGTGAGACCTGTCCCTTCTTTGCCCAAATGCAGTGTTGACCAAAGCCAGGATTTAGCCTGCAAGTTAATTCTTCATTTTACATGTCTGTATGTGGAGGGGCACATTTGCACTCAGGTGTCCACCAAGTCCCTGTACAGCTCCAGAGGATGCAGTCAATACGGCCAGTGGGACCTGAGGAGATATCCAGCTCATCTGCAAGCAGGCGCATTCAATTGATCACTGATTTGCCATCCAGACACCACTGGCTGTATTGACCACATCTCCACGGACTGCAGCTGAAGTGTAAACAGTTCAATTTATCTGTCCTAATCTGTGTACATTGATGATATGATTGCTGGTTGTTCTTACTCATGTCAGATTGAATTACTGAATGAAGCTAAAAGAGATCCTGAAATCAATCCTACTTGGAAATATTACAAGCAACAACCTCTTACATAACCAGATCTGCCTGAGTGTTTGAAGCACCCACAACTGAAGTACTTAAAATCACCAGTTGTAATTTTGTATATTTCCACACCTTATTTCCCACAAGTTTTAAAGAACCAAAGGACCATAGTGATCATGTACTTTGAGTTTCTGATTAATAGAAATAATTGCTGTGTTAATACATCAAGGGGAAAGATTTTTAAAGCATCCTTGCCCCTAGTCACTTCCCTTAATGCTGGTAGATATGGATCCACTGCAGGTCATGGACCCAGGAGAGCAAAGGCAGCTGCATAGCCATGTACCTGCAGCAGAGGTTATGGCCATAGGCTATAGCAAAACCCTCCACTTATGGAACAAATACTTATCAAAAGCTTTTGGTCTCCCTGCACTGGTTTGGGGAGGGCATGAAAGTCAGAATGGATACAGTCACACTTGAGCCTTTGAAGCTCTGGTATTTGAGATAAGGATCATATTTCTGCAGCTTGAGGCTGGATGCTGAAGTACCGAAAATGTCCTACATGTACCCATGAATAACTGTTCATCTCAAATATTTTTGGGTAAAGAAAATGCATTTTTTAACAATTTTTATGTGAAGTTTATAAATCAGACTCCCTTTTTCTTTATAATGTCTGCAGACGGATTGACCTTGGTGCCATTCAATCAATTTTGCACTTCAGTAGAAGCAAAGATGGGCCCATGGTGAAAACAAATCCAGAAGAAATTACACCCAGGTGCTTTTCAACTAAAAGTTTATCCAAGTAAAAAAAAAAAAATCAACCAAAAAAAACCAACAAAAAATATTACAAACAAACAAAAGAAAGTTTCTTTATTTTGAGAAACTGTAATCTCAGTACCTCGGGCTGGTTTGTACATATTGCCTTTCTCCACAATGTATTCACATGGTAAAATCTGAGATCAGGTGCAGCCTTTGATATTGAAGCTGTTTCATACACAGCTTTACTTAATAAATTCCTTCCCAGCCAAATGTACTGAAGTACTGCAGTGTCACACTGTGAAGCACAGTCTGAGTAGTTAATATTACCTGGAGTGTATAAGGGAGAGAATGTTCTAACAATATTCATGCTTGCAGCTTTTAAGGTCTTGTGCATATCTATTTACAAACCTTAGATATCTTGCATGTGTTTCATCAGTGTCAGCCCTAATGCAAATCTTCCCTGAGCAAATTACACCATATTATCTATGTAGTAAGTAAAATATAGTCATAATCTGGAAATGTTGCCTGGAGTTTGAAGCATTCTGATCCTAGACACCACTATTAACCTATCAGGGTGTTTAAATATGTCAGATTAGAAGTCTGACAGCAGAGGGCTGGTTCACATTCCAGAAGGAAAAAGGTGTGTGCTCAAACATATCTCCTTACATAAGAGCTTTAGAAACAGTGTTATGTGTGAAGCCTGAAATCAGTCAGCTCAGGTCTGGTGGGCTTTAGAAGAACAATGAGTGAGCTTCACGTGTTTGAAAGTAAAGTTGGGATAACACTCTCCTTGATTCCTGTCCTGCACACCTGCAGGTCCCCATGGGACCTGGGTGACTTTATGTTGTTTGTATCCCCATTTCTGGTTTGTTTAGCCCAGAAATGGGTTTTGCACTTTAAAGACTGGTTCTGAGAGAGAAGGGGAGAGAGAAGAAGCACTGAGTTTATTTTCAGACACCGCTCTCGCTGCTCCACTGCTCCTGGGCTGTGCTGTCTGCAGCACGGACAGACAGCAGGACAGAGCTCTCCTTGGCTCCTAGCTAGGGTTTAGCTAGCTGAGGCAGAGCAGTTCCTGGGCAGTGGCTTTTCTTTTTCTGGGAGCAGTTCAGCCCTGCTCTGGACTGGGCAGCCCGCAGAGCTGCGGGAGCTCCCACCTGGGCTCACCAGGGCCAGGGCATTTCCAGCTCAGGAGGGACTGGTGAGAGCCTGGGGCAGCTGAGCTACAGCCACAGCAGGGACTTCCTGAGTCTGCCATCTCTTCAGATTGGCAAAAGGTTTTATTGTTTAACATTGTTCATTTTTGTACTGGTGAATGCTTTGCTTGTTAAATAAAGAGGTTTTTTCCACTTTTCCCCAAGGAAATATTTTCCTGAACCAGTTGGAGGAGGGGTTGCTTGAATCTGCTTTCTAGAAGAGCCCCTTTAGAGGTTTTCCACCCAGTTTGCCCCAAACCAGGACACCATGGCAGTGGCAGAGAGGGTCTGTCCATGCTGAGAACAGGCTGTGCCTCCAGGGATGACTTTTCCACGGCAGAACTGAAATAGGATCTTCTAAATGATGGGTCCATGCTGGATCCAGAAAGTTTTGTACTATAAACACAAGAATTTGGGGTTCAAAACAATGGTGACCTGAAGGTCTCCATTTCTAAACAAGAAACAAGAGTGGGATTTAGGAACAAGATGTAGCACATAGAGCAGACCCTTCAGTGTGACTGCCAGGTCCTACTGCCCGAAGAAGGAGCGGTGCTCACAGTGTCAGGAGTGCTCTGCTGCTGGTGCTGAGCATCTGGGCTGAACATCTCATCCACAGGGAGACCACTGGGAACAGAGCCCCTGGGCTTTGGCCTCAGTGTGGGTCCCAGCAGAAGGCTGGAAGGGCTGGATTTGTTTTAATTTAGTTTAGATTATTGGATCTGCATATCAGGTGTGCTTTCCATACTTCTTTTTAAGAAAATGTCAGAATCTTTCACATTGAGGTAACTGTTTAGGCACACTGTGAGATTCACAGTGGAACCCTGGGAGCTGACAGCACAGACACAGTGGGGAAGGAAGGCTGCAGCTACCACACAGCATTCCCAGGTGTTAGAAACATCCCATGCAGTCAGCCAGAGGCAGTGTTTGAAGGCACCACAATTCTTATCCAGCAGGAAGAAATATATAGTTATTCTCATGCTCTAAAACAAACATTTCACTTATCAGTGTGGCTCATAGAATTTATGACTGCTGCATCAGCAGAGAAAAAAATGCAGTGATTGTGGACTAAAATATTGCATCTTCTGTGACAGTGTTTGGGAGAGCAAATTTACTGATTTTTCTTGGGAGATGCAGATACTCAAGATCATCTGAATTTGCAAATCTTCACTACAACTGTTCATAAGAGAAAATGGAGCACTGGGCCCTTACAAAGTTCAAATATTTCCTCTGAATAACCTTACAACTGTAATCTGTGAGCTGGAGCTTGGGAAAAAAAGACAACTTTAAACTCTGGCAATCTGACTTTTAATTCAAGCATAATGAGGGAGAGAAAAAAAAAAAAAGGAGGAAAATAGTTTTGAGGAGCATCTAGTAAAAGGCATAAAAACTACTAATCCTTCTGCAAAAAACATTAGAAGGAGGAAATCTGCCAGAAGTCCAGGAAGATGATCAAAGAATAAAGTCTCTGAGAAGTGTATGATAAAAGTCTCAGAAAAAGTCAGAGATATTCTAGGAAAACAATCTCAAATAAATCTTCTGCACACACAGTGACTTTGGAGGAGTTTGGGGAGGTTCCCACACTGGAAGTCTTTCTTCTAGGAGATTTATCGGATGCTCTTTTTCAAACTGAAATGGAGATAACAAAGTTCATGGAAAAAATAGACTAAATGCATGATAACAGATCAGAAGGATCAACAGTAACAGAGTTTGAAAGGAACTTGAGAATGATGTATTCAACATTTCAACAGCACTGTCTAACCTCTTGTTTAAAATTTCTTTGGTACTAGAAGCTGGGAGATAGTTAATTTTATATCAGTTTTCAAAGAGTTTAGAGGAGGAAAAAAGTTACTGTGGAACAGGAAGATGGTGGCTGTACTGGCAAAGTGAGAGAAATGTTGATTTAGTGACCACTTGAAAACATGACTGACATACTGGGGACAGTCAGCATGGATTTTAGAAGGGCAAATTATGGTTCAGTAGAGTAGATCTGCAAAATGCTCAGGCAGGGGTGCAGGGATAAGCAGAAGCAGCAAGTCTCTACCATACCAGGACAGCTTGAAGAGGTCAGGTCTCTTCTTCCCCACAAAACCATGACATACCAGATATAGGGTTTGGATAAAAGTGGCAGGTACATGGGTAAGAATATTGTTGATTGTAATTTCCAACCCAGGAATTAAGAACCATTAAAAGAAACTAGAGGGTGAAAATTTTAAAATAATTTTCTTTTTTTTTGTTTTCTGTCATCTGATGGATAACTAAGTTGTGGAACTCTTTACCTCAGGATATTATGGGTACTGAAAGTTAACAAGAATCAAATGGGAAAATTAGTTGAGGAAGGAAAAATTCATGAAATGTCCCTAAATATAAGGATCCCCCCCTGAACTGCAGATTGTGTGAGACTGGCAGAATGCCCCAGGGATGTGCTGCTGCCCACTGCTAGGGACAGGGTGTGGGGATATGGGAATGAGAATAATTGTACAAGGAGAAAATGCTGACCTAGTGCACCTAAATTTCTATTGTTATGTTCTTTTGAGCTTTTCAATTACACTCTCTTTCTTGGCTGTCCACACACAGATGTGTGAAGAACCAGATCACTAAAGAAATTTGGATT
Source organism: Fringilla coelebs (assembly GCF_963513975.1). Taxonomy (NCBI): domain Eukaryota; kingdom Metazoa; phylum Chordata; class Aves; order Passeriformes; family Fringillidae; genus Fringilla; species Fringilla coelebs. The sequence continues at coordinate 13,221,628 of NC_140033.1, forward strand.
ACCCATTCCAGTAGATTTTCAAAGGAGCTAAAATAGTCAAATAGAGGTAGGCAGCTAAATAATATATACTCATTTGCTGTCAAAAGAAATTCTTTTTCTTGAAAACATATCATCAGAGTGGCATTTATTCAAATGGAAGCTTACAGATCTTATCTCCAAGTGTTACAGAGTCTGTTACAAAGAAGTTTCACATCAGCAAGGGCTGTTGCTCTGTAGAGGCTGGATGTATTATTGGAAGTGACAGAGCTGTGATAACCAATGCTCCTGCCTACTGGCACTGGAAGAGGGATGTCCTCATGGGACCCCTTTTTGCCCTCAAGGTGAGCAAAAGTGAGGTGCCTCTTGTGCACCAATAATTTGAAACAAAAAGAATTGCAATCTTAACATAAACTGTCAGAGAAGTGTTTAGCACTTATATTTGTTACTATAGTAACAAAGGTTTGTGAGGATTTTGATGCCTGAATAATTGTGGCTAGGGATAGTTAAGAGTGGCCTGGGCCCCAAATGTGTAAACATGTAAAGCATTCAGGTACAGTTAAAGTCCTGCAAACTCTAAATAAAGCCAATTAAAGCAAGGTCCCAACAGAAAGTTTGATAAATACGCATCTTCTGCTCACTAGAAAGGGAAAGCAGGAATGTGTCTGAGTGACTGACAAGGGATCCATCAGCCTGCAAGTGTTGCTGACAAGGACGAAGGGCACAGACAGGAGAAGATGGAGAAGTATCTGCAGGAAGGATCAGCTGAGAAGTGGGGGAAATCCTCTCAGTGAAGTTAGAGGCAACACTTGAACAAACAAATGAAGGAGCAGACTGGAATACTGAGAAGGAAGAAATGAGAGCTCAGGAGCACTTCCCAAAGTTTGGATCAGATGCCACCTCTTATTCCACCCTTCTGTACTCTAGATATGTTTACTGTAGTCCCATTTAAAACTCTTACATCCTGGGTCCACACCAGTGCATGGTTATTCATACAAAAACCATGGTAAACTGTTCATTTTTATGTTCCAAATCAGTTCCCTTGGGGATGGAGGTCTTGCTCCAGGAGCTGTGGAAACCATGGAAGCTGCAGCCAGCCAATGTTCCTACCTGCCTCATTCAATATATGGACACATTACAGTGGCACTCCTCTACTGGAGGGATTATGAGAGGATGAGTTTGAATTGCAGTTACTACTGAGTTTCATCCATGAGGCACAGCTTAACTGAGTCTTCAGCAGGCATTTGTTCACACTGAAGGCTGCTTGGGTGTCTTCCCCCTCACAGATAAGACACAGATACCCAAAAATATTTAATACTAGCACCCATCTCCAAGAAAGAGGGGCTCTTTTCGCTTCCCCATTTCAGACAAGTGCATAGGTATATGTTGAACCTTGAATATAATCTGTCTGTCGTGTTGTAGAAAATGTATAAACCCTGCCCATTGTGTGCTGTGTGGAAAGAGGATTGGCAGAGAGAAAAAATATCCTGAGCAACAGATGGTAGGTGACGTGATAACTGTCTGAGCAGTGATAACCTTAATCTAATTAGTTTCCTAATCAAGATTAAAAGACACCAAAGGCATGAGAGAAGGTGAAGAACAAACCTGTAATCAATAAAACAAATACAAGAGGATGAAAGACATGCTGATGGATAAGATGCAGGAGTGGAGGGAAATCCCAGGAAAAATTACCATATGTTCAGTCAATATGAAAACAAAGCAGTCAGACCTTGCATCAGCAAACATGAACAGAACAAGAAAATGTGGGCTATGTTACAGGGTTGCAAACCATTTTATGGATAACCAAGTGACAACAAGGGTCAGCAAGTTAAGCAAAAGTGGTGAGAATAATTTTAAAAGTATATAAGAATTTGATAAAAAAGAATAGTGGCAAACTTGGCAAGAAAAATCAATTGCCAATAAAACTCAAATAACACCTTTTCTAGCTCTGATAAAAATGCACTTTATTTTTGAAAGATTCTCAATAAAAACAGAGCATTTACGGGTTTTCTCAGAAATGCTTTTGTGTTGTATTCAGCCAGTAGAGATCACACTGATCAACCTGAATGTTTGAAATGTTTCCACTGAACCTGCTGCACTCTTTATTGGCAAAAAAAGTTTCAGATGAAATGTTTCACTCAGTACTACCAAAAATGAGAGGTACTTTGACCTGGTAAGAGGAAAGACATTGTAGCTGGCAGCCCTGGCTGACAGAGGGTGTTGGGGCCACATACCTGCATTGAGAGAAGCTGAAATCCAAGAAAGTGAAGCCATTATTGAGTCTTTCTGCACAAGGCTCCAAGTGTGGCTTTGCACAGGATCCGACAGAAAGTCTGCTCACACTCAGATCAGGTTGGTTGTATTCAACTGGAATAATTACTTTTCTGGGGTTGGTTTTTGACTGGCCACAAGGATTTTATTACAGAAATAATTGTTTGCTTAAGCAGAAAGGTTTTTTTATTTGGACTGGTGAGATAAGGATAGTTATTTGCCCTGCTCATCATAGCCCTCCTAGGCAGAAGCAAGACACCCCCAAGCTGGTACAGGGACATCACAGGAGTCCCACAGGCACACAAGACAAAGCTGCAAAGAGCCAGTCCTTAACTGTGCCTTTTAAGTAATTCATACATTCAGCTTTGGGAACACAGAAGTTAACATGTGAAAATATAATTCTTGAATACACAAATGACTTCCACCCAATTTATAGCAGCACTTTACTACCTAGTTCCCATGGTCACACTGTTATTAGTGCAATTCAACATAGCACTTTCTTGCTAAACAAAATTTATTCTAGCAATGAATCCAAATAAAAATACTTTGCTCTTATTGTCCAGGTTACTACTGGGCAAGGTCAGCCTAGCTTCTCTGGTCAGTGAGGTAGCTCTTATGTATTTTATTTATCAGTATAGAATATATAGAATATACCAACAGAATATATAGTGTTCCAACAGCTGAGGTTACTTTTATTTGACACTGTTAGTTGTCCATTTCTCTGGTCTCAGGTTGCTGCAAAGCTGTAGAGTCCCATCCTCACAGGGCTCTGCACAGGTTGCCTCAGCAATTTTTATGTTTCTCTTGGGCTTAGTGAGATGCAAATTGTGACATGGTATTCTGTCTTCAATACTGAATATACAGAGTCCATACAGAATGACTGCTGCTGTGCAGGTTTTAAGGAAGTTGGGTTTTACTGTCCCTGTGTTTGATATCTCTGGAGCTGCACGGCATCTTGGGCACTCCCCTTTGTATTTCTGGAGTCCCTGTGTTTCAACTGGACTAAGCACTCCATCCTCTCCATTCCTTCATACTTCAAACTTGGACTTTTGGAGAGAATTAGAGAACCTGTTTTTGATAGGCACATGTCTTCATCACCATGATGAGGGTGTTTGTCAGCAGATTTAAGAATGTGCTACACCAAACTAAAGATTTCCATAGAAATTTTCATGAACTCTGAAGTAAATTTGGTATAATTCCAACGCACTTGCTTGGAATAGGTCAAAAGTTTTCAACCCCATCACTTTTTAGTACCACTTTCCAATGCAAAGAGGCCTGTGAGACTGAGAAATGAATTCATGGGTGTCATGGGTAATACAGGTAGGAGAGGTAAGAATGATGTATTAAAGATTGCTGAATTACTGAAGCCAGGGGTGATTTTGATGGGATGAGTTCTTGAAGCTTATGTCTCACTAGACATTTATTTTCAAAAAGCAAGTAATTTGAATGACAAGATACTGGATTGTTTACAAGGCAGATGTTATATTTTCTGTACATTTATTGAAATGCTCTAATACCTTTTGTGCTGTCTTGCAGTTGCTTGCAGTGTAGTGATAGAAGCACTTGCTGCCTGATACATTCAGGAACATTTTGAGCTGCTTGTGGAATTGTTTTTCTGATGCCTACCAGAGTGAAACTAAAGCAGTTACTTCAGGAAACAATTTTTTTATCCAGATTTTCAGCCATTATTTATTTATGGAAAAGGACATGGAGCTCCAGAACCTAGGCACATTTTTGAAGACACAGTTATTGCAATCCCAGTTAAACTCTTCTTTCCTCTGGCCCCATCTCTGCATCCAGTTGGGTTAGAATCCTCTTACTCCCTTTGGAAACAGCACTTCTCTGGTTCATTCTTCTAAATCAGCCCGTGGGCAGCATGCCCTTGAGGGGTTTCACAGGTCACCCAGAGAGCCCTCAAGCTTCATACTCAACTTTGCAAGTACCCACTCTGCTTTTCTGGCAGACCATGCCAGTCTCAGTGGGTTTTGTGACCTTGTCAGGTTTTCCCTTTGCCTTGCACTGCTGCTTTCCTTATACTGTTCCAGTTCTTTCAATGTCTGACCATACATCATCATTTCTAAGGCAGAAATCACCAGCAGTGGTGTATTAATTGGCATTTGCTAGAAGTTTTAAGTGGTGGGAGACCTACTTTCTGTGACTTCTGGGCATCAGTGCTGAAAATCAGCACTGTTGTTTGCAGTGCTTGTTTGCTGGGTTTGAAGTTTACCTCAGAGGCATTGCAGCACTAGAATACCACATGTCCTGGACTTTTAAAATGTTCAAAAAGATGTTGCATTTGGATATCATAAACCTAGTCAGGACTTGAAATTGCATGTGCATACACACAAGGATTTGCTGAATACTGTATGGGTAAACTTTGCTGTATAGTGCAAATCTTGGGGTTAATTGACAAGAATCAAATTACAGGCACAGAAATATGCTTCTGTAGAAGTGAAATTCCTATGTTAACCCTTCCAGTCAGGAACCAGTAGGAGTATCAGGTTTACCAAAACACCGAGGTAAGGCCGTTGTGGTAGCGCTGAACAAAATTGGACACATTACTGATCAGACTGACTTGATAGCAAATGTAAGATGAGATGTGCTTTACAATATCGAGATATTATTATAAGATATTATAAGATATTAAAAAAGTCACGTCAAATTCTTCCATATTTTTTCAAGTATTTCAAAATTTATCAAGACTGCCATGTCCAAAGCAATGAGTTTAGGAGGCTCAGCAATCTCATAGGTTTGGCCCCAGGTAAGAGTGGATTTCCCTCTAGCAGGAAAAAGGCAGAAGACAAAAACATCTCCAGTGTTACCAGTCTCAGTGCCCAGGGCTCTCCCACCGTGCAGGGCTCAGAGGGGGAGGCAAAGCCCCTGATACCTCTGCTGCCTTTAGGCTTTGTGTGACATTGGCTTCTGAAAGGCAGCACAGTCTTGCTGCCAAATGTCAGCTCGAATAAAGAAGCAGTGCAGTGGTCTCAGGGCCTATTGTCCATTTCTCTTTTCTTCCAAGGAAAGCTGCTGAGGGATCAGGAAGAGCTGTAGCAGAGATAAGTGAAGAATAGCACATGACAAGCTGTGCAGGCATAAAGACGTATGCAGGTGCCTCAGGGGCATTGAAAGGAACTATACAAAAGTCAATGCCTTTATCATCTGTTCAGAACTTGTCTTGCCTCTCTGCCAGCCCATTTGCAATATTGGCTAGCAGTGCTTGGGAAATCAGATTTAAATGATTGTAATGACTTTAGTTAAATCTTAGCATTCCAACTCAATAACAGGGCTGCCTCCTGCCTCCTTCCACTTCCACCTCTTTCTTCAGTGCAGACTGCCCCATATTGCTGCCTTCCAGCTCCATCTCCTCCTCATATTTAGCTCATCCCCTCAGCAGGCCTTTAGCTTTGCATTGCCCAACTCCCTTGCCTGCAGCAAAAGGTGCTTCAAACCCTGACCAACTTCCTTCCTATCTCACAAACCCCTCCAAGGTCCAAGGATGGTTCCCTCATTCAGAGGAGATGGGGTGCAGGGTGGAGGCTGGCTTTGGGAAGGCTGCTGATTTAAAAAAAAATAATGACACCAGTCTGGGGGTAGATTTTCCCATGCAGAACTAGCTGGAGCCTTCTGGCAGAGTACATGGAAGGCTTCCCAGCCCAGGGAGAAACTGGTGAATCCTGACCAGATTTAATACTTGGATCATTTGTTGCAATAGTCTGCTGCCCACTGTCTCAAAAAGGGCAAGTACAGTTCCTGCATGTCAAGGAAAGCATGGTATTGGCTCAGCTGTAGAGCATTTCTTAGTGGAACAAAGGCTTTGCAAAGGACAAGAGAGGCTTTGCAAACAAGAGAAGCAAGAGCCTTCCCCTTTCTCCCTCCACGCATTCAATTGCTTCTTTTTGTCTAGCTCATGTCAGAAAATTTATGTATAATTTTTCTACTTGACATCAGTCACTCCTCCTAAAAAGTCACTTTCTCCACTAAAGTGTATGGGGAGCACAAAGCTCCAAGTGAGGGCACAGACCGTGACTGTCATGCCCATACCCAGGGGCTGAATGCCTATAAATTGTTAATCTTAAAACCCTTCTCATTTCAACATCAAACCGTATTTCCTATCATGATGCATTATATTCTGGGAATCATCGTCATGCTTTGGCAGAGAATGTCACAGAGGCCATGAACCTACACCTCGGCTTACAGTGGAGAAATCTCACCAGTGGCTAATGATCTTAGCCACTGCCAAGCAATTTCTTGAATCTTTCAATCAGCTTCTGCAGGAGGCATTTCTCCTGCTGGACAGTGCCCAAGAGCAGACATCTGCCTGGCAGCTGTTTGTACTGCAGGTGTTTCGCTGCTCACACCCAGCCTCCAGTGTGCTGAGTCAGCATTCTGCACCTGCACCCCGGGGGCAGCCAGATAGAGGGACAAGTGGCTCTGAACCTTTAAGAAAACTACACTCCCCATCCCCAGCATCTTTTATTTCATTCCCTCTTGCAAGCGGTTTTATTGTTCATGTTCCTTTCATGGCATGACAAAGTTGGGGTCAGATAACAATTGGTTGAGTTCTTGGTGGCAGTTTTGAATTCCCCAGCTCAGCTGTTGAGCTCTGACCTGTGCTGCTTCACGTACTGCATGGGTGAGTTACCCCACTTGCCAACAACCTCTAATTATGGCTGTCAAACACTCTCAAGTGGTCATGTAAATGAAACTGTGCACACAGCCAGGACGTGGTGGCAGCTGTTTCCCTGAAGCAGCAGTCTGTGGGGGCTGACTCCTCGATGCATTACTAATGAGCTGCTGTTGTTAGCGGCACATGGCACATGCCAGGTGAGATGCAGACAACCCCCTGCAGTCCAGGGAGGCAGGGCTGTGCATGGAGCTTGGTAACTGTGTGGGGAAGCCTTGCTGGTTGTGAACCCCGTGGTTATGCAGCGCAAGTTGAGCTGGTTTCACAGAGGGTAAGTGCAGGAGAGAAGTCAGCAAGGGGCTTTGCTACAGCACCAGGCAGGGCTTAACCAGATAGAATAGAGAGATTTGCTAAATTTATGGACAAAAGGAAACAAATCTGAAGCTTTTCTGCAAAATGCCCATAATGCTCAAGCCTGGAGCTTGGCTTCAGTGCTGCTCCTGCCCTGGGGCTCAGTTGAGTGCTGTTTGCACTGTCTGTGTGTCCAGCTCTGCAGCTATTGCAAAGCTCACATGCTGAGAAAAGTGATGATCCTGGGTTTTTGGTGCCTGCAGATACTTGATGCAAGACCTCTGAGTTCTTGCAGTTATCTTAAAGGCCCTGAGTAGTCAAATTTAGCCTCACAGAAACACATCCTAATAATTTTTTAATGCACTGATCAAACTCCATCTTTAATAACTATTTACAGCGTACACTTGGACAACTTCAAACTTTTTTGGCATGGCCGCAGCTACTGAATTTGTGCCAGAACCTATTCCCTGACAATTCAAAACTGCCTTCCTCTTTACAGCCTAAATGTATTCCTGGATGGTTTATATGCATTTGTTCAGATGCCAAGACTGCCCTTTCAGTTAAATAGCTCTTTTACCTCTCTGGGGCCCACTCCCTTGTGTTTATACAGAGTAATCATAAAATTCTTCAGTTTACTGTAAGGCATGCAGATCTGTTTTCTAGGCAATGTTACCATGGCTTTTTAAAGGTTTTCACCTCCCTTTTTGCAAATGAGTGCTTACTGGCTGTGAAGTTGTTCATTTTCAGAAACAAAAGACTAAACTTGGTACTTATTATGGACACCACTATAGGCTTAGATGTCGAAATTTTCTTTTTAGATTAATATCTTTTGCTTCTTCATTCTTGTTTCTACCTCAATAGCCTGCAGAATTTTGCCATTTTTATCCTGAAAACAGTGGCTAATGCAGTCCCACACTTCCTCTCTTGCCAGCATGTTTAGATTTGCTTGCATTTGCAGTAATTTCAGAAAAAAGTTGGAGGCATGCACTGCCCAAGTCTAAAACCAGGCTGTTGTAGATGCATGGTGTTTGTCAGGTCAGCTTGGATGAGAGCTGGCAGGAAAAGAAAATCACTTTATGCCTCTCTTCTTTCTTTCTTTGCTATCGCATTTAAAAACCTCTAATAATGGAGGGGAATGACAAATTTGTATACAGACCACAGTGAGAGTGCCCAGCAGTGAGCTGCTTCTTTGCCTCTTACCCTCATTTATTCTTTTAGATTTTCATTTCAGTTTGATTTAAAGAACATTTATTTTTGTTTTGTAGCTCCATCAAGCTCCTAATTCTTTGGCTGCTCTTCCCCCTAGGTTTCATTCTTTATTAATTTCAAAGATTATCTCTCAGCCTCCTCATAAGAACACAGGCCAAGAAAAGAGCTACTAAATCCTCATATCTAGTCCTGTTATCATGAGCAGTTACAGCTTCATGCAATATGTTTCCTAAAATACCTCCTTACATCCTAAAAATCCTTGCTCTGATTAACTGGTCACTGCAAACATCACTCTTCTAAAGCTCAGAAACCACCAGCACCACATGTCTAGTGCTTGCATTATGCTTAATAAAGCCCCCCTAGTACTGCTAAAGCTCTTTTCCATTGGTTCCCTTGACTGGTGTCCTCCAAGGATGACCAACATACACGTGGTCTCCATCACTGGTCCCACCAGTAGTGCCTCCCATCAGTGGGTTTGACTACCAGACCTCTGCTCTTGCCAAAGCTGCTAAGGAAAACACGAAATGATGGACACCCAGGCTGATCCTTGAGGTGCCCAGTGTATCCTCACAACAGCTGGAGGCTTTTCTTTCAAGCAGAAAATGACAGCTCCCCATGAACAAAATGTACGAACACCATACATTCTCATGTTAACCTCTATTTTCCAGTTAGTAAGTGTTTCTGTATGACACAGGATCAAATGCTTCATGAAAAGTGTGTTACTTTGTATTTCTTTCCATGTCTTTAGCTATTCTTTCCTTCAATAATTATCCAAAGAACTGGGATAAAATTGAATGATTACTGATTGTTCCAATTATTTTTCAGTTCTCAATTTTGTCTTTTTTTTTCCTAAAATGTAGGTAATGCATATGCTCTTCACCACTATGTCAGCAATAAATTTGATTTTTAAATCCTTCCTAACATCTTTGCAGTTTAACGAGTTGGTTGTTTCAGTGTTTGGGGTTGGAAGATGCATTCCCCCACTTTGAGCACATTTTGATTGTTTTCCATGCTGTGGACTTGGAGGCACAAGTTTCCATTTCCAAATGCTCATGCCCAGCAGTCACAGCATCATCCTCTTCTATCATCCTCTTCTATCATCCTCTTCATTGAATAATGAGACAAATAATTAGGTCCTAATTCCTAATTCCCAGCCCAACTCCATATCTGCTTTTCTTCCTTCTTTGTGAACCTCACCAGAGATTATTCAACTATTTGTTTCAATTTGTCTTAGAGCTAGCACAGCTTGACTTTTAAAAAGTTATCTTTTAGACCTGCATTACCTAACCTTCAAAATGTATCTTTCTTTGCTAATAATTTTCTTTTCCTGGAATTTCTAAGGTCTCTGCTCACATCTTTTGTTTTTTTCCCCGAGGCTTTTTTGGGAAGATAGGTGATGAGGGTGGAATGAAACAGAGTTTGTTAGTCATCGATACAGAGCTGAAAGTATCCCTGGAATTTCATTTGTCTTGTCAAGATGCTTCAGAAAATTTATATCTTTGTCCAAAAAAAATTCAAGGTTTGCCCCACAATTAAGATGAACTTCTTCAGTCTAGTTAACTTGTTAGTAGTTTCTTTAGCCTTTTAAAAAGTTCCTCCATCTAAAATATGCATTGAAATCCAGGTTCAGAAACATGTTTTATTCTCATATTATATAATATATTCTCATTTTATTGAAATTGAATTGACTCATGGTCATTGTAAGTGAGGTTATTTTCAGATCTTCCTTGTCTTTACCAAAAGTGTGGTTAAAATATCTCTGCTATTTGGATCAGTAATCAGTAATCAGTAATCAGTGGTGTGATGTCAGCTGTATATATCTCAAGAAATTCCTAGCCCATGCCATATTAACACCTATTCTCCAGTCTGCCTGGTGTAGCCTGCACAGCACTTGTGTTGAATTTATTAATTAATTCGCTCTAGTGCATGTCAGTGTGCCATGATATGTTTTGGCTGAAGAACGGGTTCTAAAAGAGAAGTTAACATTAAAGTAGAAAGATGCAGCACGCCTCTGTGACAGCATTTGAAGGAAACACTTTCAGAGGTAAGTCTGTGTGAGAAAAGTGTTTTTTGGCTATGGCCACAGCATCAGACGAGCTGCCTGTGTGAGGGCTGAGCCCAGCCATGGCCCCAGCACAGGGGTTTGCCTTTGTTCCTGCTGTGTCCCTGGGCACAGACCCCAGCTGACACCCAGACCTCCTGACACACATCCTGTGCCTCAAAGACACGGGACAGAAAACTCCAGGGGGTTGTGACACGGTTCTCATTCTATTTTAGATACTTTAAAGAGAAAATGAGAAGGAAAAAAATCATCAGATCCCAGGGCCTTTGGATGCCACTGGGGTGACACAACATGAGTGTAACTTTTGACATGCACCCACCTGTGGGCTTCCAGTGTACCACCTCCCATACCTGATTCATCCTAAAGAAGTATTTTTATCTCTGGTTGTATAGGATTTCAGTATGCTCACTCATTGTTTAGTCATCTGTCTCTGCTGCAGCTATTAGCAATGTGTTGACATGACATTCCTAAGGATTTTTTGCCCACACAGTATTAGGCCTGCGTCCTTTAGCAGTTCCCAGGTTCCATATTTTTCCTGGACAATAAATACCCATTGCAAATAACCATGGCTAGAACACCTGAGGTTGTGTTCTTTCACAAGTAGTTATTGGGACCCACCTTGTGGATCACCTGCCACACACTTATGAAAATCTATTATGTTCTTACATTATTTTTATTCTCCAGCTAATATAGTTGTTGTACTAAATAAAATTATTCATAGAACTACATTAATATCAAAGTTTAATTATCGTGGCTAATGATCAAAACTTGGAAGTTAAATGCTCCCAAGATGATAAAACCCCACACACAATTTCTGTTTCTATCAAATCAAAGAATTCTCTATCCAAACATGAATCCAACACATGAGGCCTAAAACAGGTCCCCTTAGTGCAGTGAAATTTCTCTTACAGTTGACTTAACTGAATTACTGAATTAGATTGCACTATCATTGCTATTCTTTTCTACTTATTTACAGTTTAACACATTTCTTCATATTACATTACTTCACTTTCTCAATTGTTTCCATCTTTCTGAACAATTCATGTTCTGTACTGCTCATCTTTGGACATAAGTGTCAGTCATCCCTATTTCTGTTATATCCAGCTTCACATCTTGCAATAGCTGATCAAATTATTCCATTTTGCTGCCTAAGTGTAACTAGCAGGCATCAAAATATCTGCTACCTGTCTACTCAGCCAGTCTTCTCCCCCTGACCATAGCACCCACCTCACTTCTACTTTCCACAATATTACTGTCTTTATCTTTACTGTCCAGTCACTGAATGTTTGGTCTTCTTTTTCCCTTTTCTTAAAATCAGCATGTGAAATACTCATGTCTGTTTATAGATGTACATATGTATATTCTTATCAGATTTCTTATCAGAAAGTCCAGGCCCTAATAAGTCAAATGGCCATAATTGTATCATGCCTTTAATTTTATCACAGGAATGCAGTAGAAGATTCTCCTACTTTTTTTTTCCCCTTAGCAGTATCTATAAATATCCTTAATCCTGTGGAGAGACTCAGGCTTGTCTATATTACCAAGCAAGATGATGTGAAATAAGAGAATAAGTAGATTAAAGTAGTTACTGCTGAAGCCTCTTGCATCCTCATCACATGGGACTTTAGGGTTTTGCCTCAAATCAGAAATAGTTCTGTTTCCTGGACCCAATGCCCCCATTATACATATTGTTTGAAGTTTTTTGAAGGAAGATTAACCCACAAACCTTTGCTCCTTCACTTTTGAGGAGGAGGTTGCTGGGAGCATCCCATCAATGTCATGAAACAATTCCCCAGGGCACCTTTCTCATCCTACATGGAAGCCCAGGTCACAGAAGTCCAGATAGGATTTTATCACTCCAGCTCTCTAAGACTGCCCTTGAATCTTAAATTTCTTTACACTTTTCTCACTGACTGCCTCATACCCAACAGCAGTCATGTGGCTAGCAGCCATCTATGAGCACCACCAGGAATTATCAGTCTGCTTTTGCACAAACTACCAGGCTGTGTCATCCCCTTGGGGATCCAGCTGGCACCTCTCTGAAGAGCCTTTTCAATGGTGGGCATTGTACATGGCAGCTTTCAAACAGAGGATCAAGTAAGAAGCCATACATGACATTTGCCTTTTTGTACTGCACAAGAACTATTCCAGGTCTTGTGGAAGCTCTCCATAGTTAAGAGCTTTCTCTTAGGCACAGGTTTTTGGGTGATGAAGCTCACACATTGAGCCAGAATTTTAAGGTCCCCACTCAGTGTTGAAGAAGTTTTCTAAATGTACTTCTAGGCTCCTCTGATTGCATGCAGCAGAACTATTTCTGTGGATGGCATCAGTCAATGGAGAGAATCATGGCATTTGCTTCAAAATTACATATATCCTCCAAGCCATGACATGAATATAAACACAGAGGATTATTGTCCCACTCAGAAGTGCAGTACACATCACTTGGATCAATCTCAGTTGATGGGTGTGTAGCCTCTATCTTCACTCAGGATTGTGCTTGACCCTGTGTCTTCAGCCACCTCCACTCAGCATTTCCTTCTTTCCACCCAGCATTTCCTTCTTTTCCAGCTAAAAGCTCCTGAAAGACTGATCCTAACCACCAACATGGCTGGCAAAAACTCTATTCAGTTTTTTGGAGATTTAATGGGTCACTGTTTTAGTAAATACCATTTTGGGGGGTAAAAAAAAGGAAACAAAAAACCGTTTGCAGTTTGGTACTAGAGAGATTTGAAGACTTTTGCATGTGTGGGCATGGAAAGAAAAGAGATGGTCAGCATAATTCCCATTCCATTTCTTTTTACTCCTTTATTAGGAAACTTGCCATCCTCATACTCTACAGGCAAGCAAATTTGGTCTGTTGTCAGGAAAAGAATGAAGATGAGAGAGGAGTCCTGCCAGTGGGAATTTCTCAGCACTGGTTTCCTGCATAGCAGTCAGCTTTTTTTATAAATAGAACCTCATTTCATGCAATGATATAATATTAATCTGTCACTGTATTTGGCACAACCATAGGATAGTGAGCTACTTGTTTGCTAATTACCATTTGAGCTCATGCACAGAGCACAGTCTGTGATAATATTAGCTTGGTCAGAGTCACAAGTCTCTCAGTGCCAGCAACAATTCACTGTCTGTTTCCAATCTCTGGAAGTGTTGTATCTGCATCCTTTCATCCCACGAGATAAAAATCCTGGCTCTCTCTCCTAGTATGAATAATTTGTCTTGTCACTCACAGCCCTAGAGGAAAACCATGTGACAGTTCCTGTTAGCTGTTCACATGAGAAGAAACTGTTTAAGAAGAAAAGCAAATATATGAGGCATGTTTAAGTACTTTTATTAATCACTTTTTTAAAGTTTTAAAAGCTCCACCAGACTCCAATATGCGGGTGACAGCAACTGTTTGGGTGGTGAGGCACTGGAAGAGGTTGCTTACAGACACCATCCCTGGAATTGTTTAAGGCTGGATTGGCTGGGCTCTGAGTGACATGGTGGGTGACTAAATGGTCCTTAAAGTCCCTTCCAACACAAGAGAGTCACCTTGTCAGCACAGGAGAAGAAATGGAGGAAACCCAGGCCAGCCTTACAAAGATAATCATCCTGCCAAGGGAAAACAAAGGGGATGTGGTTCTTGTAAGTTTTACAGTTGCCCAAATGGTTCTGAATGGTGTCATTGATGCAAATCAGTCATTTATCAATCCCCCCCTGCTGTTTATCATGAAGGCCCTTGGTTAGCTGCAGAGGTCCTAGGCTGGGCTGATGATCACACACAGAAGGCTGCTTCCAACCAGTATAGATTTAACTTTTTCCTTACTTGAATCAAAGAGTCTGTAGGAACTGATGGTTTGCGGGTTTTTATTTTGTCAGTGAACTTTTCAAACCCAAACACCATTACTACTTAGTAGTAGAACAGTAGTAGCTTTTGCTACATTTCCATTTCAGTTACATTGCCATTACAGACAGTGGAAGTTAGACAAAGACATGGGAGCCATGTTAGTGTTATAAAATCATCTCTTAGCAGTTTCACTGAAATTACATAAAATTACTTCCATTTCACAAATTTGTATAAAACTGAAAGTAATTTCCTTTCAGAAAAAAGTCTTCTAATCCTCTGTAGCAGAATTCAAATGTAAAAATTTTATAGCAATGCAAAGTAGATCTGTAGGTGGATTTCATATCTGTCTTTTCAATCTTGTAGCTGATAAAAGAATCATTACTTGTTTATATTATTGAGCAAGTCTGTGTTCTTAAAGGCATTCAGTGCAAAATATTCCCTCAACAAAAAATGACTCAAGGTTGACTAATCTTACTTATGTTACCCTCTACAGGTAAGGTATGATTCCTGCACCTGAAGGTGTTGACTAAGTAATCACCTTGTGGAAAGCATCTTAACTGTATAGGGAAAAGAGAAAATAATAATGACCCCTCCTTGATATCTGTCTTTATGCAAAGCAATCTAGTCCAGACATTATTTACCCATGTGTCTCATTACCAAGAGAAGCCCAACTGCAACCAACAGAATGACTCCAGAAATTTAAGCAAGTATATCAAAGAATGCAGGAACAGGATTCAGGAAAGATGAGTTAATTGGAAATCTGAGGAACACAGCTGGGAAGCTGTACACTGAACTCCTGAGATAAGGGTCCATTTTTTTAATTACCTATGTGCAAAAGTACAAAGTTAAATGACTTTTAGGAAGCACAAAGAATGCTTCTGATGTGCTGTGTAATAAAAAATCTACAGAGATGTTGGTATTTGCTAATTATTCATGGACAATTAGCAGAAAAATTCCACATCTATTGATCATTAACTGACCATTAATCTTTCTCACATGTTGAGGATGATTAATAAAAGTCAACTGGCTTTGGTATTTGCTGTTATATAGTAAATGAAACTTTGTCAACAGTTAGCTGGGTAAATAAGGACATTTTCATGAACACAAGAAGTTTGCAGATTTGCTGCATCGTTTGAATGGAGTACTTTGCAAGTATGAGGGAAACTCTTAAATGTGAGGGCAACTCCACTTTCTGGAAGTGTGTGTAACCAGCTCAAGAAAATAAATTATTGTACTGTTTTTCTCTAAGGCCTTTGAAAGATCTTGTGTAATTGTGCAAATGAGTTAAGGCAGACAATATGTAATTTACAATTTGTCCAACCTTCATGTTTTGAGTAGACTGGTCATTATCTAATCTCCCATGTTTCCAAGCCTAACTGTCCTTGAAAGTATTATAAGCTGTTTTATTTTCACACAAATTAGCTGTTCAGGAGGAACTCGTCAAACACCTTGGGTGCATTTTCTGCAGACATGCTTTCAAGACATTGTCTACTGCAATTTTGTAGCTGTCAAAAGGAAAGTACCATTCCTGAACTCTCTTTACACATCCCTCTTCCAGTATTTCATCATATTGATCCAGTGTAAGCCTGTTTTTATTTTGTGGGCATTAGAGCTCTGTGAAATGATAGTGCCTATGCTTGTCCAGAAAAGACAAGAAACCTGTCACAACAACAAGAAACCAATCCCAGAGTGACAGCAGCTGTTGGCTGCACAAGCAACTTGGTGTATAAACTGTCATTTCCAAACAGAGGTCTGACTCAACAAAAACTTAAAAGGCTGAAAGCCACACAATGCATTCTTTTCATTTAGCACATTTACCTGCAATTTTGAGCATATTTCACCAATATAATATTAAGACTTATAAAAGAAGGTTTAGGATCCATTGGATCTCATCAGCCATACTAAGGTAGAAGGGCTAACAATGGAAATGTGCCCGTTTCCAAGTCACTACAGGTAATTGAAAGGTATTTCCAAATCACTAAAGGTAATTGATAAGGTAACCAAAAGCATATGGATTTTCTGACTCTCTTAAATGCAATAAAAACTGAAGAATGAACCCATTCAACTTAACCATTGTTTTTAGAATTTTCTCATGCTACTTTTATTTTTGTATGCTATCCTCTCCTGATGAGGGGGACTCTACCTGGCTTCAAGACAGGCATCACCAGAAAAATTGGGAGATTTTTGGTCATAGGTCAGTTTATACAACACCAAGCCTGCTGGCAACAAACAAGGTCCACCTGTCCCAAAGAATTTTATATCAGGAGTTAGCAGAACTCATTGAGAGAGCTTTCAAGTGGATTTGAAGGGTAATGAGGACATAGCCAGGCTTGACAGACATAGGATCTAGGAAGAACTCTAGAAACCACCCAGTAACAAAAGAAGGCTTAAGAGAGAGCATCTCAAATCACAAGCAGCCAAAGACATAATCACAGACAGGACTGTGGGGATCCCTTTCCACCCCTGCTGGGAGACTGACACTTCCAAATATTTCCATAAAGTGCCTGTACACCGATGCTTGCAGCCTGGAGGACAAACAGGAGGAACAAGAGGTCTGTGTGCAGTCCTGGGGCTTTGCTCTCATGGTGATGACAGATGTGGTGGGACAGCTCCCATGGCTGCAGTGTCATCATGAAGGGCTCCACAGGGCTCAGGACAGCCAGGCAGGCGCTGGGGGGGAGTTTCCCTCTGTAAGGCAGCACTTGGAATGTATCAAGCTCTGTCTTTGGGTGGATAGTGAGAAAGTCCAGTGTTCATGGTTGGGATAAAGGGGCAGAATGCCAGAAATTATGGTAGGTTTTTTCCTCTCTTTTAAGCTGGTTGTTTGCCTGATGACTTAATAGTAACCCAGTGTTACCTTTGAATAACCAGGTTATTAACCATTTTCCCTTTTGGTTTTGTGTGGTCCTTTCATATTGCATTGAAGAAATTGGTCCCACAAGGAAAATGTGGTTGTACTGATGCAAAACCTGACCAGGGATCCAGGATGTAACAGCTTTTTAAGCAAGGTGTGCAATTGATGTTGCATCTTACGTTTTTATATTAAATACTTAATCGCAGCAGGTAATTCTGTGATTTGTTTTTTTCAAGTAGCTTTGGAGTTCAGGATGAAAAAGTCTAATGCCTTAATGATAACTTTGCAGGTTCTCATCAAAATGAAAGCTTGGTCTCATTATCCCATTGTTCTCCTTTTCTCTTTTCTCCAAGCTGCCTGTCTCGTCCTGGGTTGTATGATTTTTCCTGATGGCTGGGATTCAGATGAGGTAAAACGGATGTGTGGTGAAAAGACAGACAAGTACACGCTGGGGGCTTGTTCAGTCCGCTGGGCATATATCCTGGCAATTATTGGAATCTTGGATGCCCTGATCCTCTCATTTCTGGCATTTGTGCTTGGAAACAGACAAGACAGCTTGCTATCAGAGGAGCTCAAGTTGGAAAACAAAGGTAGGACTGCTTTAGAAACACTACTGTTGGGTGGCCTCGAGGGCAATTGTTTAAAAACAATAATCAGTTTCAATTTCATTTTATGTTATGCTTAAAAGTTGGCATGCTGGCTTACTTCCTACATTGCTGGGAAAGAAAAAATGCAAGGGGCAGAGGAAGTTTTGCATTTCAGCCTCCAAAAATCTGAGAAAGCTGAAATTTCATGTAATTTCTGCCCTATGCATGAATTATCCTTAGCTTTTAGAGTTGTAGATGGGATGTTATTGTGTTACTCACTTGTGCAGTATTTCATTAATATTTAATTTTCAGTGTCTCCATCTTTCCCTGTACCCCATGCCAGATTTGTTTACTTGGTTCCTTTAGGATTTTGCAATGTAATCAGAATGTCTGTAATATGGCATAGGTGTTAGCACAGTGCCCAGCGAGGGGGCAGTGCTGGGGGCTGGCAGTGACCTGTGTGTGGGACTGCCCATGCAGCAAGGAACTGCTGGGCTGAGGATCAGAGCCTGGGATGAAGAAGAATCCCAGTTCTTGCTGCTTTGAGCTCATGAGTCAGCTCATGGGAATCTAGGATGCTGCAGTAACTGAGTACTCATGCAATGCTTTGGGGAGAAATCTAATTTCTAGATTAAGGACATGAAAATGACTCGGACCAGTAATTTATCACACATTTGCAGGAATGGAGATGTTTTTTAGTGAGTGTGTGCAAGTCTGGCTTATTTCTGCAGCCTTTTCCCCTTGTGCTCCCCCTGCATCCCACCTGAGAATCTGATGGGATAGATACCACAGAGGGCACGTCCCTGCCTTATCTTTTTAATGGGCCTGCCGTCCCTGAATCTGTCTAATCCCTTCTAAACCTGCTGATACTGTCAGCTTCTCCAGCACTGCCTGGCAGCAAGTTCCTGAAGCTCACTACTGACTGCTAAAGTACTTTCTTTTATCTCTTTCAAATTGATCCCCTGCTAGTTTCACTGACTGTCCCCAAGAGCAGGATTCTGCGTTCAGCTCATCTACCACCTTTGTAATTTTGTGGGCTGCTTCTAATAATAGCAGAGATATCAGGAGCTTCTCACCACTAGATTGCTGTTTGGCAGCCAGTGTTGTGTGAAAATAGCCAATCTCAGTCCTGGTCCAGAAGAACCATTTTCTGTATGCCTGTCAGCACCAGTACAGTGGCCCCAGCTTGCTGGATTGCAGACAGCACACTCAGCCCAAAGATAAATGGACTTGAAGATTGAATATCACACACAATTCCAGACCTGGATGGAGCCTACTAACGTTGTGAGTTAAAGAAAATCTTCATTGCTTGCAATTGCACATGTGCATCTGTCCTGCAGGTAAACTGAGGGCAGCTTCAGGGACTATTCCTGGGATCCTTTCCTGTTAGGGTAATATTAATCTGCATTTGAAAATCAAAATACTTATCAGAAGGGCATTCACAGCTATGCCACAAGTGTTTTTGGCATCACCACTATGTCTGATTTGTCTATACCATATAGATCTCATGTACCCAACACTACTTGTATCAAAGAAACGCATCTGTTTTGGCACCTTGTGAGCAAAAAACAGCTTCTGGAGCCTCCTCACCTCTCACGTTGCTGGCACAAACCCTTGCCAGAACATTTGGTCCTCAGCATGTCAGAAAAGATCGTTCAGCAGCTCAATTTCCTTGGATCAAACACAGAAACATACCACACCATTGGCTTCAAAACAAAACCAGAACTCAACAAAAAGGAACCTACCCCACTCTGCCCTTCACAATCAAGCCTAATGATCGCCACTTTTTAAACTGTCTTTCAAATTAAGTGAAAAGGAGTCAACCTGGCCTCTAAAAAGGACATTCTTGTCACAAAAAGCTTCTGCTAAGCAACAGCAGGGCAAGTCTAAATGCCCTGAGCCCCCCAGCATTTACTCACCTGCAGTGTTGCCACCAGGCACAGCCTCAGCCCTGAGGAGACCCAGCAGAACACGGCAGTGGCAGGGGTCTGTCCCCCTGTGCACTGAGCACATGAGTGCTTTGACACTTACCCCATACACTACATCCCCTTTTCCCCTTTCAGACCAAGAGATAGTGGATCATCAGCATTAGTCCACATGCAGAGTATCCATGCATCCCTTGGAAAAGGTCAGGATGTGAAAATACTGCTCTGTGCAAACAGCACTAGCATATCTCCCCTGCAAACGAAAAGAGTATGGATATAGACATTTCTACCCCCAGCTTTCCAAGCTGCTCCTACAGTGTGAAGCCATAGCCCTTAAAACAAGTAACCATGAACCAGAGCTTGCCAACTGGTTAAGACTTTACGCCCTCCTTACCCTCCAGGTTGTTGAAAGCTGGCTCCATACATCTGAGCTGCAGCTGCTGCAAAATAAACATGCTTAAAGACAGAAAGTAAGGGAATATTGTTTCTTGGTGATAAAGCAGTTTTCAGTCTAAAAATAAAAAAATTTTAAAAAGTACTGTTGCACAGAGATTTGCACATCTTTAGCTAGGGAATCCTCTTCTCCATACAGGAATAGCCTCTCCATGGGATCACTGCTGCAACAGGAAACCTTCTGCAAAATCTCAATGTGAAGCTGAGTGACAGGAGCTCACCTGCCCCATGGAGGGATGACAGGACAGAATGCTCATCAGCTGTCATCCTTCAAAAGGAAAACAGTTCAGGATTCAGTGAACATGCAAACTGCTGCAAAATCACAAAGCCCTGCTTGTCAGCATGTAGTTACCATGGCATGCACACACAAACATTCAGGCCAACTTGTTCAAAATTAGGTATACTAATATGAATATTGAGACCAAATTAAAGTTTTCCCAGATAACTACAAAACACATAAAAGAATTACCAGCAGCTCTTGTAGTAATAAACAGTACAAATGCAGACAGAACACCATATATACCTGTATACCTATGTTCTCTGTCCAGTATAATTACATAGTCCCTTTTTTGTGAAGTTATGTACCTCCAACTCCTCCTGATACATAAAAAGTCAGTGTATGCTCATTTTCATTTCAGTTAGGACGTACATTAGAATAATAAAAACACCTACAAAAACAAAAGGCAAGATTTCTGTTAGCCTCTTCTCATTTTCAGTCTGGTGCTTCTCTTCATGGTGCTAGTCCCCTCCATTCCTTCCTTTCTAAAGAGTCCAAGAGTCACCCACTTCAGACTCCTGCTGCTTTGGTGTGCGGCTTTTTGGTCAAAGCACTTAAGATAATTATGAACTCAGAGCAAATTCACCTCTTGAATTCCCATTTGAGAAGGGAAATATCCAAGAAACCCTTTGGGGAGGGTTCTGTGATAGATTGCTATAGACAGAGGAACCTGGGACTATGTTAAAGGGTTCATCATCTTGCCTCAAAATAAGTATTAAGGTACCCTCCTTTCCAAAGGCAAAATCAGACCCTTCTTTGAAGCCCACAGTCAGAGGTTCCAGGCTGGGAACTCCTGGCCCTCATTTCTAGCTTCAAACCATGATTCCCTTCCATGTCAGCCAAGAACAAAGTTTTGCCACTTTGAGCTGTGAAGAGCTCACATGCTCTCTTTGAGCTTCAGCTGTAAGTGGCTCATCTAGCATAGCACCACAGCAATTAGATCCACTTGTTAATTCCCTTGTTCAATTACAACCTATTTTCCTTCAGTTATCACCTCCACATTGAGCTCCAAGTTGTTCTGAGTAAAAGAACAGCAGACAAGTAGCACCAGACATATTTAATCTAAAAGCCTGCAACTAGAAGCCAAACTTACAGATTTTTTGTACCTTTCCCTCAAAATTTTCTTCTTTTGATAATAGCAACCATTTTCCTGTGATTTCAACTATATAATAATATTGTTAAAAAGAAAATATAAACATGGAGATTATATTGTGTTTGTCATCAAACAGAACATAATCTCTCCAGAATGAAGGTATTCATAGCACTGCTGTAGGATCTATGCCCACAGTATGAAGTTATTGGACCACATCCAGAACCTTCCTGAGCAGTGTCTCAGCATCATGCACTCTATTTCCCAGTGTGATGGAATTCTGTCAGCACCAGCCAGAGGATTTTTGGCTCCCCCCTCCACATCATCCTACAGAATGTTGTGTAGGACACTGATCTTCTGCTCCCCTTGGTTTGAAAACCTTAGGTAGAAGGTTTTCAGATTCCAGCCCTGATCCCTAATGACAAAGTGTTTTGGAGGTTTTAATAGAAACTGAGGGGAAGAAATGGGAGAGTGAGATCAGAAGTCAGGGGGTTTTGACACAAACTTAGAGGACACTCTAAGGTCTTCTTTTTGAAGATGTCTGCTTTTGGTTTTATGAGCTTGTGGGAAGCACATGCGTATGTATGCAATAAACTACTTAGATTTTTCTCCTGGTATTGAATGGAACTAAGATAAAAGGTTTGGAGTGGTAGTCAGAAAGCAGAGTTTGATTCCTGTTTCTCATACTGGATCTGTCATTTGATTTTTACATTTCTCTGTCTTTTAAATGGGAAGGAATGAGACTGACTTTGTTGATATGTGGTTTGTGGTTCGGCAATGAAGGATTAATTAGAAAAAGTAAATTATGGTGAAATTATTATTAAAATATGAATTCCAAGATTAAGGTCTGATAAAAGTATTTTGTCAAGGAACTGCTTTGCCAATATGCTAAACGATGATACTCTTAAGGGGAGGCAAATGAGACATCAAGACTAAAAGTCAAAAGCTGATTAAAATATCTTATTAAATAAAGGTCAATCTTGCAATAGTACTGATTGATATATCAGCTGATCCAAGAGCTCCTTTCCAGCTCTCCTTTCTATAATGGGAAAATAAAATTAGTCCTAAACACATGCATTAATTACTTGACTACAGAAGCTAGAGACCATGAATAACGAGTCCTAGCTCCCCACTGATTAATGAAGAAAGAACATAGTGAATTGTTTTGTCTCACAGGAAGATGTATCCCACTTGCTGTTACCCTCTGTAAGGACTCTCACACAACAGCCCAGTTAAAGAAATTCTCATTCCATTGGATGAGCTCATGATATGAGGGACATAAAGGATGGGGTCTTGTAGGAAAGCTTGCACTAAAAAGATTTAGGCAGCCTCGAAAATGCTTCTTAAATGGTATAAGTAACCTAATGCATTGATCAGGCTCTGTGCTTAGCTGAAAAATTCTGTGCTGCAGCAGAGGGGCAGGATGCATGGGAATGGGGGATAATGACCTTAGACAGTGCTGCTACAAGCTACAAACAAATCTCCAGCCTGGTCAAGACAAGTCCATGGTGAGCCTGGACAGATCTGTGTTGTTAACTGAAAATGAAGCCTATGCCCTGTTGCAAGTAAGACCATGTTTACTGGGCTGGAAGGAATCAAGTCTGACTGTGCCATCACTGGCAGCTGCATTAGAAATGGTGTTTTGAAGTCTGGACAAAAAAATCGGAGCTATTTCACAATATAGAAATATAAAAGGGAAGTAGCTGACTCGTATTTCATTCTAGGCAGGATTAGTGACACACAAAAGTTATGACACCCCACCATCCCTCTTCCTTACTGACAGGAACCATACTTGTAGGAGGAACAGCAGAGAATGCTCATGACTCAGCTGCCCTTGCATGAATGTTTTTCAACAAAGTGTTCATGCAGCCTAATGAAGGTTTGTGCCAAGAATCTGGACAATGGCTGGGAACAGCTATTGAGAGGGCATTTCTGCTGTCCAGTCCAGCCTACCACTTCCAAGAGCTGTCTGGGCTGTCCTTATGTTTCTACCAGCCCTGATGTCCCATCATCATACACAGAGGAAGCCTGTAGCACTGAGTTATAATTGTTCCTTCTTGCAGCAAGTTCCAGTGGATTTCTTGGAAATCTTTATCATGACTTAAAAAGTCATTAGTTTCAATATTTCATTCCACTGTGAACTTGTTGTGATCCTTCTCCAGCAGTTTCCTAATGTCAGAATTATTTCCTATCTGCAAGCAAAACACCTGAAAATAATTGAAGATAACCTCCTTCTTTCTGGGCATAGCATCAACAGAAATAAAGGCTGTTGTCAGTAGCTTTAGAATAAAGGAGCTATCCAAAAAACCCCAAATGAAAGCAAAGCAAACAGCCCTGTTTCAAAAAATTATATTCAAGGAGACCTTCAAGTCATAGCAAATGAAATATTTGAGATATCTGGCTCTTCCTGCTTTCTGTTACAGGCACAAATCACTACAGTATGAAATAAAAGTTGACCTGCTTGGTGCTAACAGCATAGATCTTTTCAGCCAGTCATTGGCTTTAGTCTGGAACCTCAAAACTGTTCATGTTATTTCTGGGCCACTTACAGAGTTGATCTGGACTTTCTGGTGAGTCCCTCATCTTCTCCTGAATGACAAGCTTGGTGAGCTCCAGTTTGCTGTTCCCACTGACCTCTCCTGGATGCCTCCCTGGCTCTGGGACAGCCCCAGACTGGGGCATACACATATTTTAGATCCTTGGCTCCAGCATGACCCTGCTTAGCCTGAGTTTGCTGCAACTGAAATTTAGAGCTGTGCTCTCGACTTCTGAGGTCTCCATCTGTTGAATTTGATAGGTCTGTACAGTTCTGATTGATAGAAAACAGCAGTGAGAGAGATGGGATATTAATGAGAAATATTGCACTAAGATTGCTGTAGGTATGTCCTGGCTTCATTTGCTAAAAAGATACATAATTTTTAAAAAGTGAAATTATAATACAAATATATTTTAACAAAGTTTTCCCTGTCTCCTATATCTGGAGGTTATTTTTTTCTAATTTACATTTTTTAAATAAATTCATCATATTGTTCATATCCCGTGGTCCATGTTACTATGTTTAACCTTTCAGACATTTGGCATGCAAGCACTCCAATTGTCAGAAATATTTCTGTGCACCTACTTCAAGAGCATTTACCATGAAGTATACTCAACAGACATGGTAAAACTGAAAATAGATGTTCAGATGCAATCCTGTTTGACTAAATGCATTTACACCACCACAGCACATTTGATTTTACAAACCACTTTGAAACCCTAGTTTTGTAAATCCACAAATTTTCAGGATGATAATGAGCAGGCATGAGGACATCATTGCACACAGTTATTTGTCTTAAAATGTTCTTTCATCTCCAAGCACTTGCACCCTCCCAGGTGAGAGCATTTGACACAAAACAGACCATTACTCTGGTTCCTAGATGCTATTTTCCTCAGTTCCTGCTTTCTGATGTTCCCAGCTGATTCTCTCCTAATCACTGCATGCATTGTTCCTCTCTACTTTGTGCACACTGAAAACAAACCTCACTCACTGCTCCTCGTGTGACTTTGTGTCTGATAGAGGCTGAAAGGATCAACGTGGCCATTTCAGCCACCCCCCAGTACCACAAAGGCTGCAGGATGTCCTGAGCCCCTCCAGTTTATCAGCACTGTGTAAAATCAGAGCTGGACACTGTTCCAGGAGCGGTTCTGACTCTGCTGTGCCCAGAGGGGTTCCAGCCCCTCTGCTCCTGCTCAGCCCTCCTGCCTGCAGCACGGCTCTGGCTCGTGCTCAGCTGGCATTTCCCTGCTCCCTGTCTGTGTGGGGCTGGTTTCTGACTCCTTGATGTGTTTTTGTGTTTTGTGTTAGAGAATGAGCCCTTTGGCAGCACACATGAAGAGTTCCTTGGGCCTCCTTACTGCAGCAGCTGAGAGAGAAAATGGACACTGGCACTGGCACCCAGCAATCAGGAGAAAACCTAGAGGTTGTAGATCCATCTCCTCCTTCCTCACTAGGAGATGCAAAGATGCACAGGAGAGCAGCAGCCACCTTCTCTCTCTCCTGCATGTGTGCTGAATTCAGGCACAAAGCCCAGCTCTCAGAACTAACAGGCTCAGGACACTTTGTGCCTCCTGGAATTCTGCTCTGCTCTCCTACTCTTCCAAGGGTTTTGTGGCTTCTGGCTGCCTTTGGAGAGTTCAGACAATAGAGGCAGATCTTTGCAGTGGGGATGCTCCTCCCTGTCTGGTGCAGCTGGGGACCCTGAGTGCCCACTGCAGGGTCTAACAGGTGGACAACCTTCTTGAAATACTGAGGAAATCCACCAGCATTGCTAATGGCATGAAAAGGGAGAGACATTCTTGCTTCCTGAGCACAGAGGCAGTAGTTCAGTAGCACTTTTACATTTCCACCATAGCAATATATGTGAAAGATGAGAGCACACCAGATAAGAGTTGAGAAAAATAGCAGTATTATGTAAATGCCTGCTAAAATGGATGCATCTGGAATCTCTTCAGAGTACAGTAATTCTGTTGTTTAGTGGTTACTTCACAAAGAGCACATTCTGAGACCAAATTCAACTGGCATAACTAAAATGGACTCATTTTATGCAAAATGTTTACCGCTACTCTTTTTATTCTTAAGTAGATTATTGAACCAAAATCCTCAATTTTTTCCCACTGGGCATTTTGGATCTGATTTTGCAGAGGAGATGGGCAGGCTTCATCCTGTGAAACCAGTAAAAATTGTAGAGAGTGAGAGTAAATTTTAGCCATTGGAGCAATTCATGCATTTTTTAAATGATCATGAATCTTACTTATACTAATTCTTGACCATAGAAATTCAGAACAACATTTTTCAGGTGTTTTATTGTTTGATGTGTATCAAATACATCCATATGTCCTTTCAAGAACTATCATAGCTGACAATAACATCTGGCTGACCCCTTGCAAGTAAAACTGATAAAGCAATAAAGATCAGACATCATATATCCTGCAGAGACAAATATTTGTCTACTAGAGAATGTGGAAGTGTGCTACAAATCATTCAACGTGTTTCAAATGTCAAGGAGAAGAAAAAATTGTCAAAGTGTTGATTGGAAATTCAGTACCAAAGCCATGCTGGCAAAGTAAAAAGTGCTGTACTTATAGGAACAGCCAGAAAAACAGTGTTTCCATACTTAATAGAAATTTTGGATTTAGCAACATGGAAAGAAGTAATTCCAAATGGTTAAGGAGCAGTTTGCTTGGGAGAATAAAAATCTGTATCAGTGTTAAGGGGATATTTCTATGTCCTTTCAGAACTAGCCTGCAGAATCCTATTGTTGACTTTAAAAAGATGGTTGAAAATCTCTGATTATTCAGTGCTGTGTAGCCTCAGCACTTCCAAGCAGAGGCAGTAGCTGTCTGAAGAGCAAAACTGCCCTGCTTTGTGTGCTCAGTTTTGTATGGATGCTCCCTGCTGCTCTGTTGATGTTAATCTTTAGCCCATATGGACAAAGATGACACATTATTAAGTAAAATAAATCTTCCCCTATAACCATCAGGCCTACCTTTTTCCTGAAGAGGACTGACAAGTTTACCTTAAATAAATCCCTGAAAAGGCTCTGTGAAATGATTGGAATTTGTATGTTTACAATGATGCCAGAAGATGAGCAGGTTTATACACTGATCAATCATTTATACACTAGTGAGCAGCTGACATTCAAGCCTGTGTCTGCTCATCTATCAAGCAACTCTCACAAAGGTTAGAGGCACTACAGTTGTACTCAGACACAAATACAGGTATAAAAATGTTATAAAAATGCTAAGTATGGAAGATTACAGCATGAACTGATAGGATTTCATTCTTCTCAGTAATTCCTATATAAGATCCCTGTCTCAGACAATTTGCCAAGGTGTCACCTTCTTCCCTTAGTCCAAGTGGAGCTCATCCACTGCCTTTCTTTTAGTGCAGTAAATGTGCTTGCAGATATATACAGAGTATGTGCTCACCCAACAGAGTCACAAAAACACCTGTAGGCAGGCTAACACTGACCCTTGCTCTCTGTACTCTGGAAACTGTTTTTGAAAGAGCAGCCTGGGAACCTCTGGGGGAGCTGGAGCTGCGGGCAGAGGAAGTGCAAAGGCCATTTCTGGCTTCTCTGGCTCTCACAGGGCGTCTGCTTAGGAAGGGAGCCCATTTTTAGGCAAAGACTAGATCTGACTTAATGAAGAAATATGAAGAGAAGTTTAAGAAAGGAAGTTCATGGTGCTGTGAAGCCCAGCAGGAAAAAGGCAACCAGCAGTCTGAGTCTGGGTCCGGTTGGCTCGCCCGAAAGGATTAGCAGCATCCTCATATTATTTCCCTTTCCACCCAAATCCTTGCTTTATGCCTATGGCTGTGGGCACACATGCTGTGAGTTGCACCATCTTCTCAGCCTCTGTGTTCATCACTTCCCAAATTACCCTGTGTGGAGTGCTCCCACCAGCCCTGAGCACAGGGGCTCAGGGGCATTGGAACGAGCAGCACAGGCACAGCTCCCTCAGCAGGAGCATGGGTGAGCCCCTGCTGGCAGGTGACACCACTCCCATCATGGCACACTGTGGGCTGTTCACATTATTTTTGAGTATTCTGGAGCTACACCTAAAACCCATCAGGAGGGTTCAGCGCCATCTGTCCCAGCCAGAGCTGCGTTGCATTCTGTCCCGTTATTCTTCAGAATGTTCTCCAAAGCTCTGCATAGCATTGAAACCACAGTTATCAGCCTTTGTTTGTCTAGGTCTATAGTTAGGTTGCCTTCTGATGTAAATTAAGGACTCTGTCAAAAACGTTGGAGAGAGAAAGTAAATTTCTTTCAAACAAGACATTTTAAAAATAATAGTAAACATTCACTTTTCTTCTCCTGTCAGATTTCCTGGGTTGTGCCTTAGTTCCCTCTAGGTTCTCCTTTATTCTTGTTTTTCACTTTCTTTCTCACCTCTCTTTTCATAGAGCATGTACCATTTGTTTAGCAAATGTGTTAATTTCAATTTTATTTAAGATCTTCAACTTTCATAATCCCAGGGCCAGGAATTTTCTCAATTTATGTTTTCATAATTAAAGGGGAGAAAAAAAAGAGATTGTATCATCATTTAAGCAGATGGAAATCAGAGGTCAAAGGGATTTTTTAATGTATATCTAATATTACTTTCTAAGTGTTACCAGTAAAAGTGTTAAAAATGATATTGTTTTTCTTAGCCTGCTTTAGGAGGTGAATGTTACCATATAAAAAGTGTATGTGGGCTGTTTTAGCTGTTGTCCACTGCATTGACTAATTCCATTTTTTTAACAGGAAAAGAATGCAGCAATTCATCACTTGTCCAGTCCACTTAACGTTTTGTGCCTTTTTATAAGGGTGGAATTTGTGAACTGGATAGCTTTGACAGTTTGAGGTAGTTGGTACTCTTCATTTCTGGATCATTGACTCAAGTACAGCAGATATTTGACAAAAATTGACTGAAAACTGAATCAGGAGAATGACTGATTGCTGAAGTATGTAAGGAAAGTGTTTTTCTGTGCAGCTGAGAGTAGACTAATGCAATAACAAAAAAATACATGTATCTTAACCCTGTGCTAGCAAACATCTCATCTGGGGAGACTGAGGGATGCAGAATATGTGTAGCTTTGGATGCCTTCATCCTTGGTCTGCTACCTTTAGCTACCACCTGCTGCCAGAAAGGGAATTTACCTGGACATGCCTCTCAAGTCTCTGAACACCAGGTTGTCAGTAGTGGATATGATGCACCCAAAAAGTGAGGTGTCTTCTGAGCAATGTTCATGGCATGCTCCTGGCAGAGCTGGCCTTGAAAACTGGCCCAGTGATGGCCATGGGTGCCATGTAAATATGTCAGGAGAGAGCTGCTGCATTTTGGGGAGAGCCAAAGGTCAGCTTTCCTGGGCATCTGCCTGCCTTGAAAAGTACAGCAGGCTCCTGGCATTCCCAGTCCACCTGGAATTCTATTGAATTAGTCAAGTGAATTGACCTAGTACATGACATTTCTTTCTCCAAGTTTCCAAGAAATTTAGTCTCCAGTGGTTATGATTTTTCTTTGTCTGCCATTTTCTAGTGACAGAAGGACTTTTGCAACAGCAGTCAATACATTCAGAAATTTGACTTTAGTTTCAGCAATTTCACTGTGATTCCTTTCAGCATGATATGCGCCAGCTAGATCATAAACCAACATAAACCCTCGAATGGATCCTTTTTTAACAAACTGCAATTTCAATGAGCAGTAGTGTTTCAGGAAGCCTTTTAATGGATGGCTCTTGAATTTAAGCTTTGCTTTAGCTGGATTTTTTTTATGCTAATACATTTCATTTTGATATCTGAAAGCAAAAATTCCTAATTTCCCCATCAGAATAATTTCCTTATGCAATTACATTGCTTATCTGCCCACTTGTTTATCAATCCCTTTCTCTAATAACCTTTAAACCTATTGTCCGATTTCAACGAAATTTAACAAACTCTAACATCATAAGAATTTAAAACTCCCAGAAGTGTTTTGAAGATTAATGTACAAATTTAAGAAATTAGCATGTGATTCCACTAAGGGAAAGCCAGGAAAGAGATTCAGCCCTTACTAGCACTTGGTTAACCAAGCCAGCATGAAGCTCATGTCAGATATGCCACCCTTCCTGCCTTTTCTGGATCATCTGCCATGCCAAATAAAGTGGGTGGGGTGCATGGAACACATTGTACACGTGGGTCTATATATAAATATATATTTATACATACTTAAAAGGGTAAGAAAGTGAAGACAAGTTCTGTAGCAAAGAGGCTCTAAGAGACATTTGGGGCATGTGGGAAGCATGGGAGTTTGGAAATGTGTGGGGCAGGAAGGGAGTCCGAAGTGCTAGTGAGGGATCTGAGGACATGAGAAAGAAAAGAATCACAGGTGGAAGGTGCAGGAGTCTAAGAGGAAAGAGGATATTGCTGTGGAGGTGTCATGGGGCTGTCACAAAGGAGCTGGGTCATTATATTCTGGCCATGTGGGAGAGGGAGCGCACATGCTGTTCATTGAAAGTCAGACATGGATTTCTTGTACCACTCATGCAACATTAGGCTGTTTAAAGCTGGCCAATAAAAAGGTTATTCTAGTATCTAAGTAACTCAAAAAGTATTTCGTGAAAAAATTCAGTTTAACTTTAAAGAAAGCAGTACAATGCAAAGTCATGGGAACTCCATTTTTCAATAGAAACTGTAAAAACTCTGTTTCAGTTCATTCCCAAACTATTTTTTCCACTGCTTGCTTCAGCCATTGAACTGAAAAATTGGCTATTTACCTAAGAGTTATGCTTTAAAATATTTGCAACACAGGCACGGCCAGTACCTTTCACTCAGAGCTTTGGGTGGGGGCAGCTCAAAAAACATGCCAGGGAACTGGCACTGCCTCTTGCATTCTGGCTGGTAAGATCTCAGCCTGTGCTTTGGAGAATTTGTTCCCTTGTTCACACAAAGATAAACAAAGTAGAACCAACAAACCTGCCTCTGCCAATGATAATCTTCTAGGAGATACTATCATTTCAGCAGCTGCTGTAAGAAACTTTCCTGAAGGCTGGTGCAGACAAAATAATCAATTCCCATCTGCAGATTATGGTTCAAATCTGCCAAGTGCTACCAGGGCTTAGGCTACCAGGTTCATGAGATGCAGTACAATACTGATTAAAGATGGGATGTTTGCTGCATCTGACAAACTGAATGGACCATGGACCGTGGCTGAGGAGCCTTTAGCTTCCAGAAAACAGGTATTATCTGTTTCTAATGAGCAATAGGCAAGCTGTGCCCACAGTATAAGTGGTTTGTAGATAAGCAAAAAGCTATATTCACAAATCCTGTCAATCAATCCTTTGCAGCAATTTCTTTTAAAGGGAAAAAGATAAAGAAGAGCTGGTCTAGGAAATGCAGCATTTTGAAGAAGCAGTATTTCAGTAGTTGTGGTTAAGGAATATGTGGGATAAAAGTATGTGCTGCTGCTGTGCTGCCCTGTCAGCACTGCTCTGGAGTGTGCTGCCTCAGTTACCTTTCAGTCTGAACCCAGCCCCAGTGGAGTGGGCATCCAGGATTAACCAACATCACCTGATTCCTGCTGCAGCTGCAACAACCTTCAGCCCTTACAGAGGTGTGAGCAAGATTTGAACCAAGTCTGTAATCTTCTTTACAACAAAATTATTAAGCCAGGGTTTTTTCTCCTGAAACAAAAGCTTCACTGTGCTCTGTCCTGCTGAGTAAACCTGGAGATCAACCGGGAGATAACTCCTGGTTCAAAGCATCTGAAACAAAAATGGGCAGAATGCAAAGTTATTGGTACTCAAGGGAAAAGTCTTCTTAATTCAATTGCTGTACATGCTGAGGCAGCTTTAGAGAGCATTGGTGCATCTAACCTTGGCCTGCAGCACCGTATTGTTCCATGCACGTCACTCCCTGGGCTTGGAAGGAAGGAGGAGCAGCACTGTGGCACCACGGTGGGTTTGGAGCTGCTGGCCCGAGGAGCACGGTCTGTGTCAGAGCTGTGTCAGGCAGTGTGGCTCCCTGCAGCCCAGCCCAGCTGCCCTGTGCCTCAGCACAGCTCGGAGCTGACACAGCCGTCC
This sequence comes from Fringilla coelebs, assembly GCF_963513975.1. Lineage (NCBI taxonomy): Eukaryota > Metazoa > Chordata > Aves > Passeriformes > Fringillidae > Fringilla > Fringilla coelebs. The sequence goes on from NC_140033.1 coordinate 13,253,718, forward strand.
TGGGCTAGCCCCCAGCTGGGTCTGCACAGCACCCTGTGCCAAGAGAAAGGGCTTTGAGCTGCTGCTTTGGTGTCTGCATTCCAATTCCCGCGTGTTGCTTCCTCTGGATATTGCTGAAATGCTGTTATATAGGAGTGCAGAACAGCAGAATTCTTTAGGTTGGAAGAGACCTCTGGAACCAAGTCCAGCCATTAAGCCAGCACTGCCAAATCCACTGCTAAACCAAGTCTCCAAGTGCCACATCTAAACGTTTTTTAAATACCTTCAGGGATGGTGATTCAAGCACTTCTCTGAGCAGACTGTTCCAGTGCCTGACAACCTTTTCCATGAAGAAATATTTCCAAATATCCAATCCAAACCTATCCCAGAGCAACGTAATGGACAACAGGGCAAGCAATGGGCCCAACTCACAGGAGAAGCTGGTTCGGAATGCATCTTCCATTGAACATCCAACCTTTGCCATACAGTCCCTTGCCTGCATAGACATTTGCTTTATTCTTTTACTAACTCCCTATTTCCATCTGGAAAGGAACATTTTGAATATTTTTATCTTTGGCCATGTGTGTATCACTTAGTGTAACACAGAGCACAGATCCAAAAGCTCACAGTAGGGTAGAGCTTGGCTCAGATCTTCACAGTCTCATGGTTAAATCATTGCAATACTGGCTGAGCTAAGAAACCCTGTTGACATGCATGATTTATGGGCTTGAGAGGAGAATTAACCCCCCTGTCACAGCTGCATCCCCCCTTGGCAGCTGCACAGGGACCTCAGAGTTGTGTTACTTTGTGATGAACAAACACCAAGTGTCCCCCAGCATCACTGCCCAGTCTGCCTTGTAGAGAGCTTGTCCAGCTCTCTGCAATCAAGAGAAATACAGTAAGGGACAGGAAAGGAAAAGTAATTTACTGCTGAAATAACTACACTTGGCTGGATTCAAAATGAACGCTGTATTTGCTCAAAAGCCTCCAAAAAGCAGAACGGGAGGAGGCTGGAACCAGTCCTCACCTCGAGGCTAGAGGAGCAGGAGGAGTGGGCAGTCAAAAGGCTATTTCCACTTCTGTGTGACTTACAAAGCACTTCACTGCTCCATGCCTCAGTTTCCTGCCTGCTCTGCAGAGGCACCAGCTCAGTTTACTTGCCTCCAGCATCTTCTGTAAGGATTTCTCAGCTAACATTTCTGAAATAGTTGGAGCTGCTCTTGAAGCAGATACAATAAAAGTGTATATTACTGTAAATAAACAATTTGTTTAAAATAACTCTGATCAAACTGAGGAAGTTGAAAGGAGGTGCTGTTTTGTTCAAACAACCTAAGAGGGAGCCAAAGAGGGAACAGCACAAACGCTGTCCTGCTCGGAAGGACGAGGCCAAGAATTGTAGCTGCCGTGTCTGCACAGCGTGGCTGTAAGTCCCAAATTGCCTGGTGTGCCTGTGGCAAAGCCAGGGGTGAGGAGGTGTGTCTGTGTATAGCAAGAGGGTCAGGGTGTGATGGGAGGATGGTGGTGCTGGTGGGGATGAGCTGGCAGCTGTCCCTCGTGGTGCTGAGGCTGCCCGGCAGGACCCACGCAGGGCTGATGGCTGCAGCTCATCCCTGCCCTGCTCTCATTAATTTGTGCCAGGCTCCTCTGCACCCTGGTCAGCCCAGGGCTTTTCCTTTCCCACTTATGCGAGCAGCAACCCCTGAATCTGTGCAGCACAGGGAAAATGTGTCTCAGCAATCAGCAGTTTGAGCAGGGCTGTGCATGTTGAGTGATTGCCATGAAAACTTCAGCTGCTGCAGGAACTGGGCTGGCTGAGCTGCTGGAGATCAGCAGTGAGAAGCATTCACCAAGGTACACATAAATAAAACTCATGCCATTGCTTTGATATCTCAGTCTGTGTTTGCTGCAAGCATTCATAGCAGTGATCATTTAACTCACAGCAAATTCCAACCAAAATAGTTGCACATAATGCAACTATAATGCAGAGGTTTTCTGTTCATCATGTTAGTAAGAAATCTTTAATTTTTCTTTTTCTCTTTTGCCAAAAGTTTCAGATATTTGATCAGGAAGAAGAAAAACACACCAGATAAAGTTACAAAAAAATATTACATTTTTAAGAAACTGATTCTTTTTGATACATTGCAGCATGGCTTTTGGTCTGAACCACTATTATGTTCACTTTGAGGAGAGGGGAAGCAGCTTTTTCTCAACAGCAGAGAGACAAAAGTAGATTTTAATTCTAGTAACTGAACTAGAATAAGGATTTAATGTAAATCTATTTAACTTTTATACACCCTTTTAATCTCCATTAGAATATATAGTCTCCATTAGCAATTACTGTGTTGTGGCACAATAGGGTGCTTTGGGTACTCTGCTAATGATATGTGCTGTACAGCAGCTGATCCAAAAGCTCATCACCACCTAATGAAGGAGGTCCAGATGCCTTCCTCTCCTCCAGCCTCTGCCCCTGCCTGCAGGCTCCATCATCCTCCTCCTCATGGCTGCTGAGCTGCATGTCAGAGCTCATAGAGAAAAAAAAACCAGTGAAAATATTCCTGTAGTGATAGTCATCGGACCACAGAAGTGTCCTGCAGCTCCAGGGACACCCAGGCTGTTGCTGCACAACACATGGCATGTTTGGGAGGGAGTGGGAGCAGGGAGAGCCACACAACCACCTTGGTGGTGGCAACGAAGTTGGCGTGGCTGCTCACTGCCCTGAAAGGTTTCTCAGACCATTTGGAAAGACTGGCGCATCCTGAAGCGATCAGTACATATTGTGAAGCAAGTATTAGCCAGTTGTGCTGTTTCATCTGAGATTAGAAGGGGTTTTCCATTCAGGTAAGTGCACAGAAACCTTCCAGCATTGGCTCCTGTTTGCATTAAATGCTGCATTCCCTGTAGTTAACTGCGATGCCAACGTGTGAATGAAACTGGGTCATGCTTCTGCAAAAACTAAATAAGACATTATTAACATGTCCATCAGCTCCTGAGGATGTGATATGTTTTTCAAACTGTTCATTAATTCTGTACAAAAGCAGTGACAGGTACAGCATTGTTTTCGCAGCTGGGGGTGAAGGATGTCATGTACAGAAACCTGCAACATCTGCCTCGTTTGGGGATTCACCATGCTTTTCTTAAAATGAGCAAAATGTAGATGAACGCTGGAGACATTCACCTGAACTCCTCAAAGCAAGTCAGTAATTACCAACAATTAATCCCATTGTACTTTAATTCTGTGAATTGTAAAACACTTCCCAGCATGATGGAACAGATTGTCTGGTCCACTTGGGAGCTGATGAAACTTAACACCAACAAACTCCTTCTTTTTGAGATACATTGCTCTGCCTTAGAAAAGTGCTTGAATCCCAGCGTAATACAAAGGCTGATTTTGCCAGAGAAGGGGCAAGGGGGAACAGAAAAAGGCACCAGTTTTCCATGGGTACATGAATCCCTAGAGCCTTTCACATCATGGGGTGAGTCTACTTTGCCAAAGCCACTGGGAGCTTTTTCACTGGCCTGAAGTGAGAACTGGATCAGTCCTGCATCCAATTCCACCATGGGAAAAGGAGACTCAGGCTACATGATGAAAGCCCAACTATTTTTTGCAATAAGGGCATCCATGAAGGAATTAAGTATGCTTTATAATCACATCTTCAAGCTAAATTCCCTTCTCTTTCCTTAACACCTGCCTTTAGACATGCCCACTTGTGCACAACTATTTCATGTTGACACCACACAATTTAATGGAGTTGATTTCCAAAAATAATCGGTGTCTTCCTGGCAGTCTTATAACAACACATATCCCTGTATTTAAACTTCAGTGATTGCACAAGAATATATGTAAGGAAATATTTACAGACACTCTGGGACTCACAGTTATGATTTTGGAGTTATATGCATGTTGGGTTTTCTTCCCCTGTGTTTAAAAAAGGTGCATAACTGCACTACGATATTATTACATGTTGTAATTACACAGCCTAATTACATGATTATATGTCTTTACACTAATTACACAATTAAAAACCATTACTGAAATGTTGTGAATGGATTTGGATAAATTAAATTATTTTTAAACCCACTGAGGAAACTGACTAACAAAAAAACCATCAAGGGGTAGCAAGCAAAGCCAAGTACATGGGAAGATACCCTACTGGGTCTTGTGAGAAACACCTTGGTGCTCTTTCACTCTCAGATGAATGGGAATGTGGAACATCACAGGTAAATGTTAAAGTAACCATTTTGTGCTCCTTGTACCTGGAGCAGAACTTCATAACACCTTCTAGCATGGCTGCTCTACAGCAAAAGATTTATGGCCAGGGTCTGGTGCCAGTTCTCCGAGGAGCTGGGAAAGATGGTTGTTAATGGAGAGTCAGGCTGCTGATTCACTGGATGGAGCCCAGCCCTGTCTGTCGTTGGCTGCAGCCGAGTGGGAATGCTGTGAACATGCACAGGGAGCAGGGGAGGGGCAGAGCAGGGCTCTGCTAAGAGGTCTGGGCAGAAAACAGCCTGTCAGCTTTGGTGCCACCAGGGACAGAGGCTGGGCTGGGCTGCGGTCAGGCTGAGCAGGGCAGGATGCTGGAGGCTGTCAGGCACAGCTGAGCAGGAGCACAGGTGTGCATGTGCATCCTCTCTGTCCTGCTGAGTCTGGGTGCCCAACAGGACCATGGCTGCCACCCTGCTCAATTGTGGAGGGCCTTAGGAAGACACAGGGACATTCCTCGGGTAGCAACAGGCACAGCTGCATCTCCTGTGGAAAATCCTATTTTCCAGAGGACATCAGACATCCATACTGTTGGTGGGAAATTGTAGAGAAATCTGTTTCTACTGGATGTGCCTCTGCTCTTTGGAAAGAAAGATTTAATTTTTCAAGACTGTCAATGTAATATTTTCTGTAGGCACTAAACTCACCTGAGAAGCCCTGGGACACTTCCAGAATGAAAGAGGTTGTGACCAGCTCATTTATGCCAAACCTTGCTAAGGAGCAGTCCCATTATGATCACAAGGCATAGAAAACAGTAAATTATTTGGTTTCTCTGTATCTTGCTTTATTTGTGTCTCTGCAGTAAGGGGCATTAATGCACTGACAGGATTTGTGTATAGATTAACAGCAGATCAGCAGCAAAATTGATGTAGAATTAGCCATAAGTTCCCAGTCCTGTCAGGAGTGAATAAGTAGATATTTTACTAGCATGAGCCTGCTTTGGGAAATCCCACTCCCAGACTTTATGGCTCCTGTTTATATGTGAAAGAGAGAACGTTTTTTAGGCTTTGATAAGCAATGTCTTCTACCCACAGCATAACCATTAGAAGCTCAGCAGATGTGTTTCATGAGATATATAATCCTTTCAAGCTCCTTTTTATCCTAAAGGCACAACAAAACCTTCACACAAGATAAAGATAGTGAGTTAACTTCCATGGTTTTGTTCAGCTTCATGTAGATTAGTTCTGTTTGTGGCTCATTTTGTAGTTTCATTCTCCATTCATTCCATACGATTATTTTTAAACATCTGTGTCGGTGTTTCCCTGTATGCATGTCCCACTCCATTCTGGGCCTTACTCTTCGCTTTCCTGAGCAGCAGGACTGCTCTGTTCAAAAAGCTGCTCCTTTTTCCTCCTCATTTCTCACCATCAATTACATTTTAACGAGCTTCAGAAGTTACTCTGTATTTTTCTCCGTGACTAAGGTGCATCCCCCACAAGTTCAGGCAAGGCTGAGACAGCGGCATCTGACATGGTGCAGACATGGACCCCATGCTCTGGTTTCAGGCACATCACACCATCAGACTCATTACAGTTCTATCCCTCTTGGCCAGCACTTCACACATCCAGCTGGGTCAGCTCTGCTTCTCTCCCTCTTTGATCCAAGCAGAGATGCAAGCAAACCCCATGCAGAAGGTCCAGAGTTAGCTTCAGGCTAGCTTGTAAAGGCATGGCAATGGAGAAGGAGTAGCACAGGCTAAATGTATCCATGAATAAATGCATTTGGAGGCTGAAAATACAGATGAATGATGCCCACATCATTGCACCTACTCCTGCTGCAAGCCTCACTAAGTAGCAAATAGGCCACAGCTGTCCCCGTATATCCTTGATTACAAGCTGCAGTCACTTTATCAGGTAGCTGTGGCACAGACATCTCTTTATTTGGCTTTGCCTTTCATCCCCAGGCTGTCTCTTCTGCAGAGTGTGGCCAGTGAGAGCACAGGCAGCAGCACAGTTCAGGTGGGACTGGCACCCCAAAGACACCTGAGCAGACACACGGGAGGTACCCAAGCTCTCCTAAGGAGGGAGGGCAGTCAGCACTCCTCAGGGGAGAGCAGAGTGGAGTCAGCCTGTCCTGGAGGAGCTGCCTCTCAGGTGCCCACAGCTAAGGCAAGGCTGGGGAGGCAAGGATAGGGGCTGCCATGCTGTGCCTCTTCCCTCAGGACCAGAGAGGAGAACATGGTCTGTTTTCATGTACTGCTATAGACCTAACCCAGGCACCAGCATGAAAACCTGCCCTGGCAGGGTGTGCAAAGGCTCTGTGTGCTGCAGTAATCTCTGCTAACGCCTGTTTTCCTGCTGCTCCTGCCTCTGCTGTTCATTACCCATCCCAGCACACTCTGCTAAATCTTCCTCCACATTCTCTCACATCACTCCTGCTCAGTCTGCCTCACAATGGGAAGAGATTTCCATTCCAGCTCTATCTCACCACAGCCAATACACACTGTATGTGATGTAAATTCATCCCTCCTGCTGGAATTTACCTTTGTTTACTCAAATAACAGCACAACATAAACCTTAATCTGAAACTCCTCTTGACCTTTGCAGTTTTTAGTCTTTTCCCCTACAGGTCTCACAATGAGCTGAAGAAAAAAGTTAGCCTTTCAGGCAAGGCCAATAGGCATTGAGAGCTGTAAATTATTAAATATGTTTAGCAGGCTGGCCTGGATTTGGAAAAACCAATGTGACAATTAATTGGAAATTAAGCCAAAGAGCAAGATCTTGTGATTGCATCTGCCTCACTGAAAGAAAAACATTTCATAAACATAATGACATGTGGAGAACAACTTAAACTGGGCATCAAATACCTCTGATGATATATTGCTCCAAAGAAAATTGAAAAATGGAGTTTCAGCTGGCAGGTTTTCAAATGAGAGATGTAGCACTTGTTTGGGGATTCCTGTTTGCTGTGGGGTTTTCCAGGGGCAGGGCAGGGACCAGGGGAGCTGTAACACCTTGCAGCCAGAACCAAGGGCTGTCCTGCATCCCTCAGGCAGAATAAATTCCCACAGACAATTTTTTAAGTAAACAGAGTCAGACCTTTCCTTAAATATCTGCCCTCTGCTGAGTCATCAGAGCTGGAGGATGAGGTCCTTTCCTGGATGCAGCAATAGCATTTACACCATGGCTGCTCTCAGCCCCTCCTGCCGCCGCTCATCCATCAGTGTCAGTTCTGCTTTTCCCCCAAAATTAGATTACTCTGTCATTCTGGGATTGGTAGTTCAAACTATTTTCATACAGTATTGCTGCAAAGAAAATGTCTGAAGAACTTCCTTCTCCACTGGCCTGCTGTAGTCCTTCACTTTGCACCAGACTGCAACCAGACCAGTTCCATCTGTGAGGTTGCACTGATTGCATTAAGAACACTTTTAGTTCCTGAGAACCCCAGTAAAATTTCTTCAAGGGTTAGACCCTGCCATTCACTAAACACTCCATAACTGGACCAGAGAGAAGCCTCAATGATTAAGCCTCCTGTAACTTTACAAGGCAAACCTCCTCCTCGGCATCACGTCCATTGGATTCCAAAGAAGATGCCCCCAATTAGATGTTTGACCTACTAGGGAAAGAAGTCCAATACAGCTGTAGTTGATTTAACCTTGATCAGGGCACAAATAATCTCAAAATTTCTGGTATCTGAGTAACTTGTAGAATAATTTTGTGCACCTTGGTTGCATAGCTAAATTGGAAAATAAGTTCCTTGGCCGCATGTCTGGCCCTTGATTTGGTTTCTGCAGGCTACCTCAGACAAGGTTCCCAGGCACCCCTCTGCATGTGATGTGTTTTCTCCGTATGTGGCTCTTGTCACAAGCCACAAGTGGTTGAACTCTCCCACAGAAATTGGGTATTTGAGCAAGAGATCATGGCATCAAACAGCTCCCACTGTCAAGGCTGCCTGACAGAGGAGACAGCCCACTGCTGACCTTCTGCTTTTCATGGGTTTTCACACACATGGATCACAGACAGCATGGCTTCTAAACATGGCCAAAAAGGCAAAGAAATAAAAAACAGTGAGTGGAAACATTTTTTTCACATCATTGGTTCCTGCCAACCATGTTATATGCTTTTTTGATATTCTCTTTTCTGCAAATTTATTTTTTCCAGAAGAAAGAAAATGAAAACGTTCATTTATCTTGCTAAATAAACACAATATCAAGGGGATGATGCTCTCTGAGCACAGTAAAATAAAATCAAGCTTTACTTGCTATTAGAGGAAAAAATTATAACTTGAGGAAGAAAGAGTTTTGTTAAGTTCTAACTTGTTTGAATAGCGTCAGCTATGGTAAGGTTAGACAATAAGTTAGCTACTTAAGGTCAGAAATTCCTTCCTTGCAGATAGATTATTGTTGATGGTGGCAAACAAAGAGTGTTTGCAAATTGATACTGATTTATTGATACAAATTATTTTTCTTTTCCAGACAAAAATATTTACATTTCAATTTTGTTCTTTTTTTTTTCCTTGTTTTTAATATAGTCACATACAAAAGCTATCAGAAGAATATGCAGAAAGTTTAGACACCTCAAGGTTATCTTTATGTGTGTATTCTATTATTAATGTACATAATAATTTTGATTTTATTCTCATATGTTAGCATTCAGGAGAAAATGGAATGTAAAAATTCTCCACAATTTGCAAGAAACAAACAACAAGATTTTCTTGTTGTGAATTTGGGATGGAGAAAACATCTCAAAGTAAATTTTTAATAACCAAAGGGCCAAAGCTTATTTTGATCCCCTGCCATTCCTCAGACTGAATTGAAGCAGAAGTAGCCCCAAGTGTTCGCCAGCCTGATACAGCACTTTGTATTCCAGGAAAAGGAAAAAAACCCACTTTATACTTTCTCCAGCCTGAAACTCTAAAAAAAAGACAGGAAAACAGTTGGCTCATCAGGGTCAAATTGGGTAGATCCCAATCCACAGCAGTAAACACAGAGTGTTAGGGTCGCAGCCTGACCTCAAAGGCTGCTTCCACCCTGGTCTGAAATGAGCATTCCAGAGCTTCAGGGAATGCCCATCTTCCCTCCAAAAGAACAACAGAATCAGTATGCTTAGAAATTAAAGAAATACCTAACCCAAAAAGAAAGTCATAATGAGGCATTCTTTAAAGGAAGATGTACTTAATGAAATGCAGATGCTTTGCATTGGATGGAACAGAGATCTTACTGGGGAAGGAGGAAACAGCCCAGGAGGAGGGGAGCTGTGGAAGGGGCTGTGACATTTCTGTGGCTCTCATCTCCGGAGCTCATATCTTCACCAAAATCCAGCCTGCTGTGCACAGGGCCCTGAGGTGCACCTGGAAATGTGTCTGAGCTCCCTTAGAGCCACCTTGGGTCAGAGGAAGGTGCCACAGAAGAACGGAGATTGGGCGCTGGGTTTGTGACCTGGCCCTGTAGGACCGTGGTCTCTGTGCCCCAGGTGTGTCTGCTCAGCTGCACAGTGATGGATGAGATGCACATTCCTGAGGGTTACAATCCAGGGCTCTCCCTTGAAAGCTCCTTTCCTTTGCCTCTCTCTCTCAACAGGGGACTGGGTGAGCTCTGTGCCTTTCACCTGGCACAAAGGGGTCAGTGGTGCTGAGGGTGCTGGGTGTAGGGATGGGGCAGGGGGCGTCGGGAGGAAATGATGCTGATGGAGGAGAGACCCACCAGCAACAGGGAGAGCTAAAATTGAATGAAGCTACAGCTTGCTGCCAGACAGTGGGAGAAACACAGGGCAGCTCCAGAGGAGGCATTTTATGGTTGCTTTGGTATGTGCCAAATGCAGGGTGACCCTCAGCAGCTTGGTGCCCCTGCCCACAGCACTGAGCTTAAGCTAGGTGACCTTTGAAGGCCCTTCCAAGCTAAACCCTTGTGATCCAGGATTCCAGAGCCCTTTGCTGGTGATGGGGTAGGACGTGTCTCCACACAAGGAATTACAGTGTCATGGTTTCATCCCACTTGCACCCCCAGGTTCCAGGCTGGGCAGGCAGGGGGAGGGAGAGAAGCACAGTGCTGGTGGTTCAGAGCTGAGCCCCGCGGCTGCTCCAGGAGCAGGCACTGCAGCGTGCCCAGGCACGGAGCTGTGGGAGTGCCTCCACTTCTTCCTTCACTGAAACCCTCTCACCGGCCCCAAAACAAGCTTGCAGCGTTGCAGCACATGGAAATCACCCAACAGCAGTGACTGCACTGAGCCTCTGCTGCCCCAGCTGTTTGCAAATCCGGGTTTTATGAAGCCTGATCACTTCGGTGAACAACCTCTTGACCCTGGTGTCCATCCATCATACAGAGCAATGTGTTTGCCAACAGGAATATCTACTTGGACACTCAATGATTTAATAAGCTTTTCTTCCTACACAGAGTTTATTGATTTTTGCTTTTAGTGAGAGCAAAAGACTGTATTGTCAGAGTAGGTGTTCTGCAGTGCTTGCATCCTCTCCTCATGTATACTTTGTTATATTTCCCTCTGTATGATTTCCATCATCCCTTATTGCCACAGATATGCTTCCTGTCATCTTTGTGCCCTGAAGCATCTCATTTTCTTTTTGCTCATGCCTTGATTAATGTCTTCATAAGTTCTTCTTTCCTCTGCTGTGGTGTGGTTGCTCTAGAAGGTACTTTTCTGAGAAAACCTTTGGGATTTGGGTTTGCTTTTTTTTTTGTAATTGTCATTAATTTCCACTTCTCCAGTTTTCTTTGGCAATTCCAAATATTTTATCCTGATTTCTTTTTTGATTTCTTTATTTTTCAAGTTATCAAGGTGTTTTTTAATAGTTGTTAAATCAGCTGATTTAAATGCTTATCTCTACAAGTCAGAATTCTATGCTTTTAATTCCCAAGACTGTGAATGTGGGCTTTAAGTCTAATTTGCACCTCCCTTCTGACTATTAGTTAGGATAATTCTAAAAACGTCAATGGATTATACCATGGCCAAACTTGTCAATGCTCGTGACAGAGTACAAGCACATCTTTCAATTTTCCATTAAATACCTCATTCTTCATCCTTCTGAAATCACATCACTGACACAATATTTTTTCTGTTTATTACCCCTCTCTACATCCTTAAAAACAAACAAGAAAATAAATAAATCAGGAAATATTTCTGTGCTTAACCACACATTAAGGAGTTATATTTCTCAAGAAGCAGCTTTGTTCCTAGTAACTCAACTGTTTTCCCCAGAAAGTCACAGGAAGAAAATATGTATGGGGTCCTGTGGAATGAGCATGGGCTGGTAAAAGAGCAGGATCCTGAATTTCTGACTGTGTCCCCATGAGACCAGGCAGTTGCCTGCTGAGCAGTGATGATCTGCTGCTTGTCAGTGGATATTCCTATTTGGGAACCATTCAGAAGCTGGAGGAAAGACACCCTCTGAGGGCTGAATACTCAAAGGTCCCAGACATGGGATCTGTGCTAACACAAGGCACTGCACATTCAGGCTCAGTGCACATATCTTTTGTCTCCCTGGGCTGCTCCACCACTGCCACCACTGTTCAGACTTTCACCCTTCTATAGTAAGTATATGAAGATTTGACAATTTCTTTAAATGCTGAGTAATTGATTCTCCATGCTAAAAAAGTCTAGAAGTACCAAGATAGAATGTCAGCATTGTCTTTTTTTTTCCCAGCCTTGATCTCTCTCTAAAGAGCTGCATTTTGTCAAAGATAAATTGATGAAAGCCTGAAACATCACTGCATGACGCACTCACTTTCCTGTTGCAAAGCCAAGCGTGGGAGTTAATTTTTTGCCAGCTTCTTGCCATGAGACTGACAACTTAAAGGAGTAAAAAGTAGCTACAATGAGCTTCATAGAAGGTGGGGATTATTGTTTTGCTAGAGGTGAAATCATACCCATCTTATTTTGAGCCTTTTAGCCCTGTTGAGTTCAATCCCACCACTGACTGAATATTCTAAACATACTGGGAACCATTTGCTGGGTGCACAGGCAGAGCCACAGCACAGCATTTCTAGTCCAGGCTGCAGGACTAATGCACAGAACTTGCAGAAGTGAGCTCACCAACTAAGTGAGGGTGAAGCCCTCTAACAGGCATGTGAAGGATGTTGGTGCTCCACTGGGGAAAAAAATAATTGTTTATCTCTGGAAGATGAAGAGAGAGAGAAAACGGAATGAGGATATTTATTTTATTGAAGAAAAAGCATTGAGTTTCAGGTAGAAAACTCTCTCAGGTTGAGAACACAGGTTGTTCTCTTGAATGATCCCCCAGATGAAGGCAGCCCCCACTGGAGTTGTGTCAGCCTGGCTCAGTGCCCCGAGCCACCCATCCTGCCCAGGACAGGTGGGAGATGATGTGGTCACCCCTGCAATGCCCTGCTGTCCCTCTGCTCTGGGAACAGCTTCAATGGGGACAGGGATTCATTGCTCTGCAAGGCATTTTGGAAGCACAGCAAGCCAGGCTTCAGGACTGAATGCCAATGCTGGTTCTTGACATGACTATCCTGCTGGAAGGGGAGAAAGAGCAAGGAGGGGCCTCTTCTCCCTGCAAGATCCCAGCTGGCATGTACACCCCTGTGTGCCTCCAGATAGCTCATACAAAGTCCCAGAGCTTGAAGATGGAAAAGACACCTGGATTTTAACCACACTCTTAAAATATCACCCATTTGTGCCCTTGTGGGGATGGATTGAAATGTAGCATGTATTCAAGAAAATTGTGTCAGAAAAGCGTTGAGACATCTTCATCAAGCACTGCAGACTCCTTGTCTTCTCTCAGCAGTTTGTTTTAAACCCTCATTATTAACATGTTTTGCCTAATTTCCACTCCAGATATATTTGGCTTCAGCTTTTAAGCATTCCTCCTTTTCCACCGAAATAAAGAGCTCATTTGTCTCCGTGAAGAGTTTTTCTCTGTAATCAAGACTTTTCAATCTTTTTGATAAGCTAGACAGTGCTTTCTAAACCTCTCTCTCCCCACTAGGTGCTCTCTGTAGTCCTTGTCCCCTTTTGCAGTTCTTCTCTGCCTCTTTCCCAGTTTTTCAGCATCCTCAGTGGATACTAAGACCACAGATAGCACTGTCAGCCTCGGCTCCTGCCTCCATCTCAGCGTGCCCTGTTTAGCCAGTCCAGGTCTCATTAGCCTTCTGAGTTATTAGAGGACTTGAGGTTTTGTCTTCTCCTTTGGCCTCTAAAGCCTGTAGAGAAAAAACAGCACTTAACTAGAGCAGCTAGTATTTCTTTTTCTGTAGAGTTTAACTCTCTATTTGGCTGTACTTAAAAGCAGTGGATTTGTCTGACTAAGCAACAGGTCTCGTATCGCTGCCTCCTCTTCATCTTTTAAACATAACATCGATTCTTGTGCAAGCTGCAGATTTTATCAGCCACGATCCAATGTCGCATCTGCACTGCTGATGAGCATTTTTAGGTCTAGGAACAATCTCTGCACATCCCTAAGGTACCCTGTGTTTAATGAGGATGGCTTTTTGCCAAATGATGCTCAGGGAAAGCTCATTTTCGTTTCCTATGTGCTTTATTAAACCTACATAGTGCTCATGTTATGCCCTGGAACATCAAGTCAAACACCTCAGAAAGTCTTTTATATTGCACATAAATTGCATAAGTCTGAATTTTATGTAAGCTAACTTGAAATCTGGGGCAGAAGCAGAATGTTTGCCTACACTGCAGGCTTCACTCTCACTGTGTTAGTTTGGCAGCTGGAGGCAACCTCCAGCCATAATCTCCAAGAGCCCTGCACAAACTTATTTACCCAGGCACTCTACCTGCCTCCTTAGCAGCACAGCTACAAAGCCAGTTCAAGAGAGAAACCCTTTTGCATCAATTCATTGAGAAAGTGATGGCAGTGTTGGAGAGAAAAAAATGTAATTTGTTAATCAGTATTTTTTTGGCATTTATAAAGGCATTTACTCAAAAATTCTCCTGTCCACACAGAGAGAGGACCTACCTGTAGGAGATTTTTATTTTGGCCTGGACAGGAGACTTGGTGATCTCTGGGAAGTGCTCCCTCCTACCCAAAATCTTAGACAGCACATCCTCAAAGGAGAAAATCTTGGCTAGGAATGAATACCCACCACAGACAAGATCAAGACTTCATCCCCTCCTGGCATTGCAGAGGTGTCCAGGGCAGTCCCAGCAGACTCTTCATTGTGACAGCCACCTGGAAATACAGTAATTTTTAATTTAATACAGTAGAAGGGAGGACAAACAATAACTGTCCTCTTGGAATACAAGAGTAGGAAACAGCAGGGGTCCATAGAAATGCTCTTGAGTAGCAGCTCTCCGACCAGGAAAGCTGAGCATTTCCTCTGTGTTCCATGCAGAGCTCAGCAGACTTTCACTTCAAATGCCTCCTGGCCTCTATCACAGACATTTCTGCATTATATTGGCTTTCCTGGATCCCAAGCCTAGGAACTCATCTCTCTCCTCAAGCTGCAAGCTCCCTACATGCATCCTGCTTTGTGACTGCTCTAGGAGGGTTGGCTCCCTGAAAGGTGGGTGCTACAGCATCACGGCTTCATGCTACCATCACTTTGTGGATCCAACACTCTGGATCTGCAGGGTTTCTTTCTGCATCTGCAAAGGAATGGTGGGACAGGTCTACACTGATATCTAACAGTCAAGGATTTTACGACTGATTTTCACAATCAAAATCAAAAAAACTCAATCCAAATACCATTTATTTAATATTTTATTACTACTATGACAGCCACAGGAAAGCTGATGAATTTTGTCTCCTCTTGGAGTCAGGAACTCCTGAGGCAATGACACAGGTTCTCAAAAACTGCTGAACTGCTGTGCTGAAACTTGAAAGAAAAAAGTGCAACCTGAGGCAGAAAGAAGTCACAGAACATTCCAGAGCAAATTATTAACAATGCAGGTATTTATTATTGACTGCAAATGGGGGTGTGCCAAGCACTCAGCAAATGGCACAGCCCCCAGCCCAGCACTCATGCAGCTGCCTCCCCACTGCGCTGGGGCAGTGGCTGTCGTGGGGCTGGGTAGGGCTCCTCCAGCACCCCCCTGCTCCTTGTGCCTGCTGGCTGTCAGCCATTGCCTTCTGATGATAAAGCATCTTTGGGAATCCTTTTGTTTAAAGCAGTTGGTAAGGTTGCAGAACTAACTGGCTTGCTGCAAAGAAATAGGTGAAGTCTATACCTAAGGCATTCCCACTGAGCTGGATGCAATTTTTCTTTGGGTTCCTTTGAAATCTTCCTCTTTAATAGCAGAATTTCAGGCTAATAGCTCTTCCTTTTTCAGCCTTTCCTGCTGGAATAAGGACTTTTCTTCCTCCCCATTCTGTCAGCAATGTGGTGGCTGTGAGGAGGAATGCAGTACATGGGACTGGCAGAGGTCAGTCTTCTCAAAGGGACTTTGGGGAACCTGGTTTGAGCCAACTTTCAGGAAGAGAATGTCCAACAAAACCAATTCCTGTGCTGAGGAGTTCAATGCACCCAATGTCATTGGGTATTTCTCAGAAATGGGGTCCCAGCATTTAGCAGAAGGCTCAGCTGTTCCACCCTGTGTGACCACCCTCCCACCCAGCTCCATGGTGACCCCAGCCTGTGTGTCTGTGTTGAAGGATGGTCCCATTCCCCCATAGCCAGGGTTTCCTTCCACATCTCCATGGCTGTGCTGTACTGACTGGTTACCAGCCCAGCTGTGCTGGGGTGACCTTTACTGCCCTGCACTGGGGAAGCTGTTCCACTTTTTATAAATACCTCAAAGTTCACTGCATGAGGGGACTGCAACTAGGGCTTCCTCCCTCTGATGCAAGGAGTAGGAGCAGCTGCTTTGAGTTAGACCCCTTTGTCTGCCTCCACAGGCTGTTACAAAGAATGATCTTTTCCTTCCCCCTTCTGCCACGGCTGGTACTTGGGCTATAGTTTCTCTGAATGCTTTATATTGCAATTTTTCCTTTGAAATATGCACCTTTTAGAAGCCACTCTAAATTCTGATTATATCTCTGTTTCTCCTGATGAGATGAGGGAACACACTACTTGTGTCCAAATTGCAGAGTTAGCTATGCAGGTGCAACACACACGCCAAGTGGGATGAGCAGTGGGAAGAGGAGCACGCCAGCACTCCACAGCCATTGCTGCATATTTCACTCCTTGCACTGTTAGTATATTAAGTTGCTGCTCTCAGAGAGCAGGAATGTCCCTGGAAAAAAGTGCAAGGAGGGAGCAGGAGTAGCTGTGACACAGCTGGCTTCTGCCAGCTCTTTAGGCTCAGCACTCACTCCTCTCCGTGCAAGTCCGCAATCTGAGGGCAGCTGCAGCTGCTCACCTCGGGGCTGAGTTTGGGTGACTGTCTTTGAATGTTTCTGATGACTGCCTACCACACTTGCTAATGGTAAGTGCTCACTGTGGGGGGATTTACAGGCATGACCTTGCTGCAAGCAGACAAGGAGCTTGGCTGTGATCAGAGAGAGGCGCTCTTCTCTTGATTTCTTGGTCCGTGCAGCAAGAGGCTGGTGTGGAACAGTGCTGGCAGCTCCAGCTTCTGCCAAAGAAAGCAGAAGGAATCTGGTCGTGCTCCAAAATACAAAACACTGAAAGGATCTTCAAAGAAGCTGTGCTGGAATGGCCCAGGGAAGACACTCACCCTGTGCAGAGGTACCCTCTGTGGGCTCTGCCATCCAGAAGAGAAGGACCACAACAGTAGTGCCAGCTTGAAGGCACCTGTTCTCATGGGCTGAAAACTCCCTTGGTGTTAATTACAGGGGCCCTGGCATTACAGTTGCATATGAGATTTATCCAATATGCACCTTTCAGAGTTTATCTTGATCCTTCATGGCTGTGATTTCCAATTTATACTAGTGTGAGATCTGAACCTGACACCTTATCTAGTGTGCTGCATACTGATGGTTAGAAAACCTAATTTGTCCTAGAATAGCCTGGTTTTGCAAGAGGACATTGCACTGAGAGCCTTTTCTTGTATAATAATTTTGCTATAGAAACTGATTACTCATGGTTCTATCAGATCTGAATTGCAGATATCTGGGGGAGTGTAGCACTGGGATATTTTAGATTGAAATCACTCAGCTATCTGTTCTACTACAGCTCTCTTCCAAAGTAGGCTTTATGTTATAAATTACTTTATAGATTTGTAAAGCATGACATAGAAACATTATACACCCTGTGAGTGCTTTAAAATTAATTTGTTCTTGAGCGTGTCCATGTATGAATGAATTTGACATAAGCTTTTCAATTTTATGCTTCACTACAGAAAGTGCACACAGTACCAACTGTAAATCAACTGCCACACTTACTGAAATAACTACTCAGCTATGAAAAGAGAATCTGCCCAATATTTAAAGAAGATTTAGATACAAAAATAATAATGTGTGCAAGAGAGCTGGCATACTACCTTGGGACTTTCAAATCTAAACCAGTGAGATTAGTAAGGTAACGTCAGTGTGCAGATCCTTCAGGTTAGGGCTGTCTGACAGAGAGACCAGGAATTGAAGGAAATTAGTTGAGATCACCTTATTGTCTTTCCTTGAGCTGAGTTACTCACAAGGATTAACCAGTGCCTCTCCTATGCGTGCAGGTAAAGACCTCATGCATGGACTGTCACAGAAAGTGGAATTTTCAGTGTGCATGATTGATGTTCAGAAGGGGTGAGCAGCATTTAGAAACAGCACTTTTCATTCCTTTATTTTTTAAAAAATGCAATTTTGGATCATAAAAATTCTTTATGAACTTGTGTTCAATTCACCAATAGTGCTTCCAGCCCTCCCTTGCCTGGGAGAAAGGAACCCCCACAGCCCTGCTCCAGGGCAGCTGCTGCTCATCCAGGACATTCTGGAGAATGGGGCTAAAACCTGTTCTCTCAGTGTGATCTAATTCAATGTAAATGGCTCCACTGGCCTTTGCCAACAAGCTAAAGCATGATGATGCTGTGTCTCAACCATAGGTTGTACCAGACAGAAAACTCACTCAGATATGTGCTCTGCTCTACTTAACTGCTGAGCATTTGTACAGTTGCAATGAAAAGCAAAATAGTCACAGCAGGAGAGCTGGAGAACATCTTATTTCAGGTGACCTCTGGCTGGAGCTAGAGAACATCTCTAGTAAAAGAAGGGCTTTGGCTCAAATCTCTGCGTGCAGTAGAGTGGGTTTTGACCTCAGTGAACGTCTTTTCCTTTGAACACCAGGTCAGGGAAGAATAGCTGCCATACCTTATTCTTCCACTTTGTGATGCCAGGCTTTTTTTCTTCTGCTTTTATACCATGTCCCTCAAATCATGTATTTTGCTGATCTGAAATTAATTTTTTCAGAATTGTTATTCAAAAGGCTGACAGAAATCTTTTTTAAATTCTTTTTTCTGTTTCTGCTACTGACAAAAAAAATCAATGATTCTTACAGCTGCCATGCTGAGAACCCTCAGCTCATGCTGCTGTGCTGAGAGTCTAGGGAGACCCAAAACAAAAGCAGCAACCTAAAAGAGAAAGAAACTAAAAGAGACCTCACCCAGCTGCCATAGATACAGGTATTGAAATTCCTGGTGACTGTAGTGATTCAGCAAAGAAATTTTGTCCTGTATACTACAGGGAAGTTTACTATATAAGACATACACCTCAGAAGCAAAACCAAGCCTTTTGATGGGTGAAATAACCTCAGGAACAGACTTTTAAAAATCATGCATTTATGGTAATAACATAAAGGGATGAAAATTGAAGGTGCATTTAAACAGATTAAGCCCAAACTTTGTTGCTTCTCTGAGAAAACAGTGGAAGTAAGCTTCAGTTGGGAAAACAAGTAAGAAGAATGGTTTTTATTTCTAATAGGATGTTAAATGCTGTGTTCTTATAATAATAGGCACAACATGATGTTTTTAAATAGCTTAGGTAAGGGAGGTTCCAGCACCCCTGCTTTGTGTGACTTACCCACAATCATTGACATCCTTTGCAGACAAAAGAGCTACTCAAATAAAAGTATTATTAGCAGTAATACCCAGTTCCTACTAAAAACCCCAAAATGCTTTTTATATGGGTAAGTATTAATATAACTATAAGTTATTCTAGTATAAATCTAATATTTGCTCTACTATTAATAGCTGCCTGCATAAAAATTGTTGTTGGGTTTTTAGGTGTTTCTTTTTTTCAAAAGTCAATGGGGAAAACTTTTCTACGAATGTTTTTATTAAAAAATACTATAGAGCTACTTTTCAGCTCAGCCCTGCTATTAATTCTCCCCAGGCTGCTTTGGGTTCTGGGAGGTACTCAGAGCCTCATTGCCCAGTGCTCTGTGACAGCAATGCACTGCAGAAACCAAGTCAGGGCTCTCCCTCCTTCTCTTGCTCACCCCTTTCCCAGTCAGCATGTGAGAAGGAGAAAAATGTCTTCTCCTCCTCCTTGCAGGCTCCAGCAATGAAGGTGGGTCTGGCTCTGGAGCCCGGGTCTCCATCCAGCAAAGCTTTTAAGCACACAGTTAATCCATCCCCATTTGGAAAAGTGCAGCTGCATTTTGCCAAGTGAGGCCCAGGAGCACAGGCCAGCCAAGGGGCTTTGGTGAGTGCTTTGGTGAGCAGGGATGGGCAGCTGGGAGGGACCACAAAAAGGCAACAGCCAAAAGGAGCAGAGGGCAACTCCAGAGGTATTGGAGCAGCAGGGGCAAGGAGAGCTGAGTCAGGCCATGACTCAGAAAAGCTCACTCCAATTTCAGTGCCTTTGTTGACTCTGGTGTCACCTTTTCCAAGTCACTTCACTGTGCCATTAGAGTTAACAGCCATCTCTTTGACAAAATCCTTCCGAGATTCACACAAACAAAGGGCACGTTGTGAAAGCCAAATGTTAATTATGACATCTTTGGTGAAATTACCTGGTTTCAGAGATAATTTCCACTACCTCTCTAGAACTTGCCAAAAGTTCTTGATTCTGACCTTGGGGACACATCTGTGACCTCACATCTTCCACTGCTTCACACTTTCATAGTCAGGATCCCCATTAGGTCAGGCACAGGAAAGAGACACAAGTCAGGGCAAAATGCTCAGACTAATTCTCCAAACATCATGGGCAGATTTAAGAGCAGCCAAGGGAAAGTAACTCACAGTCCCTCTGCTTGTGGAAGGCTACACATGCCCCATCCATCAATGACCACAGGGAAAAGAGCAGATTTCAGGCAAGTTAGTTTCAGGAATGGGAATAACTGAGTGTCTGGGAAGGAGGGTGAGATTTTGGTTGCTGGGAGTAAAAAATTAACACATTAATAAAAAGCCAGCCCAGCTGAGGAGCCCCTTTTCAAGAGGCTCTTTGCACTGCCTGGGACCAAAGCCCAGCTCAGCTGAAGAGCAGGGCACAAATCCAGATGTCCATGCTCAGAGTACTCCCCAACATGCCATGACTCCTATGTGGGCTGTTAATTTACTGGAACGTTTCAAGCACAGGATGAAAATGTCTCTGATGATCTCAAATGGGAAGCCCTTATCCAACAAAATGCTTCATGGGGAATTTTCTTTTTGGAGAAGTACATACCAAAAAAGTGCTAAAGACTGCATTGTTCAAGACAAATCTGAGTTGCTGTCATCTAAAATAAGCAGCTAGTGCACTTTGTTGTACAGCAGAAACTTTCTGGATGTTACAAAAATAGCCCCCTGTATTAATCTGACAGGTCCAGCCCCCTGGAGGTGCACAAAGCAAAGCTTTCTGATGCCTTGCTGAGTCACTACACCACCAGCTCCTGACAGAAAGCCTTCTTCTAAATGTGCCCTGTAGGCTTGACTAATTGCTGTGATGTATAAAATACAGCTTGTGAGGATGATACAGGTTACAGAGGCTGAAAAATGATGTTTAATTATAAACTACAAAATCTCAGCATCATAAAGATTGTTTCTGTTAGTGATCTGACAAGGCTTCTTATATCTTACTGCAAAATGATTGTGGCTTTAACTCATCAAGCACTTCAATTTTCCCTCAAAAATAGGAGAATT
Source organism: Fringilla coelebs (assembly GCF_963513975.1). Lineage (NCBI taxonomy): Eukaryota > Metazoa > Chordata > Aves > Passeriformes > Fringillidae > Fringilla > Fringilla coelebs. Next base: position 13,274,829 of record NC_140033.1, read on the forward strand.
TAATCTGAAGAAAAAAAGTTAAACAACTATTTTTTATACTAAATATGCTTAACCTAAAGCTTTCTCCCTATTATTTCATAAACACCTTGAGATTGTAGAGGCTCAACAAGCTTAGTAAAGATGAATTTCATGGGATCCTGGGAATACAGCCATTGCATTAATAATTCTTCTTTTCTATTGTGTTAGGCTTTTTGTAAATAATCTGCATGATTAATGAATGGAGACTAATTAGGACGAAAGGAGATGCTTTACTGTACTATTAAACTATTTACTGTACTATTGAAACCTGCTTACTGCCATAGGCAAGGTGTCATCAATATTTCTAGCTGAAAATTACTACTTGTGATATACATCATGCAGAATTTTACTGTAACCATTGCAAAAAGCTAAAAGAATACTTTATCACTGGGTACAAACAGCCATATGCAGATTTAAAACTATGTAACCAAATGCATAACACAAATATGTATATGATACTTTGGAAGAAAGGGATTACAATGAACTTGATTATTTTACAGATCTTTCAAAAGACAGAAGAATCTCTTTAAACTACCTCCAGAGCAAGGCTCCTCTATACATCTAAACAAGACCAGTCAAGTGCTAATATCAGTTGTTCCACTGCAAATATGTACTTTCTTTATTGCCTTTAACAGATTTCCCTAAATTCACAGTGGTAACAAAACAGTTGCCACTGCCCCAAACAGCTGATTTATATGCCAAATAGCATGGTGGAGTAAATGCCACTTAGGACCAGTTCTATCAACTTTGTTCGTACAAACAATCACATTGATTTAAATAGAATCAATCAAGCCAGCAGGATTCAGTCAGGCAACATCTACATTAGCAAAAGGAGCAGCACTGCAGGAGGAAACAGCTTGTGCTGGGGGCCCAAAGTCTGTGCCAGCAGCGTGGTGGAGAGATGGTGTTGTTCCAGCCAAGCTCCTGCTTGGCCCCACAGTTGCCTATTAGCAGCTGGAACAAACACAATAACTGGGACATTCACTTCAGAAACCTCCTCCTGATCCCAACTGGAACCAGGATGTGGGCACATCCCCAGGTGGTCACAAGCCTGCCGGTATCTCACATGCATCATCGTGGTTTAGCAGAGAGAAGTTCCTCTGAGCCTTCTCCATGGCGTTCTGTAGCAAACAAGGTGGGCAGCCCCCGACCAGGGAATGATTGCATCTGACTCCTTTGATTCAGAATGCTGCACAATTGCTTTAGTAAAACTATATTATATTACATTATACTATACTACACTAAATACTATAGTGTACTATACTATACTACACTAAATACTATACTATATTATACAAAGATACATTCTAAAAAAAATCCCGTGACTGTCTCCAGACAGCCAGGACACAACTTTGACCCAACAGGCCAATTAATATAAACAACCATCACTGGAGTCCCATTAAGAACTCACTTCAGGTAAACAATCTTCTTAACACATTCCACATGTGCAAAAACAGGAACAGCAAGTAGAGATAATTGCTTTCTCTTCTTCTCCAGGACAAAACCTGTGAGAGAGAATTATTTCTCTTTCTCTTCAGAGAATGTGAATGGCATGGTGTTCCAAGGAAGGGAGTGCACATCCCACATGCTGAGGTGGCAGCACAGACTGTGTGTCCTGCAGGGCTGGACAGACAGGAACATCCCTGGGTGATTCCAGGGAAAGCTCAAGTGTTTGGGAGAGCATGAGGTGCTTGGGAACCTTCATCAGTGCTTGAATGAAGACTTGGTTTTCCAAGGATACTTCCCGAGTGTATCCAATTGGTGTCATGCTTCTGAATTTTAATGGCTGCCACCTAATGTGCACAAAACAGCATCAGTCCCACGGAGTCAGGATGTGCCAGAGGAGGCAGGGAGCCAAGCATGATTACATCGCTACAAATTCCTGATCATTTGCTCTCACAAAATAAAATAGGGGAATAGGAAAATGATATCCTTATTACTTGCTTAATAAGATACTTTACCTCATTTTTCCCCAGCATTATAAATGAGACAGCTGCCTTGCTTTGTATCTCAGTACTCATCCAGTGTACCCTTCAGCACCTCTATTTGTTCTATTTTTCATTGCTGAAATAATGGTAGAGATAAGCCAATGGAGGCACTCCAGTACCAGTATGCAAAATCACAGCTTCCAAGACAGACAGAAATAAAATTCTTTTTTCAAAAAATGTACGTACACACATACATAGATTTTTTTTTTTTCCTTACTGCCTACTGTGAATCTTCAGAAAAGTCAATATGTTGATTTTCAGCAGGGACACGCCAATCACACAATCAATATGTTTACGTATTTCCAGCTACTGTATGTATTTCTCTGCTGTATTTTGCAGTTCTACATTAGGTCCAGCTAGAAAATACAGCTCTGGTGGTAGTTTGGCTCTTTGTGATTTATTTGTTAAATCCACAGTAAAGTCCTTAAATTCTTTTTAAAACAGTTTTCAAGTTAGAGTGGAACCATTGGTCTGTGTTCTTAGTTAAGAAATTACTGTTTTGAGATAGTGTCTCAAATTCTATCTATGTTAGTATCTCCTTTCAGGCTCCCCTTGAATAGCAGAAGTTTGGGCCGATTGATTACTCTGCCACTCTTTCAGGAGATAATTGTTTTCTCCATCTTGTTAGGGATCTTTAGCTGTTCAGTAGTGTAAAGTGTAGATGTGCAAGTACTTTTTTCTTGATACAAATCCTTCAGCTTTCAGGTGACTTTCTATCTGCCCTCATCAGACATGAAAGGTTTATGCACTGTGCAAAGTGCTGTAAATTCACAATAAATTACAGGAGCAATTACAGCAGATCACTGAAGATACTTTGAGACCCAAAGTACTGTTAGGTTCCTCTGGGCTTTCTCAGGGTAGCATGGACACAAAATCTCACCGGAGGAGGACTCTGTGGGTACATATTTAAAAGCACAGTGAATGGCTAACCTTAAAATTTAAGCCAATAGGAAAGTTTGTGCATATAAAAGGATTTGGTAGGCTAGGGTTTTTCAAATGGTACCTATGATTTTGAAGTATAATCAGAACTGAGGAGCAATGTATCAACAAAATCTTGATGTATAACTTTTATTTTATTACTGTAATTTCTCACCTAGAATAAAGACTTCTACAGATCTTTCCATATTGAGATGAGAACTGATACAGTTTTATCTGTGGTCTAATTCATTGTAATTATTTGTAGGTGTTTGTTTTTTAATTTTGCATCTTTATTCAAATATTTTTGAAGCAGACAGGTTAACACAGTGTTTAAAATTGCTTACTGATCAAAAGGTATTACTGAGTGTTTTGATTCTGACATGACAGCAAAAAAATTAATCTTACTGATACCAAAATTATTTACTTGTTTTTGTGTTTATTTACTTTCTGTCACTATTTCTTCCTCTGTTAATCCCAGTTATTTCCATCTGCCTCCTTAGTAATTCATTGAATCACTTACCTGGCTTTCAGAAATTTCTCTGTCTGGATAAGTTGAGATAGAAGCCTGAACCATTCACACTCTCCACACTACATCCAATAAAGAGATTGTTTACAAATTATACTGTGATGTGCAAGATCTCTCTTGATCATACCTTAACTATTCTGTTTTTCCCTCCCTACCTCACAGATGATGGAAATGCTTAAAACAAGTTCAGGTAGTATGACCCAGACTAACGTAAGTGTGAGCATGGCATCCAGGGGACGAGCTGTGAAATGTCTGCGTGCTTCCGCCAAAATGCGTTGCATGGCTTTCTGCTGTTGTCTCGTGTTTCTGATTTAGGCAGCATGTTCAGCAACATGTAAGCGTTTCATTTGATATTTATATTCCAGCTCAGCTTTGGTTTTGCGTAGCCTGAACATTCTGCCTTTTTTGGTAGCTTGTGGCAGCTGCTAGCAGCAAATCTGCAAACTGTGTGTGCCATTCCTAAGTGACCTTCAGAGGTACCTGCTAGGATCAGGACCCCCCTGGATATGGCTGTTTAGAAATCCGTGGTAGGGGTGTGGAAGTGTGCAGTTCAAATGGGTCAGGAGCAGAACCAGCCCTCCTGTGCCTTCCCTGGGAGTCGAGCCTGCTCCTGGCGCAGCTGGCTCCAAGGACAGCTCTGCTGCTGCCAGTGCTTCGCGACTCTTCTGCTGTCAAACTCTTGCTCCGTGGGGCAGATGACATATCTGAATCAGGAATGTTGTTTGCATAGTCTCTGTTTAAAAAAAGGCTGCTATGAGCAAATACAATGTTTTCCTGTGTTTACATAGTCCTTTTAATCTTAGTGTATGTAAAGCTTATGAAGGTGAGACTCATCACAGCAGCTTGAAGCATACTTACCCACGTGGGTCTTGGGTGCTGCCTGGTATGGAGAGGCAGAACTCAGTCATTCCCTTCCTGGGTTTCTGTTCTCATGGGATTTTCATTCATTTTTTAAGTGTGCTGGTGGTGGGCTTTGTCATGAGGCTGGTCAAATATTGACCAGGTTGCCCAGCAAGGTGGTATCATCTCCATCCTTGGAGATCCTCAGAACTTGACTGGACGTGACCCTGAGAAACCTTCTCTGTTTGGACCTTCTTTGAGAAGGGAATTGGAATATGTGAAGTGCCTTTCTGCTTAGAGTTGTCCATGATTCTTCATAGCTGTACAGGTGGGAGTAAAGTGAAGCCACCAAAATAACTTTAAAGCCATCATTCAAAACCAGACCACCAGAGATCAGTGTTCTGGTGACTGGTCCACTTTCCTGCATAATAAAATGGAGTTTGTGAAATGCTGGTTATTACTCTCAGTATACCCAGTTCAACCACTTGCAACTGAGCTTACACAGATTTGTTGTTTTCTTATTATGCAACAAAAAATACATGTTGAATAGCATGTGTTGTGTGAGATCAAGATGACTTATCAGAAACACCTCAACTTTTGATTTATTGGAGCTATGCCAGCTGACACTGCCAGCTGTCTACATGATGTTTTTATAGCTCTTCTCAAGTTTCCCATGTAAGATCCCTACCTCTGTTCCTAAGATATTAATGATTAGACTGTCAGAGCTGAGAAAATCCACCTACTGAGCAAGGTCACCTTCACTGTTCTCAGTAATAAAGGAAAATGCCAGGCTAACAAGGCTCAGGAAGTCCTAATTAACGTCAATGGCAAATTCAAAGCCAGAGAAAAATAGGGCTGGCAAAACAATTCTCTCTAGAGCTAAGATTTTTTTTTAGCCATTGTAAAAGAAGCCTGGAAGCTGTATTTTCAAATATGGTTAGTGCTGGGGATGGGTTGCAGAAAAGAAAGGGAATCAATAAGGGGTTTGTGATTCCTGCCTCCTTCTCCTCAGTGAGCTCCTGCCAGCAGTCAGAGCTCTGAGACTCAGCAGAGGCCCTGAGGCAGGAGCACTGTACATCTCTTTTCCCACCTGCCAAAAAGTCACCATGCTCCTTCTTCAGTTTGGCTCCCAAAAAAATGTCTCCTCAGGGATGCTTGAGCCATGACATCCACAGAGCTGGGCCACCCCACAACCTCCCAGCTCCTCCCCTTGCTGCCAGAAGACCCAACTTCCCTCATCCTACACAGCAAAAAAACCAACAGCCAATATCTACCCACAGTTTTTGGGTGAATGGGTGACCACAGACCGTATTTTATAGAAGGCAACTCACAGATCTGTCTCTAGCACCACTTAAGGATCCTGAATTTGTCTTTGAGTCTTGTGAAACAGCCCATCTTCCCAAAGTACCCTATTAAGTGTTCTTGCTCCCATTTTTGTCCCTTAAATTAGTTCAAAATTCAGATACCCTGAATTGGGCTGCTCCTCTTGATTGCCACCTCCTTCCTCTCAATGCTCTGACCCTCACTGCAGGCTTGATGGAACCAGCTGTCTCTCAGACACCTTATCTGGCAGACAGCTGCTGAGTCCTGCAACATTTTAACCTACCCATCTGTATAATCTGGGTTTTTCGTGCTGATGTCCTTACTCAGCCATCTCTGGTTCCTGTGTTAGCCCAGTTCTGCTAGAAGAAGCTTGGCTTCCCCACTGATTTCCTTCTATGCCAAGGATGTCCCCAGCTCAGTTCTCTTATTTTATAAGTGTGAGGGAGTAGTCCATAAATGAGAGTGGTTTTGGTTTTCAGTGCCTATATGTGGGTAATAGACCTGCAACCATGTTTTAAATTTCAGAAAGAAATATTCAAATCAGATATGATGAACAAAATTCCCACAGTCTTTTCAGCAGTGGGGAGAACAAACAGAGGAAACCATTTCCTAAGGGTGCTGTGACTTTCCAGTGTTGGAAAACCCTAGGGATATCTTACTCAACACCATCAGAAGTGACATTGATGCAATTAGCCTACCCTGGGACAAGTAGTGGCCCACGTGCCCTCCTGAGGTTCCCTCCTGCATGTTTTTGTACGATGCTGTTATTCTAATGATGAAAAAAGCCACGGTGAAAAAATGCAGTCGTGGTTCTAAATTGTGTGCACGTATCAGCAGCTGACACCAGGACACAAACTCAGTGGTAAGAGTGGACAGACCTGAAGAACCACTGCAGACTGTGGAATGCCATCATCTCCCTGTTGTGCACACACACACACGAGGGTGTAAGTCCCCTGCACACTGCTTCTGCCTCTCGGGGTGACAACGGGCCAGTGCTGCACACCCAGCCAACCCCAGCAGCACCCACAGGGATGGGCACTGTGGCCCACTGGCTCTTGCTCCCATGTTTTCCTCTGCAGACCCTCTTGTCTCAGCTGCCTTCCTCCTTGAGCCTCAGAGCCTCCAACCTTCACCAAACCCGGGTTTACCTTCCCCAGTTACATCCTTCTGAGCAAACGACAGGAGTAGCTTTCCTAAAGACCTTCAGCCCAGTATTATTCCCCACATGAAGGTTAAATCCTCGGAAAATTACTCCCAGAATGCCATCATTGATCCAAATGCTCTCCTACAATTTCATTCACCCTTCAGCCACATACATTTTTGACCATGTCAGATTAGGAGACTGGTGGCTTCTCTCTGAAGTCTCAGCTACCTTGACACCTTTGGTGCTTCCCAGGCAAGCACAGAGCTCCTCACACCTGCTGGGTGCCCTCAGATATGTCCTCAGTGCTGCTGCTTGCTGTTTCATCTGCCCCACAAGAGCACTAAGCAGAAGTCAATGCTCTCTGAAAGGGTCACTGCCTGGCTCACTTGCCTACTGCTGAGTTGCCTCTGTAACGCTGCACCACAGAGCTAGGCATGCCCCCAGCAGGACATTTCTCCTCTTATGGCCTCATCCCTGGCTGTCCTTTGCTGCTGGTCTCTGCAGGGTCTTCTGTCCTGACATTTCCACTGGACCCATCCCTCACTCAAGCTGCAGTTGCAGTGCCACCTCTGGGGCTCACCATCCATAACCAAAAGGGTACCACACCACTTCTTCCTCTGCCCCCGCCTGCTGTGCTCAGCCATGTGCTGATCCTCTCCAGCATTCCAACTCAAAGTCATATTATTCAGGGAGCAAACAGGTGTCTGTGTTTATCACTGGAATAGTGTGCAGCCCAGCTCTCCCTTCCCTGAGGCTGATGTTGCTCACAACCCCAAAGAATGGTGCTTTTTGACTTCAGGCAGAAGCACACTCACTCGTTCACTGCTTTAAGAGTGGTTATAACTCAAGCAAGGAGTGCACCCTGGGCAGAATCCCTACCCCACCCAGCAGATTCATATGGCTACAAGGGGTGTGAGGAGCTTTATGCACATGGGTACTTGAGACTGAGCCCAGCAAAGCACTTTGTTTCCTGGAAGTGCATAAGGAGCCCTGGCGAATTCAGCAGGATGATCCATGGGCTGAGAGGTGTGCTCTTATCTAAGTGCTTTTCTGGCTGAGGGCCACAGACCAGCTTGCTCCTGAGAGCCCATGGGACAGCTGGGAAAGCAGTCTGCCCACTGGAATAGCAATGCCTCTCAAAGACTATCCTGATGTGTGAAAATTGCAAGGTCTTTATCAAAAACATCAAAAAGCTCTGCAGACCTCAAGCTTCCTTCCTTCAACAGAGCAGTTCTAATCCTTCATTAGGGCTGGCCAGCCTTTCTGTATCAGGTGTCCCCAAAATGCCAACATTTCCCTATTCCAAGAGGCACCAGACAGACCATGCAGATCTGAAGAAGGACAAAGACCTTGGGGTTGCTCACAGACAAGAAGAGAGTCCCTCCCCCACAGATGCTATGGAGGACAGCTTGGCTGGGCTAATGCAGCCCCAGGTCCTGCCCTACCCCACTCCAGAGACTCCAGTGTCAGTGCCCTGGGAACCAGAGTGCTTGGAAACCACAGATGAACTGCTCATCCAACACAGCCAAAGGATCTGACATTATCCACTGTTAAGGGTTGGATTGGCTGTATATGGCAGGCTTCCTTCGTAGTGGCAGATGAGAGATCCCTTCTCTGCACCCAGACCACGCAGAGAATACACCAGGCAGAAACCCAGACAGACCAGCAGCCTCTCACAGCCTGGCAATACATTAAACTGGCAAGTTATTACACATGAGTTGAGCTAGGGCTGGCTGATGCTCCTGCACACATTGCCTCACCTGTCTTCCTGATGCACAGCTACTTTGGATTTTCCAGTCATTCAACATACTCATCTGTAAGAACATTCTCTTATTTCATAAGATACAGTCCCCTTTTGTAGTCCTATTGACAATCATGCTATGAACATGAGACTTCAAGCACTCAATCACAGCATTTTCAGCAGGAAATGATCCTCTGAAATTCAGACTAGAGACAAAATAGTCTCTACTGGTGCTCATGGAATCAGTTTTTTCTCATTACAGATCTCTGTTTCATATCAAAAAGTGCACTGAAAAATATACCTCTCACTCTAGGAACCCATCTTTAACAGACTTGGAGTGGTATAAAGGGCAATTAATAGGTTAGACCCATCTCTAACCTCAGTGACACAATTACAAACATTGCAAAATCCAAGAATATTCCCCTGTTAACAAATCTATCTGTCATTAATTTTGGTCCTTGCTAGAGAGGCAAGTGGGGTTAAAGGCCAGGAGAGCATATACCTTTGCAACTCCTTTTGTCAGCCAGCAAAAAAAAAAAAAAAAAAAAAGAAAGTAGGGAGTTTTTTTTCCATTTTGGAAATGGCTTGGGATACCCAAAGCACCACTATCTGGATGTCAAGGAAATGCAGAAAAAAACCAATTTCACTGAAATGAAGACATAGAGCTGTCTTCAGTCTATTATATATTAAGGGGAGGGCAGTCATTCTCTAGAATGCCTGAAGCCAGCTCTGAAGGCAGAGCTCGTATATTCTCAGAGGTGTTGAACTCAGATCCACTTTGAGGGGGAGAAAATATTGCCTCTATCCAGTTCATGCCAGAGGAGATCTCAAGAAATAAATCAAAGGACACTAGGGACAAATCTTTGATAAAAGCATATCAAAACTTTGTTTAATTTGTTTGCACTGCTGTTGTAAAGCAGACTCACCAGAGACAATATGATCCACAAATGGAATATGTTACTAAATCAGGACACAACTTACTGGAAGGATGAGTAATGATTTCATCTAAGTCATTACATCTTCCTATCAATAGCATGTCTCTGCAGGGAACATGCTCACCTCCAGCTGAGGATCATATAATCCCTGCAGGAGAGACTTCAGGAGCCTGAGTCAAGGCCATGACACATCCAAAAAAACAGTGGGGCAGGTGGTCCCTTGTTGAGATCAGATGTGGATAGAGATGTACACTTTTTGGTATGTTCAATGTCCAGCACATGTCCCCTTCAGTCTGTAAAACTTGCTTCTGCCCAGGTATGTGGGAAAGGGCCACTAGTTAGGAGAGGAGAGAGAGGGGGTGCTTATCCTGGAACCAGGCATGATCATAGGCACTGTGACCTCTGAGTGTGACACACACCCCTGGGACTGCAGTGCCTTCCTGGACCAAGTTAGCAGGGGGTTCTGCACATGCACACCTCCAGCCTGCTAAACTTTCAGAGCAAGTATCTAAAAATCCTCAAATACTGCCCAGGCAGCTTCTCTGAACAGAGCAGGACAAATGTGTTAATGCTTGGACTCAATGGTCTTAGAAGGCTTTTAATGATTCTGTGATTCTAAGAGCACGTGTGTATGGGGGCTGCACTGGGTGAAATATCAGAATCACAGAATGGGTAATGTTGGGAGGGACCACAGTGGGGCATCTGGTCCAACCTCCCTGCCCAAGCTCTAGCTACAAGTGAGCCCCTTATTTTACTCCACATGCCTGCCCTGTTTGACTGTAAACCTATTAGCTTCTGTATCCAGGCAGCACACACCCCCAGTGCTATTTTCAACATTATCACCATCCTCTCTCTTCTCTCCAGACTGATGTTGTCATTTAATTCCACTGACATTTCCTCAAGAGCATCCTACAAAATTATCTATTACTATTTGTTCCCACAGTAGAGCCATGATAACTTCATCCTCAGTTTTCACAACCTTCTCTGTTCTGGCCCTCTTGATGCTCACCTTGTCTATCCTCAAAATGTCAAAACTAAAATCAATCCCTAGCTCCTATTCTTTAGCAAACCACACTAAATCCTCTCACTGTTTCACCTTCATCCTTTTTGTCAGATTTGTGGTCCAACCTCTCAAAGTTTTCCATAAAACTACTTCTATAGCTTTTCCTGCTTTTCTCCTCCTTTCTTCTGAAACGTTCATTTCCTTTTCCTCTTTGTGTTCTGCCAGGCCTCCTGCAACACAGAACCTCTCTCTGAGTGCCACCGCAGGGAAAGTCAAAGCATACCAGTTTCCAGGTTTTCCATAGGTTTTCTCAGAAAATCACTCTTGTCTGTGCTATTTTCAAATCATCCCTTGATGTCCCACCTACAGCTCCTGCCTCTGGAGTTGGGGTGTTGCCTCCAATGAGACGGGAGCAGTGACTCTTGCTCTGCACTCCTCTGCACGAAGCACAGGCAGCTGGAGGAGGAATCCATGCCCTGCCCCTGCCCAAGTCAGCCTTGCTTGAACTCACCCCCAAGTAAACCAGAGTCAGTCTTTGCCTGCCATTCATTTCTGTAGCACAAGATCTACAGCCCATCCTGAGTCAAAAACATCCTTTCTGCTGCATGTTTCCTGCCTCCATTCTGTGGAGGAGTATTTTATGAACATGAAGAGTATTTTAAATGCCTGTGAAAGACCTGGCATGACATTAAAGTTACATTGAGGAAAAAATTCACTTTGGAAAGGAAACTATGACTGAGATTTGGGTAGGGAAAGTGTCTGGCTATGTCTACACCCAGATTTATTTTTTTCTTCCCCAGTAGAGAAATAAAGGAATGTGACCTGAGGACCACAAGATACTGTCAGAGTACAGTCTCTTGAGCAGAAGGCACACCACCCATCATCCAGAGGACATTCATTCACCTCTACCTTGTGTATGGTGCTCAGGCTGAAAAGGAAACTTAAAAATATTTACCATATCCAAGCAGCTGTTTCAGCTCTCTGACTTACAGAAAATTATTTGCCTGACAGAAGCCGCCTCTGAAGCAGTTTGTAATTAATACATCAATTTTCATATTCCTTAAAGACAACATTCATAACAGATTAGAAAGATCAGAGATGCCACAAAGATTTCTAAACAACAAGAATTAGTTGTGATTAAGTATATCACTGTAGAGTAACAAATAGACTTGTCAATTGCATATCAAAGTTAATAAAGAAAAAAAGGGGTACTGATGATTTAAGAAAGCATTCATTCTGTAAACCAGAGTACTGGCAATTTTTGGGTGCCCTTCATTAGACTTAAAAGTTTAAGTTTTTTGAGCCTAGATATTCATGTGGGTTTTCTGTTGGTTTGTTTTTGTTGTTGTTGTTGTTGTTGGTTTGGGTTTGGGGTTTTTGTTGGGTTTTTGTTGTAATTTTTCAGTTTGTTGTTTTGCTTTGTTTTGCTTGCTTTTGTTTTAAGACAAAGATGCTGCAAAAATTGCATCCAAAATTAGAGGGCTTGAAAGGGCAAAAGCCATTTTGCCAAAGTCAGACATAATGGACATAATATCCTGCAGCTAAGATTGTCAAGTCAGTTGTAATAGGTTTTCAAAAATGTTACAAAATATGCACAAGTCATAACTTAACTGAATTCCTTGTAAATTCTATGACTAATTAATTAAAACTTGTATAAAACAATTTGATGCTCCATTCACATGCTCAGAATTTAATTAATTTGTAGGTTATATGCTCCTAATAATAAATGTTTCTCCATGATCTTGGTCAGACCCTTGTAACAGTGCGCAGCTTTTCATCAGCTTTAAAGGCAACTCTGTCACTGACAATGGTAAAGTTTACTGAGCCCTACAAAACCTGTCTGCTTCACATAACCTTTGATGAGCACGTTGTACAAACAGCAACAGGCAGTATTTATAGGCTGACCATGTGAGGAAAGCACAGGTAATGCTCAGACTGCTTTGTAAAACCTACAAACCAGGCAGCAACTCACCACTGCTGGCCCAGGGATTCACATGTGGGCAGTAAATTGCCAATGTCACTCCTCAGGTAGAAAACTAAACACAAAAAAATCATATGAATTGGCTGAATATAGTTCATCTTAGTGATGTGCTATGCCCTACACTAGCATCTTCCGAGCTGGTGGTTTAGGACCTGTTTCTCTAATTAGATAATCTTAAAGATTTAATCCAGCCTCTTTCAGGGACAGTGAACTCAGTCAGCAAAATATGTTTTTAACCATTGTCTGATAGAAACATGTTGGGAAAAAAATAGTATTTTGCTCTGAAGAATAAAAAAACAGGGAACATATATTCCTTTGGTAGGATTTGATAAATTGTGTGCCATCATATAATAATACAGTTGTATTTCCTGCTAAGCACAGCAGCTGTCTGGAGGAACCCAATTAGGTAACTTGGCCATTTACTCAGCCAGTCAGTGATCCTCATTCCTATTTTTCTTCATCAACCATGATGCACCAGAAGGTGCAGCAACCCATTTCCACAATTCTCAAAGCATCTCCCTCTCTGCTTTAGAACAGGGCACACACAAGGTCACTGCAAACAACGCTGGTGAGATTGAGGGAACAGCCTTTTTTCCCTTCTAAACCTAAAGCCACACACACCACTTGAAAAATTAATGACTGACTGGGTGATTGTTGTCTGCTGGGGAATTTGAAGTGAGGTCAGTGCTTATTCACCCTCAGGAGAGGAAGATGGTTTAATGGATGACACAGTGCCTCGGGCTGCAGCTTCAGGACAGTCAGGCAGCCACATCCTGGGTGACCTGGACTTCACTTGCCTCTAGTTCCCTGTCTGGGATTTTATGGGCTAAAATGGTTCACAAAGCAAAAGGATATATTCATGGCAGAAAGACTTTCAGACCCCTTACATGCAATGACATCTGTTGGGCTCCCAAATTCCCCCCCCCAAACTGTTGGATGGTACATAATTTAGAGGAGACATCCCTGTGGCTTTCCCTGCCCTGCCCTACATACCCACTGCTGGCCTCTGCCACAAAAAGGGATGGACTGGGTAGAGTTCTGGTCTGACCTTACATATGGAAGGTGAGAACTTTGTTCTCATACCTGCCTGCTCTTGGGGAATGCCCGTCTCCAGGCCCCTCTGGCCACCCTGGAGCTGCTCCTTCACATGCCCCCATACTCCCCTCAGCCCTGTGCTTACTACAGCATTTACATCATCTCAGTTATGCCTTGTCATGCTGCCCACCACGGAGCAGGAGCTCCCAGGAGTGCTGGCTCAGCACAACATGCTTAGTTCACAAGCCAAGCCAAGGTCCCTCTCCCTCCCAAACATGTGTCACTTCTTTCTTGTGCAGTAGAGATGTCTGCTTTACTGACCTGCACAACACACAGAATTATTTGCTGGAGTTACAAAATATATGAGCTGATACAACAACCAGTTTCTACCAAGGCTGCATGAAAAAAGGCTGTAACTTGCTGTAAGAGCCACAAGCTCCATCAGAAAGCAGAAGGTTCCACATAAGGGAAGCATGACACGTAGCCACTTAATAAAACAACCCCAGCCCACCGGGGAACCAGCAGAATTTACAGGTTTTGTGCTGGGAACAGAAATCCAGCCCTCACAGTCAGCACAGAACTATCAGCAAACACACAGAGCAGTTAATGTTTTGAGGTTGTTCTAGCTTTATTTGTGTACCTTGATAGGTGACATTTCCAAGACACTGTGAGACTGTGCAGAGCTGGACTGATTATTAATAGTGAACATGCAGCTGAGCTGACATGACAGAGAAATAAAGAAGTGAAGCTCACATAGTCATTTATGCAGGGAAGGTTATTCTCCAAAGTTTTTTAGCAGCCTTCCAGTCCCCTTCAAGCAGAGACAAATGCCCTGTGCTAACACTACACAAGCAAATCTGTAAATCTACCTCTGACTTGCTAAGGATGCCTTTTCCCAAGTCTGTTTTCTCATTTGTTTCTGTTATTGCATCCAAACGTGGGTGGGAGTTTTCTCCTGGGTGATGCTCCCAGCAGGTATTAACCCCCTGTGGGGTTTTGTTCTTCAGTGGCTCACAGGTCATCTGGCTCTCAGCCACAGGGAAACCCATATGGTCTCCTGATAGCACCCCAAAATCCTGTAGGGCAATCATCACTGTCCCTTCTCCCAGGCAACCTGTGAATGGCTGTGGGCAAGAAGAGAGCCAGAGCCAGGCCTGCAAGGGGATAAATGAAGACATTTGAAACACTGAAGTAGGAACTGGACAACAGGTTTCATTAAAATCCCAGCTGGAGCTACTGGTGACTCAGGTGGATGTGCTGACTGCAAAGGGAGCTGAGAGGGCTCTGGAGTGGCTCAGGTGCTCCTGAGTGCCCTGCAGACAGGCCAAGGGAGGGAAAGCCCTGATGGCCACACATGGAAACAACCTGTGTGCTTGGAGCCTTACTGCAAAAGGTACTGAGGCCAACTCTCCTGCCCAGCACTGTGCTTGCCCTCACCATCACAGGGAAAGCCCAGCAATTCTTAAAGCTGCTGCAATCCAGAATGAGACAAATGGAGGGAAAATGCACTAAACAGTTGTTTCAGCAGCTGATTGTTTTTGGTTTCTTAGCAACTGTGGGAAAGGAAGCTGCCTGAGCTCTGAGCTGTCTGGTCAAATCCAGCAGGCATCCCTCTGTGGAGGACAGCCCTCCTCCTCTCTGCTCATCTGCAGAGGGAAAGCACAGCTGGTGGAAGCCTTCTCTAAACAGGGAGAGAGCAAACAGGCTCATCAAAATAGATGAAAAGGCTTGTCCTCTCCACTGAGGGACAAGGGAACAAGCTGGCCATCAGAGTCCTCAGTGTGGTTCCTCCAGAAGTGGAAAGGTTGTTTCAGATTAGACTGCTTTAAAGAGCATGGGAATGATGAGGGAATCTTGCACTTACAGCTGCAGTCAATGGTGTTCCCAAGCTGCACCCAAAAAAGGAACTGCAGGAGAGATGTCAGGTTCTTCTGTGCCTCAGTGTCAGGGCCAGGCTGGAGGGGAGCAGAAGGATGCTCCTGTGGCTCCAGCCATCAGCCACTCCAACCCTGCAAATGAAATTGAGCTTGGTGCAGGGCTCCTCAGCTCCTCTCCTGGCAGTGCAGGTGGATCAGTTACAGCATCCTTCACAGGTTCTTTTGAGAACACTGCTATTGAGTGCATGAAAAGCTGTTTATGGCTGTTTTCCCTGTGATCAGCAGTGTCAGTCTCTCCCAAGTCCTTTGAGCAAATCCACAGAGAGAAAGGGCTGATTTTTGCCAAAGGGTTTCACATCTCTGTGGCTGTTTGCTCTGGAGGTTTCAGCACCAGTGCAGAGTCTGTGTGTGTCTCTGTACTGGAGCAGCCATTTCATTGTTTTGGTTTTCAGGGACAGTGTTTAAATCATTTAAATTCGTGCCAGTTACTGACATACTGGCCATGCTCATTGCTAATAGCTTATTTCCCTCCACACTAGCACTATCTCCTTCATTCAGATATAAGTATGAGGATGTTGACCTGTAGTTAATCCTACACGTCCCTGACTGTTAATTTAATGACTATTAAATATTAATGGGAGCAGAGAAGGGAAGTCAGATCACCTTTTCCACAGCTTAGTGCCCCTGTCACCAGGCTACAATGTCATCCTTGATCTTGCTTTTTATATTCCCTTTCTCCCCAGTTTCATTTACAGGACAAAGAAAGATACATTTTAGAAAACACTTTGTAGTCAAGCAGCTATTGCAGGGATTAGAGCTGCACCAGGGTCTCCCATTTCTAGGCAGATGTTCAAATCACCATGCTGTTGGTTAAAAAAGGAGGTGTATTTTTTCCCTTGGATCTGGGAAAGGGCCTTACACCCTGGCTTAGAATATGCCAAAGAATATGCTGAAGAAGGGGAGGATGCACAGACACCCATGACCTAGACGCTCCTCCTGATGCTGCACAAAAAATAATTCATTGTTCAAGGAGGGATGTGGAAGGTGTCTGGTGGTCACAGTCCTCCCCTGCAGGGCAGCACCATGGATCTACCAGGGGGTTCCTGTGCAGTCCATTAACCAAAGCACAGCCCAGTACCGAGGGGCAAACCCTCAGCAGTGCCACGTGCCCTGTCGTGTTCCCAGCCTGGGGTGGGAACTCTCCTGACCAGTCTGGAGTACAGAGGTGAATCCCCCCTTCCAGAGGGGAGAGTTGAACATCACTTTCCAATTCCAGACAGGTGTTACCATGTCAAGCACCACCACTTTTGGTCATGCTTCAACATAGAAAGCCATGTCCCCTATGTGACCATCCACAGAATATTTCATTTGCAAGCCTGTTATGTTTTCAGGCAGTGGGGACCAGGGATGGTGCTGTAGAGATCTCTTTCTCTACATCTTCCCATGCTTTTTTTCCTCATGGTCTTTCTTTTGCATCAGGCAGTTGTGACTGCATCCTTAAAACAGCCATGTCTAACTGCTGGAGGTATTTTTCTGTGCTTAAATCTATGTATCTTCATATGATTATATTTTTCTGATTATAAAGCTAATGAGATAAAGCAGAAATCAATCAAAGTAGCTGGGCTTGAAGTGCATTAATACTTAATACTACCTTTTACTATTGTAATTATGATTTATTTACTTTTTTAATTGCTATCTGGTTTGCTTATCTCTATGAGAGACACTTCTCAAGAGTATCTTTCTGACTATAGTGTTTTATTTTTACAGAAAAGTGCAGGCATTTAGTGAGATGGAAATTACTTCCTTATTATTTAAAATTAATTCAGCCTGTCAAAATGAGCTCATTGCCATGCACAGTGTTTCCTTTTTAATTCAGTCTCAGCCTTTCCAGAAATTGAAATTCTGTGCTGAGACAACATACATAGCAGACTTTTTATACATATTAAGTCCTACATATTAGGAGGATTAAGGCCACATATACATTTTAGAATAGGATACATAATTATAAAACAAATTTTGCAGCAGGGATAAAAGAATGTCAGTTTTCCACTGGTCTTGTAAACTGCTTTGCTAGCCAGGAATGAAGCTGCAAGAATGCCTGATGGGAATAAAAGGGACTCTCCTGCCTGCTCCTTTAGGACTCCAACTTTTGCTAAATCAGGACAAAAGTAGAGGAAATATTTGCATATAAATAATTAGGATGCCAGTGCTTCCTTCTTTTCTCTTCTTAGAATAAAAAAGAAGAAAATAGAAAGCAGAAAAGGACAGAGGAGATTGAAACCTGTGATGGGTATAGGAAAAGATAACCTTAATAAATGGGAGAAAATTGCCTGTCACCTGCAAAGGGAGCAATGGAAATAAGGGGGGAAGGGAGACAAGTTTCTGACAGCAGCATCCCACAGGAGTTTCTTCAGGATGAAGAATCGATTAGGAAAGGGAGAAGGGGAAGAAAAGGGAGCTTTAAAAGATCTTCATACTTCCCACTCTGTTCTCTGAGCAGCTCTCAGTCCCCACTGCCCTCCCTCCTCTCAGTAGATGAATGGGTTTGTGGCAGAGGTTTGGTCCCCTGGAAACAGCCCAGTGTGTGAGGAAACATCCCAGTGACTCACCTGCACTGGGCTGGTGTCCTGGTCACACTCCCTGGAAAGGGAACAGCAGGAAATGAAGAGTTTGGAATGGAGGGAGCAGTCAAGGAAAACTGTTGCTGGGGAAGGCACCTGGAAAGATTGCCATTCCCAGAGTAAGAAGATGACAATAGAAATCATTTTTGCATTGATTAACTGAATTTAAAAAGTAGTTAAATAATTTCAGTAGGTTTGGGCATGCCATAGACAAGACATTCAGTGTCACTCCTGTCTCCAAGAGGGATGATGTGGGGAGCAGCACACGTGGCAGTGTTACCTCAGTCCTTGGGCAGCTCATGGAGTAAACACTCCTGGAAATCATTTCCAAACACAAAGGACAAGAAGGACAAGAAGCTGATTGGAAGTAGTCAGCCTTACAAAGGGGAAATCACACCTGAGAAAACCTGAAAACCTTGTACAGCCACATGACTGCCTCAGCAGCTGCAGGGAAAGCAGCGAGGGGCATTGTTCATCCTGACTTCAGCAGGGATTCTGAGCGCTTGCCATAACTTCACAGACAAGGTGATGAAGGGCTAAGTAACTAGGCAGTGAGGGGAACCAAAAACTGGTTGAAGTGCCAGGTTAAAGGGCTGTGATCAGTGGCACAAAGTCCAGCTGGATGATACAGCAGATAAAAAACTGGGAGAAGTGTTGAAGCAGCAGAGGGTTATGCTGCTATCCAGAGGGACCTCAACAGATCGGAGAAATGGGTGGATAGGGACCACGTGAAGCTGGGATAACCCCAGCCCTGCACCTGGAGAGGAACAAGCCCACACACCAGAATATGCTGGGGGCCACCCAGCTGGAAAGGAAAGGCCTTGATAGGAAAGGCCCTGGGGTTCTAGAGGACACCGAGTTGGGTGGCTGTGGGCTAATGATGTGCACCCGTGCCGAATCCATTCAGGATCCTCCATCCAGCACTGCTGGCACCTGCAGGGCTGTGCCTGTGCTGGACTCCTCAGTGCAAGAGAGATGTGGACACACTGCAGAGAGTCCAGTGAAGAGCCAAGAGAATGATGAAGGGACTGGAGCAACTCTCCTGTGAGAAAAGGATTAAAGAGCTGGTGTTGCTCAGCCTGGAAGAGAGAAGGCTCATTAGGGACCTTGTGAGTGTGTACAAACACCTGCTGGGGGCCCAGTAAAGGAGACAGAACCAGACTCTACTTGGTGCTGCCTGGGCACTGCATAAGACACAACAGACACTAACTGACATGTGGGAAATTACATTTAAACTCTAAAAAAACCTTTTTTTAACAAGCATTGTCAAACACTGGAGCAGGCTGCCAGAGAGGTGCTAGAGTCTCCATGGCTGGACCTGACTGGACATGACCCTGAGTGACCTGCTCTAGCTGACCCTCTCAACAGGGCACTGGAGCAGCTCCCCAGAGGTGCCTGCTGACCCCTGCAGTTTTCTGAGTCTCTGACACCAAGACAAGAATATTGCTGGCAACTGGCAGAGAGGAAATACAAGTTTTGGTTTAACAATTTGCAGCAAAAGAGCAGCGACAAACAAGGGGTTGATCTTGCCCAAGAGATGCAGTGGTGAGCAAGGTGCAAATAGGTCCTCCCACAGGATCACCACTGTGGCAGGGGAGAAGGGAGGTGTCTCCCACTATTGCTCCCTTAGTAAGAAATGATGTTTTATTTGCATCTGTACAACAAAACCTATTGGCAGGAACAAGCAGATTCAAAGCCAAGTCTTGGCCCTTGGCAGCAGGCACCAGTGCTTGCACATTGACATTCTTGCAAGGAACAGCTGAGGGAGCTGGGGTTGTCTAGCTTGGAGAAGAGGAGGTTTGGGGGTGACCTCATCACTCTCTGCAACTACCTGAGAGGAGGTAACAAGTGACAGGACAATAGGAAATATCCTGAAGTTGCACCAGAGGAGGTTTAGATTAGATACCAGGAAAAATTTCTACATTGAATGAATGGTCAGGAATTGGAACAGGCTGCCCAGGGAAGTGATAGAAACAGTCTCTGAAAGTGCCCCTGTCAGAAACTCTCTGAAAGTGTTCAAAAGGTGTGTGGATGTGGCACTAAGGGACATGGCATTGTGGTGAAAGTGGTGATGATGGGTTAAAGATTGAAATAAATGATCTTAGACCTTTTCCAGCCTCAACAATTCTATGATTCTGTTATTCCTTATCCTGGAATTCAAAACCTCAACAACTACAAATGTGCTTTAACTTGTGCTAGTTTGATGGATGTTTCTGGTGAAAAAGGCACCTGGAAATGCTTAATTGCCAAAACTGTAGGGATAAGAGACCATGAGAAGAAGCCAGAACTTGTTCTCTCCATGTTCAGAGCCTTCCTTGTGCCGCCTGCTGTGACATCCCCCAGCAGCACATCCAAGGTGGGAAGCACACCTGGGCTCTTATTTCTCTCTTTCTTTTTTTCTTTTTCTCTCTTCTATTTTGTTTCAAGCGTTTGCAATTAACTAAGGACCCTGCCACCAAAATATTTTGGGGACAGCAAGGTGTTGGTTTTTGCAGATTTAACAGGTGAATGATCAGGAGCATTTTATAGATTAGGTTTCTGATGTTAGACTGTATTTTCATGTAAAGTATTTCATATGTACATTACAAAACAGTATAGAAAAACACCCCACATTTTTCAGATAACTAAAAGACTTTATTTTTTTTTTTAATCTGGCAACTTCAAAATACTGTTTAATGAAGGAATCTAAATCCAAGTTATTCTTTTTTCATTCTGTATATTTAATAAGGGTTTCCACCATATTCCAATTTTACACTGTTTTGAATTATATTACAAGTATCAGTAATTAATTTTCTTTGTAATGCCACAAATGTTGAAGTTGCCAGAACTGCTTTGAGTGAGCAGGTAACTCCAGATACCGCAGTTCCCTCTAGTGGGGAAAACCAGACTGTGCCGATTTTGCAGGACGTGCTGCATTAGCAGCGGCTGGATGTGAAAGCTGTGCTTTCCCCCCATATATCCTGAGGACTCTGAGTCGATTTTTTTTCTTTTTATGGTTTTATACTTATTTATGGTACATTATTTTTGTTCTGAAGGAGAGAGGGGCATGTGAGGCTCAGGTTTAGTTACTACTTGTGATCCTCCAGACTAGGAATTCACTACATGCCCTACAAATCCTCCTGCCAAAAGACAGCAAGTTTTGCTTCAAGTACCTCATTTCCACAAAACATTTGGGAAGCTGTTTGTTTTTTTTTTTAATAAAAAGGAAACTGAGGGATTAATGAAGGACAGGTTCACCAGAGATCACCATCCATCTCCTGGCTTAGCAGCTCATCTAAACCCACTTAAAAACCCTTCTGTACTGGCATTTTCTGATTCCAAATTGTGCCCTTGTAATACTCCCCTGTGCTGTGAGTGAGAAGCAGTGATGTTTGGTTTTAGGAAGCCATTACCATCAATATAAAATAGAACACCCTCTTCTCAAGAACCTTATCTGCCCATTTGTTACACTTCTGTTTCGCTGCAGTTCAAAGGCAGAACGGCGTCTACCACCCCACATCTCTTTTTTGTTTTTCTCTTACATAACTGTCATCGTGTTTTTAATTAAGTTAAATAGAATGTTGCACTGAGCTCCTCAGCAGCTTCCTGAATTTTGTGATCTATCCCATCAATTGAAATCAGAGCACAGCCTCTGCTGGTACCACATGCACTGAGTGCAAGTCACAGATATTTGCATGAACCAATTTATCTCTTAAAAATGTTTCTTCTTGACTGGAGAATAAATTGCCTTTACCCTAATGTGCTAGGTAATGAATTGCATTTGAAATGTGTTTATTTTTAGCAAACAAATGCTAATGGCAGCTTGCTGTTAAAAATAGACAGTACAGTTGGCACAGAAGTATGGGCTGGGGAATCATTCTTCCCTGAGCAGTGGAAATGCCCTCTGTGTAAGTCACCTGGGGAGAAAACATGATGTTCCTAAGGAATTCAGTCCCTCCACCTGGAGTGAGGGTGAGCAGCAGGATTCCACTGTCACCTGAGCCCTGCCTTTGGAATTGCCCCTGCAGCCCAGCATCCTCACAGGGCTGTGTCCCTCCTGTGGGGGCCAAGGCTGTAAGACAGAGATGGCACACTTCTCTTTCCCTGCCTCCCTGCTGTATCTCAGTGGGTGCAATGTGGGGTTTTTTATGTGCCTCAGCTCTGCCTGGCTGCGGGGAGTGGGGGCATTTTGGTGGGGGAGCACTGCAGGACCCCAGCGTTAGCAGCTCCCACTCCACTCTCAGCAGCTGCTCCCCAGGCCAAGGGATTTTATCTTGGACAGGGTTTTCCTAATGTCTGTGAAATTTCCCTGGCTGCTCTCTAAGTCCATTACTTGTCACATTCCCATGATTTATTCACTTCATTTTCCAGCAGCTTTTTTTCATAGTTGAGTGTTATGTCCACTAAGCCTCCTTTCCTCTAGATTACACAGATCAATTGCCCATGTTTTCTCCTACATTAAGAATTCCAAGACTTCTGACACTCTTGTTGTTCCACTCTTGTACTCACCAGGTAGGTACACTTCTCCCTTACAGTCCAGTGCCAAAAGGCCAACCATGCAGCCGAGGCCTTGCTGAGCAGCCTGGTAGACTCGCTTTGTGTGTCTTGCAGATAATTTTTTCTTAACCAGAAAAATGCCAAAATCCTGAAAAAAAATCTTGTAAATATTATTTATTTCATACGTGATCAAGAGAAGGTTCTTCTCTTGGGGAAGAAAATCACAGTGGGAAGTCTGTGATTGATCCCTGGTGCTTCTCATTATAATATGATCATAGGAATTGGCTTGGTTCTACTGAGTCAAAAAAGAACCAAAAGGGTTTCTATCAGATGAAGATTTTAACATAAAACATGGCTGGGAGTCTAGATAAAAAACACCAGTTAAAGAAAAGTAGAACTGATTCCTTATTTATAGACTTTAGTATTTCTGGGGACCAAACCAACTACTTCCTAATTCTAGACTACAACCTAAACTGGAATTATAACAATTAAAAGTCAGGAATCCATAGTAAGGAAGATTTAGCCATGGTGGCATGTGTTTCATTAGCAGGTAACATGAAGGATCAATATTTTATGACCTGTCAGATATTTGAGTCATCTGTCATGTTTTATCCTTAGATGTTGAAGTTGTTTGACAGTTCTAAAGTAGAAGGAAGCAAAACAGAAAAGAAATTTTTTTGCTGGTGTCACACTGTCAGAAAAATTTAACAGGTAATAGTCTACAAAAAGCAATTAAAACACATTGGTCTCTTATTACAGAACAAATTCTACTCTGTGGGGCCTGAGGGAAATGCATCTCATAAAATGTGCTATTTTTATGTAAGAAGCCAGCACAAACTATACTTTCCCCGCATGAAAAAAAAATCAAAAAGAAGCAGAAATGCTGCTACTTTACAGTGCACAGATGAATACTGATTTGGAGACCTTACATAACAGGGAAGCAGAAAGATCCATCTGCAAAACCTCAGTTTGTTTTCTGCTGAGGTCCAGCTACTGATCCCAGAGTCAGTGCAACCACAGACCCATGGGGGAACACACCCATACGGAGGATGCAGTCTGTCTGCTGTCCACATAAAGAGCACAGCAAAGGAAGGCTATTAGTTCAGATGAACACAAGGGAGGGATGAAGATGAAATGCCTGTAGAATTACCTACAGCTTTAGAAGTGCCACAACTGCTCATGCTTTCTGTTTTCCAAGTTCCAGTTCTGAATCACATGTTGTACTTCAATCTCAGCTTAAAAAAAAAACAGACGCAAACAAAAAACAAAAACAAAAAATCACCCTTCTGTGCCTCATAATTGCAAAGAAAAGCACAAGCTCTCAGGAAATAAGAAAGAAATCAGGCTTTTCACAAGTCATGTTTATATGTCTTCCTGGTTTTTGAATGTTTATGGTTCATTAAGTCTTTCTGGAAAACAAGGACTTTATTCCCTGAGCAGCACTAACAGGATGAGTCTTCTGTCTCTTCCAGTGTGGTTCAAAAATAGGAGACATTTTAATTTTTATTTGTTTCTGTAGGCAGCTAGTCTAAAAGTATCCAAGATTTTGTTTATCAGAGTATTTTCATTCATATTCCATATCTCCCTAGAATAGCTCCTTTCACATGTTAAAAAAAAAGAAGCATCTGAGAAAATTTCAGTCTCAACAAACTGGTATTTTTCACTGAAAACTCCCTCAATATAAAGTTCCTATGGAATCACCATAAAACTCCGGAAGAGTGAATAAATATGAATTGTAGCTTTTTTTCCTGTCTCCAAGAAATTGATAATACGAGACTTTGCTAGCAAAGGGGTTTGCATATCACCTCAGACAAGAAAGAGGATGGACACGAAGTAGGAATGACCACCAAGCTCATCTCCAGGGTTCAGTGACCCATCACTTTGGGACTACCATGAAAGAAGCACATTTTCCTGACTACAGCCACAGCTTCTGCTTCCCATAGTGCTGCCCACGTGGAGTGAGCCACCACACATGGCAGGTGCCCAGTCCGTGGTGCTGGGTGCTCAGCAGTGCATCCCAGAGACAGCCCAAACTGGCCACTTGGCCCTGGTTCATACAACAGAGGCTCAACTGCCTTATCAGGCCCAGTGGAAGAAAAGGAGGTTTTTCTTTTTCCTTGAGTTTCTGCTTATTTCTAACTGTGCCAAGACTGGCTCAGCAGCTTGGCTCGCCCTGGCTGCAGGGACACTGATGCCAGCAATGCCCGGCCCTGCGGCCCCTGAAACCCAGGCAGGCTCTGCTCTCCCCAGGGCTGGGCGATCCGAGAGGATGTGACCTCCAGAAAAGGACACCAAATTAGGAGATGTTTCAGTGTCTGAGGCAATGAAATATTTAATCCCCGCTCTCCCTGGGATATGCATCATCACAGATTTACTTATCTGCAGCTCGGCGACAGCAGCGGCTGACAGGGACGATGACAGCTGACACACATTAACCCAGCTGCACAACACAAGCTATCACTCCAGAGCAGAAATCCATCATTATTATTCCAGCACCGAGGAGGTGACTCGGTGCCAGATACCAAACACAGGCAGCACCTGCACTGGGAATCAGCGCTGCCAGGGTCTCTGGAGGCAAGGGAGCCTGGGCAGGACCCTCAGCCCCAGCAGGACCAGCAGGACCAGCAGCAGTGGCACTGCTCCCTGAGCAGCCCAGCACCAAGGGAGCACACAGCATCTCCTGTGCCCCCACTGCTCACCTGGCCAATGGACCAAAATGAGAGGCAAGTGTGGACAAGTATTACTTGTTTAGGGTGTGGGAGGGTGGAAGCCTTTATTGGAGCTTTTCTCCAGCTGCAGATGTAGCTGTGCAGATGCAACTGGACCTGACTTGCTTCCCCTTTGTCTAAGCTGCTCCCTTTTTACAGATGAGCTTCTTTCTGAGCAAACCTGTGTTAGTGTGTTCTTTATCTAATAGGTTGTTCTGAACTATTGCTGTCTTTGAGAAACTATTGACTGAGCTTTGATGAATCCTGGTGAATCTGGGGTTTGGTTTGAGATGGTGGGCTGGAGATTTCCCCCCTTCCTATTAGTGTTTAGTACTGGATTGGCTGATGCTCAAGACTGCCCTGCTTGCTGCTACAAGGTTATCCTTACATTGAAAGGTGCATTTTAGCCAAGACTTGTCTCATAGTCCTTGGTGGGAACAGCCAAACAACAGGAAAATTGTCCATGTCCACCTGTCACTCAGGGCTCCTGCAAACCAGCTTGCCTTTCTGCATGCTCTTCAGCTGTCAGTTTCCTCACACAGCCTCCCCTTCCCTCTCTGGGATGGATTGTTTTGGTTTTTTCTCTGCACTGCTGATTGCAGTTTGCCTTCCGTGCTGAAAGCTCTTCAGCGAAGGAATCTCTTTTTCTCTTACAAGAGTGCCCTTCACACCTCTAGAGCAACTCAAGAAAATGTTTAAGGGAATAATATAAATTAATAGCAATAATAAATCCTTACAAATTGTCCAAAGCCTGCACAAATTGGAGGAAGATGACAGAAAATAATGTCTTCAGGATCATGAGCATTCAGCATTGTCTTTGCTACACGTCAGACAGGTTTTCATGAAGGTGGTATTCACCAAAAAGCTCACCTTCTCCCTAGACCCTGGCTTTGCCAACTCCCAAATCCAGACTCTTTTCTAGTTGAGTATCATCTAACCCCACAGAGATTTTTTTCAGTAGTTTAACATGTAATTTCATACCTTGGAAACAATTGTGAGCCCAGTGTACAGTTCCAAATACCCCCTGTTTGCCTAGAGAGTGTACAGACAGTTAATTAACATTCCTGTGCCGGTAAGCTAATCACTAAACTGCGGTTTTGAAATCTCAGACCAAAGCTGCTCCAGATCATTATCTTTCTGTTGCCCATAAACATGGAACTTGGCACCTGCATCTTTCTCAAAGGCAAACGGGATCAATATTTGCAGCTCATTAGCAGGTTTTGGTTGAGACCCAACATCACAGCAGCCAGCCAGTCAGAGAGGAGGGTTACAGGATGAAGGACACACAAGCTTGCCTTGGTGAACCCCTGCCCCAGAGGTGCTCTGCATAAAGTCCTGCAGCTGCAGGACCATTCCCCTCCATAGTGAGCCCCTGAAGCCAGAGCCCCACTCCCCGTTCCAGCCCAATTTATTCATCAATATTTGTCTTCCCTTCAGCACAAGTACATACAAAGAGAAAGTTTGGAAAACTTTTGGAAATCCTTGGATGTGCCTTTGCTCAGCATGGATTTGTGCCATGTTCCCAGGTCACACAGCTTAGGCACTAGCCAAAGAACAGGGAAATTCATTTCACATACACAAAAAAAGAGATTTTAAATGTTTTTATTATTCTGCAGCATTTAAGGTTCATCAGCGTTGATATTGTTCTTATGTTTTCTGTGACATTTCAAGGTCTTGCAATGTTTTAGTTAT
This sequence comes from Fringilla coelebs, assembly GCF_963513975.1. NCBI lineage: Eukaryota > Metazoa > Chordata > Aves > Passeriformes > Fringillidae > Fringilla > Fringilla coelebs. The sequence continues at coordinate 13,301,655 of NC_140033.1, forward strand.
TATGTTAAAATTTTTAAAAAATCAGCTTTTTTTTAAAGAAAATTTCATTCACAGAAATGTCATGCTGGAATGACCAGAGAACTGTCAGAGCCCTCTTCATTTCTGTTAGGAGGAAACACTCACTATATGAATTGTGAATCCATCTGGAGAAATGCAGTCTGTTGAAAAAAGAGCAGAGCTCCATTTCTGTCACACCACTAAAATAAGCCCCATCGTAGCAGCTTCCTTACACAGAGATCCTGGCTGGCACCTTCAAGGATCTGCCTCAATATTTTGGCTTTCTCCCAGCACTGAACTCCCACTCTCTGAGTGCTCACAGAAAAGCAGCTCCAGCCAGCCTGAGCACACAGTGGAGGCAGCGAGGGGCTCTCCCAGGCTGGGGCTCACTCACAGCCCCCAGCCCACGCTGGCCCTGGGCTCTGCCTCCTGCTTGCCCTGATGGCCCAGCCCAGACAAGGACAGCTTTGTATCAATGGCAGCCAGGTTTGTTTTCCCAAAACAAAAAACATGCCAACGTCAACATCTAACATTGCCTAGCACGGGAAAACGCTTGGAAGATATAATCTACTAAAGCTAGATATAAAATGTTACTAAAAAAATAAAAAACCAAAAGATTGTACAATGCCAATCCAAACATTTCCTGGCCAATATGCCCAGAACCTTGTCATGATACCTCGCTGACATGGCTGGATCCTCAGAGAAGCTCCCTGTAAACAAGTACATCGACATTTGTAACAGTTTTTAAATACAGGCAATGAAGAGCTTTTTGGGCAGTCTGATCACGCAGCTTGGAGGCTGGAGAAACAAACAAAAATACCTACAGATCCTCTGGGTTCCAGGGGAGAAACTGAAAAACAGCTACAGCAAATGGGCAGAATATAAAGAAAGTGAAACATTTTCTCATTAAACAGTTAGAGAACAGGAAGAGTTTAGGAATCACCGTTCAGAGACTCCTGTTTAGTGACAGCAATTTATTTGACCATCTGGGCAAAGAAAGACTGCAGCAAACCACATGGAGGAAATAAAAATAGATGAACAACAAGTGGCTGATTTTGCTTGACTTGAGCCTACAACTCTACAGAGCAGGAAGCTACTTCATGTGAAAGACATTATTGATGAAGGCATTTCAGCCTCTTGCCAGTTCTTCCAACAACATACTAGATCTCCCATGCCAGCAAACCTGTCTTGAGACGTGACTCCCATGCCAAACTTGACAGAAACACCACCAAGTACAAAAGACAAATTGATGAGCCTTCTGGAAAGGGACCACCAGAGGAAGGAGCGTTTCTGTGATGTTCCACAGTAAAAGAAAACTCTTTAGGAGAAAGAATAGGAGGCTTTTTGCTGTGTTTGTTCATTATGATAAAAATCTTCCTTTTCTTGACAGAAGCAAATATTGAAATGTAGGAAAAGGCAGCCCACTGTTCAGCAGGATCTGATCACGACATCCCAGGGTCTTGGTTCCCACCTCAGGCAGACACTGAGCCTCCTCCCGTGTCCAGGGTACACTTGCTGTGTGTGACAGCAGCAGGGGATGGTGATGCCTGCCCTGGAGGTACAGCCATGAGCACCAAGCTGCCCAGATGAGGAACCCGAAAGCTGGTTGTAGTGAGGCATGGCAAGCAGAGCCATCACCCAAGGGAGCCCTGTTTCCACCAGCCCAGACTGGTGCCAGCAGATGACAGAGAAGACAGCTACAACCTGATCCATCCTTGGATGGGTCTCTATTCCCTCTGTCTGTCACTCTTCTCCTGTCTTTCTCACCAATAAATACACATATGTTGTATTCTTGGAGCTGCATTCAAACCAGAGGAAAGCCACCCGAGCCAGGGATTAGGAAGGGTGGCAGGGAAGCTTGAAACCTGCCCACATTCAGAGTTTTAGAGCCTGTCACTGCCACCTGGCTATATTTAGGAGTAGTTGAAGGAGGGTCTTTCAGAGATAAGAAAACTGTCAGGCTCTAAAGAGGCGCCCTCTTTAAGCTGCTCTAACTCCGTTTTGCATGAGTTTCAGTCAAAATTCACCTGCTCCTTCAGGCAGGGCCTCACTGACAAGGGAGCCAAGCTGACTGCTGCGTGCAGCTTGGCTCATACCCATCAGGCTGGCCTGCTGCTTGCATCCCTGCCCAGGCAGTCCTCAAGCTGCTTAACTGATCCTACTGAGCCTCCCTGCCCTGGGTTGGAATCTCAGACCCAGCTTCTGCAAAGCTGTTTGCTCACCAGGAAGGCAGTCCTAGTGCACGATGGCAACCCCCAAAAGAACTAAAAATACCCATCCTCAGGCTGTGCTCAGACAAGGTCTCTGAGAGCTTGTTACAAACAAGCCTAATCTTTCAGGCTTTGTTACCAAACTGCCTAACTGGTTGATATTTCATGCTGAAGATCTTCCATGCATGGGCAGCAGCTTCCCTCTTCTTCCATGCACGCAATTAATGACTTTGTGCAGGGTAATTATAGCTGCAGGATTCACACACCTCACTTTGTCCATCTCAGATTTAGGCCTCCCATCTCATCCAGGTCTACAGACCTACAGAAGACTACAGCACTCATCCATCCTGGGAATCATCCTAAGATTAAATTAGTCACCAGGGGGTGATTATGCCCCAGAAGGACCCTGTCCTGCTCCAAGGACTTCCTAGAGTGTCACATCTGATGTCTGACTGTGAGAGAGCTGATGTTATATGAGATGCATCTCCAGGCCTAACCTCTATCTGATCTCTCCTCCCAAAACATTTTCTCACCTTTCTCAAAACTTCTATCTGGATGAAAGCAGGAATTTAAAGAAATCAAGACCACAAATGTTTAGGCTGCCCTGACCCACTCTGGGCTTCAGACTTAATTTCCCTTTGTCTCTCTTCCATGTCTCCTTTCATACCTTGGCACAAGTTGGTGACACTTCATTGCTCAATGCCTTTTTTGTGGTCATTTTTTCCTGACAACCACATTTAGTCCTGGGGCCTTTTTCTTTATTGTCATAATAGCTTCAAGAAACATTCTGTCTGGAGAAATCAACAATGCAGAAAATAATGTATCTCTGCTGTGTCACTCCTTACTGTGAGGGTGGTGAGGCCCTGGAACAGGTTGCCAAGAGATGCCCTGGATCTGTTCAAGGCCAGGTTGGATGGGCTTTGGGCAGCCTGGTCAAGTGGAAGACATCCCTGCCCACGGCAGGGGAGTTGGAATGAGGTGACATTTCAGGTCCCTTCCAACCCAAACCATTCAATGATTCTATGATTCTCCCCCCACAGCATGCTGTCTGCAACCAAACAGCCTCTGAACTGACATCCATTTCTTCCTGTCATGTTTCAGCCATCACACACAACAGAAAAAGGGGGGGCAAATACAGTGTAAGATTAAATTGGATTTTAAAACTACAAGAATTGGCCAGAGTCTTTCAGGGAGGGTAGGACAGTTTCTGAGGGCATTAAGTGTTCAAGGAGTGTAGTTTTAGGTCTGACAGTGTACTGGGTTTTTTCTTGTGAATGACAGCCTGTAAGTTGACAGCAAAGTTCTGTCCAGCTGTGTGTTGTACTCAGATGCTGGAAACCTAGCAAAATTGATTTGACTGGATCCTTCAACATTTTTCTGTTTCTCCTCAGAAAACAATATCTAATAAAACAGCATTCTGTCTGTTCAGCCTGTCATCACCCCTGTGGCTCTGAAACCATCTGTCATGGACAGAAGCAACTGCACTTGTAAGAGAGAAGCAACAATATACAAGAGAGAAGCAACAATGTACTTTATTGATATAAAACAGTGATTTAAGAAAGTTCAATGGTAAATGCAACAGTGGTTTAACAAGATTCAATGGCAAGATTGCTTATTTACTGCCTGGAGGACAAGGGCAGACAAAACTGCCAGAGACCCTGTCATTGAGCCATGAGGTTCAGAAAGAATTTCCTTGTGTTCTAAACCCTTCTCAAAGAAAAGTGTAGATGTGAATCCAATCCTAGTCCCAGACTTGTTCCAAGGTTTATGTCTGAGGGATTATATTTGCACAATCTATCTTTTATATCACTTAGCTAACATTTCAAAGTTCAGTGTGCTATTAACCAGGCACACTACTTACCAAGGTTCTATTGCAGTGAGGAATCTCTCAGCTTCAAGGAGTAACCTTGAGAGGTGACCCTCCTCAAGGGGACATCCTGGCATGCAGCCCACCACTCCAGACAGCCCTTGGGAGCCAGGCTGCCACTGCACCCCAAAGGACAGAGAAAGCTGGGTGCAGCCATCAGAGCCCCACTGGTAGTTAGAGCTGAAGCAATGGAGGGGAGCACACCACAACAGCATCCTGTCACATGCTAGAAATGTGCTAGTGCAGCCATTCTGACAGCAAAACCACCAGAGCCACACATTTAGAAAATTCTTGAATGCTCCTGAAACCATTTCCTACTGTCCTAGAAACACTTCCCACAAGCCATGCCCAGCAGTTCAGCTGCTGCCACTAACAGGGTGAGCGAGATACCACCTAGCAGATTGAATAAGTCCCACTGTTCCACTCAGCTCTGGTTTCACAGGGCTTGCATACTGAATCAGGAAAAACCTTGTAATTTTTAATGTGATTCAATTCTATTTTATTGCAAGGAAGTGCTGCAGCAGAAGAGCAAGCTCACACACCTTCTGCTCAGATGAGCTTTTCGACTAATGCCATATGGACAAAACCATCACACAATTTCTACTCCAAAATTTTGTTAAAGTTTAGTAACTCCTCAAGGTTTACTGTGCATTCTCTTTAACCCCTGCCCATTCAGGTAGACTTTGGCAGCTGTGACTGATGGCAGAGCAGGCAGTTGCCAGATCCTGCCTGCTTGTTTGCCAGGGAGAGGAGGAAACGCCTTGGGCAGCTCTGGTGTGGACAGGTCATTAATCACATTTTGTTGAGAAGAGTGAAACACTGAAAAGAAAGGTGCTAGCAAAACAGTTGGGGAACTTCTGTCCATTCTTCTTTCCATCTCTACAGGGCAGCCTTGTACCCTCCTTACTGTGTCTCAGCTGCAGTGCAGGTGTAGGCAGCAGTGCACCATTTATTCTCCTCCTGGCCATACAGCTGTTCCCAGTATGATCTGTGGACAGCTCCTCCAAAACACATGCTAGAGTTTCAGCCTGGATCATCAGGATTCTTGGAGAGGACCAGAGTTGGTACCTGGCTGGTTTACTGAGAGCACAATTTGCCCCAGGGTCACTCTCCAGGTGATGGATAAGCATCTCCCCGTGAGGCCAGGGCAAAGGATGTTCAGTGCATCAAGAGGGAAAAGGCACCCACAGCAGGTAGGGAAATGGGAATATACATAAATCCTTTCTCTCATAACATGAAAAATAAAATAATTGTCTCAGGCCACTGAAATTGGGTTTGTTATGTGCTCTAAAGAGACTATCTTCAAGGAAATAAGAGATAATGGGTCATTGGTTGCTCTGTGCATCTGGGCATCTATCTGCCTTTCATGCCTCTCAATTATATACACCTGGATATTGTCCAGGCCATGAATACATGTTCCTGTTTGAATTTTAGGCTGCAGTGGCTACAAGTGGAGTTTTAACACACTTAGCATTTCACCAACCCTGATGTAAGCAACAAAACCATCTTCCTGTGGTTATAAGAAGCTGACCCGGATCAGTGTGTCCAGAAAGGGCAACAAAGCTGGTGAAGGGCCCAGAGCACAAGTCCTCTGAGGAGCAGCCAAGGGAGCTGGGGATGTTTAGACTGGGGAAAAGGGGACTCAGGGGAGACCTTATCATGCTACAACTCCCAGAAAGGAGATTGTAGCCAGGTGGGGGTCAGTCTCTTCTCCCGAGTAACAACTGACAGGATGAGAGGAAATGGCCTTGAGTTGCACCAGGGGAGGTTTAGATTGGATATTAGGAAAAATTTCTTCACCAAAGGAGTTGTCAGACACTGGAACACACTGCCCAGGGAAGTCTTGGATTCACTGTCCCTGGAGGTGTCCAAAAGTTGTGTGGATGTGGCACCTGGAGTTATGGTTTAGGAGCGAACGTGGAAGTGCTATGTTAGCAGTTGAACTGATGGTCTTAGGGGCCTTTTCCAACCTTAATGATTCTGTGGTTCTATAAGCAGAAAGGTGAGAATTCCAACACCTCATTAAAACTGAACTTGTCCAATTTTTTTTGGCCTACAGCCCAGACAGCAGTGTTATCCAAGGTGCCTCAGCATGCCTATTTTCAATTGCAGAGCTTCAGAATCAATGTTTCTCTCATCCTTCATCGCCTCCCATACACTACCCGCAGTGCGAGCATTCAGCAGAGATGATGTTTAGGCTGGAGGAATCCTGTGGAGGTCCTGGGAGGAAATCTCTGGTACTTCATTAACCCATGGCTTTCTGCCAGCTGATGTGGTTTTGTAATTCTACCAATTTTGGTGTCGCCACAAATGCCAGTTGCTCTTTAGCAAAGCAGTTGTGTGTGTTTGGAGTCAGCAATAAAAGATTAACACCTGGAAAGTTCTTATTTCATATTTTTATATAGATGCCAGTCAAATACATGGCAAAGATCGTTCCAATATGGCTGGTGACAATGAGTGGTGTAAAGTGTTAAGGTTGTCTGAGACAATATATATCCAAACCTAGAAGGTCTGCCTTTCTCTCTATATTTACTCTTCATTTTACTGACTTTACAGTAACAGCATGGAAGCAACCATCTGAAATTCAGCATGTCTTTTACACCACCTCAGGGAACAACCTGGAAATCTCCCTAGGATTCATCTTTACCACAAACAAACCTCAATGTCCTCTTTCTGAAATGTACATAAACATTAAAATGCTGTAAATCCCTCCAGGCTGACTATACCTCAGCTCTGCAGTCAGCAGAAGTGATTGCCCTAATTGAGCGTGTCAATTATAAGCAGTAACCCCGTTGTGGTGAGGTCAGCCTAACAGGCAGCCTTTAAAGACTTTAAATAGGGAACTTAAGAGCAGAGCACCTGGGTGGTTGGGTAATACAGCTTCCATGAAGACTGCTTTCATTAACTGATTTCTTGGCAACAGCACTGTAAGTAGCTCTAAGAAAACAAACTTCAAAAGCCTATGGTGTGATGCAAAACAAGACTGAGAGAGGTTGCATGTGAATAACTTACTTATGTCTTGTGAATTAGGCACCTATGGCATTTGTTAAATTTCATTTCCATGTGTATAACACCTGCGTGCAAAATTTGTCCAAAGAATTAATGAAGGTCTTAGTATGTTACTGCTGAAACACTGAGTGCTGCTGGAAATCCAATAAACAATGTTAGGGGTTTGAATAACACATGTACATGAAATTATGATTAAAAATAATTAAAAGAAATGGCTCATTCAGTTCTATTAAGCTATGATTGATCCTAGGAGCATCAGGGCACCTGTTCCTTACCATGCAAAGCTATCTTTCTCCAGATTGCAGTTTCACCAAATATGGATTGTTTAAGAGGCTCACAAACTCCCTTATCTCAGAAAATAAACAGAGGCTCAGGCACTTTTTCATTCACTTTATTTGGTAGTGCTGTTTACCTGTATGACTAATTACCACACTAATAACATTAGTAACTACATTTATAAAATACACCAAAGTTCCAGACTCAGACCATTTTTAATAGATTTTATTCATCACAAGTATCTTCATTTCTCGTCCACAGTTTATACTTCATTTTTGCCACATGTTTCAAAGGGTAAAAAGGAAGCTCATGGAGGTCTGAATGGCAACTTCTTTTTACAATTGGAAACTACCATCCCATTACATACTCACATCATAAAAAGTGATGTTTACCACAGTGAACATTATATTTCATATTAATTTTTTAACACATACAAGAATGACCTATTTTTTTCTTGTTCAGTTCCCTCCCTAATTCACGTTATGCTACTTTCTAGTCTCAGCAATATCAATAAAAAGTGTCTTGTAAAATAAATCTGGACTATAGATACATGCTGAACAAGATACATGCTGGAATTTTCCTCCAAAATGAACTTTGCTTGAAAAATGTCAGTTTGTTGGAAGTTGATGGGGAAGCAGGCATCCAAGGTCCACGGCAGAAGGGTTTGCCACCACCAGGCTCACTGATTCTTGGTACCATCACCCCAGGCTTTAAGATCTGGGTATCCTGCCCTGGGGCACCATGTTCTCTGGGTCTGTGGATGAATTACCTGCAGGCCAAGGTCAACACAAGAGTCAAGGCGTTAGGGAATTTGAGGGAATGGGAGAATGCTTTGTGTAATATGGGGGGAGGAAGTGAAATATTTCAGTCTTCTTACAGTAATATTTTTAAGTGTTTCTAGTCCTGAAATTCTTCATTTGCTTTCATTTCACAATTAAATTAATTCTTTTTCTTTTGTTGTGACCAAACCCAGGATTTACCCCTAGTTCTGCATTCCAGCAGTCTCTTGCAGAGGCCCCTGTGTTACAATAGAGGAACTGGGGTTGTGATGATGTTAGCCATCCTCTGCCCCAGGATGTGGCTTTGTAAGACCCCCCAAACAGTGACCCTTTCACAGGAGGCAGTGGAGAGGCTGCCTGACAAAGGACTTCATGGTTTGGTCTCAGGGCTCTGAGACACTCTAGCAAATGGTGAACTGGCAGAGTTCATTTGGTGCAAGAACCTTCTGCTCGCTGCCGAATGCTGGGGCAGCCAGGTTTCCACCTTTGCCTGCACATGGGTACTTGCAAACAGACCTGCTCACTGAGCCCCAGCTCCAGGGGTGCCCCCTGAAGCACCAGCTTGGCGGCTGCCACCTGCAGCGAGGAAGGGGAGCCTTTGTCACCCGGCTCCCAGGCCCAGGGCTCCTGTCCCCTCGCCCCGTGCGCAGCTCCGCTTAAGGACAGAGAACCTGGGCAGTGGGAACTAGTTTTTAAGGGAGAGTTTGATTTGAAAACACCCCCAAGCCTCTGTCCTCACTTGAAATTTAACACAAGGTATTATTTCATCATGTTTGCAAATGTGGATTGCGTCCTTGAGAGAAAGGAGCTTTTGATATGGAACAGAAATGTCAGGATTTTAACTCAATTCATGGTATTCATCTAGTAAATGTCATTCTTGCCCCATATGCATTGTATCTTTATTTTCATATTGTTCAAACCTTAGATGAAATAATCTCATTATTTTGACTTCTTGTGTCGATTAGCTGATGAAAAATTATTTTTGAGAATTTCAGATTACAAATCCTACCTACAGATCAAATTTTTCACTTTTCGTGACAAATGGAAATACATATAATGAAGTGCCTTAGAATATTGGTCAGAGGCTTGCTTTAAGCTAAGCACAAAGTGAACATTTTTGTGTTTGCTGGCAGTAAACCAACTTCTCTCTTTTCTCTGTTTTGCACAGTCCTACTAAGCCAATCCTCACTAGAATGAGCACAAAACAAATGAATAACAGCTTTTGTACATCAACATTAAAATGGGAAGAAGCTTGGGAAAGGGCCTCCAACAGAGAAGAATGCTGACGAGTGCAAAAATGCCTGATGGATAAGCACCACCTTCTAAACATAGATCAGCCAGACATGGAAGTGATTTCAGAAGAGAAATGCAATCATGGATTACACACCAGCTCATTAGAAACTGTTGCTGAATTCAGCATCCAGAAGACATGCATGAAAAGTCACATTTGGGGAATAAATTAAAAGGGGTGTAGTTGTTGCTAGAAAAACATATGTAATATATATGCATTGAAGAGGTTTGTAAATGTCATTTTTTTTATTCGGACGGAAAGCAAAAAGCTTTAAAACCTTTCACAGTAGAGAGGCAGTTAACTTCAGACTATTCCTATCCCAGTAGCCAAGAAGCTGTTAGGACATCTCTCTTAAATTAGCATTTATAGATTCTGAATGTTTCCATCACCTAGTGGAAAAAGCATAACTTTTACTGCTACATTGCTGCACTTCATTTACTTCACTGTATAATAAGTTGACTAAAACTGTAAAGCTTCTCAATTTTTACTGCATATGTGTTCCAATTAATATGTCTGTAACAAACTTAAGACTCAAAAATTATTTCTGACCTATATTCTAGTTCTATGAAGCATATATACTATAAGGTATGTCTGACTGAATATCATAATGCTATAATTTCCCAAGATGCATAGAATTGTTTGTATTTGAAGTGACAAAATAAAAACCCTGGATTTCTTTTTTAATAGAAGAAAGCAATTTACCCCTTAATTGTAACCCACTGCTGCTCACTTCAAGGGTGTTTCTTTTCCCTGTTCTGCCATACAACTGTGGAGTGACACTCTCTGGCCCATGCTAATGCCAATCAGACAGGGTGATCTAATAAGACCTTCTGGCCTTAAGTTTAAACTCAATACAACTCAGCAAACCCCTGAGTTTAAACTCAATACAAAAATTAACAGACTAGTAAGCAAATACATCTTGCACATAGCCACGTGAGGGCTGGATGTAAATAGCACAGGGGCGCTGTGAGGAAGTCATTCCCTCCCCAGGTCCCAAGGGGCACACTCAGTTCCAGAAGCCACTGGGAAATAAAACAGGAGTAGGCACAGAAGGAGCTCCTAGTGAAGGCCTGGATGCAAAGCACCAGGCACAGAGCAGCAGAGGGAGGCAGGGACTCCCCTCTGCTCCTCTCTAACCCTCCAGCAAGGCACACGTCTGTCCTGGCTCGGGACTGGCCACGAGCACATCGCTCCCCACGTGCCTCTGGGTTCTCCTGTGTATCACAGATCAATCCAGTGCAAAATGAGCACTCCAGTGCTGATTCCTTCAGGACCTTTAAAGCCTGTTCCTTCATTCTTTGGCTTTCAGGGGAAATGGCCAAAATAATAATTAATTGCTAGTGTTGATCCCAAATAATGCAAAATGCTGAAGACATGAGGAAAACATGAGTTAAAACTGTTTTTTAACTACTGACTGCACAACAAAAATTATTCCAGAATTTAGTGCATGAATCTCAAAAAAATTTATTTTACTTTTGAAAGAAGAATTATCTTTAAGCAAACTGCCAATAAACAAATACAGGGAATTAGATAACTTTTCTATCTAACTACCAGGGTACCAATGTGGCACTGACTTCACTTGGATGTCAGACAAGAAAATTTATGTGTGAATCTGGGCAGCATTTTAAAAAAATAACTTTTTTAATCTGAAACTGTGCTTGTGACTGGATGTAGAAAATTCTTCTGACTTCTAAAGGACCAGGACTAGCTGGTCAAAAACCCCACCCAAATCAGTCAACCACCATAAACATCTTCCCCATACCTGCTCTTGACCTGAAGGGGATGGAAGGTAAAAACCAAGTAGTTCACACACGAGGCAGCATGAACTCATTTAAGGGCCCACTTCAGACAGGTTTTTTAATCTCTGGTTAGTCCAACCAGTGTCAGCTGGAAAATGCACATCCTCAGGGGCCAGATGCATTCAGGAGTCCCTGTTAAGTGGTGTCTCAGTGAAGCCCATCCTCATTCTTTACTCTTGTTGGCTCACAACCACACCCACACCTCAAAGCCTGTGAAAGGGTTTGTTATCTGGATGTGCTCTCATATCACCATCTTCATTTGCTCCTTGAGTTTACCTCTATCCCACATTACTGCAGTCATGGCACTTTTGCTGTGACAGAAATCACCAAAACAGGGTTTTTCTGTATTATATTGTTTAGCATCATGGTGATGTTGTAATGTAAAAGCCCTTTCTAAATACACAGAAACATTGCAAAAGAAGTGCCATCACAAGGCATCACAACCCTGCCAGGGCAGCTCAGTGAATATGTACAATTTGTACACAGTCAGAAGGGAGAGACATACCAAGATGTACATCATTAAATGTTGACTCAGTAAGAATAGTATGTCTTATCTTTTTAAATGTTATCACCTTCCCATCCCACTCCATTGTAACTTGTCAATTGTAATTTCTTTTTAAGTCAAAAAACTGTAAAGAAAACTGTTGAAATACCTGATTTTCTGTAAAAGTAATAATAACAATAATTTTTGTTACTTCAAAGTATGCTTGGTATTAAAGTACCTAATAAAGTTCAACAAAGACTTTTGTAGCATACTAAAATAAAGTGTGATAGTGCTTTCCTCCAGCTCATCTGTGGTAAAGGCAGCTGTTGTTGGGATCACTGCTCTCCTAAACACAAGCCTGGACACCTCCTCCATGTCTGTGTCTACAGAGGTCCCTCAGGCATGTCAAGTCCAGGCAAAACCAGATCCCTTAACGAGTGTAGGGATTTGTATCATGGGTCAAATTTCTAGGAGAACCTTGTTGGTAAGTCATCTCCACCCTCTGGTACCTGGCTGCATATCCATATATGGGCAACAATATAAAGTTCCTAATTACTCTGTTTGCTATAAAACTTGGTTTATGGTAAGAGAAAGAAGAGTGTAAATTATTTATAAGTTAATTATGGTTAAATAGAGAACTGCCAGGTTTGTAGCATGTTGTTGATTTTTAGGGGCAATGTATTTCAGTTATTTATAAATAGATTGGAAATCCCAAACAAGTGATTTGGATGACACAGTAAAGCTCAGAAGTTGATCACCCCCTAATTTCACCACGTGAAGGTACACTGGAGCCATCAGGGGCTGTCACATCATTCCAGTTAGCACCAACAGGAGGTAAGTACTTCCTTGTCAAAGAGATGCTGGATTTGCCTCCATGCTGATACTGCTGATGCAGCAGTATCTGAATTTGGAGATGATCTAGAAATTATTGTGACTGGGGTCTAATTATGCCCAAACTTCCAGGCTCTGACACATCTCAATCAGAATAATGGATCAGCTTCCCTCACACTATCCATCTTTCCCTGTTCTAGGGAGGAAAATGTAATGCTGGGCCCAGCAGCTTTCTGTCTGTTTTCACTGCTAGTCTGATATCCTTCAAACACTTAAAAGTTTTAGTAGTTTCATCTTATTCTCTGAGAATTTGAAATGGAGTAAGATCTAGACAGTTTAAAGCAAATAAAAAACCTACCCCAGATTTGTCCTAACTAGTTTGCACATTGAAAAGACAGCCATATGCTGAAATAGGTTCTGAGGCAGTGCTAGAAAGGAACACTTTTTTCCCCATGTACCGAAGATTTACACATTTCTCCTTCCCAAGGAGCTGTGTACAGAATGGAATGGCTCAGCCTGCTGTTGGAGTAGCTGGCAATACATGCACACATGTCCTACATTAATAATTTGAGTAGAGACTTTCACAGAGGGCCTGGAATTCTGCAGAAAGTAGAATATGTAGTTTAAAAATCCATTCTCTTCCCTTTAGATCAAATATCATTTGTGTCGTGATGCTGAAAACACAAAGCCAAAGCTTGCAGCAATCCAACACTGATGTGATGCTTTCTATTACCCATCTGTCTCTCTTAAATTTTTGCTAAGTGTTACTTAACGCTGCCTTCTGAAATGTCTTTTTCATTTTAAAAAGTAAAGTGATATATCCTTCCTTTCTTCCAGATAGTCTCATAACCCCATGGAGGGGGTGGGGGGAGATGAGGAGGGCAGTTACACAGCCTTTCCACTTCACAAAGTGACGAGAGAAGTATTGCCTCTGCAAGAGGAAAATCTCCAGGGAAAAAAGTATGAGCAGACACATTATGCTCATCAACTCCCAAGAGGAGATGTGGCCCCTAATTGCCTATGAGACACTACAAAGCTCTTCTCCTTTTGAAACAGCTCCAAAAGTTGCTGCAAAGCGCTTCCTGAGATCACCAGTGTGAGACCAGCCTCCAAGGTTGAGCATCAGCTCAGTCACCTGGGAAAACAGCTTGGAAGTGAAAATGCTCTAAAAAGCTAGGAACTGGGGCTGAATTAACCTCCACAAACCAATTTTAAATTGGAATAACAACATGATTTATTACTCCTGATTTTTTCAAGTGCAAGGTAGCTTTATATTAGCCTAGTATAGCTGATAGGATTATTAATAAGCAAAATTATATATTATTGTTAGTAATTTCTTAGGGGAAAAGTGAAATAGAGATATGCTAGAATGAAGTCTCCTTGACATGATTACCACATATTTTTTAAAGTATTCCCACAGTTTAACACCAGAAGGTGCTCCAGATCATCAGCTACGTTACCAATTACACAGACTCAGGATTCCCCTGTCAGATCCCAGCACAGGAAGGTAGGAATTTTGCTCTGCCATAGCAAAAACCAGGAACTTCATCACTTTGAAAACTCTCAAGGATGGCTTTCACACAAGATATCAGGCAAGACTCTGGGATGTCAGCACAAATGTCAGGCTTACAGGTATGTAATTAGCACCTTGATTCTCCTTTATATAACTTTAAGCCAACACAATACAATATTAGTAAGAAGATAGAGGCTCAGTCTGAAAAACAAAATTAGGTATCCTCTCCCTTTGCTTCAATTTTTTTCCATTAAAGAAATGAAATTCTGGAATATCCTGGAACACTGGAATATTCTGAGGGTCTACTAAGTGCCTGCTGTATTTGTTGAGTTTCTCAAATGGCAACAGAAAGTAATGTAAAATATTATGCTCCTGAGGCCATGAGCTGAGATGGTTGGTGACGGAGCTTTCTAGAAGAGCTTTTAGGTGATAAGCTACTATATGTGTCATCAAGAAAGGAGCTGTTTTAGTCAGCCTAGCTGAATTTATGTATGCTTGAGAAGGAAAAGGAATAAAATAATTCAGAAAGAAATTCAGGCTTAATACATGCCATCACTGTTTGGGGGGAGGGGGTAATTTTTATTTTATATGTTTTAATATAATATGAAAATCCTCATTTATAGGTTTCTATTTATTTTGCTTTAAGTAATGTGAAAGTTCTTCACCCACAAGGTACCTTGGGGATGCTGAAAGCAGCGGAGAGGCTTTCCTGGAGCAGCAGCAGGCTCGATGGGTGCTGTCCTTATCTGTGCTGCCATCTAACGGCGCAGCTGCATCTGCGCGCGTCGTCCTGGGGAGTTCGTTACTCAAAGGCAGCTTCGCATTTCCTCCATCGAGATCAAGGGAACAAAACCAGCGCACGCCTTACCTCCCGTGCCTCCCAGAAACGGGGCAAAATCCAAGAGATGAAACCATCACCATATTAACTTGCACTGCATAAAGTCTGATAGGAAGTTTGAGAACTTCCACGTTTTTGTTTGACTTTCTCAAGACTGAGGAGAATAAGCTTTATCTCTGTAAATGGGGATGAGAACTTTGCTTAACATTTTAAAAGCATTTTCCAGACCTATTGAGCACAACATTTCCCAGGGACAGACTTCTGCTTTTCCCAGGTATGACAGACACTAATTTCTATTTACCCCCTCAAATAACCATATAATTATAGAATGGTTTGGGTTCAAAGGGACCTTAAAGATCAACCAGTTCCAGCCCTCTGCCATGGGCAGGGACACCATCCATTAGACCAGGTTGCTGAAAGCCCATCCAACCTGGCCTTGAACACTTCCAGGGATGGAGCATCTACAGCATCTCTGCACTAGTTTTAAACCTTTATAACTTGTCCTGTCACGAGGACCCTGCACTTGGCCCTGTTGAAACTCATGAGATTGCCATGAGCCCACTTCTGGAGCTTGTCCATGTCCCTCCCCATGACATCCCATCCCTCAGACATGCCACTCAGCTTGGTGTTGTCTGCAGACCCACTCTCAGCTCCAGCACACACCAGGAAGGCTGCAAGTGATCAAAGCTATGAGTGGTGTTTGGGAGCATGGAAGGGAGGGATAGAACAGCAGAAGTAGAAGGCACCAGAATAAATAGGAAAGTAACTACCTAAGTCAGACCCAGGAGACAACCATAACTGGTCAGCATTCCTCCAAATTGCTCTAGTTGAAAAAGCAGAGGTTGAGGAGGCTACTAAAATAATGACTCTGAGATGATACTGAATGTGGCATTCATGAGCTATGATCATGCAATAGGGAACTATAAGCATCTTCAAAGGTGACAGGACATAGAAAATTGATGGTCCCTAAAGGAACAGCACATCAGATTTAGGTCATCCTAGATAGCATTTGCTCTGAGAAATGCTAAAAGGGTGACATCTGATTATGGATTACCAGCTGAGGGCTGGGAGCAGCTAAATCCCCTAATCCCAGAGGAAGACTGCAGGGGCTCGAGAACCCATTAATACATTGATCAGGAGAAAAAGCAGGCTGTGAGGGTGTAGTGAGACCCTGGCTGTGGCAGGAATACCAATAACAACAAACTCTTCCTGCCTGGTAAAGCTGTGCAGCCTCCCAGAGAGATGTCCTGAGGTCCTAACCACTCCCAAAGGAGCTGGAGAACAGGAACCAGAGGCAGGGCCATCATACACAGGCACAGCCTGAGGAAGGAAATGGCTGGGGATACAGCAAAGCCCAGAGAAGTAAACTGGAAAAAGTTCAAAGCCACCACTAGATTTGGGGCAGGATTTTTGGCAGAGAAGCCCCCAAAGCAATAAGAAAGCATCACCACACACATATATTTCATTCATTTCATACTGAGGCACCTGGTAGTCGTCTCAGAGGCCTTGGACAATGGGCCTTCAAAATGAATTTGTTAAATAGCATGGCATTGCATGTATGTGAGCACACTTACTAATAACCCTGCCTGCTGCTTTTGCAGAACAAGAGTCACTGCTTGGCGTTGAGCTCTGAGGAACCACAGCAGGTGATACTCAGATTTCCCAGTCATTTCTGGACTCTGCTTCTGTACTCACAGGGAGAGCTGTCACCAAATTAAACATATATTGTATATATGCTATATATAATTATATATTCTTTATATATTCCTTCTCTTTTTCGCTGCTTCTCTACCCTTACAGGCTCCTTCAAAGTGGAAAAGCAAAATACATATATATCTGTATTCAGAGTTCTTAAAAAACTCAGAAACACATCACATTTTACTATTTTTCAGTAGCATGTATTTTTTTTTTCCTTTTTACAAGAATTACAGAGGATGAAGAACGTCTGCTGAACTTTTACAGACCGGAAAGTGCAGGGAAGAATCTCAGAACCTGAGATCCATGCCTGGGAAGCACAGAGTCACAGTACTGCAGGAATATTCATGTTTGAGCAGCTTTGGGTGGCCTCTAGTGCAACCTCCTGCTCCATGGGGTCAGGGCATTATCCATTCAGGTCCCATAAACATCAGCACTGAAAAGCACATGGTGTTTCTGGGCAGGCTGCTCCAATGCTTAATTAATCTCACAAATGCATCAATAATTAAGTAAATATCAACAGGGAGACGCTGACACATGATATCAGAGCAGCTGCTACGTGTGTGACTACACTCTTAAAGGGTACCATTCCCATCTTCTTACACTATGTTTTTAACTCATAGGCACATGCACAGAGGTCAGATTTTAATGTATTAATAGTGCTAACTTGTCATTGGTATTGAATTATTTTCTTGCTGTAGTTGGAAGGGATGTATTTCACCTAAGCTTAACCATTCCACCTCTAAGAGGTAAAGCCAGAAAGCTTTATTACTGTGTTGAGAAGTAATAACGCCATATAGACCAACAGAGAAATTATTGGTGTGTAACCCTCACATTTGCAGCTGTGTTTTCTCCAGAATTCCCCAGCTAGAAAAAATCAGGTTGAGTTAACATGGCACCCAGACCTGTGCCTGCAACCTGGACAGTACATTAAACAACTCTGCCAGCACACAGTACCTCTGCTCCATGTTGTATAAAAACACCAGGTTTTGTGAAAATTGTTTGCACTGCTGGGGTAGATTGGAAGATTTGCAGCAGGTTGTCACTGAAAACTGGAACACATTGTTATGCAAAGGTACTGCTGAAACCCAGAAGGAAGTGAAAGAAGCTAAGCCCAAGTTCCTTGTGCTGGTACAACTTGGTGGATGCAGGAGCACACAGGCTGGCTGGCAGTGTAGAAGACCAGTGTTAGTCAGTGGTGTTTGTTTCCAGACTGTGAATTCTGTTCATCTAGGACCCTTGTCTGCTAGTGGGAGAAGTCTTTCCAGACACTGGGAAAATACTAAAAATCTGGAGACAACTGTGCGGTGTTACATCATCACAACCTCTGATTCTAATTGGACTTAAATAATCGCTTGAAGGTAATGAGTCTTCTTCCCCATTTCTGTGAATTTTCTCTTCCCACCATCTCCCCTCTACTTTCTATTGCTAATTACCCTATTTTTTTTTAATTGAGTGTTTGTAATAACTAGTGTTAATCTGAAAACCCAAATAATTTATCCTGGACTTCTCAATAAAGAGATATGGGTGCATTATGTTTGTTTTACTTTGTTGGGTTTTTTGTGGTTTTGGTTTGTTCGTTCATCTTGTTGGTTTTTGTTTTTCCTTTTCTTAAGGTGACTTCTGAGCACTCACAGTCATGGTGAAATGCAAGAATTCATGGACATCACATATTGTAAAGTTTTTTAGCCCAGAAGGCAAACAAAAAGTACTCAAAGCTCAACTGCATTTAAGCCTCATTATTTTTAAGCCGATCTCATGCTACTTTGTAGTCTAATTCACTGTATTTTAATGCCAAGTACTGCAGTAACTGGCTAGAAAGAGCACTCTTCCAGGGGTGTGGAAAAGAATATGCCAGCCAGATGTCGTCCCAGGCCAGAAAATGACGCAGGCAGCACACAGCAGGGAAAACAGGCTCCAGGTCTGAGCTGCCTGGTGCAGTGCCTGCTGGGCATTGTGCCAGAAAACAACAGCCTGAAGCAGTTTTCCCAGTTCTCACTCCTGTTCCCTCCTTTTTTCAGCATGTTTATATGTTAGGATTTTACAGATGAAGTTTTGACACACAGTCCAGCACTCACCTTCTTGTCTTTCCTTTGTCTTCTCTCTCCCAGATGCCAGATGGTTAGTCCCTTTTTAAGCAAAGAGATTTATTTAATACAACAGGAAGTAAAGGGAAATTACTTTCCAGAAGGACAAGGGAGGAGAAATATTTATGAAGACACATTATTCCAGAGCCCTAGTACAGCCCAGACCAAGATGAATATTTTGCATACCATGTTGTTAGGTGAGAAGCTCAGTGATACCTCCAAGGCCCCAAAGTTAAGGGAAGATCCAGTCAAAGACACTGATATGCTGCAGTTTTGTAAAGGTTTTGGGGTCATCACAGAAGGACGAGACAGCGAATCAGCAGTGTTTGAGCACCACAACCCAGGATTTCACTGCCTCAGTTAAGGACCAATTGTGCTACTAGAAAAGCTACGTACTTGGTATGCTACCGCTGCGAGAGATCAGTAGGATCCTTTTCTTGGGGACTGCTCAGAAAGTTTAACTAGGAGATCAGCAGATACATTGCTCAAACCAGGTGCAATATCTGTCCAGCCCCATGGTTTGGTGATCCTGGTTCTTTCTTGTGGCATGGATTAGTCCACTCGGTGTCCAGGCCAGCTCCATCAGAACTACCAATTGTCCCAGTATCCCAGTTATGCCCTCTTTACCAGACAGAAGCAGAAATTTGTCTGCTGGTTCAAAGTCTTCATCAGCTTCATCAAAGCATGAGCCTCAGCCACATTTCTACCTTGGCTATCCAACATGCTAAAATCCCAGATGAATCACTGAGAATCTGGTGCCATGGCTGGCTTATGTCAATCTAAGCATGAGCTGCTGTCAAGAGGAGCAGCCCTGCCTGCCCCTGCCTGCTCCCATCACCTCTCCAGTACCAATACTGGTGCCTGTCTACGTGCACAGTCAGCTTCACCACTGAGCTGGTTCAACCCACTCTATGGCCACATGATTATCAGTGCCAAAATGCATTGAGGAGCTTGGGGACTGAAAGGGAAGCCTGTAGTGGATTGACATATTTTGTTCAAGCGCCCTACAAGATAACTGTGTGTGCAGAGTTAAGGCTGGTACATCCTGATCCCATTGGTTACACTGTGCATAGTCTGGACAACCCACTCAGCACTTGCACAGGTGGTCCAAAACACCTCATGTCAGACATGAAGGACACTTGCTGTGAAGTCCATCTCTGTGTGACAACTGAGACCACTGAATGTGCAGAGACCATACTGGACAAGTCTGACCGCTCAGCAGGATGCACTGGATGTGCCCATGGCTCCCAAGACACAGCAGGATCTCTCATCCATCTATGGGAATGGCGGCTCCTCCTAGGACAACACCACCTCCACTCATGTTTCTGCCTGCAGCATCCCAAATTTCCTACCTCTAGTTGACTGTCCATTCTCAGGATTGTCCTGAAAGCAACTGCTGCGCCATCAGGTGAGTCAGACACAAATGAGTCACCTGATGGCACAGCAGGTGTAAATGCTACCTGAGACAGGGAAGGGAAATGACTTTGACTGCAGAGGTTTTTAATCTGACAACAAAGCCTTCCATACATCTAGAAGTTGAAGCTACTCAAGTAAATATGACAAAAATGTGTAAGTAGGAAGGTCATTCATTGTTAGTACATAGCAAGCTGCCTCCGTTTCGAGTTTTGAATCAAGATTTTCAGCAAAGCAATATTTGGCCTTGATGGAGGCATTTCTGAGTGCAGTGGTATGTGTACAGAGACTGTGTATGACAGCATGTAAAACCCAGACAGCCCTGAAAGACAGGCTTGAGCAAATCTTCCTGCTGTTATTCACAGAGCAATTGCCCCTAATTCTTCCCTGCACCTCCCTGCCAGGACTTGGAGAGACTATCATGGGGCTCACAGAAGGGAGTTTGCCACTTACATTTAAAAAGCATGATTGTTAGAAACTGGCAATTAGGATGAGTATACAGGGTCATCTAGTGACTCCTCTGAGAGCACTAACATCAGCAGAGAAGTTGGGAAGGAGGGGAAGAGTCGCAAAAGAGTTAGGAGGGAGAAGAGGAGTCGTGACTTGGGAAAAGCAACTTAAACTGAAGGAAGGGGACTTACTTGATTTAATTTACCAGAGCTCTCCAGACAGCTCACAAAGCAGCCTGGCTTCCAACTGATGCAATATATGTTATGCAAATGCACTATAATTAACATTATTTAAATGGAAAGGAAGTATATCCAAGATTCATTAGACTTATAAGGAAAAAAAAATTAGAATAATATTCCTGAGCAAAGATAGAATTGTGGATTCAGAGCTGATGTTTGCCATGGCAAGTTACTTATGTATAGATGCTAGTGGAATTACTTGAAGGAGGCAGGAGAAGCAAACAACCTTCGGCCAAATGTAAAGCACATGCACTGCACTGAGCACTATGCTTCCCTCAATGTGTTCTGCATTCCCTCAGTTTCCATTTTATCAAAGCTTGATTGAACTCAAGGCTCACAAGAAACATGGGATTGAGTCCCAGAAAAAAGGATATTTTCCCCTTGTTTTCCTGCACTGTATACGAACAGGAGCAGTGAAAACAATGAAAACCAAGCTGCACCCTTTTGCTCTGCACAACTTCCTGAAATTTCTTCTGAGCCAGATAAACCAGGCTACAGAAAAACACAGGTCAAGGTTAAAATGGCATCTGCTAGGATGCTGTGGAATTTGGGAACAGACATATTTTCACACCATCTGCTCCTTTACGATAAATTACTTCGTGATCTGGGTCTTACAATAAGACGTAATGGGAAAATTTAAGATGAATATCCTTCCAGCCTTCACTAATCTCACCAGAGAAGCAACAGAAGTCTTGTTTTAAACTAAGGAAGGACAAAGAGCGCTAAAAGCTGCATGGGAAATGGCCCAGAACTGCAGAGGATTTGGACGAGAAGCTTTCAGGGCTGCAGGCAGAGGAGGCCCGGCTGGGGAGGGCAGAAGCAGCCGCTTTGTCACTGCCCTGGGGCAGCAGCTGACCTTCACCCAGAGCAGCACATGTGGCAGCGCCGCCAGACCGGCCCACCCGCTCGGATTAACCAGCTCAAACCGCGCGTTGGGGATAAACCGCAGGAACTTTCCTGGAGGGGATTAGCGAGCGCCTGCAGTGCCTGTCCCGACCTGAACGCAGATCTGAGGGCATCCCCGGCATCGAAGCTGCGGAGAACAGCTGAGGAGGGCTCACGTCTTCGGCAGGCACCGACCGAAAACGTGGCAGACAGAATGGCACTCTGCGGAGAACAGTGCCAGCTGGAGGCTTTCATTGCCCTCCCATCACAGCCTGAGGTCACCACGCTGCTGCCGCTCGCTTCTCTGGTTGCCCGCTGAAGGAACAAAACCAGGGAGCTTTGTCATCGGATGGGAGGAAGGCCCACACTCTGTCAAGGCAGCAAAAGGACAACCACTGACAGAGACCCAGAGGGAGCCGTGACATCCCAGAGATGATGTCTGCCCACAGCACAAGAAGAGCCCGAATCTGTTTCCATTTAAACCAGTTTTACAGTCTGGACTGGACTGGGACTCAAATGCATTTTATGTGGCCTACACAACCCGCTCTGCCCTGCAGGAGATGACAGAGAAGCCATGAGTGATTTGCAGCCTCAGAGCGACTGCAGATGCCCAAAGACCAGGGCAAAGCCTGCTCACTTCTTTCTTTCTGTGTCTCTTCCCATGGCTGGCTGGATCACTTGGTGGTTTCTATGTTCCTTCCCTGCCTTGAGGCAACGTCAGCTTCCCCATACAGGCTGAACAGGCTTCACACACTTTCTCTAGAGTCTGGAGCAGCTTTACGAACCTTGGAGCTGTGCAAAGGTACAGGCAATGTCCTGCTGGCTGCTGCCACCACCCAGGATGCAGGGTGACGGTCTCTGAAGCCAATCAAGTGGAAGGTGGTGGTGGCAACCTTCAGAAGGAAGCCTGGGGAAGGGGATAACCTACTTGCTGCCAAACATTGCGGCATCTCTGTGGTTTTTTTTCTCTGTTTTCTCATGTTTCCTGCTTGTGTCCTGCTGCCACCAGTCTGTGAAATTCTACAAATTAAAAGTTGGCCTTTTTTTCAGGTGAACTTGGGGAGTTAGGAACACAGCTCCCAAGAGCATAATTTGGTCAGCCCAGAACTGTACCTGCGGACTGATGACCACTGTGCATGCACACTCATGAACTTTGCAGCCTGCTGGCACATTGCTCCTCTGTAGCTTTGGGACAGGAATACATTAGTGCACACCAAAAACACCCAGCATTAAAGGAAAGCTGTGCAACAGAGGGATGTTGCACTGAAAGTAATGTCTGGGGTCATCCAAGGAAGACAGACAGGATGGAGGGCAGGTAGAGCATGTATAGCGTATTCCTTATTATGCTCTTGTGATGCTCAGCAATGTACAAAGGTACCAAGCCAATGCCAGATTCAGACTGTCTCACCAGGATCTAACACGTTACAAACCACAAGGTAAAAAAATAAAACACAATGGCCTCACCTTCTTGATAAAAATATGGGAGTGGTTTCTTTACATCTCATCCATCCTTAAGGAAAGAGATACATGGTCTGGGGCAGCAGAACTGGAAACTGTTCCATAGGAAGTAATATAATCCAAAGTCCTGTGTATTTTGAAGCTGCTCAGCCCTGCCCCCTCATAAAGCAGGTATTTCAGTATGTGGCACTTGCGTTAATTGAATGCCCTCTTAAAAGCAAATGAAGAAAGCCACACTAAAGTCTTTTGAGGCTCCAGATAAGATCTGCAGCTGGTATAAATAAGCAAAATGTCACTAAGGCCAGAGGAATCGCTCTGTTCCTCCCTCTGCTGCCTCTGCAATCCCTGAACTTGACCCTACATTTCCATGCTCCTACAGGGAGCAGAGCACGAAGCAGGCTGCCGCAATCGCTGCTCCCTGCCCTCGCAGCCCTGGCCCTTCCCCAGGGACACAGCGTGTCAGGGAGGGGAAAAGCCAGGGAGTGTCTGGCCAGGCCGGGAAGGGAGGCCTGAGTTCCTGTCATTTCCTCTGTGATTATTTCAAGATTTTTCAGTAAAAGTCTTTACAGGATGGGTTGGGCTGTTTTATCAGAGCCAGATTTTGGCAGGCTAGTTCCCAGGGAGGTCCTTTCCACCGCGCAGCCTGCAGACCTTCCTTACCTCTCCAAACCCAGCACAGCCCAGCCTGACCGAGGGGCGGATTCAGGCCTGCTGAGGGAGACCCAGCAGGGCCCGCCAGCCCTCCCTGCAGGAGGACGGCCTTTTGATTTCATTTAAGAAATAGCACTTAGACCGTGGCTGGTGGCAGGCAGCCCCGATGGTACTAACATAAATCTCCAAGTCACTTTCTTCACGAGGGCAAGGTTAATCCTTCATAAGCAAGAACACTTGAAACTTTGCAACCAGACTTTGCTTTCCCAATCAGTCTCTTTTTGGCCTCCCATTTTAAGCAGAACAAGAGCTAGCAAAGTGAGCAGGAAACAGCAGCTCCTTCCTGCCACACAGCCCCGGCCATGCTCGCAGGGAGCCTGCCTGCCCTGGGGCCGGGCTTGGGCAAGGGCCAGCGCTGAGCAGCATCCCCTCTGAACTGGAAACTACAATGGTGTGGGTTCCAAGGGACTGCTAAAGGTCATCTAGTCCCACCTACTGGCACTGTCCTGCTGCCATTAAAGCTAAGTAAAAGACCGAGAGAGAAAGATTATCCCAGATGAATCCCAGTAAACAGCAGCAGAACAGTAGTTCTGTGGCAAATGTGATAAGGATTTTTTGTTTAATCATTTCTAAATTCTCTACACTTCACATATGTGTTCCTATTGCCTCCAGTGATAGGTGAAGGGGTGATGGTTTTAAACTAAAAGGGGGTAGATTTAAGCTAGATATAAGGAAGAAATTTTTTACAGTCAGGGTGGTGAAACACCGGCACAGGTTGCCCAGAGAAGTTGTGGATACTCCATCCTGGGAAGCGTTCAAGGCCAGGTTGGATGGGTTTCTAAGCAACCTGGTCTAGTGGAAGGTGTCCCTATCCACAGCAAGGGGGTTGGAAATAGATGCCTTTTAAGATCCCTTCCAACCCAAACCATTCTTTGATTCTATGAGACAGCTTCTGTTAGGGGAAGGGAAGGTGCTGTGCCAAAGATGGACTACAACAGAGAGCATTTATTTAATGAGAAATATACTAGTAAAGAAATTAAATCAGGAGGGTACCAACTATTTTCAAACAGAAAAAAAAATTACTAAGAGAACTCAAAACACACTGGATTAGAGGGTTTAGTCAGCATGAGGGAGGAAGGATGGAGGGATGACAGAATTACAGGAATATAGTGCCAAAAAGTTTTTTAACATCCACATTAGTTTTATTGTGCACATGCATCAAAAGTCCCTATGAAGATATGTAAAACCATGTGTCCTGATTGAAGAGAGCAAAGTTGACCTACATCCCTTCCCCTTCTCCATGGGCTAGGGTTTGGTGTCCCACAGCTACATTATACTGCTTTGCTGGATGCTCTTTATCTTGGCTCTTACAAAGCCCATGTGGGAGAGCACTACCAGGCCCTTTGGTATTTTCTGGGCTTTCCCCTGCCCAAGGGTGCACTGTTTGTGAGGATGCCAGAACTCCTTCTCTTGTTCTGTCCATAATACACTACCTGAAGGGTCTGGCTCTCTGCCTGGGCAGCTGCAAAGAATTAGCCCAGCTGAGGTTCAGCACACAGGGAGGGGGTGCAGACAAGACTTCTTTTTAGCTATTCAGTCCACTCAACCTTCAAGAAACCTTGGAATTAAAAATCCTAAGTGCAAGTGTTGAAATTAACTGTAAGGTCAGTGCTGCCTGTGGCAATCTTGGTTTCACTGATGCAGATTAGCATCACTTCAAAACTGCCTTGAGAAGGCCTATTTTTTATTTTTGCCTTGCATCCCATCCTTGGGATGTCTTTGGTGGCTCATATTAACTTATATGATTTCTTTTTGCCTTGCATCCCATCCTTGGGATGTCTTTGGTGGTTCATATTAACTTATATGATTTCCTAAGAGTTATTGTGTCTTTTTTCATTACAAAGAACTTTAGGTATTCTTGCCAAGGGGTAACCTGTTTGTTTCAGATGGCTTTGCTGATTCCCAGCATCAGTTTTTCCCAACATCAAGCTGAACAAGCTTTTGTGTGCAAAATTTTCCTTTCAACTTCTTTTTCTGGCTGTACTGGTACTCACAGATTTTAAGTATTTGTTTGGACTAAAGCATTTTAGAAAGTACATTTCCCATTCATCCTCAGTTCATTGGTCTTAATTTTTCACAGTGCTTCCAAAAGTTGTAACAATTTAATATTGGCCTTGAGAACTTCTGAAGTGCCCAAATGCTCAGGATTTCCAGACAAAAAAAAAAAAAAGAAGAAAGACCATATATAAATCACTCCCTGCTGAAAAGAGAGACTTTCTAAATAAGTTCTATAGCACTATTCTTAAAATCGTACCTAAAAAGGGTCTCAAAAGTACCACAGGCCACTCTCTTTCCCAAAACAAGGTCAGCTATGCACTTTAGATATGTTAACCTCTTAGCCAGTTCCTGCAAGGATAATTACTTGCTGATGACCAAGTCAGAAAGTATTTCTCCCTGGACAAAACAGTAGATTATTTTTTTCATGCCCTGTTGTTGCTTATTTTTAGTAGTTCTCATGTTTCATTTTCAGAGCTGACAGGAATTGATTTGAGGTGAACTGGATTATTCCTGCATACAGAAGGGCTCAATTTCATGTCTGGCAGGAAGCGATATAAACTGGAAAAGGAAACCTACTTGCAAATGGAGGGAAATACAACCTTTGCTACTTCTTCCACTGTTTTCGTCAATATTGATTACCAAGGACACCTCCATCTTTTTGCTAGTCTTCTAGGACTGATGCACAAATCTGCCCCGTGATTTGTCCCTTTGCCAGCATCTGTTTACTCAGGGCACTCTTGTTCCCCTCCTGGGGTCTTCTCAGAGCTAATACCAATACAAACCAGGCTCTGAGGATCATCACCATTATTAACACCAAAGAAAAAAAGCAAGATGTATTAGTGAACAAGATGGGGAGAAGTGCATGTCCTTGTACTGTCATGGAGAAAGTCTTTGTAGTGTTCTCACTCCTACTTGTCATTCTCCTGGTGAATTCATCCAGCCTGACACAAATAATCTACAAACAGCAAACAAACCCTTTCTAGTAGTCTGTCGCTTTACAGGAAATAAACAATGGCACAATTACTCACTAATATCTCATAGAAGTCATGCTAATTGCTTCTGCTGAAGCTCCAGGCTTCCTTATCAAACCTGCCAGGCTGAAGTAGCTGAAAGTCTATAAACTAGTAAATAATTAACTTTGAAGATTTCCTTCTTGCATCTCCTGGTGCCTCTTTTGCCTGCAACAGTGAATGGCAGAGCAACAATTCACAGGATTTCTGTGGAGAGCCTGTCTGTTCTTTGCGCCACCTTGATGTGTGATTTAAATCAATTGAACACTTCCAAAGAAATTAAGCATGTAAAAAATAATCAAGAGAGCAGGTTCTGGACATGCTGGGGACACTCCTCCACCCAGCTCCTGCCATGGCAGGAGTGAGGGCTGCCAGGGCGAGGGGGCAGTACCAGACCCCCAACCCCATTTCTCCGGGTAGGTTTGTTTGTAACATATCTGCATCCTTATTCTTCTTGGCAGGAAGATGCCAAGGGCTGACATTTGGGCCAGAGCTCCTGTCTGAAGCAATGACTCCTCTCTGATCCATTGCAGTTGAGTCTCCTTCCTGAGAAATATCTGCCTTCTCCTCCTCTCTGTGGTTTAATTAAAGCATTTTAGCAATTTCTGCTCAGCAGTTTCACCCTGCAGGAACTCTTGTCAGCTCCAAGATTTTGCCTTGGGAGTGCAGCCATTTTGGGTGTTTGCATGGGCATCAGGGCCTACCCCTCATTTACTTTTACCAGCTCAAACATGCTTTAACCCACAAAAACTCCTTAATGAAGCTGCACATTCTTAGCAAACCCAGCTCCATCAAGACTATACTGGTACTTTATCATTCCAACCATCTTGTTTTCTGATAGGGCCCCAGTGCAAGCATGTTTGTTTACACAAGGGATGCTGGTGCTCTGCAAATTTCTTAGTCCTGACTCAAAAGAGCCACTGCAAAGGTACAGCAGTGGGAGGTAGAAGGGATTTTGTTCCTGGCAAACAGCTCCTGTGCTTATGCAGTCATAGGCACTGCAGCCTTTCCCATCCTGCCAACATGTGTGGGTCAGTAGTGATGGGATCATCACAGAGAATAATGCTAAAATATGCTTCATGAGTGACCTTTATCAATGATTGACACATGGTCCACAGCTGGTCCCCAGCAGCACAGACACAGGAGCAAGTCTCCACATAAGGTCCTACTCCTTTTGGAAAGGTCTCCCTTCCCTCCCAGAAGCTGATCTGTAGCTGGGGCCTCTGGCAGGAAACCAACAGCACAGGGTAACTCTAATGTATTTGGGTATTGATACCACTCCAGCAATGACCACCCTGCTTCCAAACATATCCATTTGCTACCAAACTACTCAAAATTTGGAGCAGGAGACACTCTCCTGCTGTGCAGCAGCAGAGAATCCATGAACACCAAGGAGATCTGAATCCCCTGGGGCAGGAGAAAAGCCAAAGCAGCTGCAATGCCTGTCCCTCTAAAGTTTCACCCACACTCCAGTTCCGTGTATATAAATTAAAATTAACTTATTAACGTAAATTAAACTTGTCTGAAACCATTCTCTGGCAGAGAATGGCCCATACCCTTATTACTGAAGTCTCAGTCTCGAAAGCAGCATGACTTCACCTAGGCTACCCACTGGACAGGGTGCTTGGCATATGCTAATTCCCTAATTTTAGCTCAGCCTCATCTGGGTGACCATTTTTGCCTCAGGCCAAAAGCAGGCTAGGAATGAACCACTGTACTGGTGTAGATGGTTTAGCTCCCTGCCACACAAAAATTCCCTGATGGTACTTAGTTTGACACAATACATTTTTCTCAACCCAATTTATCTCCCTACTGGACCGTGACACCTAGAGAGATGACATTTGATCCTGAATTCAGTGACACTCTTAACAGACTGTTCTTAATGAAGAGAAGGCATTTCTATGGATGTATGTTCTTTGTGGATTTCTCAGTTCAACCCTGGTCTTAAAAGATCCAATTTAATCAATCCATATGATCAAACTTTCCTTCCCCTAAGATACTGCTTTACATATAAAACAGCCCACTTGGTGCTCTCCATATTTGGGACAGAAGAAGCTTGCAACTGACCTATAAAGCATGTTATAAACTTACACCTTTTTGGGTTCTCCAGAAACCAGTCCCTTGGAGTGCAGACCTGCCACAATAGATGTGAGAATAGCCTGTGATGGATGCCCTGTGTTCCCCTGGGCTCTGCTCCATCCCGTAGGCAGCTCCCCCTGCGACTTTGCTTGCAGAAGAGGGAGTATCAATGCCACAGAAAGCTGTTACCCATTAGTAAAGGCTGCTTTTAACTGAGGCATGAGAAATCATTTCAAGTCACAAGTGTTGATCACTGGATCTTCTAGCAAAATCCTCTGAATGAGCTATTCCTAGTTTGTTTCAAATGGTAGTACAGACTTTCAAAGCACTGAATGCTGAGAAACTAAAATACTTAAGTGTAACTATGGGTTGCATTATTAAATATATTGATATTTAATCAGTTATTATAAATCTCAGAAGAAGTGCTTTAAAAACCTGAAAATAAAAAAAAATAGACAAAGAATGTAAGAAGGGCTGTCTTCACTATTTTGTGTACAGCATACTTTAATACTAAGAAGATGCTGCTGAATCAGTATAAACATGCTTTCTGTATACTAGTGATTAGACAGGTATAAAGATGAAGGGAATTAATGTCACCAAAACAGCACAAGTTCTCCCTTTTCTCCACAGAGCTTTCTGTCCCCTGTGCTAACTGGGCTTCGCAAAGGGCTGAGATACTTTGCTGGTAAGCTTCTGAGGGAATTTATTTTAATAAACAAGTTTAATTTTTAATAAGGATGGTAAGAAGTTTGGTAAATGTTGTGGGCAGGCAAAGTGATGGCATGAAATCTGAGAAAAAAAATATACATGTATATATGTATATATACATCAAATACCCTCTGGTACTACAGAGGGAGGAGAGGAATCATTTTCAGTAGTATTTGGGCAAAACCCCCAATTATTAAGAAAAGCACCAAATGACTAACAAATGGCTCACTCCCTTGGCATGATGTTGGTAGATTTCCTACTGTTATTTGTAGTTGTGTTCTGGTCTGGTTATGACACGTTGTCAGTAAAGTGGTTTGAAAAGTGTTAGCCTGGGGTCCAATAGTTCTTTTGTGTTATTCAGCATCCTAAAAAATACACATTATTTTTTTTAATTTCTTCACATACCTCAAAATTCAGCCACCTGCTTTCTTCATGCAGTCCCCCATCATCACCACAGTCCCTACAATTTGGCTTACTAGCACTAGTGGAATTCAGTTTATAGGTTTCTTTCTCTGCTAGCTACTAGGTCCTGTCTCTTCCTGGCTGCTTGCTCCAGGAAGGGCCTCTTCCTTCTCCTGGCTGGTAACAGGAACCTTGTGAAACACAGACTTTATCTTGTTTTGTCTTGCAAATTCACAACCAAAGAAGCAAGTTTCGGCACACTTTGTTTGGCTTGCATTTCTACAAGTGGTCAACTACTTTAGAATCTATTTTTGTGACTCAATTTTTTAAAGGAATTAGGTGCTTACAGAATTTTTAGAATCTATTTTTGTGACTAAATTTTTTTAAGGAATTGGGTGTTTACACAGTTTTTAGGATCTGTGGCCTTCATCCAAAATAAAAGAGCAGCTGTTTTGGCATTGGGACACCCAATGTGCTTAAGAAGACTTATTAAAGAGCAATGATATGTTTTGCTTCATCTTAAAAAGCATAGTAAGGTATTTATATGAGAATTAATTATTGATTAAAACAGAGATAAATATAGGAAATTTTATGTTAAAGTAAAATATTATACAAAGAACTTTACCCAAACAGAATATAGAGAAAGAGCACCAGAGCTGCACCTAGATCCAGTTAGGGGAACTGGGTGCTTTGACCTGCATGGTACCTGGCCAAAGCATATCTTGGTGGCCAACATGCCTAGGCTTCCTTCCCTGGGGAGCCAGGAGAGATGGAGGGGAACATTTAGAGTATAGGCATCTAATTTACTGAGTGAAATACTTGAACCAGAAGATGAGAAGTGCTTAGTAGCACCTGGATGTATCTTGGTACAACAGGTGAATAAACACAGTGAAATTGAAAGCAAGCCAATTTCAAATGGCAGATTTGTAAGAGCAGAGGAAGGTGACACCTTAAACCAAGCTATAAAATACCTGTCAATAGGTATTGTGGAGAGTTAGGTTCCAAAGCATCACTGGACAGTTAAAAGGGTAATGAGGATGTTTGACATTTTCTTGACAGGACTGAGGTATAAACCATAATGCTTCAGAGCCCCGTCCCTCAAATGTTCAGAGGTAGAATTCAAGAATATTTTATACTTGTCCTCTGAGGAGCTTCTTAAACCTTCTGCTGAAGCAGCTGGCACTGGCTGCCCTAAAAACAAAATACTGCAATCCATGCACTGGGTTGGATTTCAATCTCCATTTGAGGTTACATGAACTGCTGTGAATTGACTGACCAACTCCTGATCCAATATTTAAGTTAAACAGTATTCTAGATAAAAAGGCAGGAAGAACAGCCTCTTTTCTGTAAGAGTGGTGCACTACAGCATCAGGGGATATCACCCAGCTAGATACAGATGTGAGATACAGAAGTGGGAACCTTGTGTTTTTATCTGCACAAAGCTGATCTAGCCCAATCCATCTTCGAATGACAAAAGGCCTATTTGCTCTGCTACAGTAAGAGCAAACAGGATTCATGGATTGACTGTTTAATTAAGCATCATGGCTTCAAATAACTACTTTTCTGTGTTTGGGAATCAGTTTCAAGGGCATTTAGCAATTGGCAAAGTCACAGAAGAGAAGGAGCTCAGTCCAAAAGCAGGGAAGGCAGTATCTTTCTGTTGTCAGTAGATGAACAAAGAAAATGTTGATAGAAGGCAATGACACACTGTCCTGAAAATGCAGATGAGTTTATATCATATTTGGCTATGGAAAGTGCAGTGGTGTTATCAGGACCACTTGGCACTACCATTTCAGAAATTTAGGTGAATTAAGGCCATGTAGCCACAGAGAGGAAAGGCCAGGGCAAAATGTATTGAAATAAAGTATGTCTAGTAGATTGTGGGTAATTTCAGCTGAGTCACTTGGACAATAATGGAGTAAATCCCAGCATTGTGAAGAGCAATCCCACCTACATATTTTGGAACTATTCCAGTTTGTTTAGCACTTTCCACAAGGCATTTAGCAGGGATGCCCTTGCAACATTTTGCTACATGAATCTTCTGCTTGTGCGTTTCAGTCAGTTCCCAGAACATAAATCTTAAGTCTCAGATGTTACATTTATGCTACAGTTTGTTTCCTTGGGGTTTTCATGCAAGATTTAATAATTACAGTGATATTTAACACTGCAAAAATCTCTGAGTCTTTGGGAGAAATTCAAGTCTTTACAGCTTGTCACATGGAATCATATTACTTCTACGGTTTATAAATTTACTTGCTCTAACTTCTAGTTCTACTGCCCAGAGAGTAAAATATTAGGGTTAATTTAAAACTTTTGCTTTACTGCATGCTAACTTGTACCATTTGAGAAGGTCTAGCATGTGTTGTTGGTTGATGAGTTCTGCCATAATTTAGCTCCCTATTGTACATCTGACCTTTTTAATCAGTATGTCTTGTTTACATTCTGTTGGAGAACAGTTCTCATGTGAAGCCTTTATAACTCAATTGTCTGTCAGATGAGATTCATTTGATCCTCATCTTGGAAACAGAACCTCCACATAAATTAGATCTACTTGGATACTAATGAAATTATAGTAAATGTTGGCATGCAGTTTCTCTTATTTTCTTTGTAATGATAAATGTCATAGAAAAATAAGTTTTTACTTAATTGCTCGCACTCATAGTTGACTAGAGTAAGAGAAAGAGCCTTTTTAGTTTTTTTTCCAGCAAGCAGTTAGAAATCCAAACCTGTGTTACAAAGTTTGAGGTAGTTCTAGCTCACCTAATCTCGCAGTATGTGAAATATTTTCTATCTCTTCTGTCCAGTATGACAAGAAAAAGTTGTAACTGTTTAGTAGATTTAGTATTTCCATCTTTGTTGAATTTAAACTCTCCTTAAATCCTGTTACTGAATGCAGTGTTGTGTCAGTGCTGTTCAATAAAAGAGGTCACAGTACTGAGCAGTTTTGGTGGAGCTTAGACAGCAAATTATTACCTACATCTGAACCTTCAGCTGCTCTGAAGCACAGGGACACTACATTTTATGATGTTTTATTTCCCAGGGTCATGATTTGATGAAGTTGAAGCTGGAGCAGAGCCTTCTGGAACATACCTACAGACTTAAAGCAAGGACCTTATTCAGTACAGTACACAAGTGCACCCTTACCACCCCAGTGATGGGAGACGCCATCACCTGCATGCAACTACCTGCTGTAAATCTGATCAGTGCTGAGCTTTAAAGGACACCCCACCCCATGAGTGTTCTGGTCTTCAGTGCTGTTTGTAGGAACCGGCTTTAATCCAACCACAAGTATTGTGCCCAATGGGCCAAATGACAGGGAAACCAGCAAGGAGGGACAGAGAACAAGACAGAGGTCTGCAGGCTGGTATTGCCACCAGAGTTACCACATCATCAAACTGAAGGATAACTTCTGCTCTGCCAAATTATCCCCTGAAGCATCTAAGGCATGAGACACTCTGTGATCCCCCCTCCACAAACAGCATGGACATCTTGCTAATGGTAGTTTCCCTGTATCCCTGTATCCCTCTGGGGCTGGAGTATTTAATATTTCAGTGTGGGAATGCTTCAGCTTTCCTTTTGCTCCATCTGATGGTATTTTATATGGAAAGGGTTTGAAAAGGATTTTCCTTCTAACCATATTGAACAGTTCAGGGTGAGGGAGGGGTGGAGAAAATGTAAGAAACAACCAGAAATGTTTCTCATAGGATTTCTTACTTTCATCCTACTTTAAGGTCTCCATAATAAATAATTCTTGAATCCAACCATGCCAGGGTGTTTCAAAAGGACAAGCTGATTTTTTTCTTATGCAATAGCAATTGAACACACTTTTTTGAATACACTTAATCAATGCATGCTGATATCTTACCATATGCATCAATCAAGTATTCCCCAAGGTATAGATGTCAGAGCCAGGAAAGAAGAATGTGCCTTTGCAGTCACACACAACCAGAGAATCCCTCTGGGTTTGTGCCTCACTCTGAAGCACATGTTGAAAGTATTACTGTAAGACAGATGATCCTGGGAAGTCAATAAGCATCCTACGGGTACATGGCAACAGATGCATTTTTTTAATACCAACTTAAGAGTTTGAATGAATCCACGCTAAAAAGTTCAAATGTTTGCTAGACTGGAGCAATCTAGCAGGTGAACAAGGACAGGACACTTCAATTTCTGCAGTTTACCCTGTCCTGGAGGAAACAGGTTAATATACCACTGGCTTCCTTGGACTTCACTGATCCCAAAAGACCTCTTTCACCTTCATTGGTGAAGGGCTAGCAAAGGAAGACATAAACTTCTACATCTGGCTGCACAGTGGGATACTTTAATTAATCTGCTTCATCACCCTCTTCTATGCAGAGGAGTGTTCACAATGCCAGCACAGGGACTCACAAACTCCATGTGTCACTGTATTTATCTTGTTTAGGAGATTGAAAAGCTGGCAGCAAATAAACCAGATACTCCAGACATTCAATAATTTCCTGTCCCACATGAAAAGTCAGCTTTCAGGTCTTGACTCCAGACTGCTTCTCCTACATAATGGTTGCCAATTTGGCTTCTTGGTAGCAGGTACCTGTTGAGATGGCACTTTTTCTTTTCCTGTCCATTGCCATATGCAGTGTACTTCCATGAATGCTAGCCATTTCAAACCAGGTTTAAAACTGGTTTGTGCTGCCAGAATCAAGCAAAACTTGTTTACAGGAGTTTCAGAAGATTTGGCCCAAGTATCTTCAGAACTGGGCCACTCCCTGCAACAATCATCTTCAAAAGCAAAATACTTTTAATTAAAAAAAAAAGCTAGGATATAATGTCTATAGAATAAGTAAACCTTGATAGCAGTGCTATTTATAAGGCTGATGTCTTAGAAGGGAAAAAGCTTCTCACAAAACTTTTCTGTCAGAAACATTCATGTCTTTTCTTTTTCCCAGAGGGGTGACTTGCAGTGCAAACCTGTATAGTTCAGGAGACTCAGATGCTCGGGGACTCACTCGTGATAGCAGCTCAAGCTCCAGATAAGCTCATGGGAATTACCAGGCTGTGAGTTCTGCTACGCTCTGCTTCCTTTTTCTAATCATTTCCCCAATCTTAAAATTACAGGTCAGTTGACTGCTGCCAGACTCATCTTGTGTTATTTCTGAAAGCTTTTATTTGTTAACAAACCACCAGTGAATAGCAACCACTGCCTGCTTTAATAGGCCTCAATGTATTTCATTCCTGATGAAATAGGATGATTAGGAACTTCTGCAACTCTCAGAACTGAGAGAACAACTAACCTTTATTTACTTCATAGATCCTGACAATTACTGGTGCAGTTACGCTAGAAAGTTCGTCAGAGGCCTTAATTAGGCTTGCTTACAGCTGTGCATCCTCATCCCCATGAGAACAATCTGCCCACAACTCTGTCACCCCAGGCTCTGAGGACTGATGAGTTTTCACAAGCAAATTAATTCCTGAGCAAGAAACCTCCAGGAGAAGGTGTTTCTGGGAAAGCTGCACTAGGGACATTATTCTCCACTGCAGAGCTGAGTCACTTGCCTCAACACGTCAGTGGAGGAGTTGTTTGACTGGAGACTCCCTCTCATCAATGACATCGAAGGATAATTCTCCACACACCTCAGGTGTGAAACTTTATAGCTCTGCATGGTTCTCTGTATTTCTACAACCCTTCTCTTGTAGCCAATACCTCTCTGTCCAGAACTTGTAAACCTACCATAACAAAGCACAGAGAGAAGTGGGATATGGTGACCTGATTTGCACAGCAGCTTCAGCTAAATGACAAGCTTCATGTCCTGTCCTGGAGTAAGTTGCTACTGCTCCTGCCCAGGATGATGATCTGTAAGAGCAGCTCTTTCAGCTGTGTAAGAAACAATCCCAGTGCAGTGAAAGCCTGTGTGAAAATGGAACCAACAATGTTATGAGAAAGAATAAAAATACAAGCCACAGAGAGAGCAGGCAAGTAACAATAGAGGTGGGGCTGACACACTGACAGGTAAGAGGGCAAATTATCTGAATCACAACTGAGGCAAAAATCTCCCTTTGGCAGCCTCCCCTAAGGAGCTATCTATATTGCTGGTGTATCTCTATACCAGCAATCCCTGTACCAGTTTACCCACAGGCCTCATCTAGAAAATGCTGCCTTAGAGTTCTCTCTGCATAGGGTAAGAAAAAATATACAATCACATTTACATCCAAAAGCTTATGAGCTTCAGAGCTGTCCCCCAAATCCTTGTAGGATACAAGTTCCTTTCTTGGTCTTACTCCAGCTGCTAAACCAGAATAACTCATGGGTAGAGAGGACTGGAAAAATAAAAGCAGACTACTTAATGGGCATTGCACTCAAATCAGCTCTGTTCTATACATTCCTTGTGTTGTGATAGCAGACTGTATAACTGACCTGCTGCACAGATGAAAAGATATGTAAAAATGGACAATATTCTACAACCAGTCAGTCATACAACCATAGCAAAACCCATGTCTCCTTCTACTGCTGTTTTCATGATCTCAAAGGCTGTCAGACTGTGAAAAGCATAAGACATCACACATGCCTTTGATCAGCTGATGAAGACAGGGCAGTGAGCCTGACAGCTTCACTGAGGCTAAACTGAAGCACAGTGAAGTTCCTTTATGGAGGAAGATGGTTGGACACAGCAAAAATCACTGCTCAAGTACACCACGTGGAACATAAATTGGCAATAGAAAGAGAAGCTTGAAGACAACTGGTTGAGCTACATGAGCCTGTGTGAAAGAATCAGCAGGCCAGCAGACAGAGTAAGCAACTTTAATTTTGATCATGAAGGAAGCAGGGGCTCTTTGAAACATAACCTTAGCTAGAAATGAAAGGCTGGGCACGGCCACTAAGAAAAGTACTAATTTTGGTGTGCTACATTCATAGATACTGCACTAAAGATGTATGAATTTATCAAAGGGTATATTCTCCTCCTCAAACAACCTGGGTAACTGTTCAGGCCAGGAGAAAGCACTGTGTGACACATATGCTGAAACACTGCAAATGCTAGCACAGAAAAACAGCCCTTCCCTGATTATCAGACATTATCAGACCTAAAAATTATATCACAAACTCCTCTACAGGTACTAAATGGCCTGTAAAATCAAGATAAGGTATTTTCCTAAAATACAAACTGCAGTTGAAAGGGAAATTACTGGCTTCATGAAGAAGTTAGTGAAGATTCTACAGATTATACTGTTTGGGAAGTAAGAATAAAATCATACTTGCACCTCCTGATCTTAACATTTATGATCAAAGTAGGCATCTTGTCAGAACAAATATTTTGTTTACACCTTTAGTTTTTCTTGGAGAAAATATGCATAAAACCCAGTTTATCTACACTGTGCCTAAGGGGCTGTTTTGCAAAAGACATGAACAGGAAGAGATGCATCCTCTCCCAAGCATGGCATGGGAGAAGAGAGCTTAAAAGCAGAGGAGTTACTGATACAGTTACGGGGAGTACAAGCCTAATTTGACAATCCAGTTAAAAAAGATGAAGTAATTAGTTAATACTTCATACCTCATACAAAGTTATTAACACAGTTTTGGGGGGGGGATTTGGGTTTTGTTGCTTTTGTTTGGTTGGGTTTTTTTTTTTTTTGTTTTGGGTTGGGATGTTTTGGTTTTGGGTTGGGTTTTTTTTTTTGGGGGGGGGGGGGTGTTGGTTTTGGGTTTGTTTGAGGGATTTTTTGTTTATTCCCTTTTCATTACCTTGCTTGTATGTGCTTGTGAATGGCTTTCTGTTGGGCTACCTGCCCTAGAGTTCAATAATCTCATTACCTTGCCAGCGTTGCATCCATATGGATCAGGACATAGCTTCACAGTCATGATTTAAAACAGAAGCAATTCTGAAGGGGATGCCCATACCTACTCCATCCATTCCCAGCCACAATTACTTATTTCCTTCCATCTGCACTAGTCTGCAGACACTATACAACTACAGATCCAGCTGTAAAATAACAAACCCTGCAAATAAAGAGATTCCTTTTCAACCAGAACAGAGAAGAACCACACAAGCTCCAGAGTCAGTACAACACTAGTCATGTGTGCCTGTATGGTGGGGAAATGATGGGCAGGAAATGTAGAGATATTAGATGCTGCAGACAGATTGTGCATATAAAAAGCAATATACAGGAGAGGAAACAGTGCATGGAAGAAATCAGCTTTCCAGAGACTGCATGGCAGCCACAGTAAGTGTAAAATAAACAAGAGACATTCCTTTGCACAGCTGGTTAATTTCTAAGATTTCATACAATCAATTAACAACCTCCACATTCTTTGCCTCAAGAAAAATTCAAGAGGTTTTTTATTTCATCTTTTCTCTAAGCAGTAGAAAAGAAATTATCAATTTGCAGTGCCAACAAGCAGAGTCTTTATCGTTAATGTACAAGAGAGTACTTGCATGGTTGGGTGAGAGACTGTCTTACACATTACAGCTCTGCTCCTACAACACTTGGAGGTAGTCCTGGACCTCTGTATGTGTATGGTTTATATATATTGCCTGACTGAGCTCTAGGAACTCTGATTTGCTCATTAATCTTTAATGAATAGTCCAACTTGCCAGAGTACTTAGCAGGCCAAATTCCATCTTGTTTTCTATTTCATTATAGTGTAAAAATTCTTGGGAGTCACCAGAGGGCATCATTACAGAGTGCTGTTTAAGTTCCCTATAAATAATGCTGTAAGAATGTAGATTTTGGGAAAAATGCCTGCTTAATAGTCATGGGAGTCCTTAGAGACACTGTGGCATTCACAGGACAAGGGAGTATTTCTGTTTGCCCTTTCCTTAGGCTCAGCACAGTACCACACATACTCTGCATTGCTGCAGATACTTCAAAGAAAAATTCCATTGAAAATAGTTTAGCTTAATTACAAGCAGATCCAAATCAGAGAATTAGTAATGGAGTAATTAAAAATGTGTGTTTCATTTTCAGCCATCTCTTCCTTTCCCCATCTTCCTCATACATCTTCTTTTAGCTGAATTCATTGTGATGAATGTAAGAGATTATGACAACCTAAAAGAAATCAGAATCTTACATACCTTATTGAGATTTTATTTCCATTCAACATTTATTTTTTTCTTCTTGATTGTGGCTTTGCCTCACAATGCGTTTCATCAGCAAAGAAAAACCATTTACCTTCCTTTACCCAAAGGGACTTAAAAATGAGGAGTCTCCTATCAGCAGCATACAGCCTCCTAGCTCTCCTTGCCAGCAGGGAGTCTGTGCAGCTAATTCCCACACCTCTTCATGAGCTATTGCTGCCAGACCTGCAGCTATGTTAAGAATAAAGCAGTTCCTTTCCAAATACATGTTTTCAAGGACTTGTATATTTTTGTACAGTATCAGACTTTACATTATGACATCCTTTCCACTGATTATTGATAGATTCATTTGAACTCTATTCATGCTTATCTGGAAATAAAATCTTGCACGCAAGGACAGAATGTGGCAATAGTCAGAGCTCAAAGTTGGCTCCTGGACACATCTAGGAAAGTGGAATTAAACAACTCATTTTTTTAAAAGGCAGGAGTTAACTGCTGCAATACTGAATAAGGATTGCTGCAAGCCAGCAGCTCTGCTACACACACTCTTGCCTGCCCCCTGCCTCCTTCCTGTAAATGCAAGATGCTACTTTTCAGTTATGTCATAAATTGTGTAATACTAAACTTTTACATTCACAACATCCTTGTTGCACTGATGAATTTGGTCCATTGCACTGACCATCTTGTCTCCTACATCATTCTATATTTTAGGGAAAAGCATATATACACACCTCCTGTGAAACAGCAGAATAGGATGTGAAGCAGCAATTTGAAATCAGTCTTTTACAAAGTGTTGCTCTTGTACTTCAGCAATGTCAGTTCTTGTACATGCTCAGTGCACACATTTGAATCCACAGACTTTTCAGGCCTATGGCTTATATGAGCTTTTCTTTGTTTTATCAAAGCACTACTGTCACCTGTATAGCTGACAGTCTTCTGCAAATTGTTGCTCCATTATTCATTGAGCAGTAATTCAGATGCTTAGAAAAACTATGAAGATGACTTACTCCCAAGATGCTGGATTTGTTTGAGCCTTTTTCCCCCCCTTTCTCATATTTTGCTTCATCTTATTGGGCAATTGAGAACAAAATCTGTGAATGATCTTTCCTCAGCAGTTATATCAGACCTGGCACTGTAAAATTTTTAAACACTGACGTAAAGCTGTGCAGCCACAAGGAACCTTCTGTTGATATTTTAAGGTATTTAGGAAGACAATTTAGGAAGGTATTTAGGGTATTTAGGAAGACAATAATGACCACACACTTCTCTAATTATCAATGACAACATTCTGCTCTCAGGAATGGCTGATTTTGCTTAGGAGATTTGTCTCTGAATTTATTTACAGTAGCTATTTTGCTATGCAAACCACACAAGTGAAGCCCTGTGCCTTTTGAAGAGCTTCACACAGTTACTTCACAAAATACCCAGAAAAACTATTGAAGATTTTATTTTTTTTTTTGTCTTTTGGAAGATATGTCTAAGTCTCTTTTTCTGTTCAAAGCTTCATTCTGAATGGCGACACTGTATAGCTAGAGTGAAATTTGCAGACCCATCAACAAGTAAGTACTACACATCAGAACCACGCTAGATCATGATTAGATGCCAAAGTGCAAACTTACCCCCCAAACTAAACTAAAACCAAGGCTGAAGCTTGGCTCAGCCTCTGCTCCCGGGAAGCTGCTCATGTTACACTGCTCCCAGAGAAACAGCACAAGAGGGCGCCTAATGCCTCCAACATCTCGAGTCCAAGTCCACAGACTGTCTTTTCTGCAATAATATGTCATATTTCCAGCAGCATCACAAAAGCCCTGAGCAATGCCATAGCTACATATGGTTTAGCTTCAGTTTTGCTACCCTCCTGAAAGCATTTAATATTTTCATCATCTATTAAACAAAGACTGGATTCTCTATTAACAATTTCAAAGTCTGTATTACTTTTTTTTTTTTTGGGTGGGGCGGAGGGTGTGAGGGGGATGGAAATCCTGCCACTGGTGAGATTTTAATGTTAGGAAGCAAAAGGAACATCTCCAGACAACAAGACAAAAGCCAAAGAGGCAAAATAATTTTATGTCAAATTTATTCTGGCAACCACCCAAACACGGACTTTGGCAGATTGCTTCTTGGTTATAACAGAAGCCACTTCCTCTGCAGCAACAGGCATATCAACACCATTGTCTGCTTCCTGGGGATGGGCTTAGGGTGTTTCAAGTTGCACAATGTTCTTATGTGGAGCTGAGGGACTGAAAAACAGAGCCACAACCCCCCCGCCAGTGCCACCGTGGGGAATTCTCCCATGCACACCTTGTTAGGAAACAAACTGGGGTATTTTTTCTCCTTGCCCTGGCTCCAAGCACTCTGACAGCTCCATGCAGCAGTGGGGAGGGAGGCTCTGCCCAGGGCTTCTCCACAGCTGCAGATGACTCATGCTGGAAGAGCCCCTTTGAGCCAGATTTAAGTTTTCCCAAGTTCATTTTAACACACTGATTTCTACCACTTTAAAGCTCCCTGCATAATTGCAGCTTGCACAGCACAACCTGGCCTGTGCACAGGTACAGACCTCACCAGGCAGCAGGCCCAGGCTGCTCCCCAGGGTTGCAGGAGCACCTGCTCCCACTCTTGAAGCCACATTCCTCCCTCTCCCACAGCAACAGCCCCAAGGACAAACTGCTTGATCCATGCTGCCTTCTTGGGACAGGCAGGAGAACCAGAGAAACAAACCCTGCTGCTCTATGAAAGAGCACTGGGCAAATAGGACTTTCTCAGTGCTTTCCTCCCACGAGCAGGGCTGTCTGGCCAGAGGAGCATGATGTGTTTGAAGCCCTCATTCCTGCTTTTCACTGTGTTGTTTGCTTAGGGAAAGCATATTCCCTATCCCTGCCTTCTCTTCCACAGCTCCACACAGGCCCTGCAGGCACACACAGAGCTGTGCAGGCTCCAGGTGCTCGCCCCTATTAGGTGAACACAGATGTTCCTGTAAGTAGCTTCCTACCAAAGATGACATGACATGGCACTTCTCCTGCTGCCTCTTCCTCCTGCTCTGCCACCCACTTCCATCCAGGGGAGGCTCAAAAAAGGGATCTTCCATTTGGAGTTTAGCCATCAGAGCAGGAGCAAGGTCTTCTTGTAGGGGCACGAGAAAGCTTTTCTTGCAGGAGTTGGGGCAGAGCCCCCCACTGTGCTCCTCCCCAGTGGTGTGTGAGAATGACATCATTATACCAATAAACGAGACAGGAAGTGCAACCAAGCAGAAAAACCACAGAAAGCGTCTGTGAAGTTCTGCCAAGAATGCTAACAATGGCGCTAACCAGAAAACAAGAAAAGGGTTTGGTTCGCCTAATTTCTTCCAGTTTTAGTAATCTCTAGTGTCACTTGTAACAGTAGATAGTAAAAAGCCAGGTCCTTGGAAAGACACTGCTTAGGGCCTTTTTTTCTTTTTTTCCACAGCGATGGTGACCTTCTACTGTCTTACCCCAGTCCACAAATTTCACAGTACTTTGGCACCAGTCTAAAGATCCAGATAAACTGGCTGGGATTTTTAAATCTCCCCCTTTTTTTTTCTTCCCCCATGTTATAGTTGGCAATAGCACATTACCAACTGTCTTGGCAAGGCATTCCTTTATCTGTCTTTCTACTACGTGGATTTCTTTATTTTCCAGAACACTGCAGCTGCCCAGGTCTGAGCTAATGCTTCTTTAGAGTCATTTCCTCTTGTAATGTGAACACACAGGCCCATTTAAACCTGATGTATCAAGCAGCTCTCCCTCCATCAGTCCTAGAAATCTCTAACCAGATCCTGGAAGCTCACAGTCAGCTGTGTCCCCTACCTACCTTTTTGTCAAGCAGCTGACCAACAGTGACAGTGCTCAGGAGACAGGTGGCACCTCGCAGCAGGGAAGCAAAGCCTTCAACAACCATGGCTATCCAGACAGTTACAGATGTGGGCATAACTTACAGACTTCAGGACTTCATGAAACCATAAAGCCAATCTGATTGCCAACTGCTGCCAAACCAGGAGATTGCCCCTCCTGCTTCCATTGCACTGGCACCTACTTGACTGTGTAACAAGTCATTCAAAGAGCTGCATGGGCATTGATCAAACACTGCAAGGAAAGTGAGGTTTCCCCTGCTGACCCAGCTCACTGCAACTTCACCTTCCTGATAGCATTGGTAAGCAGGTGGACTGCAAAGGGAAGGAAGCTCACAAATACTCTGAGTTATGATACAGTATCTGTACAGTGTAATACAAATATTGCAGCCTTGGCAATGTATCATTCCCCTCAGAAGCTTGTTCCTAAACTGCCATTTTCTACAACATAAACAATCCCACACACAAATTAAATTAAATACAAGCAGGTGCTACTGTTATTGACATGACATTTTCAGTTCCCTGCAATTACAGCTATATTATCTATATTTATTAGAAAAATACAGTTATTAAATAAGTTGGTACTTCCCCTCATAATTCAGCATGTTTTCCTAAAACCTGCAGGTATTAAAAATATTAATTAATCTCCTTGACCTTCAGAAAATTTTATTTTATAATCCTGTTTAACTCTAATACAGTTAAGATATGATGAAAATACCAATGGAGATGTAACAAATGACAGATTTATTCAGACCCAGCTCTTAAATGGGCTCCGGTACAAAACACACCCATAAATCAGACTTTCCAAAAAAATCCCAACCTTAAATAGCATTAAGCAGTCTTCAAATAACCACTACTCTTATCAACAGTCTGCCCTGTTAATTGAGTCAGCCTTTCTTTCATTTATACCCCACCTATAGATGAGGGCAGAGAATCAAACCCTCTAGAAACAAAAGCTGTGGACAGCTGTGACAAGGACATGACTCCTGAGTGCAGCCACCTGTGGTGTGAGATACAGGCCCCAAATTTACCTCCCCTAATTTCGTAAGCATGCTCCCCATTAAAGCCAAAAGGCTTTAAAAAGAAACCAAACAAGAGAAAGAACAGATATTCCTGATTTAGAACCCATAGCAAGTAATTCTTTGCTTTGGTTACAATAGGAAGTACACAAATGAATGGATTTGCTGCTTTTGACAGCAGCAGGAACTGGGTTGTCTTGCCTGTTCCCAGGGCTGTTCTACTTCTTTGTACCAGGTGCAGGAAAAAACCCCAAGAACTTCTGATGTATACATTTCTTCAGATAACTGAAAATTCTCACTGCTGCTATTGGTTCAAAGCTTCACAATTATAAGAAGTTTAACAGTTTCCGTTCAGAGTCACCCCTAATAAAAGGTAAAGTCAGTACAAACAAGGCTGTGCTGATCAAATGCACAGGGCAGTCTGGAGGATCTCTTATCATGTTCCTCACTGATACCCAGTAGCACATCAAGGACATCATAAACACAGGTCATGTCTGGAATACAGCCACCTAAGGGAATATGAATTCCTGATGTTTTACAGACAGTATTTACAACTGCAGCTTTCCCCCCTGAACAAAAGCAGCCATGCTGTGGTACAGAGCAGCACCTCCAGGAAGCCAAGACAAGGCCACCAGCATCTGAAGCCTTGCTACTGGCAACGAGTTGTCCAGTATACAA
Organism: Fringilla coelebs; assembly: GCF_963513975.1. Lineage (NCBI taxonomy): Eukaryota > Metazoa > Chordata > Aves > Passeriformes > Fringillidae > Fringilla > Fringilla coelebs. The sequence goes on from NC_140033.1 coordinate 13,346,293, forward strand.
AGGGACCCTACAGAAGAAACAGAGAGGGACTTCCTACAAGGGCATGTAGTGACAGGAGTTGGGGAATGGCTTCAATCTGAAAGAGGGCAAGTTTACATTAGGTATCAGGAAGAAATACTTTAGTGTGAGAGTGGTGAAATGCTAGAACAGGTTGTCCAAAGAAGCTGCAGATGTCCCACCTCCGGAAGTGTGCAAGGGCACACTCAGTAATGGGGCCCTGAGTAATGTGGTCTAGGGGAAGGTGTCCCTGTCCATGGCAGGGGGTAGAATTAGATATCTTTAAGATCCATTTCAATCCAGACCATTCTATGAGTCTATGATAAGGGGAACACTACTGACCGAATCATTTTTCTGGTGACTAGCAGCCACTGGAGAGACAGAAGGACAACATCCATTTGTGGCAAGTTCTTTCAAAATATGAAACAAAGCTACAGCAAAATGAACACAAGTCTGAAGGCTTTGTGCCCTGATATCCCACACAGCATCATCCTGTGGAGCAACAATGACAGCCTGAGTTATTTAGGCCAGGATGGATGGTCTGGAAATGTTCCCTGCTGAGACCAACACAATTTAGTCTCAACAAAGAACTCATAAGTACTCAAACTGCAGACCGAGCCTGCCCAGGTTGCATACTTTCAACAGAACAGGCTGAACATGACCACACAATCACAGAAATACAATATTATCCACCAATGTAACAGTGTGCTTTCTCTTCAAGCAGCTACTTACCCTTGAACACAACTCACAAAAACACTGGGGCACTCCAGCAATACTGTGCAATTAATGACTGCTACAGCTGTATGTTCACTGCAGATTTCTGGCAGCTATAGCTGCATCATGAGACTGGTCATTTATTGTTACAGAAAGGCATTGAAGAGACACAGAAAGAAACTTGCACTTGGGTGTGTCCTTCCAAAAACACTGCAAAGGGGGACTTTATTGTGCCAGCCAGGAGAAACTATCCCCAAAACATGAGGATGGCCTGGGTGCTCTCCCACCCTTGGGGTCACCAAGAGAATTCACTCCAGTGCCAGGCTACAGCACACAGGAGCTCTGCATGAAAAAGCAAATCTCATCCCGAGGGAACTTCTGTTTACTTGAATGCCTCCCCTATAATCCCATTTTATGGTCCACGTGTTTTGGGAATGCTGCACAGTCAGGAGACTGGCAGAGACTAAAGGGAAGTGATTCCTTTCAGAGGACTGTAGAAAAGCAGGGCACAACCTCAAACACTCTCATGGCAGCCTTCTGCTTAGCTATAGCTGGATTATCATAACAAATATTTTAGTCTTAAATGGGTACTGAACGCTAGCAAAAAATATAAGCTGTTGCTTTTTTGAAGAAAAACATCATACAAGTGGTTTAAAAGTAACATTGGAATACTATTCCTGTTTAAAAGTTAAAAATGAAAGCACCTCAGCTTTTTAAAAAATAACCTCCAAGATGACAATGTACATTCAAAAAAGGGAAGAGTGAACAGGTTTTAGTGTCTTTGACTTGACAGCTCCCTTCATGGATAGGTCCACTACCTTGCAGGTTGAAAAACACAACCCAGCAATAAGCATGGGTAGAGATTCAGAAACACTAACCCCTTTCTGGTGGGATATCAGATCTGGACACCCCACATTCTTTCTGCAGTGAAGACTGAGCAGAGGTGAATCAGTGTCATGGAGAACTCACCATGCTTGAAGAAAACTTCATTTCCTGTAACTCCCACTCCAGGATAGTAAATACTGGCACAGCTGCACACAAACAACTTTCAGGTTGAAAGTATGCCAATTATCAATTGATTTACTCACCTGATAAATACTCAGCTACTTTTACCAACACAAACTCTTTGTTCTCTAGCCAGGAAGCCTAATGTTTTAATCCCAGTCCCCCAGCCTTCTGGTAAGAGCACAGTGTTCAGTACCTGGCAGGACCAAGCACTTGTTAAGCTGCTGTGGTTCCTTTGCATTAGTATTTTCCATACAATATTTTGAAATAGAAGGGAGGCACAAAATGCAGTGACTTATAACCCTGAAGAACAATAAGCATTTCTGTGAGCTGGTTTTCTACACAGGATGTGGGCTGGGCCTCCTTGAGTTTGTGTAATCTGTCTGGAAGTCCAAAAACCACACTCTGAAAACATGCTTTTCCCTTAACAAACAGTCAGTCACATACACACACAGAGTCTAACAGTAGTTTACATGTCTGTCATCCACCATTAAGGAAAATTTTCATTAATATTATTTTTTCAAGCATTTTTTTACATCAAAGTAGGCACACAGACTGTACCTAATTAAAATATATAGCCTTTTTTTAATCCAGCAAGAACTACATCTAGGGATGGAAGACTCACTTATTTAAAATTATGTCAGAAGTTGCACTTCTGATAGTGCTTTAGGTGACAGTTCAGATCCTAGGATCATTAGAGCCCAGAGACAAAAACTCGAAGGCACTGGAAACATTATCATTAAATGTGCTGGGAAGGATTATCCTGTGCAGTGGCTTTTCTAGATGCTCTAAGTCATTAGGTTTAACAACGTCAGGCAGTCCTCTGAAGTCCCATATTTTAGATATTCAGCTATAGAACAGCTCTTTCCCTTTTCTCCAAACAGCATCAGAGGACAGTCCACCAAATGGAACTGTTTGCTGAACAAGGACTGGACAATGTACAGCAGAGGTTAAAACACAAAAGAGAAATGGCTTCATCCAGAACTCTCCTCTAGCACTGCAGGGTAAAAAGACAGCACATCTGAGGCCATTTTTGAAGAAAAAATACAGGAGCGTTTGACACTATTCCACATTCGGAGAGCTTAACTCCAACTGGAGTTGAGCTGCCTGAAAATTTGACTACCACCCCTCCATCCCTTTCCTGTTTGCCTCTTGGAGCTGCAAGACCTGGTTTATCAAAAACAATTGCTGAAGAAGTAGAGTTCATATGCATTCTCCTAAAGTTTGTCTTCATAGTAACCATGCCAATCTTATACAAGACACTGAAACTCAGCACTGGAACAAGCTGCTAGGAATACTTCTCTTCTATGAGGAAAGCAAGCTCTATGAAGCAGGTATGTATGCCACAATACTTGATATCAATTTACTACCATAACTTCCAGGATTACATGTTTTTAATTCCTAGTGAAATTGATAGTAATTTGAAACTCTATCATATTTCCAGTGGTCACAGTATTTTGTTAATATTTTTGAAGCTATAGCAAGTAGCTGTTCTTTCTTTCTGTGGGAAATCAGAAAGAATGGGAGTTAAGATTGAGCAAGTGGGGAAAAAACCCCATGACTACTTCAGCACACTGAAATTTATTTTTGCACACAATCAGGTTTCAAGTGGCTAGAAAATGCCAAAAAATCTTTCCCCCCACTTTCGTATGTTAATTCAGATTAGCATCTTATATTAATTTAGGCAAATTATGAAAGAATAAATCCTCAGCCATGCTCAACACAGCAGTTCCTACAACACCCTATGATATTCTGACAATTACCACACAATTTGAGTCAGAAACTATTACATTCAGCACAGAACTGGTTGGCTTCTGTCTTCATCATCAGCAAGTTCCTGCCTTAGAACATGCTCTATGCAAAAACAGCTCCTGCAGCCATGGAGGGGAGAGCTGCAAGGAAATCCCAAAACCCAGCAGGAAGTAACATCTCCGTGATTCAACATGTTGAGTCTTTTCTCCTGAGAAACCAGCAAAAAAAGCACAGCATTAACTGCACTGAAAAAAATCCTTATCCTGTCTACATTACAGATTCTGGAACAACTGTAGTTTGAGTGACTGAGCCTGTCTCCCTCTTCAGATTTCAGCAACTCTTCCTTTAATGTACTTTCACCTAGGGTAGTTGGAGAAAAGAGAAAGACTTGTTAAATGTTGCAAAACAATTGCATTTCACCTCCATCAGCTGGGCAAGAAGAGCAGAAAAAAAACTTCTGGATGTATTAACTAGTTTTGATCATTTTACTTGGGAAAAAACCCAAAACACCCCACAAAAAATGTTATAGGATTATACCACAGTCTGTCACTGCAATGGAAGTAAAGAAATACATCTCAGTGAAGGTTTTTAGTGTGCTGGGCTAAGTGCTGTAAGCTTCCACATTACAGAGACTGGACAGAAAGAAGGTACAAGCCATTTTCTAGGCAAAATAACAATAAAAATACTCAAAGAGTTTTGTTAACATCACAAGCCACATAAGAGAAATAAATTCCATTCTGCTCCCTGCTGTTCCCATCTGGTTTCAATTTGCCAGAGAAGACTGAAGCCTGTATTCAAAAAACAGACTGAGTTGTAAACATTAGCCTCTGCCAGCATTACGAGTAACTCATGAGGTTCCAGAATTACCATGGAAAGCCAAGGGGAAGGTAGGAGAAAAATGTCTATGAAAAAGCAGGACTTGCTCTGTCATTAAGCTCATTTTATTGCATTGTTTTAATCCATGAAATGAAAATGAAAAATGTTTGATGCTCAGAAGACACACACTTACAGAAAATCCAGTTCTACTCATTTCTGTTGTTTTGCAGCATTATGAAAACAGGTGAAAGTTGAGAAAAGTCAGAACAGACTGCCTTGGCCACTGGACACCCCTGTTTTATATGGCTTGTAATTAGAGGCTGCATACTGTTGCCTAATTTATTTCTTGTCATGTTATCAGTAAAAGATCCCTCCTTCATTTCCCACGGGAATAGTTTTGGTAAATTGTGACAAAATAATGGAACTACAGCTGAGAGTGTCTCATGGTAATATTTAACAATATGCCTTGAACAAGACTTTGCCCCATCTCAAGCCAAAAGTTTCTAGTTAACTGTGCCCCTGACACGAGGCACTGATGTGTTTCGGAAATCCACTCGCATGGTTAAACAGTGAAAAAAGGAGAAGGGTGTTTCTGCAGAGATTTTGCATTATGTGAAACACCAGGACTCTTATCTTGACTAATCTTAGGTCCACAGTCAGCCCCAACTCAAAAACTGAGTATAAGAGGAGGAAGAAGTCATCTCCTTAATAAACACATCAGTCCTTTGTTCACAGCATAGTCACACAAATCATCAGTAACTGGGGTGATGGAGCACTACACTGGGCCATCAGAACAGCCCATAGGACTAGTAAAGAGAACATCTCAAGCCCTGATTGCCTCTGGCATCCACAACTGCCCCAACATAACACTTCCTAGTTCAGGCACATTATGAAGCTGTGTTTCAAGGCTGAGTTGAACTCTAGTCACCTTGATGAATACAACCCTACTGCTACTCACTCATTACTAAGCTGGGTTACTACCCAAGTAGTAACAGTCTTTTTTCCAACCACCTACCACAGGTCCATGACTCCTCCTCCAGCCCACACGTTTTCAAGTTGAAAACCCCATCAGCTGTCTCACTGCTGAAAACCCCCATCAGCTGTCTCACTGCTGTTTTTGGCCATCCCATGATTCCAGACTTCTGTACTGACTCCCTGATGACAGGTATCATTAGCTAACAGACATTAACTTTCAGCAGGTTCTCATGCAAGGCTTCCTCTTCTTTCACTATTTCTAAAAATGGCTCCCTTCACCATGGGTGCTTCTCTTACTCTTGGATTGGATCACCACACTTTTCTTCTTGATATCATCTCACCTCACCAATTTCCCCAGCCTCTTTCCTCTAGCTTTCAGTTCCATCTTCCTAACTGGAAATCCCTAATTTCATCTTAATGCACTCCCTTTAGCCTTACTGTGTGTATTATATATCAATCTACCACTTCCATCCTATTATTGATTCTTCAACACCACCAGAAAGCTGTAACCACATGCTTTCTTCTTTCCTTTCTTCTTAGATGTTGGTGCAGTTAGAAGTAACTACCAGTAATACATGTTCATGCACAGATTAGAGCAGCTCAGGTTGACCATCCTATGAAGAAGTTACCCCAGTCTTCTAGATCTAGATAATGTTATTCTCAGCCTCCAAAGGATACATGCCAACAGGCTACATTATACCTAGCTAAATCACATGTTTCACACATGTGAAGTATGTACAATCTGACCAGAAGCGGGAATTGTGAAAGGCTTATTTTGAAACACATGCTTATTAAAACCACATCCCCCACCCCACTCCCCACACACTCTCTTCCCATGATAGGTTCACAACTTGGACAAGGTTTTTGATGAGGTCTCAAATAAGCAGCAGAAGGCCTTATTCTAAAGCATCAAACCAAGAACTGGAACATGATTCACCTTGCAGCCTCAATTCTACTATCTACAACTTCATCAAGAACAACAGGAGAAGGCACCAGCCCTCCTTATGTTCAGACTGTTCAATATCCACAAAGAACCTGGCTGCAGCGTGCAGACCTTCCTGTCTGAAAGCAGTGGATTATTGAGTTATGCCCATCTTTCAAGTGATTCACCACTTCAGCTTATATTTATATACTGTTTAACAACAAAGGCTCCTTTTGATAGGGAAACTCCTACCAATATTTAACTAGCTAAGTGCTCACAAAATTTTTAGTTTATTATTCATTTTGTATTGAATAAAACTGTTAGAAAATTGGAATCCCCTGCAGAACAAACTGCACAGGTCCATAGAACTACTGACAAAAAAGTTTACTAGCATCAAAATTCTTGATTTTTCATCAGCAAATTAAAAATATATTTGAAGCCAACTGGAATTGCTTAACCTTCTCACTAGTCAAGTAAACATACTCTGCCATAGCTTCTTAACTAAGTATAATTCAGACATCAGATTAAGATTTGACTGCTTGTGCCTAATTAGTGATGCAAGAGGTTGCAAGTCTCTGTAAGCAGACACTCCATTTTCTCCAGAATTCAAGCTATCAAAAATTGTGTTCTCAGTTGTTTCCCAAGGCAGCTAATACCACCACAAAATTTTTGCTTCAGCAGGAAGGATCAAAGTAAGCAGCAAGAACTGTTCAGCTTTCTAACATCTTAACTGCAAACCAATATCCCCAAAGACAGCATAACCACCATTGCTAAATAAGTGGAAAACACATAGAAGCCTGAAAAAAAGCACAGCTCTGCATAGTGGTGTAGCTAAATTTCTGTGTAGCTGCTGCAGGAGCATGCTAGGACAAGCCTGGTGTTTCTAACCTGGCTCCACACATGGGGACACTTCTGCATGCCAAAGCTAGTGTTTTTCTGCTTCTTGCCTGAGTGATTCTAAGCCTGTTCTGCACACGCTGCACAGTGCCAAGAAGCTCTGCACTTCTAGGTGGATTGCTGCAGACTGGTTTTTATCAGGAAGAGTGATCACTTATGAAGCATATGTGCACACTGATGGCAAAAAACGAGATTCATACAATAGGCCCAGACACTTTTTCTCCCAAAGTTAACACCTGTGTACTGTTGCCAATATTCATGCAAGAGGAAAAGAAGCAATTATATTGTCTTACACGATTTTTACAGTAACCAGGACCTAATGCATTTTTTGCCTCTCCTCGTTAGGAAAAAATCCAAGGCACTGCTACAGCTTTTTTTTTTTGCCTCTGGATCAAAGTAACAAAAACCCTCTCAACTGCCAAGTGAAGCAGTCTGGTTGGTATACCTTGAACTGAACAAGTACTGTTACCAAGTTATCACATTTCTTTGTTTTGCAGCATGAATATGTACCAACACCTACAAGCAGGATGAATTTGTAGCTATGCAGAAGATAAACAACAGCTGATATGAAGACATTAGTGGTTATTGCCTAAATATATTAATGTTACAATAGCTAAGAGGAACTGGAGTATTTGGTTTCACTGATTTCTCAAGTTAGTCATGTCTGTGCATAGCACCAAAGTTCACATAACACCAACTAGAGGACTAATTCTAGTTATAAGCTTTAGTAGTTGTTTTGGAGACTATTCATACGCAACTATCAAGTAAACTGTGGACTTGTTTCAGTTGAAACTCTTGATGCCTTTGTGTTGGTTCAAAAGGGAGAACACTGTCTAAGTGGTTGAACTACTCCTTCCACAAAGCAGGTCAGGAAATGTACTGACCTTGTTCAATAGGAACTGGTAAACCAACTCAGGGTTGCTATATTTCTTCTCCTCATTAACGTACCCAAGGTTCCTGGGGGAGGGGAAGACAGGAAGCAAGTACTCTTCCTGCTCCCCCAACCTAAAAATAACTGAGACAGTCTTTCTGCAACATTAAAGCCACACAAGCACTCAAAGCCTGAAATATTTATACTCTGGGCAAACAGTCAGAGAACTCTCGCATTTTGCCCAGTATCTTTTTATCATTATCCAAACAGATCTGGACATTGTGGCAGAAAAGTTTACTTTTCTGGGGGTATGCATGAGCCTGTTGCCAGCTGTGCTCTTAAAATACGGCTTTTTTCCTGCTGTCAGTTAAGCTGTAACTATAAGCCTATTTTGATTTGTGAACTTCAGCACTAGCTTCCCCTCTTCAAGCACCTCTTGCTCTGTCTTGAAAAACCCACAGGTTTAGCAGAGTTTCTCTTTCACATTAGAAAGCAAAAGAAATAAACACCTCAATAATAAAGTTGAGTACAACATTGTGGGAAAAAAATGAAGCTAAACACCATGAGAAAATTGACAGGAAAAACACGGCATACATACAAAATAGGTAGAAAACACCATCTATAAACATGGAAATTAAATTCCTAGTAATTGAGCATTGTAAAACACAAGACTGATTATGCTTTTCAGACAAATTTAAGTGAAAGAACATTTGCAGGATTTCAGAGGCATGCATGCTCACAGGCTTCCTTACTCCAGTTCTGCATTTAAAAAGGTGACTGATTTGATTGTTAGAAATTCTTCTCTTTCAAAAAGCTACAAAAGAAGACTGGGCATGAACATCTAGTTCCAAAACCAGATTCAAAGTAAAATGCATATCTAGTTAAAGATAAGCACCTTCCTTTCTGTACTGCAATCCCTCCTTCTTCAGCCAGTATCCATGATTTCATTATGTACTTCTCACAATCTGTTCACTGCATGGAAAACCTGCAAGCTGATTTCAGCAGTCTGTTTGGCAGGTGAAAACTTAGGCGTAAAACTGCCATTCTTTGAACTAGCCTTCAGTCCAGCATTTTCTTTTGACAATCAGAAATAATAATTTCATTCAGATACAGCAAAACTACGTGAAGTTCTGAAAGAGTCTTTAAGTTTGAAAATAGGAAAGCTTAAATCTTACATGCTATACTGTCAGCTCATACATACTACGAGCTGACCATGACATACAGAGTGTACCTACTTGTACACATGCAGAAAGCTGGGGAAGGAGACAATCATGGAATGACTTTCTACTTCCACAGAAAGAAGTCTCCCAGTCACCCTCTCCACTTTGAGACGCCAAAGCTTACTAAAATTTCACATATGGGCAGGAAATCAAAGTATACCACGCGCCCAGAAATCCGTAGTTGTTCAGATGTGAGTTCCCAAAGGGAAGGAAGTTATTGTTAAATACAAGTTCAATCTGTGTTTCCCTCCACAAGCTCCAGAGGATGAATGGAAAAAGGCTAAGCTTTCCTGCTGCACAACAGCTAGGAATCATGTGATGTAGGATGCAGCATAACTGCATGAAATAAGAATGCTACTTACATGCAGATCCCCTCTAAACTGGTCCTTCAGAATTCCATAGTTGCATACAATGCCTCTGTTTTCATAATTTCTATGATCAGTAGATTACAGACATATATAGCCTTGAGCTACTTGAAAGTTGTACATTGTTCAAGAACTACGGGTTAGGCCTGTTTATTTTCCAATGAACACAGATTTCAGTCAGGTTCCCTTCTTAAAATCCATCTTGATGCTGCAGTTTGGGGCCACCCCTCCACTGATGATGTATTCAATTTTGAGCTTTTTTCAGTTCCCTTGTTTAAATACTAAGTGAACAACAGCTTAGAGCGCCTAAAAAAGATGATGAAAATACTGTTATAGCAACTGTTCTCTGGTTAAAATCAGGAATGCACTTTTGGTTCTACCCACCCCTCTAAAGAGCTGCAGTTACTGGTAGAGGCCTCCATCATCCTCCCTTTGACTTTTTGTAATCCTAAGCACAGTCGTTCACATAGTCTGGTATTTCACACTTTCACGAGTTTAGCTTCCCTGTGCAGAAAAACAGCTAAACAGGCTAAATGGACTTGGGTATATATTGTGTATATACCCACTATTTACAGAAGAATATATTCAATTCGCATTTTTCCTTGGAACAACCAGAAAGACCAGGAATCCCCATTCAAACATTTCCAGTTGAAAATCAAAGCTAAAGGAGTTTCAAAAAGCTATCACATGTCAGACATGCTACTGCTTAATGGGATTCAGAAATACGTATTAAAATAAACACTTACATTAAAGTCATGTAACAGAAAAGCAAATGAACTTAATGAAACATCTCATCTTTATTTATATGACAAACAATATTTAGCTTACGAACTACAGTAGAAGTGTTTCTTAGTAGTAAAAAAATCCTCTCCTCCATTCCAGTGCCAACTGGGCACATCCAAAATTCAGATTGAACCAAGAATCTGAGAAACACACACACAAAAAAAAAAAAAAAAACCAAGGTCTACTAGACCTGCTTTTTTTGGATACCCAGTTCAGTTTTTCCTTTGCTCTTTGCTGATCTATTTCTATAGTAGGGGACTGATGATGCAAAAGGATAATACCAATACTAAAACAGTACTCATTCTTGCATCATGTAAGAAAACCCCACTACATATACTGTTACTTCAGATATCCCTTAAAGGCTTCAGATTTGAAATGTGATCCAAGACTGCAACATGCAACAGATGTTCTACACATATTAATACACGCATCCAAAACAGAATGTAGAACTTAGTTCTACTGAGTGCAATCAGTACATAAATCTTGCTCAATGCTCTTCAAGCAAAAAGAAGAAGCACCCAGAGCATGACACTTTGTTCAATACATAGGTGGGCTACAGGAAAAAAAAAAAAAACCTAAGCTTAATGCAGCATCTACAGAAGCTCCTTTCAGCAAGTCACTTCTATATATAAGGAGCATTTGTACACAGCTCAACATCTCTAAGTTGCAATATGCTATCTACAACTACATTGGAAGGCTGTGAGGATCAGCCACAGGAGAAATTTGAAACATAAGGCACAGCCACTACACTGAACCAGAAGTATATGAGTATATTCTTGTTAGATTACACAAATATGTGGAATTGATGAGGTTTGTTTTAAGTGTGTTAACAGTTCTATAGCCCATTTCAGTGTCATTACAATACTGAAATTAAAGGGCATGTGTAAGCAGACAGACAAAAGGTACCATACCCTGCAAAAAGATCACCCTGCTTGGCTCACTGTAGGATGAGCTTAAAATAGGTCCAATGCTAAGTTCCCCTCCTTCCTTTATGCAGAAACAGTTGGCCTACAAGGCAAAATTTAGGTAGCTGCTCTTCTCCTTGGTTTCTGCTAACTACTTCAATTTACTTAAAGGGGAACAGGATTTTTAAGTAGTCATACCATTGAAACAGAAGACAAAATAATTTAACTAACAGCTGCACATATAAGGCCACTAATATTTGTAGCACACAATCTGTGAGAAGTGTGGAAAAAGGGCTTGCCTATTCCAGACAAAAAGAAATCAGAAGACCCTGCACTGTCAACTGCTAGATGTAGATAGAGTAGGCTTGGCTACAGCCCTCAGGCATCAGTCCTCATAATACATTGAAATTACAATTCCCTCCCATCAATTAGGTCTACACTAGCAATTGCAGGGTCCCAGGAGTGTCTTGAAAGAGTTCTAAGACACACAGAACTCAGTATGTTAATTTGCTCTGTATAATTCATTTTATAGGAGTATGACTTTTTTCTTCCTGTTCATAGTAGTTCCCCTAGTTTGAAATATCCCTGCCTGCCAGTTTTAAGAAACAAACAAAATCAAGTCTAAATGTTTGATTGGTATTTTCATTTTTTGACCCAAACTACATAATACATATTCTCTGAAGTAGTCCTTCAATTCTGGAATTCCCTGTCCAGCATAGGAGTACATGAACACCTATATTTAGTGTCTGTACTTCAGGCCTAGACTAAAGCAGGAAAAAGTTAGACACAGGGAGAAAAAGCCTTAAAATACTAGCTGCCTACAGAACCCAGTTGCATTTTTATGCAGTTTTCCAATGTTATTGAAAATGTAAAGGTGGCATACAGTAGTGTCACACAATTATAGAAAGGGGGCTACTGCACATCAGTAGCAGATTAACCAAACCTGTTATGCTCAAGATTAACCAGGAGAGATACCATTTAAAGTATTTAAAGCTCTTAACTCTTCTTGCACTCTCTGGAACATAGCAAAGCAGGTGCTCTGATACTAGGCAGCAGGACTCCAATTAAAGTTTGGCTAGGCTGTCAAGCACCAGAGATCTAGAATCATAAGAGTATGCCAAGTTGGGAGGGATCCATCAGGATCATGGAGGCCACATGCAGAACACCTTAAGAACCACACCACAACACTTCCCAAACTCAGGCTGGTGCTGTGACCACTTTCCTGGGGGAGCCCATTCTAGTGCTCAACCACTCTCGGGGTGAAAAACTTTTTCCTGATATCCCCTGCCTCAGCTTCATGCCATTTCCTCAAGCCCTGTCACTGGTCACAGGAGTGAAGATACCTGTACAATCTTGTATTGTTTGTACTAGAGTCAAGGAGTCGATAGCCCATTACCACTATTTCCTAGTGATCTGTCATCTCCCCTCAGCAACAGCAATCAGTGCAGTTCAATTTTACTATCTCTGAAGAGGAGACACTCAAGTTCAAAAATTACTGTTAGATGAGCCCAGACACTATGGCTCCTGCATGAAGTACAGTCTTCCCTATGACTATGCAGAGATAGGGAAGCAGAAGTGTTTCTCAGAAACAGTTTAAAAATAGGATCTGACAACTGCCCAGCATGCCTTTATAAGCTTATGAGCTTGTTCCAGCATATGTATGCTGGAGCAATGGAGCTCAGCTTTGAAGATGAATTTGAAGTAGCACCACTCTGATAAAAGCAATAGTTTTTTTTTATGAACAGTAGTCTTCTAAATCAGGATATTTGTGACAATGACATCCAGTACTATTTAATAAATCTCTAATTAGAAGACCCATAGTTGTTCTGGATGGAATTTGAGACAGCCAGCTCACCCTGGCTCAACAGAAAAGACCATACTGCACAATCTATCATCAGCCTGACAAATTGGGCCACAAACACAGTGGCCCAAAACGAAGCGGCACAACCATCGCTTAGCACGTACCAGGGAATACAGCTGGTAGAGCACTTCTTAGGCTAGAGATTAAATTACTATCTCAGTATCATAACCAGGCACAGTCTCTTTGAGGGATTGTTTTATCTGCATTAATAAAATGGCACAGTTCTGTACCTCCCTTTTTTTTTTTTACCTTACTTCACTAAAATTCAGGGAATCATATGACAGTCCTGTGTTATGACTAACCTGCTAAGTAAAGGCAGGAACGTGGAAGGAGGGAGTTTAGCACAAGAACTAGATGCTAATGCTTGTTTCCCAGCCGCCTCTCAGCTTAAGTTCTTGTGCCCTCCACACTAGTTCTAACACCTCATATCTGCCACACAAGCTAGTTTTGGACTTGTATTTGGTTCATCTATAGCACTGGACCAAAGAGCTATCAAAAATCCATATACAACAGTCAGCTGGACAGAAGGATACAAACTTCTGTCAATTAAATACTAAAAAAAATACTAAAAGAAATTATTCACTATTTACCAATCTACTGACAAATCCATTACTATAAGCAGTGGTACTCAGTGTCAAGAAGGTATCCATTCTTAGTGCACCTTTCTGTTGTCAGGCACCATAGAATGGTTTGGATTGGAAGGCACTTTCAAGATCATAAAGTTCCTAGCCCCTGCCATGGGCACGGACAACTCTACTTGACCAGGCTGTTCAGAGCCCCATCCAATCCACCCCTGAGCACTTTCAGAAATGGGACATCCACAACTTCTCTGGACAACCTATTTTAATGTCTTACTACCCTCTAAGCACCCCTTCCTAACATCCAATCTAGATCACTCATCTCTTAGTTTAAACTCATCTCCTATCACTAACTGCTGATGTAAAAAGTTACGGTTTTCCATAAGCCACCTTTAAACACAGGAAGGCTGTAATGAGGCCTCCCCAAGATCCTTCTCTTTTCTGTGTTGAAAAGCCCCAGCTCCCCTCAGTCTGTTGAGTATTTCTGTTCTGCACCTTAGAAGACCACACTGAGTAGGACTGCAGCAGTCTTCACAAGCTAAACCTTTGAAGAGACATAATATACTGGTGCAATAAAGCTGCTGCATTTCTACTTTTGAGTAACATCTACTGCATGACCATGCCACATTAACAAGCTCACAGATGGAGCAGTCACAATAAGAAGTTTCAGTACAGTTTCTTTTCTCCAACACTCAATATGCACAAAAACCTGCATCTAAGATTTCCTTGGTTTCTGAGCTTACAAGGAACACAAACTCTTGCCTTCAGTGACAGGACCACCTTCAGCTGTACTTATGGGATGCTAGAGTCTCCTGTTCAGTAATTTCCCAACTCTGGCACAGTCCAAGTCTCCAAACTGTCAGTACTGTCCCCCGTTTTCTTTCTGAAGATCCTCAAAAAGCACCATATTGCATTAACTGCTCATGAGCCATTCAATCAATCACTGGTTATTTTCATCAAAGAACTGCTATTGACAACATTTCAGGGCTAGTGCTGCATTGTAATAATGTCTGAGCACAACCTCACTTATGAAAGTAGCTACTTGGACCATAATAATGCTCTCTAAAGCAACTAGTAGTTCATAAGACTCTACTTCAAGTAATAAGGTCATGCTGGAAGGAGAAAACAAACCAATGCCTGCCCTAGTTCACTACACAGAGGTCACAGCAGTGAACCTGGTACAAATTCCCACTAATTCCAGGATTAGGAGGCCACACAACAGCTTTAAGGTTGCTTCTTTAAGTGAGGAACTCAACTGTTAAGAATTGTAGAACCAGCCAATAACCTATTTTCCTGCTCCAGCAAAAGTTCACTAATCTCAACTTTTTCAGAAAGATTCATTGTAACACAAAGCCTAAAGCAGTGTGCAAAGAAGTTCTTATCCTGCTGCTGTTTGAGCATTGAACACAGTCCGTCCAAATCCGGGTGGATAAACTGCTCAGTTGTCAGTCACTGGAACTCCTTTCCCTCACGCAAATAATGCAAAATCATTTGGATAGTGACTACTAGCCAAATTCATGACTATTGTGACCCACAGGCATCACTTTTTATGATTAGCTAACAACTCATCCGGCAGGAATAATTCTTCACTGAATACCCCAGCTATTAATTAGATTATCAGCCACTTCTGGATGAAGCAAACTTATTTCAAGTTTTACCCTGTTCCAACAAAATAAATTTAAATCTAAAACCCTATGAACACTTAACTAGCTTGTAGCTGAGAATAACACTCCACTTAATTTTACAGGCTACCAATTCAGTGAAGCTGTAGTGCTCTTGCTACCCACAACTGAAGGTCAATCTAGCAATGACTTATAAACTCAAAGTTTAGGAAATTTTTTTTTTGGAGAGTGCCTGTCTCAGTGATTCTAGTTACATTAGCAAAAAGCCTTCAAGAGGTGCCCCTCAAAACTCCTTAATAACTGCAGCTTTCCTGAGAAAAAGCATACTTCACTAACAATTAAAACCTGCATATTTCCATTTTCCCACCAGGTGCTTTGTTCTGCTCCCTTCAAACAGGAATGTTTGTCAAGCCACACAATGAAGAGTCACATTAGAAAACCACCCATTACTATTAGGCTTATGTTTCATCCATTCTTCACTTCTATTTCCCCCATGATCACTTGCAGAAGCAAGAATGAACAGCTGAAAAAGTGCTGGATCATCTTTCAGCATGAGCACTTTTAACTGTCTCAACTATGACATTAATGCATAGTTGGATCTATTACACTGTTAGTATCTCTCTCCTTTCTCCCCTAAATACCCTTGAACTCCTGTCAGTCCCTTTGTATGGCTAAAGGTAAACAACTGTTTCAGTAACAGGTCTTAGCAAGGGCTCAGACCACACATGCATGCACAGACAGGCTACCACAGTAAGTTAAAGCCAAAAGTCTAACTGCTGGAGAGCATCCAGCCCATTGAAGTATCCTCGTTAAGAACAAACTGAAGTTCTGTAGAAATCGTTCGTTTCCCTGGTAAGCTACCATAAATGTAAACTACACACCACTTTTTGCCCAGTCTCCTACAGCTCTTTTCTTCCCTTCAAGATTAAAATAACTTGCATCAGAATGAGACAGGGCATTTGCTCTACAGCCAAAGAAATATACACATTTTGTTATTTCTAATCTCCTGCTTCACAAATAATTAAGAATATAGATGACATTGCTTTGAGACTGCACTGCAACACTACCAGAGCTACTGCTTCTTTCAAGATAACTGCTTTCCTGAGAACTGCTAAAAAAAACCAACATTGAAACAAACAAGAAATTACTACCAGCTCATTAAAGTTTGCCTTCATTTCTGTAGCTTCAAAAAAGCACAGCCACACCTCCAATACGCTGCAAGTTACACAGAGAGCTTTTAAAGTAATCCATTTCTTGGTTTTCAAGCAAAATCTGTTATCAAAATGAGTTACCTAAAAGGCTGCTTTAAGAAGTAAAATTCTAGCTATATAAACTATTCTATAACATAAGCAAACAATTCTTACACAGTGAGGCAGGCAATTACTGTTTCATAATTACAGAATGCATGCCTAAATGCAAGTACTAATAAAATGTTTTTTCCCCCCTGATCTTTACTTGAAATTAATGGTCTCCCTTTAACACATCTGCAATGAAGTATTCACAATGTCAAGTCCCACATAAATCAGTGCTGTGTTTAAAGAATCACTGTACACTGAAAGCCTCTCTGGAAGCTTCCATTACAAAAGAGTATTTACCTTGTGTCATATGATGCCTACACAAGAAGAATCAGTAATCCAGTCATTTTAATGTTTGATCAACAAACCAAGTGCCTCCTCCCAACACCATTCCAGGTTTTTTGGGGTTTTTTTTTGTAACAAAAATAATAGGCACAGCCTCACAATCTCTAGGACTCAAGAATCTTGCTCTTTATAGTCCACACAGAAGTCAGTTGGCACAATGCTCAGCTGGTAGCCACCTTCTGACACTCAAAAGAGGGGAGACTGCTCTTTTAAAAAACAGTGCTTACATCCTAAAACCTAAGCTCAAATGAGACTACAGACATTTAAAACCTTCACACTGTCATTCCTAATTACTGCCTTCTCCCTTTCTTTCCTGGCATCCTCTATAAACCTACAAAGGAAAAATGTAGTGCTGTTAGATGCTTCCAATCCTGTTTTTCTACCCTTCCTCCCACAACACAGGGATGCCCTGCAGGCTATATATGCGACCAATATGAACTACTTACAGCAGCTCCCAGGTCCCCAGTCAGTTCTTATATAACTGAACTCCACCTCACCATATTACTTATGTAACACATATTAAAGAGCAGCTATTATACAGAAATCTTCTCTATTAGTCATACACTCAGTTACTTTCATTCCAGTTCTCAAACAGCACATTTGTAAAATAATCAAGCTTCATGCCCTATCAGGTTGCTACTGTGGACGTGAAAGAAAAATCCTAACTATCCAGGGACAGACTAAGAATAGAAAAAGCGAAACACTTCCAAATAGAACAAACCAACACCTTTAAATCATTAACAATTTTAACTGTTAATTTGTTCATTGGGTTAGATGCCATGGCTAAATTTACACTGTGGCATACAAGAACAAGACACAGGAACTAGCACTGAACTGCTTTGAAAATATGAGAAGCTCAACCAAACAGTAGCAGGAGTTGCATTCCTTAAAGAAAAGAGTTAGGATTGGAAAACACACATTTTTCACTTCCCATCCAGCAAATATTGGAACTTTTTCAAAAAAGGGCCAGAAAATATATTTGCCAACATTCCAGGCCTATGTAACAAGCTCATTTACCTATGGACCTCAAAGTAAAACATGGGGAGTCTGCACAATATTTGCAGACCGTATTTTTCAATTGCACTAAGTATATACATCAATTCCTGTATTAAAGATGCAGGCCCATCTGCGGCCTGACTTTGGAATACACCTATCGCTCCACAGAAAGCTGCTTCAACTCCTGCAGTAGGACTCAACAGCACACAAAGAACAGCGATCCACTTTTCCTGTTCAAACAGAAAAAAGTCATAAACACCTGAGAGATTTTCCCTTGGCTCCCCCACCCCGGCAGAGCAACACTAGAACAGCCAAGACCTCCTCGTCAGAAGAACAACTCCGCACGGCCTGTACGTTTCCCTCAGCGGCTTTAATGAGGTCATTTAGACATCGCTTAAAACGACTGTTCCAGTAAGAACCGCTCCATAACCCCCTGCAACTTAACTCAGAGCAGAGTGCCTTCGCACCGAGCGGGCGGCACTACGGTGAGTGCACCCGGCTCCCACGCTCGGGCGGAGCTAGCAGGCACCCAAGGGGAACTTTCCCTGGCGGTGGGTAAAGCCTTGCGCAGAGAGGGGGCGGAATGGAAAGCTTCCCCCAAGAGGAGCTACACCCTGGAGGTGGGTGGAGAGTAAAGAGAGAAGCGAGAACCTTCCTCGGCAGCAGCTACACCCTCGTGCATAAGGCTGATGGGGGAAGGGAACGAGCGCGGGACCGACGACGTTGTGCAGGAGGAGGGGGAGGGAAGCCCGGGCTCTCCCGGGCAGCCGCCGCCGCCGCCTAAGCCAGCTTGGTCCGCAGCCAAACCCCACAGGAATGCAACGCGGTCACATGACCTCCGGCGGACGTGCAACTCCCTTCCCTCTCCAGGGACACCCTGCGCCATCTTGTATTGACGCAGTTACAAAGGCAGGCATGAGTTACTCCCCTCTCGCTCGTTTCCCGCTCCTCTCAGCACAGCCCCGGCACTATTCGGGAAGGAGAAGCCCAGGCCTGGTCCTGCTTTTCTTTTCGCCAGCTCTTCGGGGACGCCCTGCCCGCGGAGCTCTCCCTGGCGCTGAGATCATGGCGCCCGTTTTCTCCCTTTGCCTCCCCCGGCAGCTCCCGACCCTGCCCAGCTGCGGCTGCCCCTGCTGCAGGATGATGTCAGCGCCAGCCAATCAGGGCGCGCCGGGCCACCCGGGCCGGCCCGGCCATTGGCTGCCGCGCCGCTCCCGCCCCCCTCCTGACTCGGGCTCCGCCGCGGTTCGCTGCGGAGCCGCAGCCAAGGCACAAGTGCGGGGAGGGGAATAGGAGGGGAAGGGAAAAAAAAAAAAAGCCCTACACAAAAAACCGACAACCAAACCCACCAAGACGCCAGCCGCCATTTCGCGCAACAACAGGCAGAACCCGAGCGAGCAGCCCCAGCCAAGCGCCCTAAGGAGAGAGAGAGAAAGAAACAAGAGACACACGCACAGAAGAGTTAGACAGGAAAAAAAAATACCCATAGACTCCGCCATGATCACAAGAGGTTTAATCGCCCCCCCTCCTCCCTCAGACTTAATGCCCCATTACAGCCGCCTCCTTTGCGTCCAACCAGCTAGCAGATCCCTTCACCTCGGCTCCCTCCTGCCGCAGCAGCAGCTGTTTAGAGCCCCAAACTCTCTGTGCCCAAGGTGTGGGGGGGACGCTAGTCTATGGCGCTGCTGCTAACTGCTTCTCCAGTCACCCGAAAGTGGCGGCTCCATCGAGGCAGGGTAAGAGCTGCCAGCCCAGCTTTTATCTGGTGCCCCGAGTTTGCGCACTGAAGAAGGCTCGCTCAGCCCCTGGTGGGCGTCGAACGAAACCCCAGCCGCCGCCTCCCCTCCCTCCATCAGCCGTATCGCTGGAGGGGCTGAAGCCGGGCAGGGGAGGCAGGGCGGCGTAGGGGTACAGCGGGAGCTGGGAGGAGATATGGTGGTTAGAAAGACGGGCTGCTTACGAATGGCCGGAACTGTGCCTGCCCTGAAAGGCTGAGCGAGCTCCTGGCATTGGCAGCGCCCGCTGGTCTGGATGGAAGCACGCCATTCCTACTCCCCGAGCGCCGTTCCCTAACGGGCAAACGAGGCTCGTTCTCTGCTTGTCTCATTCCCTGCAGAACAGAAATGCCTTCAGCGAATGCACTCGCACTCGCTCTAAGGAAAGAAGGTTTCTCCCACTTGCCTTAGAGTCCTAAACGCTTCGAGGAAGATTCTCAGCCTCGAGAGTCTTACTGAAAGTTTCAGTCAAAACCTCCTGAGCAGGTCTGCAAAAATTCCCGCTCCTTTCTCGCTCCCCTCTTCCCCTCCCCTCAGGTAGTTCTTCTGCGTGTGTGAGATCCGGCGGGTCTGCCCGGCTTTTCGCGCAGTTTAGGCCGAAAATGTGCTGTCAGAGATTCATAAAGAACACGTATGCTGACAGCATCGACGGTCGTGAGGAAGAAGCCGGAGGCTGGGGGTGTGAGAGCGGCCGAGGAGGGAGTTTTGGCGTTTATTCCTCCGAGGATGCAGCTCTGACTCAGACACCCTCGCTCCCGCCCGCGCTCAGCCCCACAACAGGCCGGGACGGAGCCCCCGCCCCTCCCGCGCGGGCTGCGCCGCCGGGGCTGCGGATCGCCCCCGGCGCCAGCCCCCGCTGCCGCCGCCCCTCCTCCTCTGCCCTACTTCCCTCCTCACGGCCCCCCTGCCCAGCCCCTGCCGCAGTCTGGTGCCGCGGCCGCGCCCAGACCCCGGAGCCGTTCTGCGTGTTGCAAAATGGACTCTGAGGGCTTGGCGGGCGCGGGCTGCGCTCCCGGCCCGTAAGCAAAATGGCGGCTGTTTGGCTTCGCCTTGGTAACCCTGCCCCTGTCAGGCGGGGCCGGTGAGCCCCGTGCAGGGGGAGGGAGGGGAGAGCGGACGCCATTTTCCCAGAGAGAGGCAGTGACATAGAAGGGAGCGTAGGAGGCTGGAGGGAGGGAGGCACGGGAGCAGCGGCGGCAGCAGCGGGGTTTGTACACAGGTCCCAGGGCAAAGGCGCCTTTGAGCTGGTCCCTGTTGGGTTCTGCGCACTAAGCTAGGCTTGGGGGGAGGGGGGGGTCTCCTCTTTCCCTTTCTTTTACTAGAGCCTACTGAGGGCTGAGTCTTACCTAGGGTAGGGATATCCGCAGTGGGGCTGTTGCATTGTTTTGGTTGGGATAGAGAAGGGGCTCAGCTGAGGGGTCCTGCTGCCTGGCCTGTGACCATTACAGGTGAGTCTTTGGTTATTTACCAGCATATTCTGCTGTGGGTGCTTTGGGGGAGGAGGGGGGGTGGAAAAAGAGAGTGAAATGCGACGGGAATGTCTCATTACCTTCGGTGCGAGTATAACTCCTTCTCACCCTGAAATGTGTTTAATTTCTGTTTAAGTTTCCTTGAATTTGCTTTTCCTTTTGTGGGGTTTGGTTAAAAAATGGCAGGCTGTCGCTATATCTTATGAATATGGCGGGTTACTGTAACTGGAGGAGCTGAGGAGAATTTTTTGGCAGTTACGCCAGATTTATGCATTATGCTTGGAAAAAGAGCCAAAAGGAGCTATTATGTGACAACATAGGCTTCCTTGGGCTGGCGGTTTTCAGAACGGGTTTGTGCGTTATTGGGACTGCGTATTGAGTTTTACGAAGCTTGGGGAAGCGTATTCTTTTCCTCCATCCTGTATATTTTTGCTTTGTGGTACTAAAATGGCTCGTTATAGGCCTAATCTCTTTGCCTTCCACACCCCCGCCTCCTTGCCTGCCTCCCTCTTAATATCTCCGCTTCGTGGTGTAACCTGGACAAACGGAGAGCTGTCCCCAGGAGTTTCTGTGCCAATTTAAAAGGGGATCATTCTCCCCACCCCCTTTCTCGAGGCTGTAAGTAGTTGGACGGGTGCACCCCTTTCTTGCTTTAGTTTCTGCATCCAGTGTTCGCGTTCCCTGGGTGGCATATTTCATTCTCTTTCCTGGAGCAGTAAGTGTTGGTGGGTTCGACCGTATTGCTGCAGACACCGGGGAAGAGAAACAAACGGTTCACTGTGTACTACTAAATAGGGTAGAGAAACATAGTATAGCCTGATTATAAAGGTCCTGTATTCCCCCATACTCGGCTATTAGGGAATGTGCGGTGTCTGAAAGCCCTGAGGTCCCTAAAATGCTACATAACTACGTGTCGTCAAAAGCAGAAGTTCAGTGCTGCATCTAGATTTACGAATGTTTTAGTCTGTTTATTTACAGTAGCTTAAAGGAATAATAACGAAGCATTTTTGTTACTCAGGGTTCAGATCAGAGAACAGCAGGAGATATCCATGGCAGTACTTGCAATGCATGATTAATTGGTTATCATCACTATACTTTTGAAGTTACTTTTTAAAAAATGTGGAGCAAATTTATTAATTTCCCTCTTTTGTCCTTTAGAGATTCTAAAAATGGCGGCCTCAGGCTGATGTTGTGGTAATCTAATCAGCTCGGGTCCTCCACACCCCATGCAGTGCGTTTGTCTGCAGCATATTAGTGTCTTACTATGTTAAAATGAAAAGGCTGTTCCTTTCAAATAACGTACAAAACAACTCTTGACTTTACTGCGATTTAAAAATGTTGTGTTCCAGCTGATTAATTTTATTGGTTATGTGTGTGAAAGGCAAGTGAACGAGACCACTCTTGTCGGGGAGAAGGGGGGTGGAAAGAGGCAACAGACTCAAGCAGCTCCTTCGAGGGGTGTGTATGTGGTGCTGTAAGGTAATATGTATGTCGGTTTAGTAAATTGGAAAGGCTCCTGCGTTTGTGATCGATACTGTACAGCTGTCTGTCCTACTAACGACATAAAATCAGTAATATTTATCAACAAGGGTCGTGGATTACGATCACTAAGACAGTCAGCTAAATTCTTTGTGGTAACACATTTGTGAACGTCACGTTCATCTTCCAGGAAATACCTTCACTGGACGTCGGTGTAGTAATTCCATATATTCATAGTTAGAGGATACAGAATGAATTTAAGGGAATAATGCACGTGAGATTATAACCTGTTACTTTATTTAAAGACACAGAATTTCTTCTGCTGCCATGTAATTTTGGCATTACCTTTTTTTCCTTCAGTTTATTTTGTATATTGCTATATAAATTGTATATGTGATAATACACATACAAGTACTGAGCGAAGATTCGTAACGTCTAATTTTTTTCCTAAATGAAATATGAACCATTTAGTATCACCACTATAAATATGTTTGAGTGGGGGGAAGGGAGGTCACAAGGATTCATTATTTGGTAGTTGGTGTAGTGTACTCTGATACGTACTATGCAGCTGCAAATTGTTAAGCAGCAATAACAAAAAATAAATTTTCACCTTTTTTTAATGCCTGTCTTTAATCTTGTCCTTTAAATTAATGAGATATGAATTCCTATTCCAGTATAGCTTTAGAACCTTCTGGATTTAAGAAATCAGAAGTGAGGTATTGAAGTAGCAAAGCTGTCTTCAATCTCTGACGAATTTTAATTTGAATACCATTTAGAAGCACTGATGTAGGATTTAAGGTATACTTGAACAGTAAGACTTTTACGGTATTGTTAATGCATGCCTTTAGTGTGTTTTGAGGCCAAAGGCTGAGTGATTTCATTAATTCTCCAGTAATGCATGCTCCCATCGTCTTTATTTGTATAAATACAATTTTTTCTTCTAAGCCATGTCTTATTCTCTCTATTTAAAAGTACATGAAAAAGACAAAGAATATATGGAAGCCTTTATGGAAACCTTTTGCCTTTTTCTTTCCTTGCCTTCATTTGAAAGCTCCTGTTCTTGATGCTATACAGTCTGCAGCTCTTCATGGCTTCTGTCATATTCTCAAGCAGACATCTGATTGACAATTATAGGAAAATAACCTTGTATGCTTTACAAAAAGTGTTTGGGGGAGAGTAATGAAATAACCCAAAAAATACTAGTTTTCAAATTTTACAGGTTATTTTATGCACTAAGAACCTCTTGGGAATTTAGAGATCTTCCAGAGTTTTCCTGTATGAGTTTTAATGACTCAGTTTGCCTTCGTGACTCAGTTTCTCCATTTGTATAAACAGATTGGTGATTTGTTTTAAGGAGATGAGACTACAAAACAAATTCTACCTTTATTTATTAACTCCATTGATTTTTTATTTGTATATTAATAAATAATGAAATACCCCCCCACCCGCAAAACTAATACAAGGTTCTTGAAAGAAGGAAGGTCTGAAATCGAAATTCCTTCTATTTTAAGACGTTTCTTTTCCACAAACATTGTGTCACAAATTCAATAATATGGATTGGACTTATGAATCCATTTATGTATCTTTAAGTTTTTCCTATCTAAAGGAGAAATTTGCTTAATTGTCACTTAGGCTTTTGGGTGAGTTTTTTTGCCATCTGGGAAATTCCAGAGGGGAAATAATATTGACTCTTTAGACTAAATCTAGGGAAAGTTTCTCTTAGGACTAAGTAACCTCTTCAGGTTACTTTGAGGTAATGCAGCTCCTGATTTCTCTTGAACAGTTTCAGCATACACAACTGTTAAAGTTCTGTTGGAAAGTAGCAGTAATACAGAAATCAGTGTCACACTGAAGGCTGAAGTGTTTCTCCAGTTCTGTTCTTGGTTTGACTAAGGACAGTCTTAATTTTGCATGCATGCTAATACTAATTTTAGTAAGGACTATTTGTGGGACTGAGTTAAGGAGCGGTGTATGTAATTGTAGAATCATGGTATTGTTCTAACTAGATTAATGTAAATGAAGGTTTAATGAAAGTATTTTGCTGTTGTCATGTGACATTCTAATAAAGTTTAGTGGGAGGGGCATAGATGGGTAAAGATATAAAATAGAACCCAATTCAGACTTCTGCAGAGATCCTAAAGAAGTGCATCTGTGTTATTTGCCTCATGACTTCCATACAAATGAGCATTTGTGAATCTCTCAAAACCAGATTTTGTTGGACAGTGTTTTTTCAACAGGTACACTGTTTAAGTGTTACCACTGTGCAAATAGTTGTGATTTATTGCTGAGAGTGACACTTAAGACATCTCTGGGGGGAAAAAATTTCCACAGATGAGAAACGTGGATTTGGGAAAAAATCCTCAATTCTATACTTCCAAATTCTGGATTATTTAAAATATTAATTGTAGCGGTCTTTTGAATGGTGCAAGATGGATATTTCTATCTACTTCAGTGTTCACATTTTCTTAGCAACAGGAGAGTTGTACCCACAAGACCTAATCTCTTTGAGGATCCAAAATTCTGCTCATGACCTTCACATTACAGAAAAAACCTGCAGTAGTTGTGTTCAAAGAAAACCTGCTGTTAACCTTTAAGGCCTAACAAACAAGTACTTAAAAGAAACCTTTTCAGGGTTTCATATACTTGCTAGGAGATAGTGCGATTATATTTATTTCCTTTTGCAAATCTTAATGTAATAATGAAACGGGCAAGATTTAAGTTGTGTTGGTAGTTAGAAGATTTTAATAAGGTTATCTCTAAACCTTTGAAGACAGTTTTATTGCATAGAGTATATTTTTTTAACATGCCTGACCTAGGTGGTTTTGTATCTTATTTTTCAAAATTAAAATATGGGTAAGAACTATAGTAAATCAGTGTCCATTCAAGTTATGTGTTTCAAAAGTGAATGTGAAGAATATATTATAGTAGCATGCAGATTGCGTCCTGTGCAAGTATGTTTGTTAATTTTGCATATTGTATTACCAGAGTGCTACCTCTTGTTTAATGTGATAGTTCATACACTGCTTAGATGGAGATCCAATGCTGTAAACCTAAGTGAGACTTTAAAGGGACCAGCAATTTTGCAAATCAGGCACTTTACAAAATAGTATTGTTCCTAGTTTGAGAGTTTAAAATTAGCTCTTAGATAGTTTAGATACTAAAATTTCATATTGCAGGCTCATGTTAAGGAAAGCTTTTTTTATTTTATTCTCATTTGTAGTTGTGTTTTTTGTATTTTATGCCATCATAATCTTGGTAATCATTCACTTTTATATCTTCATCACAAAAGTAAATTGCCTTCAAGTTCAAAGACAAGATGATAAGACTAAATTTTAATGACATTATTGTACTTTATATTGCAACTTGAGAAGGAAGCCATATAATCTGTTGTTGGCCCCCTTATCATATAATGGTGTGGAGTTGGAAGGGACCTTCAAAACCACTTTGTTCCAGTGCCCGTGCCATGGGCAGGGACACCTTCCACTAGACCAGGGTGCTCAAAGCCTCATCAAAGTCTGGCCTTGAACTTCCAGGAATGGGACATGAGCCGCTTCCCTGCACAACGTTTTTCTAGTGCCTCAACACCCTCACTGTGAAGAATTTCTTCCTACCATCTAATCTGAATCTCTCATCTTTCAGTTTAAAACTGTAAGCCCTTGTCCTATTACTATCTACTCATGTAAAAAGTCACTCTCCTCCTTTTTTATAAGCCCCTTCTAGGTACTGAAAGGCTTCATTAAGGCATTTGGAGCCTTCTCTTCTCCAGGCTGAATAGCACCTGTTCTCTCAGCCTTTGTAGGAGAAGTGCTTAGGACTCTGGATTATCCCTGTGACCTCCTCTGGTTCTGCTCTAACAGGTGCACTTCTTTCTTGTGTTGCAGACCCCAGAACTTGACAAAGAACTGCAGGTGGGATTTCTTGAGGGGCAGAATCACCTCCCTTGACCTGCTGCCCACACTGCTTTTGATGCAGCCCAGGGCATGGTTGACTTTCTGAGCTGGGAGTGCACACTGCCGAGTTGTGTCGTGCTGCTTGTAAACCAGCACCTGCAAGCCTCTGTCCTCCTCAGGGCTCTTTCTCCACCTGTTCTCTGGCCAGCCTGTACTTGTGCTTCCCGGATGCAGGTGCAGCACCTTGCACTTGGCCGTATTGAACTTTGGGAGGTTCACACAGGCCCACCTCTCAAGGTGTCAGGGTCCCTCTGGGTGATATCCCTTCCCTCCAGCCTGTTGGCCACACCACAGAGCTTCATGTCATTGACAGACTTGCTGAGAATTAATTGTGTCACCAACAAAGATTTTAAACAGCCATAGTCCCAAAACCAGTTCATGAGGAGTGCCACTCATCACTTGTCTCCACTTTGACATAGAGCTTGACAGCTTTTGCAGCTTGTACGAGTGCAGCCATGCGGCCAGTTCCTTGTTCACCAAATGGTCCATCCATCACATTCGTGTGTCTCCATTTTGGAGTTAAAGATGTGCAGAACAGTTATATATCAGTCACAGAAACTGATAAAACTAATAGCCTGTATTTGCCACTCACAAAATTTGAAGTTCTATATAGAATGGTAGATTCGGGTCTTTTACCTTGACGAGTTCTGAATATTTAAATTTGTTTGGTGTTCATTACTTTTTAACTCTTCTAAATTGATAGGACTGAAGATACTTCTTGACAGTTGGTGATGCTCTTAGCTTGCCTTAAGTAGACAGAGGGACTTGACTTCTAATTAGAATGGTTATAATGGGCCTGAGTTGAAAACTGTATCACAAAACAGATGATAGTCAAGTCTAGGTGGTTAATCCCGTTTTAATAAGGAGTTGTTTTAGTCAGTTCAGTTTAAACTGAAGACTTGAGAATTACAGCAACATATATAACTTTTGAGGAAGGTACAGAGTGATTGCATGTCTCTTGGTTTCCAAACCTATCATTCTAGAACTGTGAAAAAATACATGAATATTTTATATATAATTTATAAACAATACAGTAGTTATTTTACTGGTGATAAGGGTAAGATTCCTCCCTCAAATGCCTTACCAAGTGATTCCACTGATTTTTTTTATTTTGCTTAGGATAGGAATGTTTGATGTGAATCTTAAATATTTTTAATATTATGAAGGATTTTTATGAATGACCGTGTTGTGGGGTTCTTTTAAGTGCTTGTTCCCTGTCTTACTTTCCAGTGATATCTTTTGTGTTGAAAGACAAAAGCCAACACTGCTTTTTGTTCCCTTCTGTGTGGTAGTAGTAGTGAAAATTAAAGTTGTTTATTGAGCTTCCATCACTGGGCAGAATTTCTTTGTGCTTATTTAAAAATCAGGTGTTTCATGTCTCTTGTTACTATAATTGAAAAATGTATGGAAGCCTCCATTGAAAACACAAAGCTATAGAGTTAAAATGCATGGAATGGGAATTTCTTAATTCAAATAACGCAGTTTTACAAAATAATTGTAGTTTAAAATAAATTCAGTTTTGTTTTCTTGAAAGTCGGAAGGATCTTTTGATCGTACACTTCTGTAATTTTTTGTGTGTCCTTGAACATGAAATAATCCCTCCATCTGTTCTCTCATTTTTTCTTGCCTGTATCCTCCCCAAGTTTTTGTAAAGAACATTGAAATACTGCCAAGTTGTTATGAAAAGATATAGTCCAGGTTGAACTGTAGTTAATGGGGTTCTTCTAACTGCCAGAAAGAATTAGAAGTTTGTGTTTGAAAGAATGTGACTTTCTGACTTGCTTGTGTTTCGGTTCCTAGGCATAGGTGTAGCAGTTAGGTGAATGTCTACAAATAGCTGCCATGAGTAAAAGTAGAAGCACTGTTGGGCTGTTTAGGTAAATCAAATGTCACGGATAAAAGAGGAGCTAGTTTTTGAAATCTACACAAGTGAAAACATATCAAAACAAAAAAATGCTTAGCTGAAGTCAGACTTGAAATAAATAGAAAGAATTTACTTTTTCTGTAGTAGGTAGCTAATAATTACAGTAGACTCCCAATTCTTATTGAGCAGTATAGAAAAAATTAATTAGCTTTTTTGGGATCATGAAGCCCTCAAAATATTTATAGTATTGAAGGCAATGCCAGTATTTATTTTTAGCCATGTATTTTTTCACCCCAAAATCTGTACTTGTTTGGAGAAATATTGGTGAATGAATTGCCATGAGGGATACTGTTATATTTAATAAAAAATGAATAGACTTAGCCCATACAGTTTAGACATGAATTTGGGTGTTCTTGCAGAATGTGGACTTGTATATACTTGCAGAAAATTATTTTTTTAAGATGTTTGTCAAGAATAATAATGTAAGATAACAGGTAAAATGTTTTCACTGAGAGTAATTGCCAAGTCACATACAGGCAGTTTGTCTAAGTTTAATCAACAGCTTTTTATCATTTTGTGCTAGATGAAGAAATACTCATTTGCAGTAAAATAGTTGATGCAAAAAATGACATAAAGCCAAGATATTTTTACTGGGAAACTGCTTTATTAGTGATCCTATCCTTTGAATTTTTCTTTAAAGGCATTTTACATTTTTCAGTGATAGACTATAACAGGCTAATGTTAGGAAGCTAATGTATACTTCTCCAGGCAATATGCAATATTGCTATGAAAAAATAATCTTACACCTCTTCATGTGCTGAACTTGTTTTGTATTTTACTGTTCCTTGGCTCTCTAGCTCAAATAATTGATGGTTTTTGAATGGCTAGGACATTTTTGTGTAATTTATTTTCAGAAGTATATCAGGTGTTTAGTAAACTTACATCAAGCAATTGGTAGTTAATTTTCAATCCTGGATGTTGAGTTCTGAAATAGAAAACCTATAATCTGTAAGCGTGGTGTGTGTTAGTATATCTCTGTTTACTGTTTCTTTGATTCTTGTTCAATAAAATAATCCTTATTCTTTCTGTAACTGCTTTTACCTTTATTTCCCTTCTACCACTCATTCTTTTTCTCTTCCTAGTCCCATATTTTGTCTAACTTCCACTGAGAGAAGAAAAGGAGTGAAGAGAGAGAAGAGGTAAGGTCAAGACTTCATGTTTAAGGGACTAGCATAAATATTTGAGGAAGAGACCTTGCTTTCACTCACAGGAGTAAGCAAGAGCAGCACTATTGGACCAGATAGTAAAGGAAAATAGCTTATGTCCGGTGGAAAGCAGCTTTGGTGTGTAGCAGAGGCTTGGCTAAACTGGCAGGCTGACTCTTGGTTTGTACTCAAAAGCATGGCTTGCTTTGTGCAGGCTAGAGTCTGAGTAGTGCATCTTACGACCTGTGTACCAATGAAAACCTAGTGACATGATGGAAGCTCAAGTTTTTTATGCATAAATCTTGGATACCATGAACGAGGCAGGGATCTTTTTCTCTATTTTAGAGACTAAAGTCTGGCCAATTCATAAAGTTTGGCTGTCATTCCAAACCTGACTGTGATCTTTATTGAGTGTAAAATCCTGCATTTGTCTCAGGGTGTTCATAAGCTGAAACAGGTTGCCCAGAGAAGTTGTGGCTGTCCCATCACTTGAAGTGTTGAAACCCAGGTTGGATGGAGACCCTGAGCAACCTGGTAGCAGAGGTGTCCCTGCCTATGGCAGGGATGTTGGAACTGGATCATCTTTCAGGTCACTTCAAACCCAAGCCATTCTGTGATTCTCTGCTAGTAAATTTTGCTTATTGGCACTATTTTAAAAGCATAGTTGGAGGAGGAGTCTTACTTTGTAGTTGGTTGTAATAACAGTGCTTCTAAAATAAGTTGGTCTAATGATTAAGTAGGTTTGTGTCAGTACAACAAATAATGTGATAAAACAGAAATTTGACAGGGCTGGGAACTTAGTAGCCTTGAATTCTCTGAAGCTTACTGAAAATCCAAAAGGAGGTGGGGGCAGCTATGGGCAGTGTCCTGTGAGAAACAGGGAGAGGAAGCATAATGATTTTAGCCATTAGTCACGTGTGACTTCAAACCAGCCATAGCAAGTACTTTTTTGGGTTTTTGTCTGTCTGACAGGGTACATTAGAAAGAGGTTAGATGGACATGATTGCTGACAATGTGTAGGTGACCCTGGACAGCATAGGAAGATATTGAGGGGCTTGTGAGTGAGGCTAGAAGCAGTTAATATTGTGATGTGGAAGAAGATACTGCTGAGGGGGATATAGAGAGTATTAAATCAGTGGGAATGTTTGAGCACACGCTCCAAATACCAGATTTCTTCTAGGACAAGTTGTTTCTTCTATACGATTTGCAGGACTTGGTCATTAATTGGTCTTCATTTGTATATTTGAGTGCGCCTCCTGTGTCTTATTTTTCCTGCTCCCCTTTTTTTGTTTCAGCACAGATTAGAAGTAAGCTAAGTTATCTGTTAGGTTACCATAGAAAGCAGCAAACAGTAGGAAAGGTCTGAATTTGGACTTGGAGTTGTTTCTAAGTCTGTGAAGTTCTTACTGCAGTGGTGTAACATCTGGAAGTTGGATATCCATCCTAATCTCTTAGGAAATCTGTTGAGTTCTGGAGCATGTTAGGAGAAACAGAGAAAACTTCCTTGTGTTTAAGATTAGTCATTTATTCATGTATTCTGCTTCTAGGTCTGATTAAAGGCGTGTTACCTCCTGAGAAACAGACAGCAATGAATAAATACTCATTACTTTATACATTTATTTTATGGTATGTGTATATATGCTGCTTATTTTTTCCATATTTGTGTTGATAAAGTATATACATGTATACACATGCACAGTATAGTTCATTATTTGAATGATACCTAGAGTGTACTATTAAAATGCCAGTCTCTTGCTAATTTTAAAAATAATCTCATTTCTTGTTAGACTTGTGTGCTCAGAGCAGTAGTAGAAAGCCGCAGTTTAGAAAAGCATGATTTTATTTAATGAAATCTTCTTTAAATCTTCCCTCTTATTCCTTTCCAATTAAAAAGAAAGTTAAAAAATCAAACAAACCCAACAAACAAACAGAACCCAGCACACACCTCCCAAACCAAAAACAAACAAAAAAATTCCAAAGGAGGGAAAAACCTGTAGGTAGGAAAGCCAAGTAGTAAAACTTAGTTTGTTGGCCTTGTGACAGTTCAGGACATTAGTTTTCACTCTGTGTTTGTGGAGTCTGACAAACTATTGATAGTTGCGTTTTTAGTTAGATTTCTCTTGTATAGATTGTGCCAGGGCCTAGGTATATCAGCTTTCTTGTGGATTTCTTGTGGTCAAGGGTGGTTCCCATGACCATGGGTTAAAATCTGGCCTGTAAATCTGAAGGAAAGTATGACAAGAATTGCTTTTGCTCATGATTGCAAAATGTGTGTACACATATGATGTAATTGGAGGGAGGAGGAGAATGTTTAGATTGTATTCTCCATAAATGCTGTTCACACATAGAAGATGCATGGTGAGGTAATAAAATGCAATAAAACAGAATACTTACTTTTGGTCTTCTATTACCTGAGATGAGTTTGTATAAACAAGTGACAATAAGATATGCAGGAGTCAGCAGAGGTCTGAAAGCAGTAATGCAATCTTGGAAATCTTTGCATCTTGCCTGAAAGACCTTATTGATATGGGAGACAGTAATTAGTTTTGTAGTCCTTTGTAACTTTGGAGCCAACCTGGACTCACAGTAGTGTGAATTTTCTACTGGGAGCAAATGGAAACTGAGTAGAACACTTCTACATTCAAACTGCCTTGAAGTTACAACCAGGTTAGCATTGCGTGCTGGTTAAACTGAAGGGTCTTGCTTAACTCAAGACTGTCATGTTTGTGTGTTTTAACACTGATTTATTTTTTATCTGTAAATCTTGTAACTCTTCTTCCTTGGTCAGTGCTTGGACAGAAAATTGTCTGTTTCAGCAATTTCTTTTGTTGCTTCAAGTTGATTCCCTTAAGATTTGTACACATTTCATGAAAATGAGCCTTCATATATACTGTGTGTATTCTGATACTTCATATTGCTCCAGGAAATGGTTATTAATTTCTTGCCTGGATTTAAAGGTGTGAGGGAAGGGGTTTCCAAATACTTGTAGTTTAGCAAAAGAGAGCATCTTCATCTTCTGTGCTTGTATTGAGGGGAAATAAGCTCTTCATAAGCATGAGGTGAACTGTCCATTGCTGGGTAAATTGAGAAACAATGTAACTTGTTAGGTGTTGGAGGGGGGGGAACTGACGATTATTCCTGGCCCTTTCAGGTACTCAATTTACTACATATGGGAAAGTTACTGCTTTTACCTTTTATGTGTTTTGTAATAGACATTTCAAGTTACATAATTTTGCTTTTAAGGAAAGATAGTTGTCATATGTAGATAGGTTAGAAGGTTTTGATTAGTTTAACTCTAGTTATGTGGATTCTGTATATAGACCTTGTGAAAATACAGAGTATAGGGATGGTAATTTGGTTAGTATATAAATACTTCTGTAGTGACATTAGTTAAGGACTTCGTGGTGAAGTTGTATATATCAGTATAAAATCTAAATAATTATCTTAAACTAGCACTGTTGCGTCTAATGAAATAGCCTAATTATAGGCTAATTAGAATTAGATTTTTCTCCTTAAACCTCTGTGTTTAGGAAGATCCTGGTAATTTGCTTTGCAGAGCTGATCTGTGATGAAATCTCCCAAATCTTGGAACATCTAAACCATCTAATAATTATTTTTTTATCTTGTAATTGTTGATGGGTGATAACTGCAGAGAAAAATATTAAAGAACTTTACATGTATACAAAATTCATAAAAACAGAAACAAAAATATTTAGTGTTTTTGTAATGCCTAGTGATGTGAGAAACTTGAACTGATCTAGGAATCCATGTACTTAAGTTAATTTAGTCTTCTGTGTATGTGGGAAAATTCTTATATTCAAGATAGGATATAATTTAACTGTAAGCTTAATTCATGGTTCCACTTGCGTCCCTTTATAAATTAGAAAACAAATGTTAAGTTTCAAGTTGCTTTGAATCTGTTCCTAACTTCTATAATAAATGTATTTTTTCTAACTTCTGTATACTTTCTGTATTTGTCACATGACAACAGAATCTGGAAATTGTTCATCGAAAGGGAAAAACAAGGAACGGTGACACTGTCTGTAAAAGTTGTCAGAGATGTGAAGAAGAATAGCAGAAACAACTTTTATTAATAATTTTTCCTCTTTGGTTTTTGTAGTATTAGACCTAAACATTGTTTAAAAACCTCCCAACAAACTAGAAACCCTCATCGTGTTGTAATAATAATATTACTGTAAGTATTATAAGTAGTTATGCTGTCTTGATATATGTCTCTTAAGGATTTTTTTTATGTTTAAGACAAATAAATTGTTACTGGTGTTGCCACCATCTCTTACTGATTATTTTGTAAAGTTTTGTATGTGTACCTAGACTAGAGCTTTAATATTCTTAGGCATACAGCATAGGGTCTAGCAGGTTAAACACTACTGATGTAATTTCAGGAGATCACACCCTTGTGTTCTGATTCAAGAACTGAGCTGTCTATATTTGGGGGTTTTTCCTCCTTTCTATACCAGTGGCAAAGTTAAGTTTTTTCTCCTGATGTGACACAAGTGATCTTAGCAGGATATGAGAGAAAGGAAACATGTGGTCTCTGCTAGACCACAGAATAATGTTGTTTTAGTGGAATACCTCAGGGATAATGTATAAGTTATTTCCTGTTCCTTAAAACATAAATTGTGTTCTCTGTACAAAGCCACAGAGATTAATATTTTGGAATGTTTTATGCTCTTATACTTCTGGATTTTGAGTACAATTAATTTATACAAAAAAGGGCCGTGGTGTCATAAACAAAGTGGATCGTAAGAAGTATGGTGAGGCTTCAGGTATTTTAGATCTGATGCAGCTGTTGAGTCAAAAACTCCTGTGTATTCTCTAGAGACAAAGAGAAGTGCCATTAAAAGTGTAAACCATTATGAGTGAATGGTGAAGTGTGATTGGTGTGAAGAGGTTGATCTTGTACAAGATAAATGTTTTAACCAGATTGAACAGAAATTTGTCTGGGTTTTGAGATGAACATTTTATTATTAGGGCAAGATAAACTTTTTTACTGCAACTAAATAAAAGCAAAATTTATTTGAATAAGGGATTTTTTTTTTCTCCTATACTAAAGCTGTAGGGTGATTATGAGAAAATTTGGTGAATTTAAGGAATTGCCAAAATGCTTTCAGAGCTTAGAGTGTACTATTACTAATGGAGTAGACTGTAACAAAATTGTTGTTAATTAAGGTACAATAGGTGAGCCACTTTGCCCAGTAAAGAGCTGATCAATGAACTTGGGACTAGCAGATTTTATATGGTGGCTTTTAACTCTGTGACCCTGAAATTAACTGGAGAAACCAGTGTGATCTTCCTATCTTTCAAATTCATGTACTGCTTGAAGATGAATGTACCTATGAAGACAGTTTCTTAAAGGCCATGGATGACAGTTTGTCAGAGTTCTGAAAGAATAATTACTTGAAATAGATGGATACTTGCAGGAGTTGGAAAGTACCAAATCATGACAGCAGATAGTATTTTATGACTCATGTAAAATACCAGGCTTCAAAGGATAAGCAATCTCTTCATAGATAAAATTCCCCAGTGGTTGTGTTATTTTCTTTCTGAACTTATAAAAATACTGGGAATATTAGTATGTCATGACAATGTTTCAGATTCTGACATGGTGGAAAATAATTATTTTCCATTGTTCCAAATTTAACATCACTGTAGGGATCGTAATTGGATGGCCTATATATAAGGTCACAGTTTTGTTTAATAAGTGGGTGTAGTATTATTAATTTATCCTAGATCTCCCCCCACTCTCATTATGGGCATTTGTTGAGGATGGCTACTCATAAATAATGAGCAATGTTTGTTTGAATTAACTTGGCCATGTAGGAATTGCAAGCCAGTGACTATCTTCATTCTTCCCTACTGAACTATAGGCAAAGGAAAAGCTTTAGGGAGTTCTGTGTGTGTGATTAGAAGGTGGTAAAAACCAGTGAGTTAGTATTGCAATCATGTTCCACTTCCTTTTAGATAAAACATCTGTTTAATGGTCTTCAGGCAAAAAAAATCTTGATTCCTCTAGTTTCTGACCTTATTCAGTGTAGATCAGGTTATTAGAATTTTTTTCTGAATTCTGACTAAGCTGTATAGGGCAGGAAGTTGAGGAAGTTGGTTTTGGTTGAGTCCCCCCCTTTTTTTGTTGGTTTTGTTTTGTTCTGTTGGTTTTTTGTTTGTTTTGTTGTTTTTTTTGTTGTTGGATTTTTTTAGCACAAATGGTGGTGTATTTGCATTGTCATGAATGAGGGCATGCATAAGCCATTGATCTATACATACATCTATACATATGTATACATCTACGTAAATCTATACATAGCTATAATACATTCATGGCTCTTCTTTTTCTGCATTACATTTTAAAAAAGCCCCAAATATCACTTGATTATCAGATTTGGTGAGCATTTCTGCTTGATTATCAGATTTGGTGAGATTTTCTGTGTTGACAGTGGAGGTCACTTGAATTTATGATGATTGGGTAGTTTTATGTAAGTTTGGAGATGTCACAGCCCATGAGACAGCTTTCTAAATGTATTCCTCACTTCCATCAGTCTCCAGGGTATTTTTGTCTGCGTTATCTTACAGCTGATGCTCTACCTGGTCAGAAGCATTTAAAGAAAATGTTTTAAGAAAAACCACACCACCAACAAAATCAAGTTTAAGTGCAAGAAACACCTTTCTAAGTGAGGATCTTCATCCCAAACAATGTTGTCTAATATGTCTTTTAGATCTACATTGAACCACTAAAGCTGTTTTTAAAGAACTGTCTAAATAATAGGCATAAATTAAAAACTCCATTCTGCTGATGATTTGGTAGCATAGGTCACACTGGAGGAGTACTGGAACAGCAGTTAACCCTAGGCTAGCTGATTTACCTGGATTTAGAAAATTCATGGTTTCTTTAAAGTTACTGGGTAAATTTTTTACTTTTTCAGAAGATGGGGACTGAATGGTGAGTGGCTGTTTCCTTTAAGTTGTAGGTACAGCCATTCAGGGTTCTGCCCTATGAGTAGAGTTAGCTATATGGTGGGAAAATGAGTGCCCACTTAAACTGTTAGAGGGGCTTATGGCTTTTTCAAGCCTTCTACTGAAAATATTCTATACCTGCTTTTGATTTAACATATTTTTCTTGCTACTTATTCTTGAAAATAGTATATTTTTTTGCATAGCTAGTGATGCAGTTTGTTACTTGTGGTATTTAGTAAGAAAACACTCAGTATTTAAATTAGGAAAGCAAAATATTCCAATGGCTATTTGGCCCAGTAGCTTTCTAGCTCATTGCATTTGGTGTCTCACATAATAGGACCAAAACACCTTTTGCTGTCAAAAGAGAGTGAACTAGCTGTAGGTTTAGGCACTTCAGACATCTTGGCATGTTCTTAAGTTAATTGCCAATCTTCACCAGTTTTAAAAAATTTAGGAAGTTAGATGAAGACTTGCTGCTATCTCATACTTTAGAGATGTCTTGTACATGCCACTTTGTCATCTTGAAGGTGCTGACCTAATCAGTAAAAGAAGACAATTCAGATTCAATTCACAGTGTTTATCTGAAGTCCATTTCTCACCGGGGGCTTGCGCTTTTTGTGAGTATCGTGTTTGGCAAGGATAACATGTTGAAATGAAGTTCAGCCAGGATAGGTGCTGGATTCTACACCTGGAATGGGGCAACCGTGGATGTGTGGACAGACTGGAAATGAGAGGCTGGAAAGCAGCACCCACAGCAAGGGACCTGGGGATCCTGGTGGGTGACTAGCTGAACATGAGCCAGCAGTGCCCTGGCTGCCAGGAGGGCTACCTGTGTCCTGGGGGCATCAGGCACAGCATCACCAGCTGGGCAAGAGAGGGGATAGTCCTGTTCTTCTCTGCAATGGGGTCGCCTCATCTTGAGTGCTGGGGGCCGTTTTGGGCCCCACAATATAAAAAAGACATTAAACTATTGGAGAGTTCCCAAAGATGGTGAAGGACCTTGAGGAGAAGCTGTAGGAGGAGTGGCTGAGGTCACTGGGTCTGTTCAGCCTGGTGGAGACTGAGGGGAGACCTCACTGCAGTTACAGCTTCCTCATGAGGGGAAGAGGAGGGACAGACTCTGATCTCTTCTCTGTGGTGACCAGTGACAGGACCTGAGGGAGTGGCCTGAAGTTGTGCTGGAGGGAGGTTTAGGTTCAGCATTAGGAAAAGGTTCTTCACCCAGAGGGTGGTTGGGCTCTGAACAGGCTCCCCAGGGCAGTGGTCACAGCACCAGCCTGACAGAGTCCTAGAAGCGTTTGAACAATGCTCTCAGGCGCAGGGGTTGACTCTTGGGAATGGTGCCATGCGTGGCCAGGAGTTGGTCTTGATGATCCTGGTGGGTTCCTTCCAATTCGGCACATTCTGTGATTCTGTGAAAATAACATTGATCTCAGAATTATTGTGCTGATGTAGACATCAGCTAATATACAGCATTTTGTGGTATGAGTGGGGTGTCTTTATTAGGCACAGTATGTGCTTCATTGCAAAGTGGTTTGTGGTCTTGCAACTTTGACATTTTGGTAAGAGTTTGCAGTTATTCATTATGTAACTACTGACAATACTGGGCTGTTTTACTTAAATTACCTAATCACGTGTAAAACCTGGTCTATATTAATGTATAAAAGTACATTAATTTACTAATCTGTGAATAGCTGAAGAGCTGTTCACATTTCTCTTGTACTTGGTTGGGTGTTCTGCCCTATGTAGGAAGGGAAGTGGGGGACTGGTAGTAACTGGCATACAGATTGGATCCTACATTCACTTGTGCAAGTCAATCAGATTGCAGTTTGCTCTGCAGTTAAAAACTGCTACTGATTATTTTTACTTTACTCCTTTAAAGAGCATACATCACTTCCAAAAATGGTCCTGAATGAGCATAGTATCTTCTAATTTATTACAATGGTGATTTATTAAAATGGAAAATATTTCCTATCATTATTGTGAATTATTAGAATTATTTTGTTTAAAAAAAATACTAAATTGTAGTTAAGACATTAGGGTTTTTTTAATTGCAAAACAAAAGAGAACAGTCCTGGCTAAGACCTACTTGCAAATTCTCTAACTAGGTTTCTGTGGAAAGGTACAGCAACTAAGCTTTGACAAACAGGGCCAGTCTCTGGCACTTCCCTGATTGTGCTGGGGTTTTTAATTAGAAATTTGGACAATTGTCCATTTGTAATATATTGAAGTTCAGGTGTTAAGATCATTACGCTCTTTAAAGGTGTTTATTTGCAGTTAATTTTAGAGAAGATTGAAAGTTCTCCTTTTGCTTGTGTAAAATAAAACTAGTGAAGAACTAATTGTGACAGATATAAATGGCAAAATTTTTAAGATAAAATTAATACGTGATATAAAATTGCCTGGGTTTAAAATGAACTGACTTAATCTCCTGCATGTTGTGTTTTGTTTTTGACAGGGTTTGTGGATGCACTTAGATGTTTGCAATGAGCACTGTGGCTGGCATGCCCCAGTGTTTTGGATACCAATGCATAGGACTCCGTAGTAATCGAATTTATCAGAAACGAACGTCATGAGCATAGTGATCCCATTGGGGGTTGACACAGCAGATACTTCTTATTTGGAAATGGCTGCAGGCTCAGAGTAAGTATGTGAACATAATTTGTAAGTTCTCTTACCCGTTTTTAAATTACTTTAATTTTTTCCTTCATGGCCATTTTTTGAATACAGTTGGAGAAAACTCAAGAGTTTCCTTAGTTTTGTTGAATTTTTAATTACTTAAGTTAATAACTGTCACTTCACTATGTCAGTTTCTCTCACTTTAGGGGGAGCAAAGGAGAGAAGCTAAATGTTTCTACAAATGTGTGTTTTCTTGCTTATCAGACTGACAAATAAAGATGCTGCTTGGTTTACTTCTCATACTTCAAGTATTTTGCCATTTCAGTTTCCTTTTTAACTACGTGTAAAAAATTTTTTTGATTTTGCACGTTAGAAAGATAAAATAATTTGGTGCATTAAACTGCAAGAAAGTAGTAGTAATCAAGACAAGGGTGCATTTTTTAATGAAAATTGAAGGCCTAGCTGAAATGCTAATACCATGTCTTCACAGAGTTACTTCTAATTGTAAAGCTAGTAGAAATCATTTAGTAACTGTGCAGAAAGGGTTACAAAAGAGTGAAATCATGCATTCAGTAAACTCTGGCTTTGCACCAGTATTGTAGTGTAGTGAGTTTCTGGGTTTTAGGGGATGGGGAGGGTGACTTGTGAGGTTTTTTTGGGGGGTTGGGGGGAGCTGTTGCTGTGCATGTGTGGTTTCTGTGTTGTGGTTCTTTTCTGGTTTTTTCCCCCTACTCTCCTGTACAGTATTGATGGGCTAAGGTTTAGGAATTGTTGATCTCTGACTGGATACATTTCTTGTCAAGTAAACCTTTCAGTGTGTGTAGCACACAGAATGTTTAAGAAGCAAGTGGTTTTTCCTCTAAACTTTGAAGGAAAGTTTTAGGAGAACTCTAGAACAGCTTTTTAAAGGGATGTTCCTCTACTGTGCTTCCAGTATATATGAGGCTGTTCTGGGTTTGTGCCGTTTATTTGGAGAGAACCAAGAATTTACAATTCAAAATTTTTTGTTACATTAGATTGTTAAAGTTGTTTTGTCTTTTCGTATTATAAATACTCTTAACCTTGGTGCAGAAAATTTTTTAACTGTAGTGAACCATTCACATTTCTTTTCATTCTTTTCCTTTGCTTTTCTTTTATGTTTAGAGAGGGTCATGATTCCTGAGGTTGCTGACATTCCTTGCAGACACAGCATGTCATGCTGAAATTAAAATAAATAAATATAGTTGTCAGTATAAACAAGATAGAGTTCACAGTGTGTTATTTGCTTGATACTGTGGCAGAGCGACCCAGTTAGGAGCTGCTTTTCTTCAGATGTTAAGTGGCTGTTACCACTTAGATTAATTCTTGTCATCTCTGTTGTACTCACAGTGAAATGTGTGTAGTTGCATGATTGGCGTACACTGATTTAAAAGCCATGTTACTGTCACAAGAAGTGTGACACAAAGGTGTGTCCCTAATCTACCAGCTTATACAGTTGTAAATCTTTCCTATCACAATCCGTGTGGCTTAGTCTTTGTTCTTGTACGTTTTCTTCTAGAGGGTAGCATGTTGGATGTGGAGTGTATTGGTAACAGTGCTACATGGTCTTTGAGCAAGTTCGGGGGTTTTCCCAGGAGGGAGGAGCTAGAATTTTTCCACTGTGACTGGCAGGTCGGATATTGCTTCATCAGTTGCTGAAGCATGAGCAAACACAAGAATGGGGGAGTGGCAAACTTGATTATGCAGAAGAAGCAGCTTAGGGAAAAGCTCTTTGTGTAGTGCAGTCTCCTAGTGCTGAAAGATTTTTCCTTATGTTTTGAACCAAGGCATAAGCCTATTAAAAGAGGGTATAATTCATATGACTAATAGTTCCACATATTATTTCAGTAAGTGTAGCAAATAACTGTGTAGAGTAGCCTACTAAGAGGTTTAAGGATCTTAAAAATTGGGTGAAATAGTTTGTTTCTTAGGTTACGTGTACTTAAGCAGGGTCTCCAGATAGATCTTTGTGTCATCGTAGTCAAAACACACACACTTGGCCTTTATGGTCTTACTAAAGATGGAGATTTATGACTTCTTAGTGGTAAGGTCCTTGTACTTGTAAGCAGAACAAGCCATTTCTGAAGGTTCAAAATATGCTTCCTGGCTTCACAGAGTGCTTGTGTAGCTTAGAGCCTAAGTATAAGCTACACATTGGGAAATGCCATTGATGGTACTGCTTTTCTGGTTATATCCATACATGTTTTTAGGGAGAAGGCCTGTATAATAAACCTCACAATCACAGTGATCACTGTACTGAGTTCAGTATCCAGGAGAAAGAGAACATTGGGCCGGTCTGACATGCAGATAGCATCGGGCCAGCCTGTACTTGTAGGGCCTGCTACAAGGTGCTTAGGTAGCAGAACCCACTCCCTGGTAGAGAAGCAGTCC
Organism: Fringilla coelebs; assembly: GCF_963513975.1. Classification (NCBI taxonomy): domain Eukaryota; kingdom Metazoa; phylum Chordata; class Aves; order Passeriformes; family Fringillidae; genus Fringilla; species Fringilla coelebs. The sequence continues at coordinate 13,387,954 of NC_140033.1, forward strand.
TTGGTTTTTGTTGTCTAGATATTGAAGCCTGTCAAATGTCTTTGGTTAGATGAAGTGTCTTGAAATAGAAAATATTGTTTCTCATGCAAAAGATATTGTATTCTTTTATCTGAGATGGCCTTCAGCTAGATACTGTTCAGGTGCACTGGTACAAACAGAAAACAAACTAAACTCCTTAAAAATTAGACCTATGGAACTGGATTGTGGAAGATTGATGTTGCTGAGAGGTTGCATTTGGAGTTCAGACACATGTTCAGGAAGTATTCGTAGTATGCTTAGCTCACCGCCTAAAGCTTGGATACCCCATCTGTCTTTGAGCATTTTAGTGAGATTTTGTTTCCTGCTTGAATATATACGTATTTATGGAAGTGGTTGATGGCCCCAAAATCTAATCTAACTGACTGTATTTTGGGCATTAGTCAAAATTTTTTTTTTTTTTAATTTATTACTGAATGGTCAGAAACAAAGCAATGTTTAAAAGGAGTTGAATGGGGAAGATGACATTTTAGAGACGAATTTGAATCCTTTGAGTTGTTGCAGGTTGATTTCCTTAATACAAGTTAACTAATTATAAAAGTGTAGTGACAGGTTTCATAAATTAGCTGGTCTGCTGTCTTGCTTTTAATTTCTCACTAATGCCATCTGCTGGCAACATGCAGAATATTTTGTTTCCATTTTAGATATGAACAGTAGGAAATGACTCAGAACATGAAGTTGTTTCACTTCCTAAATAAAAGTTCTCTCAAGGCTTTTTTTTTTAAATATGGATATCTTTGCTTTTTTAACTGATTTTAGAAAATGCTATATTTCTGTTTTCAAGGTACAGGAATGTCTTAAATCCCTGCAGCCCAAGAGCATGTGGAACACTTTTGTGCAGAGCTTTTTGTTTTGTTCCCTGTGAACATTTTGCACAGATTTGAATTGCTGACTACAACGCTTAACAAATATATATGATATTTTAGCAAAATATGGTCACTTTATCACTGTGTTTGTTTATTTAGGAAATTAATATTAACGTTTTGATCAAGCTTCATATATATTGTGTTGTAGTACAAACATTGCAGTTTGGACGAAAACCAAAAATACAATGAATATCTTTAGTTATGCAGTAAGACAGCAGTTGTTTGAGGTGAAGCTGGAAAATGTGGTATGGTCAGAGGACTGACAGTCTTAGAACGTCCATCTCTGACAGAATTGGCTAATGTCTAAAATACAAGCAAGGAAAGCCTTACAGTGTTTTCACAGATCTGAATGCCTACATGTTTTTGTCCTGAAAACTTGCTTTCTGGGATGGCTGTAGGAATGCCAATGGTGAAATGAGGGGGTGTTTGCCTGTAGTACAATAGTTAGTGCCTTGCTGCTTGGGCCTTGGTACTTGAGCCCAAAAAATGTAAAACTTGATTTTTAAATTAGGTAGCATCTCATGCTTTAATCATCTGTACAATTGAATATTTTGCCAAGAGGCATTTCTTCTCAAAGCTGTGCAGTTCTGAGATGCCTGTTTCAGAAGAAGGGTTTGACCTTTGAACAGACAGCAGTATAGAGGGCATCTTTTCTGTTGGCAAAACCAGGAGTGATAAGGAATTCAGTAACCTGTTTGTCAAAGTTGATTTTGTCTGTGGCTCTCTGGAAGAATGGTGCTCATTCTGTACTGTGTTATGGCATCTGTATCACTTTCCTGTTGACTGTAAAGGAAACCTATGATGGTTAATTTCTAGCTTAAGTGAATGCTCTTGGAACTCCTTCCCATAGTTCTTGGTTTCTTTCCCACTTCCCCAGCCAGTGCAGTGGGTAAATGGAACAGTAGCAGTTACATTCAGAGCTCTAGTGAGCATCTGTTATAATTGAAAGTAGTGTCTGTGCCTGGATAAGCATTTTTAAAAAGTTTTACTGAAAGCTGATTGTGCTCCAGATTTTTTTAATAGTTGCCTTCCTGTATCACCTGATTTTGCTCCCACCATTTTTCTGGTTTTCCTTGTTCAAGTAAAGATGTGACTTTTTCTTAGTAACATTGTTCTCTGAATCTGTTTTATGAGTGTTAAAACAGTTGGTGATAAATGAAGGTTTCTGAAAGATTTACACTTTTGCTTCCCACCACTGTTATGCCTCTAAATATTAAATTTTGTTCTCTTAAGTGGTTTATAAATGGCTAGAGTAATAAGAAATGGATGTAGGGTGTTGGGTGTATCGTCTTGCCTCAAATCTTGAAATGGACCTGGACTATCTTTTTGACTTTTGTAGTCAGATGATGAAATACACAAGCTCTCTTTTTAGGACAGTTTCATTCTGGTATCTTTCACTGAATGTTCCTGTGTTTAAGTAGCTGGTATTTAGGTCATAGTAATATTATTTTTAATGAAGGAAACTCTGCTAAATTAATCCAGGATGGATTGTGCCAGAATCCCCTCCTGCCTGTCCTTAGTAAGTCTTCCTGCTCTAAAAAGAGAGTGTTTTTCAGCAAGACTAAGGTTGGGCATTGAACATAGAGTGGATAAGAGTACCTGTGATATTGCTTGTCCCATTCAGGAAATGGGGAGGAATAGCAGTAGAAGCAACGCAGTGGTCAAGACTTTCTTGTTCCTGGAGAAGCTAATTTCTGCCACAGTCATGATGGATGTGTCGCTAATGCCTCATTCACTGGCATTGTAGTTGACTGGGTCATCACAAGGATTACTGGAGCACAGAAAAGATGTGTGATTACTGCACAAATGTGTTGGTAAATAGGTAAAAGCAAATTGGTTGGAAAGACAGTTTTTTCATCTTTTGTCTTTATTTTAGTCATGAGCTGAAGTTCTTCTAGAAGCTAATTATAACAAACTCCAAATAAAATTGTATTTTCAAGTTGTGAAAGAGTGTAAGAGAGTAAATAAGGATTTTTCCGGCTTTATGAGGTAGCAAAGAGCAAGTGCTGTCAGATTTGGTTTGTCTTATGCTAGTCAGAAGTTGTATTTTTAACATTAGTACTTCACATGATTTTTGTGCTCATGTGTTTGTTCACTCTCTCAAAAAAAGGCAGCTGATGACTGTTGGAGACAGTAATCTTTTAAAAAAGTTTTTTCCTTTGGATTCAAGAAACTAAAGCCCTCCCCCAGAAGTGCTTTTAACTAGTTTCTTCTTAAATAATTTTATCATTGGGGTAGTAACCTCACATGGGAAAAAGCTCTTAAGAAGAAATGGGCCATCAAACCCAATAGTAGGACACTTTCAAAGAGATGTGAAAATACCGCATTTTGTTCAGAAAGGTAATAATTAATTATATCCTTTCCAAAAAGTAACAAATGTAAGTTTCTGGTGTCATTTTAAAGCAAACTAGTATTGCTTCATGGCACAGCAAAAAAGCCTCTATTTATGTGTAATAAAAAAATCCCATGAGTATCTATTTTAATTTAAGACTCAGAAACACCAAGTTTATTTTAAAAATTAGCTCAAGGAATTAGTAAGATATGTGACAGGCAATAGAATTCACACATAACAAAAATAAAAATAGAAAACTGAACCAGACCTGATTTGTAATGTGAATCAAGTCCACTTCAGTTCTAAATGTTGATATTTTGTGGTGCCTTTTTTTTGTTTAAAACAAGCCCACTTCTGGATTCATTTGTCTTAGTGTTATTAAATCATAGGGTGCAATGAAAAAACTGCAAGTTATGTCAGTCATGCTCACATGAACAACTGCTCGAGAAAGGCCATGAAGATGTAATTTTTTGTGCTCAAATAGTTCTTCCTGTTCTAGTATTCCTTTATCTTACTTGTTTTGTATTGTGGTTTAGTGCATATAAGCCATAGTTTGTATATTGAAGAAGGCACTGCCTCTGATATAAAACCTTGTCTTGCAAATTGTTATCAGCTTTTTCTTTCTGTTTAAAGATAACTGAATTGAGACTGCCTTGTTTAGATAGTTAGTCCTAGTTGGATTTCTGCTTGTAGGAGCAGTCAGTGCGGCGGCGCCCCGCCACTGCCGCTGCGTGTCGCTGCAGGGCTCGATGGTTGTGCAGCCCCCAGAATGCAGCATCAGTCCTCGGGCAGAATTCCCTTTGGCAGCTTCTGTTACCGCTCATTGAGGGGGCTAGTGGGGGCTTGCAAGTTTGTTGCTGCCTCCATACGCTGCTTTAAACGGAATCAATAGGAAATTATTTAGAAGTTGTGCAGCAAGTACCTCCAATTTTTTAATATAAATTACATAGTAATTGCATTTGTTCTTCTTCTGTCTTTTGCCTTGCAGACCAGAATCTGTAGAAGCTAGCCCTGTGGTAGTTGAAAAATCGAACAGTTATCCACACCAGTTGTATACCAGCGGCTCACATTCACACAGTTACATTGGTTTGCCCTATGCAGTAAGTTTTGTGTAAAGTATTCTGTACAAAATACATTATGTAAAAATCTGCTGGTTTTCTCTGGAAAAACTGATTCATGCTTATCTTTCTATATCTTATTGGGAGTTGGGTAGGTTGGATAAAAATGGTCTATCAGAAGCCGAACATAGTGCACTTAAATGTACAACATAGTTGAGAAGTTAGAAAATAAGATTAAATTGGGATATGAAATATAAATATTTAAAAATACAAATACAGAATTTTACATATCTTTAATATATAAAATTGGGATATGAACAGAAAATCTTAACTTTTTACTACAAAATTAAGCCTGAAGTTCTTTGCCAAATGAATTCTTACATTTTGTCTTGAATAACCATCAGTGTATGAGCAGTTACGATTAATTACCTTTTCACAAAATTCTAGGACCATAACTATGGTGCTCGGCCTCCTCCAACGCCTCCAGCTTCTCCTCCTCCATCAGTGCTTATAAGCAAGAATGAAGTAGGCATATTTACCACTCCCAACTTTGATGAAACCTCCAGTGCTACTACCATCAGTACGTCAGAGGATGGAAGCTATGGAACAGATATTACCAGATGCATTTGTGGCTTTACACATGATGATGGATATATGATCTGTTGTGACAAATGCAGGTAAAGCATAATAAAATAACTTAAAAAGTAAAAATTACTAAAGGCTGCACTGAAAGTAAATGTAGCTAAATCGTGTTTTAGTTACGATGAGTCGCAAGAAATTTCCTTCCATCAAAAAATGCTTGAAGGCTGTGTGTTTTTCTAATAGGCAACATAGTTAAGGCCAGTGATTATTTTATAATTTAACCAGTCACTCTTGACTCCTCATGAGTTTGGTCATGCCTTTGCTTGTGCATTGCTGCTTAATAAGGGTATACCTTTTTTCCCCTCTAAAAAGGATTTCTGTGGTACTCTGTCCCAAGTTATTTATTGGTAGGGTAAAGTGAATACCTAGGCATTACTTAGTGTGCATGTACTGAGTAATAAAGCATCTTGGTGAATTATGTATATGTAAATCAAAGAACTTGAAGGATGCAAAATGATGTGAAAGAAACTTCATGAGTATTGGTTTCTCTGTGCGTGATCTTTCTGATTACTCTTCGTTTTTCAAAGGATTTGGTTAATAAGTATGAAAAAACTAACCTAGATTCTTAGTGAAGAAGCAGAAGTTAAATATTTAGACTTCTGAGTTTATGCTTAAGTACCTATTTGATCACAGTATAATAAGAGATAGCTTTTGAATACTTGGAATTGGAAAAATAAGATTAGAAATTTTTAGAGCTGATACACTGACCAGGAGAAGACAAATGTTGTATTTCTACTCAATATTAGCCTGCATTCTTACATTTGTTTAATGAATGCTGCTGCATTTGTTATAAATTTGTGTATTTATAAGATAATAGTCATAGCTAGTTAAAATATTAATTTGAGCTCCATTCTTCTGCCTGCTTATGTAACAAGCTTGTTAGTAATTTCTGATTATCCTAAATTCTGATAATCTTGCTCAGTATTTTGAAATGTATTATGTTCTTCCAGCAGTGGTGTTGTGGGCAGTCACCAGTTAGGTAGAGTCTTTTTCCTTGAAGAAGAGATTCTCTGTGAGGAGTTGTGAATTTACCACAACTCTTTCCAAGTGGGAAGATAACTATTTTTGTGTCCCTCATCCTTCTAGCAATGTAGGGCTGAGTGTAAGCTACTGCTTTATGTTAGCCTTCAGTCTAGCAAGCCGTCTCTTCCCTGACACTGGGAAAAGTTAAAGCTCTTTCTATGCTGTTCAGCAGTACTACCAGTTTATAACAGGGTGCATAAAAATGTATATTTGTTTTTCTCTTAAAATATATAAGGAAATCAAACTGTACCTTAGTGTATATTTCTTAAATAGAAATATTTTATGTACCCATTTCTAAAAGGGAATTGAATCCTTCTGTTTAAAACCAAACCACTTGTTGCTATGTAAATCGTAAGTCTTGTTGCTGAGGGTATTTGTCTCTATCTTGTTCTCTATTGTGATAATTTACCATTTTATTTCTGATGTTGGAGAAAAATTTCCAAGAGAGAAAACAAGTCAGCTAGCAGAGTGGTGGCAAAGATAGTGATTGAGATGTAAACAGTATTCAATCTGAGTAAAGATGACAATGAAAATAAAAGAGCAGTTTACTTTCTCTGTGTATTGTGCATGCAATTTTTAAAATTGTACTTTAAAGTTGGGGTTTTGTTTTGGTGTTTTCATAGTGTCTGGCAGCACATTGACTGCATGGGGATTGACAGACAGCATATTCCTGACATATATCTGTGTGAACGTTGCCAACCCAGGTGAGTAGTTTGGTTGATTTTGAACTGTAAAATGGAATGGAACAGTGCACAACTGGTATTTTTCTAAGTATCTGAACGTTTAGTTACTTTACTGTTTATTCTGTAATAGTCAATGGGAAATGCTAGAGGTCTGTTTTAATACTTTAATGCACTCATTTATTTTCTAATTTCAGGAGTTTAGATAAAGAAAGAGCAGTGCTGTTGCAACGAAGGAAACGGGAAAATATGTCAGGTGAGTGAAATTTAAAGCTCTTTTCTTAGTAAAGCTGATAAAATAAATCTAAATTATATATAAAGACTTCAGAGCACATACATGGTTCCCACAGTTTCAAGAGCCTTCAGCATATAAGGTTCAGTAAATCACTGCCTTTTACTTGACTGTTTTGTTACCAAGATAACAGTATCAGAATTGTTGTAGCTCCACCTGTTTCATTAATGGTTTTTTCAGCACTGTGGGGTTTTTATAGCAGTGCGGAATGATTCAATCTGTTCAACAGTGTTTGAGTTTCTTAGTAAGCAATGTTGCTTTTATAATAACTGTAACTCCTTTGACTAAGGTGCTGAAAATAAAGTGGAAAAGCTTTAAGTTTCTTCTTTTGGAATGAGAGACGGTTTCTAAGTCTACTTTCATTCTGGAAAAAAGTTTTAGGAAGAAATCCTAATTCTTACATGTTGGATATAGATTGGGTGTTTTGATATGCCTCTGGGTTTTTTTGGACAATGGGAAAAATTGTTTCACCAAGTCAATACAATGTTGGTGATAGCAATGTTTTGAGGGTTTTTTGCCTTTGATAACCAAGGTGGCATGTAGTGCAAGTACCCATTTCAGTCTGGGTATTTTATGCAAGTAGTTCTTGAACTTGTTCACAGGATTTCAAAACTCATCTGGCCTAACTTGTCAGGAGTTCTGTCTGGCCATTACCAAAGCGTGTTGTAGAATTCTTGGTTGGCAGCTGGTACTTTGAAGCTCTATTACAAAAGTAATAACTTGGGAGGAGGTCATCCTCCTAAATGTAACATGTTTTACTTCCGCATCATGTCTCTGAGGTAGTAGAGTGTGTGGGTATTTTAAGATTTCTTTTTAAATTACCGTGTACATATGGTCTTGCAGTCCACTTCATACAGCTTCAGAAAGTCTGAGGGGCTTGTGGCACAGCTGGGCTTCTTGGTGCAGTTGACACTTGGTGTTGTCTGGTACTGAGTTGCCTGAAGTCTTTTAAAGGTGTTAATGACCTACTTAAAAACCCACGGTCATTTTTTGTTTTGTCTGTTTTCATTTTAACAAAACCAAGCTTATTTTACAGAGTTTTGGTTGACCTACTAGGTCAACCAAATTTTAATTGTAAAAATTTTCGGAATTTAAAATTATTTTTGTTGATTCTTTTGAAATAGTAGAACAAGTAGATTTATAACTCATTTGGAGTTGGAGTTCACTGACTGGTCTCATACTACTGTGAGGTTGAACTTGAATTTTCATAACAAATAGGGAAAGTTGATGATCTGAGCTATTTAAATAATCTCTTGGGATTTGCAGACACACTATCTGATCATTTACTGTAAACTTAAGGGATGAGAGATTAAAAATCTTAGGAGCTGATGAGATCTTACCTTTGAAGTTAATGTTTAACCCTCCTCAGTCTTGATGATCAGTGTTCCAAATGTGTTACATGAATTAAGTAGGAAAGGAGATACTAAATGGTAAAGCAAAAGTATCAGAACAGTTAAAAAGAAAGAAAAATTCTGGGTCTCTTTAATCTAAAATGTGATCAAAGTGCAGTATTGATTACTGTGATTTATCATACGTAACTTGAATGTCTGTGCTTACACCTCTTAATTCCCGTTCAGCTTGGGTGAATGTAGTTTATGTTGACTGCTGGACAGTTTGGTTGGACTTAGTGATTTTGGGTATAAACTGAGACGTGTGAGACATGAGTAAAATGGGCAATTTTCATGGATGATTTTGAGTAGGAAAAGCACAAGTGGCATCAGTTTGAGTGGATCTTTTCAATGGTTTAGATACTCAACAGAATGTTACTTTTAACTTAATTATTAGTAATTTACAGGTGTTTGATAAAAGGTAAGACTGCATAATTTGGATACTCTTTGATGAATAAGTCTGTATATATAGGGCTTTTCACTTAAAGATGAGAATTCTTTAGAGTAAAATGTTTGTGTTGTAAAGATTTCTTAAGAGTTGCTGGCTTAGCTGTGTTTCATTCAAAGGTTAACAGTGGGGAGAAAGTAGTAGATTGGATGGTTTGCTTCAAGAAAAGAGCTTTTAATTGAACATTTCACATGATAGAAAATTGTGTGTGTTAAGCTTTTATGTGTAATCACATCATTTTTTTTCTGGCAACGTTTTTAGCCCATTGTTCTGGGTCCTGTGGTTGTATGAGATGGTGTTGATTTTGTTTTTCTGGTATAAAAGTCCAGTTCTGGTACAGCTTAATATGCAGTGGATTACCGACTATGGTTCAGTGAACTGAGCACCTTTGTTAAGCCAGTGCTCCCTCAGTTGTATACTGGATGTTTTGGGTTTCTCTGGGGGGCTTATTTTGGGGTTTTTTGGGTGTTTTTTTGTGGGTTTTTGGGGTTTTTTTGTTTGTTTTGTTTGTTTGTTTTTGAGATAAAATATCTAGATGTATAACTTAAACAAGGATGTTGCTTCAAGCTGTTTGATCTTGAAATTGATGCTGTCAAGGTTACTTGCTCTTTATGGGTAAATGAATCTGGGCCCAGAACTTGTGAAATTTGGAGAGTTTGTGTCTTTGCTTCTGACATGCAAACTCAAGATCTCCCCTTAGTGTGCTTTACTAAGGCTCTTCAAAGTGAAAGCAGGTTATGTAGGTTAGAAAGGAGTGTCTCAAAACAACTCTTTGTAATTATATGTTCAGCTGAGGTAATTATTCTTTACAGTAAGTTAGAGCACAGTGTAGACAGCAATACTGAAATGTTGTTTCCCTAAGGAAGACAGTGTTTTGTGGGCTTTGGGGCAAGGGGGAGAGGTGTGTGGCTGTGATGTCATGATTCTGTAGGCACTAGTGTATGGACTACAGACACTGACAATTTTCAGTTTCTGTTCTGGAATTTCTGTATCTTAGGCATTGGTTATTCTGCTGTTTATTTTTCTTTGATTAGACGTTTGTTCTTTCCTTGTGCTTTTTATGCTCATTTAGGAAATATTCTCAGTATAGACGTTAACAAATTCAGAAAACATCATCAGTTCCTAGCTTATGAAGTATAATTATGTGCCTGATAAGGTGTTCAAAAGAATAACCAAGATGGTAAAATGGGATTGTTTGCTATGCACAGAAGAATCCTGTTAAGGAGTGTTGTGAGCAGGAAAAATCCAGAGTAACCAGTAGCTGGAGTTCTTTATTTAGTAAAGAGGGTTTCGAGAATTAGGACTGCTGAGTGCACTGATTAAAGCAACATCCTTCTGAGAGCAGAAGGAACGTTTTCTCTGCTCTCGTAGTAAGTATTTGTAAAGCCTGCTTCTGTGCCATATGAGGAAGTTTTGCTTAGTGTGAAGTGTATTTACTGAATGCAGAATATTTGGAAAAGCTGCTAAAATCTGAGAAGCCTGTACTGAGCCACATGCAAACAACAGTCTCTTATCTGTGTGCATCATCTCTTTTCCAATCCTCCCCATCCTTCACAGCCTTTCATCTTGACAGAACTAGGGTAATCCTGTTTCAGGTCAGGATATGTGTTTGTCTGACATAAATGCTGATGTATGCTAGATTTCAGGCTTTGGCCTTTAGGTCTGTGAGAGCACAGCACAAAGAAAAAGTATCTGTCAGTTTATGTCTGATCGTCTCTTTTCTCTTCCTGAGTAGCAGAATGTTACTGTTAGGGGATTCTGAGTACAAAAGGCTTTTGGCTAAATTGACATATTAACCCTGAAAAAGGCACTTGACAGTGCAAATTGCAGCTGAAATAGTTGATTATGTCTAGGACATGTGATTAATTAATAGGGCTTCACAAGAAAAGCTGGTCAGTCATTAATTTTAATCCCTTCTAGAATACAGTCATCTTAGAGACTCCAAATGCTGTATTACAAGTAAAAGCTACATATAAGTGAATGTGTTAACAGATTTTTTTACCTCTTTTGTTCTGGTTCTAATTTTGCTTAAAGTGGAATATGGTCATAATTTCCATTCAAAGAATGGAATTTAATCTGCTACCTTTTTCTAACCTTGCATTACAAACCTGTCTTAATTACCAGTTTCTCATTGGTCCTTCATTTTTAAGCTGTTGCAACTGTTGGTGAAGTTTGCATATGAGTGCTTGGAGCGTTTGTCATTATGAATTTTTGTGTTTTGGAGACAGATGTAGAGTAGCTAGTGAGTGTTCTTTCTGCAGTACTTAATTATTTACAGAGTATTCTTTGTTTTAAAGATGGGGACACCAGTGCAACAGAGAGTGGTGATGAGGTTCCTGTGGAACTATATACAGCTTATCAACACACACCAACGACAATTACGTTAACTGCTACAAGAGTTACAAAAGTCAATGATAAGAAGAGGAAAAAAAGTGGAGAGAAAGAACAGAACATAGCAAAATGTAAAAAAGTAAGTGAATGTAATTTCTCTTACTACTTTGTGTTATAAATTATAGCTATGTGACATTTCTTAGCAAGAGACACTGATTTAAAAATCAGGCATTTTACTACCTGGTTTTAGTTTGAAATGTATTACTCTGCACTAAATGGTAGTCTTCCTGGGTGCCTGATCCCCATGACTCCTCCGTATTTCAAGTTAATACATCCTTACTGGGCATGTTCAGTTTTATAATTGAGGCAGAATCTCACCACAGGAATTGTATTTACTGGACCATTTGAAATAGTTAGAGGTGGTGCAGAACAAGCTTTGGGTTACCTGAAGAAGAATTCCTTAAGTCTTCATTTGTGGTGGTTTTAAGTACGGAAATACTTGCCATCAGTTGTCCTGATGTGACTCCATTTATTTGAGTAGAAATTGTGTGGAAGTATGCTGTCACAAAGCTAGCTGCTAAACTAATTAGAGTAAAAAAATACTGACATGCTGTTTAGCTACAGATGTATAAACAGTATAACATGTGAAGACAAAAAATTTGTGAAGAAGTACATGGGACTTCCTAAATAAGTGGTTTTCGTAGTTCATTTTCTTGGCTTGGATAAGAAATTTTTTCTTTAAAACTTCAAGTCAGAATAAGTTATTGATGTATTTTTGGAAATCTTTAGTAAAATGTTTCCTTTTGATTGAATAATTTTCAATACAAATCTATTGCCATGTATTCTTCTGTTACCTCTGATATTTTGGCTTGAATTCTCCAGAATTCTGAAATTCTGGAGAATCAAGTTCTAATGTGAGAGAAAGGTATAGGTAGCTGACTACTGTGCACTTAGGAATGCTGAATGGTTTTTAAAATGTGTTTTGTGAGATGTAAACTCTTACCTTCTTGAAATTTCAGCTTAGTTTGTTGTGTTGTTTTTATCTTTCATGTTTAATTGAAAAGTTGTTACTTAGTAGGTTTTCAATTCTTTAAGAGATTTTATATTTCCTCTAGTGAATATGAGTATCTTAATTTTATTCCAGGCATTTCGAGAAGGATCCAGGAAATCTTCAAGAGTAAAGGTAATATGATTTTGTTTGGGTTTAGTTTCAGACCTTAACTGTAGTGTACTTAAATAATAAGCATCAAGATTATAATTGGGGCTATACACTTAAGAACTACAATATTCTCTTCTTGGTAACTAATATATTACGTATGCATCACAGTGATTTGAAATAAAAGTATGAGCACTACATCTTTGTCCTGCAAAATTAACTGAAATTGGTGCAAATTTTTATTTCAAGAGCCAGTGGATTAATTGGGGCTCGTGTGTGCTATGCAAGGGAGTAAAATTGAGTGAACGCCTCATTTGAATTTAGTGGCTCCAGCTTTTCATAACTGTTTAGCGGCGAAATAATGAAATGACTGTATTGAATTTGAAAGCTAAGTTAGTGGTTCTGCTCTGTCAAACCTCCATCTACACCTCGTGGGACTCCTGTATATCTGGCAGGATTTTACTCACTGGTACTGGCGTAGTCTGAGGGAATCGTATTGGGTTGTATGCTTTTTAAGAATTAAATGTTACAGCAGTCTTTAAATTTTCTGTGACATAATGTGCATGGTGTGAGAACTAGGTATTTCCATACTTCATTCATGCTTGGAATATATAAAAAAAGTGGGATGCAATTTATGCTTCAAATATCTAAGATGTGCCTTGGGAACAGTGAAGATGGAATTGGGGAAGAAAAATCTCTCATTTTGTGGGGTTTTTAATATGGTGCTTGTAAGGTTCCATTGTTTTTTCATGGTTGTCTTAGCATCACACCTTTGAAATGCTGTTTGTGTGTATGGTTTTCTTCATGCACAAAAGAAATGTAACCAGGTAAATTGAATTGCTGAACTACTTGTGTTTTATTAATGTTTAATAGTGTCTCTGCTCAGGTGGATAGAAAAGGGAGCGTTGGCTGGCTGCTGCTGTCCGTAAGGAGCTTTGGTTGGCTGCAGCCTGGCTGCTGCTTGTGAGGTCTGGAGGTACAATGGCACTTTCTTTAAAAGTGAAAGGATCTGAAGCACTGCAGAAGGAAATTGTATAGTGAGGAGCAGATAAGGAGAGAAAAATTTTATGTGCAAAGCCTGTAACATTAGAGTCACAACCTTAATGTAGCAGGTGTACGATCAGTAGAGTTTAGTAAGTTATGCAGCAGAAGAAAAGATACAGCATGATCTTTGAAGTTGAAAGGGGAATATCAAGTTTTGTGTATTACAGGATAAAAGCTGGAGTTCTCTATATTTGCATATGCTCACAAAAGTTGAGTGGGCAGGGAGATCTGACCCTCCAACTCCTGCACTTATATTCATGATGCAGTGCAGTTGTGGGAGGAAACAATGTCACTCTCCATTCTCATCCCACTAAGAGCAGGAATCACTGTTGAGGAGGGAAAGCATTCCTGAACTTGGGTGATACTTAATAAATAATAAAATTCTTGAAAGGACGAATGTAATGGGACTGAATTTAATTCAATGTTTTTAAGTAATACAAAGTTTTATGCTAGACTTGCTAAAGAAACCCAACCCGTAAATCAGCGGCATACCTTTGCCCATCATTTTCTGTCATGTTATAGAATTTTTCTTTTTATTTTAGTATCTTGCCTTCTAATATCTGGTCACTAATTCCATTTTTAGGGCTCAGCTCCAGAGATTGATCCTACTGACAGTTCGAACTTTGGATGGGAAACTAAAATCAAGGCATGGATGGATCGTTACGAAGAAGCAAATAATAACCAATACAGCGAAGGTGTCCAGAGGGAGGCACAAAAAATAGCTCTCAGATTAGGCAATGGAAATGACAAAAAAGAAGTCAGCACCAGCAATCTGATTTTCAAACCTCCGGTAGAGGTAATGAGCTGTGCCTTGTTGTGTTACTGCATGCTGTGTTGGTGCCATGACATTAGATGCCTAAAAAAAGCCCCAGCCAACCCCAACCAACCAAAGAACCCTAAACCAAAACAAAAAAAAAGCCACAGGAAAAAACACCAAAAAAAGGGACTTCACATTCACTTTTTGTTCCTTGTCTCATCAGAATTTTAACATATTTTTCAGATTTTTATACATTCTGTACCACCCTGGTTATGTTTACATTTGCATATCATTTATCCTAAAAAGTAGCTAAGGTGTTAGTTTCAGCCTGAACATTAGGTTGCCCTTAGATTGTCTCTTGACACACAGTCAGCTTTAGTCAACTTTGCTGCTGTTTCTCTCTGAGAGATACCTGGAGTGGTTAGAGTAGAAAGAACCACTGGAACTTAATTTATTTTTTTTCCCCTACTGTGTGTATCAAGATGTTCATTGTCTACATTTTTCTTAAGGTGTGGTAGGTGTTCTGGATGTTCATGGCTGGTACTTCTGATACTGATTATTTTTTAACTCATGATCCTGTAATTTCTAGTTTATGAAGAAATTGTGCAGTGCTTTTTTTCTAATTATCAGTAACTTACCAGTTACTTACAGGCTTAAAATCAGAGCCATGTAAAAAACTTAGCATTTTGTAGCAGAAATCTTGAGGAGTAGTTACTGTAGCAGATTAATGGAAGCATCTTTGCTTCTTTTTCTCAAAGACCATCATGGCATATGGGACACCCTCCTTAGAGGAATATCCCTACTTACAGAGCCTTTTGCCTACATAGAGGCTACTTCCTTTTTCATTGGTGATGACAGTTATGAGAGGTGTGAGTTCACTAATTGCCAGGGTATGTATTGGTTTTTAATTAAAGCCATCCTTCCATCTAAAGATATGAAAATGAATTTGGAAACTCTGTCAGGATTTTTTTTTCCAATTATTATGTTATTTCCCTGTTCTTTTTTTTTTAATGAGTTGTGAATGTTGTTTTATGTCTGCATGTTTTGTTTTGTTCAAAGGAATTGAAGTTTTTTGAAAATTGTGCAAAACAATGCAGCAATTCATCCTAGTCATGGTGAGAGTTAAGTGCCCTAAAGGCTATAGTACTTGAATTGTAAAAACATGAATATGTTGGTTTTCAGCCATGTCCTGGAGAGCTAGGGCCAAATTTAGACCTTGTGTCTAAATTGATAACTTGTAGCATTGCTAGGTGAGCAAGACAGCTTGGTCAGTTCAGTCTGGAGGTTTAATTACAAAAAGAAGGGGCTTTTTTAGTTCATATAAAATTGTTTAACAGTTGTGAAAATATAATATGCTATTAATAATAATGGAAAAATGGTGGAAAGTAAAAATTCATAAATGAATCTATGTCTTTACAGAGTTATGTGCAAAAAAACAAGAAAATTTTAAAGGCTGCCAAAGACTTGCCTCCCGATGCACTTATTATTGAATACAGAGGAAAGTTCATGCTGAGAGAACAATTTGAAGCTAATGGATATTTCTTTAAAAGGTTTGTTCATTCTTAATGTTTCAGTCAAGTAACTGTTAAAATGGTGTTTGGCAAACTGTTGCTTCAAGTACAAGTGGATCTTAGTTACCAGCAGTGTCTTGTATTTTACTGTGTCTGATTAAAAGTAGTGACAGCTGGAACCTTTTCTGTCCCTTTCTCTTCTGAATATCCTTACAGATTTGTTCAGGAGCTAGTTTTCTTTTTTGTTCCTCCCTGATTATAGAACTCCTGCATGCTCAGTTGGGTGGTTGTACACCTTAAACCAGGAAATAGACAGGTTCTGCCATCATAAAATAATTAATATATTAATGGTAAAGGCTTTATCTTTCATGAGAAAAACGGATTTTAAGTCCATGAGGCTGAGAATGAAATTGGACACAGGTCAGCTTGGGGCTGTTGTACTGTCAGAGTTCTCTAGTTAGTTTACTGAGCAGTATGTGACTGCTTCCTTCTTCCTGTGGATTGGTTTTGATGCTGCCACTAACTGCATGAACACACCTCCTCAGGAATTTGCAGAAGGCCTATTGGAGGAGATAGAACACCCAGCTTTTGCTCAGTAAAGATAGAAGGGTTGGTTCTTTGGCACTTGGAATAGCAGAATTTAAGGCATGACTTCATAAAGTATTTGGAGGCCCCCTTTCCTTCAGGAGGATTGGTGCTAGTGATGCTGCAGTTCTTAGGCAGGGATGTGGTGGTCTTACTTTTTAAAAAATTATTCCATGTGGTGTATAAATTTCTGAGTTTCATTTTGGGGCCTGCCATAAAAAAAGTTTAAGGAATTTGAAAAACTTTAACTGTGTGTCTGCCATGTCTAGTGCTTGCTCTGTTAATGTTCTCCCTGTAGATCCTATGTAGATGATACAGGGCTGTAACTCCATCTTGAGGTTCTGAGAATATATGTGGGGAATGTACCTGCTGAAGTCATGAAGCTTAAATATAAACATGTCATTCTTAGGTTAGCCTCCAAATTTGGTGTATTGTACCAAGCATCATGTTACAAAGCTGGCTAATAAGGAGAATAAGCACTGTTTAGTATCTTCAAAAATTATTAAATTCCCAATTTTCTTGTGTGTTTTTCAGGCCATACCCGTTTGTTTTGTTTTACTCCAAATTCCATGGGCTAGAAATGTGTGTTGATGCAAGGACTTTTGGAAATGAAGCTCGATTTATCAGACGTTCGTGTACACCAAATGCAGAGGTGAGCACGTTTAGGAAGTTAAACTAGGTTTAGTTTACTTAGGAATCTCCTTTTCCATGAGATTCCTGATAATTTGAGCAATCCCTACAATTTTTATACAAGGACTTGAAAGTAATTCATTATAATATAATAACATTCTCTTGACTACAGGTGAGGCATGTAATTGAAGATGGAACAATTCATCTTTATATTTACTCCATCCATAACATTCCAAAGGGAGCAGAGATTACCATAGCATTTGATTTTGATTATGGAAATTGGTAAGTATTTGAGAATGCTGTTCTAAAATACCTCTAATGCTCAGTAAGTTACTTTGCAATTCAGAATGGCTTTGGTTTTGCATCATTTACTTTCTTGCATGTTTTAATAACACAAAGCTCCTTAGGCACTGTATTTACAATGAACAATGTGTGTGTGGGCAGAGTTGTGTATTTTTATTACTTCATTTCTGTGGCCTGCTCTTAAACCAGCTTGGATGTAGTGCTGTGCAGACATGCCTTTGCTGCTTGACCTGAACTGTGTGTGACCACAGAGCACGTGCATTAATCAGCACGGGTTCAGACTATCTCAAGATACTGGGCATTCTTAAGAGTTGTAGACATACTCCTTCTAAAAATACATAGTAGTTGTGTTTAGTATGTGAAACAACTGACAGCCTGTTTCAGTTGAACATGTTTGAATTTACTGTGTATTCAAGTGTATTAAAATTGTGCAAAGTGACTCTGAGTTTGGTGTGCTCGTGCTGTAAACTGTCTGCCATCTTTGCATATAAAATGAACTCTCTGACTTCATGTGTCTATTTTGTGTTGTTATATTTCCACCTAGGATTATACTCAGGTTTTAGATGTCTTTTGGCCTTCAAGCAGAATACTAACCTTGAATTTAAAAGAATTCCATGTGGCAGAGCTAAAGAATTAACCAGTAGATAAGGTTTTTGAGTTACAGTAGTGTTGTATACTGTGGTGAAAACTCAAGTCACCTGGATTTTAACATGGTTGGTTTGCATTATAGCACATGTTTAATGTGAAATATCAGTGATTTAGTATGGAATGATCTCATTGCTGTACAACCTAATCAAATATGCCTACTTGCATTTAATTACTTGCAGTAAATACAAAGTGGATTGTGCTTGCCTCAAAGAAAATCCTGAGTGTCCAGTTCTCAGGCGTTCCGAGCCTACAGAAAACATCAATACTGGATATGAAACTAGAAGGAAAAAGGGAAAGAAAGAGAAAGACGTTTCAAGAGAAAAAGAGACTCAAAATCAGAACATCACATTGGATTGTGAAGGAGCAGCCACCAAAATGAAAATTGCAGATAATAAACAGAGGAAACTCTCTCCCCTCAGGCTGTCCATTTCTAATAACCAGGTACTGACACAAAGATGCTCAGAAATAAATGCTCTTAAATACAGATACTCTCCTTTCATACAGCTACTAAAGGAATTTTAACTAGTCACTGAAAAGCAAATGTGGAGATTTATCAAAAGTCAGAATGATGGATAAGCTGTTTAGAATTTTATATATTATTTTCAGTTTTCTTTAATATTCAGTTGTAATTAAAGCTATGCTGGACTTTTTTCCTCTGAATGTCTTTGTGATTCTCTGATGTGAAGGCCTCATGTCATGGTTTTAGGAGCTCCCAGTCCATCTTGAAGTGCCTTTTGGTTAGTTTGCCCATGTTACTCAGAAGTATTTTCAACATAGCAGTACATAGCCCTGCTCTTAAAACAGAACTCCAATCCAGAACATTGAGTGTTGACTGCAGCTCCATTTTTAATGGAGCTCTGCAGTTCTGTGTTTAATTCAGTTGGGAGGAAGAAAGTGTTTTGAAACTAAATGTGTAGGTAGTATGGTAAAGCTATCTGGTAATGTACTGGGATAGTAAATTTTACATTAGTCTTTTTTTGAATTTTGAGTCTGAAAGAACTGTTGGGAGGGGTCCATGACATAAATTACTAATTTTGCAGAGCAGCTATTAATGATAACTATTCAGCATTATTAGATTGTTACCTTTTTAAATGTCTACATTTCATCATTTTGAGGGTAGTGGTGGTGATTTTTTTTTTATATGATGGTTTTTTGATGATGATTTAGGGGCAGAGAAAAGGGACTTACTCTAGGAGGGAGCAATTCCTAGTTCTTTTAACATCATTTTAGGACTGAAAAATAAGGTAAAAATGAGCATACTGACACCCAGTTTTCCTAAGATGATAAATAGCTTAAAAATGCTTGGAAGTCCAGGAGATTTGCATGTGACTTGCATGGTTTCCAGAGGGGTAGTATTTAAACTTTCTCATCATGAGCGTGATTTTTGATTTGTGTTTTGTGTCATGTTTTCAAGAAATGATAGCTAGTATATGGAATCTTCTCCTAATGTTTTAATGTAATATATACAGTGCTTATATAGAACATTCACAGGAGAACTTGTATTATTTTTCAAAATTGAAGAGTAGGAGTTGTGGGAAGAATAAATCTGTTAGAAGTAAATTTACGTTTTCCCATACACTTTCTTTAGAGTAGCATCATATATATCACCCCAGGAAAAAGCTACTATTTGCCTGGTCTCTTATGTTTCTATATATATTTTAGGACAAACGTTAAATCTTTGTCTAGTCCTTAATGTAAAAGTGAAGTTGCATATAGGACTAGTGAACACTTAATTAGTTTCAAAGTTACACTTTGTCATGCTTGTTTTTTCTTTCAAAACAGAAAACCATTTTTAGGTAGCTTTTGTGTTTCCATATGATGTGGCACCATCATTATGTATATATATATTCAAATGGAAAATGTGACTTCAATTGAGTACACTTCAGAGCTGAGTAAAACTTCGGTGTAATTGATAACATCTACTTTGGCATTCATTCTATTTCACTAAAAGTAATATTTTTTTGTGGGTGGATAATATAAAGCTCCTAACTGTTTAACTGATTACAAAGTGGTTAGAGCAGTGGCCATTGTTAGTGTCCAAAAGTTTCTTTTGTTTTGAAGGTTTAATTCTGATACTGCTTCTTGCTTGGTGGCATAAGGGAGTGGGGATGGAACACTTTACATCCTGATCTGTTGGCTTGGTTACTTCTGATGTAGTGATCTGAGGATTCTTAGTTCTGTTTAGGTTTTAGATGACTCTAATTTGCAAGAGTAGAACTTCTGTAAAACGGTCATTTCCATTTTGCAGGAGCCAGATTTTATTGATGATATAGAAGAAAAAACTCCCATTAGCAATGAAGTAGAAATGGAATCAGAGGAGCAGATTGCAGAAAGGAAAAGGAAGATGGTAAGTTGGGAAGCAAGTAGCTGCCTAAAAGGCATAATTAAGGCTTAGTGACACCTGCTCTTCCCATGCTAATTGCTGTCTTTTTGTGGGCTTGTAGGATCTGCACATGTGCAAAGTCAGATCCTTACATGAACTTAGCCTTAAAATGCAAGGCTTGCTATTTGAGAACAGTTCATCTGGGTTCATCACTGCATTCTGACAAAAATCTGCTTTTATCTTCAACTGTATATAATTTATAAGTGTCTTTAGATTATTTCTGCAATGCCAGTTTTAGATCTCATTATTTGCTCTTTATTATTGCTTGTTATTTGTTATGGCCATTTTTATAGCTAGCATTGAGAATCAAGATTTTCCCCTATTTTATTTGAATTCCCTACTTGAATAAAAAGTCTCAGAAATCCTAATTTTCAGATTTTGGTAGAACAGTGTTAATAAAACTAGCATCTTAGAATCTGCCCGTTTTTGTTAAGTATTCAAAAACTTGGGCAAGTTCTTAAATTCAGAGTAGGATTTTCTTGTTTGTCAAGCTGGTATGGTTGCAAGCCTTTCTTCAGAAGTCTAGTATTTGCAGTGATTGTAACATATCCCTTTAATCTGAGCTGCTGCTGAGCTTGATCTTCATGTCAGACATATACTGAACATGTGTAGAAGTCCTTAAAAAAATAGGAGTGAGAGTATTTACATATTTATATATATATGGAAGATAATGACTAAAACTGATCATGATTATTGTTAAATCCATCAGACAAGAGAAGAACGGAAAATGGAAGCTATCCTGCAAGCTTTTGCCAGACTAGAAAAAAGAGAAAAAAGAAGAGAACAGGCTTTGGAAAGAATCAGCACAGCAAAAACGGAGGTTAAATCAGAATGCAAGGAAGCACAGATTCTCAATGATGCTGAATTTATTCAGGTAGTTATCGGGAGCGTTATTTTAAAGCTAGCTTTTAACATTGCATATTTTATCAGTTTGGATGGCAAGCTGCATGTTAAGATGTATGAATTTTATTTTTCTCTGAACTCAAATACATGTAACCAAAATGTTCTTTGACATTACATTTTATTAGCTCCTGATTTTTTTTGCAGATAAGATACATATAGAATTCTTTAATGAAGAATATCAGTTACATGAATTCATGCAAACATACACACACACCAGCTGTGTAATTCAGTCTGTCTTTGAAGTTCAGGATAGAACATTTATCAGTGTTGACTTTAGCCACAGGAGGTGACTGTCCTTAGGCACCCTCTGTAACCAATAGAGAACCATTTGTTTCTTTAGTGGGTTTTTCAGGAACACACAGTATTATAATCTTTGTTATTTTGAAGGAAATGAGTTAGTAAAGTTTGGGTTTTTTCTGAGTCCTTGCAGATGATACTTAATGTTTTACAAACAGTTTTTGACTCTGTTGTTAATGGATGCTTCTTAGTTTGCAAATACTCATATAACAATTCTCAGTCCGGTTTGTTTCCCTCAGCTATGTGTGTCAGCATTCTCTTAAGTACCTTTTGTGACAAAGCTAAACACCTAGTAAACTATGATTTGCCACAAGAATATTGGACTGAAAGACATCATGATATAAGCAGTTGATTCCTAGCTTATGGATGAATGAATGTCAGTTCTTATACAGATCTGTCATGATCTGACTAGTGATGGGTGTGTGTGAACACTGCTGATGATGCAGCACGTGCTTGGGAGGAAACTACTGGAAATCCTGTCATTTGCCTTCAAGAAGGAGAGAATTATTGTAGTTCTGACAACAAAAATGAGATTGAGACTTTCTTCTGTAAAAGAAGAGGGAACTGACTTCTGTTTTTTCCTAAGAAAAATAAGTAGCTCTAAACATGTATGGGATCTGTTTACTTGACTTCTGTCTTGTCCCAGGAACCGGCAAAAGAAGAAACTGCCACCAAGCCCACCCCAGCCAAAGTTAATAGAACTAAACAGAGGAAAAGCTTCTCCCGGAGTAGAACTCACATCGGACAGCAGCGCAGGCGGCACAGGACCGTCAGCATGTGTTCAGATATCCAGCCCTCCTCTCCTGATGTGGAAGTAACTTCTCAGCATAATGAAACTGAGAATGCTGCACTGGTAGCTGAGCCTGAAACAGAAACTGTTGTTACAGAAATGGTTACTGAAACAGAAGCTCCAGCACTTAGTAAATGCCCTACAAAGTATCCAAAAACAAAGAAGGTAAGTGTCTTAAGGGATGAGGAAAATACAGACCTTAACAGAGTTTTAAAAAAATTATAGGCTGCTTCATCAGTGTGCAACTGTGCGTATGGGTTGTTTTTAAAATGTTTACTCATTTCTTGAAAAATCACCAATGTAGTTGCTCATTGGTAATACATTAAAATATTTGTAACGTCGTGTGGTGCAAGTTAGTTAGGATTTAAAACACTTCTAAAATACATCTTCAGAGCAATTTTGGAACAAAGTGTTTTCTTAATGAGCTTTCTAAATGAATTGAAATAATATACATAACCAAAATATAATTAAAGCTGAATTTAAAGAAAAATCCAAGGAAATAAAAGTTGCCTTTCTTCCTTTGTTCAATGTATGCTTCAGGTAGCAAACAATATCTCCAAGGAACTCACTAACTCCTAGTACTTCTCAGATGTCTGTTCTGAAGTCAATGGATCTAAACACCCTGAATGTGTATGTGCATGTCTGGAGGGAAAATTCTTTACTCTTTAATGCTTGCTTTTAAATTTCTTTCCATTAGACTGCATTGCAGAAAAGTTGTACGAAATGGCACAATATTAAAAGACAGTCAGAAATCTTAAATCTGCAAGTACAACTAAAGCAGTACAGCTTTCTGCTTTAAACTTCACAGAATGCATTAAAAAATACTTGTAGTGTGATTTACAAGAAGTCCCGAAAATTTTAATCAGTAGAGGAAGGGGGGGGTGGGGAAGTCATAGATCAAAACTTCGTGTCAAAAGAAAAATAACAGTTTTAAGATGGTTTTCTATCTTAAACCCCCAAACATAATTTAGATTGGTTTTTTTCCAAAAGGTACTTGAGTCATTCTATTACACTGCTTATTTGCATCACTGTTACATTCTTGTGGGGGGGAACACTTCTTCCTTTCTTGCCTGTTGCATAGCAGAAAAGAAGGAAGAAATGTTTAATACTCTGAAACAGCAAAAAAGTGCAGTAAAATTCAGGCTTCAGGTATCTGTGAAATGTCTCTGCATTGCATCCAGTGTACCCTAAGTGCAGAGAAGGTCTTGCTTTAAAAATTAATAAAAATGGATTTTTAAAAGACAAAATAAAATGTATTATAATAATTTGTGTTAAAGTCTTAATATCATACTAATATTATTTAATGTTGCATGCCCTTAATTTTGAATCACTGTAAAATCCAGGAGGTTAGTTTATCTGTTAATAAAAACTAAAATCTACTGGCATATTTTTTTAAAAACACTGAACCAGCTAGGAAAGACTAGCCTTTTTAGACCAGTGTGTCTTTGTGTTAAATTACACCACATTTACTTCTACAGAAGAGTGTTGAAGGCAGCTGCCTGACATGTTGACTGAGGCGCAGTCCTGACAGTATGGAAATCTGATGAGGGGCTTCTTTAACTTTGCTCTGTTAACTATTTCTCCTCAGCCTGGATACTCATGCACAAGTTTAAATTTTGTTTTAGAATTCTGTTACTAAATTGACATCCTAAATACTGTTGATCTGGGCACTTGTATTGTAATGTTCAGTGAGCATTAAATGCAAAAGAACTAAGTGTAGTTTACAACAAACTAAAACACCCCCGCCCTCTCCCAAACTGGTGTGTAAGCAAATCTGTACTATTTCTTCTGCTGTTCCATGATTTCCCTAAAACTGAACTCATTCTTGCTAGGTATTCTTAAACTTGGAGCCTGGAAACAAACTCTATCTGGTTTGTGCAGTAGTTAACTAGATGAATAATTGAACTAAACACTTCTAAAAAGCCACTGGTAAACATACTCATAAAACGCTAATTTTTTTTTTCTCTCTGTTTAGCACTTGGTTAGTGAATGGTTAAGTGAAAAGAGTGATAAAGCAGGGAAGCCTACAGACACTCTACCAGAAAGGCCTCTACGCATAACCACCGACCCTGAAGTTCTGGCTACCCAGCTGAATTCTTTACCTGGTCTCACTTACAGTCCACACGTGTATTCAACTCCAAAGCACTATATCCGTTTTACTTCTCCATTCCTTTCAGAAAAGAGGAGGAAAAAAGAACCTGTGGAAAACATTACTGGCTCTTGTAAGAAGGTAATGCTTCCCTTTGTTACAGTGTTCTGTCCCATATTAATTAAAAAGAAGTCTTTATTTACTAGCATAAATTCAGGCAGAAAAAGGCTGTTTGGCAAACCAGTCATGCCACACATTTTGAAATGTTCATCATTAAAGTTTTAAGTTGCTAATTAGAACTTCTTCGTTTTTTACAGCGTTGGTTGAAGCAGGCTTTGGAAGAAGAAAACTCAACAACGATTGATAGATTTAATTCACCATCACAAGAGAGATCTAGAAGTCCAGCCATCAATGGTGAACATAAAAGTCCTTTATTACTGAATGACAGCTGTTCCTTAACAGGTGTGAAGCTTTTGTAAATGCACTACATAAAAGCTA
Source organism: Fringilla coelebs (assembly GCF_963513975.1). Taxonomy (NCBI): domain Eukaryota; kingdom Metazoa; phylum Chordata; class Aves; order Passeriformes; family Fringillidae; genus Fringilla; species Fringilla coelebs. The sequence continues at coordinate 13,412,644 of NC_140033.1, forward strand.
TGATGAAGTAGCTGATTGTGGAGCACTGTGTTTTTAAATTGATGACTTGATGAAAATTCCAGGCATATTTGCATGTTTTCCTGATGCTTTCTTTGAAAGAAATGCTTAGTTGCATAGTGCCTGGGAGTTTTTCCTCCTTTAATGTATATTAGATAAGAAACCATTATATATCCTAGCATTTCCAGTCACCAAAAGACTAATGGTTTTGGTTTTAGTATTAAGATGTCAGGTTATAAATTTAATTTTCTATGCTTTCCTTACACGTGGAATGCCTTTAAACCTCGGTATGCCAGTGTAGCACACAGGGGGAAAAGCCGTGTAATCTTTCAGGTGTAATAGAAAATTGGAGTGCACTACAACCACCTTTTAGCTGAGCAGTCTTGAAAAAGCATAGAAGTTGACTTTGCCTTCTCTGGAGACATAGGCAGTTCTTCCCAGCATCCTAGCACACGGAATTCACTTACTGATGTATCTGTAGGCTGTTAAGAGTTTATTTTTCAGGAAGCCTGTAGGCTGTTAAAAGTTCATCTGTCAGCAAGCCTGCACTTCAGAGATTTTTTTGATCTTAGAATTCTTAAATTTGGAATTCACAATTTCATTACCTAAAGTACTTAAACAACTCTAAGTGGTTGTTATGTCTAGAAATCATATAACTTTTTTTGAATTTTAATATAGATCTAACCACACCACTAAAAAAACGAAGACTGTATCAGCTGTTGGAGTCTGCTTTCTCAGAAACCTCCACACCTACTCCTTCTCCCTATGCCACACCAACCCATGCTGACATCACTGCCTCCGAGCCATCCTTGTTTGCTACTCCTCCCAGGGTAAAAACAGAAGATGAAGCTTGTCGAAATGGTTACAAACCCATCTATTCACCAGTTACTCCTGTAACTCCATGTATACATGGAAATACCATGCACTTTGAGGTGAGATTTAGAATGAATTTTAGAGCGTTCAGAGAAGCTGTTCAGACATTGCAGTGTAATTCAGTATTTTGTACTCCTGCTACAAAATGGGGGGTGAGGTATTTCTCTAGGCTGAAAAATTAATTGACTTGCAATTTCTTCTTGTTTATTTAGAATATTTCCTCACCTGACAGTTCCCCAGAAATAAAAAGGCGAGCTTACAGTCAAGAGGTAAGGAAATTTGCAAAACCTGCAAATGGTGTAATTTCAAGTTCCTGAGAATTTAAAGGCTAACTTCCCCATAGGTTTTACTTGCTTACTCCTTCATATTTCCACTTTATCTGTTATATTTTTCTATTTTAAACTGGTTTCTCTCTGTATCACTTTAAAACTGTGATTTGGATCCAGGATCACCTGCTGTAATGGAAAGGAGTAACTACTGCAGTTTGTAAATAGGAACAGAAAGAGAACACTTTGCTTTCCAGGCTGTAGTTAGATTCAGATTAACATTTCTCCTTGTTACCACATTTCTTAGTTGTTTCTGTTGATCCCAGTTATGCTCAAAGTGAAAGAACAGAGCAGACAGTTATTAAATCAGCATAGGTGGTGGATTAGTTGAAGAGCAAGTGCTGTTGGAATATGCCTGGGTATTCCCAGCCTGCAGGGGGCATGTGTCCTGCCATAGGGCTTCATGCTAAAATTCAGAAGTGTCTTGGAAAAACTTCTCATTCCTTCTCCTTCTTGGAAATAGGTGTTTTGACACTGAGGAGGATTGCTTTTATGTTGAAGCAAGTGCTTTCTAGCTTCCTAGCCTGGGACTTGTTCCTTTTGAAGCTCTTCCCCTTCTTCTGTCAGTCATAAATAAAACCTGGCACTTAATGTTTATTTTTACTTTGGTTAATATACATTTTACTAAAATGTTTTAACGTAGTACATGGGAATAGTAGAACTAAGAGTCTGGCTGTAGAATTGTTTCTTAAAAATTGATAAATTTGTGCTACTGGAAGGCCTTTAATCCCACTTAAAGGCACATCTGAATGTCAAATAAGTTTGATGGAGTACGAAAAAATAGTTACATGTTTTTTCTTCCTGTAGGGTTACGACAGAGCATCGATTCTAGCACTGAATTCTTTCAGAAATTCCAACCTGACAGAAATGGGCCTGCAAGAAATAAAGACTATTGGATATTCTAGTCCAAGGAATAGGACTGATGTCACACGGCAGTGCACTGGAGAAATGGAATCTGTGTCAGACCTCCAGCTGGGACTCGAAGTAATTGAGCAAAGTGCACTGCATAAAAACCTGGAAGCCCCCACACATGATAGGACTGATTCAAACAGCCAATTAGAAACTGCTCATTGTGGACGGGGCACAATTTATTCTTCCTGGGTAAAAAGTCCTGACAGGACAGGTGTAAATTTCTCAATGAATTCTAATTTGAGGGACTTGACCCCTTCACATCAGTTGGAGGTAGGAGGTGGATTCAGAATAAACGAGTCAAAGTGCCTGATTCAAGACGATGCAAGAGGCATGTTCATGGAAGCATCTGTTTTTTGTACTTCAGAAGATGGAATTGCACCTGGCTTTGGAAGGACTGTCAATAACGACAATTTGATGGATGGAAATTGCACACCCCAGAACCCTCCACAAAAGAAAAAGGTTATACATTTAAGAATCATTTGGTCTGTCTTCCATTGTCTGCTAATGATGTTTCTATAACAGAAAGAACCCCAATGTAATAAAAACCAGCTCATATTTACATACTACATTGTAGTAGACATTCAGGAGAAGTAATGAAGGGCAAAGAGCAAAGCTGCATAAAACTATTAGTAAATACATTTTTTCAACGTAAAAGATACAAATTTTATTTCATGAGTCTTAAATGAATTGCCCAATAAATAATTGCTTTTCAGGTTTGAAAATGGTTGCTTATGCCACCTGGTGTTACGGTACTCTGTTACGCAGAATATATACTAGCATCATAGAGACCACATACTGTGAACATCTGTTATGAATTACTGCAAGAAGTTGCAAGAACAGATTTATGTTACTCAGATTTGAAAGTTAAAACTGCATGGAAATCCTTAGTTCCAAGAAATATTTTTCTTGCCTTAATTGGGTTTTTTGAGGGTTTTTTTTTTGTTTGAAAAGTAAGCACAATCTAAATTTGCTACTCTCATGAAACAGTTGTTGTAGATAAGTGATGTTGTCATGGGTAACTCAAACCAGGATTGCAGGTTACTTTGTGTAATTCTTAGACTGCATTGCACTGTCAGGTAGACTCCCTTTGCAGAAAGAATGACAGATATGAAAGGCAGTGGTCTCCAGTGTACCAGCTTGCCTGTTCTGCCTTACCACAGACTCTAGTAATATTTCTTGTTTGAAAGGTGTGATTTATTTTCTTTACAGAAGTAGTGATGAGGAGGATGGGGTTTTCTGCATGTGTACATGCCTGAACAATAGGGTTTGGGGTTTTTTGGTCACATTGCAGCCCCTTGTATATTGCTGCTGCTCTGGGGCATCCTGCTGTGGAGCACTGAGGAGTCTTCCTTCAGTAGTTCTTCATCAGAACTTTGTTTACTTGCTTCAAGCTGAGACATAAATGGAGCAATATTGTAGGAGCTCTGATCTTACCTGGTCACGGCCCTGAGAATTTGATAGATTGTGTGTGTGTTACTGTAGCCCTGCTATTTTGGCAAACCTGAAAAGAAAGCATAAGCTAAAATTCCTCTAACTTGACAGTCTTCTTTTTCTGAAGCCTAAATTAGTCTTCACAAATTCCAGCAGCACTTAGTACTTCAGTAACCGTCCCCACGTCCCTTGCTGGCAAGGATTGTTCCAGGTTGTTACTGCTGAGAGCTTACGCTACACTAATCCTCCACTAAAGAAAGGGGTGGCTGCTCCCTTCACCCCTCCAGTCCCAGGATTCCTGTCTGAAAGTCTGTTTGAAGAAACAGCCAGAACAAATTGCATCTGTACCCCGAAAGAGAAGGGGGTTTAGGATTTCTGAGGACACACAAGAATTTGAAACCCTAGTATAAAAAAAAGAGTTGATTGGCTAGATGCCACCTAAGGTGAAAGGTGAGGATTCAGGAATTCTGTAGGAGACTCATAAAAGCCTTTTCCCTAGGGTCATGTAAGACAGCAATATCCTTAGGTAGGTCTTTGTAGGATGTTTTTGCATCTTTCTGTATTTTTGTGGACATTTGCTCCTGTTTTCTCTTACTATTGCACAAGTCCTTTATCAATACAGACCTGTACATTGTGGCCACACTACATCGGTTTCTTAACATTTAAGTTTTCTTTAAAACAGTATTCTTTAGGGGGTCACTGTCACATGATATGGAAATAATACAAAATTGTTTGAAAGTGAGATCAGTTCTTAACCTGAACTTTTTAATGCAAAATTGGGATTTTTTCACTGATTTTCCCCTGACATATGGATGGGTCTGTAATAGATCTGTTTGAAAGCAAACAAACAAAACCTCTTAGGACTGGAAACAGCAGCTTTGGTTTTTCTCTCTGTTTAGAAATTGATGTCCAGTTTTATTGAGGATTAAGCCAGTTAAACATTAGTATTTTTCATTATTGCAGTTTAGTTTGTTGGTTTGGCTGCTGTATAGTTCAGAGCAGGATGTTGATAACTAGAAGAAAGTTCATAGATATTAAATGTAATTTTTACCAAACTAGTGTAGTTACTGAATAAAGTAGGTCTGAAGGTCAGTATTTCAGCTTTCTAATTCAAATCCTGAAGATTTGAAATCCAAATACATTTGAGCATGTATTTTTTTCACTGAAGGCAATTTACTAACCACCAAAACTGGTTTTTCTTACATGGAACTTTGGTGTAGTGATTGTATATACATAATACATGAAATAGGAATCATGTGTCGTTATTTTTAGTAATAGAGTTAGCTTAAAATATGTTCTTAATCAGTCTGTCTTAAAGGGCAGTTAAGACAAAATAAGCGGGAAAAGTAAGTTGCAAATTCTGGATGTTAAAAAAAGGCATGAAGAGCTTAGTGCATCCTTTAGTATATGAAGCAGAAGGGTAGTGGGTTCTCATTCAAGGGAGTCAATCTGAGACATGGGTGTGGCATCTCTTGAAATTAGCTTTACTAGATCAGTGTAATAGTAAAATTCTGCAGTTCCAGGAGAAACTGTACAGCCAAGAAAATGACTTCAGCAGTGGACCTTCTGCTGATCTGTGTCATCTGCTTCTTCTCTGACACAGAACACATACTGCTTCTCTTGGCAGAAGCATTTTTTTATATCACCTGTACAGTTGATAGTAGCTCAGTACTTTTTAAATTCTACTGCAGCTGTGGTGAGATATCTTCAATTAATTTGTCTTTTTTTTTTTTGAACCAGTTACGTGGTACGTATTACTGAAATATAAAGTTCATTTAATAGAAACTGTGAGAAAGAAAATGGGTAAAACTTCTTTCTAATGTTTGTTTGTGGGTTGTTTTTTCTCCTTAGGTGTCCTTGTTAGAATACCGAAAGAGGCAGCGTGAAGCTCGAAAAAGTGGCTCAAAGACAGACAGCTTCCCCCTGGTTACTGTATCTCCTCATGCTGCTGGTGGAGGAAATACAAGTAGTAATAATGGTGCTAGTGATGGGTATAACAACAGTGGTGAAAATGGGGAGCAAACTGATAACACTGCAAGCCTGCCTTTACCACTGCCAACTACTGTTTATAATGCAACTCCAGAAGACACTGGCAACAACTGTGCAGTTAAGGAATCTTCCTCCAGTGAGAAGAGTGAACCAGAAGTTCAGTGGTAAGCCACAAAATTACAGGATTTAAGTTTAATTTGGAAGAATTATTTATATGAATCTAAGTCTTTGGTATTTGAAACCTGTTTTTCATTAAGACTGCTGTTGCAGGTTACTGACTGGAAATTCTTCCAGCTTACTGAAGAGTTGTCTTACCTTTTTTCTCAGAAATACAGCAGACGTCTCATAATGATTCAATTACATGAAGAATTACCCAGAAGATATTTATTAAATTAATTTATCTTCTAATGGCAAAATAGGTATTGATTTGAGCATTTGTCCTTGTATTTCCACTGCTTTGTCTGTGAGATGAAGAGAAATTCTCATGTTAAATCTCAAAGCCTTTCCAGAAGTACTGTAGGGCATAAGGTGCAAAAGGAGAAAAATCTATGCTGATTAGCAAAGGCTTCTGGAAGACCTTAGGAGGTCTGGTTTTCAGTTTTGGCTGGAATGTGTGTGGGATATTTGTTATTGCTTAATTGCCCTGTGCAGGGCTGAATGCAGCCTGGCCAGCAGCTCCTGCTCAGGTGGGAGCATGTGGTGACACAGCATTGTTGGTGTTTGCTCAGTGGTTCCCTTGTTTGCAGACCATATGGGCAGTGCGCGCAATGCCAGATACTCCAAACAATCCCAGATCCTGAGGAGAGGTGTGGATGGGGAGATGGAGTGACTTCAGTCTGTGTAAAACACTGTACAGTTTTTTCACTGAGTTTTGGTAGCTTTAAAATAGATGGTCAATTGTGGTGTCACTGTCTCCAAAACATCAGTAGCGCAAAATAAATCCTGCTGATGTTCATCATATGGTACTGATGGTGTAACTGTAGTGAGGATGAACCATGGGCTTAGGAGTTGAATATCCTTCCACTCAGATGCTCCAGCTATTCCAGAAAAGATGATTTTGTAAAGCCAGTTGACGGGAGAACATAAGTGCAGTCTTCAGTGTTCCACTGAAAAGTGGCTGTTAAATTCACTGTGCAGAAGCTACTGCCCTAAATTGTGGAAACAGGCTAACCAGGAAGAACTCACTACTTATATTATGCAATAACGCTGCAGAGCAGCACCAAGGCTTATTCCATTGCAGCAGTACTGTAAAGTGATGCCATACATCCTTGCCAGAAGGGAAGATAGTTTTGTGGGGTGCTGTCACGATGTTCCTGGTCAGGTTTGAGAGATGTAATAGGTTATAAGAGAGATGTGAGTGTCACTGCATACCCACTGTCTGGCAACTCAAGTTTAGAAGTTTGAACAGAGATTTGTAGTGGTATGCAATTTACAGCTGTGCATCCGCTATTAAAGAGCAGATTCTTAACAACAAACAAACAAGATGACTACTTCCACTTCTGGACAAAGACAGTTTTCTGCAAAGTGAGACTATGAACCAGTAATTGTGACCTTTATTTTTTTTACTTTTCATTTGTTTAGACAAAGAAAAACCCACAGATCTACAGATATTTCCTTAGTAAGAGCAAATGCTAGTTTTTAATGGTTGCAGGAAATTACTGTATTTAAAGTGGGAGAAAATAGATACAAACCACTTAAGTAATAATAGTCCTTATGCACAACCAGTTATTTGGTTGTTACATGCAGCCAACACTGTAGATTTTCTCTGACTCGGTATTTGAATATACCTTGTCCTAAATTTGGACCATGGGAGTACATCCTCTTAAATTTAAAACGGCCTTCTCTTGCAGGACTGCATCAACCTCTGTGGAACAAGTGAGAGAACGAAGTTATCAGAGAGCTTTACTTCTCAGTGATCATAGGAAAGACAAGGACAGTGGTGAGTTGATTTATTGTTTTGAAGATACCGAAGTCTAACCAGTTCCCCTATGGTAATCTGTAATAATTCTAATACTGTGTTTGGGTCTGCTTCGTCTGTAGGGGGAGAATCACCTTGTAGGCCATGCTCACCGTCTCATGTTCAGTCTCCATCTCATTCAAATCTCATTTCCCAGTTGCAGCTTAAGGCCCCTTCTTTCACTGAAATTATGGAAGGTCAGTAAGCAGATGACCTTGTATGACACTTGACATATTCAGTGGTCTAACAGCAGCTTTAATAGGTCTTTTAAAGTCAAATATAAAGTGCTTAGTGACATCTGCAAAAGAGTTGATTTTTCCACTTTGATATTTATGTCTGCTTTATTTCTGTAGAACCTGATTCTGAAAATCCAGAGCCAACTTCTGAATGTCCGTCCCCAGATACTTCACAAAGGACTTGTAAGAGTCCATCAAAAGCAAGCAAGGTAATGCAAGGTGTTTGCACAATATGCATAGGAATAGCTCCATCCATCTCTGATTCACCTTTAAAAATGTTAATAGTAGGATTTCCTACTTTGGTGACGTACACACATTTTCATCTATCTGTGCAGCAGTTTAACATAGGTAGACATTTGCAAGAATATTTGTCCATATACACTAAAAAGTGGGTTTATATGCTGTGCTTTCAGTACATGTACGTGTTTATGGATGAGAGAATGTATCTGTGCTGTTCTGAGGTGTGAATGCTGAAGAACTGGCACTCAGAACCAACAGTAGTGATGTGACTTACCCTTAACAGGAGGTTGCTATTGCTCTGCAAGGGTTTGGCATTGTTTGGCAGTGAGGGCTCTGATAATATGGAGAAGGATGTTGAGTAGTGAAGTGATTCGGGTTGTCTTATTTTGTCTGTCTGCTTTCACTACCCCAGCTTTAAAATGTTAAATCACTCAAAAAATTGCTTTATTCCTATAAGTGGTCTTCTCTGGCATTACTTCTTTCAGATTCAGAAATCTAAAACTTTTAAGAAAGAATAGATTCAGACTTTGACCTAATGGACTACTAAAAGTGTATTTTAAAGTTTCTGTTACAACTTTAAAATACACTTTGACTTGGCAGAATTATTGATATATACTTGATAAAAATAGTTCCTTCTCAAGTTTACTCTGTTACTGATGTTTTTCTCAGACCAAATATATATCCTGCACCTCAGCACTTCTTTTCACAATCTGGGGAGGAGAGTGTTCTGAGATGTCCTTTTTTTTTATTGCATGCATGGTTGAATATTTCAAACATTGAGTGCTGACCGCCTTTCTTTCCCTTCCAGCCCTCTTCACCGAGTCCTGTAGTTTCAGCACAGCCACTTGGGAAAACACCCACAAAACCAGATTCGCACTGGGAAACTGCAGCTAATGCACCTGAGACTGAAAGTGCGAATCATCCAAAATCTGAGCTGCAGCAGAAGCAGCTGACAAACAACGTCCAAGCACTTTCAAAAACTCATCCATCTCAGTCACATCTGCGCAGCTCTGCTGAGCAACTTTCACATTCACAGAAGTTGCCTTCCGCACCTTTGAAGCTGCATTGCCCCCCTTCGCCTCATGTAGAAAATCCCCCCAAGTCCTCTACCCCTCATGCGCCTGTGCAGCACGGTTACCTTTCACCAAAGCCTCACTCACAGCAGCTGGGATCTCCATACAGACCTCATCATCCACAGTCACCTCAAGTTGGAACACCCCAGAGGGAAACACACAGGAACTTCTACCCGGCGGCACCGACCCTCCAGCCCAGTAATCAGGCGCAGGCTAGCGGTCCCCTCTTCACTCAGACATCATCAGGACAATCTTCAGCTTCCTACAGCCAGTTTAACCAACAAAATTTGAACAGCAATGCGCCACCTCCCCCACCCCCTCCACCCCCTTCTTCCACTTACTATCAAAGCCAGCAGCCCTCTGGAAACTTCCAGAGCTACAGCCAGCTGAAAGGCAGCATACCCCAACAGACTGTGTTTTCATCTGGACCAAATCAAGCACTTCCTGGCACTGCGGGTCAGCAAACGGTGCCAGGCCACCACGTAGCTGCAGGGCATTTTTTGTCCTCTCAGAACCCCAGTATTCATCACCAGGCATCGGCATCTGCTGCTCCTCCTCCTCCTCCACCACCACCTGCTCCAGGACCCCACCTTGTCCAGCAGCAAAGTACTCATCAGCAGCACTCTGTAGCACATGTTGTCGGTCCAGTTCATGCCATGGCAGTGGCTCCTGGATCACACATTCATTCTCAAGCTGCTGGTCACCATTTGCCACCGCCACCTCCACCACCAGGTCCTCTCCCCCACCACCAACCTCCCCATCCTTCGACGGGACACCAAGGTTTGCAAGCACAACACCAGCACGTTGTAAACTCGGCACCGCCTCCCCCGCCGCCCCCTCCATCCAGCGTTATGGGCTCGGGGCACCACCCCTCATCAGCACAAGGGTTACACCACCCATCTCATCAAGGACCCCCCCACTTCCCTTCCAATGCTCACACAAGCGTCTCCTCCTATTCCTCTCAAGCCCCACATCACACAACGTTAGGACCTGGACCTCAACATCAGCCTGCTGGCACAGGACCTCATTGTCCACTCCCTGGTCAGGGTCCTCACATCCAACCTCAAGGACCAAACAGTATTGCAACACCTACTGCTTCCGGGTTCTGCCCTCACCCCGGCTCCGTGACCCTTCCCCACGGAGTGCAAGGGCAGCAGCAGGCCTCGCCCGTGCCAGGACAGATCCCCATTCACAGAGCACAGGTGCCACCCACCTTCCAGAACAATTACCATGGGTCAGGGTGGCATTAAAACAGATCCCTTTAGTTATAAACATTTTTAAAATGTTCTGTAATATAAACTGTGTATATTTAATATGTACCTATTCAAGGTACTTTTTAAAGCTTGTACATGATACTTTGTATAAAAGCAAACACCAGTGCTCTTCCATTGTATCCTTTCCATTTTTTGCTTTTTAAAATTCCTGAAAATGTGCTGTTAAGCCAGTATTAGGTATTTCTTTTTATTTTGTAAGTGGACATTCCAGCTGTTTTTTCTGGCAGTAGGTTTGATGCTGCATAATGTTTAAAATTTTATTGTTGCAGTTAAATTCATTTAGTGAAAGTTTTCTATATTACTTTTATACATATGTAATTAAATAAGTACACAGGCTAAGTGATGGCACTAACAATTTTTTTTTCCATTTTCTGTCAACAGTTTTTTGTGTGCATAGAGATAGGAAACAATGCAATACAGATTTTTATAGTTTTGGTGTGGACATGGCTTTTTGTTTCATCAGTTATTTGCAGAAATTGTAATTTAATGTATAGACTGTTTCTAATGTCTGAGACGAGTGCTGTAAATACTGTATTTCTTTCGCTTGTAAAGTTGCTTAAAGCTTCTTTCATTTGATATAGTATTGTATATAATAAGTCTTTTGCAAAAAAAAAAGTGTGATCTTTGTGAAAGTAGTACAGTATATGATCTTTAATTTTTTTTTTTAATATACTGTCACATTGCAGCACTGGTTGGGCATTTTAATTCATGTTAATAAATCACAATTATGTCAGTTTTACCTACTTGTCCTGAAAGGGTGCTATATCAGCAGGAAAGTGGCCTTAAGTCTCTGATCTCCCCTGCTCCTTTTGAGGCTCTTCACTTCTCTGCAGTTTCCAGCTGTGACTTCACTTCTGTAGCACAGACAGATGTGGAACAGCCTGGAGGAGGGGGATTCTTGCCACTGCTCCATTCAGAGGTTGAGGAATAATCACCCTGAGCACATCAGAGTCCTGGGTCAGTTTACCAAGGGTCAGCAGGGGCACTGATGGGCATTTTTGTGGTAGAGGTGACCTTGGTTACAGAGCAGGAAGCACCTGCGTGCTGCAGTACCTTCCTCTTGGGAGGAGCTGTGTAGCAGTTAGGGGTCATTTATTCCTGTTGCTGCAAGCTGTGCCAGGATGGTGCTGCTGTGCTCCCCATCCTTCCATCTCAGCAGGAACTGCTCTCAGTCCTGCTCACACAACAGGAGGTGCTCAATGGCTCCATCTCAGACCAGAGAGGAACCCATGAGTGAGGAACACTGAAAGGCACAGGAGGGAAAGTGGCTGCTCCCACCCAGTAAAAAAAGTGGTAATTCATTTTAACATATCAAAAAGAAAAAGGGGGCCACTTTAAATTCTAATTTGCGTCTAACTACAGAAGAATCTTGCTAGTTAAAATCATACACTAGAAATGCTATCCTGAACACCTGCTGGCTCTGAAGGACACACATGGGAGTTCATATTTTACACTAGCAGGTGTAGTGTAGGACAGCATAAGGCTATCAAAAACAAAAAAAAACCCCAACCCACCCTCTGTGCAGTTGCTCAGACACAGGTCTGATGTGCATCATCCTGTCTAGCCCAGCATTCAGATCTGGTTGTCTGCCCCTCTTCCGTACCTCCAGGAAGTGACAAAATCATTTTGAATACAAGAGAACATTAAATACCCCACTGTGCTTGGCAAGGTCTAAGTGCAGGATGAGGAGCTGCTGCACTGGGGAGCAGAACCAGACGAGGCCTGGGCAGGGCTCCCCAGTGCTGCTGCAGCACCAAGGCCAGGCAGAGGGCAGAGCTGTGCCAGCCTTGGGCTGCCCCTGGCACTTCTCATTCCCGTGTCAGCATTCTGTGTAGTCAAGAACGCATCTGTGACCGGTTGCAGCAATCAGGCACTACAGAGCTGGGCTGGGTGTGAAGCTGAATGTAATTTTTACCTCCAGCTGAGTCCATTGTGGCATCATCCTTCTGAGCAGCGTTGTCCTTGCAGCCCCTAAAAGCAGTTCCAGGATGAGGGTGAAGGGACTCGGTCCTCAAACCCAACTGCCGCGGGGGCCTCAGCACTGGACAAGAGAGTTTCTCACTGCGGTGCCTTGGCAGTTCTCTGGAGGAGTGGCTGCCCCAGCTCGGGACAGGACAATCGTTCCCTTGTTTACAGGACTTGCTACGGAACAGCTGGTAGGAAAGACGCTTTTTTTTTTGGTCACATTTCACCCAGCAAACCACTCCGACCCACAGCCCCTCCTGCCACAGGGCCTGTGGGGCTGCTCTGACAAACACCAGGTGATGTGTTCCAAAAATGAACACGGCAAGCTGTCTTTCTCTGGCCAGGATGGGCCAGCCCCCACCTCCCACCCCTCCAGCACCCCCAAAGCTGAGTCGTGGCTAGGCAAAGATTCCAATGACCAGCAACATTGTCTGAAAAAACAAAACACTTTAATTAGACAACTGCAAGCACCTCAAACAACTGGTTATTGTTACAGCATGGGGCTATCTTCTCACAATCTAGTTATTGCAAAGGCATGTGAATAAATTTTATATGGACAAAGTCAAGAAAAAAGTGGCACTGTAGTTACATGAAGATCAGGAGTAAGCTTACATTCATCCCACTGACTTCTAAAAGAGGCCCAAACACACCTCCGTACTGTACATTCTAAAATCTGTATTGCCTATAAGCTTCAGCCTATGCAGCTTTTTTTCCTAGGAAACACATAATTGTTGCGTGCAACTTACAATGGGCAGTCGTATGTCTACGGATGGGAAAGAATAAAGCTAGTGCAATTTGTTTTAGAAACATGTAAAGCTATGAATGGAATGAGCATGATCTTGCTTCTTGGATTATTTTACCCACTGCACTGTAAATATCTGCAGCTATATCCTTCCTTAACTGATGCCAAGCACACACTTTTATTATAAAAGATCAGTAATTCTACACAGAGAGTGGTTCTCATGCTCTACTTTTAATTTTTTTTCTTTTTCTTAAGGTATAGTACAACTTACAGTGCTTATAAAAAGGCAACACCATATGGTACCATGTCTTCACTATCACATTGTAAGGGAAATTGCTATTTTTCTTTTCTTAAAAGCACTTAAAATAGGCAAAAGTTCTAAAAGGGAGTGCTAAATGATAATGCATACTTTATTAGAAAGAAGTCTAGCCTTCCTTTAAAGTGCCGTTTGGGGAATGAAATCCTGTAAACCAGAGCCACTTTGTTTAAAACCCAATGAACAGGAACTGCTACAGAATAGAAAGTTTACACAATTCCTTAAAGCAGTTTAAAGTCCACTACATGCAATTGGTTTGCTATAAAGCTCTCTAAAACTTAGTCGCTTTACTCTGAAATTGAGTCCCCAGTCCCATATTTAAATGGAAATAAACATTTACAGGGTGCATTTACATACACTATAATACAAGAATGACATCCCTTTGCCAGAAGATAAAATTGTACAATTCCTTGCCGTAACTCAGTTCTGACTTGATAAATTTCTTACACTCGTAAATTATATAATATGCATCAGCTAAAATATTTTTTTTTCATAAATAGTTACAAAACTTGCCAAAACACATGGGGGGAAGTTTCTTTTGTTCAAAAATCTGACATCTGAATGTCACACAACACAAGAAACAATGCTTAAAGACACGTTAAGTGTTTTCTGAAGAAAGTGGGTGAGTAAACTACTAGCTGAGGACAAAAAGACTACCCTTCCCCAAGAACACAGTGCACAAAAAGCAAAATGTCAAACAGTACCTCAAGCAAAATAAAGGTCTGAGGATTGAAGCCAGCTCACGTGTGATCCTGCTAAAGATTTTGTGACAGTCACCATTTAGGTCCAACGCATTGGAAAGTAGTTGCTGGCTTTTTTTTTTTTTTTTTTTTTTTAACAGCTGGAAGATTCTGCTAAGAATTCAGCCACGGATGCCTAAGGCATTCTCCAGCTGAAGCGCGTTTCTCTGGGACCATTTCTAGCATGGGGATCAGGAAATCTGTAAACTGTGCAGCATCTTCATGAGGCCAACCATACTTCTCCACAAGCACATCAAAAAGACTCCAAGGTTTCAACTTGGTAATGTGTCGGAGTTCTCCTGCAAACAGAAATATTGATGGCATTAGAAAAACACCTTGTTACTCATCAGTGACTAATCCCTGTTCCGTTTCTCTCCCACTCTGCCTTCACAGCACCTTCACCGGGGGCTGGCAATCGCAGTTTAGGAAGGGCAGCGCACACCAAGCTTGCTCGAGGTCCTCAAAGGAGATGGGTATGTTCCATGTCCAAGCCAAAAACTCTTCCTACAGCCATCAGCACGTTACACGTGGACTCCACTGATGCTTCCGGCTGACTTCACTCTCCTGTGCACACAGGCACTCATTCACACTCATGCTCCCACCATGGCCAAACCACACAGCAGGCCTCTCCTTCTCATCAGCCAAGGAACTCAAATTTCACAGAATCTGCTCCAATCCCAAAATGGAGGTCTTGAGATTGGAGAAACACAGGTCCTTGCCTCACTATGCGGCATTTGCCAGCAATGCAGCAGAGCACTGATTCATTCCTAACCAAGCCAAGCAGAGGTTTGGTGCTCCAGAGATCCTGCTCCATCTCCCAGGCAAACACCCCCAGAAAGCCTGGTCTGAGTCTTTCCTGAGAGGGAAGCAGCTGCCCGGGTCTCTTTCAACCAACCACCAAAAAAATGGTGGCAGCAGCTGCAGGACTGGAGCTGCCCCCAGAGGGGCGACTTCTGCCAACCTGGCAACGCGTCCCAGACCAAAAGGAAGGAGGTGACAATCGTTCTGCCATTCAAACCAGCAGCACTACCCAGGTCTGTCCATGGGTCATCCAGCATGATGGGGAAGACTCTGCAGTTTCCTGCTGCACCACTGTGTAGGAATGAGGCCCAAAGCCATGAGATGTGCCATGAGGTACGTGGTGAAGGGATTACTGTGGGCACAAGAGGGACGAGCAGCTGCCAGGCGGAATGACCCTCACTGCTGCCATCAGGATACTGAGCTGTCACCTTGCGCTAGACCCACAGCCTTTGCAGTCCAGGCTCTCAGTATCCCTCATTTACATGTGGTGTGGCTGCCCCCTCGCCATTCAGGATGGCAGTAACAGGGAAATTCACTACAGCCACACCTCCACTTCTCCCCAAAGTGTAAATGTGACATGGGACATCCTCCTTGGAGAGAATGAGAACAGGACCCCACTTGCAGACAAGTCAATGGTCTTGCTCCTCTCTCCTCCCCAAAGCAGGGACAGCTCTTTGCTAACATCTGCCTTCTGACCTGTCAGCCCACAGCCAGGAACACCTGTGTGTAGTGCACTTACACTTGGTAGATCCAGTGCATTTATCACCAACAATCTAATGAATCTATGGCTTCTTGCTGCAACAAACTACACTAGCCATGAATCTGTGTATGTGAAAGTTCTTACTGAATCTGAGCAGAGTAAAGAGTGCCTGATCTGTTCTAATCTGTAAGTAAGCCCTGCCACACCCAGCCCCTCTGATCTCTGGGGACCAGCTGAAACCCAAGGCGGTTGTTTTCTGCTGAATTTCTATGCTCTTAATGCAACCCATTTGAGCATGTGTATAAGTCAGACAGTCTCCACTGGACACTGCAAAAAGCACCTGAGAGACCCCTGTGGTGCTTCTGCACTGAGGAGAGCGATGGGGTCTCACCCAGCACTGGAGGCTGAACAGGCTTCACAAGCTCACTGCACCACCTGGGATGGGGCATCCAGGACACACTACATGTGAGCCAAGTGGTTTGTCAGTGTGGTGCTTGGTCCCTGGCTGTAACCTACTGCCCATAAAATGCCATCTGACATCAGCTCACAGGACAGAGTTTCTGCACATCTCTGTGGCTGGGGAAGTTCCAGGGCAGGAGAAGTAACCCATCTCCATCTGACTGCCCCAGGGGCTGAACATCTCAGTGCAATGGATTAAAAGCCCCAAAGGCTCAGCAGGGCCTGCTTCTGCTGCCTCAGCCCTCAGCAGTAGGTCCTAGGCAGAGTGCAGAGCCTGAAAAAGCAGCTCTCCAGCTCCTGTCACGAAGTCCCCACAAGAGCAAGTGTGCAAACAATCCATCACCCAAGCTGCAGAAACAGGAACTCGAGGTGTGCTGCCCCCAGGGAGGAATGGCTCTGGAGGCCACCTTCTATAGTTTGTGTGTGAACACTCACAGGACAGGTATGTCCCACCAGCAGACACAGAAAAGCTCTGCTGTGGGCCCACAGCTGCCCCACACACCTTGGAGCAGCATATAAATTTCCAGGCTCACTCTCAGTCCTTTATATCTTTGTGCAACCCTGAAACTTAACTGCTGAAAATCTTACCTTCTGGAAGGTTTCCAAGAGTGTATTGGTGACTGCTTACAAGAACAGGTAGTAAATTATGTAACAGGAATGCATGAAGTCAAATTACTGCCCAAAAGTGATAGAAAAATTACTTGTTACCGACTGCAAGCAAAAAATTACTAGGAAAAAAATCATGTCCATGGTTTCTGCAGCTCCCAGCATTCATCGCAAGGGCTGCTGTAATCATGTACCAAAAAAGGCTCAGCTCTGAGGGAGGGTGGGTGTGTGTTCCCATCCAGCACTGTCTTCATCTTTGCACTCACATTTTGTCATTTCCAGCATCTTTCCCCTCTCAGATCTGGTAAGGTAAGACTGCACAGTGAGGCTCCTGTGCCTCTGTGGAAGGAGAGTTCTTGCTGTCTGAGTACTCCTCATTTTGTGAATGCCAATGCTAATGCCAGCACAATACTCAGCAGTTTTTTTGCTAAGGAACAAACTGTTTTAGCACTATGGCTGAAGTTTTCCATGAGAAATTCCGTGAAGATTGTAAAAGCACTTAAGAAAACAGGATTCAGTAAAAAGTATCTGTGCAGGGGGCACACCTAAACTAATGCTTCAGTTTTCAGTAAGGATCATGATGCTAACCATGGAAACAAAATAAGGCAAGTAAAAGAAAATGACACAAAGTGTTAATTTTGAAGTGGACACAAAGTCTTAGAAATAATTTTCATGTGGGTCCTTCTCATTTCCATCTAAAAAGTGAGAAGAGCACAGGAAATGGAGGTGTCTGCCAACTCACATTTTCACCTAGTTCAAGATGTTTGTACCATGTAGCTGGAGGAGAGAAAGGCTGTACCTATATTTAAGGGAGAATTTAAAAAGCACAAGCCCCACCAGTCTGACACCATCTGTACTCAGGGGATTAGCATGAATTTTCAAAGAAGTGCTAAAAATGTAATACTGAGAGCTTCCTCAGAGAAGCTCTTTATTTGGATTTTTGATAGTGAAGCACATAAGAGATAATCTGCAGAGGACAACGGAGTTGTCAGAGCTGTAAAACTCCTGTTGCCAGAGCAGAGGTAGCAATGATGTCTCTGAAAAAGAAAATGTTAAGCCAGTAGGAAATTACTAAAAAAAATTTCTGAAGGACCAGGGGAGAAAAATGCTATTTAAAGCTGTCTCTGCTGACCCTAATAAAAAAAACCCCAGAGCTAGTCTGTAACATTTGTCAAAGACAAATTTAAGATGTGTCACCAGGCAAGAGGAGGATGGATTACTGAACAGTAAGACATGGATGATGTGAAGAACAGGGGAAGCAGCAATGGGATATAATCTGCTGCTACACATCTATGGCAGGATCCCGAGAACTAATTCAAGGACTGGTGGTGCAGTGGTGGAAGTGAGGAGCGCGGAGGGAGCCCTCCCTCCCTTCCAGGACATCACAAGGAGTGCTTCTCATTGCTCAGCTTCCAAAGGGCAAAGCCAGCACCTGGCCAACATCTTGCAGAAGTTTAGCTCACAAGGAAACAGGACTAAGCAAAGAGCAGAAGAAAAATAGAAGGGACCAGGGTCTAGGAATAACAAAAGGATTTTACGTTTTAATGCCAAAACATATGAATAATTCTTACAGTCAAAACAGCTTCCATGAAGACACTGAAGAAAAGGACTCCCTGGAGTCCTTTACTGGGTTCAATCAAGATGAGACCCTATAAAAATATGTGAGCATTTGTGTTATAGTATAAGAAGTAACTTAAAAATGCTTTTCCTCTTTTAAATGCATCCTCCTATTTGAATGTTTAAAAATGCTTCAGGCAATTACTAAAAAAGGACTCGATCCTCTGAAGTCTTTAAGTTACTAGCATCTTTCTTTTTGTGCCTGGGACTTCAGTAGCACAACTCAAATGTTTACAGCACCTCTCTGAGGTCAAACTTGCTCATGGACAGGAGCAAAACTCAAAGTGATTTTCACCCAAGACTGATGTTTTCAAAACAGGAGCTCAAAGCAAGATTTCTAAGCCCGCCCTTAGATCACAGCTAGAAATTCTCCCAAGAGCCCCAGGCCTGTACCATGAGGCTTCTGATCTCCAGTGCTCAAGCCACAAGCAGATGAGTACAAAATGCAACAGCTTGCTGGCCAACTCTGAAGCCTATCTCTCATACCCTGCCAGCCCACCACACACAAATCCCAGCTGGGGACACCAGAGGCTGGCAGCACTGGGGTGGCCAGGGGAAAGGAAAAGGGTGCCTGATGCAAAGAAAAGATGCTCAAGGAAGCAGGACACTTGGCACCTCCAGTTTTGTTCCACAAACATTTCAGCTTCCCCAACCTGCAACAGTAGAATAACTGGTATGATCTGAAAAAGCAGCTTGGTTTGTTAGTCCTTTGTCTTGCATTTGAGATTCTGTGGTTTAAGCAGAAACAGGTGGGATCCAAGTCTACTTAATCTTCCACAGCAAACTTGCACTTATATGTTGTGTGGTTGGTGAACCAAGCCTTTAATCCTACCTTAAACCCCACCCTGAGGATGCAAGAGGCACCCCCAGTGTGTCTGAGGAAAGTCACGGACATTTTGGCCCTAGAGGGTAACAGTGACACTCTGCAGTTCAAGATGCTCACAGAAGCACCAGAGACTCCACACCACAGGAATTTTACAAACTGCCCTCTTATGTGCACTGCCAACACTGCAGTTACTGAGTAACTGCTAGGTCATTTTACAGTTCTGTCACTCCATGAGAAAATGTCAACCTGTCTGCTGTAAGGTGAAAAGCAGAAATGTGAGATACACTCCAGCAGCTGCAATCCCTGTCTGGAGGTGCTGCAGGGTGTATCTCCTGTCCAGCCCTCTTACTGCTTGATGCATTTCCAGACCTGTGGGCCTGGAGTTGGTACATCTCAGTTACCAGGAGAGTGTTTGAAGCCCACTGACACAGGAGGGCTGTCAGTGCCCTCTCTCTGCCTGCTCCCGAATCTCACTGCCTGCTGTGCAGGGAAGCACTTGTTTAAAGCCACCCTCCGCAAATTTCACTGCCTTTCCCCCAGCTCTTACATGGTGAGTGCTGGCAAACCGCAGCTTGCCTTCAGCTTATCCACTGACTTTCTGATCATGCAAACCTTTACTCCACACTCAAAAGCCATTTCAGCCTCCCCCAAAGGGCAGCTGCTCCCTCCTACATCATCACTGCTGCCCTTCTCCACACTGCAACGCCATTAGCAGCCTCCTTAAGGACACGGAGGCACAGGGAGCCCCTGCTGCAGCAGGAATACCAGCACAGAGCAGGAGGGAGGCTGAATCACTGCTGGGAGGGCATGGCAGTGTGAATCACTGATTGTGCTTGGCCTCACAATCCTGAGCTCCAGAGCTGCCAGCTCAGCCCCCAGACACCGACACCTCGCTGCAGCTGCTGGGCAGGCACGGGCAGGGCAATCCCCAGCTCTGTCAGCAGCAAAGTGCCCTCCCAGCTGCAGCTGACAGACATGGATGCTCCCCCACCATGTAACAGGATGCTCTGACAGACCCTGTCCCTCCACACAGCACAGGCTGTCTCACAACCGAGGGGATGGAACACACCTGAGGCATCACCCCGTTCCCCCACGAGTCAAAACCCTGCCTTGAAGAGCAGCCTGGGCCAAGCTCCATCTGCTCTGCCTGCTCCCTGGGTGTGACAGCAGCTCGGTGTCCACTGCCCAGGTATTCCCTTCCTGCCTCTGTCATTCCTTACCAGTAGCACCTGCTGGACCACTAGCTAGGATCCAAAAGTGCTGACAGATGATTTTTCACCACACTACAAGCTCTGTATCACTTGAGTCCTCACACTTACAGGAACATTAGACAACAGATTCACACAGACACTTGCTAACATCCACACTTTGCTGAGTACATCCCCAAATGAATTTGAAATGAAATTCTGAAATGAACACCTCAAATTGGGGCTTTTCCCAGAAAGCCAAGTTTACATCACAGTTCTTCTTTAGTAAGTGCTCTCCATTTAAATGGATCTATTTCTTCAGTACCCATAAATGAACATATTCTCCTTTTGGATAGTATTATGCTTTAAATTAGTGTTGCATAAATACCGTTACCTTTTTTGGTGAAAAACTCCTTGGAATATTTCCCCAACATAGCGTATTTTCGAGGGATTTTTCCCAGCAGTTCAATGATCAATGCTATGTGGTCTGCATTGGAGAACATTGCCAGCAAAACAGAAACATACAACAGTTTAATCAGTACATTGCATGCACACACTAACACTGGCCCGGTACAGACAGAAATAGATTGATCCTGGAAAAAAACACACGTGCACACTGCTCACTCAGTGGCTACTTTGGAAAGATGCTTTCAGCAAAACTTCCTTCTCAAAACGAGTATCAGCTGCCACAAACAAGTTTTGCCATGTAATTTAAAATGTACCAATAGTTATTTTTCAGAATATTTGGGTTAAAAAAAAAAAATTGTCAGAGATTTCTGGGAATTTTGCTTTTCAAAATGAAAATTTTGTTGTGTGATTTCAGGAAATGCTCCTCGCTGGGACATGATACAACCAGCAACAGCAATTCCACTTCTGTCTGCATCACGGCACCTTTCAAAAAGAAGAGGTACTACCTCTGCGATTGAAGAATTCCCGAGAATATTTTCCAGATAGAGCAAAGTGCCTTGGGATATTGCCTAGCAGCTCTATGATGTGTGCTATGTGGTCTATGAGGGAGAGAAAAAAAGGATACGGGGGTGGAAGGGGCAGGGAAAGGATGGGATAAAAAAGAAGAGGAAAGAAACTGGAATTAGTAAAAAATCAGAAATAGTTTCAAATCAACAATGTTTGCAGCAAATCCATGCAGAGGTTTCCAGGATCAGCAGAGCTCTGGCATCATTAGTAGCATTTAGGAACAATGAATGATGCCCACATTACCACTGCAAAGAGCATTTACAAGCAAACAAGCATGAAAATGGACAGGTATACAGATGGAAGCAGGAGTTAACTCTGATTTAAAAAAAAAAAATTAGTAATTGCCTAATACAAATAAAAATACACAATGTAAACATTATTCCAGTGTCACTCTTGTAAAGAGAATAATAGATAAAATTCAAATTTGTCGTTTCTTTTCTAAACTAAAATGCTATTTTCAATCAGGTTTCCACACATATGCAATCTTACAAGAAGGGTAGTTTAATTCCTTCAGGCAGTTGTTAAGTAGATGAATATCTGCAGAAGGCAGTTTTTGCCCACCCACTGCTAGTGGTGGAACTTACAACTAAAAAGAAAAAAAATGATATTTATGTTCTGAAAACAATGTGTATGAACAGTTCTACTCAAATACAAAAATTAAACCCCACTGTAAGCTCACTGGAAATTTAAGAGAAGGTGTATGAAAATATGAAGAAACTCTTACAATACCTCAAAAGAGTCATACCTTCATCCCTGGAATAGTCTTCACCAGAGTGTGGCTCAAACAAGTAATCTCCAGTCGCTAGCTCAAACGCCTACAACGCAACAGACACAGTCATGGGTACTGCAGAAGTAACGCTTTCCATCGAAAGGTGTCAGCAGAACATCACAACCATCTCAGAAAGCAGAGGGAATTCACACTTAAACCTTGAGCCTGTGACTGGATCTAAGACTGAGGAGCAGCCACTTACCTGGGGACATCATTCCTGCAGAGCAGCAGCAGCAGCACGAACCCAGGCTCTGCAGAGAGCCCCACAGCCAGCCCCACATCCAGCCCTGTGCGGGCCTGGGGCCGCAGTGTGCCCACCCCCCAGGGGATGCTGCCCATGCAGGAGGGATGAAGGAAGGAAATCACCCAGGGCTGGAGTGCAGCCCCTCCCTGCAGCCCCTGGGCAGCCCTGGCAGTGCTGCCAGGCTCCGAGAGCTCCCGAGGCTCTGACAGTGCCGCACTGAGCCAGCCTGAAACACAGCCTCACCCCCTCGTGTGCAGTGTGGTGATTGTGTCAAGTACCTGAACACATCAGGCATTTCAAAATATAACAATAATACACATAAATAATACAAGATCATATATATAATAAGAGCTACACATGTATCTGATGGGTATTTACCTGTCAGACTGCATGCTGGAGGCTGAACTAAAAAGTCTGAATCACAAATAAAATCCATTTCTGACTATAACTAATCACTTGGAATTGGCCAACAAAAAAAAACCATGTATGACTATAATTAATCACTTGAATTAGCTTCTTGGATGACTAAATCTGAAAGAGTTTTTTTAAATACTTCAGTGGTGGGAATAAATGGCGAGATACTGATGGGGAATCCAGAACAGACACCAGGACATCAGATCCCCTCAGGGCAGGCAGTGCTTCCATGGGATGCTAGCCCTGTGTTAGGTGAGGGCAAAACTGACTTTCTCTGTATGGGTGGAATGAATATGAAAAGCTGCAAAGCTCTGAAGCAACTATGAGAGCCCCTACTTGTGTCCAGACATGGATTCATCTGGTCTAATTTGTTAAACTAGTCTCTTTCAGCCCTGGCTCACCAATTGCCCAAGCAGCCACAGGAATCTAATTCCTTCCAGGTGGTTTAAACATCAAACTATTTCCCATGTCCAAGACATGGGAAAACAACTGATCCAGAAAAGCATTCCAAAAATCAGGCAGACCTTCCTAGCACAATTCTAGGATGGGATTCCACTCCATTAGAACATTTACTACAAAATACTTGTCTCCTGAAAATAGACACTTTTCTGTTCCAATTTACAAACTGGAGTTGTTAAATCACCTGTAAATTTAGCCTATTTATGAGCACTTGGCTTCTTCAAGCTGTGAACTGCAGCGTCATCCAAGTGGGCTACAGCCAACATAACTCACTGCAATCACACATAGCAGCCAAGAAAACAAGAACACCCCCTGTTGACATTTCTGCTGATCCTATGAACAGGCCTTTAACTTCTAAAGTTACTAGCACTAATAAAGAGTCATTCACTACTTTTCTTATGCCACTCTTAGCTCAGGACTGACAGTATGCATTTTACAGCTGAAAAAAATTGGAATGACTTAATAAAATACCAGGTTTCTAAACAGAAATAAATGTTAAGAGCAGCCCGAAGTGATCACTGGGATTGATGGCTGAACACACCACAGAGAACACTGTTATTCTCTTGAGATGAGACAGAGAAGACCCAAGTGTCCTCTCTGTATCTCATGGCAATGCATTTACTCATAGGAAGAGCTGGACCAGTTTCCCAGGAGAGCACACACCAATGGGGCTGATTCCCAAGGACACTGAGAAACTCCCTGCTATTACATACAGATCCCTAGAGAAGAATGGAAATGTAGCTGAATTTAGCCACAAGGGTGGACTACACAAGAATAGTGTAGTTTCTGTCCATAAAATGAAGTATTAATAGCTCAATATGTCTGTGTGGGACTAAAAAGACTGAACTGAAAAACTGTGAAAACTGCTTATAGAGAAGCACAAGAGGTAAGCGTAATGCTGTGATGCTCTGAATTTCAGATCAGTTTGTGTATTGCAAGAGCTGAAAATTCCCACAGATTTGGGATATTGTTTTTGTGTGCCAACCTCTCGCTGAACAAAAACTACAGCTTTTGAAAATGACAACGATGCTTCTCTTTTCCTTTTAGTACAGCTCTGACTGCATGCCCAGGATGGGCTGTGGCTGCAGCACTTCACACATTTCATTTTCTGACTCTCCCTAAAGGACTTGAAGAACAAAACCACTTCTGACTCAGATGCACCCAAGGACAGCCCAGAGGCAGGTGCTGTGGTGAGTATTTGTAATGATGGTTCCTAGCATCCATGGAAAACAATGTCTCACAGGCTTAACTGTGGCAACCTGGTACTATGTTCCCAGCTACTTTCAGGACAGATAGGCTACACAGGGCAAGATAAATGAAATTAATTTGTCCTCATATAAAAAAGAATAAAATCCAGATCAAGGTTTTTGTCATAAAGAATCAATGCTAGAGATACATTAACAAACACATAAATAGCTGTACGAAGGACAACCCCAGCTCTGGATTCTATCAGAGTTTTTCTGCCCTTCAAAGCACTCTCCAAAGGGGTGGTGCACTGCAAAGCCCACGCTGTTATGGAGTGGGAGCTGCTGCAGACTGAGAGCTCTGGCTGTGAAACCACTGCTGCTCTGGGCTTCCTGGGCATCCTCAGTACTTACCCACACGTTACACCCACCTGCAGGCACATACAACACCCAGACCCCATAAGGGAGGTCAGTGACACTCTGTGATGACTCTAGGAGACCCCATGGGCAGCACAGTGACCACGGGTCTGCTCTGCCCAGCTGTGACCAGTCTGGGGCCACCAGTGTGAGAGTGACCCTGTCAAAGTGGGGAAGGGTCAGGGAGGACCTGAGGCAACTGGGAGGCTGAGCAGAGGATGCAGGAGGGGAGGCTGGCAGGGCTGGGTTTGCTCAGGTGGGAGAAGGGATTTAATTGCTGCACTCCACTGCCTGAAGGCAAAAGTGGAGAAAAAAAAAGTTACACTGTCCCCAATGAAAGGACAACAATGGCAGCAAGATGGGAAATTCCAATCAAACATGAGGGAAAAAATTCTTTGGGGAGACTGCCTGAGTACTGGGACAAGCTGCTCAGAAAGGCTGTGGAAATGCCATTGTTACAGGTGCATACTGAGGTATGTACCCCTCAAAAGGACATGGCACCAAGTGACCTCATCTACCTTTGACAACAACCCTTGTTCAAGAAGGAGGCAAATACCAGAGATCACTCTAAACCTAAATTTGTCTAAAATTTCCATGATGCTACAAATACAGACTAACTATATTTACTTACTTTCCCTTTGAAAATAATAATTTCTAAAAACAAGTTTCTTGACAGAAGCTCCAACTTTAAAATACCATGATTTTTTTACTTAATGTTGACATTTACCTCAAGACAAGTCAGCATTTCATTTATTATATGGAGATAAAAAATTAGATACATCACACTCAACATATGGCACAGAATGCCACAGGCAATCATCCATCTTTACTGAGTGTTCTGGCAATTTCTACTTATCACTTTCCTAAGGTTCTCACAGAAAACCAGTCTAGACTGCTTTTCTCCATCTGCAGATGGTGAACCTTTCATATAAATGGCTACACTGCTGTTTTATAGGCTCTGAAGAGGCTCTATTTCTTTCCTGCCACACGATTGTATGTGAACCTAGCACAGCACAGAACTGGTGGCATCACTATATAATGGACCCATAGCTAAACACACAATTGGAAATAGCTACATTTTCACTGTGTGACAGCTGTGTACTCAATCTGGTGATTGAAAAATGGATGCATGCCTAGGGAAAGCTCTCTGGGAGAGGACTGGAAGAACAATTCACTTGGACTGCATCAGCCTCCCTGAATTGAAGCCCCAGCTGAAAAAGAACAACAAGCTATAGGCCAGAATTATTATTTTGACAGATGAGATGCAGCTCTTGGCCAGAGCTTCTCCTACCCAGCTGAAATGAAGAGATGTGAATGCAAAGACTGTAACTGCCTGTTTTTAAAAGCAGGCTTGGTTTTAAGACTATTCCAGAGGTCAGTGGGAGCATGGAAAGAAGATCAGAGAGCCTTCTGAGATACACACACCAGCTGACAGTTTGTTCTCCCATGGACATCCCCCTGTGAAGAGCCAGGCAATGGGACAAGTATGAAAGGCATTTTGTTTGGTTAGTGCTTGGTAAAAAGGCCACATATACAAACCAGAGACTTGCATGGGATGCTTGGAAAGGAAACAGGGTTGTTTTATTTGCTGTACTCCGATCTTGGAATCATGCATACTGAGTGGTGGTTTTGGAAAGTCAGCTCCTCGGGGAAATCATTTTCTTTTGAGTGTTTCAGGTTGTCCACCCACCACCTTCAAAAAGGGTGTACAGCGAGTAATAACAGCATTCTGTACTGTATCTGCCTACTGAAAAATACATGCATAGCAACTTCAGCCTTTTCTCCCCTTGAAACCACATTTCTGATTTTCAATTTTTCCTCAAAATACTGCTTCTGTGCAGACTGAAGCTTGTCATCACACCTTTGGTATGTGCCACTCACACATACTGACATGATGATACTCATGAACCCATGGAGACATGATCATTTTCCCTGCTTACAACAGTGAAGCCTGGTTAAGGACAGTTACCTCTGCACTCCACACCAGAGAACAGCATACAAAGAAATAAACTGGGGGCACAAGCCTGCAATGCACCCACAAGCACTTACATGTGGGTTTAATTTTAACATAACTTACGATATCCTGTTCATTCTCCATTCTGTTCCTCTGAGTTCTCTCACATGAACAGAAATGGCCAGGAATAAACCCCACTGCTGTAAATTTGCTTGCCTTGTAGTAGCACGTCCTTTGTTTTGAAAGCTCTTTGCCTGTCCCCTTTCCATCACACCTCGTAGTGTTTTCTTTCATCATCTGTATTCTCTTTGGGTAGATAAAATACCAAGTACAATTTTCACCTTCTCTGACTTCCTGCTGATCTATAGCTGTCATCTGTATGCTAGCTCTTATTACAAAGAGAGGATATTGCAGGAATCACAACTCTCCACAAAAGACACCTCAGAAAAGTGTTAAAAACTTAAAAAGCCTTGTTCATGTCCCAGCCTGTGACACAGTCATCTCTTCCCAGCAGCTCAAACCAAAGTCAGATGATGAGATTCATCACTTCAGGTGCTTTTCCTGTCTCCAATCCAAGGAGATTGGAAGAAGGAAAAGCAGCAGTGGAATCATGGTGCTTGCAGTCATTTCCAGAAGCAATACAAAAGGATGCTGTCTGCCAGTACTAACTCCCTTATCTTGCCAGGATTTCTTGGCAGCAGCAGTGGAGTACTGTGTTCTGTGTTTTCTGGGATTTAGGAAATGCTAAATCACTCAGAGTCTGTTCAGTTTCTGCTCTAAAGAAAGCAACCCGTTCAATACTGTTAATGCGGAAGTTCAAACCAATACAACTAAATCATCAAGAAGGTTTTCAATCCTGTCAAAAGTACTGCTGCCTCCAAATCTATTCCCTTTTTTGGAT
Organism: Fringilla coelebs; assembly: GCF_963513975.1. Lineage (NCBI taxonomy): Eukaryota > Metazoa > Chordata > Aves > Passeriformes > Fringillidae > Fringilla > Fringilla coelebs. Next base: position 13,440,228 of record NC_140033.1, read on the forward strand.
GAAAATGAGAGATGCACCTCCCTGCTGGCAGAATTTAATTAGGGCTTAGTACAGGAAGGGAACATCTTATAGAATTTAGTAAATGTGGAGAGATTCCCAGTGTCTAGCTCTCCATGAGAGCAGCTGAGTATTCCACATAAGCAGGCCACATTGTTAAAAGAAAAATAAAAGCACTGTACAATTTCCTTAACCACACTTATGCATGTCCAGCAAATGACAGCATCATTCCAACCAAGATCACCAAAGTCTAGAGAGAAAAATTTAAGTTCCACTTTGTGGAATTCTTTGCCAAGCACTGACCAAGCAAACAACTCCACCTTGGTCTGCAAAAGCCCACTGACATCCAGCCCCTTTCACAGCACTTCATGCATGCACTGATTAGAAGCCTCCAAAGATATGCATCATGCTCTTTCTTCCCTTCCTTCCTTTGTTTTTTTCTGAGCAACTCTGCAACTCAGATCACCTGAGCAGAGGACTGGTACTGGTCTGAGGATATTCACACTCATCCTTTAAACCTGATTCAAAGAAGTCTGGGGCACAAGAACTGGGCCATGCCAAACTATCTAAAATTAGAAGATTCAGCTCACAGGCTGCTGGCTTGCAATCTACTTATTCACTGACATAACACCAAAGAAACAGCACTGCAAGATTATTAGCACTGAGTTATTTTGCCCTCTTCTGCTGTTTGGGTAGAGCCCTTACATGGCTCTGATTACATACACTCCCAGCACAAGAAATCCTGATCAGAAACTGGCTAGTCCCACACTAAAGTCAATACAAATAAAACAGAACTTTTCCTTCCTGGAAGCTGCATCAAAACCATCACACTCCTGGCTAGAGGAAGCCATCCCAAACGAACTGAGGCCAGGTAAGGAATGCTCTCCATTCAGACACAATGTACCATGTCCCAGAGGATTCATAAGGGGATATTCTGGAGGTTGCTGTGCACACAGGAACACAGGTGCTTTGCATGCTCAGGGCCTGTTTATCAGAGGCCTTGTTTAAAAACTTCATCCTTATTATTAAAGACTGTGTAAAATAGACTGGCAAATGGTATGATGGAAAAAGCCATTCTACTGCTGCTGAGATAAAACACAATCTTCTGTGCTTAACACACTTTATGCCATAAATACAAGCCAATGCAAGAACCAGTAGCATGGTTAGTGGTATCCTCAGTGAGCAAATTATTTCATTAGCAAGCAAAAGGCAGTGAAAACCTTGGGCTCAAATGGAGATCTATAAAGCACAAGACCAAGTTAAGACCCCAAGTGAATCCTGGTACCAAGCATTCCAAGTCATCCTTCATATATACCAGGACACAAAGATTTGTGAGCACGTAAATACACACACATTTTACATACACATTTTCCAGGACCTGTTTCACACCACTGTACTTTTCAACTTGTTCCATGACAGCCAAATTAAACCCTACAAACACTAAGTTCCAAGAAAGGCCTTTTTTTACTGTTTTTTAAATGGAGACGTGAGCTAGAATATCTGACACAGTAGTGGATACAAAATACATGGAGAAAGTCTTCTACTTTGCAAGCTAAACAGTGTTCATGTGTTCTTGGTGCTGTTACATTAGGTAAAGTATGGATGGATGGAAACTTGCCAAGGAAAAGTAATGGAAATACTGCTGGACCACTCATTTTGCACAGTACTGCTTCCAAAAATGCCCTTAGTGACTCAGGACTTGTACAAGTAAAGTTGCCTCTGCTCTCCTTTGGGAGTCCTGGACACCAAGGCTAACAGGGTATCTAAGCTGCATTTTGGCTGAAAATAAGCACCACCTGCTCCAGCAGACAATCCCTTTGAAAACACAGTAAACATGGAACAGAGTGAATTACATATGAAACAAGAGCAAGATATCCTAGAACGGCATTTTCTGAACCAAATCTAGGTACAACAAGGAAACCAAACTTGAGAAAACAAGTAGAGCTGTAGAGGCATTAAAACACTTTGGCACTTCACAGTTCTTGACTGCCTTAGGACTGTAGAGGTTCACATCATAATTTCCAAAGACAGCCTAAATAACTTTGGGAGCTTGCAGTTCCACATCAGGAATGCTTTCCTGGCTGTTAATCTCTATTGCAAGTCCTCTGCAGAAAGAGGTATTTAGGCCTTCAAGGCAATCCCTACCTCAGAGCTGTTTTCCATCTGATACAGGATCAGCATCCCCAATGCTCTGACCCATTTTCTCAGCCACACAGCAATGCAACCAGATTCTAGGGGTTTTTAAATGATGAATTTTTTCTATGAGCTTCAGAGGCTGCTCTCTATGTTTTACACAACCATACCACGACGACAATTGTATTCAATGATTGTATTCAACAATTGTATGTAAGTGCTGTAATGTTATAAAATTTCTACTGTATTTCTTAAGGGCAAAAACCTAAAGACTGTGACAGAAGACAGAATTACAGCACTTCTGCCTCAAATGCTTCACTATCTGCAAGGCTTACATAACAAAAAAGCAGAAGTACATTTTTCTCTTTAAAATAATGAAATTTCATACATAATTGTGAATCTGAGTTAAGGCACCTCCAGTGGCAGTGATGCCTTAGGCCTTTTCCTTTCCCTGAGTTTGAAGAAAGCAGTAACACTTATATAACACAGAGGAGAAGTTGTAATAGGCTGGGCAACCCCAAGTATTGCAAGAGTATTATATTCCTTAGAGGTGATATTGCTATTTAGTACCCCACTATCTTTGAATACAGTTCTAGGTAGACCTCAGCCTCCTTTATGTCTTTAGCTACAAGACTAGAAGACTACAAAAGACTATAAAATTAGCAGTGACAGCTACAACTTAAAGATGAATGCAGGGCATCCAATAAAATAGAAGGTTATCAAGTTCAACTGAGGTTTACAAAATACTAGGTAAAAGAAACAAGTCTCTAAAATGACTTTGTAGTCAGTTAAGAGAAGAATAACTTAAGGAATTAAAGAACAAACTGTGGAATATTTTATATGCTTTTTTCCAATGTAATAGAAAAATTCTCCACTTTGTCCCCAAACAGAAGAGTAATTTTGGAAATGGATGGGTTTGCTGTGTACTAAAGAAAAAGCTAGTATTAAACTCCAGAGCAGACATACTTTAATTTCACTTATGGGTTAGCTACTTCCAACACATGGCTTGCTGAACTTATAACATCTGTAGGATTTTATGTTCCTTTCAATCCTCCTCCTCCTCTCCCTCTGAGCTGTGTAATTCTTATTATCACCCACGCCTGCAAACTGTGTCTAGTATTTGAGTCTTCTCCTCCTCCTCCTCCTCACACACTTACTCTTATCAGACATGTATTTGTAAAATATAAAGATTTTATTAAATTTTCACTTTTAAAATAGGCAAAGGTATTTCTAAATGTGTTTTTCTGGATATACATACTATCTTAAATGAGGAGATGCATGCAGCTTGTTCATCCTCAAAGAGATATTAAGATGTTTCAGAAAGGTGCTTGATTAAGTTTTCACTTTTTCTGTTCTACAAAGACCCTTAAAAAGCTGTAATTTCAGTTGTGTTAAAACTAATCCTGCAGAGTGTTACCACATATTTTATGCCAATAAACTGAATTCCTTCTCTTGAAAGTTTAGAACCAAGCCTAATCCAATCCATGTTTTCACTGCACTTGGCATCAATTTAAACTATTTCCCTATTTTGCTGCTTTACACAAGAAAAGGGAATGCAATCACAGCTAACAGTAGCCCAGGTTCTAAGACTGGAATGAAACAAACAGTTGTACTTTGTCAGTTACATTTTTGTTAGATTTTGTTAGAATTTGTTACATTTCAGAATAGACATATATTTCTTCTCCAAACTTGCGTGTTTCTGACTACAAGTTTAAAATGCATCACATGAAAATTACATGTGCTCTCCAAAATATTTCCTTTTGCTTAAGAAGGCTTGAGAAATTGAAAGAAAGGGAAGAAATCATCAGCAGCTATCTGATACAGCATCATTTATGATAATATATTTGTGTCAAAACATCAAAAACATCCCCATCAGGTTTCCTCACTAAATAAACAACTGTTTTAGGAGCTTTACCCTTGTAAAATACACATTGCATTGTTCTTACCATACATGCTGTACTCCAGATATCAGCAGGTGTACTGTAACCTGCTCCTATTAAAACCTCTATGGATCTGTACTGTCTCGTCTGGATGTCTTCTGTGAAGTGTTTGTGCTAAAATAGAAAGAACCACATTAATGGGAAAACGAGGACTATAAAAAGACCTGTTCTAAATAGTGAACAGCCAAAATGATGTAGTTACACTTACCACCCAGCAGGCATTCCCCAGGTCAGCAATTTTAACTCTAATTTTATCTGCATTTCTTGGGTCCAGTGGATTCACCAGTAAGTCAGCAGCACGAGTTTTTGCTAACACAAGCAAAATGCAGAATAGTTAGAATGTTAAGCCTACTGTTCATTATCTCTAAGCAGTTTTGCCTTGATACTTTGTTCAGCGTTGTCATAGACTGAAGACATGAAAATAATTTGCTCAATGTTACAAGAAATTAAAGCAACATAAATAGGATTTCTTCCCCTGATTTCTAAATATCCTTATACATTTCAAGTGCAAATTTCTTGCATTTTTTAGCTGCCAAATGACTATTACTACAATAGCCAGAGGAGCTTCTAAGCAAAACCAGTGTATGCTTCCCAGAACAGATTCAGACAGAAAATGTGAAAACTTAAGACTCCAAGAACTCACCCACTACACACATGAAAGATATGTTCTTGGAACAGTCTGGTTGAGAAAATAAATCCTGCATTTCCATGCCTGGCTACAGTAAATAAAATCTGGCTGAAATCTTCCTTTTTTTTCTTTTTTTTTTTGCTAAACCTATCCCAAGGGATAAAAGACTCACCAAAACCTGGCTAATTTGAGAGCCTACAGGGCTGTCATCCTTTTCACAAATAATTCAGCACTTAAAGTTCTCTGAAGGTCTTATTTGCATCAATTATGAAACAGACTAAAAAGGCAGAACTTTGATTAATCTTGCAATCTTTAGAGGCTCTTGGGACACTGAAACCTTAACACCACCAGTAGAGGTGCTGCTTTTCTCTGTCTTGACATTCCACCTGCTAGGTCCTAAACTGGGAAGAAAGCAGATGACTTAAAAGTAGAAGACAGAAGCAGGTATCACAAATCACAGGGGAACACAGGACTGGTCTCTGTTTCCTTGTCCCAAGGCTGCAAGGTGTAAATTGGAAACTGAAGGGAAGAAGATAAGAAAGAGGAACGAGATCCAAAAGGCACTGGTGACTGCAGTGACCTGATAAACTGGTGAAAGCCTTGGAAGGGGAAATACACCAGACATGGGACAAGGACAAAAAATGCTGCATGTCTAATGGTGAATTAGGAGTGACTGAACTCAGATGGAGATCTTCAACTGCTGGCACAGGAAGCCTGAATGGGTCATCAGAGCACTGAGTATCAGCCAACCAGAAAAGAGAGTGGCAGGGGTCCACTGGAGCAGAGAGGGAATGAAAATACAGGAGTAAACAGCAAAAGGCAGAGGGAGCAGTGACCTCAACAAACAGCCCTCTAGAAAAGCTGGAATGGAGTCCAAGACTCAAGTTCATAGAGAGCATCAACATAAGGACAGAAGTAAAACACTCAAAAGATAGAAACTAGTAAGACTAGTAAGCTTAATACTAAAGTCTTCCCTTAAAAATGTGCTGCATAGTACAGTGCAATTTTTTTATCACAATCACATGCATTACTGAAGAAACAACAGGACCTTTCTCAGTTCAGCAGTCTCTGAAAAAAAAAAAAAAAAAAAAAAAAAAAAAAAAAAAAAGAAAAGAAAGACAATCCTGGATAAATCCTTCCCACACGTGTTGTTGAAGGACTGTGGTAAATAAAGTCAAATGAAGGGGGGAAAAAAGCCCCATGACCAAGACATTTGAATATGGCATTATGCAACAGCTTTCTTCAACCTCTTCCTAAGAGAGGGACCTGAGCAGGCAATAGGGAAGTGCCTACACTTTTGTGTTTTTCTAAAAACTTACGATGCTTAAATCCTGTCTCTTCTTGGATTCTGTATTTGACAAAGATCATTTACAACTGAAAGTGAAGTCAGAATAAGTGTATTTTCTAGAAGGTAAGCACAAAAAAGCATCCAAATAAGCTTAGCCTCTGCACAGAATTAGTGAACACTTCTGTGTCCTAGTTCCATAAAAACTAAGAAATATCACCTTAATTCACACAATCTCTGCATGACAATGTACTTAGCAAACATTCAAACACTGGAAAGAGGAGGAGGAGAGTCGTGAGGAAATTACAGATCTATCTTCAGGGCATTTGGTCACGCAGAGAAAACTTGAAAAAGACAAAAACTGCTCATCCACTAAACGCAAATTGGTTTGTGCACGGAATAAGGCAAGAATCCCCAAAAAATTAAGATGAGACCATGCACTTAACAATGCGTAGCAATGCCTAGAGAAAGAGGAACAAATAAAAGTCTACTTCAGTACAAAACAAGGAGAATAAAGATATAGTGAAAAAATATGCAGCACCATTTAAAAATATTAAACAGCCTCTAATTCCTGCATGTTTCTTTCTAAATAACCTTCATCTGTTTTACTACTGTTATACTCGATGTTATTATTGATGCCATTAATATCTGTAACGTTCAGCTTTTCCTCTTTCTTCAAAAAAAGTCAATTATCACTGAATTTACAGTCTGTCTTCTTTCTTTGCAAGAAAGGTGTGTGAACTGATGGGATAACATCAAGGAGGAACAAAGTAGGTTTGTTTCTCCAGCCATGGAGCTAACCTGTTTCCATGAGGACAAAAGCAGCTTTAATCTCTGAAGACGTGAGGATTTTACACACCACCACAAGAAAACAGCAGTGGGGTCTTTCTGCCTATATACAGCTGGCAAAACAAAAGAAGAAACTACCAGGCATCTAGGAATCTCCTCTGTATTGTTTCAGGCACTTCAGAGTGTAAGGAGATGGACTAAAAGCCTTATTTGTCTGGATCTTCCAGAAATGCAGTTCTACCGAGCTGTATTTTATTTCATATTTCTTACCTTACCTGTCAGATCCTGTAACAAACTGTGTGAATTGCTCTTCTAAAGTCTTAAACCAAGAAATACACTTGACTGCATTTTTCAATGCAGCTCTAATTCATCTGTGACAAGGCTGATGGCAGGCTTGGTGATCTTCTCCCTAAGCTCCATTTTCTTCTATCCACTTCCAAATTTAGGCTCTCAGTATTTTCTTTATTAAAGCTGAAACCCATATATTTATCATTTAACCACTGGCACTATAAATAAGACCTATGTGTAATATCCTGAAGCTATTTAATTCAATGGCAAAAATCCAGCTCTTTGCAATGACACCAAGATTTCACCTTCCATGTCTTCAAATGGATTTACAGGCCAAAGTTCTGGACTGATGGCCAGAATTTAAATGCCCAAACCCATGCTGAATACAGAAACACCATAATGAGTTGAGGGTTGGCAACGTAGCCTGTTGAGTATTAATAAAAGGTTAAGACAGTCACTGTCTGAACACAGAAAGAACAATTAATGAATGAAAACACAGCATAGTACAGAATTTTTCAATATGACTGAAAAAAGATGTGACAAGAAGTAACAGAGAGAAGCTGCCACTAGAGAAGTTCAAACTTGCTACAATTCTTCTAAAACAATTTTGAGTACCAAGCAGTGGAACACATTTCAGTTACAACAGATTACCATTTCATTTGTCCATTTAAGAATATTTTTCTATTTAAAAATACTTTTTAAGCCAACATTCAAGGTTACTGGGCTTAAAAAATGGTACATTACTGACTTATTATCTAAGGACATCAGGTTACATGATCTCATGCTCATCTTCTACCTTTAAACTACAGGAATGCTGTTTATTTGCAACTATAGATTTCCTTTTCTCTTTCACGTGTAGACTGACTTGTCAATGCAAATGTTTATTCTACAATAATTTATCTAATACCCTTTAAAAGCAACTTCTAGAGTGGAAAATAACCCATGAATCACAGTTCTGCAAGAAAAAACATCCAATTCACTTAAACAATCTTTTCTTAACCTAACCACTGCCTTTGTATTCCATTTACCTGCCTCTTTTATTTAATACAATACACAGCCATGCTACTAGACAAAAGCCATTAAGAGGGACACTTACTTTTTGGCAAATCCCCAGTGCTGGAAGCTGAAACCGTTCTGCTCCTGTCATGAGATGGGCTGCTCTCCTCCCTTTCAGTTACAGTTGATCCTTCAGACACAGCAGAGCCACAGGCTACAGACTCCAGAGCCCCAGAGAACACCGACGCTGAAAATTCCGAGAACTGGGACTCTGGAATTTTATGACGTCCATTTGGCAATTCACCGTTAAACTGTTCATAGGAGCTGCTATAAGAGTAATCACTTTTTGCATTTGGATCATCAAGATTATACTCCTCTGGATTTGGACATTCTTCCTCTTCTTCTTCTTCATCTTCAATCTGTTGTTCCAATAGGAATGGGCCGTTCACAATATGGCCATTTGTTTTGGGGGATTCTATCCACTTAGGGTCTGTAGAGTCAGTGTTGACAAGTTCCTGCTCAACATCATCATCTTTTTCAGTGTTTTCCTTCTCTGTGTCTTCTTTTTCATCCTGATCTTCTGCTTCACCTGAAAAGTTTTGGCAAGCAAAACATTACATCACACATCAATAAACCAGACAAATTAGGCATTCATCATTTTTAACTCTTCAGTAACCACCTGACTTCTGACATATCACACAGGGAACACTGAGTATCACTGAAATATGCAAAGCTTAAAATCTAAATTACAGGCAAAAGGATGGACTAGTAAGATTGTTGAAAAAATAAAAAATGGGAAGTGGTTCAGGAGGAAACAATCCAGAAGAGAATAATGTTATGAAGGGAAGATGATTCAGGCCTTGAAAGTAAGCTTTTAAAAATCTAGAATTCAACCTATGTCAATGGAGTCACCACAGAAGTAAGAAAACTCTCTGTAAGAGCAGAACAAAACCAAACCAAACTGAACTACAGTCTCAGTAGTTACATCTTTATCAGGACTGAAGAGCTGACAAGAAAATCAAGGAAGCCAGAATGGAGCTGGACCATAACTACTATTTTAACAAGGAATTTTAACAACACATATCAAAAATTTTAGTGAAGAAATTGCAATCTTTGTTACCTGATAGATCATTACAACAAACACTGTAAGAAGAAAAAGGAAAGCAATGATGACTCCAACTACAATAATCATAATATAGAAAAATGCATTTTATCCTCCTTCTACTTCACCAGGATACTCAGTTATTGCACTTAACGTGGCATGGTGACTGTTCTGTTCAATTTTCTACGTGCTTTTTTGAACTGTTTATAGCTATACACTGCTATTGAAGGCTTTCTTCACTTCTGTATTAAGTCTAATTTTTCTTTCACCTTTTCTGGTTTTGTAGTTACAATTATACCTACAGGAGAAAATGAACTTAATGCTTGGAGATTCTGTTCACTGCACCAGACGCAACACTGCACAGTTACTTTCTGCTCTCAAACAGTAAACTCAGGGGCAATAAAAACAAGTAATACTAACCATCATCATTTCCAGGTTCTTCATCTACTACCTCTTCAATATCAGCTGTTTTTAGTTTCACCTCTGGGTGGTACTCATCTTCTTGTTCATTTGATGGTACAGCTGAGGTTACATTTTCTTCTATTTTTTTCCTTTCAGCTTCCCGCTCTAGTTCCTCTATTTCCTGCAGGCGTTTTTCTAGCAGCTCAGCTTGCCTCTTCTGTTTTTTCTTCAGTTTTTTCTTTTTGTTTTTGGATATTTTTCCAACCTGAAATATTAATACCAAAGAAAGAAAAAGTACTTACTTATTTTCAAGGCATCTCACAACAAACTAAATTACAGTTTGATTATCATTTTTTTGAAAATACTAGGTGGCAACTAATTTAGTAATTATATTACTTTTTGCAGTTTACTTCAAATCAAGAATGATACAGGATTATATGAGGCAAAAATCCACCAAAATTTTACACAGTTAATCATGTTTTTACATGGTCATTATTAGATACAAGAGCAAAATACATCTATACATCTAAGATGCCATAATAAAATTCCTATGATCCTAGAACCTCGATAAACACAATAATCTTGAACTTCAATCCAGACTAACAGATGATATTACATGTGGAAAATAATTGGGTATCATATTAGTTGTTTACATACAAATTTAATACCTTATTTCTCTCTCTGTATAACGCAGGTAATAAACAGCAAAAGTATTCCGAGCAAAAAGACACAAGAAAACTAAAGAGACTGAAAACAGCGAATTTTAAATAAAATTTGTTTTTTTCAGCTATTTTCTTGTGAAAGGAAAGCATTTCTATTACTCCCTTCTGGCCCAAAACATATGAATTACAAACAGCAGATGGCCATAATGAAGTTTCTCATTTTATATAACATAAGGATTGAAACGCTCAGGTACAACAACAAGGAAATAAAAAATGAACACATCAGAGCTTGGATTGAAACACTTCCTTCCATTTTAACTGAATCGTGGCTTCTATTTCTACTATCTGATAAATGAGATCTATCCATATTTCATTCATTGTTTAAATATCACAGTAAGAAATCCTCATATAATCAAAAAATAAAATACAAGGAACAGAGAGAAACATTTCCTCAAAGGCTTATCTGTTAATCCTGTTATTTTCATAAAAAGCCATGGGATCATCTAAACAAGATATTAAAATTCACAACCCTAATAATTTTCATCCATGTTGTATACCCACTGAAATTATACATGTTCTGTACACACAGCTTTGACCACAGATATTTCTGAACAGCTGTTACCACCACTGGTGATTTCCTATATACTTATGTCAAAGAGATCTTTCAAATCTCATAAAATTGCCCCAACTCTCAGGCCTTGATGATTAAGGCCTTTATGCCCTGAAGGTATCTGCAATGCACAACATTTAGTGCATTCTCCCATTTTTGTCAGGATTTGGACAAATGGGTTATTCCTCAAGAGAAGAAAACAGCAATGCTTAACTTAGTTTGACATAGCTATAGAACTGAATGTCTGTGAGAATTTCCATCACAGAAATTCTGTGCTTAAAACTGCTAAGGCCACAGACATGAAAAGAAAAATGTTCTTTGAAAGATAAAAGCTTTATTCAAAGGAAGCTCTTAAAAAGGGTTGAGGATACTAACAGTCTAATACATATTAATAGCCAGAGAAACACAGAAAATAAGGCAGTTAAATTGTATTATATAACAATACTTACAGGCTTTTGTTGTGGAGCTGTACTCACTAAAAAGACAAAAAATAAATTGTAAATAAAATAAAGGTTTTCTTTTTCAAAAACAACTCTATAAAAGCAAAAACAAGTAGAAATAATTAAAAATATTTTTAACTAAATAAAGCAGTGTTAAGTTTACTTTGTCAGCCAGATTTTTTACTTCTTTACAAGTAAATGGTGCCTGAAATCAGCATTTGATGTCTCCATTAGAGCATCTGGGATTGGAAAGAGCTAGCAGCTATCTGTGTTCACTGTGTTGTGCTTGGCAGAGAGCTCATGAAATTAAAAAAAAAAAGGCTGAACCATTAAGAGTGGATAGAAATCATGGAATGACTGCAGAGCTGTCACAGATGAAATGTATGCAGTCAGCTGGCAGAGCAGGTATAGACTGGAATATTAGCAAAGATACAACTACTGTGTTGTACCCAACAGAAAAGCCAAATACTCATGTGTTTTACTCTGCAAGAAGGCAGACTGATTGCTAGGGCTGGAGGCATGAAGAAGTGCCTAAGGCAAAACACACACCGTGTCACAGAAAAAGCAGCTCCAGCATGGGCCTCTTCCGAGCAGCTCTGAGCAGATCCCATCAGTGACTGGCTCTGATGGGACTGCAGTGCTGACTGTCACACACTCAGAGCACCACAAGCCACATTAAACCTCCCCCTGTGATCAAAACCAACAGAAATAACCAAATATGGGAGACAGAAGCAAAGCGAAGCAAGAGGAACTGAACGGGGGAGAACCTCTCACAAACTTCTTCAGACACACAGGCCTATGGCAATTAAGGAATGCCAAATAAAATACACATTTGTTTTACAGGTTCAGATCCTGCTGCTAAGCTCAGGGAAAAACCTGCTTGAATACTCCTGAAACGGCAAGGTTTTGAAAAAGATTCCTAAAGCTGAGCACTATCATTGTTATAAAAAGAGAAATTATACATAACCTATTCTTGCAATGCAGTAAAGAAAGCACGTGCTCAGCTCCTGTGTGAAAAGCCATATATTTAATTACAATTTGCTAAGAACCAAGTGTGATAAGAACGCCATTCCTTAAAATAATACTTATTTTAATGTCAGGAAGCAATATAAAGGCTGCATGAACAAAATCCTACATAACATAAAATTTCTAGCTATGTGATTACACATTATGTCAAATTCAATATAATACATTCACCATTTATAAGATTTTTCATCTAAAATATATAATGGTAGGAAATGGATCCTGATCAGTGTATTTGTTACCAATATAGGAAGTATTTTTAGCATACCTCACAGATTTTATTCTGTGATATATTTTCTGAAAATATTACAAAGGGAATTACTTTTCCACTGCCTGTAGCTGATGGGCTCAATTGGTAAATTAGTAGCAACCACAGTACTAAAAATATATAGTACATACTACTAAAAAGAAAATCACTAGAAAAGCCACACTTCCTCCTTGTCTTTGCTTATTGCTGTGAACTTCTTTACCTTGGCTACTCCTAGATAAACATAAGGTACAGTTCCTATCAAAACTCTTGGCAAGCTTAACATAAAACATTTTATACACCTAGGAATATGGGCTTATCATGAGTTCAGTTAGGTACAATCAATTCCATTTTTAAGGGTGAAAAACAATGAATGTAAAACTTTTCATGCATCTTAAAAGTAAGTTACAACAGACAAAAAGGCAGATGATTTCACAAGGATGGTGGTGAACTCAGAACTAGACATAATTTAGGTAAGATTAGTAACTGCTGTCAATATTAGAGATGTAAGCTTCCAATGTGACTAAAACCCAGGCATTAAAGCTTGTGGGATGGGAGGGGAGTAAGTTTGCACCAACAAATCCTTTGCTGTGTCTGGGGACCCTGAAAACTTAAACATGCAAAACCAGCATGAAATCATTACTCTGATACCTTCCAGAGCAGGGATAAGAATTAAACAGACATGCTTTTTTCACATGCAGTTGTTTAAAATGTGAATTCTCACTGGACAAAATACTGCTAGCAGTAATATACTGATGGCAGTTTCCCACATAGCATTTTAATATCCAGTTCATACCTGCTGAGCCAGACGGGGGAGGAGCCCCAGCCTTCTGCCACTCGGTAGCCTCAGCAGCCATCCTGCGCACGTAGGCATCGTCCACGCACATCAGAATGTTCTCGGGCTTTATATCCGTGTGAATGATCTTGCACTTGCTGTGCAGGTAATCTAGACCCTGAAGTACCTAATTACAGAGGGATTTTAAAAAATCTGCAGTTGAAAGTGCAACTAAATTTATTAAGAAACTCAACCTTCAGCAGCATTTTAAAATAAGCCTGATTTTATCCCACTGCTCAAAAGTACCCGGAAATTGGAAAAATGTATTACCAAGTAGTAGCATAAACTCATAATTTTCCACTGCAACATGGAATTACAAAAGCTTATGAAGCAAAATTGTTTGATGCACAGTAACACCAGTGCAATCTCACCCCACTGAAATGAAAATAAAATTATCTTAGACAGCAGTAAGAGTTCAGTTCAAATATAGTAATTCAAACCTTTAAACTGTTAACAATTGTGGAAAAACCTGATTACAGTATTAACAAAGCTTACCTGTCGAATTATGCTTTTAACACAACGGATGGGAAGGCCTTGATAATTGGACTTTATTATCCATTTTAGGAGATGATGTCCAAGTACTTCAAAGACCATGCAGACATCTGTAATTTAATTAAGGATAACTTCCAAATAAACTTGTTCATGAGATCAACACAAATGTTTGCTTGTGTTCTGGCTAAAGGAGTCATCACCTCCTTTAGAGGGAAAATGATTCCTCCTAAAATGAACATGGAAAATGCTTGGGTACCTTGTTTCAATTATATATAAACCCATACAGAACCAGTGTGCAACTGCAGAGTGAATTAAAATAAAACATTTTAATTACAAAAATCTTGTCCATTACTTCTACATGTCAACAACAGCATTAGAGTGAATAATTAAGAAAGTACTTGTAAAAAGTAACTAACTCTTTTTTTTTTTTTTCTTTGAGACAGCTGAAAGTACTGATTTGGCCTATACCTCCAGTTTTTAATAAATTTTAAATTATATTAATAAAAGGTTTTAATAACAAAAGTATGGAGCAACCATGTTTTAGAAAATGAACTACCATAACCATTTTTTAAAGTTCAATAGTCACTTGCCAACAAATACTAACATAGTATGAGAATGTATCTCAAAGTCTACAGCTTTAACTGCAGAGAATAATAGCAATCACCAAAGAACTCTCAAACAAAGAAATGCAGAACTCAGAAGCAACATGCAAAAAACATAATGTCAAAATGTTTAATTAGACACAGTGTTTACTACTGGCCCCTGACAGGCAAAGAGTCAATTATCAGGGGAGATTATTAGGAAAAAACATGATGTAGGAACTTCCTGTGATTTCTGCTTCAAAGGCTTTTTAAGTTAAGAGATTCTACACCTACATGCCTGGGTAGGTTATCTTTCTATTGAGAAAATTTGCAGATACTGAACCTAATGTACCATCCACAACATTCTGGCAACAAGTTATACAATTAGACTATATCCAATTAATCCTCAAACATGAGCTGGGAATGACCTTTGTGTACCTGGAAATCAGAAAACCTGTTAAAATCTCAACTACATGATACTATAACTTTGCAAAGAACAATGCAATACAAATAACCAAAAATTAATTGATGGATACTGCAGGAAAATCTTGATGAATTAGACTATGTCAGAGACCATTCATACAGAAGATCACTTCTACACTGTTAGAAATCTCACCTAACTTCTCAAAATTTTATTAACTAGAGTCATGGCAATGATCTTAAGAGTCACTGTCTGGTGTTAAAAGGAGACTTACCTTGTCTGTCAGTTTATCAACACATTCTTCTCAAGTACCTACCTATATACATAAAGGCAGCTCAAGTTTTAACATCTGCATCCTCTAGAATGAAGTTACACCAGTAGTAAAAGGTCTCAAGACTGGTCAAAGCACAGTGTGAAGAACTGTGTAACAAACTGTTAATCTCATTTCACATTCCTGATTCCTGTATTAGAGGAGACACTGAATAGTCATTTCCCACTCACATCAACCGGGTGTGCTCAGAACTTTGTTCCATTCAGAAGAGGAAACAGTCTTGGTTACTTCACCCCACAATGAACACAAGTCACTAGCAGAACACACAGCCATCATAAAGGATGAGCAGAGAGCATGAGCTCTGCAGGGCTCATTAACTGAGCCCACGCAGTCAAGTTGCAAAGCTACAGCAACACAGATTGCAAAAAGGACACTGCAACATTCAGCAATGAAATATAGGACACCCGCCCACAGTCCTTCAGACCACTGCTGCTGCACTCTCCAATGCACATTCCTGACATTCCTTGCACTTACAGAAATGCTAAGCATTGCCAGTAACCAGAAGAGAAGGGGATGTAGGGAAGTAAACAGCTGACAGGCAAGGGAGAGCATCAAGAAGGAAGATGCAAGAGGAATAGCAGAGGCAGGCAGAAAGAGGGAAGGTCATCAGAAAGTGGTGTCTACCTGAAAAAAAGAGATTGCAACATTTTGCAGGGAGGACTTGGAAAAACTCAAGGGACACTCCATACTGGAGAGACAACTGGAATGGAGAGAAGATACAAAGCAGGCTCAGTGCTGGGAGTAGGTATACAGAAATATGCCTGCTGTCTGATTTACTATCCTGATCTGAAAAACATTAACCTTAAGCCAGACTGTCCAGAACAAGGAGTTTGGGAAAAGCTCTGCATTAACTACTAGGAAACCAGCCTTTCAAGTCCCAGGATCCTCCTACAGCACCCATAACCTGACTGATGAGAAGGTCCAAAAAGTCCTGCAGCAAAAAAACCCTGAAGCCCACCTAGGAGACATGCTTCTCGTGAAATTCTCTTCAAAGCAGCACAGGGGATGTCTCACAGGAGGAAACTAAGCACAGCAGCAACAGTGAGAGTAAATCTAAAAATTATCAGCTGACAAAGTTAGCTGTAACAAGTACTGAGAGCTGGAGCTGTTCTTTCTTGACTCAAATCCTACTTGTAACTATCTATCTATAAATACACATTACTCAAGCATTTAGAAATATGACAAAGGACAAAGGCTAGTTAAGCTCTAGTACCAGCACAGAAGACTTCAGGATGCATCTGAGCTGCCTCTGGATTGGCAGCATTTGGACACTATGACATTTAATTAATACTCTATATTCTTTGGAGATACATTTATTACAATCATTCATATCATCAGACATAATGTCTGATTGTGTGGGAATGTTTCCTTCTTTATTTTTTCCATTTGTCTCTCAAAACACTTGTTCCATTATATGTTTATCTGAATCTTTCATTAAAAAAATGCTGCACTGAAACGAACATTTATTGCAGCTCTTATAAATGTCCACTGCAAACAAACATAATAATTTAGACTTATTGAAAACACCAAAGTGCCCAAGATCATGAATTCTGTTATATCATGAAAAAGTCATAATGGCAATCTTTGCAAAATAAACAAGTAAGTAAAAAATTATCAGCCTAGTACAGCATAACACATTATTAAAATTCCTCTGTATATAAGCACTTACTCCAGCTCCTAGGAGAAAGTCGACAGTTTGCAGTCACACAGTGCAGGCCAATGGCTCTGCATAATCCCAGCTCTGTTCTACATGGTTCTTGACAATTTTCCCTGTTTGGAAGCTCCATGACATTTTGTGGTATTAGCCATCCAAAGGATTCACCCACCTCTCTTCTGTCTTGTTTTAGCTTTTAAATGCATTCCATAACCAATAATCAAGCCTCTCTGAAACATATGTTGCTTTATTTTATAGTCAAGCAACAGATATTTAGTGAATTGCTCAAAGGAAGCTGGAAACAGCAGAGCATGGAAAAGATCTCAAATTACTCTGTTTCTCTCAACCTGTGCAACTCAGTGACACTAATGTAGTTACTAATACAGCATTTTAAAAAGTAAACAGCACCAAAACATTAAAATCAATTACCTGCTCCATCCTAAGAGAACCTAGACCAAAGATTATTTTCCCTAGAACTTAAAAAGGAGCTGATGAAATAATGCAACCAACCACTGCTCAAAACACTCAGGATGCACAAGCTGTTCTCAGGAAAACTCAATGCCTAAGATACTCGGTATCATATTTTTGCTGGCAGTCAGGACTTTGACAGACTTCCAGATGCAATTTAAATTTGAGCCCAGTATCAGTCCATCCTGTATTACTGGTACTTTTCTGGAAAATGTACTTTTCAGTAAGGGAGGAACATCTGCCTTCTACATAAAAATTTCTGTACCACCAGTTTTCAACGTGAAAGCAAAACTGAAATAAATTAAATCAACATCAAATGTCCAGTTTTAATCTGCCAATACAAAGCTACCTGACCCCTTATTTTTCACTAGCACATGGTCTCTTTTGGCCTTCTCAGTGCAAGTGCTATACTGCAATAAGATGTAAGTTTGGATATGATTTCAAAATATTATCGCTAACAAAATTTACTCTTCACACCTAGAAACAGCCCTCACCTTTAATACAGTGGTATACATGAGAATCTTATCAAGAATTTAGGAACATCATTGGGAAATTGCTCTGATAAAGAGATAAGAGTTACTTCTATGTATAGCTATAAATGCATTCTTGTAGTCCTTATTTCGTATTAGTGTTTACAATAAAACAGTAAATCAAAATTCTTGGTTTCTAAAAATAATTATTCTTCAACTGTACTACAGTCAGATGAAAACAAATAAAAATGGGCAAAGGCAAAGGAGATTAGACACTAGTCTGTAACTGAGAACACTTGACCCCACACTCTCATTCTCACCACATACCCAAAGGCGCCATAACTAATGTCAAGAGAGAGATGAATGGGATGAAAGCTGCTGGCACGCTTCTGTCTGGAGGGATGCTTTCTAGTGAGCATTCAGATTTACTGACAATCACCTTCTACATTCTTCTCCTAGAAGATGGTGAAAGGTACCTTAATCTGCTCTGCTGAAGGCTGAAGGCACATCACCAAAATCAATGTAAAATTAGGCTCTCTAGAGCAGGAACTGTCTCTCTGGCAATGTGACCCATGAACAGTGAGGTCTGCTACTGGGCTCCAAATACAACATGCACAAGCTTAAGTCCAGCTGTAACAGTAAATGAAAGCACAGTAATATTATAAGCTACTAAAATACCTAATATAATTAGCAAGGAGAACTCAGTTTAGATCAACTCTAAAATCAAATTTATTCACAGACCCAAAATTTAGACCGAGAATTAGTCAGTTGTATTTTACTTTATCTCTTTTTCCACCACCCCTCTTCTGTTTGTCTCTAAAGCTTTCAAAGACAAAGCTTTACAATCTTAGCCAAAAACAAGGTAAACACCTGGCCAAAAGATGATTACATGAACAAGAGAAGCATCTCCATGACCTCACACTTCTCACAAGAAAACAGAAACCAGCTTTTTCATGACACCGACAATTTCTCTGTACCAGTCTAGAACAAAAAAAATATTTCTCGTAAGCTTCAGATATTACAAATGTTTTCAGTAAACTCAATTTTTTAAGTAATCTATCTCTAGTTCTACCAAACCATGAAAGGATATATAAGACTTCTTTTTTAATTTTGCATTGCGTTTAGAAAAGCTAAGTTACTTTCACTCCATAGAGTGCCTTCCACACTGCACTTCTCTTGGCTTCTACAGACATTTTGGTGTTTCTACTTTCTATATTTAAAGTAAGATTAACTACAGAAAGTCCAGAACTAAATGCTTACTTATTTCAGTAGAATATCTTTAATGAGAATGCCATGTTCTCAAAAGGATACGAATTCCATTCATTCCAGAAATTTTGAAGTCATCAATTAGCTGTACAACCATATCCTTGTTGGGATCATTAGGGTCACTTTCACGAACCTAAACCAAGAATGCAAACACTGACATTTTAGGAAAAAATCACTTTAAAATACTAATTAGATTTCCACAGAAACTTATATATTTTGGAGGTTCATAAAACATATTAACTCATAATAAGCCAGATGTTTAGAGGACAATAAGTAAAAAACCAAGAGTCTAAAATAAATTCTCAGTGGTTTTTTAAATTCACTATTAGTGTTACAATTGAACATTGTATTGCAATAGTGATACTTACACATTTGAGTAACTTTATTTCATCCAAGGCTGTCTCCGTATAATGCTGGGCACTTTTTACAACTTTCATTGCAACAAACCTTTTTCCCCTTGAAAAGAAGAGAAACATTTTCAACATGTACACTGAGCTAAAACAAACATACTTTAAAGGTTGGGAAATTTTAAATAGAATATTTCATAGTCTAATGCATTTGTACAGAAAATGCTGAAATTACACTAAATGACAACTTTTTACAACACTGTGTTAACAGTGTAATTATTGATATTTTAGTCTCCTTGAGCTAATGTCTCTAAAAAGGAATCTGCTTACACATTTTATCATTTAATGAAGGTAATTACATTTATTTTCATTAAAGATACAAAATAAATAAAAATATAAGCTTATTCTTGCTCAAGACAACATGTAAATTCAATAAGCAAAGCTAATTTGTCAAAGAAAATAGAATTACATTTATCTCTGAGAGCTTTTATAAACTACACCGTTAATCAAGAGCAAAATAGGACTGTAAGCATCTTTCTGCACATAAAGATAGTAAACATTTACATAACTTTATCATGCACATAAAACAGAAGTTACTGCAAACAAAATAAAGAAATGTACTAAGAAAAAAGTTAAGTATGTGGAAAAAAATAGTTTTCTTACTGCATATCCCAGCATAGCCAGACTGTAGAGAAGTGTCCCCATCCTAACTTTCTAATAACATGATACCGGCCATTGAAAAGATCACCAATTTTCACTGGATGATAGCCTCCTTTCATGAAAAAACAAGTAGAAAAAAGAGTAATTAGAAAATAAACAAGAATTCCCAGGTTTTCAAGTAATTTTCTTGAAGAAAAAATTTTCCACTTCAAATTGTCCTGTTCTATAAATAGGAAATATAAAGAAAACTCTAATGGTAAAAATGTTGCCTTGCTTGGCCTGGAGGGAAAAAACTCATGTCCTGTAACTACTGTAGAGTTTATTCACCCTTCTCTCTTATGGCTTTTATTTATGGTAATATAACCATCTGTTCTCTATTTCCTCAGGCTTATCTTTCATTTCACAGACAGTAAAGATCTACATTATTTCTTTATCATATCTGAAGCCTCTCCAGTCAACATATTTTGGATGATTGCAGAATCTCAACAGAGATTGTTTTAATTCCCATTTGCTTTCGAGTAATAAAAGCAGCAATAAAATACTTCCTGAGAAAATGTTAAGAACAACGCAGACTTCACTGATGTTCTTCTACTTGGCTCCTGATCCACAGCAGCAATGCATTTTTCTGACATCTGATGGTTTTACAGTGAGGAGGAAGAAGAGAAAGCAGGCAGCTATGGGCCGTGTCTGAACTACTTTTCCATTACTAAATTCTGCAGTCCAAAATTAAACCCCTACACAGGCTCTCCACAGCCCCATCAGGCAGAAAGGCCAACAAGACAGAGTAAGCTGGAGCTCAGGTTTCTAGGAGGTGTAATGAAGCCTTTTATTTATTTCCTTTGTATTTTTGGAGACATTCTTAATCTTAGCTAAACACAGGGAAGACAATGAACACACAAGAATTTTATTCAGACCTTAACACACCAACAGTAACATCCATAATTTTGCCTAAATTGCAAACAAATAATAAAGCTGCACCATGCAACCCTGCAGGCCATCAGCAGCAGAATCAGAGCAGCTTCCAAAGAACCACTTATTTTTCTCTTTCTGGTCCTTCACAATGTCATGCCCAACTGTCCTGTAGCAGGAGCCTCAGTTATTGACTAATCCACTGAGAATCAGGAAAACCTCCAACTACTTTCTCAAAGTTTCTGGATCTGTTTTGAATCCCCTGAAAATCTTGTTAGAACTGGTTAAGACAACTATGTGAATTTATAACTTAATTCCTTGAATTTAAAACAGAGACTTCTCTCTTATCTCCTTTTATCTGTGGGAACAGTGATGTCAAATCTGGATATATTTTTATTCTCTTTTTGCTAATAACATCTTCTGCCTTCACAGAAGTTCAACAGTTCTTTTATGAACTCTCCTATGCTGCCAGAGCAGAAAAATAAATTTAACACAACTGTGCTACAGAATTATAACAATTACACACATAGGAGAAGGATAAAGCTTAAATGACATATAGTGTTAGATGCTGGTGTGTCTAAGAACCTACAACACACACAGCTTTGATGTATGTGTGCTATGGTGTAACTGCAGGCTTAGCAAACAGCAGACACAGATTAACCCAAAAGCTGACCCTTCCCTTGGGGAAGACCTCCCCAGCCCTCCCATGACCAGGAAGGAAATGCTCATGAAAGCTGCCAGGACAACTCACCCAGCACAGCAAAATGATACTTTCATTTCCACTGCTGAGTTGTGCCACCCTCAGTAAGGATGCCCACACTGCCAAGCAGGAGCTCCTTATTTCCAAATCAAAACCCAGATCACTTTTGGAACACCTGACTGGATTTACTCTCCAGTAGAGAAGGGGGGACCTGGACTTACTGAGAGTAAGGGCTGACTATTATACTGCCCATCTGCAAACAGAAACAGCATCAGCCGCAGATGAAACACAAGTCTATTGCAGTTTCACTAGTATAGAAATTTTGCTGAATAAACACAAATACATGAATCTGTACTGATACCAAAATTAGAAACCAAACTAAATTTGATTTTGTCTATTTAAGCATCCTTCTAGTACCAGCTAATGGAGATATTTAAATATCTGGATAAATATAATCATTATTTAAGACAGCTATTGACTGGTTTAAAACAAACAAACAAAAATCTAATTACTTCGTAATTTTTTTCCCACAAAATTCTAGGCAGGATGATGAAGTCATAGATGCAAGAGGAAAGTTAAGAAAACATACAGGAAATTTACCTTGATGACCTGCAAAATTTATATGAGACTTTCACACAGATACACCACCACAGATAAAAATATGTTCCTAGGAGTAGTTTAGGCAAACAAGCGCCTTTTAAATCTGACTCTACAAATAGCTTTTGGCATACTTGTGCTTCAAAGGGTCAAAAATAATCAAAAACTTGTGATGGTTCCTTCCCATCAGAGACAGAAAAGGAAACAGCGCAGAGAGGAAATCAGACAAAGACACCAGAGTTAATGAACTGAGGCTTGATAAGTTATTTTAGTAAACTCTATGTGTTGGTAGCATAACAATACTATATATGTAAAAATCATGTTGTTTTGATCCCTACACCACTGTCATAACTAATTATAACAATACACCAGCATATGTGACAGATGCCAACAGCAGGGGCATATATAGCATATGAGTATATCTATTTCACAAGATACTTTTCACCCTCCTAAGTCACAGCAGGAGCAGTTTTGGAAATAATCTGTTACCATTCCTGTACATGTTACTCTCTGATTATTGCTATCAGCAACATGTGCAATTACAGGTTGTGGACAACCAGGTAACAACCCACTTAGTTATGTGTATTTCAAAAACTGGTGTCATCCTATGATGAATGTAACCATTTAGGTTCTCCATGATACCAAAAGTATTTCTAAGTATTAGTAACAATAAAGCATCTATGCAAAATTTACAAGCTGATAAAAATTATGTGCTTTTGGAAAAACAATACTGGCATTTGAAAATATGCAATGTCTAAGTGGCACTGCTGAAAATGTAACACAAAAAACACCACTCTGTTGTACTGCAGCACACATAGAAAAAAAAGTGTCTCTCACAGCTAGCTACATGCATGCAAGAAGGAGGGTCAGAAAAATGAAGTCATTATTCCTGAATGTCTCCAGAATGCATTGGTAATTGTAGCTGGCTCATTCTATGTTTGTATAGGGAATTATTCCCTTTGTGAACTGGATGAATGGGAGACATCTCCAGGGGGCAGCGAAGATGATCAGAGAAGCAAAAAAATTCCAATTACATCCATGACACAACAGACTCTTGCAAAAAAAAAAATCACCAAGTGTTTCAAGGCTTTTCAGAGAAGAAAAACTAGCTTTACAAAGTACCCCTCAAAAAATCCTGCAGTTGGACGTTTGATATTTCCATTCCTTAAATAAATATTTGAAAAGCATTTTATGCAAATTCAGTAACACAAACAGAAGTAATGTCACAGACTTAAACAGGCCCTGGAGGAAGCCCCCAGGGAACGGAAGTCAGTCTGCTTTTCACAGATGGCTGCTAGTCAGTCTCTTTCACATCAGGTGCTAATACAAACTGATCCAATTTCCTCATTAAAAAACACTACTATGACTATTTACTAATCACCATGTAATGTGGTCAAGATGCAAGCCCAGCACACAGTAACACACCCTTAAAAATAAAAGTAGCAACAAAAATACTCAACAGGAAGTACAGCTAACAAGCCATATGTTGAATTTGTGAAAAAAAATTTATATACTCATCATCAAAATTCCCCTCCTATAAAATTTCAGACTGGGGTTGAGAAGAGATGAAGTATGCTCCAGGCCTCAGTCAAAAACGCTGGAAGACTGCCATTTTGAAGACAAAATTAGGAATAAAAGAGACACTCCAGTAATAAATGATAATTTCCAAATCTTTATCTTCCCCTCGCTACCCAAAACAGAAAAAGATACTCAAACTAATAACACATCTCTCAAAAAAATGGAAAATGCATCTAAAAGCCATTTAGGAGTTCTTTACCAAATAACTTACTCATTCCCTATACAGGATATAAAACAGATAAGCAAATCCCAATGTGGTCATGAACTTCAGATTGTTATGGAGACCCTCCCTTCAATTCCACCCCAGCAGACTGAAAGAAGGAAATGTACTGCTCAGTTGTACAGGAAATTAGGGTCAGAAAATAAGCAAATCCTCTACTGAAGGAAGAAAAGCACTGCTCCCACAGAAACAAGTAATGATCATGACATCCAAATGAACCAAAGCTTGAACCATCCTTAATGTACTTTAAAAAATTCAAAGCCTCAGGATCAGAAGAATTCAGAAGAACCTTTATGCACACAGAAGTTCCCTTTAATTTTTCAGGAAGCCTACAAGTATTCTTAGTGTAATGCAGTTTATTTCAGAAGTATACAGATCTCACTACTGACCTGCTCTAGTTAAACAGGTAACTCATAAGCAGGCTCTCAACTTAGACTATTTTTTTTGTTTTGTGATCTAGCTTCTGCAGATGGTGACATTTTACAAGGGATACTGGAAAACAGACAACAGCAGATTGTTTGAAATTAAATGCAGCTCTTACTTCAGGAAAGAATAAAGTCAGAGCTTTGAAATGCTTAATCTCAAGGAAATACAGATGTTTATGAGTACACAGATGTTTAAACAAACCCTTATTCACTGACAGAACACGTTAAAGACCCCAAAAGACTTATCTTACGGAACAAGTGTGTTTTAACACAAATAATAAAAAAACAAACCAAAATACTTGAGCGTGGTTCAGCTACATGTCTTTCTCTTCCCTGTTGCAGACTTTGACATCTAGTTTATTGTTTGGCTTTCACTATTAGCATTTGTAAGCCACTAATACATCTGAAATATATTATATTAATAAAACTTCTTACACCAAAATGAAACAGTCACTTTCCATTGTTAAATATGTAAATACAAAACATTTTTCTGGGCTAGGAAGGGGAATCCTTGAAATAGCACATTTCCAGCCTTATACAGAAACTTCTGATTAAGAAGACATTATCACATTTGACACAGGAAATGTTTTTTGGTATGAGGAATACAGAATACCAGATACAGTCAGTGTGCATAGAGTGCTTTTTGACTATTAAAAAATACTGATCTGAAGAGATAAAATTCTCGTGTATGTATTCTTGAAATCTACTACAACAGCTAACCCAGAGTTGATAGAACTTTTATCATTTTTCATGTAAATACAGTGTACATTCTACCCTAATGGGAGCAGACTTGCAACTTTAGCAGTGACATTAAAATAAATTTAAGTATTGACACTGTTATACCGCAGTCATGCTTTTACGCATTTAAGCATATTTAAAACCTGAATATAACCAATACAAAAATAAAGGAAATTGAGTTAAAATGAAGATGTAGAGAGCCTCAGACAATGCTGAGAGCTGTGAAATACACCACGTGGAAAAGAAGCATGTAGCATCCCAGGCTAGTGCAAGTGAGACAAGAAAGGAAAAATAAAGAATACAGTTTAAAAAAACAAATTTATGTAATGCTCTTATAGGCACCAAACCATTTTAGAACAATTTGGAGCGCAAGAAGAGTTGTTTGTCTTGGTTTGGGTGTTTCTGTTTTTCTTACAACTCACATGAATCAAGGGAAGTTTATTCTCTATTCTTATAATTGGGGCATCAGGAAGAATACAGGGATGCCATACTTGTGAATCTACTGAAAAATGTATAAACAAGCTATGGCTAAGTGAAAAAGTAATGCTGAAGACAAGAATGAATTAGGAACAGCTCATGATTTCAGGTCCTGATGCATAATTGTTTCAGGACCTGAAATAATGAGCTGTTCCTAATTCTTGCAAATTCCATAATTAAAGATCAGCTCTTTAAAAATCGCTCAAGAAGCAGAAGTAAGACTGGCATGGCAGTGTTTAGCCTCAGCAGCAGCGGTGACCCGCACTCACCTTTGCAGTAATCTGCGGGATCCTCCTGCTCCTCATCGTCGGAGCCCAGAATCTCCTCCTCGGGCTCGGGCGGGGCGGGCTCCGGCAGGGGCGGCGGCGGGGGCGGCGGCGGAGGCGGCGGGGCAGAGGGAGCTTTCTGCTGAGGCTCTGGCCTGCAAATGGCACAGAGAGCACACTTAGCAAAGAGCCCCCGCACTGGGCTGCTCAGCCCTTCAGGGGCGATGAGAAACCAGAGCAGCGTCTCACGTTCTCGCCGACACCTCTCACATCCCCTCTGGGACGCTGGGGAGGCGAGCACAGAGAGGAACCCGGCCAAACCAAGAGCGGCTCTCATGTCAAAGAGCTTGCAAAAGACTCATAAATATAGAATCGGGTACAGACGAGCTTTTGAAATTCCTGATGAGCAAATGAGACGTTAGACCCGTCTTCTTGAGCACAACTGAGAAGAAATACTTTCCCAAAGAATACCAAGTTAATTAAAAGCTCCTGCCTGCTAGCTGAAGGAGGAAAGATCTCACTAGCACACACCAAGAAACAATCTTCTAAAGAAACTGACCCAAACCTTAAAGCACTTCTCATCTGTAGCTGCTGCCAACACTATGGAAAGCTGTATCAGTATACAAAATACTGAAAACATCTATTAGAAAGTAAGAGAAAAAAACCTCATCTTCCTAGGTAGCGTACGATGCTCATCCCAGGGCACATCATATGCTTGAATAGGCACTAACTAATTTAAAAAAACCAACAAAACAAAATCACCAAAATCTGACACCACCAGGCAAGAGATGTTTTTTTTTTTTTTGTCTTGCAGCTCCTATTTTTTTAAAAACACAACCAAAGTGAAATATATTTTATATCCTGTTCCAAAGAAAGCTGTACTAGGTTACTACAAATTACTCACATTTCAAAACTGAGTATTTTCCACAGACTTAAGTCCAGGGTTGAAGTGATATGATCTCTCTGTCATATAATTAAGAAAGCCTTCCCCAAACAGGTTGATGCTGTTACTTTTTGTATTCATACCTCTTGCAAATAAAAAGTATATATTTTCCAAATACATTTGCAAAGTAACTTAAGCATTTATGACATCAAAAGCTGCTATAACTTACATTTACATCTACTTCAAATTAACCACATCTAAAAAACACTATATCAACAGGATTTTGTCCTTCATGAAATAAAAAACCATAAATCTGTTATTGGCTGATATTTCAGCACCTACAATTAAGATCCAAATACTTCCTTCATCATGCGTAAAAACTGTACTTATGTTTATCCCACTTCTAAGTCATCTTCCTCATAATTCCTTTCCACACACTGCAATTGTTCAAGACAGACAGAAAGACGATTTGGTATCAAAGAGAACATGGTTGGTCAGAAACAAATGCCACTGGCAACACTCACCACCTGCACAGCAGCTGCTATTACGCCTTTGCTTAAAAGGACATCACTGCAAGCTGCATTGCATACTAAATTTATCTGCCTGCTACCCCTTTCAGATAATAAAATTCTTCAGTCAATAAATGGTCAGATTTACAAAAAGGTTATTCTGAACTAATTTATCAATGATTTAAGTTATGATGAGAAATCTCATTAAGTAAACAAATATACATCAGTACCACAAGCAACTAGACAGAAGAGAAAGAAGGAATCCTTTTGTAGGATAAAAAATAAAAATATTTGCAGGTGTTCCTACTTAAAATTATGTTGGTTATTTGCTTCCCTCTTTCATTTTTGGCTCCCAACAGATGTCTTTATCTGGTACACTGAGAGGAAAGTAAACTGCAACTGGAAGGTTCAGCATATTCTCTGTCCAGCTAATCCTACTACAAACCGGATTACTGACCCTCCTGGTTTCATGAACCAGCCTGGTTTCATGGTGCCAGCAAGCTCCCAGTGACAGTGGCAGCTCCTACACCTGATCTGAAGCTTAAACCCAACAAACCATCACAAAAGGACCCACATTACAAACCCTGAAACTTCATCTGCTGGGCACGGGACCATTTTGGATACACAGATCAAGAACTAGGAACACCTAAAAATAAAAAACCTAATGGTTGGACTTGATGGCCCTAAAAGTCTTTTCCAGCCTAAGTGATTCTACCAGCAAGAAGAATGCACAGTGAAATAGTCTGTACTTCATCCATGTAGCTGAAAAAAGGGTGCCAGGAACACAGGCACATCCATCAGTGCCTGGACTCCTTATTTTGGACGGTACCATCATCTTACTTTGTAGTGACCACAAATGTCCATGTTACTATTTTGGTCACATGAAATGGTGCAACTATAGACAAGTCCAGGGTAGGGTAGGGAAATCAGTGTGGTGTAAGTTCAGAAATTCACTGAAAAAGGTTAAGAAAACTTCTTCTGAGTCCTTCTCAAGCTACTGTATTTGATTTTGGTTTGAAAGGAGTTATTTTTCCTGTCTTCAATCCCATTTGATTTTTTATACAGGAGTGTTTTCTTATTGTCCTTTGTAGACACCAGAAAGGAAGGAAAGATATAACTGTATTTTGTTCCAGAGATATTTGTGATTTTTATCTGCAAATAACAAAACACTGCTTTAAACTGAGGAAGATCTTGGGTTTACTCATTTAGCTTTGCTTGCATCTTCTGGAGCAATCTAGTACAGAAAGATGAGGGAAGGAAAGAAACATACTGAGTTACATCAGTGATTGCTAATTCTGCATTTTTGGCAATTTTTTCCTCTAGTTGAGAATTCTTAGCAAGAGATTCCTATCGTTCTTTGGTTTTTTCACTTTTACTTTTCTAGGATATATGTAAAGATCAAGTCTTCAACACTTCACTTGATGGCTTAAATTCTGCCTACAGGTTGAGTAACTCATCCTGGCATCCCCAATGCAACTGGCTTTTCTGCCAATTCATAGTTTCACAGTGTTAGGAAGGACATCAATGAGAGAACACCAGTTTTGCTATTTCTGAATGGCCTTTTATTGAATTGCAAAGATAAGCTATGATGAATGCTTCAACAACATCTTCATTTGCAATTTAGGGCATGAATATACAGTTTATTCATCTTAGATTTCATATTTTCCAGTACAGTCTGCTAAATGTAAGTTATTTTTTCTTTTGAGTAGACTTTAAAATATTATTGGCATTAAAAAATCCAACCATTTAGAAACCTGTGAGTCACAAACACAATCTCCGTCTCCTTTTCAGAAATATAATTGTCAAATACTATTACAACATAAAAAGCTATTCAACAACCATTATTTCAAGTTATTAGTCTTTCTCATTCCTAAAATGCTATGTAATGATATGCATTAGGTAACACACGCATGCAGAGATAAATATTAAACTTGTTTTTCTTTCTTCTGAAGTAATCACTTGGTACTCTGTGGTCTACCACTATTAGACTGTTCATCACCATCCAAGCATAAACACTTAATTAACACAAGAAGATGACACACCATTTCTAGACTCTCAGTATTTTGTCAGCAGGTATGCAGAGAACTGACCATCTCCACAGGCTACAATGACAAACCTTATAACTGTATTGAAAGAAACACTAAAAACAATTAGCAATCACTAGCCAGTATTTTTTGTCTTTTAATTATTGCCTTTTCTAGGGGAAAAAATAAATTTACAGCAAAGTCCAATCAAAATACAATTAAATCCTATTTTTAAACTGCTCTTCAAAGGGAATACTTAGTAAAATACAAAAGAAAAGCTGAAGTATTTCTCCTCTACAGTGAACTTGAAGCAAAATGCATCAAAACCCTGCAAGGAATCTTACAAAAAATCAACTGCCCACTGTTATGAAACATAACATTTCTGACAATTTAATTTTACTGCTCTCCCTCATGGACAGGTTGCTCTATGCTCCCACTGGGTAACAGACAACAGTAAAAGCAATCTCCTTAACACTCAAACCTTAAAATGCTGAGAATATTATACTATGAGAAATCCAGAAAATTCCATTCATTTTTTGTTGTTGTTGATATTGTGGGGACATTTGCTATTCTTCTGTTCTGGAAAAGGTAAAACAAGAGTAGTGAGAGTGATTAAAATCACAAAATGCCTTCCATATGGGAAGCATCTGAACATACCAGAACTCTCCAGCCAAGAAAACAAGACAGCAGAGTGCAACAAAATCTAGAGAGATACAGAGAAGGCAAATAGGAAATGGCTGTCCACTGCCTCATCTCACACAAACTGAGCCAAGTTGATGGAAAACTCAAAAAAAAAAAAAAAAAACCACTCATGCAATATGATGGTAATAACTAAGGTGAACTTTTTTCCCTTGGGTATCATGGATACAAGAAGTTACTCAAGTTCAAACAGGGCTCAAAAAAATTTATGGAAGAAAAACTGACCGATGGCTAACCCAGGACTGCCTGTGACTCGTGCAGCCCAGCAGCCTGGAATGTGGAACAGCATTCAGCACCCCAGGGCACAGCCCTGCACTCCTCCCCAGGAGCTGCTGGCTCTGCTCCTGGCCAGAGGGAATGTAGGAGCACCATGCAGTCACTCCATCTTCAGACATTCATTTCTTTTCCTCAATTAATGAGTGATTTCCATTACTAAAAACCAAAAGAGACTTCAGGCCTCTTTATCTGAAACCCTCACAGACAAAAAAATATATTTTCATTATGAAGTAATGGATAAGAATGTCTTGCAGGCAAGAGTGCTGTAGAAGAAGACCACCTGAGGAAAACCTCCTGTTCCCATGGGGAACAGGCATACAACAGCAGGAATCTCTCCCTATGAACACTGTACTGCACTCCTGGTGACCACTTTTAGGTAAACAAAGCTTTACCTTGAAAGTGGCTAAAACCTGCACCTGATTCTCCTACCTTTAGGAAAGCATCATTTCAGAAGGAAATCAGACTGTGTCAAATGAAAAAAAACTTGGGAGAAAGAAATTTGTCAAAATAAGAACTACCTCAATCCAAGGGAAAAACAAAACTCCCCTTTAAGATTTTCAGATGAACACAACCAAAGACATTTTCTGCTAACAGAAAATGCAATTAAAATTAGGTCAAATGACTTCTTCATATATCGAATAAAATATGGAATAAATTATATTCTAGTTTATATGAACCTTCTGCCATCTCCACAGAGGTTCTACAGGGAATTTCAATGTGGAGTGGTAAAAAAGAGGAAGCAAGGGGGGGTGTGAGCAACAGAAGAATTACACTGTAAGCCTCCTAAGAGAGAAGCTTTACAAAATCTACTACTGAGTGTGGGTCAATCTCTCCAACTCCTAAAAGCAAAAGCTTTTATGCTCCTGGGCAAGGCTCTCAGGGTTCTGTAGAGTTAAAAGTCTGAATCTCTATACAGAAATTTCTTACAGCTGTTATTAATTGCTGAAAGTCTCAGCTATTTGGATCTCTTTCTCGTTTGTACAAATGGTATCTGCTTTATGAGCTGAATTCTTGCCTGCTCTTTTTTCTCAAAAGCAAATTTAGCTTAATTAGACAGGTGCCTTCTAACACTGAGCTCTTTGAACCGGAGGCAGCCTTAAATGGAGGCCTTCTAAATAAATTCACACTCATAAAACAAACAACAAAAAACATAAAGAAGATCAAAAGAACTCTGAAGTTATCACTCAAGGAACAAAATTATGTTCCATGTTTCAAGTAAGATTTTAAGTGGATCATAATTCAGAATATTTTAAAATTTCAATAGCAATGATAAATTATTTGTAATTTAATCATTCTTTTTAATTATGCCAGAGGTCATCTTACCATTTTTAGAAACAAAGTCTACAAATCCAGAAGGAAACAGGGCATATGGAGAAGTGTTTTTAACTAACTCCAAGAAATTGTTGATGTGAACTTCAACGGATAGCTTTGCTATACATGAAAAGCACTATCTGTGTTCTCACTGTAGTACAAAACTGTACTACAACCTATAATTCTAGAAAATTTATGCATAAAAACATAGAGCACTGGTATGTCACAAGCATGAAGCAGTTTCTACATCTGGTCATTATCAAACAAAATTGTAATTCCTCCTGGGACTGTTAACATTCCTTCCAAAGATACCATCCTACCATCCAACATTAATAGAAGCCCCAGTAAAAATCCCTCCTGGAAGGGAGCAGGCTGCGACATGGTAGCTTTTGTAACCTCAAACAGCAACACAGAATGAATTTTTCATTCCCATCTTACTAGTCTTTTGGAGGCCACCCTGGGCTTGAATGCACACTCAAAGTCCCAGTGAAATGCCAAGGAACGCTGCCTTCTTCCGTTCCAAACAGCAGCTACTATAAACAAATGCCATTTCATGCAGCAAGTACTGCAATTTTACCACGCCACCGCCCCAGCCCAGCATCACAGGAAGGGCACACTGCCAAGGGCACAGCTGAAGGGACCCAGTATCAGCCTGCCATTACATCAAATCACATCCAGGATGAAGCAGTAAAGTCTGCTAAGTTTAGGAGGCAGTTCTTATGGCCTTTCTCTGATAAAGTTACACTATGTTCTCAGAAGTAACTTTCAAGCTCTGAAAGTCAGTTCCAAATGAAATTTTGTTCTCAAACAAATGCGAGTCTGTTAAAATGTTCTTAAGACAGTAAACCAGAAGCCAAATCTACCCAGAAAGCCTCCAGCTTAACTGGACTTTAAAAACTAATATGTTTTCTTCCTCAAATACTGTTTTTTCTCACAGAGTTTTATTTTCCAGACAAGTATCCATTACAGATTTGCAAAGAAAAAAAAGTCAACAGTTAATTAAAAAACAAAGACCCACCTGGGAACACAAAAATAAAATATATAAATAGATACTCAGCAGCTTGTACCTTACCTGTATTTCTTGTCACCAGCAAAGTGTTGTAAAGGCTGAGAATGTTAAAATAATAGAATATTTTGAGTCGTAAGGGACCAACCAACATCATCAAATCCATCTCCTGGTCCTTCAGAGGAAAGCCCCAGAAATCACATTGCATGCCTGCATGTTTTATCCAAATGTTTTTTAACTCTGTCAGGCTTGGTGCTGTGACCATTTCCCTGGGGTTCCAGCGCCCAGCAACTATCTGGGGGAAGAATTTTTTCCCAATATCAAACCTAAACATCCTTGGCTCACTTCATGCCATTTCTTCAAAGTTGTCACTGATCACATGAGTGAAGAAATCAATAACACACCTTCTGCAGAAGAGGTGACTGTCAGATCCAGCTTCACAGAGAGACATCAGGCACTGGGCAACCTGAGCCCTGAAGAGTTACACCTACCATCAGGGCTGTCCAGGTGGAGATCCTGGTCACAGCTGATGCTGCGATTCCAGCAGCTACCGCGGAAGGAGTTCCAAGGCAAGACCAGACCAAACCTGAGCAAGTGTTCACTGCTGAGGCTGGGGATGAGGGTGTCTCTTTGTGCCCTTCTTCACCAACTACTGACTCTGTCCATTGCCTCTGTTAGCAGCTCCCAGATATCATGGTCTGGTGCCTGGTTCCTGGATTGCATGTACTTGATTTTTACACTCTGACAGTGGAATGGCCCCTATGGAGAGGAGCCTTTCCATGCCCTATTTGCCTGCTGTGCTTGCTTGCACTCATTAGGGGCTACATTTCATAGGCATAGAGGTGGTTACACTGTGCTTTAATCTCCCACCACTGTCTGGCAACACCCAAGTCTCTTTAGGAGGTCCCACAAGAGCTTTTGGCTAAAAAAAATAAGAAATTCCAAAGAGCCAAAGGGGAGAAACCAAGCTGTCATAAATCCATGTATTATGTACTGTTCAATGAAGAATACAGCTTCTAATACAGTTTCTTACATATACATCCTAACACATCAAAATAAAACCTCTACCTGAAGTACCTCAGATATGGAATACCACTCCAATACAATGATAAAAAATAAGCTAGTCTCATAAACCAAACATGAAGCTTCAACTTCTTCAAATCCTCTTGCAACAAAAATGCCTTCTCAAGCTGCAAACCTTCTTGCTCTAAGTGCAGCAACCTCCACTTCTGACCAGTAAGACAACCTGACAGAGAACACTAGCAGATGGTGACAGCAATGGCCACTATTTTGACTTCTTTCTCCCCTCACCATGAACACACGATGGATTACTTTTAACAGGATGACTCATGAGTGTATAAATGGAAATTAATTTTTTACTTTCATTCTGGCATGTTATGCTGTAGTATTTAATTTCTGCCTTTCTCTCTGGCATGTTAAATTATAGTGTCTCTAGTCTTTCTATTAATAAGATATATTCAGGAAACATGCTGTTGTTGCTTCAGTATCCTACAGTTGCCACTAGCAACAAATTTACATGTTTTGAAGGAGAGGGGGAAGAAACACCCTCTGCTCTACAACAGCCCTGACCCTGGTGAAGTTAGCAGATTGAACTTGATTTGGCACCAAAACCACTTAAGTGACTGACCATTTGAGGTTAAATATGGGCTGAAATATGAATTCATAACTAAATTACAAAATACGGGATTTAGTCTTTATTACAAGACAATAACTCCTTCAAGGAAGTATATATTCCATTTATACGTTAGAAACAACACGAAGACAACTGAAGACAAATGAAGCAAAATGAGCTGAAGTAAACCAACAAATGCAGTGTTTCACTCTCCTTTTTACACATTTAAGAGCCTAGTACAAAAATTTCACAGGAATAGCGAAATTGCACCCTTCACTTAATATCAAATGCAGTCGAGCAGCAGAGTACCTCTCGCCTTTGGTTGGTTGGTTTTGTCCTGACCCCTAAAGCACCCTGGCAAAATGTAATCCTGACTTCATGTGATCATCTCAGTGCAAAAATGCATTTTTCATGTCCATATTTATTTAATGTTTAGGAGACCCATTCATCCCATTAAGGGCAAATGCATCATGCTCTGGATTATGTCTGGGAACTCAATTCTTCAGGCAATGAGAAAAGGGTAACCAGACAGGCATTTTGCATTGGACAAACACCAAGGGACTCAACTGGCAGGTGAAAAAAACAGAGCCTGAAGGAACAAGACTGCATGACTAAGCCAGCAATTAGAAGAACCTCTCTGTCTGCTGCAAATACAAATATTTGCTGCAGTGATAAATTCTGAATGCTCCACTTGGAATTCTATTGATACCAGACTTCTCATTAACCTTGCTCTCAAGAAGCCAGAACAAGCATTTTACATGAACTCTTTACATTAACACAACTCCTTTTCACTAACAGGTTTTCTTTCTAAATAAAGAATTGCACTCAATCCTTCAAAAAACACACAACTCCTCTCCCAAATTTCCAAATCCCAGTAGCATTTCCTCTATAAAACAAGAGTTTTAATAAATCTCTTCACAATTCCTACAAACATTTATGGAAGTACCCAGCTTCCACTGCAGCATCATTAAAACTGATAAAAGCAGCTAAACAAGCAACATGAAACATTTTAACTATTAGACATAAGTTGCAAAGACACCTATAATGCAAAAACTTTTTGCTGGTGTTCAAGTCAGTTATATTCTTCCATTTTGGGTATATGTGTGGTCATAACTACAATATATGAAATGTCTGCTTTGAGTTTCTGTATGTATATCACTCATTCCTGTTAATTTAAGCACTAATTTTCCTAAAAGAAATAAGTAAAAACAGCAAAAAGATTGCAGAGTCCAGCTGCAGTCAAAAGCAAGCAAACTGAAAACTCACAGATGTTTTTCACAAAAATTCATTATTACCCAAATATAGATAAATAACAAGCAGCTGGTTTTAGCTTTATGACCATTTACTAAATCTTTCTGTCTTCTTGTCTTCATAGAGGCAGTAGCAGTTATTACTCTTCAAACACATGAAAATACTTCTTATTTGGATAACTTTGATAAACTAATCTTTAAGAAAGCAGCTATTTAAGCTCCTTGACTTAAAAAGTTTCCTTTTTTAAGGTGCCTAGATCTCTCTTTTTTTTTTTAAGTTTACTTTTCATACTTCTTAATGCAAAACTGAAGTTGATCTCTCGCCCAACAACTTCACAGAACATGGCATATTTTATTTATTTTATGCAGATGTCGTTTCCAAAAGCCATTGCATTCAGCATGCTCTCCTGTCACACTCCTCAATGAAGAGGTTGTCATTCTCACTCTGTAAGACTCCTCCATGTGCCCTTTGTCTTTCCAGATGTTTCCAGGGAAATGCCCTTCCATTCCTTATTGTCATCAACCATTTGTCTTGGGGGCTGTAGAGGCAATTTTGGAGCTTTCCATTATTTTTAAAGCTTGCAAGTGAAG
Organism: Fringilla coelebs; assembly: GCF_963513975.1. Lineage (NCBI taxonomy): Eukaryota > Metazoa > Chordata > Aves > Passeriformes > Fringillidae > Fringilla > Fringilla coelebs. The sequence goes on from NC_140033.1 coordinate 13,476,387, forward strand.
AATGTCTCATTTGACTGGATCTTCAATAAGCAAGCAGCCACTTCAGTAGAGTTAGGAAAGTCACCCCAGTATTACAGAGCACCGTCCAGCTGGCTTGAATGAGGCAGTTTTGTATACTAAATACTGTGACAATTCCTGTTGAGATTTTCAGAATCTATTTTGTGTCAGCAAGTCTGAGAATAAGGGTTATCAGACCATCTGACTCATCCCAGCCTTGACATGCTTTACCTCACAGCATGGATGCTGGATGACTCACTTCTTGGAATATTCCTGTTTCCAACAGCAAGAAAGAGTCTCATCCATGGTGGAAAAGCACTCAAGGAATCCCAGCTGTCGTGATATCCCAGATGAACTGTGTCCCTTGTAGAGAAGATGCAAGTATTCAAGAGGCACCTGTCTTCAAGAGTGGGATCTTTCCATATCCTGTGTCTCACTACCAGAACACTGTGACTGAAGCTTCCTCTACTAGGGCAGTAAATAGAGTAAACTCTACATCTCAGGAAAGGAAGCTCACCTTGCAAAGGTAAATTCTGGACCCAGTTTACAACAGAACAGCAACTATTATTTCCACGAGGCTACAGTCTCCAGTTCAATTCTTTTCCAGGGGTAACCTTATCTAAGGGTTTGCAATGGAAGGACAATGGTGTCTGCTGCACCTGGTCCCACGAACAGCTCTGAACAACTGAACTACCTCCCTATTCCACATTTCAAAAGTCAAATGTCCAGGATAATTGGCATGGCACAATAAAAATCAGAAACGCTGTGGTGGTGCTGAGTTCTGATGGCACTAAAGAACAGTGATAGCATGACTTCAAACCCATAACATTTTATAAGCAGAAACTGAGGTCCAAGGAACATGGCAAGCTTACTGCTGCTAAAAATGTTAAGGTATTATGGTGGTGACAAAGCTTCTGATCTGACTGGTGCTAAAACAATGACATATTACATATGTTTGTGATGTGCCAATGCCATGACTTTCACTGAGACAGTGTCAAAGGCAGCTAAAGTCTTCTCTGCCACTGGCTCAGTAACAAGCCTCAGAGAAGTCTTCAAGCTATGCAGACTCTCAGTAATAATGAATGGTAAAGAGCTGAAGAAAACTGAGTTGAACCACTGTGTTCCAGGAGATGAGGCTAAGAACTGAAAACACAGAAGGATCATCTCCCCTTATGTACCTATGGTTACTGCAGAGGCCAAGTTGGTTTCCTCCTCCTGAATGAAGATGTGTATATGCAGTCGGTGCCGCTGTGCACGCAGGCTATCACTGAGCATTTTGATTTGCTAAACCTCTGAAAACATGATAGCTGAAGCACAGGCTGATTGCAGGATGGGATGGAGATATTCCACTATAAAATGAGACATCCTTAAATCATCAGCATGACAAGGCAGCCAAGCCTTGGACAGCTGTAAAATGCCTTTGAGCTTAATCCTGATTGATACTGTGGGTGCCAGACATAGGAAAAGGCTAATATTCTTCCATGAACATTTTATCTACTTGGATTTCTAAAAGAGTTCCAGCTAGGGTAAATCAGCTCCCTTTAGACATTTGATGAATTGTTGCTAGGCAACATCAGACACAGACTAACTGTATAGTGCCAGGGTTGGGAAAGAAAGATGATGATTCATAGGGATGAACAGAGCCCTTCACACTTCTACAGAATACTGCTTCCAGTTTGGTTAATCTTCTCAGAAGGTTTGACTTCTCAGAACATCCCACTTCACTGAGGTGGAGCAAGTACTCTGCATGTAGGAGGAATACAGAAATGCAAAGAGATCACAGAATCATTGGGGTCAGAAAAGACCTTTAAGGTCATCAAATCAAACCATTAACCCAGCACTGTCAAGTCCCCCACTAATTCATGTCCCTAAGTGGCACATCTACACGTATTCTAACACCTCCAGGGTTAGTGACTCAACTACCCACTAAAGAGTCAAGATGAACAAAGCTTCACCCTAGTCACATCAAAACTTCAGGATTAAGAAATCCCTCCCCTAAATGACTCCCAGTACTAAGTACCATAGAAGGCAAGAGAGGGTTGAAAAAACAAACAAGCAATCTTTTGTAAATCCAGAACCAGAGCAAAAGGACTGCCATAAAAAAAAGAAACATTTCTCTTTAAGTCTTTGTGACTCTCTAATTTCTTTGTGAAAATCATCTGAAAGGAGTTCAGAAGGTGAAAACTAGAATGAAAATGCTAGGAGAATATGTCTCAGTCTATTTTGTCCCTGTTCTGCCTCAGGACAAAATTTCCTTTGTCCTCAGTACGTACTGATATTTCCATGCAAATATATCAGTTTTAACTGTTTATATATTTAACAGCAGCTTTCTATAATATTAGATAAAATGAACAATTATTTTTCTATTGCAAACAGCAAACAGTAAGTTTCAATTTCAATAGTTAGACATATCTACCTATACAACAAATTTATAAAAACTGCTTAATGTTTTTGTGCCTTGAAATACATTTCCTGTCTAAAAATGTAGGTCTGCATCTCTTCCCTTGCATAAAAATACCAACCATAGCACAGCATCAGCCTTTCTCCCAGTGCCACCGTGTTGCCATGGAAACTGGACCCGATTTCTACTGCAAACATAGGTTCCATGTAAGCAGGAAATGAGCTTAAGTAATATTTATATAATATGCAACAGAGAACATACATACAACATTTAGATTTCATTGGAGGCCTCTAGACTGGCTGAAGCAGCTTTAAGTATTCTCAGATTGTTTCTATCAGACATTCCAAGTATATTTTTATTACTAGCCTCAAAAGCATAGCATAGGAAATGCACACATATGTGGAATTCAGTTTATTCCTTTCTCCTTGTTTTCACTCAAAAAGACAGACAAGCACCACACTTCATAAGTAAATAAAATAATGTGTTGAAAAAAACTAGGAGTTAATTTATTCCTTGCCTTACTCTCAAAAAGGCACGATAGGAGACTATGAAGGCTATTTTATGTAACATAACTGGAACAAAAGGAAAGCCAACCTAACCTTCAGTATATCCCATGGCATGTCTTTCTTCTCTTTCCCTCCTCCCCCTTCAAAAAATTTCCCATACAAATATTGCCGTAAAAACACTGCCCCACAATACTGGTGGGGGTTTGGTGTTGGCTTTTTCCTCTGAACACAAGCTGTGTATGCCCACAGTCATAGAAGGGACCTCTGGAGTTCATCTGCTCCAACATCCCTGCCACTCCAGCCAAACCACCTAGAGTCAGCTGTCCAGAACCACCTCCAGATGGCTTACTTGGAACATGTCCAAGGATGGAGAGTCTACCACTTCTCTCATGGGCAACCAACCCATGCTGGTGCTCAGCTTTCAGCACCAGGCATGAGATCAGGAGACACAGCTTCTAAACAGCAAACAACCCACTGAGTGATGGCCAAAATACATTTTCAATACCAAAATAAATTTGTTAGGCAGCTTACTGTAGAATGACATAACACAAAATACCTTTCAAGCATACTTTAAGAGGTGGTAAAGAGACTTTCAGATAGAAGAAAAAAACTAAGTCTAACTTCCCTCAACTCTCTTAGATTCTCTCAGAACACTTTTTCAAAGTTAACATGTTTTGAAAAGAACTACTGGTCTTAAGCAGTTTTTTTTTTGTCTGGAAGAATTTCAAACTGGAAATATTAGAGTGGGCAACAGAGGCAACACGAATTCTCTATGTGCAGACAACCTGAGGAAGACTCAAAAGCTGACTCAAATCCTTGTTCTGCACAATCAGAAATGTAATTTTCACTTCAAGTATCTAGTTCTTCCCTATATTATAAAGCCAATACCCAAAATCTATTCCTAGAGTTAAGTCTTACCTTCTTTCTCAGCTATATAGCCAAGCTTCCAAACTAAATGCTTTAAAGTTGCAAACATTAACTGGAATGAATTATCTTGAGGGCAGAAATCCATAAAAAGGAGCAGATGCAGGAACTTGAGCACAATGATATTAGAAAGGCCATTCTAGGTCAGTTCAGTGATCCACACAGACCAATAACCTATATTTAGAAAAACAGCTACATGCAGATGTCAAAGGAAAAGCATAAGAGCAAACTAAGCACACAGGGATCCTTCTTCCTGGCAAGCTGGTTTCCAGAAAATGGCAGCTCAGAGGCCACCAGATGGGATTCCTGTGTATTTAGTAACTCCCACCTGATGTTTACTCCATAAATCTATCCAGTTCCCCTCTGAGCAAATGGAAACTTCTAACATCCATCTCGTATGGCTCAGCATGAAATTCCAGAGCATACTTACACCTCTTCCAAAAGATCATCACCTCCTGTTTGTTCTGTATCTGCCATCTCAGAGCTTCAACTGATATCCTCTGAATCTTGTCCTGAAAGCCTGCAAACATTCATTCTGCAGTCACCTTCTTCCTGGCACACAATTTCAGAGACATCTACTGTACACCCTCTGCCATCTGTTTGTCAGCCTTGAAGATTCCTACTCAATTTTGTCTTTTCTCACAGGAAAGCTGCTCTACAATTCAAGATCCTACCCTTCACTCTTCCCTGAACCCTGTCATGCTGCACTCTTCGTACACAATATTCCACAGGCAATGTGTGGAGGGTGGATATTTTGGTATAATGACATTTTCTACCATGCTGTCTCCTCCTTAATTTCTAATCATGTATTTGCCTCTTTTTATCACAACTGAACACTAAGCTGATGCTTTTATGAAGCATCTATTTAAACAGCAGTTCACTAAATAATGACTATCACCTCAAGATCCTTTATTTTATATGAAGTTACGATTATTTTTCAGCATGCATTGCTTCAACATTTGTTAGGCTGAATTTCATTTGCCATTTTGACACCCAAAATGCTGACATTGGGTATAGTGAATTGGGCCTGAGCTTTTTTGACCAAGATCCACCACCAAGATAACATGGAAGGGAAGAAATGCAAATCATATAATCAAACTAAGTTTCATCACATAATATAACCAAACTAAGTTTCCTTGTATCTTTGGGAAAACAAAGATTTGATTGGCTTTTTATTTGTTTCTAACATCCTAGGTCTATGACTAGCTCATGTAACTGCGACTCCCCAGAACTGTCTATTTATTTCATAATGAGAGTGTGATTAAAGTATGAGTTATTAGATCTTTAATTAGAAGTAGATTAATCAGTAGCTCTAAAAGGAAATGACATTTCCTTTTAAAATATCATTTTACATTAAAATAATTATGTATCTCATGAATTTTAAATAAATTAGATTCTAGAATTGTAAAAAGACCTGAAACCAGAGCCATACACAAAGACTCCTGCTCTGTTTTAGTTAACATTGGACAGTCCCACAAAACATATGCTTTGCTAAATAATGCAGAGAAGACATATTCTTAAAAGTAATTTTATATTTGAATCAAATATACTACCCAGGTGCTCTTAAAAGAAACATATGTAATTTATAATATAACCTGGGACTTAAAAATAGTTATCTCTAAACTTGAATTTCTATGGATGTGATGAAATAATTGTCATTGACAGGAAGAAAGTATCAACATGAAATGCCATGTAGTACAGACTAAATGAGAAAAGAATAGTGTTCATAATTGCAATTCTGAAGCCATATGCCAGGCAGATAAAATGTACCTACCTAATTTAGAAAGGTGAGGAGACTAAAACTAGAACTTAGAAACCTAGTTCAGTGTTGCAGACTCAACTGTCTACAACAACGGCAGAAAAAAGGGGCAAATTTACATCTTAGGTGACTAGTAAAAAATAGGTATTTAATTTCAAATGAATGCGTGCTATACTAGTAAATGAAGAAACGTCATTAAAAATAATTTTCCTTTTAAAGAAGAGATTATAACAATTGAGAGATAGGGTTGCTTAAGTTCCAGTGATAACTGTTTACATTACCAGAATATGAATAAAATGAACCAAACATGTCACAAAATTAAGTTTTGATCAGAAAAGCTATAGTTCTCTGAAAACAGCTGCGCTAAAAACATCCTAGTGACAATGGGTAAAGATAATTGAGAACAATTTTAAAGTCAATAGTTTGGGTTTTATTCTTAGCTATTTGCAGAAGTCAAAAATCAGTGTAGGCCAGACAGCTCCAAGCTTAGAGCAGATTTTGGCTTAGCAGTCTAGAGAAGATAGCAGTTTCTTCAAGCAATTTATAAATTAGTAGAAGTCTTCCATGTGTTTGTAGGAAAGCAATATATTGAAAATTTTATTATGTTTTGCAGTGCAGCATGTTTTCATTTCACTTCATTATTACAACTGCGAAGAAATCTCGACTTTATAATGCTATTTATTATTTTTCAGGTGATTGGAATATATCCAAATAAAGATCCTACAAAATTGCAGCAAGCTGCAACTTAATCCAATAACATAAAAAAGTAATTTTCCCTTCAGCTATTTCTGTACAGACTGCTATTCTCAGAGATACCTCTTATTTACCTATGTCTGTCATTAAATAAAAAGTAAAAAATCTTTATGAATCATTACAATCTATAAAAATGAATAATAAACCAATTCTAGTTTGAAAGCAGCTGCTCTTCATGCAAATGAGAACTCCAGTAGCAGAGTGATCTTTGTTCACAGTCTGAGCATTCAGCAGCATCTTCCACAAAAGGTGTACTTTCCACTGCACATCAACAATGTGCATTTGTCACTACTGTGAGGAATTTTAGGATCAACTGGGCAAAAGGGTAAGATCACTCTAATAAACACAACTAAATGAGCAGGAAGGAATGAACCTTTAAATGAAAATTGCTTTTTAAATATAAAATACTAGTTTGCACTTTAAATTCATGGTAAATCTCAGGAAGTTTGCTCTGACTTTCTTAAATTTTTTTTTCTGTCAGATTCCTCTGGAAAAAGTACACTACCTTAAGTGCTAACACACAATCACATGTATTTGAAATAGTTTTAAAATGTATTGCCTCATAATCAATTATCAGAAGTAAAATTGTTATAATGAAGAGGGTTTTAAGACCAATGAATATCTGGTGTTTGGTTTTGCATTTTTTTATCTGTAGAATAAAATACCAATCTAAGTTAGGACAAAGATAGGTGAAGGAATACTTCCCTGCTGATCTTCAAGGCTTTGCTCACTCCAGCTTCTCCACACAGAGCCTCCAGCTGACCCAGCCCAGCAAGAGCAGAAAACAGTCATAACATATAAACAGGAAGATACATTCACTTATTTCCTGTAAATTTTCTGACTCTGCTGAATGTTTAGATCAATTAAAGGAAAACAGACGTCAGAAATGTGACTTAGCTCATGTTTTCTTGCCTGGTTTTGAACTGTGACTGGAAGTGCAGGTACCACAGCCTCCACTAAAAAAAAAGGCTTTTGGCACAAGAGTAGAGATCACAGCACGAGGAGTGTGTAGGTACAAAGATTTTACTGCAAAAAAACCCTACATTGTTTTGCCCCTTCAGCCTCTGCTCCTCCGTTTTTGCCACTTTTTTCAGGCATTTATCTCTGGTCATTGTATTTATTATTCAGTTAAGTGATACATTATCCTCACAAAAGTAAACCACAATCTTCCTCACAAAATGTCAGGAGTAGACAAAAATTAAGCACTGCCTCTCCCCTTTTGCAAAGTATAGGCTGGCTAAGGGCCTAAAAAAAATTATTTGCAAAACAGGGTCCTTGAAACCCACAGCCCTATATGTTCTATTTTGCAACAAAATTTTGTTCAGGTTGAGGGAATTCTCAGGAACCAGAAGCAATGTGAGCAAAACTGCTGTTACAGTTTTAAAAAAATAGGGCCATAATTTGCACTGCAATCAATGTGCAGTGAAAAACGCATGTGGACTTCATAGTGAAATAACCAGTACTATTTGCTCCTACAAAACAAATCTGTGATTTCAGGGCACACAGATACTGGAGACAAGGACCTTAGGAATCATACTCTGAGACTTTATTCCAGATGACCTCTAAGAAAGACAGAAAATTATCTGAAAACAGGCGTGAGGGAAATGCAAAGCTTTCCATTTTCTTTAGATTACCTATCAATTGTAAACTTGTATCTGGCCTAGGACGGATTTTCTTTTAAAACTCAAATGCAGCAGTCAGGCTGCATGTCTGTACAGGAATAGTTCTTTAGGAAAAGACAGAAATATTGGAAAACATAACTTGTTTGTTGCAGTGTTACTTTCCATGCTCTACTGACTGGTGTTTAATTCTTTTAGAGTTTTTTTTTTTTTAATTCTTTAGAGAAGATGAGAAGCAGGATGCATGTACTCTTACACTACATGTGACTACACCTCAGAGGGAGCTCAAACTGCAGCATTCTCCTACTCATATATGCACTGGAAACTGAGTTAATCACCTGAAAGGCAGCTGCAGACTGCCCTGTCTCCATTCCCAGGGCTGGAGAAGCCAGGACAGAAACAAGTAAAGCACTAGCCTCTTTTTTTTTTTTTTTTTTTAAATAAAGCCATTTTTTTTATTCAATAAAGCAGAGAATATTGGTGTGGCAACACAGGTGAAATGAGTTGCTACATTTTGTTTTCTTCAGCTTCTAACTGTTCTGCAAGGCTACAAACCGAGCATATGATTCCGTGCCTAAAAAAGGTTTATGGATATAGGTTGAAGAGAAATCCCTACAATGGTGGCAATACACTGACATTTTGGTTTTTTAACTTAAATTGCTCTTTGAAAGACACTGGAAGAAATTCACTAGGGGGAAGTAATTCGCTGCTGGAAAAGATCAATTCTAAAAATGAACAGACTGCCTAAACTGCTAAAACTCTTGTTAAAACCCCCAGATGTCCAAGCAATCTAGCTGAAAACCACAGGTATTTGAAACAGGGTAGTTTTATTTAGCCTACGGCCAATAACAAAATCACAGTTCTTCTGTCTGCTTCCTTCTTCTACCTGAGACAGAATAACAATTAGGAACTACGCCCACCAAATGACCCACAATAACTTGCTCAATTTAAAACTTCACAGAATTTTTTTTAACTGTAAAATTGCATGAGCTTAAATAAAACTATTTTTCTATTTCATTTTCTACAAGCTAAAAATTCATTTTCTGCAAGCTAAAAATTACTGTAAATCAAAGGGCACGTAATGACTGCATCATTAAGTATGCTGCTGCAATAGTGACAACAAAGACTGGACAAACTCCTCTGCAAGAATTTAAATGCTTAAGCTCAAAATTATAATGTGGCTAGGAACAATGTGCTCTTCCATATTTTTCCTCTAAATCAAAATAATAAAAAATTAAAAAAAGCAAGTAACTTAAAAAATGTCTTTTCTTGGAAATACACTCTTGCAGGTCCCATTTTTACAGCTCAATAACCAGTTCAAACCAAAGGAGGCCATGTTTTGCAGAACCAGCCACCTAAAATAAACATGCAAAAAGGACAGGAAAGTTCAGAAACTACTGCTGCAAGAGTGTATGAATAGAACAGCAAGTGACAGTTTTGGAAGTCTGCTTTCCAAACAGCAGAATCTGCCCTCAATTCTCCCAGGATAGAGCCTGTAGTTAAATCAAAACATGTCTGAATACAGGGTCTAATCCACTCTGAAGCTTATAGATGTGGGCACACTCTTCTGCCATAACAGGACATACTTCAAAAAGACTTTAACTCATACCAATAACAGCTTTTAACCTGTTATCTGTTTTACTCCTTACACCTGATCTACAATAATTTGGAAACACTGAAAATAATTATATAAATTTAAAAGGACAAGAATTCCTGAATGGTAGGATAAAGAAACATTTCATGAAAACTTCAAAAGGACAGTCAAACATCGGATTGCAAAATAAAGTCACTCAGCATTTTTTACCACTCAGCCTTCACCTGCAAGTGCACAATAGTGGTGCTGAAACTGTAAAGGCCTAAACATAAGAATAGCAACAATCTTTTAGTAAACAGTTCTTGACACTGGGAATGATAATCACACTAGTATTCAGGCTCAGAGTGGTTCAACCAGACTGACAGTGAGCTGGTTCTTGTTAAAGCGGAAAAAGAAGTTCTAAGCCCAAAGATACGTTCACTTTCTCTAAGTAATTTAATTTAATAAAAGCAAAAGGCATTCTGTAATTTCAACAGTTTGCATTGCAAAGTTATTTCAGGAAAACACTCTCTTGCCTGTCTCTGTCTGCAGAAGATGGACAAAGGATTTATGCATAGCTGCAACGAGGATCCTTCCGCACAGAGACAACACAGAAATCTTCAGATAAAGGCTCATAGATCTGACTTCACTTCTCCAAGAGATGCCTTTCAGCACTTTTTCAGCGTCAGCTGCCCCAGAACAACACCTCCAAGTTCACTGCAGGAAGACCTCCCCAGCAGGCTGCTGCCAGCCCCTGGGGGTCAGCTCCAGGTCCTGCTGCCCAGCACATCCACCGGCTTTCCGCAGGGCGAGACCTCCACAGCCCTCTCCCACACCGGGTCCCAGGAATTTGGGAAGAGCATGGTAAGCATAAGTAGTGCCTGAGCAAGTCCACACTGAAGAGCACAGCCAGCTGTGGGCACAGGTCCTCAGGCACAGCCTGCCCAGGGTGCACTCTGAAGGCACAGGAAGGGATGCTCATGGAGTGCCCATGAGGTCTCATGTGAGGTTAGACCGCTACAGACAGCAGCAGCCTTATTAGCACAACCATGGAGCTTTAGCAGAAAAGTGGAGATGCCACCTTTGAACATAAAAGCTGAGTGCTTTTGAAGGACCTACTGCTCATATTATGGATTCTTTGCCCTCTCAAATTATGGTATGAGGGGAGAGAAATTGCTGTAGTAGAGAGTAATATGAAGGCATCCAATTCAGACTCTCATTTTATACTTTAAAAATGTTCTCCTAAGAAACAGGATCATTGCATTTCCTGGAGATGGGTACAATTACTGAATGTACACTTAGATCAAAACAAAGCCTGGAGTTTAAGTCACTTTCCAAAATATTTCACTCTCTCCAAAATCAAAGGAGTTCTTTTTAAGCAAAACCGAGTACCACGGGCAGGGCCTGACAGTCAATAGGCTGATAAAGAAAGGAGGTTCTATGTAACCACCCTGTCAAACAGTCTGTGTAAAAAACAGGCTAAAGAAAAACCTTGAATATTGTGAGAGTCTATTAACTGTGTTTTTATGAGGATTTTTTTGTCCCTTCTTTCAGAAGGAAGAAACTGCAGACCAGAGTCACACAACTTTTACAATACCCTAAATCCAAAGTCACACCACTTGCCTTCCAAGTTGCAAATGGGTCTGGCTCAGTACAATCTTACTCTTCAGGACTGCTCATGAACTGTCATTCAGATTAAAAAAAAAAAAAATTAAAAATATGGACAAGTGGGTGTAATATTCAGGCAGCATGTGCTACACGTACACAGTGGTGAAAGGGAACTCAGCTGTCAATAAGGCACTATTAACATCTATAAAAAACTTTACAACTAAGCTTACAAAAATGGCTTTTCCTATTGCTACAAAAAAGCAGTGGTATAACATTTTTACACAAAGGTTATTTTCAGCATTCTAAAGCATTGCTAAGGCTCTGGACAAACAATGCATCATTGAAAATGGCTTGTAGCTTTCGGAAAATAAATTAGTGTGTGGGTGCACCAAAAACTGTATGGCAGTACTGTGGCAAACAGAGACTGAAGTTACTTGCAAGACTGTAGTCACATTTCTGTGAGAGAGATTGAAACTAAGCTGGGAAATCAAAACAGAGATCTGAAACACACACAAGTGACAAGATGAATGTGATGTCAGCTACCATATGCTGAATCAGAGAATGGAATTTGTACACCAGTTATGAAAACAGGAAAGCTACAGTTGAATCTACTTAGATTTAAAATGGACCCCATTCATCTGTAGAAACAGGCTATAGGGTAGTTTGATATTTCTCAACTGTAATAGAAGCAAAAGCTTTAATTAAAACCAAAATAGAACTTCTAAATTTCTTTAATTCTTAATTTTTAAACCAACTTAAAATCAGGATTGCAACCTAAAGTCATTAAGCCCTGAGGTTAATTCAGTAAATTAGAAAGACAACAGAATAGAAGCTTTCCAAGAATTAATACTCATCTCGCAACAGAAAAATTCTGGATTTGGTTCTCTTAAAGTTGAACTCCAAACCACTGTCATGACTTCATTAATTCTGTAGGTACTCCCAGCCCTTCTAGTTCTATAAAATACATATAAAATGTATACCACGCATATATAAAGTAACCTCAAACCAGGTAAGTGCTGTAAGGATTTCTCCAGTCTTGTGTGAACCCCATGACCCTCCATCTATCTCACATATACTGCAGTTACATTGCCATTGTAATCAAAAATTATGCTGCATCCACTTAAAGAGTTTTTTACTTAAAAACACACACATGCCCCCTAAAAGAGAAGAACTTCAGAATACAGAATGATGTAGGATTACATCTGCAAGTTCCTTATGAAGCTTGAAAATCTGTACATTTTCCTTTTGGAATGTAAATATTTTCCTTGCTGGTTCTTACTTTCAACATATAACTACCATCTATGTTAGAAGATTCTGTAGGTGGTTAAAATTATGTGATTATGACTTTAGAGATGATTAACCTAAGATTTAACATGAGATATGAAGTTTTGTTCTGTTTTGTCTTTTCCACCTCAGTCTGCCTTGATAAGGATTCAACAACTCTGCCACTTTAATTAAAACAGTGAGAACTAGTAATGCACATCTGACTCATGCAAAACAGAGAATATACCACACTAGAAATTTTATTTAAAAAACGTAAAGAGCTGGATGAGTTCAAAAACATTTCTGAGAGTAGGAAGGGAACATTTCAGAAGACCTTCCTAACTTCTGTATTCATTTCAAAAATGAGGTACAAATTCATTTCTTCTTTATTCTGTACATGGCATGTCCAAGTGAACAATCATTATACAGAGAATAGTTACTGCCTTTAGTGTAGCACCTGAAATGGCTTCAACAACTTACTGTTCACCATTTTAAAACAGTCTTCACAACAAAGGACTAATACAGAAATATTTTCTAGAAAAAGAACACCAAACTTGTGATTTTTACTATCTGATCACTTCTAAACCCACACATATGAACTTTTTCTTATCTACAGACATGAGACTGTAATCAGGGATCTATACTGACCAAGGTCTTGAAAAATATAGCATGAATTTGCAACTCTCAATACTTTGAGTATACCAATCACTTTGCATATGTGATTTAACCTATCTTCTACAATTTTAATATTAAACAGCACAACTGTTATTCTACCTGTAGAAGTACAAATATCAACAGCTGCAAATTCTCAACTTCAAAAACAATTTTTCTTACCTGAAGAGTTCAAACATTATCAGTGCCAAGCGTGGTCCATTAATGTTCAGTAAGAAAAAGTCTAGATTCACTCATGCCATTTACAGATTACAATCTAATTTTTTTCCAAAAGAAAACTTATCTTGACAATCCATGCGGCTACTTTGAGTTCTGCTAACAGTTACATGGAGTCACATCAAAGTTCCATCTACTTTGTCCATTACCCTACTCCTGCAATGGCTGAAAGTGGACACCTTGGGAAGGGTACAGGAACGATCAAAACAACAGCCAAACACTGGCCCACTCTGCAACAATTTGCTATAGGGGCCACAGGTAAAATCTTTATATTTATCAGTCTTCAATAAAGTATTCTTCTACAAACTTGCTCGGTCACTCCTTGAACTGATGAAGGTTTAACATTCTGTGCCAAGGACTTCTACACACTTAACTCTCCATATCTGAAGAATAATTTCCTTTCTGTTTGTTCAAAAATTGCATGCAAGCTTCCTCTGTGGGAAGAAATAGAAAAAAAAAATTTGCTTTTTTCATTTTACTCACCATTAAATATTTTCTATGTCATTTCTCTCAATCATTTTATTCTGAGATAAAAACCATATTTAAGGCATAAGATAGTGCTTATTCACTATTTCCTTTCCTGACAGTTTCTAACATCATGCTTACACTCCTTTTAAAGCACTGAGCTGTGACTTCTGTGGACACAGCATTCCTCGAACACTGATAACTGCACAAGATCCCATCAGTAGATGTCAAAAGTTTTCCCGCCATGAGCTTCATTTCACATTTCTTACTCCTTTATGGACATGATTTCCCTCTCAAAGCATTTTTTTCTGATTTTTTTTCAGCGATCCCTCAATTTTACTATCCACCCCATACCAGTATGACTATGGTCAAACTCCCTACTTCAATTTTTTCACCTGCCTCCTCTCTTGCTCAATCCACCAAAAAGCCCCCAAAGCAAAACCAATCAGGTAACTTTTCTTTTTTATAGGTTAAATGCAGCAAACAGAAGAGTCACCAGTGATGCAGCTGAAGCAACATAGGATACAGAATAAACCTCACCAGAAGAAGGAATCAATGCCTTCCCTTCCTTCCCACTTTTGACAGCAGGAACCAATCTCCCCTTTTCCTCTCCTGGGGCTGAGAGTGGATCTGCGGCTCGGTCACACATATGAGGTCAACCCAAAGTCAGTGCTCCTGTCAAAGAGTAGTTTGCTCCTCTCTCTCCCAGCCACGGGCACACAGCCCTGCCCTCTGCCCCAGCACTCCTTTATCCATGTCTTTTGAAAGTTGTCCTAACGGACCAGTTGCAAAGTAAGTGCAAATGCAGGCATAACCTGATGTGGACAGAGGATGGATAAGTTATTTCAATGGTAATGAGCTCTTGGATTTGCTGTTATTCAGTGTATCTTTTGAGTGATATTTATTAGCATTATCACTTAAATACAATTTACTTGCATCCAGCTCGATTCTTCCAGTGGAAAGGACTTCTGCTTCTCTCCAGGCACTTCCTGTGCCTGTGTTCATGTTCACACCACTGTGCCATGTGGTTCCCTAATCCAGACAAAAACCTGCTCCCATCCTCTGTGGCAATTTTCAGGCTCATCAAACTGTCATCCAGCTGATTACATCAAAAGCACCAGTGCCAGCACTAAGGATAAACAGAAGAAACCAGTGCTGGGTATAAGGCAAGACTTTAATCAAAGGCTTTAAGCCTACTGTGAAACTGTGGCCTTGTGTTTTTTCAATATGAATTATCTTCTCTGCAAAATTTTACAAAGAACTTTAAGAACTATGAAGTAACACTGCATACAAATGGCTTAAAGGGTAAATACACATAGTTCATTATGGACTCACAAAGAACAAAACTCAGGTGAGCTGGGTGATTCACCCTAACCTTTCTCCTGCCAATGACACTGAAATAAATATATATACACACACACAAATCTTCTCATACTCCTGATCTGTGCAGTATGACCTTGTATTGAAAATCATTAGCACTCTATGTAGATTTCAGCATCATCTTAACTAAGTCTTATTGCCCTGATTAATTCAACATTCTGTACTGTAAATAAAGATAAAGAAATACAGCATTTTTGAACAGACACTGCTTTGAACAATGTTGAGAGTATATACATGAGTCAATATTTTATTATGACAGGTATCGTATTCATTTGAACCAAAACATTTACCAGAGATAAAGTAAAACTTCACTTACTTAGAGTAAGTAAAACTTACATTTTACTATATTAACAGGGTTCCTTTGCCAGGTGTTGCCTTTCATCTCAGGATGAAACCCAATCATGCAATATTTTTAGTCACTGGTACTTGAAGGTCCCTCCTTTTCAACTGCTTCAAGGAGAGCAAATGCCATCACCCTAAGTCACCTTGTCCAAAGCTCAGTGACTTGCACAAATTTTTCTTCTACCTCCATAAAGAGCTATCAACAAGGCTGCCCTGTCCCCTGGGGTTACTAAAACCTAGATCAAATGTCCTTTCATACTAGCATGATCTAGCTATGCACTGTTCTAACTTTAAAGCTTAATCACCTTTCCTGCAACAAAAACATAACATTTTGGACACAGTGAACTTGAAACCATTACTATGGTCTGTGACAGGTACTTTCATGTTTCAAATGAATCTTTGACAGCTTTTAGATCTCCAGTTTCTGGCTGACATACTCAAATCACTGAAATGGGCAAAAACATAAGGTAATTCTCTAGGGTATTTTGGTGGGGTTTTCTCTTACAACTCAGATTTTTTTTTCTTGAAAGTGTTACTGTTGAACTAGGGTTAAAATTCAGAAAAATTTTTCATTCCAAGACTGGTCTAAAAAAGCAATTATATTGATTACAGATCAGAATACATTTTCTCATTCCACAAATAACTACTTGTTGCCATGCATGATACATTCAGGAGGATGTTACACTGAACACATCATTCTAACAGGACTGCCATTGGAAATATTCTCCTTTTCAGAAACACAGAGGTGATGCATCACATGTGCTGGACATGTAACCTTTGTAGGTCAAAATGTTACATATTTCTTTTGTAAATATCAATGACTACATTGTCAAAACTTTATCAAACAGAAACAGAATGCCTTAAAAGTCTAACAGTTCCACTACTAGCAGTAAGAACTGCTGAGACAAGAAATCAAACACCTTATACCACACAGCTTGATTGCTGCTGTTCATCTGTGAATTCCAAGATGCTGGATTAATTAATGCTGAAAAGAAACCGTAAAAATAGAAACCATCAAAATGCAAGGATAGCAGCTGTCCTGGACACTTCTGGAGGGAAGTAATACAATGTCACACTCATGATACTCCTATCAGACAACCAGGATCCAGAAGAAAAACCCCATGAAAGTCTCAACTTTCATCCCCCCAAACTGGAAGGAACTGGGTGATAAAGCTCTACAAGACCAAATGAGTCTGTTTTGTAGGTGAGCTCTTTCTCCACATCAGCCTTCAAGGAGTGGCT
The DNA here is from genome assembly GCF_963513975.1 of Fringilla coelebs. Classification (NCBI taxonomy): domain Eukaryota; kingdom Metazoa; phylum Chordata; class Aves; order Passeriformes; family Fringillidae; genus Fringilla; species Fringilla coelebs. Next base: position 13,493,107 of record NC_140033.1, read on the forward strand.
GACTTTGCAATTCCTGAGTGGGAATTGCAAAGTACCCAAGAATATTTCATAGTTTTTCTTACTGCTGTTTCATTTTAATGTACCTTAAACCCAAAATACCCACACAGTATGTTAAGGTGAAGATCGCACTATCTAATAATTAAGATGAAAGAAATGTCTGCCTACGTAGCAGATAGACATTGAAGGATTACTAAATAACTCAGTTAGGTGGAACTATGCATGAACTTTATTAGGCATTTGATTATTCAATATGCTGAAAGACATTCCATATTCTTGCTTAATACAAATGAGCTTCCATCTAGATCATCATATTCTTTTATGCCAGAATTTCTCTTAAAAACCTGAAATTTTAATTGCAACATTTTCTTTTAACTAATTTTCTTTTAATGCTATAATGATTGCCAACTGCAGCTATAATGGCAAGGACTACAAGAAAAAAGTACACAAAATAATGGTGAAATGCTAAGGCTGCGTTAGAATAGTAACAAGAGAATCCTAGTTGAAGTTCTAAAAACCTAAACACAAATGTTATGCTCCCAGACAGCATTCAGGCTCTGGCACTTACCTGATTCACCAGTGAACTAACTCAGCTCATTGTGGTAAGAACTTTTTGGGGCAAAGCGGACTTCAGGAAGGCTGGTGCTAGTGAGGAAAGCTGGACCACTCATTTGGGCTGCAAAACACTGAGGCTGCAGTGAGCCCTTCCCACAGAACCACACACCATAGGTATTAATCCCCTTTAGTTCAGTGGGAAGCATAAGGAATCTGGATAAGCCTGTCATGTCACCAGCACCAAAATCCTGTTACAGGATTTGCCAAGCAGAAATCCAGAAACTATCCACCTCAAAGACAGCTGAGACAGTGCAAGATATCACCAGCTCTCTTGTACTTGTTTCTGTGCAAGAAATCACCCTTCCTGTAGGAAAGCAAACAGAACAGGAAACTAATACTATACCCCTAATTCATTAATCATTAATCCCAGTACTAGCAGACACTAATCCCCTAACAAGCCTACAGAGATCCAAGGAGGGCAGCAGCACTGCCACACTAACCAAGCAACCCTCCCATTCACAAGCACGGCTCGGTCAGGGTGTGCGCACACAGAGTGAGCACCTGCCAAAAGCTACAGAACAACTGCTGTTTTCCTGCTGTTACCCCAAAAAATTCCAAGAAAGCACAAGCCTCATCAAAAGGTAAATCAAAGTATGTTAAACCCAGGAAAGAATTATCACAACCACGCCTTAGTTCCTTTCTGATCCATAACTGCACAACACAACATGGAGAAATAAAAATGACAATAAAAATGCTTACAAAAGTGATCAAAATGGCTTAGAAGTTAAAGCAGTATGAATACAACAACATTTGAGAACCAAACACAGGCCTTGTGCTTTGACTGTCACAGGCTGGCATCATTTCAGCCACAGCACACTCACATCCTGAGGGACAGTAATGACTTTTGGTGCTCTGCTTAAAACCCTAAGGACTATCCAAATAAATAGTTATTGATGAGTCCGGGAGGGAGATAGATCAAGCTTTCCTCAGGCAAGGATGTTCTAATCATCAGCCTGCTAAAAGTAAGTAAGAAACAAGAGTATTAGATGGGGACAGATAGCTTCAATCAATGTGGGCATAAATTAATGCTGCTCATTGAAACCAGAGTTTTGCCCGCCTCAGTCAGTATCTGTTTGTTTTAGCTAATGCTTTAATGTTTGCAAACTGCAAGTGTAACAACAGTGGAAACAAGATAAGGAGTCACCAAAACAATGCTGAGGTGTTAGGACTGACTTCAAACAAGTGCAAGAGAACATCAGGTGAATTTTTAAATTTTGTTAAAAAAAAATCAGGAGCATTAAGCTAAACACATAAAAATTTTAAAGATATATATTGTGCCTTTACACTTCAAAAAAATTCTCAAAACTGAAATACCATTCATTCTTAAAAAAAAACAACCGAGGGAAAAAATCCTTCTCTTCAGACAATATACATATAATGTCTCTCCATACTTGCTTGGAAGAAACATATATATGCATCTTTCATACTAAGAATCCCAGTCTTTAAGAAAAATGAAATCATTTGAAAGAAAAGTTCTAAACAGACAAACCACAGTCATGCAATTAAAAGACATGCTAGCAATCTCCTGTGAATAAAACACTCTGTGTTTATATTGTTAATGAACCTAATTACACTACAACACCACCATCATGTTAATTATATTTATGGATTCCAGCTCAACAAGCGCCTGGATTGTCCTGAAATATGCAGATAAAAGCACTTGCAGTTGACTAAAAAAAAAGAAACCTTGAGCAGTGCACAATATGACCTACGCAAAACACAATATATTCAACAAATTTTGGAAAAATTAAACTAGTCATGTTAGCAACACTGAAACAGTAATTAGCAATATCTAGACATATCTGCCAAACTTAACTGGCAGGAAGCTCATAAAACTAAGAAAACTATACTGCCAAATGAAATATTTATTGCACTAGTATGATGAATCAAAGCATCTGATACTGTCCCACACAATATCCTTATCTTTATACTAGAGGGACATGAACTTGACAGATGGATCACTTGTGGATAAGTAACTGGCTGGCCGGACGCACCCCAAGGGTTGTGATCAACAGCTCGAGGTCCAAGAGGAGGGCAGAGAGGGCTGGGGTTCCTCAGGGGTCAGTGCTGTTGAACACCTTGGTCAGTGACAGGGACTGAGCCCACCCCTGGCACATTTGGTACCAACACCGAGCTGCATGGCGCTGTCACACCAGAGAGAAGGGATCCCGAGGGACCCTGACAGGCTTGAGAGGTGGGTCTGAGTGAACCTCATGGTTCAACACAGCTGAGTGCAAGGTGCTGCACCTGCAAAGCACAATCTCAAGGCAATCTGAAGCACAAATACAGCTGGGTGGAGAATGGATTGAAGAGAAGGATTTGGGGGTACTGGCGAATGAAAAGCTTGACACAAGTCAGCAATGTGTGCCTGCAACTCAGAAAGCCTATTGTGTCCTGGGCTGCACCCAACGCAGCGCAGCCAGCAACTCTCCCCCCCACTCCACTACTCTACATCCACCTGAGTACTGTGTCCAGATCTGGGACCCCCACTTTAAGAAGGATATGGATCTGCTGGAAGGAGTCCAGAGTAGGCCACCCGGATAAGCAGGGGGCTGAAGAGCCCCTCTGCTAAGCAGACAGGCTGAGAGAGTTGTTCAGCCCGGAGAAGAGAAGGCTGTGGCAACACCTTGGAGAACCTTCCAGCAGCTAAAGGGAGCTGAAGGAAAGCTGAAGAGGAACTTTTTACAAGGACACATTGTGACAGGATAAGGAGGAATTGCCCCAAACTGAAAGAGGGCAGGTTTAGTCAATATGCTGAAGCACTGGAACAGGCTTTCCAGAGAAGCTGTACCACAAACCTGGAAGTAAGTGTTCAAGGCCAGGTTGGATGGGCTTTGAGCAACCTGGTCTCAAGTGGAAGGTGTCTTTGCCCATTTTAGAGAGGGTAGAACTAGATGGTCTTGAAGGTCCCTCCCATCTAAAAGCATTTTATGATTCCATGAAGTATTATTCTCCCTTACATTTAATTTTTCTCCTTTGTAAAATAAACTGCGCACTTCATGGCTCCTAGTAATTTGCATTCTGAAGTCAAATCAACACAGAAAATAAGATGACTTATAAACTCTCAACTTTACATCTTCCTACCTAGTTCACGATTCAAACCCAACAAATCACCTCCACTCACATTTTGCTGACATCACCCATACAGCTACAAAACAGCAATTTAAATCCTCCAATCTGGCACAAGGAAACCAATCTGTATCTCACCAGTTCTAACAGTTTCTACTACATTCCATGAAATAACATTTTAATTAAAAGCAGACTTTTGCATTGCTATGGAATTATGGGATTGAATGCTAACAGCAGCAACAAATGTGCCAAAATATAATTAGAAAAGAAACTTGAAAACTCCCAATCTTCTCTTATATTTTAAATTACAAAACTCTGATTTTCAGCCCTGGAGGACTTGATTTAAAAAGCATTAAGTTACTTGGGAACAAAAGATAAAATTAGATGTATCATGCTCATGGCTTCAGGACAAAAGGTCAACTATGCTCTTAAACAATTCCACCTGTAAAACAGTGTGTAAACAAATAGTAGCTTCCTGTAATGCCTCATATTTGCTGCACTTCACAGAATCATAGAATCACAGAATTGCTTGGGTTGGAAGGGACATTAAAGCTCATCCTGTTCAACTCCCTTGCCATGGGCGAGGACACCTCTGACTGTGAGGGACTGCTCTGTGACAGTCAGCCTGGCCTTGAACTCCTCCAAAGAAGGACCATGAGGATGGTGAAGGACCTGGAGGGGAAGCCACATGAGGAGAGGCTGAGGTCTCTTGGTTTGGCCACTCTGGAGGAGACTGAGGGGAGAACCTACTGCAGTCTTCAACTTCCTCAAGAGGGGAAACAGAGGGGCAGGTACTGATCTCTTCCCTATTGTGACCACCAACAGGACTAGAGGGAATGGCCTGAAGGTGCGCCGGGGGAAGTTTAAGCGGGCCATCAGGAAAACGTTCTTCATCCAGATGGTGGTCAGGCACTGGAACAGGCTCCCCAAGGAAGTGGTCACAGCACCAGCCTGACAGAGTTCTAAAAGTGTTTGGATAGTGCTCTCAGGCACATGGTGTGACTCTTGGGATATCCTGTGCAGGGCCAGGAATTGGACTCAATGATCCTGATGGGTCCCTTCCAACGTTTTCTAAGATTCTATGATAATACATTCCTCCTCCAATCAATTGAACTACTCACAAGAATCCATTTACAGATTGCAGTATGCACAATACAAATCACCAAGGTTTACATTTCAGTAAAAATAGCTGTAGCCCACTAATTATTATAATGTGCCTATCCTAACAAAAACACAATGCTATGTATTTTACAAGTAAAGTGCTCCAGTATCTAAGGCATCTCTAAGCATGGAAAGGAAGGTTATCAGGAAGAAACAACATGGATTCAACAAGAGGAAACCACGTGTGACCAATGTAATACCCTCCTACAGTGACATGTCTGGCTTGGGATGGTAACTCAACAAAAGGAGAGACAAGAAGCATGAAGGCTGGAGTGGGAGCTAAAGGGAAAGCTCTACGATAAATCTCCCACTGTATTATTTCCATACAGAACCCCACTGCAATTCAATCTCAGATTACTTTCTGCAGGTAACAGTACACACGTGAGCTACTAGCTGTGAACAAAACAACAAGGTCTTAGAAGTAGTTTAGAAAACCAAGAAGTTAGTCTCAAGCTTTCAGGAGTTAAGGAAGACAGGCTTTTTTCCGCTGACTCATACAGGTTTAGACCAATGGAGCAGGGTGATGAAGCACCACACGAAAACCCAGTGAAACTTTCTAGAGAAGAAAAGCAACATTTAGAAGGGGGAATAAAAGCTACAACCAAAACCCAGGGTAGTCTTAATCTAAACACTCTTGCCATAGAGAAATCCAGTGGAAACCTGGCAGAAGCCTTGAAAGACAGATCTTAAAGCAGCTCACACCTGTCCATGGGAAAGATCTGACAAGAACTATTTGCAGTAAAGGGCAAGAGTCCTCAGATACCATACAGAATGAGCTGGAAACAAACTGCACTGACCAGAAAGTTAATAAAGGTAGTGCAGTACACATAAAGATTTTTTTTTTAAGCTGTATTTTAGGTATAGCATTTTTATCCTACAAATTTTATGGCTGCGATTGAGCTACTCTCTAAGCATTCAGTATTTGGCTGCAGTCAAGGCTGAGACTTGGGCTGAATACACTCCTTTCAGTCTCAGTAAAAAAGGAACATTAGGTCTTTTACACAACAGCTGAAAAAGCAGGAAAAAAAACCAGCAAAAAAATGCTGTGCCTGTGATTCCAGGAGAGAGTTGCGTGGGGTTTTTTGGGTGTTGTTTTTTGAATTTTAAGGGGGGTTTTTTTAGTACAGTACTTGCTAGACAGGCAGACTTGAAAACATCAGCAAAATAGCTGCTTGTTGCACTTTGTTTCTACTCTGCTCAAGCAAATGAGCCCTGTTTACATGTTTTGTGTAAATAAACAGCACTGCACATATACACACAAACACTCCCAACCTTCAAATCATATATTTCTCTTCCTAAGAAGAACAACTTGGCAAAGTCTCAAGTATTAGCTATCTCCTGGGCTCTGAGAGTAGAAGTAATACATGCCAGGTTTTCTGAATACTGATGTCAGATAGCCAGATACTGACTAATACACATTGTGGCTCTGTGTCTTTTGCCTGCTCAGCTACCTTGCAAAGGAATTGAGCAGTATCTTGATGTCTGCAGCTCAGATTAACAACTGGCCTTCCAGTCTACCTTGGAGACATAGCCTTGTTTAGAATGAGAGTAATATGATTCTTTTTGCCTTTTTTAAACTGGCACTTTGTGACCACTATTACCAGACATCTCTTTTCTGGACCAGACCACAGAGAAGAAGGATGTGAGACAGTTTATGGTTCAGAGGTGTTTACTATTATTATGCATCCCTGTTACCTCAAATGGATTTTGTGACAAGCACAGATACCAGGTCAGCAGAGTAAGGAGCACTGCTTGGTTTTGGTCATGCCCAAGCTTTGTCTTCATTAGATGTATGAGCTCGACATATCCAGCAGGGTATGTCTGAAGCACAGAGTATGCATCTAACACACGGTAAGAATATACATCACTCTTCCTTTCCAGAAATATAGGTCTAAAAACTAAATAGGAGTTACACAGTAGACAAAACTCTGTAATATCAAACTTTCAGGAGACTGAGAAGTAGTAGCAAAGCACTGGTGCATTTCATATCCCCAGCTAATTTCAATCTCTTGGATGTCCACATTGGATGACCAAAAATGCAAACAGACCTAGATCCAGTTTTCCAGTTTTGACAGGTGGTACTAAGGCTCCTGGGAGACCAGTGTTAGGTTATCTGATTGAAAGCTAGCCATAACAGAAACGGATCCAGCAAAGATCAGAAGCAAAACCACAGGTGAATCCTAACATCCTCAAGAGCAAAAATGGAGCATGTGAATCAGCTACTCCTACGACTATCAATTAGACCATATTCCCCCAGTGTGAAACCTACCAAGATGAGTCAAAATTCTTCCAAAAAAAACACCCTGAAAACTAAAGGTTATTGCCTTAAGGGGTAAGGGACATATTATGGGATGCAGGGAGAAAGAACATTCTGGAATTGTATAAAACCTACCACAGTACTGTAAGAATAAGCAAGACGCTATGAAATGTTCAGGGGAAGGTATTAGGCATGGAGGAAAACCAGTATAAAAGTGGCTAAGGGAGTAATAAGTAAGAAAAAATAGCAAAGAAAAAGGATAAATGGGGCAGGTCCAGTACAAATAAGCATCTGGTCTATGCACTTATCTGACCAAGCCCTGTCCTTGATCATGACAGTCCATCCCACACTGTCACTAAAACCCTATACCTGTCTTCTTTGTGGATGCACTTTCTATTGAGTGTGCATGTGTGAACTCAAGCCAATTTCAAGTCAGACTGGCCAGCCAGTAAATAAGGTCCAAGTGCCAGCAACTCAAGCGAGAATATGAATCTTGAGGGCTCACGCATTTAGGGGCTAGAAACTACTTAGAGCAATTAAAATTGGCACATTAAAAGAGAGCACACAGCTTTGGTGCGAGTTTTTGTGAAAATTCCACCAGTGGACTTCCACTGTGAGGAGCCGGAAAGGAGAAAAAGGACAAGGCTGTTCATACAGTTCTTGCCTTAATGCTCTGTATGTATGTTTATGTGGGTGCCAATAAAAGTCCTGGTTTGAATCTCTGCTGCCCCATACAGCCAGCTGTGGATGCATTTTCTGAACATGAGTTTGTGTGCACACACACACCTCTGGGGAGCCCACGCTCCTCACTGCCTGGCCCTGGGGACACAGCACTCACCTATTCAGCTACAACAGGGGATACTGCCCCTGGGACACAGCAGTCCTGCACTCACCTATTCAGCTACAACAGGAGATACTGCCCCTGAGACACAGCAGTCCTGCACTCACCTATTCAGCTACAACAGGAGATATTGCCCCTGGGACACAGAGCTCTCCATGCTTGGCTACCTCTAACAACTGGCATGGCTAGAAGGACACATAACTTTAGCAAGTTTCTTAGCAAAGCTATCAGTAACACTTTGAAGGTGAAGTGTCTAAATCTGCCTTACGTTTGAGTTTGGGGTAGTCTTTAAGACTTTTAGTTGCAGACTGTTTAAGCTGTCCTGGCATCTGTTGGAACACACTCCATGTAGTTTTGCTAAGGCATTTTTTAAAACACTGAGTATTTAAATGATAGTAAAAAAAAGCATTGGCATTCTCGGACACTGTCCTGCTTCAACTGGATGACTTCTGGTTCTTTTAATAGCCCTCGAAATTCCTATGTGCTAAACACATTTGAAAAGAATCTTGACCAGTTCTTTCCTGTATGTTTTCTTTCCAAGCCAGGATTCATTTAACAGAAAAGTAACATAAATAAAGCAGACATACAGGTGAAACAAAGTACATAGAAATCAAACTACAGAAACATATTCAATAAGATTGCCTTGGAGAAAGCTGTGAAGAGATTTCCACAAAGAACACCACCACTTTTAAATATTAATGGTCTACACTAAAAACCCCCATGTATTCACTGGCAGCATACTGCAGTTGGGGTGCCCAAGGAATAGGGTCTAAGCTAATTCACTGTGTCAGTAATCCACTCACAAATATCAAGAGTTCTTGAGAGAAAGAGGAAGAGTGTTTCCTTGATCACCAATAATGTGTTCATTATTGTTCAATGAACATAAGTTCATTCTTTTACTTTAGCTGTGGAACATAAGCATTCTGAGGGTGGCTATATCTCCCTTTATTTGGCTTTCTAGACTAATACTCTGAAACATTAATTACCTGGAAAGGAGCCGAGTGAGATTTCTAAGTCCATGAAGACTGTTTGTACTCTTATTTATAACAGATTAAAGGTTTTAATTGATAAAAATGTACTTCAGAATCACTATGGTTGATGATCTTTTTCATACCTTAGGGAAGTCTTGGTCCAAAGCTGTATGAGACTTCTTGGAAGCTGGCACTTCTCATAGCTAAGGCAGCAAGCAGCAGTGGAAATTCCTGATTCTTGTCACATACGCAACAGGAGCTGTCAGAAAGGCTTTACACTGTCACACTGGGGATGACAAAGCACCACTCAGAGGAAACCACCACACGTGGTCTCCTAAGGGTAAGGTAATCCTTTTATAGAAGGATTCATAAAGAGCTAACGCCAAACATCTTCCATTCTAGTTCATGGCACGAAATAAACAGAGGTGGATAGTGTCTGGTATGTGGGCATAGCAGGAACTGAATGCTTCTGTGGACACTGGCTGCAGCAGCTGAAGACAACAATGACAATCGGTAGGTCCTGATGCTGGAGAGAGAATAACAGAAGAGCTGTCCACTGCAACCCACAGAAATGTCAAACCACCTTTCCATCTCCACCAAAAAAAAAAAAAAAAAAAAAAAAAAAAAAAAAAAAAAAAAAAATTGCTGGGTATTTTCTGACAGCAGTTGCAAGAGAAAATAATGCTGTCTCTTTATAGTAGTATTAATGACAAAAATAATACTCACAATTTCTGACAGAACTAGTAAAAGTTAACCTTTCACAACACAGGACAGAAATGTAGTTTAACAGGAGTTTCTGCTGCAATTATATGACCTCCTTTGCCCCCAGAAAAGACACACACTACCACCGTACACAGCAGTACTGAGCAACAGAAGAAAGGATAAGCCCTTGCCTTCTTAGAAAGGATGAGACCATCTCACTCGGGTTGGGGCACAGGAAGTTGATTCAGGAAAACAAAGCACTGAATTCTTCAAAGGTTTCATGTTACTCCAAATAAGAAGTAGGTTCAAGAAATTCTCCTTTCCATGGACTGAGACTGTGCCAAGTTTGGGGAAGACAAGTCTGGAAGATTAACCAGCCCAACACTACAATACAAATGTTTCACAACTCTCAAGAGAAGAAAATACCAATTTATGACCATTTGTTATATTAGCAGATATCAAGACAAAATTAGGACACTTTTATTAATACAGAGAGGTTATTTAAAGTGCCTTTATTAAACACAATGGTCAAAACTTCATACAAATAGAATATCTACATGAGATGTGGTTCTGGTTTTGAACATCGTCCAGCCAGGAAAAAGAAGCAATCAACCAGCCTGACTGACCTAAAGCTATAACCAGACAAGGAAAGTTCTGCAGATATATTTGGTGAAGAACACAGGCAGAACTTGGAGCTGCACACATTTCTTTGGTAATTGAAGCTTTAAAGACTAAAAAGAAAGAAAGAGAATGAAGCAGAAAAAAAAGGAAATCACAGTTCACTATCCATCTACTCACAAATATCAGCATGAGTTTGGAAAGCATCCTAGATGAGATAAATTTCATCTGGTTTTAAGGTAACAGTGACTGTTTATATTTTGTCAGAGATCACCCAAGACTAAAGGTGAGTTTTGAAGAAAATACAGAAGCTTGTAAGGCAGATACTGGTTCAGGAGTGTAAAATTCCTGAAGAAAGAACTAGTGAAAGACCTTCTGGTCACAACACCCTTTGGACAGAAAAGGTATTTTTCAGTCCACTGGAAAGTTTAGACATCCTCCAAACTGTACAGCAGGATTCACATAAAGTCAAAAGCTGAGAGATGGCACAAATTTCCTGATAATATGCTTATAACACAAAATATGCAACAAAGTGGAATGCTTAAATCTGCATACATTTGCTTAATGTGTTCCTAGCATCCCTCAGTAACTACATCAATTCTGAATCAATGAAAATACGTGTATCACAACACAATAAATTCACTGAATTACATGAATGTGTAAACATTTTATTATTATTATCTGTAAGTATATAATATGAATATGCATACAATATGAAGACACAGAAAACCACAAATTAGTTTATCCTGTAATACACTACAGCAACTACAGAAATGCAAGCTTTGGGCATAGGTACGCATTGTTTTATGCAATCCATCTGGTAACATTCCTTTAGCATCCACCTAGGGGCTGGAGTGGACAATTTAGTGAAGGCATGACCAAAACAGTGATTAGGCAAAATGTTTCAAGTCATGAAAGAGACTAAATCTGTAACACAAAAGGCTTGCTTAAAATGACCCATTACTTTTCTTCCCAGGCATTTTACCTGGGTAGAACTGGAATACTTTAGAAATACCTTATATTGTGCAAGTCATGGTTTCCCAATCTTTTACATATCTTTTATTTTAGCCATTAAATAACTGTGTTCAAACCACCACTGCTTGCTTGAGTTAGTTTCCAGTGAACAGCTGTCATACAGGAAAACCTCATACAATGCCCCAGAACTTTCCATCTCTCCCTTTCACAAAATTCTCTCATTTTAGTTCCAACAGGAACTGACAAAATCTGAGGTTTTAGTTTTCAGAAAGTATATTAGAAATTTCCCTGTATTAAATACCTCACAAATACCTGCATGATGAAAAATTGCTAATAATTTTTAAAAAATAATTAAAGAAACAAAATAAGGAGTGCACAGGCCATCTGAGTAGCAGGGATACTAATGGTATGTTTCACTTGTAATTTTTTTACCTATAGCAGAAAAGACAGAGAAATAAACCAAATCTATCCCTGAAAACCAAAACACATTTAAAATTCTCAATCTTTTCAAAGCCTACTGATAAACTGATAGAGGCAATACCAGCTCTAAAAAAGAGTACAGTGTCCACTAAAAATACCATCTCAAGTGAAAAACATGCTCCACAAGTGGCTGCTTCTATATAAGCTATTTCCATTTTTTCCTACACAAGGACAATGGCACGTTGCAACATTCCTTGCCTCCACATCCCTTTCATATTTCACTTAAAAGCCTCACATGCTAAAACAAGTTAGACTGTGGAACCTTCAATATGAAAACCACACAAAACATAGGATTTATTTTGGTCCAGAACTGGTAATCTAAAATTAAGCACCTAGTCAAAGAGAGCTCTGCAGATACACTGTCACCCAAAAGAGTTGGTGGTGGAATCAAGTGCCTCCCTGGACAAACAGCTTAGGGTCCACACTCAGCTAGCATGATTTTCTTTCTATGAGATAAAATACAACAAATAGAATGAGCTTGCAATTTTGGGGAAAAAAGGGCAGCGAAATATATATTGGTCACTGTTACCATATATTAAACAAATCAGAAAAGTTATAGTTGTATGACCACTAAAACTAGATTTGAACTGTCCTGAAATAGAAGACGTAAAAAAATTTTTTATCCTATAAAAAAGAACCAATAGAAGAAAAGCAGAAAGAGAGCTAAAGAATACACAGTATTTTGAAAATGTGTTTAAAAGTTACTGGAACTGATGAAATAGTTGCATTATTCTGACAACTTTTTTTTTTTTTCAGTGTTAGTTACATAAATAATGGAATCATTATCTTACAATGCCCTATTATCTAACAATTATTCCAAACCATTTATCTGACATACAGCAATATCAGCTTACACATCATGTTGTTAGCTGATGGTTCTACTTTTAAACATTATTTCCATATTTATTACAAGTTACACTTTTACCTTAAAAGCAGTGCACCCACAACTAAATTAAAAAAGAAATACACACACAAAAAAACAGAATTTAAAAAAATCACTGATGTTCCAAAACCTGGAGGAATCTTTCAGCATCATAAGTTGTTCCACAATGCCTCCTCTAAAAACTAACATTAGGTCTCTCAGAAAAGGAAGCTGACAGTACTCAGCCTCCATCTTTTTCCTTCCTTCCCATTATTCAGATTTTTTCTCCTTTACTTTATCCCTGAATGCCTCCTTGGCATGACCTGATGAAGAAACTATGCTAAAGCAGTGAGAAATACATTAATTTGCTCTGCAAAGATAAATTACAAAGATAGAGGGGTATACATACCCCAAGGCTTAAAAACAACCCAACAAAAAGCCAAACCAAAACTACCATTATTCCTTAAAATTTGCCTGCACCACCTGACACCAAATACTTCTACACAGATTAACACAAACTTGTAATTTGAAAGTATCTTCCCTTTACTGCTATTCAGGAAATCCCCCAAAATGATGGAAATTGAATTATATACATACCAGCTACCTACTTTAAGACTGTTCATGAGTGGCTGCTATTGATTTTTTCAAAAAACACTGAAGCAGAAACTAATTTCAAAGAAACATGCATATGCAGCATTTGTATGAAGAGGGAAAAAGAGCAGGTCAAACACTTCAGACTGATCAGCCTTGCTAATAACCTTTATGAGAAAATGCTCCATGGTAAAACTGCACTGCTGACACAAATTTAGAATCCAAAATCAGAGCTGAAGAAATAACAAGTTCTTTGTCCTAAAATGTGAAAAAGAAAAGTACTACATACATGAAGTCTGAAGTCTTTAGAGTCTCAAGTAATCCAAGTGAGAGAATTAACTTTTCTCAAAAAGAAACAGAAATCTATCAAGAGTTCCACACAGCCCCTAAAAAGGGGGGGGATAAAAAAATCTGTGCAGCTGAAAGCATTCCCTATAGATGAGAAGAGTGCATAACTCATACACCAGAAATGAAAAGTATTTTCACCTTCCTGGAGGGCTCCTGGAAGACCATCCCTTCTCCATCTGGGCGCTGCTACCTGCTTCCTCAGGACATTTGCAAGGCTTGGAGCAGTAACCTCATGCAGCCCCCAGGGAAACACAAAGAACAAGGAGGTACGTGGTAGTTTAATTACTACTCATTAGATAAGGAAACCAGGTGAGTGTCACATCGTAAGCACGCTGTAGGAAAACATATCTACGGTCTTCTTCAGGCTCAGACATCCAAACAAATCAATTCAGCGACAGCAGCCGCAGTGGGTTACCTGATCCACCGCCCAGCCCACGTGCACGCTCACATCCCCAGTTACCTGGGTTACCTTATCAACAGGGAACCAGGACTTTGGCCCAGGGCAGCATTAACTACTTGGAAATTTAGGACATAGAGACTCTGCCTGATTGTGTCTGCTCATGAAATATCCCATAGCATGCCAAAATATAGGTATCTTAATCTCATCACCTCAATTCTGCAACTTCAGTTTTTCTAGGGAGAAGGTAAGTGGAAAGATCAATCTATGAAAAATGTCTCAGGTTTGTATTAATTTACTTTTCAAGGCTGCCAAACATCTCAGAGGTTCCTCAACAAAAAGGTTCAACTTTCTTGCTCATGTCCCCTAAAAGGTTCTTAAATTCAGAACAAACCACTATCCTCAGAGAACGCTGCAGGATTTCTAAAATGCTGAGCCTCCATAACAGCCAAACCATCCATTACATCCCAGCTTTCTTCTCATCAGTAAGATGTGACAGCATGTTGAACTTGCCAAATGAGCAGGAAAACCTACAAACACTAAACTGTCTTGTATAAACAAAGACCAGCCAAAGAAGGAGGCAAGTAATGGGCTTCTCTCATTCCTCCTCTACCCCCATTTCATCAGTCTCTGTAAATGCACAGAGCACCTCCTCTCCCCTCCCCTCTGGCTATGCAAGCGCTGTCTAGCAGCCTCTGCTAGCGTGGAAAACAAGAAACAAGCCATGGACTCTTTCAGATCATCCACACAACATTCCCACACGGAGAACTCAAGCTTCACAAGAAGTCCAACCACTAGGAGCAAGGATTAAAACCATCAATAAATAAATATGCAAGAATTCATTCCCTTTCTGTGTTTTCAAGAACATGCATATTCTCATGTCTGTATGGCATGAATACACATTGCAATTCTTCTACAGAGCAGATTGGGTCAGTTTAACAGTTCAGACACTCAATATTACAATTATTTCTGTTTTAAAAATCTTATATATTCATTTTCAAAGAGCCTTGAAAGGAACTGGCAGCTAATAGGATAGACAGCACTGTTTCATAACAGCTTGCAAAAAAATTCAGTCTATTTTTAGATGGGTGAAAAGAATGTGGTTATTTAAAAAAAAACAAAAAAACAAAAAACCTCATATGAAATAAAGATGCTTTCATTTATAACTGACCATGCAGCTGATATGTCAAACCAATCTCCAGGTGAACAGTACCATATATTTAAATCCTCAAAACAAATCTGTGTGCATATACAACAGCCACATTTTAATCTTTTTTGCGTGATAACACATCATGCTGTTAAAAAACTCTTTACTTTTTAATGAATGTCATTCAAATGAATCTCAGACAAATGCATCTTTTTCTAACTGTGTTATGATCCTTTAAAAGGACCTCTTCATCTAGGACTACCATTAGTTCAACCATAAGCATGTTCTGCTCAAAACCAGACTGATCAGATGTCGGATGCTGCATAACACTACTTTTGATAAAATAAATATCTGTATTATATACTAAATTCCCACACAGCAATGCCAACATAAGTCTTTCCAAAAATCAAGTTAACACCTGTTTCCTTTACTATTTTCACTCCATCATCCTCCCTGTTACCACCACCATTTTATGAGTCTTGTATTTAAAAATTTTAGGCATAAGAGTGGAATAAACGCTAAAAAATAAACACTTGCATTTTCTCTCATCATTCTTAATTTTGAACAAGTAAATACTAAAATTTCTCTCAAAGCTCTTCTTATATTTCTCCATTTTGGAAAGGTGACTTAACATCCCATTCCCCCCCACCATTTTCTGAATCTCTTATTGCTGGTATTTTGTTATAACCACAGCTGGTGAAAAGCAATGCAGTTTGCTTCTACATATCATACATAAATATACTTATAAATCAAATTAAATTGCTCCTTTTGGTTTTTCAAACCACCCATGCCACACAGCACTCGTTCATTTTGAAAGATGTCTTTTAGCCTGTTTCCTTAAGATAGCATTCAGTGCCTTATCATGTCTCTCTGTGCTGAGCCATTCAATAAAATAAACTTCAGCTCATTTCAGCCTAACAGTTTGAGAGCTTAAAATTAACAGGTTTTTTTTTGCCAACATCCAATATTAAAATGGTGAAATAGAACATTCAAAGGGTCTTTTGCATACAGCCAAAATGTTTACTGTAAATGGGGGGAAATGGTATCATGTTTCTCTAGACTGAAGCAGTTTCTAAACCAAAAATGCCATAAAATGCAGCTGCAAGCAAAACAGAAGTGAGCAGGGCTCGTTTATTTAAAATCAACAAAATAATCACCGGGAGGCTATTTCACGTCAGAAGACTTAAATGTACATTTAGTACCTTGAAGTATTTCCCTAAAAATGAAACAGCTACTTGAAACAGCACTGATCTGATTGACAGATAAAATAATTGCTTTAAAAACACTTCTGAGTCATTTTGTCCTTACCTGCAGGCATGAACCATTACTGCATGCAGCGACTGCTCCATTTCCTAGCACAGACTTGAACAGGGATCACATCTATCTTACAGAATGTGACTAATAGGGGGATTTGCGATTCCTGAGCTACTTTCCAAAGGACACTCCCTTTTCCACATAACCGGGCACGAAACGCTTGGCCAAGTTCTATTTGCTACCGATGCTCGGGGGCAGGAGCGCGGGGAGCGCGGGGTCTGTGCGGTGCCGCTCGCCTGACAGGCGCGGCAGAGCGCGGGGTCTGCACCAGCCAGCCCCGCCAGGATCCGCATGCTGCAGCCCGCCGGGCACCGGGGCACGGCCGGGCACCCGGAACCGCGGCCAAAAGGCACAAAGCTCGACCAGGAGGGCAGGCTGGGTGGGCACGGTGCGAGATCCAGCATGCAGCACGCGGACAATGCCAGCAGCCCCGCGGAGGCAGAGGGAGAAGCCCCGCGTTCATGCGGACGGGGATGCGGCCGTACCTTTCTGGAGAGGACGACTTCTCAGAGTTAACTGACATCAGCAGCTCAGTCTTCTGCTTGATTTCTGGAAAAATCAGAAAACGTTCACCACCGACACCGCCTGCCCTCGCCTTCCGGAGGTCTCGCTTCCCTGCGCCCTTTTGTCCGCCGGAGGCCCGGGACGCGGCGCTGTGCGAGGCCGCCCAGCCGCGCTCGGAGGGCCGGGCCCGCGCACATGACCGCGCACGGCGGGCGGAACCATCGCCGAGCGGGGGGCGCCGCTCAGAGCCCGAGCCCGCGGGGGCGCGGCGGGGGCCGCGCCACCGCTGCCGCCGGCGGGGGGGACGCGGGGGGGGCCCGCTGAGGGGAAAAACCCCGAAAGAGAAGATTCCCGGAACGGATCGTCTTCCCGGGTACCTTGCTAAGAGGGACTGCACACCCGCGAAAGCCTCCAGATCAAAAGCCCTGAAAAATATGGCTCTTTGAATCATTTTTGTCACAAAAAGCGAGGTATTAAATCACTACTTTCACACACCGGTGAGAAACCAGACGTGGAAAACGCTAGGCACACCTGGATTTTGATTATTAGTGGTTTGCCTCTAATGTCCCCCAAATACACTTTGAAAAGTGATATTGCATTTTTCTTTTTCTTTTTTTTAACACCTAGTAATTCCCGCGGAGGGTGGTTGGGCTCTGAACAGGCTCCCCAGGGCAGTGGTCACAGCACCCGCCTGAGAGAGCTCAAGAAGCGTTTGGACAATGCCCTCAGGCACATGGGCTGGCTCCTGGGAATGGCGCCATGCGGGGCCGGGAGTTGGTCCTGGTGGGCTTCATGGTCCTGGCGGGCTCCTTCCCACCCAGCACATTCTGTGATGCTGGGATCACCAGTCCAGCACTTGTAGGGCCTGGGCTGGTAACTCGTTCCCGAAATGCTGGCAGCACACCCAGGCACGGACACCCGGCCGCTCGCTTCACAAGATCCTGTCGAAGCAGAACACAGACTGCTGAAAAGTGAGTTCACCGGGTGCTCTGGAGTCGAGCGCCCAAAAAACCCAGAAGAACAAAGGGATGTGAGCCTCATCTTAAGACTGTATCCTTGCCGGAGACCGTAGTGCTGCCTGTGGTAATACTGGTAAGACGTGAGCAACACTATGTCCGCTTGTTAACAGCCACAGTAAACCTCAACTGTTTGGGATTAACCATTCCAATGGAAAACTTTCAACCTGACTTTTCTTCATCTCTTTGTACGTATCTCAGGTACAAAGACACAGAAATTTCTGAAAACGGAAGAAGAAAAGCTGGGTAACTAGATTTATTAATTTTTTTCCAATCACAGTTACAAAAGTATTATTACTATCTGAATGAGTTTATCACTCTCATGCTCTGGTGGAAGGCTTGCAAGCTAGCAAGTGATCATCACCTTTTAAGCATATGCCACTTGTTCTTCCCAAAACATACTGATCAGAAGAACCTCCAAGAAGTATCTCAGTTCTCACATCCAAAGTAGACGCTTCTCGGATCTCTGGAAACGTATCTGTGAGATGTCAGTATGTTCACAACTGGCTCCACTACATGACTGCAAGTACCATAAAAAACTTCTTTTACTGTTGTCCATCCCAGGCAGCAAGTGGTCCTACAGTCACAGCTATTGGGATACTCCTCTGCACACCCAGACACACATCCCAATGTAGGGATGATCTGAAGTTAATCTCTCTACCACAGAGCCTTGACACCAACTGACTGACTATAAATATGGTCCTGAACTTCAGAGTCCAACAAATTTTTAATTCCTTCTGAAGATGCTTATAAATTAAAATTGATTACACAAACAGATATTAACAAGGCAGAATTTTATAGCAAAACAAAATCCACAGAGTTTGGAAGGAAGTGATCAAATTATTTATTCCATAATTGAGCCTCCACATAGGCTTTGCAATGGATGTCCAGAGATTATTATACTAAGACTTTATTGCTAACAGTACACCACAAGATGTTAAAAACAAATCCAAGATATAAGTTGTTTCACCACAAACTTTGAGTCCCTGGATTCTCTACAAGATGTACAGACATTTCTCCACGATGGTATTAAAGCACATAATTTAATTTTGCTTCTAGTAACCAAGTGACAACAAAGTCTTATTTAATATAGCTGCAATAAGAATTTCAAGAAAATAAGACCTCATAGAAAAAAAAATTCTAATGTCTTACTGAGTATTCTACTCCACAATTAGATAACACTCTCATCACAAGGTTTTGGGGTTTCTCTTTCCTGTTTCTCATCTGTCAATTTGAAATATTTTCTTATTTGGAATTTACCAATCTTCTGCCTCTGCTGCCTGAGATTTTTGCACCCCTTTTGTTCATTTTTAAAAGCAAATCTGTACCTTTACACATCCATATGGCACCAGCAAATTCAGGCTGATGCCATCACTATCACTCCTCATACAAAACTGATCGTGGGAATATCACCTAAATAAGACACATGAGTTTTACACTAAGTGCCTTTAGGCCATAAGAGAATAATGGCTGCAGAAACAGCAATGTTCTCATTTGTTGATTTTGATAATTTATAAATTACTTATCCAGAAGTCTGGGATAAGTAGAATTTAGAATTTATTAGAATTTATTAGAACTTAGAACTTGCATCTTAAGTCCAAATAACACAACAGAAAAATCCCTTCAAAACTGCAGCCACCATAGCACCAGTCTACCGGCCTTTGAGTCCAGAAGAATGCAAATTACAGCAGTATTTGTTAAACTCAAAGTAACAGAAAAAGAGAAGAGAGGAAAAAGGAAAATTTTATAATTGAATAGCTCTTCCTGGAGGTTTCTTGGTTCAAGACCCTCCAACCTAACACAGAACTAACATTTCCACTTTACCTCAAGTACAGTGCCACCAAGGCAAATGCTGGGCTGTTCAGGACCTGCCCCTCTTAGAGATTCAAGGAACCACACCTTTAAAGGGTTTCATGAGTAGGTGCAATAACTGTACTGATCAGCACCCTGAGGTACAGTGAACTTCTGCTGAGTGAGCAAGCATTTACATCCTCACTGAAGAGTTTTGGGTTGTCCTAATTTCTGAGGCCACAAAAAAAGCACTCTATACAGAACCACATCCAGAGCAGATCATAACACTGACTGAATAAAAGTCGAAGATGAATGAAAATTAGAGCTTGCACATCTCAAAGAAGCAGGAAATGCAGTAAATTTTTTCAGCTACAAAATAACAATAAATTCAGGTATGGGGCAGTATCATTGTCACCAACTCCTCAGTCATTCCATGCATTTCATCAGCCCACTTTGAGTAATTTTGCACTGTGTACAGATCAAGTGGCAGACAACTGGCTCTCAGCCAATGCCTGAGAGAAGCAGATACACTAAGTCTCTAAAGCCATACTATTCAAGCTGTGATTGAATAAAAACAAAAACCAGAAAGGCTCTACACTGCCCAAAATGGCTTCCTAATCATCCTGGTTGTTATTCTTTCAAACCAAAGCAAAGCCAAAACTAACCATAATTTACTTTTTTTTTTTTTGCCTAGATGTTTTCCTCCTCTGATACGTTCAAGTGGAAATTGTGTGTTAGACTAGAGAAAAAGGCATCAGATGAAGTTAAAGGAAGAAGGCATTTACTATGCCAAAAAATAAAAATACCAGAGTCTTGGAAAAAGGGAGAGGAGAGTCCTAGAAAGAGATGCTGGCAGTTTCTAAACTCACAGGGGATTTGTCAGAGAGCATCATATCAAAAGCTTCAAGCAACCTGAAGTTTCCACACCAAATTTAGAACAAACCACCTCAGAAATTATAAGGGAAGAAACTCTCCACACAAGATGAAGAACAGAAATTCTGTTATTTCAGCAGTGTGAAAGAAGAACAAAAAAAATTTGACATGGGAACTAGGGATATCTAAGGGATATATACATAATCTGGAAAAAAGAACTGAGGAGCAAAATTAGCCTGGAGTTTTGTTTATTTGTTCTATCAATTAAAAAAAAACCCACACAAGAGCTCCTCACAATAAAATAAAATAAAAAATCCTAGCTGCTGTTTAAGCACAGATGGAAAAGTGTGGACAAGGTATATGGCACTGCACAAACTGTTCCCTGTGACATATGGGTAGATATCAGAGTCACCACGATTTCAAAGTCAACTGACAGAAGTCACTGTTTCACTAAAAATTTAATCATGTCTACCGCAAACAGATTATCTCCATGGTCTACAACATGTTCATCAGTCAAGATTAAAATATCTTACTGACAGTGCATGTATTAAATTTATCCAGGGCAGAGATCCACTGTTGCAGAACTCAACTAATACAGCTCCTTCCTCCCACCACCCCCGTGCCTTTTGGGAGCAAAGGAAGAGACAACAGAAATACCTTCAATTTTTTGCAATGCAAACCCTGCCATACAAGTTTCCATACATCCTTTGTACAATAAATATTATACTAAACAGATGCAAGAAAACTAATACTTCATTTTTAATTAATAGGTAGGCTCTCCACACATCTTGTTAGTCAAATCAGATCATAAACTAGCAGGTTTAGTGTTTTTCTTCCATTTTCTGTATGGTGTGTATGTTAGGATACAAGCTAAAGGTGCTTTTAGCCTTTTTCTACACTATCTTTAAACATGTACTTCCTTATCAATATCCATCCTAATCTATTCTCCACTGAATTTTCCATCCTTGCATCACAATTACAGCTTCTTGGATCTTACAATTTGCCTATAAAACCCTCATCCTACTGCAAGTTGACTACTTCCAGTATTACTCTTAAAAGAAATAGTCCTGCTTCCCAAAGGAGTCTATGAAGGCATATCTGAAACTATTAAACAAATCAAATTAATCAAACTATCTATTTTAAGTAAATTTTCAGCCTTGAAGTAATGAAGTGCACTAGGAACTTTGGTATCAGTAATGTGATTTTATGTGGACAGATCTATGTTTTGAGCTTTGGATAACTGTCGTACAAGTGACATGCTAAACAGCACAAAAGCATTAAATTTAAATTCTCCTGATGAGGCACTGGACTCCAGACAAAATGAGACAGCTTTGCACACAACTTGAGAGTTCACTGCTTTATATGTTTTAGATCATGTACTTTTAAAATAAATAGTTCTAAAAGACTGCTAGAATCACAGGCCGTGTGATTAAAGTGGGTTTCAAAATGGCACAAACACAGAGCAAGTCTAAATTTGATAAGCACAGGAATACTAAATGAGGTAGTATTGAAGCATAAAGAGTATAACTGCCCTAAAATAAAATCTTCTTCCAGATGTTACTAAGCTTTTGAAGTGAGGAAAAAAAATAGTACCTTTATGGACTTCTTCAGGTCTCTCATGCATAACATTCACATCAACACTGAAACACAAGGCAGCAACTGCCTCACTGAAAAACTAGCTGCAATCTCCTCTTGAGGAGATTACATTCATATTCTTAGTATTTTCCCTCTTCAATATGTTAAATAATATTTCTGCACAGAGCATGAGGAAATTAGAACTTTTAAGGTTATGCCATACTTGTAATATTAAAATCACCATTTTAAGAAACTGTTTACTTCCAAATGATAAAGCAAACTCTCTCCTTTCCTAAAGACATGTATTAGAAAAAGTCAGTAATATTGAAATGCATTTTAAATTTTAAACACTTTTGTAAGAGTTGCGTTTTAGTTACTGTTCTGAATGCTGAGCATGTTTTGAAAAAAACACTTCCTTGTCCCACACACAAGTTCTAGGGACCAGATAATAGATACAAAGGGAAGTTTTTTTCTATACACTGCACAAGTTCAACTACAGCTGGGTCTCACTCATGCTCAGCTCAGCAGACAATATCTAGGAGTCAAGACCTAATAATGGGAAAAAAATTATAAGATTTTTTTTAAAGTCTCTCATTTTCTCTCACATAAAGGGGAAGATGGATTTACTCAGTATCTACAGGTACATTCAATGGACTTCATGTTAATAGTACTGACTCTTTTGGGGTTTTTGAGAAATATATTATATATTGAGAAATATATATATATATATAATATATGGCACCTGATCTTCTCCTAGTGATCTCAGAGCCACTGCCTTTTTTACATTTCTGATATACTTAAAACTACTGGAACCATATGCTCGGTACTTTTAAAGAACATATTCATAGTATACATATTCACTGTTGTCCTTCTAAACAGCTTTCCACGCGTGAGCTGTGGTTGAAAAATAATACTGTCACAAAATATTCTAAGGAAAACATGTCTTCCTTCAAAATGGCTGCTAGTCCCAGTACTAGCTTTGCTTAGTACCCAAAAGTTAAGTCTACCCTAATTCTTCAAGCCAGACATCCTTCACATGCAGAAGACACTGCCAGTTGCTTAGCAGAGTTTTCCTTAACAGAAAGAGAGGCCAAAGCTGCTCTGAAAGACAGTACATACCTTAAATGGTATTTTTCATTCAAGAAAAATAGCAACACCAGTATTATCATTTTACAACTTCATTTCACTGAATCTTCACCATGAGAAGGACACTGAAAAACATGGGATACAGAAAGGAGTGAAATGTGGTAGGAAGGAAGCACACAGTGCAGATCACAAGAGTGAAAACAAGCTTGAGAACATCCACCATTACAGTCAAGCTTGTTTCTGCTTCTCCAGAAGGGAAAAAGGAATACAGAATGCACAGATGAATTTGTCTTTTACTTGTTTAAATAATTAGTTTCCAAATATATAAATATACATGATCCATATAAGTTACACTTCTGAAGAATTTTTAATGCAGTCAGATTATATATTAATAATTTTGAAGGAAGTCTGTAGATAAATTTGAGGAAGCATTAGATATTTAAGGTAAAAAGCATTACTATATGCTACAATTACTCAATAAATGGCCCATTATGAACATAGGGAAGCAGAATTACCTATGTTTAACTAGTTAAACATAACTATTAATTTGAATTTCTTTTAGTCATCCACATAACTTAACTAAGACTGGCTGACATAATCTGACATTTGATCTATTGCCAGACCATAATATTCCCTAATAAAGTGCTTACTGAAACACAGAGGTGACAATAGGAGGAATTCTTCATTCTCATAGTTCTGCTGGATCTGGCAGCATTTGCTGTGCCAGAGGCATGTCCAGCATCACATTGCTTTTCCCTCCCTCCTCCCATCTCAGGCCAATAAACAACTGTCAGTTTGGTTTGAAAATATGTGCTTTTAAATCTTTGAAAATCTGTGCTTTTACAACAACCCATTCTGCAAAGAAAAAAAAATTCTTCATTTTGTATAACTACTAGTCAGATTAAATACCAGGAAGCACACCAAAGTAAGCACTATTCACCCCAAATATATCTGTGCTTGTTATTTCCTAATTATTGATGTACTGAACTTTATTTTTTGTAAGTATTTAAGGTTTATGAGAACAGTTTTGTTTGGAGGGGACAGGGACACAATTGAGAACATTTCCTAGAGCTACCAGAAAACAGAAAGCTTATTCCTACAAGTTTATTAATTTTAGGAGAAAAAGAAAAAACAACCCAACCCAAAATATTCTAAGTATGTTAAAGCATATCTTTTGTCCTTTTAAAATCAGTTGCCAATTACTTCCTATCACTAGGCAAAACCCCATATTTCCATGTGGAAATAATTGGACACAAGGTAGCTAGAGACAGATTGAATTAAAAACTTATTACTCTCTTAGGTAAAACACAGTAAGTCATTTGCTGTATTTTCCAAATCTTGTCTAGAGGCACGTAGCTTGCCAAGTATACATGGACAGCTTTTCTGCTGAAGCTGAAAAAATTTGAAGTTCCACCAAAATAATGAGTGTTAAACACCCTCAAACTACATAATTTCTAATATCTTCACTATCTTAACTCAATGGACAGAGTGAATGATTTCTGATTTCTAATCCAAAATATTTCTACTTTATTCCCTTTATATTCTTGAGTACAATTATTACTGTGTTAGGATCCTTCTGATAATAGCATTTTCTTTCAGTTCTATAATTTGCCTGAATGTCTTAAGTGCTGTTCAAATTTTCAACTACTATTATTTTTCCATCATTTGTTATGTGCTTTATTTTCCAAATTGAAGGAAAAAAATTGCTCTAATGTAGCAGATTGACAATTCCAGTTTTAAAGGAAAAACAGGTTTCTATTCATCCAAACTGAGTCAAGCATATGTTACCTTATAAAGACTAAAGCAGTGACTCATAAAATCTTGCACACACTGATTCCTCCCTCTCCTAGGAGATGAAGCTACATGATTTACCCAAAAGGATTAAATGAGGTCACAGTTATTGAATACATGTTATAACCTTAAACTTCAGGTTAGAATTTTTTCTTAGTCTTATTTTTCAGAACCATTCACTGTTCTAAAAAGCCTTCTATTTTTACTTTTCCTTACAAAATTTACAGATAGAAATCCTTATAGTAGAAATATTTTTAATTGAGGTAATTAGCACATTTGCCGTATGCTTTTCAATATGTTTTTATATTGTGATTATTATCACAGTATCTACACAACTGATTTTTCCAAGTATTCTTGCAAGGTTTTTGACATTTCTCATCCAGCAGATCATCAGGCTCTTATACTCCTTGAATTTTCAGAGGCAAAGACATTCTCAGCCCTGCTCCTCTAGGACATGGGAACTTGTTTCACCTTTTCCTGGGTTCATAGGAGTACACATAGTTCTCAGAAAAAGCTCCATCAAAAAAGCACATCATCCCAAGCACAAAGCAAGCCAAAAATCTTTCCACTTTAGCAGTGATTTGTGCCCCACTGGGACATGGGCCCACATGGTGATCAGCTTACCTGAAGTCTAAGTCTTGAGGAACATTGGACAGATTACAGAGTTGTCTCTGTCAAACATCATGTAAGATGTTCCATATTGTTTATAATAGAGACAAGGGGCAGAATAGGGAAACAAAAAGTGTTTTGCATGAAGGAATAAGTGCAAGAGGAGCATCCTCAGCAGCCATTAAAAGAGCCAAAACCAAGATACTGATGCCAACTGTACCATGCCACACCCACCAAATAACATCATATACTCCTGGCTTTACCTTTAGTTCCTACATTTGGACACAGTACAACTCCTGTCTAAATAAGCCTGACCTTGTCCACTCAGCAGTACAGGCTCAAACCAGTCACCCTTGAATGAAATAGGAAGGATTTGTCTCACAGCAAATTTAATATTAAATATTAAACAAACCTCAAAAATCTCTATCTGAGCAGTCAGCCACCCTTCCAAGTATGCTCTTGTTTCTTGTTGAAAAGGCAACTGAAGGGCCAATGAAATCCTGCTCGAGCCTGTCAGACCAACATCAATTACCGCAAGGAAAAGGCTTTGGATCTGTGGCACCTGCACACACCTTTGCTATCTCTGAGGTAAAACACACAACTGGCAGAAGAAACTTAACGGGAAAGCACCACCACTTGCCAGTCACTGGAGTTGCACGAGCAGTGACTGCAGCCATCCCTGCCTCTCACAGGTGGATGTGCCCTCCTGCTGCCATCACCACCACTGGCACCAAGAAGGAAATCACTGTCTGCTGTAACACACACCCCAAGTAAGAGATAAAGCTGCAATGATCACACCTGGGAACAAAGACAATTCTCTGTTAACACAGCATCATTTTATTACCTTAGATTTTTTAGTTAAATAAATGGATCTACCTATTCTCAAATTACATCTTGATCAAGTTTAATCTTTTGGAAACAGTATCATCAGTAAAGCTGTAACACAGAAAAATTAAATTTCAGAATTATTACTGGAGATAAAATTGTAACAAGATAAAATTGTAACGATGACAAA
The DNA here is from genome assembly GCF_963513975.1 of Fringilla coelebs. Lineage (NCBI taxonomy): Eukaryota > Metazoa > Chordata > Aves > Passeriformes > Fringillidae > Fringilla > Fringilla coelebs. Next base: position 13,519,712 of record NC_140033.1, read on the forward strand.
TTTTAAATACGCATGCAGTGCCCACAAAAGGAGGGACCATCTAATTATATTTCAAGTGTTTTTCTCACATATACCATTTTCACTCTTTAATTGCCAGTGCTCTGGATTAACATAGCAACATAAAAATACTGGGGATTTTTCTACTGGGCTTCTCCCAAGTGCAATGGACATAGCAGTAACACAGGAAAGTATTTCCTTAAACAAAAACCCAACACTGATAACTTGGCACTCAGCCAGCTGACACTTCCCGTTTTGTAAGGAATGGAAATACCTTTAATTCTTTAGATGCCTGTCTTTGTGAAGTCTGACTGTAATTACCACATAACACATATATGTACTGAATATCTATAATTGGAAATATTGGAAAGAACATACTACGTTCACAAAAAAGGAAAGAGAAAATATGAGGTGTTTCCAGGTAAGGGAATGCTATGAAAGCCTTCTACTCCTGAGGGACTTCTATTAGGAATATTTTTAATTTTATAGATAAAATATACAACATGCATGCAAATATCCCCTTGCTTTGTTTCTGGCCTGTTCTTCATGAACTTGGATGATTAAAAAAAACAAACCACAAACATTATACATATGCAACAACAATTAACGACTGAAGTGTAATCTGGAGAAATATCTGTAAATTTTTCTGCAAGATATGAGATTTTTAAAAATCTGATCAGAAGAAAATTCTGGCTACTAAGGACAAAGTATTTTTATATGAAAGAAAAGAGTTGAAAGCAATCCCAATAAGGGAGGTATTTACATAAAACAGAGGTTTGTCCAGACCTGATGAGATCTGATCCTGCAATTAGTAAAGCTATTTAGATCCATGCTGCTTGCTTTTTTTTCCTGTTATTCATTAATATCTCATTTACATTGTATCATAATCAGCCATTGCTGATGTAAAATTACAAGTGTTCTTGGCTGGCCTGAAAAACTACCTCTTAAACAATAAGACTTTCAAGGCTGGTTTTTTTTAGCTCTACTTTTTTTCTTTTCACACCCTCTCCTCTTCTCCATCTGACTTCCCCATCACTTATTCAGCAATCATATGAGAAACCTGCTATTGTCTTGCCTAAAAGCTGGCTACAAATAGTTTCTTGTGTAGTGAAGACACAGCGATGTAGGTGGCGAGAAATCACCCTGTGCTCTGCAAGCGCGTGGTGATGTCACTCTGGTCGCTCCCCTCCTCTCCTGGACCGCAGGGCGCAGCTCTGGAGGTGCAGGACATCAGCCAGCCTGTCCCCAGCCTTCTCCTCCCTGCACTCCTTGTGCCAGCCCTGGGGGCTGCTGGGACCCAGCCCATGGCAGCACTGCCACGGGCCCGAGCCCGGCCGATGGCATCCTCAAACCAGGCACTCAGGACTTCTACACGTGCCCGTCTTTTCTGGGAATCTCTGCTGCTCACAACGACCCCGAGATGCGTTAAAAGTCTCTTTTCCCAGCCTGGCAGTCAAAGAAGGAGTCAGAATTCTTCAGCTGTAGTTTTCAAGGTTGTTTATTTTCCTGTTATCTATAATCTTCTTTCCCTGGCCTGCTGAGATCTGTTCAGCAGGTCAGTCCAAGGCACACTAAAAACTACGTGTACATTATTTACAATAATTTCCAAATACCTATCACCTATGTTAGACAGTGTGTTCCTACCTTAAACCAATCCATAAGTGCAAGCATCACACAGAACACGGAGGCTAGGAAGAAGGAGAAAGAAGGACAAAACACGCCCAAATTCCTCCATCTTGGGACCCCGAACCTCCATTCTAAAAACCTTAAAATTCTACTTTTCACCCTGTGATAAACTAACTACTATTCTACTTAAACCCTCCTGACTTGTAATTCTTCATACAAAGGTGGTAATTTGTTCCATGGATCAAAATCAAAGTCACAGGGCTCTGTGCCAAGGTCTCTCAGCCCCCTGGCAGGGGCTCGAGCCATCCAGGACAGCCAGAGAGATGTCCTGGGTTCCGACAGTCCTTCCCTGCACACGCCAGGCAGAGACTTCACTGTTGGCAAGACAGGTCTTCAACAACACAGTCCTAAGTTTGGCAGTTGTTAGAGCAACATTTAAACAATATACAATGCTGTACAGGCTGCCAACAGTGTCAGTTACGTCTTTCATAAAATTAAAACCCTACTGAACTAAAAGAAACTGTTTTAGAAACTGATCAGTGCAGATGATCACAAAGACATCAAAAGGAAAAAGAAAATGGGAAGACAGATTGGCAGATAACACTCTACCTACTATTTTATATTTTGCTGAGGACTCAGAGCAAGGGTTCAACCTTAGAGCATTTCCCTTTATATAAACACAGGCAAACAAACCAAAAACCTTGTTGAATAAAATAAAAAACCTGATGAAAGAGCATGATAAGTTGTACTATCTGAATTCTCTTCCAGTTTCACTACCCTATTCACCATTCCGTAAAGTACCTAAGTTCACAGTCACAGATGATACATGCTTGAAAATCAGATTAATCAAGTTTCAACAGGACTGACAAGTCTAGCCCAGACAAACCAATGATCATCCTGGCTTCCATACAAGGAAGGAAACACACTTGAAGGATTATATATTTTTAAGTACCACTACTACTTCAACTTAGCTTTGGGAAACATGGAATGTGACTATATTTATATCATCTTTATTTGCTCCTGGAATTTAACACTCATAATGAGAAATTATGAATAAGCATCACAAGAAGAGACCATCTAACAAATTGATTCTAAACAATGTGATTTTCCTAAGTTATGAGAATCACAAATATAGCTTCAAATGTTAATTAGAAGGAAAAGAAATGTTAACATGAAGGAAAAGAAATTAAAAAGAGTACAGAGACTGTTGGGAAAATGGGCAGAAATCACTGAGAGGAGAAAAAATGAAGCAATAGAAAAATACAGCAAAATTTCTAGAAGAAAGAGAAGGAACATTGACAGAGAAAAGGTATGTTGCCAAGGCAAAAATAGACAGCTGAAGACAGTAGACAAAGAAAGGTGAGAAAACTCAGGAGAGTGTAGGAAGAAAACCAAACTGAAAAAGATGAGGACTAAAACTTGCAAGGGAAAACACTAAATGCAGCAAATGTGTTCAAATGAGCTGATGCAAGGTTGTTAGGGAGAAGGACAACAAGAGCATTTTTAATATTTCAGGGAAGCCTGATGCGTGCTTTTCTATACAGTATCTACAGGATACCTCAGAATATGCACTGGAAAATAACATTTGCTTTCCACCCAAAAGGACATAACAGTGAGGACATTACCACTCTCCCCCCACAGCTGCACTGCTGCTTCTACTCAAGCAAGCACCTAAGCAATGACAAGAGCAGCTGAGGAAATGGCAGATCTGCAAGTTGCACCCATCACCTTACATTTAAAACCATGTTTTGGAGATTTCTATACACTGGAGAATATGGTATCTTGAGTACAATTTAACCTGACTTCAGGAGAGAGTACAAAATGTATTCAGAGAACCTGCAGCACCTATTTTTTTACATTCAAAATTCAGCTTTTGCCCGTTGTGAGTAAGGCACTATAATAACATCATGGAAACAAGAAGTAAAACATACATTTAAAAATTGGATCTTCTTCAGAGTTTTGATCAGTTACTCTTCATGCTTATTACATAGAAGACTAGGGAAAAGAACTTGCTTTTTCTTACTTTTTAAATATGCAACACCCACAAATTGCTACGTTAAAGTTAGAAAAACTTCCCATCAAAATGAATCAGCAAACCATTCCTCCAACAAGAAAAAAAAAGGGCAAAACTTAACATTGCCCTGGTTTATTTTTACTTAGAAATATCATTAGGAAAAATGATTGAAAGTGATAAAATATTCAGACTTTATCCCTCTAGGATAATTATTACAATTATTTCATCCCTCTGTTAATATCCTTGAGAAAGCACACAAGGGAACTAGATAAAGAAAAGGCCACATCCAGAAGAAGTGTAAATTAAATTATTTTATGTTAAGCTTGTGAATGTCCAACAGTCCTCTTAAAAATCCAGCTGGAACAGTTGCAAAAGCTACTAAACCCAGCATTTGTAGGTGTATAAATCTCTAGCATACTGGCAAGATCACTGAGGATATCAGCATTATTTTTAAGAGGGAAAAAATGGCTTTCCTACAATTCTACTTGTTCCACTGACTGAACAGACACAATGAGAATTCTCAGCCACTAACTTTTAGACAGATTAAACAAATTTTCCCTTTTAGTGTCTTCATCTGAGTTATGAAGCTCCTTTTACCATAGGCAGGGAAATTGCCTAGGTTGAGAGTTCAACTCATGACTTGGTTAATCTAATCCCAAACAGGCTGAATCCCCCCAGTGCCAGCATCTCCCCACCAGCAGTAAAGAACTCTGTGTAACCAGACAGAATGTGGATGCCTACACTGAAGACAGCCACATGAGATCAAGTGAATCCCACTTTTACTGTACAGATTCAGAGAGTTGTATCAATTCAGATAATCTTCACCCATTCGGTTACCAACTTCTGCTGCCATTTAACATGGGATTTATAAAATTTATCACCCATTTTGTGTATTAATGACACCAAATCACTTTCCTTCTATAAGGTATAAACAGGGAAAGAAGGCTGTGGTTTGGATGGTTTTTTAGTTTGTTGAACAGTAGAGTCATTCAGCTGCTCAATTTTTGAAATTGCTGTTACTCACTGCAATCCACACATGATAAACATTAGAACAGGTACTAATATACCTCCAGTAGCACATAAATCCCCTTACACAGACACAAGTCATCAATCACATTAACATTTCATCTTGATTGAAAAAGGAAATAACCTGGATATGACACAGTTTGAAAACAGGAAATGCACAACTAACCAGGGAGAGTAACAGTGGAGAAAAAGTGGAGTGCTTAAAAAAGTTCAAACAAAATTTTAAGAATACATAGGCATGTCGTCTGAGAAAAATAATTTTTAAAAAGCAGACAGGTAAAACCAAGAAATTTCTTTTGTATTTCCTTCTTATCATCACTCTTATATTTATGCAAAGAAATTATATTTATGCAAAGAAACAAAAGGGCTCATTTATTTTTTTTAAAGTAATATGGCAAAATAGACAAGGAAGTACACAACAGCACAGGGAAATTTAAATACTGATGGAAATGCACTCAGGCTGATAGAGTTAAATGGGATAAATCTAAGCAGATATATTTGTGGATTAAGAGACACACACAGGACTGTAAGAACATTTTCAGACATATAATGCCCCTAATCTCTATTTATATGAAACTCCTGGTTACCAAGCCAAATGTTTAAAGCCTGCGAGTAGAGCAGGGTAGAGTAAAGGCCATTGTAGAACCATAATTTTTATTTACTGTCCTAGAAAATTTAAAATTTCAGGGGCAATAAATATATTGCTACTGCTGACAGCACAACAGAATTATCAACGTAGCCATTGTGCTGTTTCCAGAGCATGAGTGCTCCAGCACAGGTATGGCCACAGTTCTGCAGGCAGGGCCAGGCTCTGAAAAACTCTGGATGCTGCCACAGTTACAGCAACCATTATGGACCCTTTTCAACTCAGCTGTGTAATTTTTTTTCCCAAACTTTGAAGCTAATACCACACTATCTGTTCACATACAAGCACGTGAATTCCTGACAGAAGACAAAGTTTTAGACACACAGCAGGTTCAAGGAGCAGAATCCTCATGAAAAAGACTGAAGCATCTTATAATAGGGCACATTCTAGCAAACATCAGTTGAAAAGTGGCTGAGCAGAACAGTTAAACAGTGGAAGACTTAATCCTGTAACCATTCCATGAACTATGGTTTCAACAAACCTACTAGCAGGCAGCTGAATGATAGAATAAAATTGAATCTTCCACAGTCCAAGTAACAGGCAAAATAGGTCAATCAACAAAGATCTCATCTTTTGCTGTGTGGCAAAATCTATCCCAAAGCGCTGACATGTAGTGGTTTTTGTTCTGACTTACCACTTTTGTAATAAATGTTTATATTAAAATAAATAATGCAACATTTTAAAATATAAATATACAGTTAGAATTCAAACCAGGAAGTGAAAATATTACCTTAAAGATAGCTAGCTTTTATTATTAAACCATGTCACAAAGTATAAATTATTTTATTCTGCCAATTAACCTGCAGTGTCAGACCACTGAAATATCTTTACAGAAGCTAATGAGAGGCTGTCTAGCAATGGCACAGGTTGGTTTATGCCTGGCATACTGCCATGCATACAGATTGGCACCACAGCAGCTAAAATTACCTCTCCATTACACTCCTGACAATAGCATGCACATACTGAGTGTCCAAGCAAGAATAACTGCATGAGATAATCAGAGTTTAAAAACAAACACACACAAAATACAACCATACCCTAACTACTTTCTGTGCATTTCTGGCACAAAAATTAGTCAACTGGAGGATAACTGGGAGAGTTTGTTTCCCTCTACTTTTATTTTTTTCCTTTTCTGTTTTTTGGTTGGTTGGTTTTGGGTTTTTTAACTTCTCCTCTGAGATGGAGACATCAGTATTTTCAAAACAGCCTGAAAGAGCAGAGGGTTCACACAGGTGTGGGATTTTTAATCACTGCAAGTCATTTAAGTCATTACAAAATACCAGAAATGCCTAACTTGACCATTTGGCCCTACCTGTAGGGAGCTGGTGTATGTGCAACTGGGGCAGAGCCTTTTTTTGCCTCCTCCCTCTTGCCCTTGGACAGACACAACAATCAAATATTCAAGACTGCTGCTAATTTCACAAATTTTGCCTCAAGTTTTTCAGAGTTTAGAACCAAGATTTGTCCCTCTTTGCCAGTCAAGGAGGTTTTGGCAATGCTAAAATAGGCACAAGTATGAGACCAAAATGCAACCACACTTAGGGGTAACTAGCAGAGATAAAATCCTGCATATTATTAGCTGCTAACACATGGCAAAGGCAAACGTGGTCTGCATGTACTTACATGTGGTGTCATGAATGCCAATCCCAATTTAAGCCCTCTGTCAGGCTTTTACTCATCTTTCCTTACTTCATTGAGAGTGTCTTGAATCACATCAAAAATTCCTTCTTTTTTTTGTCTTGTCCTTAAGACTATTTTTGTATACCAAACAGAGTGTATATATATTAAAGCTGTGTGTTAACCTATTAAGATCTGCCCAGAGAGAATGTGCTCAGAGAACATGTTTTAAACTACTGGTCTCCTTTATACTGTTCATTTTCTCACAAAGCTTCATTACATGGCAGCATTGTTGTGACTGGCTCAAAAAAGCAGCCACTTTCTACTAAAAATGAAAAGAATAAGTAAATTGTTATGCATGAATGAGGACAACAAGCATGGTGAACAGCTGTGATTTCCATTTTTAAACACAAAGCCATGTATCCCACAGGTATCTGAAAATATTGCTCCTGATTAAGTCATATTCACTTTAGTTCACCTGACCCTGTCGGTCAGCCTGGTGTTTTCCATGTTTGAAGAGCTCACAGCAGGTTTCACCACACATTTCCAATGCTGAGATAAGAACCATTTCAGTCCTGGTTTACCCATAGAAGTAGACTGGCTGTCTAGAAGAGGAGGACATGTTCATCACTCACCTGAGTTCTGCCCTGTAAGACTCATTCTCACAAAGTACAATGAAAACATTCATTAGTTTGGCAGAGAGGAAAAGGGGTTGAAATCAATATTTTATTACAGTCCGTGTTTAAATCCCTCTAGTAATCCCTCTTACTTTGCAGTGTGCTTTACTGTTAAAAAAAAAAAATCATTAGTCATCTTTTTCCTGCAGCATTCCTCGGGGCAGACTGATTATAATAGTGCCTTCTCCCTCTTTGTAAGCAAAAAGCTGTAGAGGACACTTGGCACTGATGGTGCTCTTGAAGCACTGCTTTCATCTCATCTCAGAGACAGCTGTACTGCACACAGTTCCTCAAAAAACCACACTCATGACCAATAAGTGCCAGGATACATTTGTGATTTATTGACACAGCACTGTTAAGTTCATTCGACATTCAAAATGCACATTTTTCCAGTGACTGTGGAGAGTGTCATCTGTCAGGGATATCCCAGACATGTTTCCCTTTTGAGGACTATTGTACTGCCTTCCAGTTAAAATCACTTTCTTTGCACATTAGTAAGTACTTTCTGTACCTTCACAAAGAAATGCTAGGATGAGCGTGTTCCAAATACGTATCTACATTATGGTATTAAAGCCTTTTTGAGATACATTTTCATGCTAAGTCCTTATTTTTATCTCCTACAGCATTACAGCCATGAAGCATTCGTGACAGACTTCAAAACTTACTAAGACTCCAGTTTTTCATATTCTAGCTCCAACACTGCCATCAGACACAATTCACAGCAAACACTGAGGATCCCCTCTACACCAGCCAAAGCATCTTACATAATAATGAAGTGTTCTTATACAGAGTTTACATTACATTACCCTCAGACAGGGTTAGAGCATACTGTTCCATATAAAAACATAGAGACAAGACAGCTTTCCTGAATGGAGAGCTTAGGGCTAAGAATACAAGGAGTGTTCCATGGGGGAAGAGAAGGCAAACATGGCAAGATAAAAACTTAAGAGCATCTACACAAGTAATATTTATCATTAGAGTAATGCAATTGCCTACCAAATCCATCATCTCCTCAACTCCTTATGGCTGTGATGGCAAGAAATGGCTAAGGAGGTAGAAAAAGAGGAGTGCAGCAGCTACAAATGCTCATGATGAAGGGTATTTATAGCACAGGAACACCACAGGAAGAAGAATGGAGCATTTACAGGAGATAAGGAATGAGTGGGCAAGGTTTACAATGCTGACAGATATGAAGAGACGGAAAATACAATCAGATTTGCACATGAGGGAGGAACACAGTGGGCAAGTGCAGATAATAGGGGGAAAATAATCTGGCTCAGTTTAGAGCAAATGCTGATGGAAGAAATTTTGAATGGATCCTTCAGTCAAAATAAGAAATAGAATTCATTGTGCATGCTTCTTGGAAGGACTCAAAGGGATGACCTTCCAGTGATTGAGTTGGTAGATAAGATATACATATTTCCTTTCTCACATAAATACTTCTACCTGCTTGAGAAGCTGCCTTTTAGCATATAAATATATTTTACTGCTCCCAGCCTCAATTAAGATGCTCTTCTGCATTTTTTATTTTAAGTCACAGCACAATATCATGTACAGGGTTTTTTGGGGGGGGTGGGGGGGTTTTCTTAATTCTTTTAAGAGCTTTCATGATTTCATACTAGCTTCACAATGAACCAGCAGTCTAACACAACTTCATCTGCAATATGTTATCTTTAGCAGCACAGTGTTCTTTAACATATGGAATTAATGTTATGCAAAATTTGAAGAAGAAGGGATTGGTAATAATCTTGCTGCAATGCCTCTGAGAGCAGGAATGGGAAAATACCATGAATTAAATGACTGTGTCTTCTAGAACCATGTACTTTAAAATACCTTCCTGTTATTGGTTTCATGACTTCACTAGATGACAAAACTATATTGATTTCTTAAATAAATGTGCATTTCTTTAAATCTCTACTGAATTCTGTATTCACTTAATTATATGCCTGAATAGTAGGATATCTCAGTATTATTTAACCTGTAAAACAACAGTACATACATTTAACACTAAGGATACCTGCTTTTTGCCTCTAAGTATGCAGCAATATAGAGAAACTGCTAACCTTCATTTATATTCTAATGCTTTCTTGAATCACACATTTCTGTATCATGAAGTGGGCAACTGCTCAGCGCCACTGACTGCTAGCAATTATCAACAATGTCACATGACCAGTCAACATTTCCTTTCTGCAGCTGAACCCAAAACACAAAAGATGCTAAATTACTCAACTAGTTCTCCAAAAGATGATCACAGGTCTCTTTCCCAGATTCTGCAATAACTACAGAGATCAAAGTAGCCTTCACCCACTCCAACCTTCACTCTGAATCTACTCTAAGAGAGTGCCAAGCATCATTGGAAGGACAAATTTGGTATGCAGAATTTCTAACTTTATGTGGCTTGCCAAGTCACGCGGAAGAAAGGTTAAACAACTTTATCTATATCTATCTTCAAAAAAACCCCAAAAAATCAAAGGTCATACACCTAATGCTTTTCTAGAAAGAAACACCAGCTAATAAATGAAGATCAAAAGCTTTTTTGTCTATTGATTGCTTTTCTTCTCATTCTTGAGCAGAAAGTCCTGTTTTAAGTCAAATTATGCTAATTAAATGTAATGATCTCATAGCATTATCACTGTCAAAACCACTACCTGCTCACTGAGAAGAGCCCCCAAAGACTTCAAATTGTAAGACATCAGGGTGGATGAGTGTGTAATCATCAGGACAAACCAGTTCAAGGTCCTTACTTTTCTACCTTCAAGACAATCGATTAAAACAAGTTCAATGAGAACAGATCTAGAAGTGAGAAAAATAACATAGAATGAAATTACTCAAACCACTGAGTCTTCAGTGCAGCTGTCAGAGATATCAAAGTCTTAGGGACATCTGCAACATTTATGTCAAAAAGTTTATGTAGATTCTATGGCTTTACGTTTGCATGTAGTCTGCATACAACCCTGAATCTCAGAAGGTCCTACCTCTTCTTAAGGTCTTAACTAATCAGTGCATTTAATCTATATCCCATTAAAAATAAAGAAGATAAGTAAAAAGGCAGAAATATAACTTTGGAAACCTAGTGGGACAGGACTTCACAGGATAATGCTTTAATATTTGTAGACCATCAATCAAAACATGGAAGGCCATATTACGGAAATTCATTTTCAAAGCAATACTTCATGTAATTACCCATTGTATATTTAATCATTACAGTCAAAAAATACAATAATGTAGAAGAACTATCATTCTCTTTAAATTAAATACACAAGCAACCCCCAGATAGGGTTTGTGCTTGAGGTATTTTTTCCTATGGGAAGGGCACATCTCAAAATTCAGAACTGCTGATTCTGATGAGGGAGTTCATGACTTAGCCTGAGTGAGAAATGTCCAACAGTGCTTCAAGAGCCCTCAGCCCATAATTTCTTTCAAGAAATAATCTAAAACCTACTAAGAGGGCAATTTTAGAGAATGAGAAGTATTTTTCTCTGTTGGAGAGCTGGCATATGGTAAGCTATCACAATGTTCAGCATTATTTACAGAAAACAATTACAGACCTTACCATTATCTGAAAGGAAAGTTACTATATCAGGTTTAGACTTCTGCAAAATGAAATACAGGTATAGGGAAAAAAATGAAACAAAAAAATGACATCATTCTCCATGTTAGAACAAAAACCATATATACAATATGATAGCTTAATGTGTCTCTGCAAGCCTGTGTATTGTGCTCTGGGATGACCCTGCTTGGCAGTTCCTGTGCAAGTGCCTCTTCCTTATACCAGTGGCCTCTGTTCTGAAAGAGCATTAATGCCAGCAGGGAAATCCTTCAGACAAAAACTTTGAAGTAATGAGGTTCAAACCAAAATTTTTCCCTTGCAAGGCAGACTAAAAATCAAATACTGCTCCAAATTTAAACACCTTGAGAATAATTACAGGAATTTATCTTTTGCCTTTACTTACAGGCTATTATTAGTTAGTTAGTTTCTTACCAGAGCACTGGAAAAGCTTGCTTTCTCCTATGAGGTATTAGGGCTTCAGGTTTATAACTATACAGCTCATGTAAAAATACTGCTATATAGAAGAACTAACATCTTCAGCCATCTCTAACATAAGTATCAAGAGTAGGCAAAATAAGCAAATAATTTCTAAAACACACATAGTAAAAGATAAATAAAAGCTTTGCCAATCCACACAAACCTGACAAACAATTCCACTTTGGAAATTCTGTAGTATACAGATCTATCACTTGAAGGCATAAAAAAAATAAAAAACATTTGTTCTGCTTAAAACATCACAAATGTTAAACCCAGCCTCTTATTTTTGATCTGCTTTAGATCTTACAATTAATTCCTGCTTTGATGGAGAACCTGACTGCACAAATATTCTGAGTGCCTAAGACAGTATTTAACTTTCATCTGGTAATTTAATAACTGTAAATGAGATGCACATAAACAAAGAATTTGTTTGGAAAGCCCCATCAGCTGATGTCTGAGATGGGAATGAAAGGTCCCCTTTGTCTACCTAAAAGATGTTTTTCCCAATGACCTCTGGCATGTCACTTAAATTGAAAGGAGGAGCCTGAAGCTTTCATGAATCTGAGGTTATATTCCTATGTGACCTTTGCTAAAGACATTGAATTTACCTAGCATAAGTTATTACAAAAAACATCAGTTTGTTAAATTTAGAATATCAAATGTGCTATAAGTAACATCAAAATGAACAACATGTAGAGTCCAAAACAAAATTAAATGTAGGTCTCATGCAAAACAAAATTGTCTGGTTTACTGATGTCTTTCAAATAATGACTCAAGAACACTTGATTTGAATACATCAAGTATTTTTAGCAAGTAGCCAAAAATCAGTACAAGACTGAGATTATAAATCTAATAATATTCATCTCCTTAAATGGATTTATTAAATTACCAAAGGCTTTGATTTCAGTTCATCACTAGCAGCAGCACAATCATATAATGAAGCAAATTCAAACTGGCTCATGCTGGAATAATCCACATTGACTTAGCACTTTAATTACTCATGTTTCAGACTGCTATAAGCTACTGTAAGGTTTTCCTTTACAAGTCAGGGGGTTCTTTTTTCTCCCATCAGTGTCTAAATAAGTAGCTAAGTATTCCTAGTTGCTTTGAGTTTTTGTTTCCATGGAAGTCTCTCAAATACGAATAAATGCCCTATAGTATGGCTTAAAAACTTCATTCCCCAAATCTGACCCAGAAAAATTTAATATGCCAATTTCTATGATTAATTTTTTTTAAAAAAATTCCCAAGCAGCCACCTTAGTGATCTAATTTATTTAAAGTAAAATTAGCTTTCTCTCCCTCTTCTTCTGGCATTAAATTAAGCTGTGTCCCACTGCAGTTTTGATGTTTTAACTTGAAATAGGTATCTAGCACTTGGATTGCTATACTCACACAACTGAACACAAAGCCTTCCAACCACTTCTGCCCACTCCATACTTCTCACCTCAGCACAAGTGCAAAATGCCACATCTAAGGCAGTTACATCACCCTAATGGTATTCAAAATCTAAGTAGCACAGTATTAGCTTCACTCACACTAGTGATTTCTTTATGCATTCTTAAATATTACCACACAAGCTAAAGAGCAGCATAAAATTCCTAACTATAGCTCTCTGAAATTATAACATTGGTGCACCATAACATACATACTGCAGTCCTGAAACACCACATCTTCAAAGCCATATCCACACTCCTGGTCACTGCAGTTAAGATATGCAGATAGATCTGTAGTCTAAAGCCAAAAATAAAGCAGTGTAGGAATACCTAATTCTTGCTTAAAGTTCCAGTCATAAAACCACAGTGATTTCCATAAGCTTTGCTTTCTACAGCCATTCTACCACAGCCTGGCAGTGAGTCACAAATGCAGTCACAAATCCCTGTTAGACACAAATTCCAGGTTTGCAGAACACAAAAGCCATTTTCCAAAGCAGTACAGCACAGCATAAGAAAAATCTTCACAGTAGCACAGCTCCCTCTCCAGCACAAGGTAAGTCCACAGCAGGACATGGAATAACAAGGTTATCCAGGAGTGGTTTTTCTTAATGACAATTCTGATTAGTATTTATAGTGATTTTAGGAAAAATTTAACCAACTACACAATTTAAGTAAGACAGAAGTACCCTTTGCACCTTCCCTACCACACTAATTTTCACATTTAGTAATATTTATTAAGATATATTTGGATTATATTTTTAATTGTTGAAATACTGAGATTTTGAGTATGTTAACTACAAATATTCAAAAGGGTGGGTAGAAATACTTGCAAAAATAACTAATCCCAAGTACACTATAATAAACAAATTACATAATTAACAGAACATGATTGCCCATGATTAAAACTTTTTTCCTCACCACTGTCTTACTCCAGTTACTGCAAGCTTCTCCGCTACCCTTCAAATGCACCTTCCTGACACAGGACAGCAAAACTCTGCCACCTGCCCAAAGCAGAGGTGTTAATCCAGCACTCCCTGCCCAGCAGGCAATTCCACTGCATTCTCATGGTTTGTCCTCGAGCCCCAGATCTCCTGAGTTGGTTTTAAGACTAGTCTAGAAAAAGTTGTCACTGGCAAAGCCTGTTAGGTCCCTGGAAGATTTTGAAACTCTCAACTTCCCTGGAATAGTACCTGTACTTAGAAGGTACAGAAATATGTATTCTAGCATTCACTACTATTTTCAATCTAGGACTAATTTATATGCACATCAAGGGCTTTCTTAACATGTAAAGCTCATCTTAGCCCCTCAACATGCTAACATGGAGATTAGTTACATTAGCTGATGCACTTTAAAGCAAATTAAAATAATATTTTAAACCTACTACAACATGAAGAAGTGAAACCCCTTTTTACCTCACAGAGTATTTTAGACAAAAGCATAAGCCAGTGCCCTCTTGGCTCTTCAATCCACCAAAGCAAAATGTAATTTTTACACTGCAGAATAAAAAGACAAGTTTTGTTCAAAGAAAACCTCACTGTAGAAGAAGACAGAACTCACAGAAAATCTGAACAGGACAACAGGTGGGATGTTTCACTCAAAGTAGCACACTACTTCATTCTTCAAGTGAAAAAAATCAGGCTGTGTAGTACATCTTGGTAGTTACAAAGACAGTTACATTTTTATTATATAGTCCCCATGCTCCTAGCAACAAACTACAAAATACCTGATTCTAAGAAACATTCTAAATAGTGCATTTTTGACTGATTTTATCAGTCACACAATACAAATGGAAGTAGAAAAGAAGTCAACCCAAGCATGCAGCTGACTGATGGCCAGTATTCTGCCTGCTACCACAGAACTGCCAAACCTTTGTGGGAGGATTAAGGGATAAAAAAATTTTAAAAAATTTTAAAATGCACTAAAGGGTACTAAAAGATGCAGCTTTTTTTTTCCCTGTGGTTGTGGAACTGACTTCCTTTTACTATTTGCATTTGTGTTTATATTCAAATTGTTCGTAAGCACACAGATAACCAACTGCTTAGCCAGCTAAAACTTCAGTTGTGTCATGTAAACAGGACTTATAAAGAGCTGTGTCAATGATATGTCAAACTTCATTCATGTTTAACAGAGCAGACACCTTTCATTGCAGGAGAAATTAAGTAAAAGTCAACATGTAGCTTTTAAACAGGTAATTACTTGGACACAAATGGAAACAAAGCTTAATATAATGGGAACACAATAGATTCTATAGCATATAACTTGGTTATCTTTCCAGACAAGATCTTGGGCCTAGGCTACTTGGACAATTTGCCTGAGACAACATAAACATACAGGAGAAAACTCAGTACAATAGAAAAACTATTTCAGGATTTAACTGAATGAGCCCTGTAGCCAGACTGCATTGCATTTGCTCTTCTTTTACAAAGTAAAAAACAAGTAAGGAAAATAATTCTACTACACACAAATAAATGTTTTTGTATTGCAGCTATCAAAACTGAATCCATTTCTCAAAAGACTGAATAGGAATGAAAAGCCACAAGGGGAGCAGATGGATTCAGATGATTTTGAAGCAAAAACCACTGCCATCTTCCAAAATTTTTCAGACCACCACCTAAACTCATTGTCAACTTTGTATTTATTGTAGTTCTGCAAAGTCACAGCAAATTATTTTCCCCTGCCTGTCATACCACAATTAAGGAGCCAGTGGAAAACAGAGAACCAAAACCACTTTTTATTTCGGGGTCTACAAACACACACATACTGGCAGCAGCTCCTGAGCATAAATCATAAGGTACAGGAACAATCAGTGAACTACTTTACACACTTCTGGTGATTTTAAAGAAGCAACAGATCAGTTAGCTTGGGTGCTGAGTGTTCAACCTGTGCTGCTTTCAAGGATCTCCTCCTTCCCAGGAGCCAGAACTCCCTCACTGCAGAAGCAGCTGCAGTCCCTGCTCCCCAGGGCTGTATTGCTGCTAGACAAAACCAGGTTTGCTCTGCTGGATCACTGGGAAGCATAAACCAAGGGCACACCTACAGAATTTATTCTGTTTTCAAGAAGCAGAAGGGAAAATAACAAAACTGTTATTTGCATAGGGAAAAAAGCACTAAAAGCATGTGCAATCTATAAACTTTAAACTAGAAAGCATTGCAAAAAGAAAGTTGAAGTTGCCTTAAATGAAGAGAATTAAAGCTAGCATTTGCAGCATGTGGGGCAGATGAAAAAACAGACATCCCCCAAAGCATCCCACTTTCTGATGTGTTTTAGACAAAAGTACAGAGCTGTCTACAGAGCACCAGTCCTGACAGGATACTTTCTGAGGCAGGTAGTTCCAGCAGTCCATCTGTTGGCTTTTGCTATGTTTTTGGGTATTTTAACTTATTTGAGGATTCTTGTTTCCAAAGGAAAAAAAGCTCTCCCAGACATAAATGTGATCAGGGACCTGCCTAGTGATTAACCCAGCTGAAATCAGTCAAAGACAACTCAGCTTTTACAGGAACAAAGGCATTCAGTACTCAATAGGATTCGTCAGTAGGAAAAAAAAATATTCAAATGAAGTACAATTGAAATATCAGGGAAAAAAATTCACAAGAAAGAAAGCCTGATGGCACTGAAGTACAAGGAATGTTCAGGTTGTGTCATGGCTGTCCTTGTCCCTACAGAACCAGGGGCTGCCTGAAGAGGTAAGGGAGCAACACTAAGGTAGAAAATCACAGGAAAGTAATTAGAAAACTGTTAAAGGGAGACCTATTTGAAAAGACTCAGATATGGTAAGCCTGTGGTAACACAGACACCAGACCATCACAGAAAGCAAAGCACTCAGAACAAGAATGCCAGGAGGGCATGGACACATTTTGCAAAGTACATGCCACACCTGGAAGAAAAACTGTTAAGCAGCAGTGACATAACATTATTTTTGGACTAAATAAACCCTGAGAAAAAGGACAGCTAAGAGAATTACAAGTGTTTCCTTGTGGTAGAAGAAATACCATCAGGATTCAAAATTGACATAATCACAGAAAATACACTCTTATATATATCATAGGCAAGTTTCTGCCTTGCATTAACACAGGCCACCTCAAACATAACCAGGATACTTCACCTACAGAAACATGCAACAATGAATACCAGGAGAGAAAAATCAGCAAGAAAGTCAGGATTGGATGCTGGATCAGAGTCTAAAAACCTTGAACAGCATTTGCCAACTCATTTTGCCTGCTAAGTGAATTTTAGCATTTACATTCCCTGCTCAGTTATCCCAGATACAATATCAATGTGGCTGTACTGATCCCTATGCCTAAGACACCCCATAACCATGAAGCACTTTCTACAGAGCCTCTAACAGTGTAGTGCATAAATTATAAATTATTAAACTTAATAAAAACCTTAATAGCAGCAGACTCTACAGGCATAGGTCCTACCACAATACAAAGTTTTGGAAATACTTTCCTGTTGTCTCAGTAGTGTTTAAATGTCTACTGTAATAGAGTAAGATTAAACCACCTACTCCTACAGAGGCAGTGCGTGCAAAGAACCATGTTAAAGCAACAATACCACCATGTACAATGTAATTACTTACCTCAAAAGGAAAATGGAAAAGAAACTGAAGTAAAAAAACTTAAACAAGCAAAGAAAAAATAAAAATCCTTAATGGCACAATCCTTAATTGCCTAGACCTCATATACTAGACATAGCAACTTATGAGAACCTACCACTGAATTTAGGGAGCACCACTCACAACCTCTCTGAACAAGCAGCCCAGTCTGATTTATGACAGAGTTTACTGGGCTCAAAGACCATCAAATCAAGAATTTTCAATACCACTTGAAAAGCAGCACTTGAAGGGAATGCTTGTGATGTATCAACCACACCAGAAATAGATCAGGAGAAACTGCATGACATAAGGACTGAGAAACATAGTCACTGCAAAACACTAATAGACAGCAGACAAACAGAACAAAGGCAAAATATAAACCACTCCAAGATAAATTAGTTCCTCTAGCGACTGCCTGATTAAATGATTATAAGTCCTAACAAAATAAAGACTAAGTATTAACGCAATAGACAGCATTACCTCCTCAAAACTACCCGAGAGACACAGCAGAGTTACTGACATGCCCATTACTGACAGAACAAAGCACTGAAAACAAACCCCAAAAAGGCAAAGCACCCAGGAAGAAAGCCTAACAAGAGCACAGCATACTACACAGATGTTTCAAAAATGCATGTGGAGTGGTCCAGGCAGGATGGAGCAGGCAGACAGGAGCTCCAGTAAAACCACGCTGAAGCAGAAATGTCACTGTTACCACATACCAGCAATTTCATTATATGTATTCTCAAAGTAACAACCCAAACAGGAGCTTGAATAGTTCCTTGAGCAGGAACACCAGCAAAAGCATCTTGAATAAACATCCTGAAAAAAGACATACATATCTAAATAAAAGGACCAGACACTTCTGGTAAGACAAGTCCTGTGACATGGGATATGGTTTCTGTATGGCTTAGCTGTGCAAGTCTCTTCAGTCTTCTCTCTCACATGCAAACCCAGCCTGTGTGCTGTACAGTGGCACCCACACCAAAGAAGATAAAATCAGCACACCCATTAATAAGTGTCTACTTGTAAGAGACAAATATTTCATTATTTCACCCACACCCATAAGTAAATTTGCACTAATTTTAAATTAAGTAGTTTGAAATGTTTCATGTTCACACCAATAGAGATTTGTTTCTCAAGTAACATTGATACAACCCAACTTATTCTAACTGGTAGGTTAAAACAAGTTTCATCAAGAAGTAGTATGATAATAGTTCACCTTTGCAAATGTCTAACAAATATTCCAGAAATACAAAAAAGAGAAAACAAACAGACCCAGCAGTCCTCAGTCACCAATCACCCACACCGAGTGCTTTGGAAGAACACTTCCTCTCTACATCAAGAAAATCTTGCATACAACAAGTTGTAATGTTTTCACTTTAATCAAACCTACTCCTTAGTGCCCCATTTTAGATGACAACTTGAACTGCATGTATTGGAAATTTTTTAATTGATATTGCCACCTAGCGGCTTGTTTCAACAATATTAAATAATCATAAAAGCCAGCAGGAGAACATCAACATCTACAATAATTTTCCCAAGACCCATCAAATATGGTTTTTCCTCAGTATAGAAAAATCGAATTCTGTTTTCCACCCAAAACAAAGGAAATCCTCAATGACTACATACAGAATTAAGCCTAAGGTAGTATATACTCCCTAAAATAAAATTATTTCTATGGTCAGAATAAAACAGCATCATAAAATCATTTGGTTTATGTTATGCAATAATGCAATATTGAAAAACTCTCCAAGCACATAATTGCAGAGAAGTACCACTATGAAAATCTATGTATAAAATTTACCTTTTTCACTTTCTTGGACACAAAATAGAGCAGGGGAACTTATTTCCCATCTCTCTGGTCCTCAGCTTAATGTAGGTCTGCTGTTGTGTTTCATGCCAAGATGATCTGAATACCCTAAATACAGAAATTAAAATGCAGAAAAAGTCCTAATATAAGGGAAAACAATTTTCAAAACAATTCTGCTGGCAAGTGCATCTTAGTTATTTGAGAAAAGAAAAACTAGACCAGAAGTTCTTAGTATGTATGCAGCTTTTCCACTGCTATTTTATATAATGATAAAATTGTTTAGGTTGGAAAAGATCTTTAAGATCATCAACTGGAACCACTGACTCACCATCACCACATTCACCACTAAACCATGTCCCTAAGTGCCACATGCACATGCCTTTTGAACCCTCCCAGAGATGGTGATTCCATCACTTCACTGGGCAGTCCATTCCATTGGCAATGTGACCATCTCTTCAGTGAAGAAACATCTCCTAGTACCCAGTCTAAGCCTCCCCGGGTGCAACTTGAGGCCATTTCCTCTGCTCCTGTCCCCTGCTCCCTGGGACAAGAGGCCAACCCCCCTGACCACAGCCTCCTGTCAGGCAGCTGTAGGGAGTGATAAGGTCACCCCGAGCCCCCTTCACTCCAGGCTGAACACCCCCAGCTCCCTCAGCCACTCCCATCAGATTTGTGCTCCAGACCCTTCCCAGCTCCGCTGCCCTTCTCTGAACTCTCTCCAGCCCCTCAATGTCCTCCTTGTACTGAGGGGCCCAAAACTGACCAGAGGGTTGAGGTGTGGCTTCCCCAGGGCAGAGCACAGGGGACAATCCCTGCCCTGGTCCTGTGGCCACACTGCTGATGATACAAGCCAGGATGCCTTTGGCCCTCTTGGCCAGCCTCAGCCAGGCATACACAGGCTCACCATGATCCAAACCAACACACACACAAAACAGAGTCCTACAGTTACAGATAACCCTGCTCTTTGCTCACACCACAGCCATCTTCAGTATTTTGTGGAAGAACTGGTGTTTATCACGTAGCATTAGTAAAAACTGATTGACAAGACAGTAATTTTCATTCTTTCTGCTTCCACATCCCTGTTTCTATTGGACAAAAATACTTTTTTTTTACCTTGCTGCTTCAAAAACCTACATAATTTTCATGTATCTGTGCATCCAAGCTTTTTTCAGAGCATGAGGTTCAACAAGACCAATGCCAGGTCCTACAGTTTGGTCACAACAACCCCAGGCAGCACTGCAGGCTTGGGGCAGAGTGGCTGGAAAGCAGCCCAGCAGAAAAGGACCTGGGGTGCTGGTGTACAGTGGCTGAACATGAACCAGTGCATGCTCAGGTGGCCAAGAAGGCCAATGGTATTATTATAGCCCACAAATATATATACTTACATACACACAGAGAGAGAGAGACTGGTTATTACTCCACTTTTTTTTTTTTTTTAATACATTTTACATAAAAACAGTACTGAAGTCATAATCAGGAGAGGAAAAGAAAAAAAAAATATATTATTTTCCTTAACCTTGAGGAGATACACAGACCAGGTCTTTTGCTTATACTATCATCCTCTAAAAAACTCAAAAGACCTCTCCATTATTTGCTGCCATGTTTCTGATCTACTTCAGAACACTAAGTATTTCTATAATGAAGCTAATACCTTGAAAATGCATTCAAGCCCTTTCAACTATATTTAGCTAAAATGTTTATCCAATGTTTAGTCAGTTCAATGCTACATAGTTCTGTCCTCTTATATCTCAAAGCCTTTAGAGTTTCTTTCATAACTGCAGGTACAAAAGTTCTATTGTGAGAAGAAATAGCAACTTTCTAATGAGGTGCTGAATAACTCCATGTTAAATGTAAAGAAAACCAAAAGCTACTCTGCAAACCACCAATATTTAAAGACAGTACTCCAACAAGATGCAACCTTCACAGGTCTTTCCAAAGCTTATTTGCAAACAAGAACTTTCCCACTACCCAGATTTTCTCACTAGCAACTACTGCAGTTCCCAGCAAGGAAATAATTTAGGACAAAAATAAAATAGTTTAAGATTATATAGACTTTCTGTAAAAACAGAGCAGATTGTACTGGAATCTTGAAGCTAATCCTCTTACAATTTTTCAAATGTACAGGAAGAACCCCTTTCTCTGGCAGCATCCAGGTTACCTGAACAGAGAACAGTGATTGCTGCTCACCATGAACCACACTAAGCAAGGTCATGGAGCCAATAAAAATGCTGCTGCCATTGTTTGTAATGGGCCTTTGTGTTAAGGTGAGCCTTGGGACTTTCCATGTTCTGACTGAAGGTTTGGCCTGCCTGGAGATTTGTTTCATCATTGAACAGCATAGCCCACTGATCAAAGGACTATTACCTACTTTTCCAGCTATGGCTTCACCTTGTACAGTTATGCAGCATAGCACCCATTGTTATAAATATATCTGGAACTAATATAGCAATAATAATTATTCTATGTAAATAACTATTTAAGATGCTGGAATAAAATGTAGTATAAAGGGTTCAAGATATGGAACCACTGCAGAGGACTAGAACGTGAGAGGATGATAGAGAGACTTGGAGCTAGAAATATCTGACCAGTGTTCAGCTGCTGGCTGCAGAACTGCACTCACAGAAGTAACAAAGAACAAGCATCAAACTGTTGTGAAATACACCATTATATAGTAAATCTGGATGGCTTGACATTGATTGTAACATGGATTTACAAAGCAGCACAGAAATAACCTGCAGAATCACATAAAAATTATTCAAATGGATTTCAGAATAAGGAGTAGAAAGCTACCAACATCAAGCTCATAGACCTCTCAGCAGGACCAGGAGGCTGATGGTGACTGGTGATATCCCTCTCTTCTCCCACATGAAAGCATCCATCCCAGAAGGGTAAGCACAGCACTGGGGAAAGAGCAGGTACTACAAAGTTTGGGAATGTATAATCTTGTCTGTAAACAACTGGAAACAAATACTGATATCACTGTAACTCAACTATCAATAATGATTTGGTTGGATCTTTAAAGACTTTCTAGCAACCCCTCTGAAACCTGAGTGCAACAAAGCGGTGAGGAGAGACGCCAAGATTTGGAAGGGCAGATTCAGATGGATCCATTAGTAACTGTTTAACCTGCAGAGAAATACATGTCCAAGCTGCATTAAAAGAATACCTCAGCAGCTGGTGGGTGCAGATCATGCTGCAAAAATGAGAGACAAGCAGTGAAGAACTTCAGGCTGAGAAAGCACACAGCTGGAATATTAGATTCCCTTCTTCCCAGCCTCCATAAAGAAAATAGTGAGTTCAGAATTAATTTATCATCCTGTAAATAAGACAATATGTTACTTGGAGGAGAAATAGCAAACAATTTTATTTATACATATAAACACAGAGACAAGCTCTCTTCACCTCACTAAGTCCCTATTTCCAATTTTCACAGACTTATTAGAGCATTTTGGGTGCCTCCTCACATTAACTGGCGCACATGCACATATTTTCCCCGTCAGTGAAACCCTACATTGTACATCAGTCTTTCCATCTCTGCTGAAGTAACAGTCCCCTTACTCTGGCCCTGTCCTGTCTTCTATTTCCTTTCTCCAGACATCCCCCCCATTATATTCCTGTATATCTGCTAAGATAAGGCAATGTCACCATACACTCACTGACTCTTCATTCTGATATTCTAGGTATATTCTAGTTACTGACAGCAAATATGGCCTTTGCTGCTTTCCACTGCTGCTGATAAAAGCCAAAATTAAATTTTATCCTGTGAAATGGGGTGAATATGCATTTAGTTCTTGATTAGGTTTTATTTCCATGTGATCTATAATAACTCAGTTCGAATGAAACCAGACCATCTTAAAAACAAGGCAGCTTACTCCTTTTTATTTCACTTGTTTATAATTGCCATACGTTGATGAGAACACTACAAGAAGCAAACCCAAAGAGAAAGGTGATAATACGGGGCAAAGAAGTGAGAGGGGACCAATTTTTCTACTTTGTGGTTTTCAGCCTCTCCTGGAACACTAAGATTACACACTTCATCCCTGCTATGAGATTAAAGGGACTTTATCTACTGAATTTAAATGATATTTAAAGACTCCCAAATTAAGTTTCCTATGTAAAGGCAACGGCTTATGTACATGCATATATATAACTACTACTTATAACCACTACCAATGCAAATCAACCATGAAATATGAAGTATAATGTATTTTCTCAAAAATAAAATATTGGCAGAATTGACACAAACTGTGGAGGAAAAAATCAATTAAGGATACAAGCACCAAAAAGCAATAAAATCTTTTGCTTAGTTCTGCAGTATGATTTTAAAGCAGCTCCTTTATTACCAATGTAAATTTCATGGCATCAACATTGAAATATCACTACAGAACAAAATCTGAGAAAAAGTTTGAAAAGCAGACTCTGAGAATTGCTGGATATTGCTAAGTCAAACATGCCAATATCTGGTGCACCACAGTTCAGAGTTTAGTAATCTGGTGCACCACAGTTCAGTAATTTAAACCATGCACAGTTTCAATTCAACTTAATACCTCGGGCTGTGAACTGTAATTAGGAAAAAGCTGGCACAAATTCAGTTCCACTGCCCTTGCATATTAACATCATTATGTCTTAAAAACATTCTGAATAAACCAACAGGACAAGCATGTTCTCTGCACTTTGCCCATCAGGTCCTGATGCTAAGAAACAACTCAGAGAGGTCCCATGAGGACTGGTTTGCTTTTTTAGGTTTTTGCTAACTCTTACATTATTTTCATTATTTTTGCCAAAATTAAACACATACTGTATAGATTTGAGACGCTGTCAGCATATATATAATGCCACTTTCTGATTAAAAATCTCACTTGAATTCTTCTACTTAAATGCATGTCTTCCATAAAAATTCCCACTTATTGAAGAAACCAGATGAAGTGATTTTTAGCAATCTATGCATCTCACAAATAAACAGAAAAGATAATTATTTGCTGACAGTTAACTTTCTGGTGTTAAAACCATCATAAAAGGACCTTCTTTTACAGTTTCATAGTTTTAAAGTGGCTTTACTACTTGACATACTTATCTAAAATGTTGATTGCTTTAAAGTGGGAAAGGAGAGTAACAAAGCAAATATGTCAAAATGTCTGATTCACATTGATTCAGCACAACTGAAAGAGTGAATAATTCCTTTTTACCTGTATAGCCTTCTTCATGATTTGCAGAATATCAGACAAATCCATTAAGAAAGGCCTAGAATTTTTAACTATAAAATTAATTCCACTCACCAGACACTGATACATACAGTGATCCCACACACTGATGTATAGAAAAAACTATAATGAAAACAGAAAAACTTTAAAAATAAATCTGTGTTTTTCCTTCAAT
This sequence comes from Fringilla coelebs, assembly GCF_963513975.1. Classification (NCBI taxonomy): domain Eukaryota; kingdom Metazoa; phylum Chordata; class Aves; order Passeriformes; family Fringillidae; genus Fringilla; species Fringilla coelebs. Next base: position 13,544,556 of record NC_140033.1, read on the forward strand.
GTATGCATTCAGCTGTAGTTTATTTTAATGTTCCTTTCAGTTGCAGCTATTAAAAATTCTCTGTTTTCACTGGCATGGCAAAGAACATGTCAAGGATTAAGACAAGCAGCTCCTGCAGAGAAGGTACAAGTGGAAGAGAAGGGAGTCTGATCTACTTAAACTTTATCTCAAGTTTTCATAATGCTACAATTAGGACAAGATATGGCACCATGTGAGACACAAGCTACTGAATGTCACTCTGGAAACACAAAATTAGATCAAAATGATCATTTTAAAAGAGTAACATCTTTATTCCTAAAACAAATATTCTCATTATACAAAACTGATTTTCTAGTTTCAGAAATAAACATTAGATAATACAAGTATACTACTTTTCAATTATAAGAACAGGATAAATTTTACTTCCTGTACCATGCTTCTTATACAATATGTAAAAAACTAGTCAAACTTTGTTGCAACATTTTTTAGATAAACTAACCAATTCTCAATAACACTTGTTTTAGACAAATGAAGAAAAATTGGTATTGTCTATTGGAATAAATAATTTCAACCTTGTTTTTAAAAGCTGGATTTACTAAAGAGCTTGGATTAGCAGTGAGAGTGTAACACTTAAAAGTAACTGATCCATACTAAACACCAAAGCAGTTATGTAACAGGTATCTGGTGATCTAAAATATAGTGGTAGCCTCAGAGTAGTTCTTTAAAGCTTTATCTCCCATTACAAGTCCACTTGAGATTCACATCCTGCTTCTCCAAGAGCCTTGACTGGGTGGTGTGCCCAAATCATGTCTGCCCACAACAGCATTGCTGAGTTCATCACAAAGCTCTCAATTTGCAGCACTGCTCATTCCTGATTAAAGAGTGTCTCTATGAAATGCACAGTGTGGAAGCAACTACCAAAAATCTCTGTGTGTCATCTTCACAAACTCAACACTGTTGACACAATCCAACTTACAAGTTACTATACAGAAAACATTTCTGGGACACAAAAAAATAAACACTAAAATCTCTAATTAACTTTAAAAAGAGAGGCAATGCTCTAAGAGTATTTGACTGGAATGTGATTAGAAGTTTAGGGACCAGCATAATGGACTTGGACACCAACATGTGCTGACACACCGTGTTACTAATACACAAAACAGGTCATCCCAAGCAATAGACTACATTAAAAAAAGAGTAAAATCCTTTTTCAGATACTATTATCCATGAAGATGATTTTTATTCTTTTGAGCCAGAACTTCCTAATAGTATCATGAAGCTCCTGGTTGTATCCAGGTTTCCCTGACACTTTACAACATTCACCAGGGAATAAATCCTGGCAAAAGGGATCTGTCATAATGTGCCTTCTGACACCAGGAAAGGGAACTTGAAACAAAGCTTAAGCCTCTGATCTCCTCAGGGCTCCCTCTTTCATGAAAGTGCTGAATTGTGACTGCTGCACTCAAAAGAAGAATCATTTAATGACCCATACAGCCTCATTCTAACCCAATCACCATTGTTTTGTAACTCAGTTACCTGGCAGCAGCCAAGCAGCATGCTGATACCTGTGTGTGAGTGAAACTTGATAGCAACGCTTCCCTTTTAATCACTCGCCTTCCAACTCCATCAGTCTGCTGCTTTTGATCATGCTGCAGAAGGGCTGTGAAGCTACTGGCCACCCCTTCCACACCAAAGCCTAGCACAGCCTATAATCTTATGATTGACACTTGCACATGGCAGGTTGAAATAAGCTTGAAATTCCTTAGGCATCTTGACTCTTACTTCACAGGTGAGTGAACTTCTGAGCTATTACATAAGCATGACAACTGAAACCTTAAAATAAAGCTACTTGTTCACAGCAACTGAGGAAATAATCTGAATTCTTAGATTCACAACTTTAAAGCAATCCCAGGCTCATTTTGGCATCAAACTCAGACCTGCAGATGGCATCAAAGCCTACAGGAAAGTAGCATTTCAAGCATGCCCATTCCTTCAGTATTTTTCACTCCCTGGAAAGCCTCCTTACCCTATCATCATAACCGTCCTGTCCTTGGGCATGAAAGCTCTTCTCAAGGACACCTCTACTGATTCACTGTGCACTGGGATTTAGGAGCTAACTCCAGCTTCACTGCTCCTTCCTGAGCCAAGCACAGAAGTGCCACACATTAGCCACCCTGTTTGGATCCAGGCTCACAGATCCTGTCAGACTTGTGTATACCATCAGATGCTGCAAGTGATCCACAGAGGTGGCCTGGAAAATCTAAGGGCTGCCACACTAATTTAGGTCAAACACATACCTAGGCCAGTATTGTACCACTGGGTGCCAGAAACATGTGCTTGGAGATGAGTACACAGGTGGATCACTCTGTATTTTTAGGACAAATTCACTTGACAGGTCTTCAGCAAACAGGGGCTTGGAAAATCACACTGCACTGACAGTAGCATTCTTAAAAACTACTGATGGTGCTGGTTACCTGTCTTAGCCTTCTTAAACCAACCTATAACTTGGACTCTACAACATATTGCAAAGCCACATTCTGTCTCTGATACTGTACAAAAAGAAGTTGGGTTGGGCTTTTTTTCCACTGGAGTCATTCTTTGAATAACATTGTTTTGTAATGAATAAAGACAAGTTATTTCTTCTTCCATTTCTATACCTGTAATGATTTTTTTAAGCATATCAAAATGCTTCTTAATCACCTTAACGTATCTGAAATGCACTAGTCATAAATTAAGCTGTCCAAAATCCTCAATCACCTTTACTACCTTCTTCTTTGAGCAGTTTTTAGTTCTACATAATCTTTTTGAAACAGTACAATGTGAACTATGTAATCATCATCAATGCAAACCACCATTTACAAAGAAACACAATTTATTTAAAACATTGGCTTTCAAACATTAAAATAACCATTAAAAAAGTACTTTATTTATTACATGTTTAGTCAAGTATCTTACTTAAGTCTCAACTGCACTTAACTGCATTCTTTAAATTACTTTCTACTTGGATTTTAATTATTTTAATTAATTATGTGGAATTTTTAATGATTTTAATGATGTTTTAAAAAATCTACATCCCAGTCTGTGATGCAGGAATAACATCTCATACAGGTGAGCAATAACAAGAACGTAACAGGCAGCAGACAAACAGTTATCACACAGAGAAATTACTGAAGTGAAACATGAGACCAGAAAAAGCAGAGCAGTGCAAAGGGAAGAAATATGTCCCAAGAGAGCTTTCTTTAGAAACATGAATACAAAGCCAATACAATTTTAATACAGTTTGAAAAGTAGTAAACAAGTGATTTTAACATTGGAATTTAAGGTGCATATACTGTAGTTAGACTGCTCTGACCTTTATCACTGCAACAAGAACAGTAGAGACACAATTTTTTTTCCTCAGGGATAGGAAAATATAATTGACCTCTAACGATGGAATACTCCCTTCCATTGTAGAAAACTGCAAACTAAGCATTGATAATAGCTCAAGGCAACTGAAGCCCTTGGTTCTTTTAATCTCCTACATTCAAATTATCGGCTTTTAATTAACTAACTAACTTTTGTTGAGGAAAAACAGTGAGGCACCAATACTGTCAAGTAGCATTATTTCACCAGGGTCTATTCAGTAGTTTCCCTTTAACCAAGAAGCTCAAGATAAGATTCCTTTAGCATTAACACTCAAAGATACTTCCTTAGCTAACATTACTTCATTATGGAGGACATTGATATAAAAGTCAAAAGACCGCCAGCTGCTTTGCTGGACAAAGTCAGAGTATTTGTTATTTAGACATACATTGATTTTAATCCCAGGATTTTCCAATGTATAACTTAAAAACAGTACATGTGAAATGCAGAAAAAGTTAATACCTTTACAGAGGTTCACTTTGAAATTAGCACCACCTTTTCCAGCCAAAAAGCTTGTTCAGAGTATCTTCTTTAAATACAAAAAGTTCTTCTATGGTTATCCTAGGCTCAGATGCAGACTGCTCCAATTCTGTTCTGTTACATGTGCTTTATTATATTAGGCTTATTTTTCTAGCCACTTCTGCACATTATCAGAGATCCATCCAAACATAATAGCTTACAAAGGCAGAGTTCATCCTAAAAGGTATATTACTGGGGTAGACAGTGGACACAAGAAGACTGCTATCAAACCTCTGCCAACTTCAAACAGGACCATCCCTCTTACACTTACCATATGCTGTAACTGTTAACAGATTAAAAGTGAAAAATGAGATAAGGATAAGGATTGTAGAGAAGAGGAAAAACAAAAAGTCTTGCCAGGAAAACCAGGAAGCAAGGGTTATCACTTCAAATATATGAAGGATGAGACAAACAGTACTTTAAAGATCCAAACACTGGGAACTGTACTAACAGGTAGAGAGACAAGTTTTTGTTTCTTCAAATATTAGTAATTTGAATTTTCTTTTTAAACAACCCAGTAAAACAATGCCCATTCCCAAAGTCCCCATAGGCAATTAGAACAGAATTAGTTATTGATGATTAAAATATAGGTTAGATTGCAAAGATAAGAGTCTGGTAGAATCACAACAAAAGCAATTAGTACTCAAAGGGAAGGGATCAATTATGAATACAACTGCTATACAGTTACATTTCCATTTTATCATTTAATTTTCTTTGGTAGAGAACTGAAGTCACCTTATTCACTTTCATTAGATATTGGCATAACTTTGGGTTCTACTTTTCTGAATCCTTCCTAATCCTCCTCTTTAAAAGCTTTTAAAAATGTAACATTAGTTTTTCTGACATTTTTCAGTAAATTATCCCAAGAAGAAAAGAAAACAACAACTTCACAAACGTTGCACTTGAGGGGTGGCTACAAGGCCACTGCAGACTGTGTGAGTGCACAGCCACTCTCATATAGAAAGGCCAAGAGCTACATCCATAGTCTTTGGTCAGTGTCCAGAATACATTCAGCCAGTGTTCATGGGAACAGGAACTACCTCATAGAAGCTGCTTTTAAGAAAAAAAAACTACTGAAAGAGGCTGAACAACACTGTGGTAGAGAGAGTAACAAACAAAAGCAGTGCATGACTTTTACACATTTAACATTGCATAAGAATGTAAACCTAACCCTTGATAGCTGTACAAGACTTGTGGGTTCAAGAAGTTCGACATCTGCAAGTGCACAGTGCAGAAATCCGGCACTTCCCGTGTGAGCCAACACGGGTGTATTGCACCACTGCAAAGTAGTCTCCCATGGTCTAAATCACCTGTCCTAAAGTACTGCTTAAAAACAAAACCAAAATCCATCTTGGTACTTGGATTTATACTTTTGTATCAAAATATGCAGCACACATAATCCTCTCTCCATAGGTTCACATACCATCATCTAGGCTTTTTTTTTTTTACTTACCAAATGCTTTCTTTTAACTTTGGGTAAAGATGCACAGTTGATGTGCTAAAGAGGACAACTCTAACTGGGTATTCACTTGGGTTTTGTCACATTCACTTAGAAATAAAGTCAAGCAAAAAAATATATCCAAGGCAGAAGTTTACCCCAGTTGAAGCCTGTACTGGTCTGAACATAAAGAGCCTACCATTCTGCTGAATGCAAAAGGTAGATGTACCTGAGGCCATCTGTTAGCACCAAGTGAAGGACAGTAAACAGGCTTGTCTGCCTGTAAGCAAGTTTATTTCTGAACAGACTCAGGCATCTGTCAAAATCACTATTTCACAGACCTCTCCCAATGCAGACCTCCACTTTAAGGAGAAATAAATTGCAGAGGATCCAAATTAACAATTTTGATTAATCTTTAGTCCGGCTGAAAAAATATGTGAGTTGTTTGAACACACTGCATGTAAATTAATCTATTACAACCAAAATCAAGTGGTAACTTACCATAATTCAGTGAGATACTCTGTTTAAGTAGCCTGGATGTTTGATTTCAAAGTAAAGCCATAATAAGTAAATTTTATTATTACATGTAAGTATAGGCATAATCTTGATTCAAGACAAAGTGCTTCCTCTTAAAAATATGAGACACTCAACTTCTATTTTCTTTTTTTTTTTTTTACCCTATTGCAAAAAAAACCCCAACAACCCAGATTCACCTCCACCAGTTCTCATGTTCTCATTGACTTAGGGGGTCAACACTGAGCAGCTACAGGACCACTTTTACAACCTTCTTTGGCAAATAAGGTCATAACTGACAAAAAGCTATTCAGAGCACTGCAAATTTTTCTTCTTGTGTCATCACCTTAACACTCTTCAAACAAAAGCCTGCAAGTAAGCTACAATACGATATAACTCTCCTAGCCAATTTTACAAGAGGAGTCCTGCAGTTCTCTTTGAAGCACATTGTTAACAGCAACAATGGAAGTTACTCCATAAAGATTTGACCTGGCAGAGAAAAGTTTTCATAAGAAGCACAGTTAAGAAAAAAAACTGCTTTAGATTCAAAACTAAGTCACAATTTTCCTGTAGTGAACAAGTTCACTACAGGGAACTTATGGTATAGAATCTCCACCCCTCAAATCAACATTGTCATTTGCAGATACTCTGCATTTGACGCACATCACCACTACCATAAGCCTCTAAAATACTAGAATATGCTATAGCAGTTAAATTTAAAGTAAAACTAGAAAAAGGACCAAAGAGATACTGAAAATACTGGTTTTACTTTGGAGCCCTCAACCATTTGCAAGGAGACTTAAAAACCTGAGAGGAGTTTTGCTTTCATATAGAAGCATGAACCAGAGTAGGTCATCTTCAGAGCACAGAAGCTGTATGAAGAGAAAACATAAATAGCAGAAGAGAAAAGATGGATCTTGTCAACTACAGCAAAACCACTTGTTTCATAAGGCAACTGATCAGATTGAAGCATTGCATCTGGAAACGCCGACTCAGCCAGGCAAACGGCCAGCTCCTGACTGTGCACCCTGACTTAACAGTAGCCAGTTTCTTCAGCAAACACAAAGACTACCAGTTCTGTACTTATTAAGTCTCTGTGAAAGCAAACTTTTAACAAACTCATGCAGTAAAACATCCCACTTAGCTCCCCTAAGAAGTGTATTGAATGCTCTATCACCTAAGAATAGACGTTTATTAACAACCTTGTGGTTAACACAACTGAAAGTTTCAAAAATAACTCTGAACCTAGAGCTATAATGAAATTTAGCCTATTTCTGTTTTCAAACTGGCAAAAGACAAATCCACGTAACACTACAAACTGAAAGTTTTTGGAAACAAGGGAATCAATTACTGCATATCTTGCACATAACATTTGTTTCCATTGCAGTAACCCCAAATTCAAACAACTGAAAGCATAATACAGCTTTTACACAATGCTGGAGGAAACACCACGAGTGGAACAGGATGTGAACAAAAGTTAGCTGCCAAAGTCTAATCACCACTACACCAGCACCTCATCTATGTTTTTTTTACCCATCCTAACGGGGAAAAAAAGCACTCATTCATTGTAACTAGAAAAAAAAAAAAAAAAAAGCACACCAAACACTTCATGGTCAGAGATAAATTGTTATTTCTTCCAGTAGAAGTCAAAAAAAGACCTTGCCCCTTGAAACATTTGCCATAACACACAGCAGCATCTCTCCCCACCACATATATCCATCCATCCATCCACCATACACTGCTTCTCAGTTCTAAGACTAGCCAACTCGGAGGAGAGAAGAATGAGTAACATCAGGATGTGTTTCCCTGTCAGAACAAAGCAGGTAGACTGGATTCCTAAGTAACAAAAACAAAGACAAGAGCCTATTGGCAACTTAATGAGTCACCAATAAAGTCCCACTGCACAAAACACAGTGAAAGTTAGTGACACAAGCACGTAATCCTTCAAGGACAAAAAATGAAAACAGTCCAAAGCCACAATGTCCTAGGAAAGAATAAAGTATGAACACTACAGAGATGGAAGAATGTTCCTATGTGATTCAGTGAACAATTATCATGAGAAAAGATCAACTGGACAGTGACAAGAACATGAAGGGCTAGCAGAAGACAAGAAGGGGAAAACAGAGAACAACTTCTGTTCTTAGCTGCAGGATTAACAGAAACTTAAATCAAAGAGATACTGGTATCAGCATCGTTGGCGATTAGACACATCTGGGAAGGGGAAATAGTCTGATGGTACCAAGGAGGATGAAAAAAGGACTGCCTGTGGATGGGACAATGATGCAGAAAACCTCGGAACAGAAAGCACTAGGAAAGGAGACCACAAAGATGAGAGAACTGGAGGGAGAACCAAGAGGAACACGTGGGCTTGGCAGGTCCCCCACAAACCGGGGGTCTCAGGGCCGACGGCCAGAGAGCCTGGCGCGTTCCACGGGGCACCGGGCGGCCCTGCCCGAAGGATGCTGAGCCGGCGCCCGGGCTGGGGACGGTGCCCAAGCGGCCGTGGCGACATCCGCCGTGGGAGAGCCCGGCCCGGGCGGGTGCTGTGCCCTGCCGGGGGAGCCGCCGTGCGTCCCGCGGGACCGGGCAGCCGGGACGGCCCGCAGGGGTTACGGGGCAGCGACGCGCGAGGGGACGCACAGACAACGGAGGGGTCGCGGGGCGAGGCTCCGTCCCGACGGGTCGGGGGTCCCCATACTCACTTTTTGTGGGGCGCCGGGTGCTTGTCCCTCCTGCCGGCCGCCGCGGACTGCTTGGGCCGCCGCCTGCGGGCCTGCAGGGCCAGCACTGCCGGGAGAAGAGAACGGCCGGGAGCCGGCGTGAGCAGCGGCGGCCGCGCAGCCCCCCCCGCTCCCGCCCGCCCTCCCGCCCGGCACAGCGCGGTACCTTTGCGCGAGTTCATCGCCCCGCGCCGCGCGCTGCTCGGCGGGCACGCCGCTGCCCGGCTCCGCTCCCGGCTCCGCTCCCGCTCCCGGCCCCGCCGCCAGCCGCGACCGCGCGCCCGGCACCGTCCGGCAGCATCGGCACCGCCGCCCCGCGCCGCCGCCGCCGCTGCGCAGGCGCGGGCGAACCGGCGGGGCCGCGGCCGGAAAGGCGCGGGCGGGGCGGGGCGGGGAGCGGCAGGTGGCGGCGGGCGGGCGGGCGCACCTGAGGAGGGAGCGGCGCCGCGGCCGCCGCCGAGCTGGAGCTTTGTCGGGCGGTCGAGCCAAAGGGAAATTAATTTTGCCAAGTTTTGGGTCGTGATGGGAGTAGCGGAGCGTTCTGCCCTGCTGCTGTGCCACGCTGGGAGCTGTGGGAAGGGCAGAGGAGAGAGGTGTCAGGCTCTCTCCACGGCAACAGCTGGGGCGAGATCAGCTTTAGCTCGTCCCGAAACCTGTGAGGGGTGAGATGCCAGAACCAATTAACCTCGTGGCCAAATCCAGGGAAATTAGATTTCCTTCATTCTGATTCTCACTAAGTTGTTTGATTACCATGACGGACAACTCTTGGCAATTGGTTTTTTCCTGCCAACGGCATCTTGTTGCCGATGGTAGCAGACGCTGCTCTGATTTGGCATAGTCATGACCCAGTGAACACTGTCACTTCTTGCCTGAGCTGGGACAGCACGGCTCAGCGCTTGACAGTGTTATGACTGAAATTTTGTGCCATCTATACCTTACTGCCTGGGGCCAGCTATGATCTGGGTCATAGCCAAAGCTCCAGTCTATGAGTGAGGCTTGTCTGGCTTATCTTCACGTGGCAGTGGAATTCCAAGGCATAGTAACTGAAAGGTAACAGGGGATGGTCATTAAATTTTGAGGCAGAGCTGCCTCTCTAAGTGGCAACAGAAAGAATCCATAAGGATGAAGATCCTAAAAGCAGCTACAGTCAAGGCATTATGAGAGCGAAGGGAACTAGCAGTAATTGCTGGTCTTAAGTAATTGGATCATTGAGATTTCATTTAGACAGAAAATTGAATCCCTAGGTCTGGTTAGTTCAGCTTAGGAGGGGTAGAGCTACAGAAGCATAAAGCTAGACAACCCAAAACGGAGGCACTACACTGTATAATGCTTTTTTTGTCTGACTAGAGAGCCTGGTGAACAGAAAACAATAGGACCATGAAGTTTCTAAACTGCAGCTCTCATGAGGCACCCCAGCTGCATTTCTAAATCAAAACATTTTCTGTGTCCCATCTTCCATCATAAAAGTACAGGAAATAAGCATTTTCAGTATAAACTACTACCAGTAATATGCAACACTGGGAGGTTACATTTCTCCCTTACTGTAGTTAGTTGTTTAGTTCAGTGTGATAGGTTAGGTAACAGAAGGGTTTATTGAAATTTTGAAGACTTTCTGCCGATAAAGTTTAGGTGCATGAAAATTAATAATAGCTGAATGCTAAGAAAGCAGATTATGTCTTTACTCATTATTTCCAGGCTAATTTTAACTTCACTGGTTAAATTGTGTCTGTGCATGAATACTTGTTCCTGTGTAGCGAGTGACAGGGAAGAGCAGCTGATGATGGAGAAAACAGTAAGACTTGCTTTTTTTCTTTGTCAGGGCAGTGCTGCATTAAAGTTATCTTGTAGCTAGAGCAGAAACCATACCAGGGTCCTGGTCATCTTTTCAGCAACTTGTGTGACATTCTATTTGCTTTAAGGGGAGTTTTATATGTAGAACTGATTGGACAATTGTGTCTTAGATAAGTACAGGGAGCTTTGCTTAAATCAACAGGATTATAAATCCACCAGATCTGGAGTCAGGAAGGAATTTCCCTCACGAGCATAATGTCAGCAACATAATCAGGGCAAGGGAACAATCTGCCAGCACACAGAGAAAGGAATTGTTAGGACCAGGTGGGTGTATACTACGCACACAATTTCATTCAGTTCTAGTGGAAACATATTTTGGGCCTGTATTTTATCGGGGTTTTGTTGTTTTCTTTCTCCCCAAGCCTGCCAAGCATCACTCAGAGGGCGATCATGCAGGAGTGCAAAAAAATCACTGAGACTATGTATGTATAGAGGATTACCATGTGCAATTAACTGACTGGAGAGTAAATTAAGGTCAGTAGAGGCTAAACATATTTCAGAAAATGAAAAAAATAAAAAACCAACAAGCCCCCACCCTATTTCTCAGACTCAAGAGAATAACTCCCTGAGAAGACAAATAGAAAATGAAATTTTAAAAAATTACAAGAATAAATTTATTTATGTGCTTATTAAGAAAGAGTCTACCCTGTTTATTTGAATCCACTCATTTCAGGGAAATTTCCCATCTTTATTTAAATACATATCTTTTTCAAAAGGAAAAGATGAGCCAAGAGAGAAGACAGACTAAATAGCAAAAGGCAGCATTTGCAAAATCAGTGTACAACATAAAGGTGGATTGAGCCAGAATGTATCTGCCTGTCTCTCTCTGAACACTTTATGGGAACAGGTGTCTGTTTTGTTGCAGGGATTACCATAGAGCTCATTCACTCAGGGGAAAGGCACTGTGAGGTTCAGGTGATATGACCTATACAGAAGGGAGGGACAACAGCAGATTTAGGTGATCTTAGGTGCAAACATCAGGAGAGAAGAATAATTAAGTATCAAATTATGGAATGGTATTTTTGCCTGTCTATACTATAGCTTGGATCTGATATCCACAGATGTTTGGTTTGTTTCATTTTCACCTAGCTTTGAAATATTCCCTTACTTATGAAGACTAACTTTTCCTTTTGTACAGAATAAGTTACCTAGCAGCAGTCCTGTAAACATGATACAGTCATCCATCTGAGAATAAATGAAAATTCTTACTTCAGTAGAGGGATGTTAGAAAATTTTGTCCTGATTTCTGTACCACTTCCTTTTAGCACTGCTTTTCCCACTCTGTAGTAGCATGGGCTCATATTCTTATTTCTGCACTTCTCAGAAATCAGGATATGAGCCAACTTCACACTGCTCTTGCACAGAATGGAACAAACATGAAATAACATATAAGGCAGAGGAAGGAAAAAAAACAGCAAAACGATAAATGGAGGAAAAAGGAAAAAGAAAAAGGTAGTGAAAGGAAATTCCCAATTACAGGCGAGTTCTCATTAATATGCAAGTCCAGCCTTCTCATCCTCTCGCCTTTCATTGTTGTCTCTTGTTCCTTCAGTTCCCACCCCCACTCTGAATTTCTTTAAGTATGACACACCCAAGTAGGCATACAAGCAATGCGTCTGTCCTTCTCTTGCTCACTTGAAGAATTTTCTATTTACCAAAGTGGTTTTTTCCTTCTCTAGGATGTAAACAAAGCAAAGAGGACAATTCTCAGCTTTGTTTTGAGCAACACAGACAACAACAAACTTACAGATAGGAAGGATTAAGCAACAGTAACTAAGTAGCTGAGTTTCTTGTAAGGTCAAGACTATTGGCTCATCAGTGCCTACGTACAACCAGTTAACATTAATAGGAGCATTGCACAAGTTAAACATGAAAAGTAGTCTATTATCTCGGTAGTGTAATGAAAAAAAATAGCAGGAAGCATGAGCTGGGATTTCCAAAAAAAGCAGGAGGTCAGAAATTCCTCAGTTTAGATTCCTGGCTCATTCACTGATTCATTGTGCCCTTCCTAAAGCAAATTACATGACTCACCTAATTTTCTTCATCTATAAAATGGTATAGTCAATGCCAGCTACACAGCGTTTACATTGGTAGAGAACTCTTGTTTATCAAGTTAATTTGGATTACTAATAAAAGAATAAAGACATAAAGGACAAAGCAGACCGGTTTAACACCAATTTGACATGAAATTAAAGACTAACCTGTGCCCAGAAATAGCTGCATCAACCCAGATATGTATCGAATGTTGTTTAAAATAGGGCATGAACTGGCATGACTTAACTCAGATCTGAAATAGAATTAAAACAGACTCTGGCAATATTTTTATGAAAATATTTCTTCTAGTGTTGAAGCACGCAGGTTTTCAGAATGACTCATTCTAGCTTCCCCCATTACTTCCAGCAGGCTCCCAAACACCCCTTCAATTAAACTCCCTCCAGTTTCCTGGGTCCTTGTCTTAAATTTCCTCATTAGACTCCACTCTTGGTTCCCAGCTCTTTACCCAGCTTGCCCTTCTCATCTTGACCTGCAGCAGCTCCTTTTTCAAATATATTGTCTTTTTTTTTTTTTTAATTCTGTTTAAATTGGATAGTTTCTTCCTTCATGCTGATTAGAGGTCAGCAAGGGAAGAAAGGATCACTGAAAGATTAGCAACTGCTCTCAGTTTTCTTTTCAACCTAGACACAAGCAATTATAGCAAAAGTTTCTCAGCAGTGATGCAGTGGTGTTTTGGATTCAGTCCTACAACTTCTTCCTGATTGGCAGCTATGCAGTCTGTGAGAGATGTGCATGTGAGAGATTCATCTGCTAAGGAAGCATGGAATATTTTCAAACTTAATTATTAAACACTCACATGTCTCCAACATGCACAAAATGCTGTTTTACGAAGTCTCATCATTTGCCCACATTTAAGCAGATTTTCCTAAGGATTTCAATGGCACATCTTTGATATTAAAGCCTTTTTCTACGAAATCTCAGCCTCCTACTCAAAGATAGGGATTGCCAACCAATGAGATGAGAATCCATTAGCAATCAGATGCAGGGCTTACCCTGTTTCCCCTTCTCTGGACTTGGACTACACAAACAATAGTCACGATGAAAACAATAAGGGACAAGCCATAAGCTTAAGCGTAATGTAAGAGGAAGCAATGGACTCATTTTCTCTGGGAGAATAAAGCTTCTTTCTGCCCTGTAACCTCCCCTGTACTTTTACTTTATGCAAGATGTTTTCACAGCCTTCAGAAAAATCAGACACCAGCTGACTAGTAGGATGATGCCATGTTATGTCAGTAGTACCCCAAACGTCCTTTCTTCACACATCCTGCAGTGTGACATCGCTGCAACGCCCTCGCCAACACCCTCCTGGGAAATTAACAGCCACTGCCCCACTGCTGCTCAGCGAGCACCAGTGCTCCTTTGCAAACTTCCAGATTACAATGCGTTCTGAAATCAACTCCTGTTGGGGGAACGGCCTGTAAAGAAACACTAGCCAAACAAGCTTGCTTGGATACAGTTCCCAGAGCTTCATCTTGACAGCAGATTTGTCCTGCTTCATAGAAAGCAACCATTTGGTAAAGGATGGCTCAGCTACACTGGCCTACATACAGAATCCAAGGAACTACTGGGGTAGAGGGGCATTTCCAAGAAGTGACTGAGGATTCTTTTCATGTTATCAAAACAGCATTCTTTTAAAAGTATTAATTATTTCATTACTCATCATGGGATATTTCATTCCATATGATTAAAGTTTTACAAAGTCAACAGTAAATGGATCTTACAAAGTGAAATGTCAGCCAGCTTCATAGTCATAGGCAGCCTGGCTCATAACTGGTATGAACTAGCCATTCAGTTTCATTCTGTCTGGATAGGTCTATAACATATCTGTGCCATGTAAAACAGCTACAGGAATTTTTTCAAAAGCTTAAAATCTTACAGCTAATTGTTAAAATAAAAGCAGAAATAGCTTAGCTTGTTTCCTAACCTTGTTAGCCTTAACATAGAACACTCATGAATCAGCCTTGTTACTTTCAAAGAACTGGAGAAAGACTGATCATCCACCTCTAGGCATGGGAAATTCCCTGTGCTCCTACTGTAAGATGCATAACATCTAATCACAGTGAAAATATTATAAACAGTCAGCTATGTTCATTCAAATCACAGAGAATTAATCTACTGAAAATTGGCCTTGTGCATTGTTTCTTAGAAATTAATTCCGTGGGCTTGATTTTTTGGGTTTGATTTAATCATGTTTTACGCCCACTTTGCCATTCAGTGTAGTAACACAAATGACTGTGGTAGGAAATATTCACATGCTTTTGCCTTCAGAGCTGCAAACTATTATAATAAACATTAAGAATGTAAATATTGTCACCAAAGAGTGTGTCTTCATTGCACTCTTTACTCAAGTCAGGCCTTTAAAATCACTTCACTTTTGGAATATATTCACACAATAAGTCGTATTATTTACAGTAACTTCTAAGGCATGAAGATTTTTACCCTTTTTCCAGAATACTCAGTGCCTTACTAGCTGAGCTGACCTGGTACAGATAAACCACAAAACTAAAGGATTATGGCTATTATGTCCCTAGTGAGGAAGAAATCCAGTGTAGGACAATGATTTCTTCTTTCTTCAGATACCTGACTTTAACTTGTTTTGAAGATAAGGGGGTTTATTTTCTTCAAACACTAGTTGCAATAGGTATATAAGTCCATTTCCTAAAACCTCCTCCTCTGTCCTAAATTATGCATTATTCTTTAAGTAAGCACAGAATTGCAGAAAACTGCAGAAAAAGCAGAATGGCAAGAAGCAATTGCAAAATGGTGATAGAATGTGTATCTGATTAGCTGATGGTAGGATACATCCAAATCAACATGTTTACCAACATGCTTGGCACTATTTACATTCAGTGGAACAATGCACTGGACCATTTATATGGGAAAAGAAGCAAGAAATGATATTGTGAAGTCAGTACACCCACAGCATGCCTCTTATCATTGAAAACCCAGGAGAACAGAGGGCCTTTTCTCTCTCTTCCTTTGAACTGTAGTTGAAATCCATGCGGAAATATGATGATGTTGATGGCTTTTTGTACCCAGCAATTTATCTAAGACTGTTGTGGTTATAACAACAATGGTTGGACTTGATGATCTTAAAGGTCTTTTCCAACCTAAACAATTCTAAGAGGCTATGCCTATTGCCTATTGCCTGCTCTGATCAAATTTTTGAATAAGGCTCCTTGTCCTTTGTTTTCCCCAAAATAATACATAGTTCAAGATTAAGAATTCTGCTACAAACTGAAGTACTGTATGAAATAGTACTGGGAATTCACCTGCAAATAAAAAAAGTGTTCAGAAATCTTATTTACAGTGAAATCAATCTCAATTACTATGGAAGTCTGCATTGCCAGCATACTATTATCTTCTTCTCTAGAATTAGCCTGGTCCTCATATAAAAGAATTACATATGTCCAAATAGTCTTTCATTTCAGGAGTTAATGATTGGCTGTTATCCTTTAAAATCTGGAATTGCCTAGCCAGCTGAAGAACCTGATTATGGGAAGTACAGGTCCCCTGTATATCACATACAACCTGGTGAAAATGTGGGTGTTACAGCTTATTGGACATGAGGAGAAAGAGCAACTCAAGAAACCATTCTTGATTTTGTAATATGCAATCTAACTTTCCAGTTGTTCTCTAAGCTATTGGCAACTACTTCTCATCTCCCTTTTCAGAACTCGAGATGCACATTAGGCCCATGTCCAAGGTTTCTTTGCAGCAAGTTATCCTTGAATCTTTGTTGGTACTGTTTTGTATGGGGTTTTCAATTGTTGTTGGATAAGGGTCCTTTTCACCAAATCTGTATCTGATTCGGCCCTCAGAGAGACGAAAGAAAAAAAAGTGTCACCCTATAACACTTTGTATCATGCTGAGCCTTAAATTAATATTTTATGTGCTTACTGTGCTTTCATTTCATCTCTTTTTTCTGTTCAGAAACAGTTGTATCCCATGCTGCCAGTGTACAGAGCCTATAGTATTTCATATTAATGCATTCTTACACAGGGACTGTGATGGTTAGGGAGGCCCTTGCTGAGGGATGGGAGCTGTCAGATAAAAGGGATGTTTACCAGTTAAGGTTTCAAACAGCAGTGCCATGAGAATATATTAATCAGCTGGAGATCTCAGACTGGAAGAGGAAACAACTTTTCCCAGTATCTGCTAGAAGACCATTTTAGTCTAGCAGACAATTAGCCAGCCATTGAATGAAGAGAGACAGTAAGCTGTAGGACAGATACAGGGAGTTCTCTCCAACAATTTCACTGACTACTGTGATTTTCCTCATATTTCAGTCATTTGTAAGACTCATCAAGCAAGAACAGGGAAAATACACAGTTGAACATTAAAAGAATAATTAATTATAATGCTAAAGCTAGCCAAAAATAAATCTGATTCTTATCTTTTTGGCTGGAAGGCATTCTGTGAACTAAAAGAGACAAGAGACCAGACACAGCAAATACAAAATTATTTCCTCATTTAACACAAGTGGGATGTAGCATGGGCACTCCCTGGAACAGGGCTTTAATGCTAGCACTTGTGTGACATTCACAAAATTCAGGTGTAGATAAAAAGGCAGGCACTTGGTTCTCACTAAGCATCTAACCTCAGCTTTCAGCAGGTTTAATAGTTACCAGTTAAACCATGCCTAGAGAAAATCCTTAATTGCAGAGGTAAATTTTCACCAGTTGGAATTTGGATTGGATTCTATGCGCACATACCCAACAGAATAAGGGTCCCAAGGGGAAAAAGGAGACAGAGGTTACAACTCCTGCCCTTAACCAAAGGAACAGTCATACTATGCTGTCTGCTATCCCTCATTCTAATTAATACCTGCACAGGGTATATTGTGGTGATGCTGTAATTCTAGCCATCCTACAGCAATGGCTGTTAGCAGTTCTGTTTCTGTATGAGTCTGTCCTTTGGTAATATCATGGTGTCTGTCCATTTGGTTGTTTTTGAGACCTGCTCCACATCTCAGTTACCACTTCTGCTGCAGGAATTTCTTACAGTACAGCCCTTTTTGCTCTTCTCTAAAATCTGATACAAACTGATCTGTCTCAAAAGCTGTCCAGCGTGAATGGACATGCAGATGTACTTTATTTTCTTTTCCTGATATTGAATGACTCCCTGCTTGATTCTTTTATTATCAGACTTACAAAAAGTGTTTATCTGAAAGAGTTTGCCAGCCTGAATTATCTTTTTTCCTGTGCTCACCCTGAGGACCACTAGAAGGTTGTGCAAGTCTCCAGCTAGCTCACAGCATGCACAGGCACAGCTGTCCCAGAAGTCTCTTTTTGCATTGCTTAAATAAAATAGCTGTAAAGAAATGGAGAAAGTAATGTGAAAACAGGGACTTAAACTGCTGCATGGTCCCTCATGGAAAATGGGTAAGCAGCCAGACAAAAATAGAAGTTGTCTTGAAGTGTGCAAGGCCACAGAATAGTGCTACAATTGACGTTCACTCCACTAAATAGGTGGGATGGATACAAAAGGACTTTAATTTATCCACTTAGCTAGGCAGATAAGACTAGACTCAGGGGACTTCAAGAACATTTCCTAATATGACTTTTTCAGGAAGAGATTGCAAGGTATAAAAGTATAAGCCATGCTTCCTCTCCTGCTCTATTTTTGGACATCACTGGCCTTAACTTTTCATCTCTCTAAGAAGAAATGCTTCAGAGTTTCATCACAGTAATTTTAGGTTTTTGTTGTCAGGAAAAAACATGCCTTCCTGAATTTTTTTAAAAGCCCACTGCAGACAAAGATCCAGGTGCAACTTGCATAAGCAGGTCTATGTTAGCTCTAAATGAGCAAGTCTGGCTACTATAGCAGCAGCCTGTTATTGGGGACCTGTGGTAACTCTCTGCTAAATTAGTGAATTAATGAACTAGTAACCTAGAAAATTAGCAGGCTACACTACTGGATATGTGCAAGTCAACTAGTTAAAATTAGCTTAAATTTGTTCGGAAAATCTGTAGTTTCTCTACAAAAGTGTACAAAGCTGAGAACTGTATCTGTGATCTTGGACCTTAAATTACACTCTGCCATGTACCAATACATTACAGTCTCATTGCCAGTAGATCACTAAGTTGGAATTCAGGGCCTGGAATCCCCAGCTATTTCTCGGCCTTACACTGAAATGAAATCCAGCCAAGCCTGACCTTCTCCACCACCTGGCTTCATGGGTGGAATAAAAATTGGGCATGAGGCCAGCAAGCAGCAATGCTGTGCTCT
The DNA here is from genome assembly GCF_963513975.1 of Fringilla coelebs. NCBI lineage: Eukaryota > Metazoa > Chordata > Aves > Passeriformes > Fringillidae > Fringilla > Fringilla coelebs. The sequence continues at coordinate 13,563,264 of NC_140033.1, forward strand.
GGTATGATCTCTGATCTGGAGGAACTAAAGAGGTAGGGTTTGGTTATACTGAGCAGCAAAACACTCTGCAGTTTAGACTGGAGTTGAGAAAGTTTAGACTGTTTTAGATTAATAATGTGTTGATACTGTGTGTATAAAAACCTTTTTTTCTTTTCTAAATTTAATGACTGCTTAATCATGTTTCCCTAGCAGACAGTAAAAGAGAAGAAACACTTTAGATTCTTTCCCCATTTTTCTTAAAACAGTGTACCATGAATTTCCTGTTTCTTAAGAGTTATTTTGTGGAGGTTTCTAGGCTTGACCTCTGGATAATCATCCCTCATTGTATATAGTAACATTTCACCCCATATATTTAAACACTTAGACTTTAAACATCTCTATTTTTACTACACTCTTTACTACCATCTTTTAAGGAAGGTTTAATTTAATTAATGAAGTCATGGTACCCTAACTCCCAACTTCTGTTGGCAATGTTCAAAAACTTTGCAAAAAAGCTATCTAAAAAGCGTCATGTTTGTTGTCATGCTGCTTTTATGTTTATTTCCTAAGCAATACAACAAAGACATCTATTAATGAAGAGCAAACACTCAGTTAACCACAGACACAGTTTTTTAATCAAGTAGCATTTCATTAAATTGTAAAATCATCCTTTTGTAGGGCCTAAAATGTGGAACCTAAATAGAGATATATGTCAAATTGCTCTTCTTTGAATAAATACTACAGCTTGCAAGACAGTAATTTTAAAATGTCAAGAAACATTAGCACCAGAACATTTGAAATGCCAGAAATTTTTAGTTAAGTTTTTAGAGTTTTTCATGCTAAATAACTTATTCATCTCATAACTCATTTAACCTCTTTCTTAATTTCTTTTTCTGAAGTGGAAAATTATTTGTTTCTACTAAGTGCAAGCAATCCCATACTCTAAGCTAATTAAAACATCTACATTAAACATCCCTACAGCTATCTTAATTGGTTTTTTCCTCCTGTTTTAATTTTTAGTGGGATTTCTATTAGTATTTTCTTAGCATATTTTCCAAGCAAACAAGATTTCTATGAAGGGTTGGTCTTTCTCTGATACATTTTGAATTAATTACCCAATTTCAAATGAAGCTGGCAGTGGGTTTGTCTGCCATTTATAAAGTCTCAAAGTTACTGTGAGGACACTAGGGATAGCCTCTACTAATGTGTCTCTTGACAGCAAATGAAGGAGAACTGAGAAGCCTTCTACTCTGCTTGGCAGGATTTGAATGAGTCAACCCATTCTCCTACCGTGGTCCCAGCAACAAGCTGGAAAAAGGCAAGCAGAGGGTGTACAAATGATGTACAAATGGCTAGAATGATGTACAAATGACCAGAATTACAAGGTGGGGGAAAGGCATCTGAGGAATAGAAGGGAGCTCAGGGCATTGGAAGGAAGTCTAGGAAGCAAAGAAAAAGGCTGGAAGAATATTTTGATGGCATAGTGGTGGGAAGTTGTAATCACCAGAGAATAGAAATTTATTAAAAAACAACCTAGATTAGTTTTACCACTCATGAAAAACAGTAGTGGCTTCATAGTTCAGCACTGTCTTATTTTTGGTGAGAAAAACTCAGCATGCTTTTATCAACATGCTGTTATTGACCATGGGGGGATTCAAGCTACTTGAAAGTAACTGTAATTACTTGCAATTTTTGTAGTTTCTTAAAAAGTTATGAAAAATCCTGAAACTAAATTCTTTTAACTTGGGTAGAGGACTGTGAGCTGGTTACCTTGAGCTACCTGGAGCTAAATGGTTCTGACAATCTGTCTGCAGTGTGTTTTAGGACAGTTTTTTTCTCAGTATCAGTTCAATGACAAATACTGTGTGCTGCTAGAGGATAGAGATGCTGTTCACACACTACATAAATGCATTTTGTAAAAATACACACTTAGGAAGGTTTTTTTAAGAGATCTCTTCTGAATGTATCTAAGGAAGTATGTGATTAAACAGCTCTGTAGAGGGATGCTTCAAAATGTGCTAAGGAGCTTTGGTGGTTTATTAGACTGTATGGCTGTCAGAGAGAAAGCATTGGAAATACAATGGGCTTGTACATGATTATTCACGTTGTAATTGCCATTCTATCCTCAACTGCATTTCTGTAATGGGAAAAGTAACACCAGGAAAATGAGTGGAATTATTATTTGTAGACCTGCAATGACTAACAGTGGCATGAAAACTTGAAGGACCTATGAAAGAACACTCTGTCTGCAGAGGCGTGTGTTGTCCACAGGAAAGTCTCTGTACAGAAACTGCCCACACAGGGCTGTGTGTGGTGTTACAGTGCAGCAGGGAGCACAGTGTTCCTGTGGAGGCTGCTCACCTAGCTTGCCTAGCATGATTTTCAAATGGGACTTTCATACTGCACTGGAAAGAGGTTTTCACACTTTCTCAGTTTGTAAAAGGCAGTTCCAGACCCTATTGTAAGGAGGTGTGTAGAGCCAAATAGCTGCTGATTAATGCCTTCTCTTCTGTGCCTAGAGAATTTTATGGATTACAGTGAATAACAGGCTAATTTGTCTACTAAAGCATATATTGATATAAATGTGATTTTCTGCACTACCTAACTTGGGTTAATGGAGTGTAGTTTCAATGTATTGTGTTTCTGGCATGTTCTGACTGTATCCATAACGTCTTTGTGAGATCTGAACTTCCTATTCATTACAAATTGGTGAATAGCAGTAAGCAGTTCAACAAACAGGTATTTCTTAAGCTGTCAAACTGAAAGCCTGAATAATCTAAAGAGAAGTGCAGTCAGACCTGCCAACTGTAAACAATAAATACTTCTAAAATGTTGAATGGCTTACAAATGAAATAAAACTGAAAAGTTAGGGTGACCTGCAGCTCAGCTGTAGTTTATGAAAACATTAAGAATGTTTTCATAAGAAAACAAAAGACTGAAGGCGGCACCAGTGCCTGGTAACAACTCCCTGCTTTTCTGCTTTTTTCTCTTTCTGTTGCTTCCATGCACAGTGTAACACACTACAAGCATACAAAAGGAAAGGGCTGCAGGGTTCCTTGAATTGTTCCAGTCAACTCTCTTCATGTTTGACTGCTAACTCCCATGCATAGAGATTAGAGGGAGACTGGAATAGACTTAAAAGTCTATTAAGAAGCTGAAGCAGCAGAGCAAGAAGTAGGTGTTCATTGCTTCATGCAGAAGCCTGAAAATACACAGGTACTCTCCCTGTTTGGCCCTTCCTTTCACCTTTTCTCTGTAAGAAATTATTCTGAAATTTTTGAGTCTGCACACATTTATACCTGAATTTGAAAAGCTACTGTCAGTTTCTTAGTTAATTTTCCCTCCAGAATCTGCATTCTTCCAAACTGTTTTATCTGTTCCAGCAGGAATTTCAGAATTACTTTGGACATAATGTTATGTGCTGCACATTTCCATTTGATTTTCTGTAGCATCATTTACTGAGGCTAGACAGGAAAATGCCCAGACTTTCCAAACTGGAGCACCAGACTGCAGTGATAGCCTGGTCATTTTTTTTGTGTGTATATGGTAGAAATAGAACCACCCTTGCTTCTATTTCTACAGAATAAAGCCATCAATCCCAACTGTATCAGCATAGAATTTTTACCTGGACCCACACCCACAGGCAGCAGGCAAATACTGGTCAACAACATTAAAAATAACACTATGTTAAGAGGTTAATTTAGATATTATTTTAAAGAAAGGGTTTTAGTCTTGGAAAAAGCAGAAAAGCAGTATGACTGGCAGTGAACCAATTGTCAGGGAACAGAAAATAAGGAGCTGAGTTTATTAGTCAAGGCTTTTTCTGTTGTCTTTCATAGCAATTCATCAAAAACATGCATGTGTTGGAAGCCCTAGAAAGATGAAAAGGTATTTTTTCAGTCCTGGAAGAGGAGACTGTCCTTTCAAGGATACAATGGTGCTTTTCAAAAGAGCAGTGACTGTGAACCTTGTCCATCAATGGAAGGCTCCTTTCAGAGCAAATATCGCTCTACTGCTTTAGGTAGCTATTGTCTAACATTCACAATTGACTAAAATTACTGTTGCATAAAATATCTGTAAATATTACTTTGATATGAGTAAAAAACAGGGGGAAACCCAGATAAATTGCTCAATCAACCACTTTTGAATGGTGTCTGTTGAACCAGGCTCCTCCCTCACTACAAGCTAAGAAGAAGAAGAAAGAAAACTGGACTTCAGTATTGAGGGCTTGCTTGTCTGACTTGCCTCAGCTCAAACTGTGACTGGCCAACGGGACTTCAGCCAAAAACACTTCACCTCTCATTCTCTTTTCCTTGCTTTTTCTATTCCACTTCAACAGACAGTTTCCACAGAAACAGAGCAGCACAAATAGCACAGGTTTTTGGTGCCTTTCTGGAGAAGTAAATGTAACAAAACAGTCTGCATATAATGTCTCATTTTGGTGAAAAGCTTTATTACATTCAGAGGTTATCTGGATACTAAAAATTATATTTAGAATTCTCTCCTTTTTAAACCTTGTGTAGTAACTCCATGGATTGTCTGACAAACTGGCAGCAGAAATATGAATCTAATACTCTATTTTATCACTTGGTTTAGGGCTTTTTCAGATTTCTTTCCTCCTTACTATTCATCAGCAACATTGACAAGTGTCTAACAGAAGGAACAGAATCAGGCAAACCACTGTACCAGCCCACTATCCAGCTTCCACTGTGCCTCACAGCCAAACTTAGTGTTATCCCTAACACTGCACTTATTTCATAGCTACAGGGTAATTTTGTACACTGAAAAATACAGTGAAGGTGGTTGCTCTCAGAGCATATTCCATGTCCCCAGCTGACCAGCTAGCAGGTACCTGAGAGGATTCAGGAGTCTGCTCCTCATCCTTGCCTGCATAGGACCCCTTATTTATGTGCTCCTAGTATGGATGCACTGGTCCAGTGAATGCTCAGATAAAACAAGCTGCTGTGAAATTACACACTTACCTACTTCCTATTGGAAACCATGAATGTTTTCTGTACTGCTTCTACAGAGTAGCCTGAAGTCAGTTGTACTCTTTTTGTCAAGCAGCCAGGAGGGCCCAGGGATTACTTTTGCCAGTCCTAATCAGTTTGAACAACTCCATATGTGAATGATGAATGCCAGAGGTCTCCTTCATATATCCCAGAATCTTCAGACAGCAGGAAAGTGATAGGTGATAGAAAGGTGAAGGATTATTTGTATTCTGGATTTTATTGTATTTAGGCACATAAAGAAGGAGTACTGCATTGTGGCTATAATCTGGAAGTTAACCAAACTCAGGTACCAGGATTTTCTGTATGGATGATGGGGAATGAGATTTTAAAGTCATTCATAACTCTGAGGAAAAAATACCCCAAATATTCCCATAATCCATTTCAGTTTCACATCTGTGAATCTTTGATATGAATGCTGTGACTTCTAGCCAGTTTTTAGTGGCCAGATCCAGTTGCAGTGAGGAAAACAGGCATTTTACCAGGAGCTTAATAGGGTACAAAATTTCACAGCAATACAGTGATCAAAAGCAGCTAAAATAATTCATGGAAAACCCAGTGTGACAGCAGGCACAGGCAAGGCAGGCAGGCATGTAACGAGCACACACTGCTACCCCACAGGCCAGCATTCAAGCAGCATGAGCTGACAGGAGAGTTCATTTTCTCCCCCCACCTTTGTAATCTTGACTTTTCCTGCTGCTTGTGAGGCAGCAGCTTTGCTGCAAAAGAGGGTCCCACACAGCATCACTCCCCCAGCCCTCATCAGCCCTGTGGGCAGCTCTCACTTCAGCCTCTGTCCTGTCCCAGCTGTTCCCTCCTCCTCTGCACAAATACACAGGAAGGTCTTTCACCCCTTAAAGGCCTTCTGAGATAATTGTGAATAGGGGCAGAAATACCTAATTATTCCTCCAGCACAGATCCCTATTTCATATTGTGTTTGCTCTTTACCATCTCTGCAAAAGCTGAACACTGCCACTCAGACAGTTGATCTGTGGGTGATTGCATCCTGTTTTGTCTACACTGCTGCAAAACTTTACAGCACCCCTGAGTCAATTGTCTAATGGTGAAATTAAGGTAAAAAGAGAAAATATATTTCACTGTTACCTCCCAATCCTATGCTTGAGGTTGATTTTCTATAGTCATATGCATTCTTATTTTAAAATCAGCCTGTAGAGCACATTAATTTTTTTAGATATGAACAGACTTCGTAAAAAAAAAACCCTCTCTCCCTAAAATTCTCCTGATCTGTCTAGATAAGATGCTTCTCCACCTTTCTTCTATTGCCAACTAATTGACAAACGGATTTAGAGATTAATTTCAAAACTAAGCAGCTTTTTATTTTAAAAATAATGGGTGAAGGGAAAAGGGGAAGCATCAACTTAAAGATGATGGCCTATTAAAGTGATATAAACTGATAATTTGTTTTCTTGGAAAACCATTTTTGTCATTATTTTGGAAATCTGTATGATTCATTTTGGACTGTTTTCAAAATTCCTCAAAGAACATTCTTGCTGAAATTGCGTTGTAAATAAAATTCTGTATTTTCAAAAAAATCCCTTTTCCATACTTTTATATTTTTAAATTTTGCATGCTAATGAGTTATCACCCCCACTTTTTGCTTCGTGCAAGGCCTCAAAATAAGCATGAAAAATGCAAACAACCTACATATGAAAAATACATTAGGCTTTTAATAGTTCTTTGGTTTTAGTTCTCTGTGGTGCTATTAGTAGCAGGTAAGAATCAGGTTAGTTAAGTACAGCTGGTGCAAAGGGGTGTAAAATTACAACTTATCTGCCTGATTGTCTGTGCCCCCTGGGAGGCATAAAACTGAGGAAGAGTGAGAGCAGTTATTGCTGCTCTATTTTATTAGCTTTTTCTATAGACTGGGAACATCTCAACTTTGTACCTTAAGATTTTCAACAAGCATCTTTGGAGGAGATTGACTCAAGATGGTTCTCACTTGCGTTCTCTTCCTTGCCAGATTTATGCTCCCATCTGCCGAGATGAGCTATCCTGATTTCCCCTCCTAGGGAGCCTGAGAGTAGGAAGACATTACAAACTTATTAGAGTTTGCTCATATTTTTTTTCCACAGAACAAACCTCCTTTAGGTTACATTAAACAAAATTTCTATGGGAATGTACTAATACATTGTAATAGAGATGAAAATAATATTTTAATGATACCACCCAAGGGATATATTAGATAATTTATAACAGAAAGGGTTTTAATTGTTAGACCAACCAGAGGAAAAAAATCAACCCCAAGCCATATTATTCTTTTCTTTTTACATTTTACAGTATAATTCTCTATGTAAAAGGAGCACTTGACTAATGGAAAGAGAAAGTGGTCATAACTGCGAGCCCTTCACCAGCTTACACTTGGAAACCATGTTAAGGGTAGATCATAACAGAAGGTGACTGAGCAAGCCATTTTCAGTGATCTCTACTGATGGTCTCTACTTGCCAGGGTGGATCAGTTTTCTCTGAAGCAGAACTATAATTTCCCTCTTTCCAGCCCCTGAATCATAAGAAGGGTGATCTCGTGCATTTTGTCTGTAGATTCTCAGACACAGGTAGACAATTCTTTAATATGTCAGAGAATGCTTGTTGGTATTGAGAAAGCGTAATAAACTTTTCTGATTATATTAGAAGACTTGAGAAACACATAGGAATGATCATATTAAGCTATTTACCTTGTAGTAGCACCTGCAGGTCCTTCAAAATGCTGGGTCTTCAGTGTATGAGGTACTTCATACCACTCCAAATTCTATCTGAGCTGATGGTAGTAGATGATAGATGAACACCTAGTCAACAGGGAAAACTAAGAGAAGGGTAATTATCATACCAAGCACAGTTGTAAGATGCAAGCTACTTAATTACTAACAAGGATTTTGAAGACAAGGAGGTACTTAATGTAGGAATTTGGAGGAGGAAAAATGTCACTGTTAGGTCAGACGTGACATACACACATGTGATCAGGGTCCAAGAGGAAAAAGTTTTTATTCTATAAATACACTCAAAAATAATCAGTTGTTATTTCTTCTATTAACTCAACTTTGCTTACAAACCAGCTGTCAAACCCCTCCATAGAAAAATAAGTATTTTAGGGAAGCTTTCCTGCACAAGATAGAAGAAGCAAGAAGTTACATGACAGAAAAAGTTGGACCAATGCATGGAAGCCTTCCTGAAGGTTTCCCCCAGCCAGGTGTTTTTTTCAGCAAGATGTTTTTGCCTGGGAGAAGTGAAGAAACAACTTTTCAACATACCACAGCCACAGGCAATGGCTAAATGAGAGCAATGTTCAAATGATGTCCTAGCACTGGCTTCCTCCTCGATACTACAGCTGTCAGAAGTGCCATGATCTGCCTTGTCAACCACTAACCTCCATTGCTGTTTCCAGTCCACTGTTCACCTCTCCTCAGAAGTGCTCTGAACCCATTCCTGATATCCCTACTGGTATTTGGTAGGTTAAGTTCCAAGTGTGAAGGCTGGACAGGGGGTAAACTAAAGCTCTGTAGAAAAGACTAAGATTTGATCCCCTAGGGCTTTATAAAATAAATCTCCATGGATCAGTCTCTGCTCAGACCTAAGGAGAGCTGAGTCTTTGCCCCTTCTTTTTTTCCTAGATGAGGTCTTTTATAAACTAGTCATTGAGGAATTCCTGCATACCTGGGATTTTTTAAATTCCGAGCAAAGTACTCCATTGTGTTACTTTCTTATTCTACTCCAAGGGAGAAGGTAAGTACTAGAGATGAGAAAATAAGTTACCCATATATATATATATACCAGTTGTAAGTCTCATCACATAAGACTGTGAATACAAGACTACTAGAGAATAAGTATGAGACACTAAATTATTAATAGTCTGGCTCAGAGGAAGTGAGACGGACTGGGATTAGGACATGCAACACAGGGTCTTAAAAATAAGGACAAATCTACGTGTTGAAGTTAATGAAAATACCTTTGTTCCACCAGTACTTAAAATAGAAAAGAGGGTAGAAGATGACATTCTGACTGTATCAGAAAGGACTGATAGCACAGATCTGGCCTGGTTTTTAAAGTGATCTGCATAGTTACAGTGTAGTTTTGGATGGTACTCGAACATTCCCTTGTCTTGGGACTAATGTTCAATTAGCACCACTTGTTTCAGATGCTGGGGAGGCTCAGGAGGCCACCATCTCGCGCTCACGATTCCCTGCTTTGGCTATAGCCGCCTTTTGGAAATTAAACTTTTGTTCTGCACAGTTGCAGTTCTTCCGCAAATCACCGCCTGCCTACCCTACCCTCTTCACAAGCAGCCCGAGCAGGCCCGGCGCTGACGGAAGCGCGGGCAGGAGCAGCCCCTCGCCAGGTACCACCTCCCGCCCCGGCTCCGCTCGCCGCCCGGCGTCAGCGCGGCGGGGCCGGCCGGGGGCGGGCGCAGCCTGGGGCCGCCTCCGCCCGCGCGGGGCTGGGCCGGGCTCGTTCCGCGCCGCCTCCGCCGCCCGCCCCGCCGCGCTGACGCCCGGGCCGTCCTCCCGTGCCGGCGTGCGGGTAAGTGGCTCCCCCTCGGCGGCTCCTGCCTAGCGGCGGGCGGAGCCGCACCCTGCCCCGGCAGCCGCGCAGGGTTCCGCGGCGAGGCCGGCTCTCCGCTCCCCGCCCGGCCGCGGGGGTTCCGCCTCAGGGAACTTCGCCCCCTTTGGCGCCGGGCTATCCCCTGCCGTGTTGCGCCGCGTGTTGCCGGGACCCCCGCGGCAGAGCCCTTCCTCCTGCCTCGCCCTCGTGCCCCTCCTGCCCCGGCCCCAGCGCGTCCTCCCGCCCTGCCCCGGCAGCCTCGGCGCTCGTAGCGGCTCTTCCGGCCCGGCCCGGCGCCCGGAGCGCTGTGGCGGCGGCACGGCACGGCCCGGCCCGGCCCGCGGGCTCCGAGCGCCGCTGACCTACCCGCCTGCGCCCTCCGCGCTAGGCTTGGCCTTGGGGCGCTGCTGCTGCACCATCTCCCTCTCCTCGGTCGCCTTTTAATCCCACGTGCTTCGTCTCATGAGGAAGCGGCTTCGCACCCCGCGCTGCCGCGCTCCGGCTCGGCTCCTCTGTGCCCTGCAGCGCCCGCCGTGCCTGCTTGACTGGTACCGCGCCAGGAGTAATCGCTCGGCGTTTCTTGTTGCGGAGAGTCAAGTGTTTTATTTGTACTAGTAAACTCAGTCTCTGTTAGAACACTGAAATTGCTGCGGAGTTGATGTTTATGCAGATTCTGGCTTTTATGAAAACACCTGTTAGGAAAAGGCCGAGACAATTGAGCAGCTGTCAAAAAATAATAGGAGCCTTTCACTAGCAGTCTGCACAAGTGAGGCAGTGTGTGGCACGCTCGCTTCAGCCTGCTCCTTCAAGCAATTATCCTGCAGAATTTATCCCCGACCATGGTGCCCTTGGGCACAGGACAGTACTCTGTAGTATGTGAGTCTGCTGTGGGAATAGTCTGTGTGTGACAACTTTGGAGTGTTTGTGCCCAACATCGAATTTGTCTAACAGTCTGTATAATTCAATAACTAGGTATTACAGTTTTATTTAAGAAACACGAGATTTCTCTTCTTACTACCTTTCCCAGGTGGATTGCTCAGAGGATTTCACTGTGCTGAATGGTATTTTGTTTGCTATGTGAAGATACAAGCCATCTAAAAGCCTTTACCACTTCAGCGCTTTATAACCCAGCCTCTATAAATTTTGGTACATGGGAAAAGAATCTGGAAACAGCAGTGAATTGCTTCACTTGGCTATGACTTTTATTTATTATTCCTCTTGAAAGAAGGATTTTATGAACTTTTATTTGAAGACAGAATAAAATTGGTGCTTTCAGCTTGAAGGTACATTGTTTTGCTAACTGTTCTGCTTTCTTGCATGTGTGTCTTATCACTCTTCACGCCATACATACACTTAATTTTATAAGTCTCTCTTTATTTCCGTTTTGTTAATTTATTTTTGTAGCATTCATTTTCAGTTCTTCACTTGAGCAAAACATTTCAGGTGTTTCTAAAACAGTTGTTCCTGCCTTTTTAGCCTAATCTAGTGATCTCTTCACTGGGGTGTCCAGGCCATGAAGTCAGCCCTCGCTAACAGTTAACTGGTAAAACTTACTTACCAACCCAGCAAATGTTGATTGTCAAGTTAGTTGTGGAACTTCCTTTAAAAACAAGCCCTTTAAAATTGGATAGATTATGCTATTTGTCGCTGGAGAAATAATACAGGGTGATGTATGTAAAATACATCTAAAATATTGCTCCCTGCCTAGATTAATTTTTCAGTAACAGCTAAATCCTATTAATTTAGAAACTTGGTTGTTGTGGACAAAATTGACTTGACATGGGGAATTTAATTCATTACCTTTTAATTACTTTTAATAACTAATAATTAACTTTTAATTACCAGTTGGCTGGTGATATACAAAGAAGACCACAACCTAAACACAGACTTGGGGAAAATGGCTTTCTTCCCCTTTCCTCCCCAGCCCTAAGGTTATGCTCTGGCCCTTGGGCAAGGCAGTGGTAGTGCAGGACGCTGGGGTTGCTATATGGAGATTCCTTTATGCTGCTCAGTTCTTCTCTTGCTCCCATGGGGGGCCTCTCCATGGGCCCCTCAAGGGTGTCCCTGTCCCAGCATGGGCACCTCCACAGGCCACAGTCCCATCAGGGGTGTCCCTGCTCCAGTGTGGAGAGTTTCCTTCCAAGAGTGCATCTCCAGTTGTGTCCACAGCAGTTGTCCCTTTCTCCATGCTTCCCTGTGCCTTTTTGAGCACTGTGTCATGTGTCTCCTCCTGTGCTTTCTTTTGCCTTTGCTGCCACTGGCAGCTTGCCCCTTTCTCAGATAAACTGGAGTGGGGGCACCATGTGCTTGTTGGATGAGTTGGAGGGTGGCAGACAGGGGGTTTATGGAGCCAGCTGAACTGGTCATAGCCCACACAGGGCAGTTTATGGCCTCCTCCTGCTACCAGAACCTGCACTGTGTCCCCAGTACACTCCTGTGCCAATTGGGTGATGCTGGAAGAAAGGTCCTGCCCATGCCTAATTATAGGAACCCCAGTTTCATTTTATACACTTAGAAATAAAACCAAAGTTCTCTCCTGTAGCTTGCTAAATAGCAGTAATATGTTGTGTCACTAGGATGGTAATACTTTGGCAGTTGTATTTATTAACATGTATATCTGAGTCCATATGTGATTGCATTCATATATATGTTTTATTTCATATGAATATATATTTTTTAATATATGTTCATAATTTTTTTTCATAAAACCTTCTCAAAGAGTTATTTTCCTTTTTTTTCAGATCTGAAGGCAGTGGTTCTGCTGACACAAAGGTGGCAGCTCTGAGCCCTATTCCACCAGCGTGAGTAGTCATGTTCTTCTCAGAGATCATTTAATTTCCTTGTTGTTTTGTTTGTCTCACTGATTCAATGATTTTGGTATCTTATCCCTCTTATCTTTTGGGCTGAATTGATGCCACCTTCTGTGTAGCACTGTGTGTGTTGGGAGCACATAGAAAACAAAGACGTAAGATTTCAGATTTGCGGGAACTCAGCTGTTCTCTCTCAGTCTTTGCAAGATGGAATCTTGATAGAAAAGGGAATAATTGAGAGTAACCATGTTTAAGAGAAGGCTTGGGAACAAACAGTTTCTTAGGCACTAAACTGCTGCTGGCAGCAGAGCCCGTGTGTGCACAGGCCTGCAGGCAGGTGGGCAAGAGTGGTGATGGTGGTAAATGGTCAGTGTAGTACTGAATCCTGTTCTGCTGTAGTCCAGTATGCATGCTGCCCTTATAATATCTTCCTTCTTTCTCCCCAAGTACATATTGTTTCTAGGTGTTCAAAATGTTTACTTGATGTTTAACCTAAATGCAGAAAGTTTATGGTTTTCCTGAAAAATTGCAGGGGGCAGAGTCCTTGGAGTGAAGTGCCTATGTATTGATACTGCTCTTAGCAGACAGAAAATAAGCCTTTCTTCTTTTTCAGGGCTTCCTATCCTACCCTGTGCCTTAAACATGGAAACTGTAGAAATGAACAGTGTGTCCTTGAAACGTCCTCGCTCTGAGGATGATGTGGCCAATGCAGATGAAATTAAAAGACAGAAGATCTTGGAGAAGTCTAAGGCAGAGAATGACTCTGGGCAGAGTATTGAGACTGTAACAGAACGACCTGAGGATGCGAAAAGTGAAATAATCCCCAATGAAGAAAGTGAGGAGCAGGAAGAAGAGGAACTAGAGGATAGTGATGAAGATGGAGATCCAGAGAGCTTTGCAGACATGATGAAGCATGGACTGACAGAGAGCGATGTTGGCATAACTAAATTTGTTAGCTCTCACAAAGGGTTTTCTGGAATCTTAAAAGAGAGGTAACTCTTCGTCTTGTTTCACATGTTAATTCCTTGTGTAACACAGCTCTATTTGTCTGTTTTCCTTTTTGGACTCGCTGATTGCAGCTGGATTAAGTGAGGTTCATTACTTTTTTTACTGCTAAAGAAAAGTTTAATTTAGGACTTTTCTAGATCGTGGGTTGGGGGTTTTTTTTTGTTGTTTTGTTCGTTTGTTTGTTTAGGGTTTTAATTTATTTTCCTGTCAAATGGAGCTCTGAAGAAGGAAGCTGGGTATGAGTAGAGATACATGATTACACTGACCTTTGCTGTTTCCTTTGCTCTCTGGCAGCAGCAGAGACATAGAACCTTATCCAGTACACCCACCTTTTGTACCTCTCCTCAGTGCTGATATGAGATGCACTGAAAAATGGTATCAAAACCATCTTTCTTTGGTTCTTTGCTTTTCTCTAACTTTTTTGTTCTAATGTCTGTAAACAAGGATGGTTTGGCGTTAAATTATTGTCTGCTCAGTTAAGCTTTAAATTATCATCTGCTCACTAATGTCATTTACATAGAAGGGAGTTTCAAAATTCAGGATGTGGAATTTATTATACATATACATTATATATTTAATAAGATATTTGGTGTTTAGTAGCTTTTTAAAATGAAACTTCTAGGTTTTTAAAATTAAAGAACAGCTTTGAATAAAACAGAATGCAAATGCAAAAGCTCACTGAAGTGAGAATCACTGTTTCTCTGACTTAGCAAAGCAGTTCAGGTTGATTTGTTTACACACTGAAAAGTTCCTGTGTTTAAATACTGGCTTCATACATAGATAATTTTACATAAAATGATATATACATATTATGTACGTATTTAATCTTTATGTGTGCAGCATTAAGCAGCTAGTGTAATCCTTCTCTGGGAAACATAGTCTGTGCTGAACTTTCTTCTGGGAAATCTGCCAATTTTGGTTGGCCAAAGGTAGCCATGTGGTAGAAAATTTGTGGTGTTTTTTTTAATTCTAGTTTTTAACACCTATTATTAATTCATTCTTGGCTTTTTTATGGAGCCATCACTAGCATGTCTAGACAGCTACAGACAATACAGGAGAGGACACAATACTTCTCAGGAAGGAATTTACCAATATGGTGTATATCTGCACAGAGGGATGGCAAACTGGGGCTTGAGTGAGGTACAGTAGAAAGCATCCCATGGTGAAGTTTTATTCATCTTTCAACATTGATAGAATAAGAATTATTTTCTTTTTTTTTCCACTTTGCTAGCAAATGCTTCCTAAAAATCATTTAGCAGTTGCAACACAAACTGACTATGCTCTATTATAGTTGGGCTGTTTTTATTATTAGACATGAGTGACTGAAAATGTCAGAGTAAAATTCTTTTTTGCTGTCATAGAGTGTGCAGAGTAACTTTATTTGAATGATGTTCTGTACAACTGAATATATGAACAAGGCTGAATTTGTCCTGCCTTCTGTAGAGTGGCTAAAATGCACTTTATTTTGCAGGTTATTTCAAGTGACAGAGATAATGCAGTAGTTAATAAATTTCACATTGTGGCATTGCAGTAGTCTTAATTGCTAGTAATGACTGGGATTGAGGATAAGCATTACTGATCTCTTCAAACTAGTGAGAGAATGACTTGGAGTAACTACAGCAGGTGTTTGGTGATCTGCAAAGAAGTCTGCTGTATTTGCCTATGTGTTCCTGTGCTATTCTTCTGGGGGGTGGGAATAGGTACAGCTTTCTCATCGTTGTTAAGTTTGTTTTACATGAATTGATTTACACAAATTCAGAATACTTCAGTGAATTCTGCTAACAGCTTTCTAGAAAAGGACTTTGTGTGATGTGGGATTTTTATTACAAATGTAATGTATGTTTCTTTCTATCAGATACTCAGACTTTGTTGTCCATGAAATAGGCAAAGATGGACGTGTGAGCCATTTAGATGACTTTTCTGTTCCAGTGGATGATGAGGTAAATTCTGAGGTAGATTTGGTAATGGTTATGCTTCTTAATGTTCCTTAAGCAAGAACATTGAAAGATTGGAAGTTACTCCATGAGGGTTATTGGATGTTTGTTTTTTCTCTCCAAATATGTATTAGGACCCGTCAGAAGAAACATTTACAGTTCTGTCAGACGAAGACAAGCAGCGTTTAGAGGAGCTCCAGCTTTTTAAGAATAAGGAAACTAGCGTTGCCATAGAGGTAAAATTATGAAATGATATGAAGTTTGGAATGGGGGCAGAGAGAGGCTGAGGGAGGGAGTAGAAGGTACATGCTTTCTAATGCATGTAAGGTGTAAGAGCAATTTGAACATGATGTGACAGATAACACCAAACTGTGCAGTTTAGGGTTTAATTCTCTGAAGTCTTACAGATGCTCTCGAATTCATGCATGTGTGAGTTGTTACTTTGATTTTGATGAGACTGTACACAGGAACTTAAATACAGGTTTTAATTCTTGTGGTGTTAAAATTACCTTGCAGTATTTTGGTTTCCTGTCTAGTATTGTTTTAAAGAATAAGGAGGTTTACATAAAACATCTATCATGATGGAACACTACTTTCAAGGTCAGTTTTTAGTGATTTAATAGAAAAGAAGATAAATATGCTTTTCTGTAAGAAGAAAGATAAGAAAATGACATTAAACCATCAATATTTTTAAACATTCTAATATTCCACATATTGAAAGAATTACTATTGAGCTAAATTTGGGACACAGAGATGAATAGGATTATACCTGGTAGTTTCAAATAAGCATTCACACACTAAATAATCTTATCTGGCTAATTTTTTTTCCTTTAAGGCACCCTCCCCTTTTGTATTAATTTATTTGGTTTCTGCATATATGTGTATTAACACAGGTAATTGAAGACACCAAAGAAAAAAGAACCATCATCCATCAGGCTGTGAAGTCCTTGTTTCCAGGACTAGAGACTAAAACAGAAGATAGAGATGGAAAGAAATACATTATTGCTTATCATGCTGCTGGGAAAAAAGCATTGGCAAGTGAGTTTCAGTATCACAGCAGATGGGTAAAGTAAATGCTAAAATTATCCCCAAAGTAAGAATTGTTAGCAAGTACTTCAAGTGAGTGTGCTTCCTAATGTAGTCTTACTTCATTTTTTCCTCGTTTCAGCTGCTACTGTGCATCTAAAATCATTAGGACCACAAGAAATGCTTTAAATTTAAGTTTATATTTGTTTTTCTTTCCAAATAATTCATCCAATACAACCATATTAGAAGAGAGAATGTTGTCTTCTTCTTCAGTGGGAATAGGCAAAACAGAGGCTTTATTTTCAGTATTTTTTGAATTTAACTTTCACAGTCTTAACTCTGTGTGTGTGTGTTGTGGATGTAATAGGTTGTAGTTGGAAAATGTACATTAGATTGATAGATGGTGTAATCTTGACTGTCTTGAATATTGATGACAAAATTCTTAGTGACTTGAATAGAGACAAGCATCTTTTTGTTTTCTCAGATATATAGTTTCATATAAACATAGCTTACCATGATCATTACTTCTGCTTCCAAGGCTAATTATATTTGCAAAAAATGATCTTTATACATTATAGGTCACAGTTAATCTTTCGAAATAGTCAAAGTCATGAAGGATTTTCAAAATGAAGTGTTATCCACTTTAATCTAGCAAAATACTGTTTTGGATACTGGGAATAAATTAACATGTTTTACATCTTTTAATGTTACTAAAAATCTGTTGCTACTGTAAGTTTAGAGGATTATCTACCCACAGAACAGTGCACATTTAAGTAATGGTTTGGTTTAAATTGTTTGCAGTTCTCTGTCATTTCAACCTACTACAAATCATGGTATGCAAACCTAACCCTTTAATTTTAAAGACAAAGGAGATGGAAGAACGATAAAGAAATAGAGTCATTTAAAATGGGGACTAAAGTAATTTCCCCTTTAATTTAGTTGTTTGTTTAAGGCTTGTTATAAGCGAATATGGGAATGTTGTATTTTTATTGGTCAAATTATAATGTGTTCATGTGTCTTATTTAGTCATGTTTAGAAAATGTGTATGTTTGCATGCTTTATGCATGGAGTTTGTATACTTACCAGCACAGAATTCTCCTCAGCCAGTTTTGTTCTGCTCGTTTGTAATGGTTTTTCCTCCATATTTTCCTTCTGCTGCTTCTATTCTTTAACAACTGTCACAGTCAAGAGGATGTTGTTAAGCTGATTTAAGGGATAATATATAAAAGAATTTAGGTATTTGAAATATGGTGAAAAGAATTGAGTGGTGTGTCTCTAGGATTAAAACATTATGTGGAGCACCATCTTGTGATGCAGAGAAGCATCATCTATTTAAACTTGGATTCCCCAGCTGTGATGCTGCAGGCACCTGTGCATTTGTTGGTGGAGATGTCAGTTTCTGCGAGTGTGCGCAAATGCTTATGGATGTAAGATTGAAGTTCTTTTTAGTCAGGATTATATATATCTTTCTTGTTTATATAGCCACAAACATGTCTTAGCCATGAACGGGCTCCCCAGGCAAGGAATATTTCAGAAGTGTAGAATATTGGATTATTAGCTGAGCTACCTGATTACTTTGTTGATAACATAAAACATTACCAAACGTGCTTCCTAAAATTTAAAATCAGATGCTGCTTTGTTTCTATAGTCAGTTTATCCTCCAATTACTTAAAATTACTAAATTGTCAGTAAACTCTTGTTTCATCATTGTCCACAAATTAAGTTTGTTGCATCTCCAGTTGAAGCTTTCCATATGTTCACTGTTTGCCTCTGCACGATTCCATTCCATAATTGTCTAAATTGCTGTCATCCACCACCTAGCTGTTGGATGCTCCCTGAAGCATAAACAATCCCATAACCATAAACCTGCATGTTCACCTCTAAAAACCCTTTGACAGTCTAAAAATTAAATGCTACTCTTTTGTACTCTTTATGCTCTGCATTGGGACAGAGGTCAGAACTGCAACAGGTAAGAGATGTTGACATTTCATACTAACAAAAATGAAATGCCAACCATTATGACCTCCTAAATAGCAACCGGACTCGCCAAACTTGTAACAATTTCTTAAAAATCCCTACACATAAGTATTACTTAAAATGCCCTGAAACAGCCAAGAATTAGGCTTATTCTGCCTCTTTTTTGTAGTGCAGTATAGGCAGTATTCATTTGGTGCAGAGAAAGTCTACTAGTAATAAGTGATATGAATTATCAATTTTTTCAGTACCTGTTGACAACTATAGTAAATTTCCCATGGATTTCAGTTAGTGAAGCCTTTGCCCTTCAGCCCCTACTTCAGACACTACTATCTGTCTTTATACAACTTTTAAAGCATTTATCACACATCCTGCTATTAAAAAAGAGCTTCCAAGCCTCGAGTTTCAGCAAAAGGCTAGGAAAAAGGGCTTGGAAATACAATTTTATTGTCAGAAATGTAGCATGACTCCGAAACACAGCAATAAGCACTGCAGATTGTCCCACTGCTCCATCTACCCAGTTGAATGCTTTGCAGTATTGGGTGAGGAATGGTGGAGTATCAGGACTGTGGCTGCAGCCTCCTTTGCATAGGGTCATGGCTGTGATGCCCAAAGCATGAGGAGCCCATTGGTCTGTGTAGTACCTGCAGAATCCTTTTAGTGTAGATCACAGTAGAGCTCACTTCTTGACAGGTGTTGAAATGACCATGTGCAAGATGTATTAGTTAAATATAAAGAATGATTCCAGTTGGAGAGGGTTCTCCTTTGTGAATTGAGCTCTGTCTTACTCTCTTCTCTTCTGATTGCTGAGATCTTAGTGCAGAACTTTGCTCTTCCAGCTGAATGCAGTGTTTCATTGACTGAGTTTGAGTAGTGCTGGCTCAGAAGGGGAGACCAGCAGGAACATGAGGTCTCCAGTTCAGGTCCAATGAAACTCTGGGGGGGGGGGGGCTGTGCTTAGAAAGTGATGGTGCAAGGCAAGTGATGCAATAATTCTAGGTGACTAAAACTTGTACATATAGTGTTTTTTACTGTAGCATCCAAAATTGTCTTTGCAGAAGTGTGCGCATGAATGGCAGCTTCTCAAAAACAAGCAAGAGTTAAACATATAATCTCTGTGGGATATCTGAACTGTGTAAAACCAGTGTGAAGCAAAGAGCAGTATTTCCCAAGAACTTTCTTCCTGCATTGGTGTTTATATATTGAAATAAGGCTGGCTTTTTCAGTTAGCTTTTCCTGTTATGAAAGATGCTTATGCCTGTTTTTTTACAAAACCAGGTGTGTCTGCTTAGTGGCTAGCAAGAGATAAGGGACTTCTTATTTAAAACAAAACAAATTCTTAATTTTGTTCTTAAATAACAAGGAATTGAAAAACCTCAGAATTGAAGGAACCTCACAGTTGGTTACTAAACCTCTGTGCAGTCTCCCTTCCCATTAATGCCATTGGCAGTGGATTATTGGAAGCTGAAAGTTTTATCTCTGGTGGTTTTTATGTGCAAAAAAAAGCTTAACAAATCATTGACAGTTTCCTTCCTTCTACAGAAAATGTCATATAGTAGCACAGAATTGTAAATTCAGTTGTTAATCTATGGGATCTAAAGTTATTTCAACCTCTGGCCTTCTCTAAGCATGGCACCATAACTGCCATGGATTGTATGTTCATGTCTCTCTGGTACTAGATTTCTTGCTCCCATTGGATTTTAAAAAAGAACCACCAAAAGCAATTTTTTGAGCATGATATCTTAGTGTTTTGTAGTGATACGATTCATTCTTTTGTATGGCACACAGAAAAAATACTACAGAAATAAAGAATATGTCTGTACTATAAATAATAGTGGTAGTCTTCCCACAAACAGGGCTCCAGTGGTTCTCAACTATTAATTATAGAGTGAGCTAGAAGAAACGTGGTGTAGCTTCTATTGCTGAAAGTCAGTATAATGATAATGTTTTTGAGAAATTTAATCAGGTGATACATCAATTAAGTGACTAGGCTATATTTTCAGATAATTTCATGATAAAGGAACTGTCACTATTTCATTCAGGATTTTCTAGGTGACAGAACTGATTAAAGAGAAGTTTACAGTCCAGTGGAAGGGGCAGTCTTTTCAATGTGCTTTACAGCTTCTGCTGTCAGTAATTAACTCTTTCCTTTTCATTTTTTTAAAGCAGATGGAAATTAGCAGAAATTGAATCTTGCATATTTAAAATAAATGTAGTTGCAGCGGCAAAAATACTAAATTTTTTTTAAAGTGACACTTCAACCTTTTTGCTTTTAAAGATCCAAGAAAGCACTCTTGGCCAAAATCTAGGGGAAGCTACTGCCATTTTGTTCTGTACAAGGAGAACAAGGACACTATGGATGCCATCAATGTTCTATCCAAATTTTTAAGGTAAGGCTGTTGTTTCTGCCATCCTGGCTGGCATGCAGCCCTCTCCCTCCATGTTCCTTGTTGCTTTTAACGTTGTGCTTCATAATTGTGTAAGAGCAACACAAGTGATTGCTATTCTCTAATTTGTAGACAGCTTAAAATGAAAAGTTACTTTAAAGTATCAAATTTAAAATATCGAAGTTTTGTGAGGAGGTGAGAATGGAACAAAATGAGCCTAAGAAATTTTAAAGACTACTCTACTGCTTCAATGGAAAAAGTCCACAATTTACATTGGCTGATCTGAGAAAGGCTTGGCAGCTGAAAGCCTCAATGTACGTAACGTGAATTAAAAGCCATTTTTTCCCCAGTGTGTGAATATATGCAAGTATGTTATGAACCTGTCAGATATTGTTGTGATAATATGCTGATCAGTTCCCAAGCAGTTACAGTTGATAAACTGTTGTTCCATGTATTAATTTCTCCATGGCAACACAGGCTTAGTTCCTTTCACCCCATCAAGTGCAGAAACAAAAAGATTTGCCAAAGCGTGACATGAGCACAGTGAATTGCAGAGGAAGAGCAGTTTTAAAATTGGGTCAGTTCAGTGATCTACTCATAAGGAAACTTCCCTACTTTTCCATTTGCCCTTCTTGCCCAAAAAAAAATTTGTAATCTAGACCTTAACCAGTGAACTACTTAGTATTGGTATTGAGAACAGAATGGCAAGAGCGTAGTTAGGTGGAAGACTGTATGTAATGGAAATCCTGCTCCCCCCTGGAGCCCTTAACTGGAATAACTGGAAAGACTCCATCTAACACAGGCTGTAAAGTACAAAGTGAAAAGGAAAGGAAATTTTCCTCTCAGGGAGAGGAGTGGATCAAGTTTTAAATTAACTTCTCATACTCTCTCATAATGTGCAGGCATGGTATTCACACAGACAGGTTTGAAATTTAAGGAAGAAGTGGACGTGATTTTTTTTTTTTTTTGAAGTTGGTGGTGGCTGTTCATTTGTGTATTGAGTGAATGCATATAAAGAAGTACTTCAAAGTTCATATTTTGCAAGCACTGTTGGGTTAGAAGTGAATTGCCTACATATAATTACAACAAGTTTCCTTGTGTTTTATGTACTCGTGGGTGAGATTAGAAAATGTCACACACATGTCAAATTTTAACTGAGTTCTGAGGAATGTAGGTATATTTTTTCTATTTTTAATTTATAAGATTAATAATTCTAGGCAATTATGCTTAAAATTATGTTTGATCTCTTGCTGTTTTAATATACATAATATCTGTTACTGTTGCTTTTAAGAGTGAAGCCAAACATATTTTCCTACATGGGAACTAAAGATAAAAGGGCTATAACAGTTCAAGAGATCGCTGTTCTCAGGTGAGTAAAAGTTCAGTCTTGAGTATTTGCACTTCTGCTGTGGTAGCTTGGATAAATACCTAAAAGACTCAGTGACACAAATGGCAGGTACAGGTCCTGACCTTGTAAAACACAGGTGTTTATGAAGATGCCACATTCCTTTTGTATTCTGTGGCTACTGCTGATATTTTCAGGCACTCAGGTGCTCTGAGTCACGGGCTTCTCACGTGTACTTGGCCAAGGCAGTGGGACAGATTGCCTGCCTGCTCTTAGGCTGCTTGGATCTCATGCAACAGCAGAAAAACAGAATGACATGGTGAAAATAATGTCCCACTTCTTCCTGGCTTTTGTTTCCTCCTTTCTACAGCTAGAATCCTATTTTCTTTCTCACTCTACTCTCTGAACAGTGCCAGAGAAGACTAACACTGCCCTTGCTCAACTGTGAGTAGCCAGAAGGGGCAAAAAAATGATGAGGAATTTTTCCTGCCTTAGCCTACTCCCTTAAGTCACCTTCTAAGAGAAAATAAAATTTACTTTGTCATAGTCTAAGATAATTATATTGTTTCTGGGCACTTTAAGTTAGTGTTAGATCCATATGTGAGAATAATAGACGTCTCCCAGTCATTTATTGCAATATCATTTCAGCTGGCTGGAATATCCTGCCTGCATTACTTTTTACAAATTTCTGAAAACCAAACTCCTTGAGTGAGGAGTTCACAGCTTGAAAGCCAGAGGTTTGATCAAATACTTGTTAAAAGGAGGGCATCCACTACTGAATTGTTTATGTATTTCCTCCCAATGTTTTGTATGTGTGTGTATTAGCACAGATAAAAGGAAATACTGGTTTGTGAATTGTGAGAAGCTCCAGATTCACGTTGATACAAGGCAGCTTTGCAAAGTGGTAACAGTTAACCAGTTGTGTGGTGTAGCCATGTCAAGTGCTGTTCCATTTTTTTTTTTAACATTATCACATTCAGTGTTGTGTCCAAGAGCTCCAGAGTGCTGTAAGTGTTGTGTGGTGTCTGCTCTGTGGTGCCACAACACCTGACTCTCCTGCACAGGAGGGGGGACACTGCCAGTTGCCAGCCTGCTCTAAGCTGAGTATGCTGGCCATGCTGATTCATGAACTTCACTATCCTGGTCAAAATTTAGCAGAAATGTCTAAGAGCAGCTTGGTGATGCAAAGAACAGGGTATGCTTCCAAAAATACTAGCAACAAAAATGGCAGGTATCAGTGACACATTGGATTCCGTATTCCTTCATCTGCACTAGGCATACACAGTAGCTAATTTTACTTAACTCTGTATTTATGACTGTGCTGACTGGGGTGTATGTATTCATTAAGTAATCACTCAAATTATGCAGAGTTCAGCTTGTGGGGTACAGTATACCAAATATATCAATACTGCAATATACTTTTTCTGGAGTACATGTTTTAATATAGATGTGAAAAGACAGTGCTAACAGTCTGTCACAGTATACTTTTTCTTTTGTATGAGTACCCTTCCTTTAGCTCTTTCATTAAAGTATTTTGAAAAGGCAACTGTAGAAAATTGGGGAAACTGGACTCACTGTTTTCATTTTGTAATGGCAGCATTTCTGTATTTATCTGCTTTTCTAAGCATAGGTTGGTCACTGTTGTCTGTTTCTTTTTAGAATCACTGCACAAAGACTTGCTCATTTGAATAAATGTTTGATGAACTTCAAATTAGGAAATTTCAGTTACAAGAACCATCCACTGAAACTGGGAGAGCTGCAAGGGAACCATTTCACTGTTGTTCTCAGGTAGTATGTTAGTAGGTATTTGGATGGTCCTGTTCAATATTTTTTTTCTTTAAATAGATAAGTGATATCAGTGCAACTTGTGCTACAAAAAATAAGTCCTGTTGGCAGGAGTTGAATTTGATGCATGGTATATAATATTGATGTTGAGCTTTAATATAATGGGCATCTCAAAATAGCATAAGCCCTTAATCTGTCTATAACTTTTTTTATGCTAGAAACATAACAGGAACTGATGAGCAGATAGAGCAAGCAATGCATTCACTCAGGGAAATTGGATTTATTAATTACTATGGAATGCAAAGATTTGGAACCACAGCTGTTCCTACTTATCAAATTGGCAGGTATGTGTTGCTTTCATCTTCCCCCCCCACCCCATCCTTCTTTTTTTTAATTTTACTCTTATCACCATGTAACTTAATGTATTTTTGGGAACATTTTTCTAACATATTGCCTGTACCAGTTTTAAATTTAGATTCAAGAAAGATCTTGTTTCTGAACTTGCTTCAGCAGTTATCTTGCATAATAGCACTGCTTTTAATATTGCATAAGTCTAAACACTAATACGTATTTTTTTGATAAGTTGACTAAATCCCTTTAAAATAGATTTAGTCAGTTCTTAATACACTTTCTTGTTTGAATCCTAGAGCTATTCTACAGAACAATTGGAATGAAGTAATGGATTTGATATTAAAACCACGACCAGGAGGTGAGAACTGAAAAATTATACATCCTGTGTTTCTGCCTCTTCTCCAATAAGCATATGTTTAGGAAAAGCTTAAGCAGTTTAGCAGAGGAGAAGCAATTTTCAAACTCTCCCTTTTTGCCTCACTTTCATTGCTGTAGAGTTTCTTGCAGTGGGGCTAAAAAGGGGCCTGAATACTTACAGTGTTTCCTCAAGCTCCATGTGAAGCCTTCCAACCTCAAGTGTTCTGTGATTCTGTTCATCTTCAATTACCATGACTGAAACTTTAATTTTTCAACTGTTTTAACAAAAGGTGAGATGGATGCTTTTTTTGGTGTATAGTTAAAATGTTTTTATTTTACATCCTTGTTCTAGCTGAAAAGGGATACTTAGTCAAATGCAGAGAAGAATGGGCAAAGACTAAAGATCCAGCAGCAGCCCTCAAGAAACTACCTGTAAAAAGGTGCGTGGAAGGACAGCTTCTACGTGGACTCTTAAAGTATGGAATGAAGAACATAATCTCTGCATTTGGCATAGTGAGTGTAAAAGTTGGGCAGTATTTACTTGAATAAACATTCTTTTGATGGTATCAGGATGAATTTAAAATAGACTCATTGATGCTTGATGAGTTGAAAGTTAAGTTTAAAAACATTTACATTTATCATGCCTTTTTTGCTAGAAGTACTGCTGTTTAGTAACTGATGACATCTCTAATTAATGTATGCATAATGAGCTTTCCAATTTATACAACAGTCTCTCTGGTATGTGGGAAGCAATACAGTTATACTTAGTAGCTATGTATAATACAGATCTGAGAATTGTGCAAATGTTCAGTTTCAGTGTTTTCCTGTTGCTTTAAAAGCATAAATCAACCTGATGGTGGGCTAATGAATCAGTCTGATATGGAGGTGATGGATCCACTTGTCCTTTTCAAGTCCTGTAATCAAGATCAAGTCTTTGGAGAAAATACCTCATCAGCAGCAAACTACTGGGCCCATTGTAGGATCTGGGGGATAATTTCTTGTTTATGAAGAAGATAATTAGAATAACACAGTGCTTTCACAGCTGCAGAGTTTACTTAAGATTTCAGGAGATTGAATATGAATTCAGTGTTTTATAATAGACCTGTATGTTTGACCTGTAGAGTTAAAAGTGTTGGGGTTTTGGGATTTTTTTTTGTAAATTTAAGCACAGTTCTTTTTTGTGCAGATTTCAATGTGTAAAAGCTTTATTTCTTCACATATCCTTTTCTCAAACAAAGAACAAAAAACAAATATGTATACCAAGAAATTGTGTATGTCTTTTTGCTGGATGAGGTAACATTTCAAATATGCACCTTTTTGGTTATGATTGTCAGAAAAACCAAAAAATAGATCTATCTAGTGTTTAATTTTTTTTCTTTACCTCTAGATACCAAGAAATAATCGTTTAATGTATATTCATAGCTACCAGAGTTATGTGTGGAATAATATGGTGAGCAAGAGAATAGAAGAATATGGGCTTAGAGCTGTACCAGGAGATCTCGTACTGAAAGGAGGTAAAATCAGACAAAGCCAGTGATGCTGTATAGTTCAGATTCCTAGGAAAACAAGGCACGTAGTTTATGTTGTGTCAGTGTTTGTCTGATGCTGCTTACATAGTTCCTTTATTGTCACCAGTTTTGGCCCAGTGATAGCTGAATCCATTGGCCTGTTTTAGACAAATTGTGCAAGGAATATGATGTTAGGCATTACACTTCCATGAGCTGTTTGTAAGCCTGTTTTTTCAAATAACTGGATAAGGAAGAGAGACTATGGAGGACTGATTATTCTCAAGAATGACCTCAAACCTTGTTGAGCTGTGAAGGACTGTGGAAGGACATTATGAAATTTTAACTTCAGAAGTTTTTGGTTGCATTAGTATCTTGTAAAGCAGAAGCTCCACTCAGTTAAAACTTTCTCTGCTTGTATTTGCTCTGGCATTTCCTACATTCTCCTTTACGTATGCTTGGTGCATGGAAGGGGGCTGTTCCTCTAGCAGTCCTTCCTTCATGTAGCTTTAAGTCACTGGAAGCCAGGCTGTGATTCTGCCAGTAACTGTGACAGCCTTGGAGGCTGTTACTTCTTTTCTTAGAAATGTTGTCTGTTAAGTGGAGATAAAACATGGTAGTTATCTTTCTCAGAGTAAGCTTATTTCAATCAAAGGCTTTATTTTAAATTTAGCTGAAGTTAACTGTCACAGGCATCATCTGTACTGGTAACTTCATTTTTCTGTCCTGACTGTAGCCACAGCTGTTCACATTGAAGAAGGAGATGTTGATAACTACACTATCCACGATGTAGTGATGCCATTGCCTGGATTTGATGTTATTTATCCAAAGCATAAAAGTAAGTCTGACAACTGAAGTACTTACTCTGAAAACATAAGTCTTCTTTAAGATTGTTCTTAAAAGGAAGATTGGATCTACTCAACCTTGGTGACTTTTAAAGCAATACATCACTTCAGGTCTCTAAAACATTAATGTCAGCCTTTTGTTGCTGCCAGGGTGCTCTGCTCAGTCTCCTTCCCACTGGGAATCCCAGATGACTGCAGAGCAGAGTTTCTCACTAACCTGTACCACTGCAAGGATTTAATCAGGTACAGGATTTTGCCCTTGATGAATTTCATAAGGTTCCTCTTGGCCCATTCCTCTTTTGTGCCTCAGTCCCTCTGAATGGCAGTCCTCTCCTTGCATGTATTGAATGCCACCCTAGCTTGGTTTAGCCCACAGATAGGTTGGGGTGAATTCCAGCTCTTCTCCACTATTTCACAGGACTCATCTCAGTTCCTTGAGAAACTCTGCTTTTAGGTAGAGCTGCAACCAGTAGTGACTATACTGTGAGATGCTGAGCCAGACAGCTGTTACCCACTTTACCAGTCCACTCACTATAATGTTCTAACCTGGGACACAAAGATGCTGTGGGAATGCATTGACAGCCTTGCTAAAGGCAAGGCAGGCAACAGTCCCTGCTCTCCCCTCATCCATAGGTGTAGTAATTTCATCATAGAAGACAGTAATGTTGATGGGTTTTTTACTTTTTTTACTTTTTCTCCCCCATATTAAAGCCATAGTCATTGTGTGCCCAAAGAGGATTAACTCCATTATTTTTTCCAGGGACCAGAGTGAGCCTGACTGGTCTGTAATTTCCTAATTATCATTCCTGCTCTTTCTGGAGTTGGGTGCAAGCACTTGGTTTTTCACAGTTGTCTGGGGCATCCCTAGATCTGCACAATCTCTGAGATGATAAAGAAAAACTTCACCATGATGTGAGCCAGCTCTCTCAGCCTGTATCTTCTCCGACTACTGGTAGTTTTCTTAACCTTGTCTCTAAGAAGAGAAGTGCCTGGGGCACTTTGCTGGTCAAGGCTGAGGCAAAAGAGGCACGGAGACACAGCCTTATGTCTGTCACTAGACCAGCTGCCCTGTTTAGCACCAGGCCATTGCTTTCCTTGTCATTCAGTCCTTATATTGCAGCTGAACTCTTCCGGTCTTGATGTCATTTGCTGCTTTCAACTGTAGTTGAGCTCTGGCTTTCCTAACACCATTTCTGTGTGTCTGGACAATGCTGGAATAGTCCCTCTTTGCAGCTGGCCCTAGGTTTCACCTGTTCTTTGTGTTCTTATAGATGAGGTTAGTCATGAGTTAGTTCCCTGCACGTTTTCCTCAATACTGGATTGAACTGTTCTTGTACTGTCAAATTGTCAACTGATTTCTCTCTGATGCCTTTTAATGAGAGAGTAATGGGTAGTCTGGCCCTTCATTCTTTTTTCCATGTACCTGAGATTAGTCTTGTGAAGTCTAAAAAATTGGAATGCATATATGAGATGGCATTTACATGTCAATAAAGTATTTTGTAAATTTTGTTTTCAAACAAATGCATCAAAAATTTGATGCATTTTTTGTTACTGCCTCTACTAATCAGGGTGTAGAAGTAAACAGGTAATAAGATCTGCAGTAATTTTAAACTTCTGTGTAGCATTTATCCCATATATGCTGAAAACTACTAGATGTAAGGGAAGGGAACAATCCATGAAAACAGGCTGTTTAAATTGGCCACACTACATTTTCTCCTATTAAATATTTTCCTCTCTTGCAGTTGGTGAGGCCTACAAGGAGATGCTGGTAGCTGACAACCTTGATATCAACAACATGAGGCATAAAATCAGAGATTACTCACTTTCTGGAGCATACAGAAAGATTATCATTCGGCCTCAGAATGTCAATTGGTGAGTGGGAGCATAAAGGAAATTACACTTGAATTGACAGCATAGAGTTTATTTAAGTGCAAAACAACATGAGACTGATCCATGGGACATCCACACGGACTGAAACATAGGTAGAAAGGAATCTCTCTGCAGTTCTGTCATGTTTTTAATGCAGCTGAAGTGGAACTATACCCTTATTTCTTCCTTGGTTCTCTCATTCTGTGGTGGAGGAGTATCAAGACATCTTATCTAGTTGTTCACTCCTTGCAAGGGCTTGCCTGAACACTTCATAGGTAATTACTTATGCTGAGAAAATGATAGATAATACTCAAAACAGGGTTTTTTTTTGTAGTCTTGCTATGAGAAAAGTTGGTCTCCAATTACCTGGCAGTCAGAAAAATTTGTGTCACTTAACCCTACTAAATCCCTGTTGTTAGAGATACAACCTAGTTTTCATATGACAACTGAATAAATACCTTTTAAACAGGGAACTGTACAAATGTGCAGGAAGACGATCAGTGATGCCTAGAATTAAATATAGAGGGTTTAGGAGGGAGCACAAAAAATATATACTTGAAACATCAGCACTAACTAATATTAAGCTTGTCTACTTCCCAGTTAGTTTTTTTAGCCTCATGGTTACATATGGGATTTCTGTTAAATGAATGGCAGAAACCATGGAATGTGTCTTAGCCCTTTCAAAGTTTGGATGACTATTGAAAGGCTTCACTCCTGCTAGGTAGTCTTAAGAGTTGACACCATTCTTCCCTTAATTTCATTAACTATACTTCTTATATAGTTGGAAATTCTGACAGCACACAAGGGCAAACAGATGAATTATGCAAAGAAACTTCTCACTAACTTACAATTGCTTTTTAATAATCTTCACAAGGCAAATCTTCTACATAAAGCTCTACCCATTATTTTGCTTAATTAAATTTCAGTTGTAAATGCCAAATTGCAATAATAATAATAAAAATAGTATTATAATAATACATATTTATATAAAATGTCTTAACCTAAATAATTTAAAATAATAATAAATTTTATGTATGTTATAAAGGGAAGTTGTTGCATATGATGATCCTAAAATCCCATTATTTACTACGGATCTGGATAAACTGGAAGGAAAACCATTACCAATTCTCCCTACAGGTGAGTTGATTTTTCTGCTGGTTTGCTAAATGGAAGTTTGATCTGGCTGTTGCTTTCAACTGCTACATATTTAAAGCTCCTTTAAGGAGGACCTTTCATGTAACTATTGACTGTTAAGCAGTGGTAACAATGACATCTAAGGCCAGCTATCTAAATAAGGACCCTAATTTCTCAAGGGTGCAAGCCAGTCCTCCAGCATCTGTATGTTACATTTTCTTACAGGCATCTGTAAAATCAAGTAAATGCTTAAGAGTATAAATGTCTGCAACTAACAAAGGTGGAATTAAGTCATAAATTGTCTAT
The DNA here is from genome assembly GCF_963513975.1 of Fringilla coelebs. Lineage (NCBI taxonomy): Eukaryota > Metazoa > Chordata > Aves > Passeriformes > Fringillidae > Fringilla > Fringilla coelebs. Next base: position 13,593,442 of record NC_140033.1, read on the forward strand.
ATACTAAACTTGTATTATTGGTGCTGAGCACAGATGACTGAAATACTTAACTTTGGTTACTATAACACAAGGTGTTTTGACACTGCTTTCCAGAAAAGTGAAGACAGTCAAGGAATTGAGTCTGAAAGAACAAATGTTTGCTTTTAGAAGAAGAAAACTCTGAAACCACCACTTTGTCCTGAGAGAAAATGTTCAAAAATTGTTTCATTAAATTTTTCACTGTGGATTATAATCAGGAGTGCAATGGTGGTGGTTGTTTTGCTTTATGGGCTGGGGAAGTTGGTTGTGGAAGCTGTTAGTTCAGTTTAGATGGCATCCAGAATAAGCATTATATATGCCCTTAACCACTTGTTCTTGCTTTTTGTCTCTTCTGATAGATGGCAAATTCAGGGCACTAAAGATGGAGTTCTCTCTTCCCCCATCCACTTATGCTACCATGGCGATTCGAGAAGTTTTGAAAATGGACACAAGCATAAAAAACCAGACACAACTGAATACTACCTGGTTGCGCTGAATGAACTGCGGAATGACTTAATTTTAACAAAGTGTTTTCTTATTTACATGTTCTGTACAAATCTTTCAAGAGTCACAGTAAGAGATTTGTATTTTTTTAAGTTTTTTTAGTGCTAGCATTTAACTTCAGTAGTCCTTTGCAAGATGGTGACTGTAATATAATACAGATTTTAGTGACTGGTGCTTTTTACTGAATGAGTAAGTTACTTGAGCTGTAACATGGGTGCATCTTTAGAATTGTGCTTTTAATGGCAGCAGACCTGGAACAATGTTTAGCTTGCTTTTTTTGGGCAAGCACTGAATGTTTTCACAAGGAAGGCTTCAGCCACCCTTGAAGTCTTTTCAAATACCATGAACTACATGGGGAAAGATGAATTACAACAAAATTAAGATACTGATGAACATATGTATTGCTGGTATTTTGCTGGTAGCATTTGCACTGATGCGGTAGCAGATTCTGTTAGCAAGGCTTTTGTGTGCTGTAAAGCTGTACAGCTCTTTTAAATAGCTCGACTTTTCATTGAGAAAATACTTGTATTTTCCAGCTAATACCTGTACCAAAAAACAGGTACTAAAAATAAACTAACCTGAAACTCTGAGCGTGTAGCAGTAAGTGATTCCTTTGCGCCTGTCACTTGCCCATTGTTGGCAGGGAATGAGCCGGCCTTCGTGTTGGGGAAAAAAAAATACTGTGCAGCTGTTCTGAAGAGACCTGGCCTTTTCAGCCAAGTGCAAAGCCTGTGTTGCTAGTCCGGTCGCTGGCCACGGCGGCTGCGTGCGGAGGGAGCGGGGAGGCCGTGAGGTGCAGAGCCGTGTCCCTGTGAGCACGGGCCGGGCCAGCCCGTCAGCCGGGCGGGCTGCGGCTCTCGCCGGGCCGTGTCCCCGTGAGCACGGGCCGCGCCAGCCCCTGAGCCGGGCGGGCTGCGGCTCTCGCCGGGCCGTGTCCCCGTGAGCACGGGCCGGGCCAGCCCGTCAGCCGGGCGGGCTGCGGCTCTCGCCGGGCCGTGTCCCTGTGAGCACGGGCCGGGCCAGCCCGTCAGCCGGGCGGGCTGCGGCTCTCGCCGGGCCGTGTCCCCGTGAGCACGGGCCGGGCCAGCCCCTGAGCCGGGCGGGCTGCGGCTCTCGCCGGGCCGTGTCCCTGTGAGCACGGGCCGGGCCAGCCCGTCAGCCGGGCGGGCTGCGGCTCTCGCCGGGCCGTGTCCCTGTGAGCACGGGCCGGCCAGCCCCGAGCCGGCGGGCGGGGAGCGGGGCCCCGGGAGCGGCCCCGCGCCTGCGCTCCGTCACCCGCGGCGCTGCTGACGCGGCGGGGGCGGTGCCGCGGCCGCAGGGACCCGCGGGGAGCCCGCTGAGGGCTCCGGGCGGCGGCTGCCGCGGCTTTTCCCGTCCCCACGGCGCCGTCCTACGAGGGGAAGCGGCGGCTCGTCGGCCGGCACCCGTGGCGGGGGAGGAAGGGCTCGCCGAGCCGCCGCCCGGCTGAGGGGCTGCCCGGCCGCCCAGCCCGGGCCGCGGTCGCGGCGCTCCGCTCGCAGCCTCCCGGAGCCCGCAGAGCCTCCAGCCGGCCCTTGGCAGGGCCCGGCCGTCTGGCCGAGGTGGGTGCTGAGCGGGCAGCTGGCGGGAGGGATGCGCCCACACACCTGTTCCTGTCTCCTGTAACCCGATCCTTTCCACTAAGTATGAGAAGGGCACCGTTCGGTTAGGTTTTTCCTGCTGTATAATGTTTACACTGCTGCAAACAGGAATTTTACTGCTCTGCTTTCTTTATTCGGCTGTTCCTCTGCAGCACCCTTGGTCGCCCAGTTTGTCCTGCCTGGTGCTCTCTATTGCCTCTGCTACTCTGCCTCATCAGCTGCACCACTTTCTCACTGCAGTTGTCATTTTAATAGGGATTTTAACTTAATTAAAGCTAGTAGCAGACGAAGGGCAAGTGTGTCGGGTTTTATTTTTAAATACTGTTTTGAAAGTGACACGAAGAAGTAGAGGATTGAACCAGCCAAACAGTTGTCATTGTTGTCTTTTTTCTTTCACTGTGAACATCCTCTCAATGTCACGTTTCTCTGGATGCTGCCAAATGTGTGGATCAGCAAGTGTCTTTTATGTTATACTGTGTGGGGGTTTTTAGGTAAATATTTCAGTGATGTATTTCCTTTCCAAATTATTGTAAGGCCCGCATGGATACTATGCTAGTAACGCAATAGTCATGAGTTGGTAACTCTGAAATTTCCTAAACTTGTGAAAAGGGAAAGTGGAATATTATTTTCCTTTGCATTTTACAAGTTTTTTTTTTGTAGTTTTCATTACATTTTCCATATTATATATGTAGGAACTACATATTTCTTGAACTGCTTTTAATAAAGTTCATGCTTTTGGGGAAGGGAGAAGTTAACAGATGTGTTTCTCTTCAGTAGTTAATGTATAATAAATCACCAGTTGGATATGTCAGCAAGGTTTTATCAAACCTGACTTACGCCAGCAAATTGTCTCACTTAAAGCAGTACAATTCATTAATATGGTATTTCAGTCTCAGTTTAAATTGAACTGCCCAGCTTTTCATGGAGTTTTGTTCCTCAATAGTTAATATTTGTTTGTTCTGTCTTAGTGTTGGCTAATTAGAAATCATATACTCCATATTGCAGAGGAAGAAGCCATGGCAAGCATTGGTGTTAGAAAGAAAGAAGTCACTAGAGACCTAGACCACTGTGATATCCCATACTATGTTTCTGAATTTGTGGAAAGAGAACTTGGAAATGACTATGATTCCCTGGGGAAGCTAGACAGCCTGATTGAAAAGCTATCTGAAAACAAAAAGCACTTAGAAGAACAGGTAAGCATCTTTCTGTTTCATTTTTTTTTTCTTCCTCTGAACATGCTGTATGACTGATTGAGTATATGAAACTAAATTAAACGTATCAGTGGGCCTGATACACAATGGCACTGCTTTACACAGTGCAGTGGTTTTATGTCTGCCTTAATACATCTCTGTCAATGCAGGTACTTACAGTTTCGTCAGAAGTCCCTAAAAGAATTCAGAATGCCTTAAAGAATGCAGAAGATTCCAAAAAGTCTCTGAGTCAGCTTCTGGAGGAGGAAACTGTTCTGTCTGAGTCCATCAATAGCCACTTGCTGAAAGCTGAGCCATGGATGGAGGATCTCGATGTGCTGATAGGTCAGGTGGAGGAGATCGAGCGACACCTGGCCTACCTCCAGTGGATTTCTCGCATAGAAGAGCTGAGGTAGTTTCTGAGTGCTGTATGTATGTTCTGAGACTGGTGACCTGGTTTATCCCCTTATTAAAATATTTTAAATTCAAGAAAGTTTTGTCTTTACTTTTCAATATACAAATAATTCTTTTATGTTGTCAGTAGTGAATATTTGGCCTTATCTTTTTTGTGTTTTATAGTGATAGCATTCAGCAATATCTGATGACCAACAATGTTCCAGAGGCAGCCAGTACTTTAGCATTCATGGCAGAGCTGGATATTAAACTTCAGGAGTCATCTTGTTCTCATCTTCTTGCTTTTGTGAGATCCACTGTTAAATTCTGGCATAAAATCCTTAAGGACAAATTGACAAGGTAAGAGGGATACTGTGACTCCCTCATCTTTACGTTGTTCTGTCAGTTGGTGTCCAAGTGCTGATTTTGTGTTGCAGTGACTTTGAGGAGGTGCTGACGCAGCTCCGCTGGCCCTTCGTGGGGCCACCTCAGTCCCAGGCATTTGGCCTTGCTGCACCAGCCAACGCTCCTGAGGTGTACAACAACTTGGAGATGCTCTTCTGTCAGCTTCTGAAACTGCAAACCTCGTATCCTTTTAAATTCTTGCAGTGTATTTTAGCAAGAATAAAAACTTAGAGATACATGTTCTCAAGGAGAATTATTTAAAATTTTTTCCTCCCTAAAGAGAGAAGATAATTTATATTTCTTTGTATTAATATTAGAATGTTGTGGGGATTGGGGGGGGGAGGGGGTTGTTTGGGGTTTTTTTTTTTTGGTATTTAGGAAATGCCAAGTGCCAAAGTTGTCCTTTTTGTCAGTAGCAACATTTTAACTCCAAGTCATCAGATCCAATGCTCTCATGGTAGCTGACAGTTTAGGTTGCATGAGGATTTGGTCTCACACTGTTTGGAATCATTGCCCATGCATATTAATGAAAAAATGGTGATGTGTGTTTACTACACAGTTAATACTATTCTTTTTATAGCCTTATGTGAAATAACCTTTAATCACTTTAATATGTCCCGCCCCAAAAGGAAAAAAAGGGAAAACATACATGTCTTGGAAGGAGACTTTACAAAAAGGGGAGACTGCAGGAGGATTTCTGTTGTGCAGCAGTCATAGTCTGCCTTTGAGGTTGCTCAGAGGGCACTGCTGCTCATTCTGTGCCTGATTTTTATGAATTAAATAATTCACAAAACTAAAGCTCAACTAAGTCTTTGTGTGTTCAACTAAGCCTGTGAGTGTGAGTGAGAGACTGTGGCTCATGGCTGCTGGGTTTTTTTTTAAATCATATAGTGGAAAGATGCAAGGCCATTGTGCACAATCCTGAGTTGGCAACAATTTTGGTTTGGCAGAGTGGCTCACTTAAATCCATTACATGAAAATGGGAAATCATGTGTTGCATTTATTAATCCCAGGAGTCTTTATCCTTCTTTAACAAATATGAATAAGTGTGTCTCTTGGACAGCCACAGTGTTTGTTTCTGACAATGATGGTTTGCTGGGTTCTTACATGTTTCCTAAATCAAACAGACTTAAGGGACATGTATTGTCATTGAATAAATAATCCCTAAAGGCCTGAGTTATATTTAATACTACATAAAGTGGAACATTTTGAGTATCTTTTATAAGGAATTGTATTGTTTTCATAGTACTGCCTTCAGTCAATAGTGTAGAACTAAGCAGTGTTCATTTTTATAAAACTGTTCTATTGAAATGATGATGCTGGGGTAATTCAACACTTAAGTCCATCCTTGACTGTCAAACTTAGAGATGAGCTGTTAACTAAACCCAAACAACTGCCAGAAAAGTACCCTTTACCCCCTTCACCACCAGTCATCCTTCCAATACAGATCATGCTGAATCCTCTTCAGAAAAGATTCAAGTATCATTTCACTGGAAATAAACAAACCAATGTTCTTAACAAGGTATGGGAGAAAGTGGTTCGACATTTCTAAATTGCTTTGTAAGCAACCTCTAGATTGCTGTGTTTAAATTGTGTAGATTTTCCAAAATTAGGATTCTTCAAAACTGTGCAGTTCTTGTGCCTACCTAAGTGTGGACAGACATTGAGATAGCACTTGGAGACCTTTCAGAGACACAGGCATTTTCTCTGGGTGAGGCAATATTTTTCCCTTGTCCAGATCCTTCGTAAAACATCATTACAATCTTAGACTGACTCCCATCTGTTGACAGGTTTTGATTAATTTCCTCAGTCTTGTTGCAAATGGTTCTGCACTGTTATGTATTTCTTGAGCTCTAAGGCTGTGATTTGATTTTTGGCACTGTTTTGCTACCTTCATGTAACTGAAAATGTTGGATATGAAATGTGATTAGTCTAAAGATACTGTTAAATAATTTGTTTTTTTAATGGGTTGAATTTTTTGATTGACATAAAAGAAGAGCTGCTGAGTTTATCAGATGGAAACTGACTCACTTTTTGTGTGAATTGCCTTCAAAGACTGAGGATATTTGTCTGAGAATTACCACTGGAATGGGTTTCATTGCATTAATGCCACTGCAACATTGGAGCAGAGTTTAAGAGCTGTTTTGTAACAGTCCTGTTGCACAGGTCTGCTTATGATCACCATCTTGTGCAAATCTAAATAAATTTGCAATCTTGACAGATGTTACCACAGAGCTTTTTAAAATACTGTTGTGTATGTTAGTGGGAAGGAAAGAGGTGTTTTAGATATGGACAAAATTATTTTAAAAGCAAATGGAAAATTTATGTTCAAGACATTGAATTTTCAAACAACAATAGGTGAACAATTATTTTAAAAATAAGAACTTATTAAGAAAATGTTACAGGGAATCGTGTCAGGTCAGAAAGACATTTCAACAGGGAAATTTGGTTTGGGGTTTTTTTTTAGTAATTACTTGGATAATGCAATAAAGAAAATATCAATGTAAAATATTAAAAAGACAGCAACCTGGACAAGATTAACAGTATTTCAGAGGAGAGGCTCAGAGTTCACAATGACCTTGCCCAGCTGGGGAAGGACTGTCAAAAAAAACAACCCAAGCATGATAAAATTAATGAGACAAGTGAAAATGAATACAGGGGTGAGAAACAGACACACAGAATGTGAGCGCACCTCAGCAGAAGGTTCTTGAGCTGTCGGGAGTGAGGAAACAGGAACTGCTTCCAGTTGCACTAACACTGAAAGAAGTGTTCATCAAAACCTGCAGCCCATACTTTTAGGGGTAGAAACTTCAAAAAGCTTAAAGGCATTAAAATGTGAAATGAGAGGGTGATAGATTCCCCACTTCTAGGGGGAAGGTGGGGCTGAGGTTAGGTACGATAACAATAAGAGCAGAGCTTTTCTCAGGAGCACATCCTTTTTGTTGTACCAAGAAATGAGGGCCACACAGGAGAACAGGAAGAAGTATATGAAGCAGAAACAAGTCTCACATGAGTGAGAAAGCAGTAGAGAAAGGGGAAATTAAAATGCAACTTTTGCTTGAGAAACACAATATTTGGTACATTTAAGACAATGCAAATCCAGAAATATTTTTCTTATAATGCTTTAATATAAATGAAAGTTAAGTAAAACAGAGTGAAAGACTCATGTGACCTGAGATCACGAGAAGGCAGGGAAAGAGTTGTATTGTCCTTAAATACTAGTAGCACTGAATAAATGTTTGGATGCATTTAATAATTTATTTTCTTTTTTAAATAAGCCTGAGTGGTATTTAACACAAGTCCTTATGTGGATTGGAAATCATTCAAAGTTCCTTGATGACAAAATCCAGCCAATACTGGACAAGGCAGGATCTTCAGTGAATGCTGGGGTAAGTAATGAAATGGTTTGTAAATGTGAATATAAATATCAAAGTCAGCTTCTGATAGATATTTGGCCCATTTCCACTGAAATGTGTACATGGTGAGACTTAGTCTAGTAGCAGTTTCTTGTGTGCATGTTTGCACATGTCAGTACTTCCTGTCTCTGACATGGACTTCTTTCCTTTCCAAAGCTTGAATTCTCTCGTGCTCTAGTGATGCTGATTTTGGAGAAGTTGGCTGCTGATATTCCCTGCCTGTTGTATGATGATACACTCTTTTGTCACCTCGTGGATGAGGTCCTTCTATTTGAGAGAGAGTTATACAGCGTTCATGGTTATCTCAGCAGCCTTCCCAGCTGCATGCATATTCTGTCAGAAGAATCCTGCTTCCAGAGGTGGCTGACAGTGGAAAAAAAATGTAAGACTTCCAGTGCATTTTGTTGTCCTTTATATTGCACAGTCAGAAAGTATGTGTCTACTTTCACAGCTACCCTTCTTAAGTAGGATAAGTCACTTGGACAGGGCTACTACCAAAAACATAGGTATTTTTATGCTCTGTCATTATTCTGAATAAAAATTGATTAGGTTTTAACAGTGCCTCTGTATTTTGTGGGACTCTTGCCCCTAAACTGTATGCAATCAAGAAGGCTTATTTTTAGACAAATGTTATGTATGTGCAGAGATGGACTTAAAATTGAAATAAGGGCGATGTATTAGTTTTTGAGAAATTAAGAAGAAATATATTGGAAAAGAGCAAGCCAACTATTAAAATACAAAACCAACCCCCCAGTCAATTCTGGCATTTAACTCTGTTAACAGTGTTGCAAATAGATACATTGAAGCTGATTTTGTATGAAATGAGTTGTCAGTTATTTTTTATAAACTGAAAATGCGAAATTTAATTTATCAGAGATAAGGCTTTTATGTTACCATACTTTAGAGGGGCTTTTGTTAGATTTTTTTTTAATTAAAAACTTAACTTACAAGTTTTTTGCATTTCAGTTGCTCTTCAGAAAATGGACTCTATGCTTTCTTCAGAGGCAGCATGGATATCACAGTACAAAGATATCACTGATGTAGATGAAATGAAAGTTCCAGACTGTGCTGAAACTTTTATGACTCTCTTGTTAGTTATAACAGGTAACTATATCTATGGGCATTGCTCTTGTTTGTAATGAACAGTAAAAAATCTTCAGCTAACAGATTTCTTTACTAAATAGTTTACTAAATATTCATTGTCAGTAGTCATTCATTGTCACCAAATAATCTTGCAAAGTTGTAATGTTTGCAGTTTAATAAAAACTTCCTGTTCGTTTTGTATTTTGGACACTAACTCATGCATGAATAATCTTGACCTACTGACATGTTTAGAAAATAATAATTATAAATATATGTTTGATTTTTACAATATTCTCTCATAGTTGGCAGAATATAATTTGTTGCAATTCAGTAATAAATCGTAATAGTTCTTTTGATTTTGTGTCAATTCAGAAGCTATTAAGTATCTTTTCTTTTTTTTGCAACAGTACATAAGAGCAAGTATGTTTTCAGGAGCCCATTGCATCTTCAATGGCTTGGTCTTTCTCTGTGTGAGGATGCTTTAGGGGCCGCCCTGGAGGGTGTGGTATTACCACACATTGCCTCAAGTGTTAGAGTACAAACTGCTCATGGAATCGGGAGGGGGAAGAAAGTCATTGCATGTTTAGCTTTTGCATGGGCAATTTCCCTGAAAACATTGAAATATTTATTGGCTGGTTTAAATACTGACATCTAAATACTGACTATATGATGTTCTCATAGGCGTGAGGTGGTCCATGTATGTACCTGATGCCTGTGATGTTTCTTTTTGAAAAGCTTTCATTTAGTGTTGGAAAGCCTAAAAACATTTTACTAATGTCTTTCCAGACAGGTATAAGAATCTTCCAACAGCCTCCAGAAAACTCCAGTTCCTGGGCCTACAGAAGGAGTTAGTTGATGATTTCAGGATACGATTAACTCAAGTGATGAAGGAAGAGACAAGAGCTTCCTTAGGATTCCGATACTGTGCAATCCTTAATGCTGTTAATTATATTGCAACAGTGTTGGCAGACTGGGCTGACAATGTAGTAAGTAAATATTCTTCTTTAGGAAAAAAAATATTTTAAAGTGGACTCGGGATGTTTGTTTTGTAACAAACATTTTATTTTCAGCACTTTTTAGGTGTATTCAGGAGAATTAATTACTGAAAAAATAGAATGAGATATAAATTTGGATTTAGTAAAAGATGTATAAATAAGGACAGGTTATTGTTTGAGGCCTAAGCTGCCATTTATAAACTTTCTAGGGAAATGCAGAGAGAGGCTGGGAAATGGAATAATCTGAAGAAACCCAAAACCCTGGTATCTTTTACATGCTTTTTATTGTAAAAAAAAAAGTGAATTGATTTTGGAGATCTCAGAACCAGAGCAGCAGCCTTTGCTTGGTGCTTCAGCTCCTCCCATGGCAGGAGAGCTTAGACAGATCCCATGTGGGTATTTGTGTTGCAGCGCAGTTCAGGTGGGGCCCAGAAAAGCTGCTCACTGATAACTGGGAATTGGTGACTGCTGTACAACAGTCTGGTGGCAGCATGGCCTAGTGAGGAATTTTAGTTTTTCTGCAGATATTGGTGCTGAAGGTCAAAAAACCTTTTACACAAGGAGTGTGCAGAATAAGGCATTGTATGAGCTGTGGGCAGCCTCCAAATTCTTACTGTCTTAACAGGAAGCTGTGGCTCTAGCAGGGGATGATCTTGACTTGATAGGACAGCAGCCTTCATGTTGTATAACTGCATCTACTAGTGTCTTGATCTGCTTAAAAGCAAAACCAACAAGCTGTTGCCACAATGAACTCAATAAACTAAATTCATTTTCTTGCTGTTGTCAGCACAGTAAATTTATGATTCAATGAATAATCATTGCTAAAAAAATTACAATTAAAATTTACTTTTGCAAATCTTCAAGAGGCCAAGGTAGGGTTTTTTAAAAGCATGCTGCTGTCAATCTTAAAATATCTTTTCAGTATTTCTTTAGATCTCTTCCCTTTAACCTATCTGCTGTTGTATCAGTTCCATCACTAGGATTAAACCACCATGTTTTGTTTTTCTCTAAATCAGGACCACAGGGAAGGATAAGGAAGTGTTTTTAAAATCTTAAATTTTTAACTTCATAAATGTGCCAGAGGAGAGTGTTTTCTACAACTGTGTCTAACAAAGTACCAATGAAAAGTTCAAGAAGTAAGGTTATTTTCTGTGGTGTTCCTCTCTGGTTTTGTTTGCCTAGTTCTTCTTGCAGCTGCAGCAGGCCGAGCTAGAGGTCCGTGCAGAAAGTGACACCATGAGCCAGCTCCAGCTGGGACAGCTGGCATCCATGGAGAGCTCTGTCTTTGATGACATGATCAACCTCCTGGAGCGCCTCAAGCATGACATGCTGACACGACAAGTAGATCATGTCTTCAGAGAGGTCAAAGATGCTGCAAAGCTGTACAAAAAAGAGAGGTGATTCTGTTTATTTAATCTCTTTGCATATTACAGAATTATTTCCTGTTAAAAATATTGACATTAGTAAAGGCAAGAATAGATAATAGGTGGCATTTTTTTTCTGGAGTAGGAACGCTGCAGGGTAGTAAGTTCTGGAAAATACTCTTTATTCTTACCTGGGGACAATTGTCATGCTATGTTTTCTAAAGTAGTTCCACAATTAGTAGATGTATTAGTTTAACATCCTAGGAAAGATTCTGGATAGTTCTAGTTTTCTATTTTGAGCAGGAATTATTTTCTTCATAGTAGTATAGAAGATTTTATGCAAAATGGCCTGTCATGACTGTTCTATCTTAACAGACTCCTAGGGCTTCTTGAATATTTTCTTCTGAGTAGAATTTCTGAAGTATTTCATAAAAGGAATAGAACTCAATGATTTTCAGATTAGATGGAGTTCCCTAGAATGACATGTTCAGAGATTTATAACTAAAGCATGAGTTTAATATTAAATGAAATTCAAACACAGCATTAGACTGATAACTTTTAGATTAGAAATGGGAAAGGATTGTCTCTGAAACATTGTAAATGGGTAAGATTTTTCTTTGAAGGGTAATTTTAACTTTAGTTGTTGTAACATGAATAATTTCACTCTAATGACTGCAGTGCAATGGTTTCTTTTAGGTGGTTGTCTTTACCCTCTCAAGCAGAGCAAGCAGTGATGTCCTTGTCGAGCACGGCGTGCCCGATGCTGCAGACACTGCGAGACCGTTTGCTGCAACTGGAGCAGCAACTCTGCCACTCACTGTTCAAAATTTTCTGGCAAATGCTTGCAGAGAAAGTGGATCTGCACATCTATCAGGAAGTGAGTATCAGTGTGACCTGTGCAGTGCCATGTAGGTGTCAGTGACAGCAGACATTTAAACAGCAGATGCACCTCTTTGTGTTTGTAGATCATTATGGCAAATCATTTCAATGAAGGAGGAGCAGCACAACTCCAGTTCGACATGAGCCGGAATTTGTTCCCCCTATTTTCACATTACTGCAAGAGGCCAGAAAACTACTTCAAGCAGTAAGTAGGCAAACTTCTGATCTACTGGTACTTCAGAAGTGAGTGTCCAGAGAAATATAAGTGTTCTATTTAAACCCAAGATTTTTTCAGTTAGTTTTGATCCACACTATCCACACTTTAAATGTGTGGATCATTTATATGTCTGATGTTTTCAGCTAGGAAAGTGGATTCTGCAGCATTCTGCAGCAACAGACTGTGGCATGTGTCTTGGAGTATTTTGTGCAGTCAGGATGTCTAGATAAACTTATGGAAGGAATATTAAGAGGCACAAACCTCTGAATTTGGGGCCAAAGAAACTAGTCAAAGATACAGTTACAACACAACAAACTTTACTATTAGAAGGACTACTTTAAACTATTTTCCTCCTCAGGATTGCCTTGTGAGGCATGAGAAGCTGCTACTTTCTTTCTGGTTAGTCTATTTCACTAGCCCAGAGTGTCCTAAATCGTCCAGTATCAAAATCCTCAAGTGACTGAGGCTGAAATCTGAATATTTTTAAACCAGCATGGAGGATGGAAGGGTTTTTTGTTACACTTAAATTTGTGCTGCTTACATTAATCCACGCAACTTTTCCTCTAGCATAAAAGAAGCCTGCATTATCCTGAACCTGAATATTGGCTCTGCCTTGCTTCTGAAGGATGTTCTACAGTCAGCTTCAGAAAATGAACCATTAAAGCCCAGCCAGCCATCTGCAACAGCAGCACTAAATGAACTTGGAGTTTATAAACTGGCTCAAAGGGATGTTGAGATTCTTCTCAGTTTGAGAGCTAATTGGCCAAATACAGGGAAATAAAGACTTCTTCAGAAATGGTTAATAACTTGGTCTAGATTACTTATTCCAAGCAAAAGCAAAGCGAATATCTTGTAATATACTTATTTCTTTCATTTCTGTATGCTGAGAGATTGAAACAATCTAATCTTATGCCTTATTCTATACAGTTCAAAGAAAAAAATCAAAATGCTGCTGACTTGGTGTTGAACTGTGCAGATCTTATTTTCCATGGCCACCTCGCCGTTGCATTTGGAAGCCAAAACTGTTGATCTCTAATGAACAGTCTGCCTTGTCTGCTTCATTCTAAGGAACAGAGTATTTACAGTGTAAATGCAGTTTTGTATGTGGGCTAGTGTTCCCTATGAACTGGTCAGTCTTGAGTTAAACACAGATGTTTTGTATCTCCAAATTCCAAGTAATGGATGTTCTGTATCAAAATGTATATTATCAATGCAGAAGGAAGGAATATGTCACTGTTTTCTTCATACAAATTAAGATAGTCTTTTACAGAAAACACAATAGCCTAATTTTTTTTAAACAGTTTTTCCTTATAAATTGAACATTGTGTGCTAAGTTTGAAGATACCACTTGGAAGTGCTACCTGCATTTACATGTGGACATTTGTCAAAACTTGTTGAAGTTGTTTTTTCCTTAAAAATACCCGAAAACCAAAACGCAGTGCAAGCCCAGAAACCAACTTAATTTTATTCAGTGCTAATGAGCCAACAGGTAACAATCCTTTACTGTAAACTATAACCTGAAGGAGGAAATTCCAAAATACTATCTCAGTTGCAAAAGAGATTTCTGCTTTTTTTTTTTTAAACCATCTAATTATATTAAGAACAATTCTTAACTATACTCCCTCCAGTGCCTGCTGGACATGCACATGTTCTTGTCACTTGTCCTTTTCAGCTGATTGATCCACTGAAGGGCAGGGAAGATAAGAAAAAGAGAAAAGAGAATATTGCTTAAAATCGACTCTTCACAGCTGACAAACCAGAAGAAAAATTGGGGAAGATGCCTGTTTTTAATTATATATAGCAGATCATTGCTCAAACTAATACACAGACCAGCTCTCCAGCATCTTTTTCTTCCTAAGAGAGAAAAAGAAAATCTCTAGTTAGATAATGAGGATAATTAGTTCCTTACCTTTCAGCAATTGCAACAGTTACTAAAAAATTGCTCCTAGAACCATACCTTGACTATGAGGAATTATTTGAACTCTGAACCTATTTCATCTCCAGCTGTGCTACCACCCCTGACAAAGAAGACAACAGGGTCCCACATTTCTAGATCAGTATTTTAACCCCTGGGCTGCCTGATGACCTTCACTTTGACCTGAGGGGTGGGAACCGTGAGAGGATCCTGAAACTGAGGTGGTGGAGGGCATGGAGTTTGGTTCACCTTACAGCAAGGCAAGAAGGTCAGGCAGTAACTGACCTCTTTTTTTTTTAATCTTGCAATGCAAAGTGACACAGTTGAGCTTAAACTAGCAATTAAACAATCTGTTAATTATGGTAATAAAAAATAAATCTCAGCAAAATACCTCCTATGCATATGTCCCCCCCTCCAAAAAGAACCAAAAACAACACCACAATTTTAATTAAACTTACATTCCTTCCTTGAATTCATCCAGTGTGATCTCCACATCATCATCTAGCTCCAAATCCTCAGTGCTCAGTCCCAAAGTTTTGAGGGCTAAAGTTAACAAAAGAGAAATTTTTATGCGAGTCATTGGAAAGACAGATTTAAATTTAAAGGTGCCTAGATCTAACCAGGTAAACGTGTGTAACATAACAACATGTAACTTAAACGCAGGAAACTTAACCACATGTAACTTTTTTGAACTTTCCAAGTTCCAGGTTGTGTGGGCAGCTGTGCGGATAATTTTGAAGTATACAGATGGGTATCTCGGAAGCTATTTTAACAGTTCTGTGCAAGCGAGCGGTTTGGTGCGGCGGGGCCGCAGGCGGACGCACCTTCCCTGTACTGCGCGGGCCTGATGGAGCCCTGGCCTAGGACATCCAGCAGGCTGAACATGGCGTCCACGTTGGCCTCGTCCATGAGGAACGGGTACTCGCCCTCGGCTCGCCTCCCAGCCTTCACCCGCTCCAGCACCTGGATCAGGAACTCGCGTGGCCGTTCTGCAAGGAGGTCAGAGTGCCCGCGGGCACCGGGCCTCAGCCGGGGCGCGGAGGCCGCGCAGCCCCGCCGCCCCCGCTGCCGCCCCGCTCCCGGCGGGGCCGGGCCTGCGCGCACCGGGGCGGTGGAAGAGCAGCAGCGCTCCGAGGCGGTGCAGCAGCTCGGGCAGCCGGTGCCGCCGCAGGTACTCGCGGCTCTGCTCCTCGCCCGCCGCCATCCCGCGGTACCGGGGCGGCGTGAGGGGGACAGCGGCGGGAGCCGTGCGGGCACGGGCGGGAGGAGGGCGAGCAGAGGAGCTCCGGCCGCGGGACGCTCCGCGGGGGCAGCGGGAAGGGGGAAGGAAGAACTGACTTTCCTGGAAGTCGTCACGGTAGCACCGGAACAGCCACGCCTCGCTCCCCGCTGGGTCCCGGCTCTGCGCTGGTTCGTGGCGAAAGCGAATGACCCGCGGTGGGTCCTTTGTAACACGTACGCGGGTGTAGGGGCCCGCTAGTCCGGAGAAGAGTCATGGTACCCCCTGTCAATGCATGTAAGTGTCTCAAAGGCCCGTGCCAGGAGGATGTGTCAGACTCCTTTCAGTGATGCCAGCCACAGGACGGGTAGCGCTGGCCATAAAACAAAACACAAGAAGTTCCACCTCAACATGAGGAAGAACTTGTTCATGCTGAGGGTGGCAGAGCACTGGAACAGGCTGCCCAGGGCGGTCGGGGAGTCGCTCTCTCTGGAGACATTGCGAACCCGCCTGGACGTGCTCCCGTGTCACCTGCGGCAGGTGACCCTGCCTCGGCAGCGCGGCCGGCCGGATGATCGCCAGGGTCCCTCCCAACCCCAAGGGTTCTGTGATTCTGTGTTCTCACCTCCAGCCACGTCTCCTTCCACCGGCGGTAGCGCCTTCTGCACCTCCCACCGTTCCCCAGGCACAGCCCTGGTTTCATCCCCGCCGTGTGAGGATGCCAGGATGTTCCCAGTGTTCTACACCCATACGAGCGGCAAACCAGTGACCACCAACTGAGAGTAAGAGAGTTTACATTTTAAAGCCATTACTGAGTCTTGCAACATATCCCGTGCAAAAGAGACATCAAAGAAGCTTTTGACTGTACTACCCACTGCTAATAACCGTAATCGAGTAAAGCGTCCCACCAAAAAATATTAAGGAAAGATATAAAGATATAACTATCTGCCATCAAATAAAATCAGACAATAATAAACGAGCATATAGTAAAGAAGAATAGTATTCCTGTGAAAAGTCTAGTGCTAAATATATCTATTTGCCAAAACTAAAATATCACAAGACATGAATAGAATTCACTTAATCTTTTTCTCAGCTTAAAGTGGGAGAAAGGCAGCATCCAAACCTGCAGAGATTTTACAGCCATGTGCTGTCTGTATTCTCTGTTATTTTAAAGTGACTATGCTACCTGCTTTTAGTCTCAATTAGGGCTAGAGGAACTGTAGGTTTACAACAGTTGCCTCTAATGACAGTTGCCAGGCAGTGATGGAAACCTCCTTCTCCTGATTAAAACATTCCATAGTTACTCAATCCATTCCTGCATTTGTCTTTCTATGCCTTTCTGCAGAGTTTGCAAAGCATTAGGAAAAATTTTTCCTAAAAAAGCGCCACAGCAGAAAGTGTAGATTGAAATGTGGAGAGGAGGAGAAGAGCTGGTCAGCAGAGGAGAAATAAAGATGTGGAAAATACAATCTTGAAAATGAGAACCTAAGGATAGGAAGACTGACAGGAAAAGAAGGAGCAAGTGAAATACTGGTAAGTAGGTAGGTCAGTGTTTGGGTCAAGGAAACCAGCATTTGGCAAAGGATGTTTCTCCTTTAGTAGCCAACAAAGATCAACAGTAGGAAATACATGTTGAGGCTAAAATTTTAAAACTAAGCACAGGACTTATGGATTTAAGTGTGTCTCTCTGAGGAATGGTTAAAAAAAAAATCACTAAACAGAGCAAATCCGAATTTGATTTACAACTAGAAATGTATTTTTTAAAATTCTATTTCACTATTAGGGAAGCACAATTTATTTACTTGAAAAAATATTCTGATGATGAATCATGTATTTATTATTTACATAATAAATTATTATCCTCAGTTCATATAATGATAGTACCAGCTATATAAATGAATCCTAAAAGTATGATATTTTAGGATAATTTGCAAGGAGCTCCCTTGGGCTATTGTAAGGGAAACTGAACTTATGGTGGCTGAGAAAAACAGGATTTGACAAACACCTGAAAGTATTCTGGTTCCATTATAGAGATGCTGCTAAATAAGTTTTAATAAAGAACTAAAGGACCAAATTATTTTCATCTGTTTAAAGCATCCTGGTTGTATAAATTAGATTTCTTTAAAAGGCTTAATACCTGTTGTGATAGAAGCTGAGCCTTCTACAGAATATCACTAGTAATTTAAGCCTTTTATCTAATTTAATAGGGGTAAATAGACTACAATGAGCCTTTAAGAGTTGTAATGAAGAGATACAGGTCAGATATGCAGCTGGTTCCAGAACAACCATTTGTCTTGCAGGGGAAAACAGGCAGATGGATGTGTTCTTTCAAATGGGAGTGTCAGAAGACTGAAGTCTTGGGCTATGGGAAAAGACAGGAGCAATACAGGCTGGGAAGGATCCTGAGATGTGCCACAGGTTTCCTGTGCACACAGCAGCTGAGAGCAGCTCCTTGAAGGCTTTTCTTACCTCTGCTGCTCCCTGGCATGAGCATTGGGAAACACTCTGCTAGGGATCAAAGGATGTAGGGATTGGTGCTGCCATTGCTGTAGCTGCTTTGGAAGAGCTCCACTGCAGCTTCCCTCTGTGTGTCCCCAAGGACTTCTGAGATACAGGTGAGTTCCTCATCAGGGGATTTTATATTATACATTTACAGAGGAGAGTGCTCAACTACAGAAATATTGAGCTTCTGAGTATTGATTATCCCAACAGCCAGAACCGCTTTTTTTGTTGTTTTTACTGTACAGAACAGCAGAATAATTAAGTTGAAATTGTCCTCTGGAGATTGTGTGGTCAACTCCCTTTCCTTTTCAGACTGGGCTAATTTCAAAGACTGGCTCAAGTTGTTCACAGCCTTGTCAAGTTTTTACTGTCTCCACAATGGAGGCTGCTCAGCCTCATTTGCTCTGTGTTCCAGTGCTCAGCTGCACAGGAATGGTACCAGCCTGTATCCTCGAATCAAGCCCAGCTTTTCCCATAGAGATGCAGGAGAAGCAGTCCCTCACTCAGACATCCTGGGGATAGCAGCTCACTGGCCAAACTATGCCCAAAGCTCCAAGCACAGACCTCTCCAGTTAAAAACTGAAGCAATGCATGTACCTCTGTCACCTCCCTGTCCTCTGGGTTACCTACCACATGTACTGGGGCCCACATTTTACTTTTCCTTCCATGTTAATGTACTGGAAGTGTCCTTCACATCCCTCCCTAATTCCAACTCCAGCTGAGCTTTGGCTTTCCTGTTTCTGTTTCAGCACGCCTGGGCAGTGTTTATTCCTCTAGGGTAGTCCACCCCTGCTTCCACAGTCTTGCCTTTTGCCTCTGACTTTGTCAGGAGCTCTCCATTCAGCCATGCTGGCCTTCTCCTGTGTCTGCTCAGCTTCCTGCAGATCAGAATGGACTGTTCCTGTGCTTCAGCTAGCTCTCCTGGGCTCTTTAGGTCAGTCTTCTGCAGGGTTCTGCCAACAACATGTCTGCAGGAGACAAAGTCTGCTCTCCTAAATTCCAGGATTGCAGTTCAACTATTTATCTTCCTCACTTCCCTCAGAATTGTAAGCTTTGCTATATTGCAGTCACTTGCCAAGGCTGCACCAGTGTCAGTGCTCCCAGCAGCCCTTCCTTATGTGTGAGCAGCATGTCTAGCATAGCCCCACTTGGCTTGTTGAGCCCTTCTGTCAAAAAAGTGTCCTTGATGTACTGCAGAAGTAGCTGGATCACCACTTGTGCCATCCCAGTCCTCTCCACAAGAACAAGAGCCCATAGTCATCTGTCTGAGCTGTGAATGTTGGCTTTTTTTCCCTTTCCCCCAGTCAGCTGCAAAATAAAGAATTCTGTCATCAGAAATCATGTACTGGCAAAAATAAATCAGGAATTACAAAAATACTTCTTGTTTCTGAGTGAAGGAGAAGAATAAGTCACAACATGCCTAGATTGATATCAGAAGAGTTTACTGTAACAGAACTGTCCACTTCTCAGTTGGCTGAAAAGCCATGAAACTGATTTCCTGGAACTATGGTTGGACTCCTGCTGAAGGAAAAGGGGAAAAAAGAAGTTACTTGAGCAGGAGCCTGCTTTCTTTGAGATACAGTATATTTTCTTGTGTAAGTATGGCTCTGAGCCCATCAAAGCACAGATGCTTTTATTCCAGCAGTATCTGTAGAATGAGCTCACACTACACATGGTGGGAGAGATCAGAGGTCCATCTCCACCACCTCAGTGTCTCTGACACCCCAGGGTTCAAGCAGACCTTTTGAGCAACAAAAAGGTGGGCATGCAGTTAGGAAGCAGAAGTCTGGATTGTGCATCTCCAAAGGTTTGTGTTTCTGAAGAGTAACCCCTGTCTTTTCCTGTACTTGATTCCGAATCCATATATCTACTCTAACTGTAGTCACGTCAGTCAGTACTTTGTAAGAGCAGAGTTACCAGGTGTTACAAACACAAATCCTAAAGAAAAGTAACATGGAAGGAGTAGCTCAAGACAAGATTATAAAAACAACAAAAACCCCAAATGCCCAAGAAACCACACTACAAAATCCCCCAACTGATTATGGATCAAAATAAGAGAAAACTAAAGAAAAAGAAAGACAAATAATTGCAATTTAAGACTGGAGCTGACCAGAGGGGAAGGCTTCTTGTGTAGGCTGCTGAGAACACCTTAGAACAGGGGCAAGATATATACAGGTATATATATATATATATATATATATATATTCTGGTGGAAAAGGCAAAGAGGTTGAGCCTGTGTAGTCATTTCCCAGTAGTGACCTATCTCACTCACCTGTGCCGCCACGGTGCTCCAAACCAGCACTGAGGAAATTTCCCACTGGGAAGGGATGATGGTTTCTCTTCTGCAGTGATTCCTCCATCACCATTTCATCTGCTGCCTCAGTAGGGCCAGGCTGGAAACGAGCTGACACAGACACGGGACTCCCAGGGCTGCACTCGTGTTCCTCAGGCTGTTCTTTGTACTTACACCAAAAGGCCTTCACACCTGTGGGTTCTGTAAATGCACTTTGTCCACAATAGACAGCTTTTCTGAAAAACAACCCTTGTGGTGTCACATCAGCCATGTTAGCAACTACTCCAAGTTAATCAAACCCAGACTGAATTTCAGAGCTCAGTGTGTCACATTTGGGAAATGGGCAAAGGGCACAGCTGAAGGTAGTGCCCCATCTCAAATCCCTACTGGTGTCCTTACCCTCAGATCAAGCTCTCCTGGAACCTGATTATTATTGCTGGCAAACTTCTCCTAAAGCTTCTCTTCTCCTTTCTGCAGGGACAACAGATCACAGACTAAAGCTAAATATTTTTGGGACAGCCATAAACAACAAAACCCCCACAGAAAAGAATCCAGCTTGTGTCATTTGTAGTGCCTTACAAAATGAGAACAAGAGCTCAGCACTGCCTGCCATGGATCCTCCAGGCAAAGGGCAGACTGGCACCTGCTGCTCAATGATCAGCTTTAGCTTTCTTCTACTTAGGAAACTATCTTTTTAAAGAGATCTGCATTTGCTTTGAATAGTTGCTTTCAGGAAGTATTCAAGGAGCAAAACAGCATAGAAAGATTTGCATGAAATAAACATTCTTGTGTTCTGAAGTCTGAATGTGTTTTATGACTCTCCTCCAAATATTTCTGGAATCAGTATTTGGCATTTTTTCCAATTGTGAATCCTGACAGATTTGGAAGAATAAAACAGATCCTGGTTGCACACAGCAATGACTTCTTTCTAAAATAAATAGTTCCATGGTAAAAACAGAAGCATAGAAATGAGAGTGCAATGAATAAAGAAGTTACAGTGTGATTTGCTTCTCTCTAAAATGGGTGGTATTTAGAGCACGTTAGAGAATACGAGCAGGAGAGGAGTGCTACAAGCAGAACACTTGTGCATAACCAAAAAAAGGAGGGGGAACCCAACTCCAAATATGAGAACAGCTTATAGATCATTCCAACAAACCCAAAGGAGCTAAAAAACTACAGATTTATTTTTGGGAAGTCAGTGGTCTTCAGCCTTTGTTGGCCACAGGCAGTGATGGCAACCAATTAATGTATCAGCCATATTCTGTTTTCTTGGCTGTAGTTTTAATTTCTAATGGCTGCTAGAAATAGCAAAGCATCTTATAAACACAGAGTTACTCTTTAGCCATACATGGAGACCACTTTTATCAGATGAAACTTCAACATCTACTATTATTTAATGATATTAATTTTTTCTGTAGAGGAAAAGATAATCTAAAGATAAAAAAAAAAGCTTTCAAAATACAAGTAGCTCAGTATCTCAGATCAAGGCATTAACTGGACAATAAAGAGGAAATTCAGAATTAGCTTTTGTGACAGGAATCAGAAAGTACAAGACATTACACAAAAAGCTGTTTACCTAGAAGGTAAAATTTCCCTCTTTCAATTCCCTTTTCCTGCAAGGCAGCCCAGCTTCCTATCTCCTCTGCCAGTTTTGAGTGTGTGCACACAAAATGCGGTTTGCAATCCAAATTGCTTGCTTTTAAAAAAGGTACTGTATTGTGAGCATCTTCCCTACAGTATCTCCAAGACTCCAGTTTCCAGATACTTCATAAAAGGAGCATGAAAACGTCCATCTTCCCCAGATTTGCAGAAGAGGGTGGCTGCGAGAGAAAAAGCTGCAATCCTCTCTGCAGAGCTGTCAGGCCAAGGAACAATTTAAGTCTCATTTGATCTGTAATTGGAACAGGCTTTGCACAGAACAAGAATCTTAACGCCTGGATAGGAGCTGCGGGTTTAGTATTAATGATGATAAAAAGACTGGTTATAAATTTGTACTGCCCATTGAAGTGAGAATTCCTAAATCTTGCAGCTGTAACAAAGTTAATTCTTACACTGATAAGGAATGAGAAAATGCATTCAGCTAAGCAAAGGAATTTAAAAATGGTTTATCAGCACAAAAAACCTCAGTAGCTGATCGCTGCACGTGTCTTGACACGTAAATACAGAAATATTTTAGACATGAGTGCCAAAAATAATCCCAGGGCAATTCAGCCCTGTACAGAAAGCTGGGCAGATCTTTGAACTACCGTGGAATTCTCAGTGCAGGGCATCTGCAAAGTGTATTTCAGCCTCTGGGAAGAGAAAGCAATACACACCATTTTTGCTTTGCAAAGAGAAATAATGACAAACCCCATCCGTTTCTTACAAACATATAAATTATTTTATTTACAAAGCCATGTTACAAAAAAAAATAATAATAAAGCAAAAAACAAAAAATACAATCGCTCACTAGAGAATATCTCCAGGCCCGGTGTTGAACCATGGCAGTATCAATCAGATACATGTTTGTTCTGGTTTTCCTTTTTTAAACTGTAAGCCATAGAATTTACTATTTACACCTACTTTAGACATTTATTCTGCTTACAATTATCACAAGCATGGAATGAATTCTATTTGATACTGCTAATACATAAAGGTGCAGGACAAAGAATGAAAATACTTAGTGTTACAAAATATGGATTGTAGAAAAGAAATTGGCTGTACAAGTATGGCATTTTTTTTTCTTAGAATGATTGGACATGCTTTCTTCAAAAGTCTTCTGGAAAAGGTTCTAAAATCTGTAGTAGGAAAGCACAATATAGCAGGTGCAAATTCATTTCTGTGCAACAACAGTTATTTAATATATCCCATGACTGACCAGCTATGCAAAACCCACAGAGTTTTGTTAAAGTGCCATGGGTCAACAGCATAACAAAATATAAGGTGTAAATAGAAAAATTTCTTTTTTTCTTCTTTTTTTTTAAAACAATAGTTCACTGAGAATCAGCAATAATAGAATATGCTGTATAAACTATTCTCTACAAAGGTCGATCAGCACTATTTACAATTGTTACATCGATACAAAAGAAGGCATACAAGTTATCCAAGTCGCTTTTTATGGCTGACGGGCCTATGCATTGCGTATGTGGAACAACCAAAGCTTCTGAGCCTCTATTGCTGGAAACAAATCACAAGGTTTTCAGGCAAATGGGAAGAAAAAGAACTACGAGTGAATGCTACACTAAGAATGCATTATAGGCTGGTCCAGTTTGTATCTGCTTTTTTTCCAAAAGTTTACTTCCATTTCATTTTGCAGGCTAAAATTTCCGATA
Source organism: Fringilla coelebs (assembly GCF_963513975.1). Classification (NCBI taxonomy): domain Eukaryota; kingdom Metazoa; phylum Chordata; class Aves; order Passeriformes; family Fringillidae; genus Fringilla; species Fringilla coelebs. Next base: position 13,616,765 of record NC_140033.1, read on the forward strand.
CATTTAATTAAATAATGATTCTTTGATGATGAAAGAACACCATGGGATTTTACTTCGTGCTTAACTTTCCTGAAATGCTGTCAGGTGTAAGCCAGTTGAAAATAAAATTTAAGCAGCATTCAAAGGACAGGCTCCATAATTCAGCTTTCCAATTAAAAGATGCATGGAAACAGCTAAAGCTTCCTAAAACTACAAAATTGCTCCTTCAGTCACTGATTAGCATTATTTCTCAGAAGCAACCACTGAATCTCACAACCACTGTTTTCCCTCAACAACTAGAAATAGCAGTTCATTGATTACAGAGGATGACTTTGTTACTGAGATTTTTTAAATCCTGCAGTTTTATAACTCAAAATAAATTAAAAAAAAAAAATCAACATAGTACTGCTCCTAAAACTGAACAAGACAAAAATTGTGCAAAAATAACAAAGATATGTACACATTTTTCAGTCTGAAGAAATGTACAATAAAAACATAATTCAAAGAACATTTTAAAAATATAAACATTGCTTAAACTTTCCTAAGTTTCATACTGTTTCTGAAACTATACCGGTCAGTTAGCTCTGAAGTATAGCAAAACATAAATTATTACAAAATTAACACTATAAAAATTTATTTTAAGAATATTTCTAAACTTTTTTTCAAAGGGTCTAGCCTTGTTTATAATTGCTTAAACATTTTTAGTCTTAAAATTTGCCTTAACCCTTCTTTTTTTAAAAAAGAAAGTAGTAATAATCTCCCTATTTGCAGTCTCTCGCCTTTCCCCAAGATGTAAATAAACCAGCATATAAGTGCACTTTTAACACTGTAGAAATAAAAATTAACTCCTCTGTACTATTGTTCCAGTACCTAGTATTGGCTTCCTGATTATAAAATCTATATTTTATTAAAAAATTATTCAGTAATCCTATAAGAAACACTGTCAGTGCAATTCTGTTAATGCAAGCCAATCTGCTCAACTCCTGTCCTCGCAAACCCAAACTGCTCACTTGAAGTTATCGAGCGCTGTGTTCTTAAGGGTCTGGAAATCCCCCAAGATATGGGGATTTTACACATTGGGCCCCTGATAACAGTAATTACAGTTTGGTGCAAAATTCTGCTATGCATTGATTGAAGTACAGATTCCTTAAGAGCCTGATTCTGGAAGAGGCTGAACACTCAGAGTTCCCACTGAAATTATTATATGCTGTAGGTACAGAGCACCAATCAGGATTAGTCCCTAAAGTTGCAGTGCCCCAGCTGTTTGCAAATTACTAAGAAATGCACTCAATTTTTATCCATAGGACAAGCTTAAATACAGAATTACTGTAATTTTTATTTAATGAAAAAATTTGGAGATCCTTTAAATAAATTCAAATCATGGTCTGGATATTATTTTTTTGGAATGTCCATTGTGTTCTGGTTAGGAAACAAAGGGAGCATTGCAACGCTAACAGCTTTAAAAGGCATGAAACATAACCAAGCAGAACGCACAGATCAGTGGCAAATACAAGTGGAAAAACTAAACAAATCACTATTACAGTTTTCTGTAAATTTAATTCTCATTAAAACCACAAATTCATAAAAGATTAAATCCATCTGCAGGACATAGAAAAGAAAAACCCTGTGGAGTAGGGCTGCTGAGAGCTAGAGATTATAGGCTGGTTCCTTTTCCTTGTTATGGAAGAGTCCTTATTCTACCAGTCCGGTTTGATGTCTTCTAAAAGAGAAACCAGAGCCAGGTTCAAAATCACACAATGTCTTTTGGTATAAAACACTTCAATAATGTCTGTGGCTGACAGTACTCAAAGCAGGAATTTATTTCAAGTCCCTGAACTAAATTTCCTCCCTGTTTACTGATTACATTAGACCTTTAAGAAAAGGAACTGCTTTGAATAAAATGGCACATTTCCTTTTGGGACGGTCTGATTTTAGTAAGCTTTGGTGCATTTCATGTTCATTAACTTGGTTATCATTACAAATAAAGAGCAGCAATTAGACGACAACTCTGGAGAATCTTTTCCTCTACACAGCATGTTTTCATGCACAAGGAATCATCACACAGCATACACGTTGTCACCTTCCCTTAATAAAATGATCTAGTTATTCAGTATTTAAAAACCACCGCATACTGAGGTCTTGAAGTGTTAACACTTTCAGGCACCTAAAAGCACTATGAAGACAAAAACACTTGATTAGTTAAAAACCTAGAACAAGAATAAAATCTGGAGAAAACAAACTTTTAATACATACAGGCACAAATAATTTGACTGTAAAACAACCATTCCATTAATTTTTGTTAAAGATCAAGTAGTTTTTGTAGGGAAAAGTAGTATTTCTTTTACTAAAGCAACAATAATAGTTGGAAAAACAGGCATGCTTTTATGTATACAATCCCTAATTCAGGTCTCAAAGAGGGGAGGGGCAGCAATATTCATATTAAACATTAATTGAGAAGAATCTGTTTGAGTTCAGCCTGATGGAGTTTAATGCAATGGGATGGAACTGATAGGCCCACAACAATTCTCATCATCCACCAGTCCCACGGGAGTACCTGAGTGAACTTCAACCCATGGAGCAAATGATCAAAAGCAGCTGCTCCTGTGACATCAGAACAACTACAGGCCACCTTCAGCTCCCAACTCAACAATGAGAAACACTCGGTTATGGGTGGCAGGTGACTTTCACAGCACTGCCATGTGTCTCTCACTCCGACTGGCTGCTTTGGGAAGGCCACTGGAAGCTCTCCCAGCCGAACTGCACCTGGGCAGCCACAGGTGCAAATGAGACTGGGGTGTGGGTTGGGTTTACAGCCCAACACAATTTTCCAAAAGCCACATTCTCACCCAGCCACTCAGCCCTGTGGTGAGTAATGGCCCCCTCTCCCTTCTCTTGAGAACAACAATCTTCTCCCTTTGGCTCCCTTGCTGCACCAGCAGACAGCTCCACCAGGTTGCCTGGCCAGGGAACACAGCGGAGGCAGTCCAGAGGAACTGCTCCATATGCACATTTAGCTCAGCAGCTGCAACTCTGCTTCCAACTGCATTGTTACAAGTCTGTTGTTGTGATGTATTCATGAAAACTTGCCAGATTTTTCCAACTATAAACCCTGGTGTATAGCAGAGATTGTCTCTGCCTACGGACCTTGCTTCACTTGGACTCCCTGATTATCATGGTTATAGTTACATTCAAAACAAGAGAGCTCAGCTTCCACTGTAATAGCTTTACTGACACAGCATATACTTGTAGATCCACTTATTGTTACCAAGTTATTAACACCTTTATAATGAAATATTACAGCATAGTTTAAGACAGAAATTTTATTTAGGGACTATTCAATTGCTAGCTTGGAGATAAAACCTACCAACAAAGCAGCTCAGATTTGACAGTGACAAGCATTTATTAAATAGGGAATCATTATTCATGATTCCAAATACTAAAATCCTGTGTAAGTTAAAAAAAAAAAGTTTAATGAAACTTAGTACTTTATTTTTTTTGTATTTATACTTTGAGCTTCACATTCAACTACCAAACTGACAAACATATTTTTAAAAAGAAAGAGTTTGTGGGGCTTAAAACAAGCAAACACTTCTATTTTTGATAAAGTTACGAAAACAGGCAGCTGAAAAGCTCTGCAATAATCTCAGTTTACATAGAGCGGACACAAAATTAATGTTTTGTACTCTGAGGTTTTCCCCATGGGATCTAGGCAACAGATCCCAATAAGTTCTGCTCCTCGGGTAGTGTGTATGTTATACTAACACAGGAGCAAGATGTTAAAACAAAAACAGTTTTGCACTTCAGAACAGTTTGTCACTGGCAGCTGGATGACAGTGTCACGCAGGAATGTCACCCCTTAGAAGTATCAAGAAACTTTCCACTTTTTCCCTTCAGAGTAGTTCTTCCATACCTATATTGCTTTGCATTCAGCAGTGACAGAGAAAAAAAAAATCTGTTTGGCAGTTCATCTCAAAATATGAGAGATTCAGAGCATTTTGAATAGGCATAAAGTGTGGGTGTGGGTTATCATTACTGTTCTTTTCCTGTGTCTACACAGCAGAAACTAACAGCACAACCATTTGGAATAGCTATTCATGCATAATTTAGCCAGAATACATAACAGAATTCTAAGACACTGGCTGTACAGAAAAACCCTCTGGATTACTTGTGACTATTCCTTGCTGAGGTGGGAAACTTTTTCACACCGAAGAACTTGATATTATATTCTTGATAAAGTACTCAACTTGGAGAATCAAATAGTAGGGGCCATATTAAAATAAACCAGTGTAGCAGTCCTCCAGACAGATGAGAGCTGGATCAAAAAAGCTGAGTTACAGCATTTATTATCATTATCTAACTCAGAGACTGTTTAAGAAGAACTCACATTACACATGGGTTAGTTATGCTTTCAGATTAGTTTCTCTGAATAGTCAAGTGCCTCATCTTCTCTGTCCTGTTTCTGCTCTCCCTTTGCTGCTTCACTTCTGGCCTATTTTTAAATGCTGTCCCTCCTGTGCCAGTCTGGGGACTCTGCTGTGCCATCCTGCTCAGCAGGAAAAGATAGAAAAAAGAAGAGATCTGCTGCTGCTGAGCCTCTATCACCAAAGCAACAGCCAGTGAGCAGCACATGAGCCAACCTGAGCTGTAATACAGGCGGTGAAAAACAACCAAAAATGTCTAATTCATAATTCTTGGACGGAAAAATAGCTGGAAAAAAATTATATGAGAGACGAAATCTAGTATTAGCTCACCAAAAGGCAGCTTCTATAAAGAACTGGATTCATAAAGAAATTGTATTTAAAGGTTTTATAGCATAAAATGTTTCAAAACTGCTTACAGACTACTTAAGTACACTTTTTTAAAAGCAACTTACTTGTCTGTTGTGTACTGGGTTTGATGTACTCGAAGGACTGGATTGTGACAAAGCTACACTGCTATTTTTTCCAATCTGAAAAACATTAATTGAGCAGTATTGAGAGGCATATTTGTCAGTTGAATTCAGATGCTGGTGATGGCCTTCCCTTCCCTGTGTAATGTGATACTAATACTGTTGCATTTGGAACACAGGTATTTTGCTATTGCAAAAGATACACTTCAGATAGAATCATCATTATCTCTCAGAGCCTGTATAATTTAAATAGTCTTAAAAGGCACATAAATACTGTTACAGGTCAGAAAATAACATACAAAGCAGTTGCTGAAGGAATAACCCCCCCACCTCTCTAGACTGAAATACTGGTTTCTCTAGTAAGTGGAGTCACTTAGGGCAGCTATTCAGAGAGCAGAGTACTCCAAGTCATGGGATCCTCCCCAGGGGACCTTCCCCACTGCTGGGGAGCTCAAACCAAGTGGCCAAGCACCAGAGCATGCCCTAAATTATTCCATTTTTTCCCCATATATCATAACTCAATAAAGCAAATATTAATCACAAGAATGAAACTCCAGAGGTTCAAATTTGCATTTGTATCCATTTACTGCATCAAAGAATTTCTTTGGGAATGAGTGTAAATTGTAGTACACATACATACATTTTCAAAGTACTTCGTTATAATACTGCAAATATTCCATCTGATGGTTTCAATGTTTGTGAGTTTACAGCATTCTGCAAGAGCAGCCTGTCATAGGTTTTTCTACAATGACCTGTAAACATGGTGTAGATATTTCTGTTGTGATACAAGAAGGGACACAGCTGTTGGGTCACAGGAGTAGCTCTTCAGGAGTTACAAGACTGATAAAACTTAACCACGGACACCTGTCTGTAAATGGCAGATGACTGCAGTGTGAATAGTTGTTTACAAAGTCACTGACTTCAAGTAACATCATTTTAATCCTTTGATGGAGAGTTAGCAAGGACCAGTCTCCTTAACAGTGAGAAATGCAGCAGCCAGTTTCTGACTGACTTGTTGGGGCTGTGGCATGGGCTGGCAGGGCCTGCACAAGGGCAGCTTTCTCCTTCCCTTCTGCAGCACTGTTTGTTCTTCTGCCTTTTCAGGTACAGAGTGAAAGGTAGCCTCTCTCCTCCTCTCCAGACCTGCCCTTTCTCACACAGTGATTGTTTAAAACAGTGTTCTCTGTTCACATTCTGCCCAGAATAAATGTTTAAAGTTTTTATTTACAGCTACTTTTGAAGGTGCTCCCATGGTGCATGAAGATCAAAAGGATGGGTCTTTGCCTGTCCTGCTCCCTTCAGCTTGTTTTGCCTGTGTCAGCTGTTCTCTAGAGGATAACATTCTTCAGCTACAAATCTTGACTAAAGATACACAACCTTTTATCTTTCCTGGTCATTCAGAACACTGGGACACATCTGGAAATCTTTCTTCTCTACATACACCATTACAGCATTCATAAACCCCTTCATAATAAATACGTGTCCTCCTTTTAAATGGAGAAATAGCCACACAGGCTGAACAGGTACAGCACTCTGGAAGGAAAGAAAGTTTCCCAGATGTCTTGGTCTTTAATGATGGGAAACACCATTTCAAAAGTATTAGTGGGAGGCCAAAACTCAAATCCTTTTTATTTTCCCAGTTTCCTTTAAAAATAAAGTGTACTTAAAAAACCCCAATGATTTACACTTCCAGTTACTACCTATCCAGTCCAGAGTTGAATTAAATAAGAAAACTATACCTGAGCCTATCACCTGTTGCTGTGTTCTTAGTCTCTTCAATTTCCCCTATTACATGAAGGAACAGGAGCAAGATTTTAAGCCACACCATTTTTTTAGGGTGGGATTTTTAATGTAATTGTATTTCTAGAATACATCAAGTCAAACAGCACAGCTTAAAAGGGAACTTAAGAACTTAAGTATTGTATTCTCCAGAGCTTCACTATACACATATAGAGTATGTAATATTATTTGACCCATATGCTTAAATGGGTACAAATTCAATTTATTTTGTATTGCATAGAGTATCCTTGTCACAAAGACAATTAGCTGCCAGCTAGACTTCTGAAATACAATTAACTCCATTTCACCTCCTATTTTTGTGGAGGTAACATGTTTTAATATACGTATAATATTTAATATAATGTTTTAACATGTTTAAATATCTGTATATTGTGACACTCATTACAAATACTTAACCTCTTACTTAAGAAAAAAATACTAGTCAGAATGACATTTTTACAAATATTCAGCAAAGACCTCTGATTGATTTCTTGTGGTTTATTTACTTCTATTGCTGTGCAACACGATGAAACACATGACAAACTGAAAGAGGAATGACACACAGGAACAGATTTGATCCCGAGGGAGCTCAGGATTTGAACTCAGAAGCTCCTCCGTAAGATTTCCTCACACTGTGCTAGCTCAGACATAGTCTGTGTCCTGGGAAAAGAGGATACAGTCCATTTCCTATTACCCATGTTTCTACCAAAGTACCAGTCTGTACTTACTTTTTCTTTCCATTTACACCTTAAACCTCAGGGCAATTTAATCTTTTTGGGCACACACGTTTCAAAATTCAGATTGTGTGAAAGATGGAAGAATTTACAGCAACCTCTCCTGACTTCAGTTACTTGTAGATCACTTCTGACTGCAGGACACATTAAAGAGGCTTACAATAGAAAGACAATGCCACTTCCCATTTTAAAAAGCCAAACAAGTAATCTCTGTTGCGCCTCTGCTGGAAGTAGGAAAGAGAAAATATACCTGCTAGGCCATTCTTTGAGACATTTACTCTGTCTCCTACAGCAGCTTTAGGGTTCATTTGTTCCCTTTTTCCTCTCCCATTTCTGCCATATTACTTATGGATTGCTTTGCCCTTACCATCTTCTTTTCAAAATTCCATTTTTTTTAATGTGCAATATCCTTACGAAATGAGAGTTTCACAAACAAAAAAACACAAACCAAACCAAAATTTCCTAAGCTACCTTCTCTGGATTCTCTGAGGTATCCTATTTTCTATGGCTTTGTCTTCCAGATGCCAGGGCCAAGCGTTGTTTTGTGTGCACTGCACAGCACGGGACACAGTAGCAGAATGAAACAGTAGATCATTATAAAGATCATATTGGCAGCTTTCCCACCAGATCTTACTTCACATATACTTTTGTTCTTGTACAGCACCACTGAAAGAGGAGCCAAAGCTCTGCTGCTATCAATGAAGGAAGCGTGTGTAACCTTATCTGCTGCACTGACTGCAATATTCTGTGAACACAGGTACACTGAAAAAGGTCACCAAATATCCCCTGAAGGTCAGCCATCCAGTTAAGAACTTAATTTCTTAATTTTTCCAGTTTCAAACGGGAACAACATCTGTGGTCAGGCACCTCAGACTCTCCCAGAGAAAGGTAGATGTGTTTTACAGAAGAGATATGAAGAGACTAGCATAGCATTAGGAAATGAACCAGCAACAAGTTTGGGAAAAGAAATAAACAGAAATTCTGACTCTCATCTTCCTGTTTCAGTTACACAATTTATTTCAGAGAGATGAGAATTAAGAAAAAAAAAATTTTCTAAAAATTATTTATCAATTCTGGACATTCAATTTTACTTTCAGAGATACAAATAGCTACTTTAATAATTGAATAAAAAATCTCATAAAAATATTTTGAGAAAGTATATATATCTACATATATATATATATATATATATATATATATACACACATACACATATGTCTGTATATATATATATATGAAATTTTTAAACTCTCAAAACATCTTTCTATGACTGGTACAAAACAAATACAAATATGTTTCTGTATTAACCTAGAAAGTAAGTTGTGTGATGAAAACCCATCTGAAGCAAATGTGGTATTTTCTTTTCAGAATGGATGAAATATTTCAAGGAAGTCAGACATGATCTGCAAAAAAATAACTGGAAGAGTCCCTTACCTGCCGAGAGATGGAGCTGCTTGTAGGATCTGGCACCGCAGAAATAAGGTTGGCAGTGCTCTTTCTATGAACACTATTCATACCAGGCATTTTAGTGATTTTACAGGCTTTGCTACTAGAACTAGAGTTTTTACGTTTTTTTCCTTCTGATTTGTCAAAAGAAAGGGGTAGAGAAGACACTGCATTATGTGCTCCCAGGGAGTGGTCCCCTGAGTGGTGCACGAGAGAAGATACAGACAGATTAGAAGCATCAATACTGCTCACTACCATGCTCATGTGTTTCACTGAGTCTGTTGAACTACTTGACAATGAAGTCCGTCCTGAGGGCTCCGATTTGGCACTGAGTGGGCTTGTTCCATTATTGGTATTGTGCACAGACACACTGTTATAGGAGGATGTCGCCTGATAGGAGTTCAACGTTGAACTGGGGTTCAGGACACAGTTCTTTTTGTGGGACCCTGAAAATGAAGATGAGGAAGATGTCTGCAAAGATAATGAGGATGATGACGACGATGAAGACGACGACTGCGGCTTTTTCTTTTTGTTACTTGAAGACTCATCACTCCGAGATGACAGGTCTTTCACTTTTGAGGATTTGCTGGTTTTTGTTTTGGATGGCTTGTGGGATGGGGAAGGGATGACTGCTGGCACTGGTGACACAGCTGATGGCGCCTTAAAAGTTGAGTCCATGATACTTAGGCTTGCAGCCACGTGAGGAAAAGCTGTGGTGTGTGACATAATGGAATTCGTCTCTGCCGTTGTCACAAAGGCTGCATTTGATAACATGGCTGATGTCATTATGTAAGAAGAAGTGATCCTTGAACTGATAGGTGTTGAAGGAATATACACTGCACTGGGGTTGCTGAAGGGCTGTAAGACTGATGCTGGAAAAGGAGTGGAGACATGTGCTGCTGGAGAAGGCATGGGACTGTCTGCTGCAGGAGGGATTTTCCTAAACAGAAAAGGAAAGGAAAAAAAAAAGGAGATACATTAAAAATTCCATCCAAAAAATGCAGATAGGAAATAACTTCCATTAACTTATTCAAAAAGGCAAACCTAGTTCATTATAATTTTGATTCCTATTCTATTCTATTCTATTAATCACATACAGCAATTAAGTGCATAGTATTGCAATTTAAACACCGTATTACAAATTTAATTTCCTTTTTCCTTCTCTTATTTTACCAAACAGTTAAAAAATGCAAATAAAATGCCCGACGGTGGCACCTATTCATATCCTAGTCACTATGTTTCATTAATTACATATATTTTGCTTCAAAGTTCAGATTGTGGAACAGTTTCAATATCGACCTAAACTCATAGGTTAGATTTCATTAAGGTAGTAAATGAGCCAGTCTGGGGGGCTGTGAAGCACTTAATCATTGAGCACAAAGAGGAAAGATCACCCCTTTCTAAATGCTGTGCTATTCCCAACAGCTCATTTGAGAGCTGGTTAGGTGGGATTAAACATGCAAATTATTGATTAATTTTCACTAAAATTGAAAAATTGACAAAATATTCAACAGAGCTTGATAAGCTTTATAAACAGTTGAACACTCTTTTGAGAAGAAAGTATAATAATATTATCTGTGAAATTAGTAGGATGCATTCAAATTCCTTTTCATTCAGCCATCAACTATTATTTTATCTAATGTGGCATTATTGAAGAACCAGACCTTCATAATGTCTCTAGGAAAACTATTATGTGATCTTTTCCCATTATTTAGACTTATATTTAATTCACAGTTTAATCCTATTTCTCTTTTCTAAGAAGCTGTACAGCCCTATAACTCTGCCCTTGTTATCCTCACTACTGACACCTTTCCCATTTTTAAAGGCTTACTCTTGCCCTCACAGAAGTACGATAAAAGAGCAGCCCTGGGTGTGCTGTTTTATCATAAATCAAATCCTAATTACAAGTGTTCTCTCCAAGTATTCCTCCCATGGAGACTGATGGACAGAACACTGTTTATGGCACAGTTACATAAGGGATTACACACAGTCCATGCTGTCAGAAGTGAGGAAGTCCTACTGCCTGCCACTTGCAATGCAAACACAGCTGCTTATCAGAGCTGTCCTTCAGGTTCCTTTGAAAGAAGGGCCAACAATTCCTACCCACCTTCGCAAAGTACTTTGAGAACTAGGGATAAAAGTACTTTGTTAATGTTACAGTTCTGAGAACATGGCCCTGCATCCCTGCACCTCTGGCCACAGCTGCAGAGCTACAGAACAGCAGCCTCACACCCAGCTCTGCTTGGTGAGCACAGGGAAAGGTCAGCCCAGAGTAGGGTTGAGGACAGCAGAGGAATAAAACAGGGGTTAGGCACTGTCAGCTTCCTGTGTTACACAGACAAGAGAGTATGGCTGGAGCTCATGAAAGTATTAGAGATTACGTAAATAGCTAAAATTTGGGAAAACTTTTAAAATCAGATTTAGGGGGAGCAGGATAAGGCCTGCTTACTTCTGGTTTTGAAGAACTACTATAGAGGTTTTGTTTTCTGTACTAGTTTGTACTAGTGGTGGTATATGTTTTTCCAGATGCTCAAGCATCTTTTTTCCTGACAAACAAAGCCAATAGGTAACAAATTTTAATCTTCCTATAAAAGGAAACTAAAATATTTTTATTTGTGGAAGGTGACAGACACTAGTTTACAATTTCCAAAGCAGATTGAGCATGATCAGCCTCTGAACAGACATGAAACTGGCCCTTTTATGGCAGAACCAACCATTTTCAAACTCCTAGCACAATGGCACTGTTATCATTAAGTTACCAGGTTAGTCAGACAAGCCAAATTTAGTGCTTAAAAATATATATTTAAATAAAAATCAAACCTTGCTTATCTAATGGCTGGCATCCAAAGAATATAACACAGTCCTGATAATAAACAGTGACATGAAACACTGCACTTTAGCATCATTATACTGGAAGAAGTGCATATTCTGTAGCAGAATACCCCCAAAAATCAATCCTATCTGTAGATTCTATGAACTTTAAATTACATTTTTTTTAAAGAAGCAACATTTATTTTAGAAGTGCAGTCTATTTCAATGACTCTGTGTAGTCAAAGCCTATAGTGCTTGGAACCTGCATATGTGAAAGAGAGGTGCTTCAATAGTGAGTAATAATCAGAATTTTAAGATCCCAAAGGCAGTAAGGGCACTATGAATTAAAAACCTATCATATTCCATCTTGCACACAGACAGATGTGCACCAAGTTCCTTATCTTACAATTTATGAGTCTTGCACAGCAAAGCCTGAATGGGTGATACAGGGGCATGATAAAGGCATAAAATTCTAAGCAAAAATCTGCATTCTTAGGGACTAGAAAGAGTCCTGAATCTGGCAGAAACTTACATTGGACTAGGAGATTGTTCTGTTGGGCTGTATATAAGAGATAAGAGAAGATTTGTACACAGATTACTGCTATACCTTAATAGAGGTAATTAATTAAGAGGTAATTTTACAAATGCTGGCCATGGAGTGCTTAATTTAGAAGTTTTACAGAATGAAAAATGTAAATTACCCACCAAGCATAAAAATCCCACTTACTTCCACATCTGTGAGTTCAAGTGTTTTTCTACCATGGAGTTCAGTGCGAATCGAAAATGGTCCCATCTTCTGTCAAAGACATAGTACCCTCTTCCCATTAAGCGACTGCCATATGAACAGAACTGAAAGAAAAGGTATTTCCATGTTGCTTATAAAAATGTACTTCTACATTATGAAATATTTATTGACTGATCAAGGAACAATGTTGTAATTTGTATGAAACTTCTTTTAAAACGGGTTTTTCATTATCTACAGCGTAGTTTTTTTAAGAATTATGAAATATGGGCATGGTATTTCAGGTTAGTGTGAAGTATATTTCAGACTTCATTAATGAATCAGTGCCAGAGAAAGAATGTAACTGTTCAGGTACTTTTAGAGAAATCTTACTGCCTCAGAAAGACAAGTTACACTGTTCTGGGTGTCTTAAATCTCATAATTGCATGACAGCAATAAAAATATAACTGAAGAGGGAAAAAAGTGCAATGGGAACATCTTTAGTATCTACTTCATAAACAAACCCCTGACATTTCAGTAAAAAAGTAAATTATCATCCATGGCATCTGTGCTACAACAGAACATGGGATACACTCTTCACAGTGCATGAAAATCAACTGGAGGAGTAGTATTTAGAGAATTCTGCAGAGCTCAGGAGTACTTGCACCCCTTCCTCTGGAGAACTTCCTGAAAAGTCCTATTACACTCAAATGTTACAATCAGGAATCTGCTCTTGTTTCAGCTCAGTCTTACTGATCTAAATGATGCAGTGCCTGTTTGTAGGAGAGAAACCTGTTACAAACCATCCTCAAAAAACAAGACAACTCTCCATCATACAAAGGACCCAGTCACAGCAATTCTGGCTGACAGCAGAAGCACTGATGTGGTAGAAGAGCATCCATTCAAAGTACTTGTCAGCTTAATGGACAGCAAGTGGAGACTGCAACTGTTCATTTTAAGTCTGTTTCATGACAAGGTTAAACAGGTTAATTAAAACCACCACCTAAGTTGACAAACTAGCCTCATTTCCTAGTGAACTACCAGTAACATCAAGTACCAGTAAGAGGCAATTTAAGTAGCTACTGACTTTCCCCCTGTTTAATTATTACCACCTGGCCAGGAGAGGGACTTAGTAAGGAAAACAGTCTTTTTTAATACAAAATTCAGCAATTTATCTTGATCCGGAGGTGATTTACATTATCTTTTCTGACTTCACATTGATACACACCAAGAACTGGCTTAACTACCAGTAACTGCTTTAGTTGAGAGATGCTAAGATTTCAGAGAACAGATGAGTCAGTGGGTTTGCCTTGAAACAGAACTAGGATCCTAAACCAAAATGGCTATTGACAGCCACGCCTCACTGCTGAGGCATGCACAAGAACTGGCTGCACTTAGATTATTTTTTGAATTGTGTGGGCACCCATGCAGTGAACCTTTAGTTTTTAATTCATAGAGAAGCAGTCAGCAATACCAAAGTAGCACACAGAAGTGCCAAGGAAACAGGAGGTTTCTGCATATCATAGCATTATGTGGACTACAGTAATTCACATTTTCTCTGTAAGAACCAAATACAGGATTTCATCTGACAGTCATTTAATGTTTGGGTCATGCTTTTTTCTGGTGTGTGACAGTAACAAGTTCTCCTTTGCTCTAGGGAATACAAACAATGCTACCAGTTACCACAATGTTTGTTTTATTCTGCATATCATATGGAAAACACATAAGTGTATTCCTTGGCTCAATTTTTATGAGAAACAACTCCTAAGAATTTCAAGAGTTCTCCCACTGCTTCTTGGTTTGAACAGTAAACAAATTCACACTGCAGAGATAGTATCACAAAGCAGCTTTTACTACTACAATGAATTTTCCATCTAAGAGAGGAGAAAGACAAAACCAGCTGCTCAAACACATACTTGAGCCACCACCAGAGCCTTTCCATTTTGAGATAAATGAAGCAATAGTTTCTAAGTCCACATACACTCACATAAATTACATTTAATTACTGCTTTAAACCAGACTACAGAAATCAATGGAGCACTGTACTAGCCTTCTGCCTCCAACTGCAAGATACAGTTTTGTAGGACCTGCAACCAAGAGAATATCTGCTCATGTCACATTTAAAGCAATTCAACTTTCCTCAGTGTAGCAGAACTGCACCCAATTTGAGGTCTACTGAGGGGACAATCTAAAAATAGAACTTCTGATTTTCTGCTGCCCATCTTGTCCTACATCAATGCATCATGTGTACTGACCAGTGGTCTCCTCCTACCTTATCACATCCTTACCCTTTTCTATTAAATGTATTTTTTCTCTTTAGAACAGTTTTCAGAAAGTAACGTCTTCATTCCTTACCTTCTTATTAAATTACTTATTTGTTCTCCTCTCCCTAATTATGCAAGAACAATGGCAAGGCATGCCAGAGACTGACACATACCCCAAGAGGTCTGGGATGGTGTCCAGAAAAGTGACAGTCTAATTTCTCAGATTCTTCAGCTCCATCCGCTTCTCCTTCATCACTGGACAATCTGCTTGTGATATCTCCTCCCATGGAAGGCAGTGGCAGTTCTGGTACGTACCCACTGTGGTTTGAAGAACTGGTGCTGTTTATGCTATTTGCAGATGAAGGTCTAGAAGGAGAATACACATTTAAATCATCAGTGTTCAAAGGCTCTATAAACCTACCTGCTGGCATCAAGCATCAAAGCAAATGATGCCAGAAATGATCAATGTAAACAAGGACAGTAAAAGACACTGAATAGCTGACATTTCATCTTGTCAGAAATACACTGTGGGGTCGTCATCAAGTTCATGTAAACAGAACCACCCTTCTATTGGCTGAAATTTTAAATTTGTCATGAAGTTGGATTTCAGATCTTGAGAGAGACAAAGTATATTTAAAGCACAAATAAAAATCAGGTATAAAAAAATCTTTTCACACCGAACCATTATTCTGCCACTTGATTAATCCCAAGGGTCCAATTACAAAAATCCTACTAAAATTAGTGTACTAAATACGAGTGTTTAGCTGACCCCCTCTACAGGTAGATTAGTGAGAGCAGTAACTGGGAGAGCTCCTCACAGCATGCAGGTTTTCTTTAACTTCGTCTAAAATGCAATGAAACAAAGTAGGAATGTCTTTGCACCACAGGGTATGATGGTGCCTTGCCTTTCAAAAGTAGTTTGAAAACAGATTAGACTAGAAGTGGGGGTGGAAAAGCTCCTCAATTACAGTCTGTACAACGAAGTATGTATGTATTGAGAGCTCTGAGGCTGGAAGAGATGTCCACACGGGGCAAAATCTGTAGATGATCTTCTTCAGCCTCACGAATTGATGCTCTCAGGACAGAGCAGTCCCCGAGCCCGCGGAGCGGAGCCCTCTCCCGACCCGCGCAGGGGTCGCTGACCCACGGCATCAGCGCAGGGCGAGCGCCGCGGCCGCTGCCGCCGGGCGGGGCCGCGCGGGAGCTCCGCAGCCCCGGAGCGCTCGGCTGACCCGGAGCGCTCGGCTGACCTGGCGGGCAGCGCTACCGGCGGCAGCAGCAGCGCCCCAGGCTTGCCGGCCAACACGGAGAAGCCACAAGGCTTCCGGGGCTGCTCTGAAACAGGCAGGACAACCCAACAGAGACACTGCAGCAGAAACAGAAATGCGGACTACAAACACAGCGTCTGACTGCTAAAATCCTCCTCCTCGAGTACTGCTACCTCTGCAAGTTCTGTCTGCAGCTGACTCTCGTGGAATTGCACTCCAGTTTTGCTGCTTTGACTGTAACACCTACTAAACCCCATTTCTGCCTGTCTGTGCTGCTCTCTGCGTAAGGTCACTGCTTTTACAAGATTAGGCAGAGAAGCACCAATCCACCTGTGGGTATTCTTTCATTGTTTTTTCACTCAAACCCTGCAAGGCCCATCTCTGCCACCGCAGGAATGAAACTTCATTCAGGCTTGGTGGCCACACAGAAAACATTGGACACAGCTGTCTGAGATAGCAAATGCAAGAAGTATCTCTTTGATACTTCATAAGTACTATTGCAGTAGGAAATAGGGACTATGGTAGTAGGACAGTCCCAAAATGAGCACCCAGTCCTGACCAAGGTTTCTGCAAAGAAATGAATGATGCAAAAATATAAAGATGAAAAAAGCCAACTAATTTAGCTCTATGCACTCCAGCCAAAATTAGTACCAAAAAAATCTCACAAATAAACAAAATACACGGGAAGTTTTCCAGAGGATAATTAGAATTCAGTAGATCAAATACCTCACACTGTTTTTTGCAAAAGGATGCCTTCAGAAGTTTTCATTGTCCTTCTGAAGAATGTTTTTGTCCTTTCTAAGAAAAATCTTCAAAACAAGGGAAGACATACTATGGATAGTTTCATATCAATAGTTTTAAATCAACACTAAATTACACCATAATTGGAAAAGTATTTCTGGAGAAAAATTCTATATAAATGTACAGAATTTTATCACTAATACCTACACTGATTCAGACTTTTCTTCTCAATGGTGACCAAATGACTTGAATATAATCTTTCCTAATTATAACTACCATTTTAGTAAAAAAATGCAGTTAGTCTGAGATTCTGAGCCAAGGGTGGACACTATTCCTTTCCTCATTCCTAATTAGATCACAGGCTACCATGGACAGAGTTCAGTTAATATAAGCTAGCAGAAATTCTTATATTAGTATGTTTTATTGTGTAATAGCCTAAAGAAGTATTAAATACTTATAAAATGAGCTGTATGAATGTCTAAGAAATTTCTTACAGCACCTTCAAAATGCAACATTCCACACTGGAGAACTGCTTACCTTGGAAGTACAGAATTTGGTGGTCTAGATTTTGCAGGAGATGTTACTTTAGATTCTTGCCCAGAGTTCACTGAGGATCCTGACAGAGAGTCTTGTGCTGGTGTGGGCTGGCTCTGATAGCTTTCCCTTGCAGATGGTGGATGCTCTTTGTCTTTTGCAACTTCTTTTTCCCTGGATCGAGCTTTGTGTTCAGCTAGAAGGATGTCAAACTGTTTTTTACGGCCTGGAACTGCTCGTCGATGATTAAGTGAATGAGTCTAAAAATAGGGTGGTTAAAAAGCATTTGTGTGTGCATGACATTGTTTATGAGTCCTCTACACTTCTGATACACCACTACTCTAAAAGATAAAATCTACTTCAAACAACTTTAGCCACAGTTATGGAAATAAAGCTGCTATTCCACATTATCTTTGATAACTTATAAAGTCATTCTTAAGAAATGCCAACATCAAGGCTAAAATTACTTTTTGAACAATTTTTATATAATAGAGACTATTGACTTACCTTTTTCAAGATGGAAAATAGAATTGCAGTAATTTAAAGATATTAAGAAAATCATTGTAGCTTTTAACTTACAATGAAAAACTGATTTCATTGGATTGAAAAACATGAATAGATTTTAAAGCAAATTTAGCTGATGATCTCTACTGACAGGCAGCACATACACATACAAATGTTCATTAGAAATGTCTCACATTGCAGCTACTTTTTGATGCAGGAGCTATTACTATCACAAGGGCAGCCTCCAAGTAATTTATTATACAAAAATATGGTAATTTTTTTTACTAAAAACTGACTATACTTTAACATTGTTGCACACATGAACCGAAAAAGAAGCATTTAAAATAACACTTGGGCTTCTACATGAAACGTTAATGCTTTTTGCATAATAAAATGACATGAAAAAAATCTTTTTAGAAATATCAGTGGAATAATGCAGATGCTCTGATTCAAAGAAACAGAATTACACAAAAGAATTACCTGAAGACAGCGCCTGAATACCATACCCATTGTCTGTAAGACAGGAGCAGGTATGACCTCTCAAACTACTGTGGTAGGATTTAAACTATAACAAAGCATCTGATATTTTATCTTCTAAGAAAAATACCTTGCAGGTGAGTGATCTTGTGCAAGGTTTCTTTGTTTCAGGATCCAGTACTCCACAGTGCTTATTTGGGTCAAATTCTCTTTCTGTTTAGTGGGAGAATGGGAAATGAGAAAAAAAAAAAGATTATTATAGAAGTTTTAACCAGAGTAACTTATAATTTTTGCCTGTTAGAATTTGGTTTAATCAGGCTCATCCTGAACCACTGAGCCCAACCCCAGCATCCCGTAACAGTGCTATGTGCATCACTCATATGGTTGTGTATTTTTTTGCCCTTGCATGTTTAAAACCATTTAGAGCAGGATTTCAGCCAAAGACTTCATGGAAATAAGTCTGCCTACAGTGGAGTGGCCCAAACAAAGGACCAAGCCAATTCCCTGTGACTTCAGTTCCCTCTCTGACTCTGCCTGCCTCTGAGGCCATAAAACATAGCACTTGCAGCTCTGGCTCCAGAGCTGGGCTAAGACACAAATGGTATCACAAGTGCTTTAAACAACATTTCTCTGACATACTTAGAAACTCTAGAAAACAACCCATGGTTGATTACTGGTGGCATTTTAAAAATAAAATGTATCTAAATCTGTCCACTAAATCTTTAAAAAATAACATGTATGTTAGTTTTTATTTCCTTATGTGAAGGGAGGGATGGAATTTAAAGTTTGCAGAGATTATGAGAAAAGGCATTTACATGAGTTCTACTCATGATTAACATTAAAAAGGCATTAATATTTAATATGCTGTATCTGTATATTTAATTTCATTAATATTTTACTATTTCTATACCACAGATAGCATCACCTCCCTTAGATTATGTTAATATAATTTTAGGGTTTGCCTTAAGAATTGTAACAAAACTATGGATACACACTTTTTAGTTTATGCCATCAAAACCCTTTACCATAACCTTCACAGACATGGACAGATTATGGTGTAATTGGCAGACTGGCAGACAGGTTTACTTTTGTTTGGTAGGGGAATATAAACTATTTGCCAAATTCTATTTTAACTATACAGTGGTGTTACATTCAGACACAATAAACATCCTGTACTCAAATACAACATTTAATCAGAGGATTTAAAAATTCTTTTAAGCAAACAAATGGGAGCTAAGAGGAAGACAGTGATTCACAGCTGTGTTACAATGCTATGACAGCATCACAGCAAGGAGAACAGCTGGAATAAGAAAAGTAAGGAGAAGTAGCTTATGTTGGACAGCAACTAGCCTCCAGATATCACAATTTCTAGCAGTTTTATGTATTCTGCTATCTAGACTTAAAAATGCTTATGCAAACATTAAATGGTTATATTATTAACCTATTAGCAGAGCCATACAAAATAGGGCGCTTGGAAAAACCAGCTGGCATAGTTTTTTATTTATGAAATCTAGAAAGGAACTGAACTATGTTATAGGCAGTTGTAGTTCCTTTGGCATTTACAACACAACAGAAACACAAAAGTAGCAGTGTGTGACTCAACATAATAACTATTTTTTTCTACTGAATAGATGAAAACACATGTTCATGAACTAAAGGAGTTAGCTGCTCCTGGGGTTTGAGTGTAAGATGTTCCTATTACAGTATCCTGAATGACCCACCTAAAACCTTCAATGCAAATTGAAAAAAACAAACTAAGGAGACAATATGGACTAATAAATATGCCTTCAAATGAAAAGTCCTGAAGGCAATGATAAGGCTATGGAATGTGTTCTGAAAGTTACCAAGCAAGGACTGTTTTGGACCAACAGGGGAACACTTAAAAAATGTGGCAATTGGTACTTGTCAGTAAGTGGCCTAACTGACTAAGACTTGTAGGACTGATTATAGCAAAGCCAGGTATAAGAAAAACATATACAGATAAAATCAAGATAAGGAGTTATAAGAGGAAAGAGTGGAAGTCTCTGCCATTGACTGAACAACAAAATAATATTGTTTCCCTGAGAAACAGAAAATACTGAACAAACAGGAAACTACTTCTCCTGGCTGAAGCATTTATGGCTGCACCAGAGAAATAATGAGCATCTAATTGCCAGCTACAGGCATGCCTGGTTTGGGCAACACACTGCATGAAACTTACCACCTTCTTATCAATAACAAAATGCAGCTTCTGCCTACTGTGTTAGGAAATGTGGAGTGTGGCAAGGCCCGGAGCCCAAGCACAGGCATAGCTTGAGAAAGCTGTTTTTCTGGAATGGCTTCCACTTCTTCACATTCAGTGGACAAAGTAAAGAATATTTGTTATAACCTCACCAAAAAAAAGAGCAATGGCCAAGACTGAACTGTCAGAAACTTCTGTTTGCAACAGAACAGTTTTTCTTGGCATACGCTGGGGATCTGCATTCTTTAACATCACCCCAAAGAGAACAAGAACTAAGGAAGATTTAGGAAAAAAAAATTTTTTTTTGCAGTTGCTACTAGGAAACACTGATCCACTTATGCTG
The DNA here is from genome assembly GCF_963513975.1 of Fringilla coelebs. Taxonomy (NCBI): domain Eukaryota; kingdom Metazoa; phylum Chordata; class Aves; order Passeriformes; family Fringillidae; genus Fringilla; species Fringilla coelebs. Next base: position 13,637,475 of record NC_140033.1, read on the forward strand.
GGCAGCTACAGACTGTCTTTTGTGGTTCCACAAGCTGTTTCCTCTCTCTCAACAAGGACAGTGCTCCTGAAAAGAGGGCAGGTTCATTCATCACACAAACAACCACCAGCTCTCAGCAAAGAAAAAAACCAACTTCTATCACAGTCAGGGAAATGGTGTGAGAGACAGTAGAAGTTGCTAAAAAGGGAAGGAAACAGATGCAAACTGGCCAAACTTATTAGGGACCTTCAAAAATTAATGTCTGTACAGCTCTAGGGCAGTGGACTAAGGGAAACCTAAATCCCTTGGCCTGCAGTTTCATCCTTTACATGTGAAATGAATGAAATTATGGGATAACCCAAATAATCATCTCATTGACCTTCCAAGATCTTTTTATCAGCCTTTGCACAGTCCTGTATAATAATGGAGAGAAATACATCATAGTGACACACAATCTACAGGCAATTCATCTCCAGTGCTCTCAGGAGTTCTACGATTTGAATAATCCCTAAATTATTGCATTGCTGCATCAATACTCAAGGCAATAGAAGTAAGACCGAACAGATCACAAATCTGATCATGACAGAGAAGCTGTAAAAAAAAGTCTCAGTTCTGTGTATTTGTTAACCATAAAAAAGTAAACACATGCCTATCCAGGTGCTCAGTCAGTCTTGTGCAGAAATTTCCACCGTGTTCCCTAGCCCAGAAGACACTGCAAATCAGAGCTTAGAGAAAGAACAGTGCCAGAGCCACCTCCACAGTAAAGCCTCCACAGTAAAGCTGCAGGAAGGCCCTACAGAACTGATTCTCCTTTATGAACACATTTCTGCAAGCACTTGCACAAAATGTACAAGTATCATCTGCAGCCCTGCAGCGGTAAGTGGTGACGTGAGGAAAATTTTTTAAATTGCTCAAGAAGGAATTTTGAATTGATTAATTAGTTAAATTTAGCATCTAACCCATTATGGGAAATAATAGGTTAAAAGGAAGCAATATTCTAAATTAACCGTAAAATATAGAGTTTTTATTAGAATAATATATTGGATCTTAAAAAGTGAAATGTAAGGCTTAAAGCATAATCTTAAGCTACTCTCTTGTAACATTTTTTCATGTTGTGAAAAGCTATAAATGAACAATGGTTGTGTCTTCTTATATGCCACCTTTAACTAGTTAAGAAAGCAATCAGTGTACTGAATCCTTTCAGGCAATGGCATTGTTCCATGCCCCACACAGCCCTAGCAAACACCTCACACTGGTCTGAAATCCAGCCAAGGCAGCAGTACCATAGACTAACTGCCAAATCTGAGAAAATGAAAAAAATAAACCTGATATTCAGGCAAAAAAATAGGACACACATGAACTGGAAATGAAAGCATTTCTCTTGTACAACTTATACCGGTTCATAACTAGTGCACATTTAGAAATCACGTGAACTAACTTTGTGCCAAAGTGACGATCTAATGCGGATCATGCTGCCATTAGCAAAATTAGCCTTTCAGTACACACAAGAAGTTCCTGCCCGAGTCACAAAGTACTGCCAGCTGATGAATAGACCCTGCACAGCTTCTTCAGCTGTAAATTTGAGTCAGTTACTTTTGCTTTAAAAAAACAAAAAATAAAAACCCTCAAAACACTTTTTCCCTTCATTCAGAGTAAAAATCTGTTTTCTGCTTTCAGGGGTGAATTCTCTCCTCGCTGCCCAAGCAGCTGACATGGGTCACCTCTAGGGAACTCTACCAAAAATAATTCTTCCTCCCAGCGGACAACAATGTTTCTAACAGAGCAGAGCCTCTGCCCTCCCACAATGTGGTGTTCTGTGCTTCGGTGGCAGGTTCGAACAGGGACCCACATCCTCAAAACTACCCTGCCTAAGGCCATCCAGGGCATTTCCCATTTAATGTCATTTTCTCAACTCCACTCTCCTGTCTTCCTGAGTAAAATAAAGATCCTCATGCTAGAAACATTGCAACTCATAGGGGAATTGCAGGGGGAGAGGGGTGAAAGGAAATTATGGCTTTTAACAATTCACCAGCATTTCCTGTATCTCCTTAAGAATTTTTTATATCTAAAACTAAAAAAAAAAAGAGTTTTTTAAAAAATCATGACTTTGGAGGATAAACCAATGCCTTAAACCTGTTCAACTTGATCATGACTGAACTAAAGTCACCCAACCAAGGCACATTTTCCTTTGTTGTAAACAGACTCAAATCCCATAGTGGCTTAAAGAAGTTTTCTGCCTTTCTCTTTTAATGAGTTTACTTCCTTAAAAATTTATTTGGCCTGTTGACCAGTAATTTCAAGCTAAACAGAATGTGTACTTTAAAAATACTTTACACATGCTAAGAGTGTGAAAGCCTTCATTTTCATACATGCAACCCAGCATCTTACAGCAAAAAAATCAAACCAAACCCAGCATTTTATTAGCTGCATTATGAGCTATAGAAGCATGAACAAAGAAAAACAGACTGCCACAAAAGGTGAATGACAACATCACATACCTGAAAGTCTTTTGTAAGGCTTGTTACTGCTTTTAGTGCCATTTTGGTGTTTCTTGTCTATTGATGGAGCTACAATTCCTTTGCCGTTCAGAATCTTTTCTGGTGATGGTGGCACTGACTTAGACGTTACACCAGATTTAACCAAAGTTGGAGCAGGTATGGTGGATGAAGAAGTTGAGGAGGAAGTGATGGTGGTAGTGGTTGCAGAATTCATTTTAACATTGGCACCATCTGCCTTCACTAGGTTAGGAATTTTCTCTAGACTGACTACTGGAACAGGAACACTGCAAGATCAAAGGAAAATATTCATGTGGTATTTTCTCCACCAAATATTTACAGTTACTTAATCCCTTTCCACAGATACAAAAATTTCAATGCAAGTGACACAGCATCTTAAGACCAGACTAAAATGTAATACTTGGTACCAGTATTGACTGTTTTTGTTCAATCAAGCATTTACAAAGCCAGACATCTGTAAAGCCTGGCAATGAAGAGAATTATGAAAATGAACTTTTGTATTTTTTTTAAGATCCAATCCCCTACTATTCATAAGCAAAATCAGTATTTGGTACCAAGCAAAACATACTCCTTACAAATACGGTCTCATGCCTTTAACACAAGCACATACCAGATATGTGTATGCTGTACTAAACTCACCATGATAACGAAGCAGTTTGCTAATAATATTAATATTTTTAAACAAATACAAAAATAATTCATTTGCTCAGATGTGTCTAAATGACATACAAGTTCTGGAAACAAGGAGAAAAGAGATTTTAAGCATAGAAATCTTAACAGCTGTCCCTTTAAAAGTATTAAAATCCTTGATGACTTGAGCATTACTACAATGTATTTTAATAAAATCTTAGGGACTTAAAAATAAAAATTCTCAATACAGTTACTAACTTAGTTGGCCCTTTTCAGAGTAAAGTTTGCAGTAACTAGCTTACTCTAACTTAACTACCACCATTGCATATTTGTGACACTAATAAATGCTACCTTCTCAATTTGGCAGCAAAACAGATTGAGACAAATTATTTTCATTGCAACAGTATTTTAACATTTCTATCTCCATGAGGAAATATCCAGTGATAGCTTTTTATCTACTCAACAACTCCCAAACTGGAAATCTTGTGACTACCAGTTAATATATAAATTATACACCCCTCCCTACTGAAACAAACCCAAATGAAAAATATAACATAATGCATGTATGGTTAAGGAAATCCCCCCATTCACAACTCACAAAATTTCAGTCTTTTGTGTCTGAAAAATGGCACCTTTGCTGCACCTTTCTACAGAAGGAATGTTTACAGGTGTGGAGCTTTCACAATCAGGAAAAGATGACTTTGAGATGGCATTCTCCATGGGACACACTTTGGAAACATCAAAGCAGGGTTCAAAATAATTCAACTCTTGACTTTCCTGGGCTTCTACAAACCTCTGTTTCTCTGTAGCTGCTGAAGATGATAAACCTCACTCTAAGGGTATTTTTAACATAGGAAAATGTACAAGCATTGATATAAACAATAAGTATACAGAACTATGAGAAGATTTAGACACCAAGACATCTTCTGGAGCTGAAATTAAATTATATAAAACTCCTGTCTCCTGTGGTACTATAACCATAGCCGTTAGTCAGAATACAGTGGGAACTGCAGTAATGTGTAGAGCACTGGCTAGTAATTGAGTAAAAATGTACCTTATTCACAAAATCAGAAATGAATGCAAACACGTAGCTATGAAAGGGAGGATTTGATCCTCTCCTTTTTTAAACTGCTCTGAATTTATTAAATGGCAAGCAAAAATTGTAACACCTCAGCATAAGAATTATTTTGTTTTTGTCTTTAAAACAGATGGCAATTACATTTTCTGAAAATAGGAGAATTTTACATTAAGTAGTTCTACTACACATACACTATATAAAAACATATGAGCAAATCTTCATGCCCAGTGTCTAAGAACTATCTTAATTCAAAATACTGATATTCAGTGAAAAAATCAAGCGCATGATCTGGTTTAGTAGTGAAATATTGTTAATAAAAATGGACAGGGTTTCTCTGTTTTGCAGTGTTCAGAATCTCAGATCCTAGGGCACATATGGCTGGATCACTGTGATAATGAAAAATGCCCAGGGGAGGGAATATTTTGCCTTCATTTTGTTACAGATCAACAAGTCAACCTTCATTATACATTTCATTGTAGTGTAGGAGAAAAAATAAAAATACTCCTGATGCGCCTTAGTTTTAGCTTTCATATTTTTTAGATTCTGTACTGCCTTAATGTGTGACTCTGAACTTCATATTAAGCAATAGCAAGTTCTCCTCACAGTTCAGTCAGACAAAACAATCCTTTTCCAGCCTGAGAACCAAGGACACCGTTGCAGCTTCAGGCCCAGAAAGTATAAACAACAGCAAAGTGAGGAGAGCAATCTGGGAGGATGGGACTTCATAACCTGAAGCTGTAATTGGACAATTAACCCCAACATGTAACTGGACCAAAAGCTCTAAGTGTGAAAACTGTGACCAGCTGTCCATCACGAGTCCATCTTGGGCAGAGCCAGGGCCAGGCTCTTGCACTGCCCAAGGTGGATCCCCTGAAGGCCTTTCAATAAATCCCTACTTTATTCCTTTAACTCTGCCTAGCCTCTTCAGGCACCACGCCAGTACCTGTGGGTATACACATTCTATAGGATTTCTGGTACTCTATAGGAATTATTTATGATTTCAGAAGCTACAGATTATAACTTCTCTCTCTCTTTTACTGCATTGAACAGTATGTTAGCCTCAGCATAACAAACAAAGAGTAATTTATTACCAAATAGCTAATTGGAAGGTCCACAGGACCAGTGACTGGAGTAAACTACTAAGGTCTTACAAAGTAAATAAATCACAAATGTTCATATTTTTATTTGGTAGTTAGAAAGAATTTTCTTCCCAGAGTTTTTTGAGTAAAAAATTGAGGATTTATTTCAAAAGTTTGTTAGAAAAAGAAAACCCAGGTTTTTAGTCTTATTTACTGTATTTTAAAAGGAGTTTTTAACAATAAGCTTGTTAGATTTTTTTAAAGACAGCTGTTGAAAGGGACAATTAGAAAAGCAACATGCAACAAACATAAAAAGTGAGGAAAAAAAATCTATTCAGTAAAGACTTTTTTTGACAAAAGAAACTCTAGTAAGAATAGCAGTATCTACCTAATAGGCAATAAAAATTACTACCAAAGCAAACACATCAGAAATATTCATTATTTCTTCTGCACTAAGAAGGAAATAGGATAACTCTCTCCAGTCAGATAAAAATGCTTTCTGATTCCTTCAGTAAGTGCAAAGTGCCCTCTGAAAAATAATGATTGATTTTTTTCTTTTTACATAAGGGAATCTGCATAATGTGACAATGGGTTCCAAAAGAGTTTGAGCAATATTGGGTCTCAGCATATTAATTTTTAATTGAATCTTGGAATCTTAGAGAAGCTAGCTGAGCACTGCTCTTTTATCCGTGCTGAAAACCCAAACCAAAGTGTCTTGGAAAAAATATTCGAAAAGCTAATAAAAATAAACTGATAAACAATAAGCTGACATGGTTTTGCTGAGGATCAGATTCTGGCAAACAAATATGGTTTCACTTTTTGATGAAGTTACCAGTTAAGCTGACAAAGACAACCATGAAAATGTTCCAGTTTTTGAAAGGCATTATAAAACACAAATAAGGATGATTTAAAAGCAAATGTTAAACAATATGAAATTCAAATCTAGTTTTTCCAAGATTTATGATTCATTAGGGGTGTGTTGCTGGGGCATTTTTAGCCATCATTACCAAGTCTAACATGAACAAAATCTTCAATGGACTTGAGAAATAAAGATAAGATTGCTGGTGATAATGTGGCTGATGGAATCAGGATTGACAGGAACTAAATAATAAAGAGACGAAGTTATAAAAAGCAGTATGGAGTGTCTGGTAAAGTTCATTCACTCAGAGACATTTTAATACAAATGAATGTAAAGTTACACATAAAATAACAAGCTGTTCAGTCTGCAGTGCAATACAGGGAAACAACACACTGGAAAACAGTTACACAAATATTTAGTGGTCACAATGAATAAGCAATATGGGGCTTTATTGTACTGTTGTGCTTATATCAACAATGGGATATGGCAAGTAAGAAGCAGTTTTCACATGTCTCTGGTTAAACTGATACTGGAATATGGCTTCTAGTGTTGCTGACCAGTGGGAAAATACCAGTGTTGATGAATTAGAAAGGAACCAGTAAAGGTTCAAAAATGAGGACTACAAAAAGTGCGTAGTCATGACAGGCTTTAGAAGCTCTTTTCAAATAAGGTAACATTTCCTTCTGTTTTCTCATGCTTTGTTGGGCAGTTGGACTAGATGACCATTGTAGGTCCCTTCCAGCATGCAAGAAAAATAACTGTAGTATGTCACAATACTTTTCATACCTGTAGCTCCTCTTACTTCTGTTTTCCTTTCTCTTGGCTTTTAAAAATTATTTCTCCTTCTCATTATGTAATTTTGCTGGGCTTATGTTTTGGTCATTTGTAACTATATTAATTCTAAAAGCTCAGCCACTCATCCAACTCTTCAAATTTGTGAGAAAAGAAACTCATAAATATTTAAAAACATAAAACATTGCTCTATTCTACATTGCTGGAATTGCCTCTACAATGTACAAAATGTTTGTGATTTAATGTTAGATTATATGGTCCAAGTTAACCCGGCTGAGTTTTGCTTCCGTGCTACAATAGGAATATCCTTAAATCATAACTATCTTCACTTTCTAAGCCTTAGTATGAACAATGATATCTCATTATAGAAATAAAGCCCAAGAGATGATTAAAAAATACTTTGAAAAGTGACATTATAAATTTTAAAGGATTGCCCAGGGGTATACCTTTGGGATCCTTTTTCTGTTTACAGAAAGAGCTGTTTTTCTCTGTGTTGATGAAAATCACATCATTTCCATCTCATTTTTTTCATTTTCAGAACTTCTGGCAGGCTAAACTTTGTGGTGGGAGGCCAAGGAAATCTGCTTCCACTGGTTTCTCAGCACTAGGTTACTTCAACACTCTACCCCAATTCAATGCTGCCCTAGGATCATGGATAGGTGGAACGGAACACTCTGTAGCATCACAGCATCTAAATCCACCACCAGCACCCAGAAGCTGTGCTGGGGCACAGCAAGTGAAGCAGCATCCTTTGGGAAGGTCAGCAATGAGGAAGAGAGCTCCCTTCATTTGGCCAGGTCAGCAATGAGGAAGAGAGCTCCTGGCTGCAGGAATTCCTTTTATAAAGGGTAAGCATCTGAGCTATGCTTACTAATTATGATCACTTGTTCATTATTATTGTTATTTCTACCAATTCCTTGCCCTTTTCTCCCCAGTTTCTACCATTCTGCTATACCTCTTACCACCCTGACTGCAAGCTGCAGAAAATGATGGCTTGCATTTATCTTGTGCACAGTGCAGTGGTGCTCCAGCTCTGCTCCATCCCTAAGCACTGCTGTATTAATAGCAACGATGGTAGAGATACAGGGGGGAAAAAATCAGAACTGACAGATATTTCTGGATGATGTATTCACAATAATACTTTATATTCCAACTACAAGAAGGGAGATATTAAAACAGCAGCTAAAAAATTAAACAGTTCCAGATCTCTTTTATCTGATCATTCCAATCATGACTTTTTAAAGCGTTAGCCATGGAGCAACCAGAACTTCTGGAGCACATCTCAGAACAACACAGGACATGAACAAGAGAAAGAGCTACTTGGTCAATGGGTAAGATGATGCCTCAACAAAAACTATTACAAATTTAACAAGAGAAGGTGGACCTACATGAAGGCAGGCACAGCAACAGATCTACTGGGCTATACTGTTGCAGAGGCCATTCCCAAAATTCTAATTGTAACAACTAAAATTTAAAGGGGATGCTGTACAAAACAATCAGGCAAGCCCAACAAAGGTTGTTCCAGGTCTGAAAAGCAATCACTAAAGTGATATAATTTCTGAAATAAGCTGATTTGACAACTGTCTGGAAGAACTTAGGTCAAATAAATGTTTGGTATGAGAATACAATGTAACAGACAAAAGCATTGAAGACCTGGAAGCTTCTGAGGATGACAAACCACAACACACTTGGATGCACCATGAATCCTATTTGCATTTTTGAGGCAAATGTTTCTGTGTCAGTTGAGTATATCTTTCTAAAAGCTAAGACAAGAAAATTCTACGGCTTGTGCAGCAGCTGAATGGAAGACAGAATCTTAAAAACCAATAAATTTTATTAATAATTTCACCTTAAGTCAGATTTGCTGAATATTTTCTAGTATTCTAAATAAATATGATAATCCTCTAATGGAATAGGAACAAACACTTGTCAGCTCTCAGCTGTCAGCTCTCTATAACCTGTGATGATTAGCAGACAGATTTTATTCTTTAACAAGTCATGTAATCTAAGGCACTTAACATTATATTTTGCAAAAGAATTTTATTGATCTTCACTTCAGACTGTTTGTGATTTGCTATGTGGTAATTACCGTATCTTTAACTACTATATGGCTCATTCTTCCCCAAAACAAAACAAAACTGCAGTATGATCTCCCAGCACGGCTGCAAGAATTAGTAGTTCTTGGTACAACTACTGTCATATTCATTGCCAAACAATCAACAGAGCAGTACAACACTTTAAAATGGTTAAATCTACCTTGTTAATAATCATCAGTAAATATTTAGGATGTTACCAATAAAGGGAAAAGGGATTGGTGGAAATGCTCAGTTATTTTGTTCCCTTCCAGCTTTTACTGACTGCCAGAACGACATCTGTTGCCAGAACGGAAGATATTGTTTATAAATTCAGTGAGTCTGCTGAAATGTGGATATGTAAGTTGCTGTCTGTAACACAATGAAAAATAGGTTTATAGTCAATAGGGTTAAGACTCTGAAGTCCTTTCTGAATTTCTTTTAATTATACTTATAAAAGAATCCTCTCTTGTATAAAATTCCCCTCCAAATTCAGAAGAAAAAGTCACCATTCAGTCAATAATATTTCATTTCAAGTAGTAAATCAGGTACTTAGACGTAGCTGAGACAGAGGCTATTCTGCTATTCTAGTTAATGTGTGAGTGTAAAGTCTGACCATCAGATTTCCCATTTTCAGAATTTTATACCATAATTGCTCACAATACTCATTATGCTTGAAAAGATGGTAGGTCCAGATTTATAGGAAGAATGTATTTTTCCAGGGCAAGGTAAATTCTACAGCTAGGCAGAAGCTGCTGTCTTTGAAATCATGCCAACTTGTGCACATTTCAGGGAGAAACATGAGCTATGCCTTTAAAATAATCTGAGCTTATTCTTTGTCTCATGAGTGAATGGTTTGCATTAAATGATTTACTGTTTCAAGGAAGTTGTGTCCAGAAGCCCTACTTAAAATCATGACCTTCTTGTGATAGGTATTACATATAAAAGGGAAGGATCTATAAAGTAAGTAGATAAATCTTAAGAAAAAGGAAGTCTCACTATCTCAAATTTACAGACAGAGAACTGAAGCTGAAGAGACCAAGGCATAACAGAACCAGAAACTGAACCCAGATCTCAAGTCACCAACCTAATGGCCTAATCACAGAGCATCTTTCCTGTAGATAATGAAGACAAAACAGTTTTTTAAGGGATAAAATATTGACCCAGTTCTGCTGCCATTTATATTTTTGCAGCTCTGCGGCTATCGTCACAGTCACGGGAGGATGGGCACAGCAGTCTCAAAGTCTGTATGTGTACATATATCACAGTACATGATGTAAGACACCCCAAAATAGTGATTTTTGCAGCCAGAATTTTCTTGTTATCTTATAAGGCATCAAACATTATCAAAACACAGAATGAACTCCAAAAGCAGCTGCTATTGAAGATAATTGACTATAACCAGTAAGTTTTCACAAACATCAGTTAAGCCAATATTAAGAACTCGGCAAAAAATATCCTGTTTAAAAGCATCAGTTCTAAGGGCTGATAGTGTAATGGAAGATGGACTTTAAAGATAGCAAACTGTGTCAAAACCTCACTTGCTACAGGCATCTTCAAAAAACACATCTGATAGAACACTGAAAAAGTAATTCAGTCCTTCTTGCACTTCCTATATATAATTTTTTTTTCTTCATTAAAAAATATCCCAGTTTCCTCCCTTAGAAATACAGAGGCTTAAATTGTAAACTTAGGTAAAATGAGAATTTGGATTTTTTTAATGATTGCATATATATAGAGAGATGTTGTGAACACCAACATCTTTGGTAACTATTATTTTGGTACTTACCATGGTTTATCCCGTGACACTTTTGAAGGAAAGACTGTGTGCTGTTTGCTACTGGAGGTAAGTAGATTGTCTTTGGGCGTTTTGAATGGCTTTGAGTTGCTGCTGACAGGGTTATGGCCGCTGATACAGGATTTCGGTTTCATCTGTACTAGGGATGTCCTGGAATTACAGGCTGGAGAAGCTGGAGAAGGGGAAGGTTTACACATTGAACTGTGTCTTCGTTCTGTAACAGAAAAGGAATGAATTTTACAGTATGTCATGGGCTAAAATTAAAAATACAAGTTGGGAAAGAGGAAATTGTTCTTCTCTATGCCAGATACAATGATTTTCTTCACTCCAAAGAATACCAGTTCATTACTATTGTGAATGTTATCAAGCCAAATGATAATTAGACAAAATCAGCTTCATAAAGTGCTCTGAAAAAAAGGTAAAAAATAGTAAAATAAATGGCAATAATCTATCAGAAAATTTGTATTTGGTGTCCCAAGTCTTTCATGCCAAGAAGAAAAGAGAGTATGTAACAGCTAACATGACTCAGTAAAATGCTCTGTGACAGATATGCAATTGCTCTTAAAATGGCTTATGATGGATTCATCTGACCTGGTTGTTGGGCAGTTTACTTTATGACTATCTTGTTTCAATTTTAATGAGAAATTGTAGGAAAACAACAGGAAGACTGGAAAGTAGCAAAAGGTCTACTGCCCCCAGCCCTGCCACAGAGAGGCAGGCTCTGCCTGGTTCACTTGGTTATCTCCAAGGACCATTCAAAAGTTTGGGGGTGTTTCCAAACAGAGAAAATGACATGTGCAAAAAACCCAGGAAGTTTATGTCTCAGTAACAAATGTGGCATGTGGAGGTCAGCACTGCTCATGCTCACACCAGAGGCCTCTCAAGCACTGCAAAAAAGCAAGGCCTGACTGATCCTGCACAAGACAATCAGACTTCAGTGAAATTGTTTTGATTGGATCATTATTAGTATCTTTTAAAATATAAATGTCCTATCCCTCCTATTGTTAAGTAAAAAGACTGTTTTGGCCATTCTTTACTAATGATATCTTTCTCCAGGGTAGAAGTGCCAGTGCTTGGCCAGCCGGCCGCATCAGTGTGCAGCAAACAACAGGCTTGTGCTGTGAACTTCAGCACAGCTACAAAATCCTACAAGAGACAGGAGCTGATCTGTGCGCTAAGATTTTTCAGGGGTGCTGTAAACCTTGAACAGTCCTGTTGGCCCCATTTGTGAAGCACCCTTTCCCCAGCCCCGGTGCTCCCTAGCCAAAGGCAGCAGCGGGTGGCACGGACGGGCTGGGGGAAGAGGAATTTTCCGGTCAGCAGGGCCTGGCTCGTTGGCACTGACTGCAGCCTGCTGGTGCCCAAACACCAAGAGCCTGATCACAGAAGGGATCAGAAAGGTACCCCCACAACCAACACAGTAATCAAATGTAGCAAGCAGAATGTAAGCATAGGCTGAGTACTTCAGACAAGCTGGAGTTTCTCATTCAACATGCAGCAATTTTTCTTTGTCTAAAGCCTTCAGCACTTAACTTGAAGAATCCAAGTGGGTGCTACTCTTTGAGCTTGACCACCATCACACAGTCAACCAAGAGCAGGTTAAGAAAGCACCAGTGACCTGCTACTACACGGGAAGGTTTTGTGTTTGCATCATGAACCCTGCACTTGCTAGTTTGATATTTCAAGGACACCTAAGAAAAATTTTCCCACAGAGAATCAAAACATGACAATTTGTCTGGCATCCTCACAAGTAAAAACTTGCCAGTAGCAGAAGGATTCATCCATGATTAACTTGCAATACGCAAACACCTCAAGAACAAAGAGAAATGCTTAAAAAAAATTCCAAAATATTTCTGTTAGATCTCAAATGATTGAATAAAGACATTTTTAATTTCAGATCAAGCATTTCCATATCTTCACATTCAAAGCTTTAATTACAAATGCTGGAATTTCCTCCAGATTCTCCAGCAATTGAAGAGCAAAACAGTCTTAATTTTTTTCCCAAACACAAAAGTATCTATCCTTACTCCCAAAATGTCCCCTATCATCTGCCAGTTTTCACCCTACCACACACTTCAGTGTGCAGCCTTTTCCTTTAAAACTCCTTTGCAGGATGCAGTGGATTTACATTCATTTCACCACATATTTGTGGTAACACTTGTGTAAACTACACATCTGATTCTGAAACACTTCCATTCACAAACTATTTCTTTTATTAAATAATAGTTAATGTTTCAAGATTTAACAATCTTCTCAGCATCTATTTAATCAATTTAAGTAGGCTAATCAAAATTTGCAACTTTCCCATTAATTAATGGAGGACTGATGAAAAGGCAATGCTATGCTACCAACAAAATCAAGCTGTATATAAAGTAAAACTTGGGAGAAAACGTTTTCCACACACATACTATATAAACTTAGGATTAATTACTCCAATTTTCAACACAGCTACTGGTTTTCTTTTCTTTGCTTTCTAGCAAACTGTGTCATCAATATGAGCCCTGTGATATGTTTGGAAATGAAATATATTATTTTTATTAAAATTCATCTTCTGGAAAGACAAATGTTCAAGATACTGATTGGTGATCATTTTTGTGATCGGAACTGACTGCTATAATTAGCATTTCCTTTTAATCTCTCAAACTCCCCTTTTCCCCCAAAACATGGCTACAGAAAGTCTTCCACCTTTTAGACAGACTCCAATACACATTTGAGTATGATCAGCGTTACCCAGATTTTCTTCAAATTTCTTAGAATGGAAATGGAAACTGTCACCTCTGTAAAGTCCTACAGGAGAAAGAATGTGAATAGCCAGTGCCACACAACTAGAGGTGTTCTGAGACACTGCTTGGATGGGTAAAATCTGTGCATTTCCTCACAAAAGTTAATGTTACTTCAATGTCAGCAGCAAAAGATGGCAACAACACCTTGCAAATATGGCACAGTGGAGAGCTGGAAGAGCAATTCCCTCCAAAGGGGCATAAAGTCCTGAGCTGGGCAAGCATGCTTCTTGCAAAAGGCTGTATTTGACAATGGTGTGAATTCTCAGACAAATCTCAATGGTGAGGGCATAAATTATAACTAAATATTGGTGTACATTCCTTCTCAAGAACTATCAAGTTCCCTCTTGATTCTTCATTCCTTACAATGTATGTGGTAGTCAATCACTCTTAGACACTGGTAATAGGTTTCAGAGAAATAATGGGAATATATGACAAAAAAAGGTCGTCAGCTGTCAGATGAGCTGCTTAAACCAGGGTGGTGGTGGCCTCCTCTGTCAAATTGACTTTTGTGGTCAAATCTGTTTTAAACATTTTTTAATAATTTGTCTGTTCCTATTTTACATATGTAAAAGGAATGACACACAATGTCCAATCTACTATTATACAGCCTATGCAATAAATTAATGTGTGAATAAAAGACATTTGCACATCAAATAGTTGTGATAAAATTAAATATTCACATACTAGCATATTCAGGAGACAATCAGCTATCTGTGTAACACTTTCTACGCTCATTTGCAGTTCATATGCAGACAGATTAGATCTAGTAAAGCAGGTGAACTTGTATTCACACAGCTGTGGACATTGCTGTCCCTATTCACATACACCAGTGATACAGCCAGTGGACATTGATGAAAATAAAGAAGAATGAAAGTTTTTGCCCCTAGAAATGATTAAATGCAGCAAGGCAACTAGAAAACCAGTTATCATCACTGATAAGATACTAACCTAAATTCTGTACACTTTTCAGCAATGCTAGGAATAGAGGCTCCAGTTTAAAAGATAATTTTTCTGATTAATTTAAATACTTCCAAATGAATGCTTACATTCCCCATAAATAACAACACATATTCTGTCTTGTTTCTAAATACCAGGTGCTGTCAAATCCAAGAGCACAAGAGCACAATCAAAGTTACAATCCTCTTTACCACATTAATCTTTCTGCAACCTCTCAGCTGTCTCAGCATGGCCGCTGCAAGCAAGTGACAAGCAACATGTGACTTCTGTCAAACAGTTAACGTATTAATGGCATTAATGTCAGAGGAAAGTTTAACACTCTCACTGAATTACCTCACTGTCTATAGAAAAAATTTCAGATCAATATCTTTTTCTATTCAGTGGCAAGTGTCCGAAAGCCCAGCGCTCCATGTAGTTTTAAGGCACATTGCAAACTCTGCATCAGTAGCATTGCAAATGATCTTAAACCATTCCAGGAGAATCTCCATGTCCTATGGAAACATGGATATAGTCCAACTTTCTCAGCCAAATCTGAATTGTTTGTAGATGTGAAGTCCTTATGTTGTTGGAGACCTAACAGTCCCTGAATCTCCAGAGCTTCTCTCCTATGCCCTTATACTCCATTTTTAATCCTCCTTCCTGCCTCCTGTACAATGCAACGCCCTGCCTTTCCCCAAATCTCTGCTGCAGCTGCCAAAGTCCTCTAGGTCTGCCTTTAAATCTGTAATTCCACTGGATCCTCTCTGATGGGTCACCAGGGAATACTAGCAGCTGTTTTGCAGGAAACGCCACATCTTCTAATCATAAGCAAAAAAAGCAAAGCAATAGAGGGGCAACACAAGCTCCAGAGCCACAAGCACAGTGTGTGGGAAAATGAGGTAAAACCACATTCTGAGTAGAAAGTCTCTTTTCAAATTTTTGCCTTGACTCTTATACGCAAGATCAAGCACTCAGCTCACAGCAAACCTTATAATGACACTACAGCAAATATGATGCCCATAAAACATGTCAAACATTGCAGTTTCCTACCAAAAAAAGATCTTTATGTGATCCTGAAACTGCAGATTATCTCTTATCTAGAGTAGAAACAAAAACCCATTTCTTAGTATATCCCACCTGCATTTACATTGTCACCCAACATATGCTACTCAAAATTGATCAAATCAAGTGAAAAGTTTTTGCTCAGTTAGTGCCTTCTCCATCAATATGATAGACAATCATGGAGGAAAAATGTAAGGATATAATTTGAGCATAGAGAAAGATGTCTTTCATCTTTCAGTGGGTTTTTTTTCAGATACTTTAAACAAAAAAGGAAAAAAACCCCTTCATGTTGTCAGAAGACAGACACTAAAACTTTGTCAGCACGAGTCATTTTGAAACACTACTCTTGTACAGCATGATCTGACTTCCTGTGTACAAGAGGCCTAAAGTAAAAATCAATTTTAGGTTGATCCATGAATAACTGAGAGACCCAGTGTTTTGGATTATAGCTTGGTATTACACTTGGTAAAAACAAACAAAATTTAATTGCTAAAACTCTGAAAGGTAAGTAAGTTATTTACTGCTAGTAAAAATTTATAGAATAATAAAACTCCTTTTTATGTTTGTATTCATCACAACACGTGAGTTCATGGTCCTTTTACTTGGAATAGCATAAAATCCAACTGCTCAACACAATATGAATACTGTTACTCCCCATTTACAATATTTAAGCAGATGGTAATGAAATTTAGTATCTCATAGTCTTGTTGATGAAGATGTTACTCATGGTAACTCATACACCGCCTAAGCACGAATTACAGTTTTTCTATTTACATTATATCCTGAGGTGCTTTGTTGCACAGCCTTTCACTGTGCAAAGTTGAGCAATGTACACTTACAATTTCAATAAACCGTAAATGAAACCTACCACTTTGTACTGATCTCAGTTCAAAGTTTGCAAATGTACTTGGCATTAACCCTAATAAAACCAAAACAGAAAAAAACCCACACATGCCCGAAAAGCAACAGCCAGCAACCAGAAAATGAACAACCTAGACTCTAGCAGAAATGTGTCATCT
The DNA here is from genome assembly GCF_963513975.1 of Fringilla coelebs. Classification (NCBI taxonomy): domain Eukaryota; kingdom Metazoa; phylum Chordata; class Aves; order Passeriformes; family Fringillidae; genus Fringilla; species Fringilla coelebs. Next base: position 13,654,078 of record NC_140033.1, read on the forward strand.
TGCAGGAACTGGCAGCTGGTTCATAACAAGAATTCATAAACACCTTATAAGCACTTTCATTTTGCAGCCACAGTCTGAAAAAACACTAGCAAAACCCGGTACGTGAGGTTAAACAAAAATAAAATTGTATTTGATGTTAGCAAACAACAGCATAATGTTGCAAGATTGAAGGATAACTTTACCAGCTTTTTTGACAAAACACTATTCCAAGTCCAGCTGAAAAAGTTTGGAAATAATATCCGCAAACCGTTCCACCCTTCTTGCACTGCGCACTGGAAAGGAAACAGCACAGTCGGTTTCATTTTGATACTTCTTGTAAACTGACAAAGGAAATAAACTGCCAGCTCCAACCCCCGGACTGATCTGCTGCATAAAACACTGCTCAACAATCACAAGCTTCATTCCAGGTCAAATGACATAATTGGGAAATTATCAAGTGCTAAAATAACCACTGTTCTGCTGGTGTTTATTTACAATAAACACAAGCTTTGCTTTCTGACAGAAACCCACAAAAACGATTCTCCATTTCACAAAGTCTACAAGTGAGTAGGATCAGCAAAATTATGCAAAACATCCTGCTAGAAGAAGAAATGTAAACTGAGCCACTTACAGAGAGGAGCAGGCTGCCAACTTAATCTGATTCTACGACGACTGTAAACATGTACTTTTGGAACGTGAAGCGATTCACATTGCCACAGATGCCGTCAGAGAAACACAGCAACGTGATTAGGTATTCTGCACACGGGGGAAAATCCGGCAGATGACCTGCCGCAGCAAACGCCACATCTCTGCTCGCACACACCAACTGTTTTGACTACAGGCACTTGTTAAGCACCAAGTTTCGGTCCTACCAGTTGGACACCAGAACTGAACCCATGCCAAGAACAACACGAGCTGAAAACGGCTGCAGGGTTTTTTTTTTTTTTCTTTTTCTTTTTTTTTTAAATAATTGTTGATACAACTCAAGTAACTGCAGAAATGAACCAGAGTGCAAAATTAAAAGCAGCAAAACCCACAAGTGTATATTTAGAAGAGGACACTGAATTTTTACTTCCTTGATCCAGGAAAACATCATGTTCATCCTACAACACAGTAGGATGAACATGATGTTTTCCTGGAAATTCTTTTTTTTATTTATGGGATAACCTGGCATTTGTCAGGATAATTATAAAACGCATGAGAAATAGTCTCTAGACTCTCACTGTTTTACATTTACGTGGCCAAATATCATAAAAATGGCAAAATTCCATAAAGATCCACACACAGCACTTCCCAGAACACTATTATTCCTTATGAGTAAAAAGCATGAAAAGAAAGAAGGGTCAAATGGAATTCCAAAGATGCTTCAAATACTGCAATTAATTATCATAAATGTAAACTGAAGCTTCTGGGTATTTGCCTACTTCTTTTATAAGGATTCTGAGATATAAATATGAAGTTCCAAGGTATCACAGAAGTATCAGACAGACAGGAAAACAACAGAAGTGTGAATACCCTGCCCTGGTGACAATGTCAGTCTTCACATCCTTGAGCAGGAAGACCTAGATTTAACTGTATAGCTGTTTCTACAGCTATAAAAGGGGATATTAATGATTTAGAGTATTAACTTGATTTAAAAAGGAATTGAAGACTTAAGTAGGAATTTATCACTCCTGTAATGACACAATTCTACACGTGTAACCAGTATTTGCCACCTGACACATTGCTACTGCAGAAAAAAATGACAATTTTCAACTCTATATTTCTCAGCTCACCAAGGCCAAAAATCCCCAGGCAAAAAAGAAGTAACAGAGCAAGCGAATCTTGGGTACACACTTTTGTGAGTGACAGCCTACCAAAGAAAAGCAAGGAAAGCTTATGCACAGAAATTTCACATTCTGCTGGAGGAGATGCACAGTTAAGTCCAACATGAAATGAGAGTCTGAGCTAAATACCACCTCAAACCTTGTGTCCAGCACCACAAGGACAGCCCTCACCATTGCACTCGTATCTTACTACCTGCTGACCCACATTCCCACTATTTTTGTACTTGGAGGATGGAAATGCATTATCAGCCCTAAACTTAGGACAGACATATCAGGTGAAATGCTAAAATATTTCTAGCAATCAAGCCACAGTACTCTCAAAGGTAAATACTGCCAACAAATCAGAATATTGTGGGTGATTTTATATGTGAAGAGAAATCTTTTATTTGGCTAAATGTACAAATTTATAAACAAATCATCTATTTATTTATTCAAACACCCGACTTAAATAATTACACTCCAGATTGTTGCAAAATAGAGGAAAATCTAGTATTGTCATCCTCTCATGCTTTGTACCATATAATAGACCTTTTCCCTCAGGCAGAACTTTCACATTCAAGGTCGTCTAATGACACATATTTTTATTCATTTATAGTTATGAGGTAAAATATTTCACTGTATCTCTATTTCCCTCTTTACTTATTTTCCTTAACTATATTTACATAACAATAACAAAATAAAGTAATTAATGTACATTATTGCTTTAAGAACAAATTAAATGTTTCCCCACATTTATCATAAACCAGAAATGTTTAATGTTTCTTTAATGCTTTACTTAATCCAAAAATATATAATGTCATTCCTTTTTACTGTTAGGAAAAGATTGCAGAGTGAGATGGGACTACTGAGGTGGTTTGGAAAAAAAACAGTGCTCTATTATGATTCTGAGAAAAAAGGCTATCATTTTTAGGTGACATACTCTTCACCTGGCTCTGTGAAAAACATGACACCAGATTCTATTCAATATCAAGATCTCATATCATTATCTGATTTTATCATTCCATACAAATAACTTCTAGAGAAATAGTAACTTCACTGAAATTAGCCCAAAATAACATCTTTGCAGGACTTGCATATAAGCTGTTGTTTAAACCTTCTGGCTTTTTCTTTTACTTGGGATCCAAACCCAGCACCTGGTGAGTCAATGTATTTCTTACCAAGCTTTTTCTTAAGCACAGAAAAAACGGAAATTTTTTTCTATAAATTCGTAGGTTTGAATGGTAAATTGCTCCATCTCTGTTACCATAGGCTTCTCTGTCCCCCAGCAGCCTCATAATTTCATCCTGTATCCACAGTCTTTGTCCCTCTCCCCAAGGGATAAGTTCTGTTTGGTCTGCAGGTAGACGCGTGCCAGCTGTCAGTACAAGCTGCAAATGTGCTGCTAGCACATGGAATACTGTTCTCTGGGCCACGTTATTTAAGCTATCTCCTCACACTTGCTGATTTTCACAAGACTGCTGAAACTTCAGATTTTTGAACCAAACCAGCAAAGAGCTAAAAATTCTCAGACAAAACAGAAAATAGATACAATCACATAAGGTCTATTGCTATTACTATTTTTATTACTAGTAGCATTATTACAATAATTATAATATTTTAGGAAATCCAAGCTAAAATCTATATATGATTTTTTTACTTGGTTTTCTGTGTTTGCCACTCCTCATGGGTATTCCAAGGCATCAAATTAATTCCCTTGGAATATTCTGACATCATTTCAAAATCCAGGTAACGATACAGATCTGCCCAGCTAGGGACACTTGTTTTGTTTTGAAAATTGAATGAGCCTACATTTAAGTTTCAATTGGCTTTATCAAAACCTGCTACAAAAGCAGCATAGCTGTCAGTTCAGAGTATTTCCTCATTCCAGACATTTTAGATAAATCAGTTCACTCATCTTTCAAGCACGTTATTTGCCAGAGGTAAGAAAATCTATTATTTAGAATGCTGCATGAATAACCACAAGTGATAACCCCTTAATACACAGCCTCCAAAATGAATGTGGAAAAACAATTCCTGAAGAGGTCACTTGTTCACATTTCCCTCATTACATACAATAGCTCTTACAAACAAGAAACCAAACTCTTAACCTTCTACAGAAAAAAAACTCAAGAGACAGCACTGAAAAACATATCCAAATACAAAAGTGGGTTTGTAGGGCATTTTTAATCTGTTCTTCTCCCTTTAAAAAACTCTTTAGTTTTGTATTTACATACAGATTCTTAATTCTAAAGTTGGCTTTCACTTTAACTTACATAATTTATGACTTCTAACTGTGCAAACTAAAGAAACTCAGACCTAACTGCACATGAATGAAATAAATGCAAATTAACCTCTGAGAGTCCAAGTGACAACTACTTCATATTCTGTCTCTTCATGCACCCCTTGACCATTCAACACTGCAATGAACTTCACATAATACAAATTACTTCTTCTGGATAAACTATTTCTCCATTCATAATTTAACAAATTTCCCTTCATTGCTTGTGATGAGAGTTTTTTATGTCCACAATATTAAATGTCCGCTATACCTATATAGATACAGATATATAAGATTTTCTTTCTCAGATAGGTATTTGCTCAGTTTTTTTCAAGTTGAGTTTTCCAAAGTTTGTTGAAGCCTGATCAGTGTTTCAGATGCTGTGTGAAGAAAGGCATTTTCCAAGGCCACACAGCCATTAGAGTGCATTAATTTAAAGCATTCAAAGTTTATTCACCCACTGATGTTGCCTCTGTTTTAGAATAATATGGCAGGAATGACACAGGGAGAAGAGAAAGGTGAATACCAGTGCAACTATCTACCAAGGTGCAAGAACTGCTGTGACAGCACAGCTGTGCAATTCTGTTTTCCTTTCTCCCACTTCCAATGCCCTGAATAAACTGTCATCCAGTGTGGATGGCTCTAACTTTCCATGGATCTGCTCAGAAGCACATATGTACCATATTTTAGAAAAACTTTTGGGAAAAAAAAAGAAAAAGTATGTGCTCACCAGCTGAAGACACAGATATTTTTCCTAGGAGGCATTCTAATTACTTTCTATAAGCTAATAGAAAAACAATCTTATTAAAGCAAGGCATAGCTCAACTCAGAACAATTCTTGTGAATTTTAACATGGACAGTAAGCAAACAAACCAAGACAATTAGAAGTCCAACTCGAAGCAAGTCTATACAAATGAACCAGTTTTACCTAAAGACATTTAACTATTACATAAGTAAAAGGATGTCTCTGAGAAGAAGCATGCAATAAATAATCTTTCCAAGGTATCAAATGTTTCATGTGTGTCAGTCATTTTTGGTTTAAACCCCAAGAGTCAATTGGAGCATATGTAATAAAACATTAGGATGATTACTTCCTACTAGGACTTAGCTGGCTTTTTGTAGAGCTAGAACCTGGTTTCACCATGATTGCTGTAACATTTCACTTCAGGTGGGAAGATATGAATAGGACATATGTTTGCCAAGACATGAGAGTAACCCTTGGTCAGCCAAGAAATGACTACAGAGAGTAAGCTTGGAAGCTAACAGGAAGAAGAGAAAACAATTTTAAGACAAGGATTTCAAAGTGGGTTATTTATAGAGTCAACACTCAATTATCCATGGTCAGATTATCTGTACCATAGATGCAGAAACAAATCAGCTCCAGCTGGGCCCATTAGCAGAGGTGCAGCTCAGTGCAAATGTCCCCACACTTCTAGGGACACTGTGGGTTTAAAAATTACCCCACATCTTTTTCAGCATAAGACTGAAGTCCTTTTTTCAATCTAAAGTGAGTCACTTCGGATGTTTCTGTATAGCACTTCCAAAGGCAAGAGCACTGGGGAAAACGGCAAAGACTTCAGACAAAGCCACTGCCTGGCAGTGTTACCCCCGTGCTCTGGGTCCCAAGAAACTTTATGAACTCAGGCACAGCGTCAAGCCCGAGCTGGCTGTGTGCATTCCTGCACTCTGTGTCAGGGCTGCGGCCTCCGGCAGGGAGCTGGGTGCAGACAAGCACCAGATACTTGTGACAAAGCAGGAGCCAGGCACCAGCCAGCATAGCAAACAGCAGGCACCTCAAATACAGCTGGGGTGGCCTCTGTGCAGAGGGACTGAGCTGTGAGATCCCTTGAGATTACAATTTAAATTTAAGTCATTTAAACCAGATATTCTAAATGAGGGAAATATTAAAAGAAGTAATTTCTAACTTTAAGAAAAACACAGCCACAGCAATATCAATCCAGCTTGAAGCTGTTTTCCTGGCCACAATGCCAAAAATGTAATTGACAGTGAAATACAAAGGTAGATTTAAAAAAGGGAAGGAAATGGAAAAAATCCAACATGACATTTCTTACCTACCAATTGCTTCCTCTGAATCAGACTATCTGTGTTCTTGCTCAAGGACTGAAACCTTTCTCCATCTGTCAGGAGACAGCAAACTCCAGAAGAGATTACAATCTTCTGGAAGTTGTCCCTTCTCATCAAAGTCATGTTCTACAGTTGAAAGAAATCCTACTGTTTAGAGATAATAGAAGATACTTCTAAATTGGAAGAATTTGAGATTCAAGTTGTTTTTTTCCAGCAATGGGAATCACTTAACCAAAGAGACAGGGAAAGGACAACAAGCACGATACTGGCATGATAAATCTCAGCTATAATCAACTGACTCCAGCTTGATTACAGAGGAGGAACTAAACTCTGTATTTGGCAAATGGATCACAGAGCAAGCCTTTTCTAAAGCTTTTTGCTGAGTCTGACAATTGTTAGCTAGACAGTACAGAAGATTTAACCAGCAATGGCTAACAAGTGAACCAAAATTAACCATGCCTGAGCTACCACCCCTGGGATTTGCCTACTGTATCTAAGTACTGAGAGAAAAAGGTTTATTTACACTGAAGTGCTCAAGTAGTTTCAAATGATATCCAGAAACAGAGGATCACTGAGTGCAGGATGACATAGAAGAAGAGGGCTATCTATCCCACCAGAAGATCATTGTAACACTTGAGGAAATCTGCAGATCCTAAATTTACCCCCCTTCCTTTCCTCCTCCCTAGTCCCAAATTCCTTGACTTTCTAAGTTGCTAAAGGTACGAAAAAAGTAATTCAAGGAGAAAAGCAGTTCAAAAGCACATTCACTATGATAGATCTTACTTATGAGAGAATTCTGGCAGTTTTATTTGTTCTTATTTCTCCTTACATTTCAGATGCCTAAATGCCTACTGCATAAAAAGTGATAGCAGTGGCAGTTACAAAAGGTCTGCTGTCTGTCTTTGCTGTTTTGCCTAAGGACATGAGGTCTATTCTCAGTATTAGGAACTAACATATTTTGGAAGGTGTAACATTCAGCAAACAAAACCAGAGAACAGATCATCTGCTGTACAGTATTTGCAAGTCTCCTGTATGGTATTTATCTTGGAATACACACTAATGAGGACAGCAGCACAAGCACTACAAGGGAAAAGACTCAATTACTGTAAACAACTGGGAACAAAAGACTGTTAAACATTCAACAATCACATCAACAGAAGGTTTAGAAGTCTTTACCTCTTGTTTACTGTAACAAGATTAGGTCAAGGCTTCCCTCTGCCTCTTAGCCTCATCAAACTAGGGAAGACCATAAAAACAAAACCACTGCAGTAACTCACTCATTCACTGAAAAAACTCACTGCCCTGCTCAAAGTATGGAAAGATACCAAAGTATCTGGGGCTACTGCCACAGTAAAAGTCAGCCTGTAACCTCCAGCTAATCAGCTGCATATCTGTCAAGCACATACATGCGAACCACACTTACATAAACTTTCTGCTCCCTTACTGCTCCTCCCACTCCAAGATATCAATTCTAGCCAAGAACTTGATTAGCAACAGACTATGAAACACTTTCAGAGAACATCAGAGGTGGCACTTACAAAAGGACAGTGAACTTTTATGGCCTGAAGGCTCCAGAGCAAAGTGTGGCAGCCGGCATCAGGCATTGCCTGTTACAACTGCAGTTGTACCATGCATCAAAAAGAGATGCAATTTATCTTTCTGCTCTTCTTCCCTTGCAAAACATTCTTGGCACAACTTTGGCTTCAATCTGATATTAATCCATGGTTGAATTACAGTGTAGGGATGGAGACTAAGCACATTTTTTAACACAACCTTGAGTCTTTTAGCATTTGCTTCCTACAATAGACTGCTCTCACCTTGCAAGTACAGTGTGTATTGCTGTCTCCAGATGTAGCCTCATAGAGTCAATATACTGAAAAAGGTCTGCGGAGCTCTCGTTCACAAGCAATCTTGATTCATCCTTTATCAGGGACCTCTCTCTTGTTAGTAATTTTATGCCAGTTTAGGAGTTGCAATTATTACATACTCTCCCACCCCTTCCTGGCTAATTATAAAATTATTAAACATCAGAGTTACACGGACTACTTTTGTAGGACTTCTGCCTTTCTCTTTATAATTACCTGTAAAAATCTGGTACATAGACTGCATTTTGCATTTTAATTAAATATAAAGCAACACTGGTTAGATACCTCAGGACATTTCTCACTTTACAGAAATCAGAGCTCATTTAACAGCCATAGTATTTCACAGACTTAGACAGACACCTGTATCAGATAACACTGGTTTCAAGTAAACAAGTAGGTTTTATTTTTTTCCCTGAAAAGTCTAATAAAGTTTTCTAGTGTCATTTAGAAAAATGTAACAGAAATATAGAACTTTCTGGTTTTCTCCTTTTAAGTTCATTAGAACAAATAGAGGGAGAATGTAATCCATGCACACAGCAAGTAATCCAGCTGTAATTCATACCACAGCATAGCAGAGGTAAAGCGGTAATGCCAACATTAAACCTGATACTATTTAGCCCTTAAAGCTTGCAGGTAGTCCCTCTCTTTCCAAGAACTGCACATTGAGAGAAATCAGATATATTTAAAGAATAATTCAGTATCATGAAAGTTTTAGGTGAAATTTAATTTTTTCAAATGAAATTATTTAAATTGAGCTTAGACATCTAGAGCCATATCGAGGCTTCCAAAAGCAAACACTCAGGAACTGACTTGTTCTTTATTTAAAAAGCTCTATAGAATACATATAAAACATAGCATTAAAAAGTTGACAGCTGCCAATTCAAGAGTCAGCAGTTCCCCGCTGGCATATTTTGTTTAAACTACTTTGGTACCACTGTCATGTTATTAACCAAATTTAAAAAAAAAAAACTCTTCATATATTTCTAAAATACTACCCATTACCAATGTAATCATAGTTTGCATTATTTTTTAACCACATTGCTACATGTGAAATATACCCCAAAAAGGCAAAACAAAATACAGAACATACAAACACATATTTAAGGGAGAAATCAAGGTGACTTCTTGAAAATATGGGTCTTGCTAAGTTTCTAGTTACCTGCATGCATTTCTCTTTAATCTTTCTGAGGCTGCAGCAAATGGAGCTTAGTGTCTACTCTCAAGCTAAAAATCTTAGCAATAATTTGTGTAGATTTGTGCAGATAAAAATAAAAATCACAGACTGTATTAGATTCCAGGATTGTAAGCAACACGAGCTATCATATCTGCACAACAGCATGCTGATATAGTTGGGAAAAAAAGTAAAAATAATCACAGTACAGATAACCAAGGGTCAAAGTTCTGGTTATGCATGAAGTTTCAGTATTGGCACTTCCTGTTCTGAGTCTAAAATACTCATAATTAAATCTATTTTCTCCTTCTTTGCTAAAGTAATGAACTGCTATTCTCTCCTCTCCTCCATATATCTACACCTGATTTGCTCACTTACATTACTGTGAACCATTAGGCCAGTTTTAAAAGGTCCTCGCTGCACAAGAGGCACTGCCACACTCAGTCCCGCAGGCCAGGGCTGCGCTCAGGCTTCCCGAGCCCCTCCCGGCGGAGCGGGGCGGGAGCTGGATGCCATCCTCGCACTCTGCACCGCCTCAGCTACTCCGGACACCGCAGGTGCTGCCGGCAGCCCTTCCACACGTGTCGCCTCCCCCGCACCGGGCAGGTACGTAAGGCTGTGGGTGTTTTTCTCCAGCGATAGCTGGGTCCTACAACCTCGTGCGGCTCCTACACCGGGTTTCTCACGCCGCACGAGCACAGCGGCAACAAAGCAAGGCAGCCTCTGTAGCGACCCTCACTCACATTCAGCCCGCCGCTGCAAAACCCACCAGCGGCACCTTCCCCTGGCGCGCTGACAGCTTCGCCGGCAGGGCTCGGGCCGTCCTTCGGCGGGGGCCGCCGGGCCGCAGGCGCCGTCAGCGGCCGGGAGGCTGCCGGGAGCGGAGGGCCGGGAGGAGGCGAGCAGCGAGCCGGGAGGGGGAGAGCGGCGGGCCCGGAGCTCCCCCTCCCGGACCCGCCGTCGCTGCCGCCATCCGTCTCTCTGCTCCGTACCGTCCCTACTCACGCGACGAGCAGGGAAAGCCTCAACAGCGAAAGGTCAGGATCAGCAGAGTTAAATGCAAAACTCGTTTCACTTATCACACGATTTTTCTTCTCGAAACTCATCAAACTTCTAATTTAGTTTTGGAAGGCTTAGGGAAAGTCAGTCCTTCGATCAACAGTGCTGCAGCTGCAGCCACTGCTGGCAAGGATATACACACTGTCCACATTAACTCCAAATTCAGGTTCTGAACTCCTCACAATAATGTATGGTAACTGGTAATAAAAAATTAAGCTTCTGAGGGTCTGATTATCTTTAATTTTTACACATTGGAGTACAAGCGGACCAAGCAGATTAAGATCCTGTTACAGTCAGCTGCTGGATAAACACAGAAGTCTTTATCACCTATTTTTCTTCTTACAAATACTCCATACTCACAAGTATGCAGATATAAGAGCTATGGCGTCACCACCCAAAATAAAAAGTTCAGTCAACAAGCTGAGCTTTGCTGTGGCACAGCTCTGCATGTTAAAGAATCCCTGTGCCAAACCCTCAGCCAGCTGACTGCTGCTGGAAATGGTGGGTTTCCCATTAACCAGAAATACTTCCTTTGGCATAACTCTCAAGATTTGGAATGGCAGTATGTTTAATGTTAAATGATACCATTACAAGTAATTTGTTTCAGCTATATTTAAATGGGCAGCCATTCAGCTATTCTCACATACATGCAACTCCTCTTGCAGCCACGAGTTGCTGGCTTGTCCACTAAACCCAGCCAAACCCAGCAATTTGCAGCAGACCAGCACGGGACCTCAGTTTAAATGCAAATTTATTTCACAGCTGTGTCCAACATGAAACATACTGACAAATGTTAGCTCACACTGCAAGGTATTTTTCAATGTTTCAGGATTAAATTCCATATATTTGAGCACATATATGCAGTGGTGTTCCCCAGGAAATTAAGCTAGAAGTTGTTAACTGGAGTGCTGCGTTCCCTGGCTGTGCACCCTCCTGACTATGCAGGAATCCCAGTGGGGCAGGAGCAGGAATGGCCCCAGTTTATTCAGGTTTCTATCTTAATCACAGAATCTTCTGCCTGAGGCCTTGGAAGAAGATGGGGAGTGTGAAAACAGAACCACAACTCTCAAAGATTACTGACAGTAAGTAAGCTCTTCAGAGGGCAGTGTGGGTTCTCCTGGCAGTGATTTCAACTGGACAGAAGAGAGAACTGGATTCAAAATATCCTGACTGACTGGACCCAAAGATGGAACCCAGAAATTTAGTCAACAGATCTTTGAAGGTGCATAACCAGTTGTTTTGTGGCTTTGTTTGGTTGGTTTGTTTTTATTTAATTTGAACATGGGACTTTTGTAAAAAATAAACCACTATATTTTTGAGGCAAAAGCCTAGCTAAACAAAACAGCCCTGAATGCTTCTGGGATTCCTGTTTAGGAAGTCATTCACTGCAGGTGTACATGCTTCACAGAAGAGGCAATCACTGAAGCCAGGGAATAATAAGACACAATAAAATATGGAAGTATAAATAAGCAGAAGAAACAATAATAGGTAAGTAATATTAGGCAAGTAATGTTAACACACAAAATAAATAAGACAAACAGGTACAATGTTTAAAACTGACGGTGAAAAAAAGCCAGCAAAAATGTATGCTAGTAAAAAGTTCCAGCTAAGCTGAGAAATAGAAGGTTGAAAGGAACTAGTGGTTGTGTGGTATACCTCCATCACTTTATGGCCAGGACATTACACACTGCTAGTACCTATTTTATATCTCAGATTCATGCCTGTGGAGCAGCTGTCAAAGCCTGTCCTAACACATAATCCTGGGGATCCACAGGGCTGCAAGGCTGCTGCAAAGTGAATGGTGATTGCTGCCCCATGTCAGCTTGTGATAAAGGTCATATCAGAGGTCTTCAATGGCCAGTAAGGCATTGACTGATCATGAAGATTTAAAATATAACACATGTTAAGGGAGAGTTAACTTATATAAAGAAACAAAACAATGCATCAGAATTTGGAGGGGGTGGGTGGAGAATATGCATAGTAACCATGCAAACAATCTAGCAGAAGTAAATTCAAAGCAATGCTTTCACTATCTGAAAATAAAAATACATCTTCTGGAACCAAGGCTGATGTTAGCTTTTGTTTAAAATAAAATCAGGATCTTGATGGTTTTCTGTACCTTAATATTGGGCATCTCAAGTGATCCAGCAATAAATCAGCTAAACCAAATGTTTCAGGAAGTGACAATCAATGCTTTAGTTTTTAATCTAAAATGGGAAATTTATCAGCAATATTAAGACATATTTAAATAGGAAAGGACTTCTACAGTTGCGCTGAAGACCACAGACATTCATCTTATAGATTAACTTCTGTAAATAATTATCTTTATGCAATGTCATACTAACAGAGACAATTTGTGCTAATTGACAGACAAGTTCTACATTTAATCATATTGAGAAAATAGTGCACAGGAAATAATTATTTTCTAACTCTAGAATCTTAATACAGAAATTTCAGCACAGAACCCACAATCTGCAGAAAGGCTAAGAACAAAACTACTCAATAGTTAAAAGAACTATTCATTGTAGGTAATACGGGGGAAAGGATTTTTTTTTTGTGAGGGATCACTTCCTTTGCTCATCTTGCAAGGTTTAATTAAGTGGCTATGAAATAAGAAGTAGCTAAGAATGATTCTTTTGTAACCTATTTTCAGGCTATAAATGTATTTCTTATAAGTAATAGTAATACTACATATAATATAGTAATACTATAGTGTTATTGTAATACTACATATAAAACCATTGATAAAACTGCCTACTTACCAAAGCCTAGATATAGACATAAACTTGTCTGATGTGAGCATGAAGTTAGGATATCAGGGTCTATTTAAGCTTATCTTGAAAAGCACACATCTAATCTCTGTACTTAGATTTGGACTGATGAAATTGGGTTTGTGTCTATTGAAGAAAAATAGTGATATGCCTGTAGCACTTTATGGTGACTCTTTTATGCTGTGCATCAGAATACTCCCATAGAATTTTCAACATGAGGCCCAAAATTTAATTATTAAGTGCTTTCCTGATGGCCACTGGCATTATCAGACAGCTGGCACATTTAAGCTACTTGAACCCAGGAACATTTCTTAGTACCCAGCACATGAAGACTGCCTAATCTGGAATGTGTATCGGGACTAAAACTTTAAAATCCAGAAACAAGAGTCCAATCTGTTGGGAGTGCACATTTTTCTTGCTAAAGCTGTGCGGGCCTAAAACAGTGCTAAAATTAATTTTGTTTCCTTGTACTGCTAGGTAGGTCAAGATGCAGGATTTCTTTTCCACCTAGAAACAAGGCTACAGCTTCGGCAATTCAGCACCAGCAAAACCAGAAGAGACTTCAGGCAAAAAACTTTAACCCAGTAAAACACTAGCATGTATATTTGAGCAGCAGCTGTATGAAGCATTTTGGGTTTTTCTGTATCTGTATGCTAATCTCACTCTGAACCGAAATCAGGTTTCTTATGTTTCAGTACCATGGATATTTCAGCACCAAAAGACAGGAGAGGGGTATTAGAGAAATGCAAGTCAGAGTGCTTGAGGAAGCCAGAATTGTACTGATTTTGCATACGGAGATTATTTCAGAAGAATCTCTGAACCTCTAGCTGATAATTTCTGCAGACATCTTATCTTAACCACATTTAGCAGAAAAGAAGACTGAGGACCCAGATCTCTACGAATTCCAATTATCCTGACTCAACTCCTCCAACAAATCAAGCACCTGATCCATTTTCAGAGCCACACTCTACAAAGCTGTGTTTGTGGCCTGTAAGACAATCCTTTGACTCTTAAAACATTACAGACCTTCATAAACAAATCAAACTGTTGTACTGAGGAAGAGAACAAAGCTCTAACAAGTGGCACTTGACAAACACTCAGTTATGCTTACATTACCTTACAGATGACACCATTGCCTCAGCAATCCCAACTTTTCACAGCAGCTCCTCCAGAAACCCCACAGGATTCTGGAGTCTTGTTTAATCTCTTGGAAAAATGAGGAACACTGGTTTACTTGGAGCACCTTAGTCCTGCACAATCCACTCCTAAACCTATAAATTAGACTGTTATTTTTGGGAAATCCTAGAAGGACTGACATATATACATATTCTCAGAGATAGTGCCTTATTTTTTCTGCTAATCATCTCCATGAATCAGAATTTGTCCATATTTGAGGCAGAGAACTCCACTCCCTTTCACTTGATTTCAGTCAGACATGCATGCAGTTTGCTCCATTCTACTCATAGAGGAATTAATGACAAACAGGGTTCTCCTTTTTCATGCCCTATCCAGCTAAGAAGGTGTTGTCCATTTCCATGTCAAAATGTATGCAAATCCCATTTTAAAATCAGCTTCTAACAGCATAATAAAAGACAACCTACCCTCTCCTTTCTCAGGAAAGCACCATCTTTTCATAAAGTGTTTATTTAATGCCTAGCCTAGGATTTCTTGTTTCTTGGTCAGACCCCCTAGGGGTTCCTAAAGATCAGTTTGTCTTACTAAAGATGAACTATCATAACAACAAAATTAAGAATAAGTTCTGTTTCCATTTTGATCTGGACACAGCTTTCATGCTGTAAACCTTCAAACCTCATCTAGGCAAGTTGAAGTACCAAGAAGTGATCCCACTGTCTTTCCAAAATAGCTAGAGTTAATATTGTGCAATTGTGTAAAACCCAGTCTTTGTTCTCAGTTGCTCCAAACTGAGATATAAATGACTTCAAACACTTGGGCACCTCACCAGTGCCATGGGTTCAGCAGTACCACTGCAGGTGGCTCAGGTACTTTGCTTAGGTACACATCATGCTTAGGTACTTCTAGGGTAACCAGTGAAACTAACCCAGCAAGGAACATACATCCCTCCTCCTACACTTAAACCTCAATTCATCAAGTGAGCTCATGGACACAACACATCCTCAGTACTTCTGTCATACAATTTTTTCCACTGCTCTATGTCTCTAAAAGTTTTTGAGTATTTTAGAATAATATTTACTAATTTAATAATGCTAAATGATACACAAAGAATTAATGAATTCACAGGTAAAATACTCAAAAGTTGTATTTCTAAAAGGAGTAATGCTGTTGTACCCTGAAGTGGTTTCTGAAGTTTATTACTTTGGTCCTCATATACACACTGCTCCCTTAAGGTGTTACAGGGCCTCAGATGTATCCTTTAACTTCCCATAGCAAACAAGAACAAATCTGTTGCTTGATGCATGCAATGCTGCTCAGGCCTTCATAAGTACTCTAACATTATACTTCTTAGCTCTGAAATTCCACAATCGCAGGTACTAGTTGGTATCTCTTACTGACTTAATTCAACTGATAATAAAGGGTTTATTTCAATTAGTCTCACATTAGAATCAGTGATTTAGATTTAAATTAAATTCACATAATTTTCACGTCCCGTGGGTATGCATGTTTTGACAGTACTGCAAAAATGTGCTGCAAGTTGCATAGAAGTTGATTGAAACCGTCAAACCAGTATTTAATTGCTTGCTGACATGTACCTCAAAAATAGTCCAGAGTGGATTTATCTGAACATACAAAAGCACATGCAGAAAACACATTTTCATGACATCTCCATGCATCGAAGAAATACAGGTTTTATTGCTATTTTTTAATTCCTGAATCAAACAACACAGCTTTTTTTTGCCTGTGATTTGCTGTATGACTACATGCAAATGTAGTCTCAGCCTCAGACTTCAAGAATTCTTTTTTCTATATAATGCATATTATAAAATAATACTTCCAAAATTAAACAAATATTTAAAAAGTTTTAAATATAAAAATTTCCTTACTTCTTTAGTTCTGATCCCCAGCCTTTGAAAATCTGCAAATTCTCTGCAGTCTTATTAAATACATTTGCTCAGATAATGTACAAGAAAAGCAATTCATAAGCAATGTGTTAAGTTCACTAAGTTTTTGCAGAAACTTTATGCAATCTGTCATTTCTTCTCTCCTGAATTTGGTGCTGCAGAAAGCAATATTCTGGACATGTAGTCCAGCAGTCCTCACCACTTTTCCCCCACTTAAATCTCATCTTCTCTAGTTTACAATTTTTACTTTAATCCTAATGAGTCAGTAAAGTTTTAGAGTTGTCTCCTAGACTTTCTATGTCTTTTGGTAATTTTAACAGGCTTACTTCACACATTTACTCTTCACCACATCCCTCTATAGGGCTGTGAATTCCTGCTAGAGAAGAGCACTTTTGGGAGAAGAAATAAAAAGAAAAAAAAAGAAAAAAGAAAGAAAAAAAAAGAACAAGAAAAAAAATTAAAAAAAAAAGAAAAAAAAGGAAAAAAGAATAAAAAAAAAAAAAGGAAAATAAAAAAGAGAAAGGCATGTTACCACCAATTCTTAGATCATAGAATCACAGAATGGTTTGGGTTGGAAGGACCTTAAAAGTCATCCAGTTCCAACTCACTTGCCATAGGCAGTGACACCTTCCACTAGACCAGATTGCTCAAAGCCCACCCAACCTGACCTTGAACACTTCCAGGGATGGGGCAGCCACAGCTTCTCTGGACAACCTGTGCCAGCGTCTCACTGTATAGAATTGCTTCTGAAAGCTAATCTTAACCAGCCCTCTTTTAATTTGAAGCCATTCCCCCTGTTCTGTCACTACATGATCTTGTAAAAAGCCTCTCTCCAGCTTTCCTGGAGCCCCCCTTGGTACTGGAAGGTGCTCCAAGGTGTTGCCAGAACCTTCTGTTCTCCAGGCTGAACAACCCCAGCTTTCTCAGTCTGTCTACACAGCAGAGGTGCCTCAGCCTTCTGATCACTCTTTGTGGCCCTCCTCTGGATTTGCCCCAACAGGTCCATGTCCTTATGATACTGAGGGCCTCAGATCTGGATGCAGTACTCCAGGAGGGTCTCCTGAGAGTGGAATAGGGGGGAAGAAGCACCTTCCTCAACCTGCTGCCCATGCTGTTTTAATGCTGCCAAGGATATGGTTCACAACATATCAATCTAGTTATGTCAACAGCCACTAGGTACACCCTTTAAAAAAATAAACAACCCTCAAATCTGAACAGACACAGCCCAGGAGAAGACCACCTTAAGATAGATTCAAATGGTAAATCTTTCATCTTCAAGGTCAGGTGTCCTTTTCAAAATACATGCTTTTAAGATAGTAGTTTAGAGAAGACAGGCAGAGCTGAATGAATAATTAATTGTGGCTGCTGTTCCCTGTGCACGTGCCACTCTGAACCATGCATTCTGAACCATGCTTTTGCCTTGCACCATCTCTGGCATTCACCTGCTGCCCTGATGGGTGAGCTTAGCTTGCTAAGCAGAAAACTAACCAAAGAAAGGGGGGAAAGTTGCTAAACCACAAATAAATCAAAGTGAATAGCTTTCTCCTACTATTCGATAATAAGTTGAAGAGTGTCACTACAGGGTGAGATGAGCAGCAGGGAAGGAAGAGGGTCCCTGGGCTGGGTAGGAAGGGTGGGGTGTGAAGAACGTGCTCTGCCCTCTGTAGCAGGGTGCCTTCAGATCCACGGGGAACCCCCTGCCACAGTGATAGTCAACAGAGCTGCAGAAAGGGCACTGATGTCACCAACAGAGACAACACCCCAGAGATGATCATGTTTCAAAGCTACTGGAGGTTTTGCTGCTGTTGAAAGAAGCTCTTGCTTATTTTAAAAGGACCATGGTTGCCACTTGATTATCAGTCCTTGCTGTAAAAGAGCACTTGCTGCACCTTGTGACCTGTAGCTACTCTCACAGCTGAGTCTTCAACCCATCTTCTCTTCCTCTAGTCTTCACCAATCCAGGTTTAAGAGTTTATCCTCACAAAACATCACTGACCACTGTCATATTTCAAACAATGTTATTCTGGGAAACAATAGCAAGTGTGGTAGGCTGGAATCAACTGTGTGATACTTGTACCACAGTGACTGGTCTTAGTTAACCTAACTGCCTTCAGTTATGGCAGCAGAGAGGACATGACAAATACAGTAAGAATGAGTAACTAATAATCTGAGAAACATAATAAGGGTTCTGTAGAGAACTGGATAAAAAAATGAGAGAAACTTCACTCACTATGTTTGTGTATCATGAAGAAAAAGCAAACCTTATTTTCAAGAACAAAATACTAGAAAAACAGACCTGCTGAGCCTACTGAACACTGCAGACCTACTTCATCAGTGACTTCTGCATACCACAGAAATGCCTATTAGAGAATTAATACAGAGTATGAAGAATTTGTCGTAACAGTCCTCCATGATTTGGGACTCAACACTATTATAATATTAGTACCTTCCTTGAGAGACTAATACAGTTTATTAAAATAAAAGCATTTTGCATATTTCATTTGCCCCAAAGTTTTCAAATAAAATATGAACTAGAAATATGACTGTTGTACTATTTATTCTCTTAGTTACTTAAGCCACGTTTTTTTTAGTTAAAACAATTCTTAAAATAAAAGAGTTAAGAAAAATAATCTCACTACATTAAAATTAAGTTCTACATTTAAATGAAGTTTCACTATTACAAAATTGATGACCTGGAATAAATAAAACATAGGTTGCCCATCAAAAGAAAAACCAGGGTGCAAGATGGTGTAAAACTGTTAATAATGTTCATATGCAGCACAATCAAAGTGACTATTGCATTTCTTGCGACACTATATGAATATTTCACACATCAGGAAAAGAAAAATCACAAGAGCAAGAGACACAAGGAAGACTTTCAATAATGTAAGAACAAATGGATTACAATGTTAAAAAACCAAACTGCTACAAGATGAGACCTTTTCTGTAAGTGGCTAATCCACATTAATAAAACCACTACTAAACGGGCACTGCAGGTAACAATTCACTTTAGATTAATATCACCTGAGCCAAAACATATTTTAATGTAACAGCATGGGTTATATTTTAAAACAGTTTAGTCATTTTAGCCATCAGCACAATCCAATGTTTCTAGGAATGCAAGTCATTTTTATTAGGCAGCCAGCTGCAGACATTGCTGGAACTAAAGTTCCAGAAAAACTGGGAAAATTACCATTCATATGCTTTCAAAAGCTTCCCAAACACGTGAATGGAAGCTGTGTTTGAATGGCAGAAGTCAAACAATTTGGAAACCAGATTAAAGGAAATAAGTAGTGATTTATTTGCAGTGTATCTTTTCATTCCACATAAAAACGCTTGTGCTCAGTGACCAAGATTTGGTCCATACTTACAAGAAGATACTACTGCAATGATGTATTATGAAATAATCCTTGAAAAAAAATGAACCAGGAGCAACTGCTTTAAAGAATTACTTTCCTGCACACAGCATCAGGCAGTGATGACTAATGGGGAGAGGCGCTGCTCGGCCAGCTCAGTCGCACAGTGTGGGGGAGGCACTGCATACCAGGGAACGCTTGCTTGCAGGGAATGTGAAGCAGACACTCTTGTATTGCAGGGAGATAAACGGGGCACTAAGACAAATAAGGCTGCTCAGCCTTTCCTCCTGTAGTATTTTAAAAATATAATTAAAATAAACTGCTAAATTTTAGTGTAATCTTAAAAAAATTCCCTTTATTTCCATATGTCAAGCTAATATTGAATGGGTTTCTTATACATAGATGTACTGTATCCACCTGAAGAAAATTAAGTCCAGGTCTCCATATCCATTACACATGATAAAATGTGCAAAGCCCATAAGATAAAATCTTAAATTTTGTAATAATATTGATTCTCAAACTTTCATCATTCTTCCTTTTTACATGAAAATGAAACATTTTAGGCCACAGTACAGCTTCCTATACAATAGTTATCATAGCTGTCATTCTTCAATTCAAACAAGTTATTAATTATTACAGCTTTACCCAGCAACACTTCTCATTAATATTTCTAGATGATGTAAAGAAAATTCTTGTTCTTAGTTAAAAAAACAGAATTTAAGTTCTTTTAAATAGGTACACTGTTAAAAAAATGACAATAAAAGAGACAATGTTTCAAAACTTCCAAGAATATCTTCAGGTGATCTGAATGAGACACAATACACCCCCACTGCTGTTTCTAATTGCATAAGAAGTTGAATTAGCTAATGTTATGTTGACCACACTTTATCCTCTCAAATTTTAGAGAAGTTACATGGAGGTTCTTGGCAGAAACTTTGCAGACTTGGAATCCCCCCCCAAGCCATTTCTCCCAAATAAGATCAGTACAAATCCAAGGGGATGCTAACCAAGGAGATCTCAAAGAAGTCAGCTATACCTGCACAGTATAACATGCCTGTGCTATAACCATGGTTTTGCTTCCACTTGGATGGCTCAATTATTTAGGAATAAACTGACATATTTTAAAACACAAGTTGGGACTGATCTGTGTGGTTGAGCTGAAGCTGAGCTTTAAAATGAAACATATCAGAAAAATGGAAAAGCAAAGCCTTAGAAGTAAAACCAGCTTAGGTCAACAATGATGCTGTTTCCAGTTTTCCAGTGTAAATGTCTTATGCGAATTGCACTAAAAAAAGAATCCTACTTGAAAGGGAAAGAAAGGAAAAAAAAAAAAAAGAAGGGTCAGACAGGGTGAAATAGAGCCTTTAAAAGCCTGGAACAATTTGCAACACAAATACTGAGGAGCAAGCAGCTTCCTCTTTGAATGAAGCAAGGGTCTGACCTCTTCCTGTGTCACAAGTCCCCACACTTATTATGTTTTCTACTGGCAGCAAAAAAACCCATCAATTCTATCAGCCTTACAGACATGTGTGTACCAAAAAAGACACCATATTGTATTCCATCCAGTTTTAGAAGAGATAGAAGATGTATTTGAACAAGCATCTTCAGATCTTTGTTGCCTAAACTGCTCCATAACATTACTTGTGATGAAATAGCTCATAACTTAGACCTCATAAATAAATATTAACTTCACTTTTTAAAGCAGATTCTGTAACAACCTATAAGAACACAAAATGACTGCTACAAAATTTACAAGAAAAACACATGAAGATCATGGAGAAAATGGTACCTTGGCAACTCATGGAACTCCATAGTACACCTTATAATGCTGAGTTAAGCTACATTTTATGCATTAATTCCCTACATAGACATAAAATGCCCAGGTTAGATCTGCAGTTAGCTGACTCTTACACAGACACACACAAGTTTCAGATGAATATTTTAATTGAAGCTATGACACTTGTAATACTTTTTCAAAAAATGAAAGTAGCAGTGGACCCCTCAAAATCCTGTCTGGACAGATCTGAGTGAAGCACAGTTTACAATCTGTCACAGCTAAAGAAGAAAAGGCTGCAAAGTGAAGGTATGATGTGCTGCTGCAGCAGAGGAGACAGTTGTGTTAGATCATACACACATAAAAACCCCACTTGTTTTACCTGTTTAACAGTTGATATTATGCAACTCTGCCTGCAGAGTCAGCTGGCATTTGTATTTCCTCTGCCCATTAGTCAGAGTTTTCCAGCAGGTAATTCTAAGTGTTAAAGAAAATAATTTCATTGTATTTTCTTTTTTGTATTATATATATGTTTTGGGGAAGAAAAAAATGGTCAGTCTAACCTTAAACTAAATATTAAAGTCTAAAACAACAAAATCAAGACATTAGGCAATTCTAAAATGACATTAAACTAAGTTTAAAAATTGAAAATATTTCTCTTTTATAAAATGCAACTATGGAGCAAAACATCAATGAAATATAAATAGTTAAAACAAAGTCTTGCATTAACTTAGCGGGATTCAAGTGTTCAGTGGAATGAATTTGTTTCTACAACTTTCATTTTTAAAGTGTGTTACTTGAAGCTCTATGTATCATTTATTTGAACTTTGTTTCACCTCAGGATACCATCTTGCTAAAACTGTCACTTTCAAATATAAGTTAAAATACAAAATTAAACATGAGTTATTTTCTTCCAGAGTGGTTCTGGTACAAATGCTTGCAACAACTTCATAATTCCTTCATATGACTGGATTGCATGATAAGGAACTGGAAATAAAACTGTCCTAGGGATCCTGAGTACCTTGGATCCATTTGCAGATGAAAGCAAAGCAGAGGCTGAAGTCAACTTCACCACATTTCACTGACACAGATATGAACATGCAAAGAAGAAAGACAATCCACTCCTTCCTGCCTGCATTTCCAAAATTTACCTTTGTATTTTGACTTTTCATCACACAGAGCATGAACAGGCCACTCACAAGTTCAAGATGACTGGACATCCTCATATTAGGGCAGAAGCAAAAATTCAGCTTTGTTCCTTTTTGCCTCCCTCCAGCTACTCACTCTTGAGTGCTAAGAAAATCACCATGAGAAGGCAGGAAAGCACATGGATAAACACTGGTGTGAAGTGTTGAAGGAGAACAACCTCAGAGCCTGCATAGGCAAGTATTTTCACTTGACCCACAGCTAACCATAAGATAAAATCTTTTCAATTGTCTGTTTCTAAGAACACCTGAATTGGAGGATGGCTAAATAAGCATCATACTGATCTACTACTAATGTCTGTGAGACGTGGTAGTTCAGTCTATGTGGTTTTGTTTCTCTAATTTATGAAAATAAACTACAGTGAAAGCTGCAAAGGTAACGTGGACTGCATATGCAAATATCCTGACCTGTCCCTCTTCCTAGTTCCAACAATAAACCCCCAAACCCTGCTGCAGGATTGCCATTGACCTTTCATTCTTGTCCCTTTCCAAATGCAAAGACAGGCTAATTTTGATTTAGTTTATTTCCAGTCTGTCAGATAATGTTTATGGAGCAGTAGGGATCTGGGACATAGAAGAAAAAAAAGGCCAAAATACTCCAGTTCTTCCCATGGCCGTCTAACAAACACTCGTTGAAGTTTTCATGACTCCCAGGATTCCAAGCTAGAACATGTGAACTTTGATACTAGGATTGTGTGTTAACAACCTTAGGTACCTCATCCTTCTGCTTTTGGGAGACAATATAAAGGGTTTTTAGTTTTTTGTTGTTGTTTGTTTTTTACCCACCTTCCCAGCCCTTCCACTCATGCAAGAAAAAGACTCTGACCTCAACATGGCAAGAGTTAAAGGGCACCTGTAGTATTATCAAGCCATATGTTAGGGAATATTGAACTCAGTGTATGTATAGCCCATAGCTCTCCACTGGACCAACTGGACACGAATGATGTCATGGAATTGTAAGGGAACCCTCAGGTTTTGTCAACCAACTCACTCCTGATAACTGCTACCTGAGCCTTTGGCCTGTCCCCAAAATTATTTTATATTCACAACTCATCAGTAATTATCACTAGACCAGTAAACACAGCAGCTGCTATAATATGGCTTTTCCCCCTCAAATATCAATATACAATCCTCTGACAATTTTGTAACTGCCTTTGTTTCTACTTTACAATCAGCTACTTTGGCTTGGTTCAGAGAGCGGATTCATATCTAAAATTCTGAGAGAATAGTAAGTATTTCTAAATATATTTTCTTATTAGAAAACCATTTAGTGCTAGGTCTTTAAACAAGACAAAGCTGGTGAAAGGGAGATGACTACTTCCCTGATTAAAGCACTCACCTTCTTGCAATCTGTCTGAACCTGAACCCAAATCTTCGCCTCTTCATAAAAGATCTCCAACAAGGACAAAGCCTTGCGAAGAGTGTTAAGGAGCTGTTCTCTCTCCATCCTGCTGAAATTATTTCAGCCTTTCATAAACACACTTCCTGAACCACAGAATGGATGCCAAGTATCTTACTTGTCAAAGTTAGGGATGAAGTCCCTCTCTTACTCTGTTCAGCTGCTGTTATCTTATGCAAAATAAAAACACCGAAAGGAAAGAAGAAATCAGTGTGGACTGGAACTTGTGTTTTCCAATAGCAGAAGTCCTCAATCTGCAGGTAATTCTGTTCCTCTCAATCATTTGCATTCCTTTTCCATACAAAACACTCAACAGGAGAAGCAGGCAAAGCCTCACAAGCAGAATTGTTCCACCACACCCTGGCAGATGAGACACCCCAATTGTCATTAGCATTTCTTTATGGAAAGGAGAAAAAACACCTATCAACGCCAGGTAGCCTGCTTGAGGCTCAATTCAACTCCCCTCAGATTTGGGAAGAAAAGTGTAAAGAGAATGTCCCACACTGCACATTAATTGTTCTAATCACCACACTAGTGGCTAAAAGAACAGAAATAATTTTGCAGACTTAGAATTTAATTTCCTCTGTTGTTTTTTTTTTTCCCCAGTGTCTTAAAAGAGATTTTACCTCAGGCCAAGTGCAACACTTCACCTCTATGGGCACAGAAATTATTTTGGTAAGAAAATGAGAGAAAGATCTGTTACACTCAAGCCATTTTTTAATGTGAAAAACCTCTGTGTTTTATTCTTCAGCATGCTACAGGAAAAATATCCTATTCTTTTACCAATTGTATCTACTCAGGAAGTGGCAATAAGCCACTCCCTAGCAGTTATTACAGAATTATGGCTACAACTGCATTTGGGGTGCAATGGACAGGTCAGGGGTGCAATGGACAGGTCGGGGTGCAATGTATGTGAATGCACAGAGAAATGCATACATATAGACACTTATTCACAAATAAAACTTTGCTTTGCTTATAGTCATGACAAAAATTATCCTCATGGTCTAGATGCCCCAAGGGATTTAGAAAACCCATCTCCAGCTCACACAAGGGAAATCCAAGTGACACAGTCTACTCAAACATGTGAGTGAAACGAGACCATGTATACACATTTCTTAAAGTAAAGATACCTGCTGTTGAGGGAGAATGTTGTTGCAACCCTCACCAAAAGGCTATAGAACAGGCCAAGGAAAAGAGGGTAAAAACAGTCCTCAATGAAAGAATTTAGCAATGGCATGCAGCAAGAGCCTGTATTAGTGCCTGAACTATTCAGCATATCCAGCACTTATTGAAAAAAGGTGGTGGTTAGTGAGAGAATATAATCTTTGGTATATAATCATTTAGAGTACTAAAGATGAACATCAACAGATTGCAGAAAGACCTAATACTGACCAGTGTAATAAAACAGTAAATGAAATTCAATGTAGAGAAATGTAAAGTGACAGACATGGAAGAAGAAAAGTATCTTCACTTTATATATAAAATGATGGTCTTTCAATTATAATTACACTGTAATGAAACACTGGTATTGTAACAGTTCTATAAAATTATCCCAATGATTTGTGGTGGTCACAAAAGCAAAACAAATGTTAGGTAAGGAATCCAGCACATCTCACCACTGCTTCCATCCCTTCAAAAATTGGTTAGAAGAGTTAGGCAAGATATAAAAACACATAGGAAAGACACAGGGAGTTTCCACAAGTGACAATTAGACCAATTTGGACTTGTCAAACTGGATGAGTGATGACAGAGGGTTATGGTGTACATTTATTATGAACATGGACAGGAAACGATAATTTGTTGCTGGTTGAAAAACAAACCAAAAAGCAAGGTATTTCTCCACAGAGCGTCCAGCTAAGTTTTAAGAATCCTTTCCAAGGGACCACATAGCTCTCAAGTTTCTATTAACTTCAAAAAACCCACTGTGTCAACAGAGTTGTTTAGCAGCACAGTGACAAATACCAGATTTTTCTTTCTAAGGTTTCCTTTTTTACTGCACCATTTCTACACTCATTTAACTAAACATGCAGTTCTGCACTGTGCCCTTCTTCACAGACTTGTCTGTCTGGTCTTGACTATTCCCTTCCTGCCCATGCAAAAATGCTGAAACTTTTACTGCTTGTTTCAGCATTCTTGTTACATACATCTGGTATTAGACAGTGATATAAAGATTTATTTAAACTGCAAACAAATCCTTTGTTGTCCTAACCAGAATCAAAAGCATTACTTCCACTCACATTTTACACTCTTCATCTATCTAGAATCACAGCATGAGAAACACTTGCTTTCAGACTCATTAGGACAAGCACAATACTTACACAAGATACTTCCAGAGAGAAAGCCAAATGAACAGACACAGGATGCACTGGCCTCCACAGTTCCTGCAGTCCTGTCACCATCATGTACAAACTAAATCAATCTGAAATATTTAAAATCAATGTAGACTTTTACAGTATTGTTGGCCAGTTACTGGACCAAGTGTCAGCTCATACACATGTACTCCTGCTTCAGTATTTTTGGGTAGAAGTGGCTCTGAAAACAGACTCCTCCCTGTCAATGCTAGCCAACTGAATTAAAAAGTGAAATTACCAATCTCAAATCTAAAACATGAAACTACACTTCATAAAAAAAAAAAATTTAAAAATCAAACTTATTTAGTCACCCAATTAGGAAAGCACAACACCAATGACATACTCATGAAAAGAATACCTTATAACACAGAGGGAACAAACTGAAAGGATGTGTATCAAATGATGATACATTAATGCTTGCCTTAAATACATTTCTCACGTGCAATGCTTGATATTTTATATAAATATGCTATTAGCTATACTTCACTAGTTGCAGAGGAGATGCTAGGCACGATTTCACAGAAACAAGAAGTCTGCCCAGAAAAGCGACTGGAAAAATATGTTATTTCCCAGAACACTAGTCAAAGAAAATGTTCCTAGTTAACAGCATCACTAATCTCACAAACATAAATAGTTAATGAGGCAAGTTTTCTAAATTTTATTTAGCCACCTTAACAATAGGTAGGTATCAGTGCAGAAAGCTAAACCAAATATTTGAAAATTGATCATAATGAAAATATGCACACATTAAAGTGAACCAATAGTCCATCATCATTTGTGTAACATTTTAAACATTTCTTTCTTACTGCATCATGAGTAATATAGTTTTTTAATCTTGCTAAATGAATACAAAAAAATGTATTATGAAAACAGAAGCCTACAGTGTGTCTAACCTACCTGCAGTAATAGAACAAGGTCTAATTCAATATTTTACATTTTAATGTGACAATTATTACATTAATATCACCGGTTAAAGATAATAGTAACAAGCCATTAAGATAATTATATGAATCACTAAAGGGGTATGAAATGGGAAACACAAGGAGCTTCAGATATATTTGAAATTATGAGAACTTTAAATACAGTATTGTATGCCCACAAATAAAATGTTTTGAATAGATTTGACACTAGTCAGGTACCAAGAGGTTGTGTCCTATTATTACAATGAAATAAACAGAACTCAATAGTTTCAAACATGGGGATGTGACAAATGTGTTTGCATGCTAGATGAAAAAATAGTATTAAAATAAGAAGAAATATTTTTTTTAAATAACAGGTACACAAATTCTAGGATAAATGTTACTACTGAAAAATGTGGGAGAAGTAATTTGCAAGCCTTGTAGTAGTGAGTTTATCACAGCTGAGATTTCCCTCTACCAAAAATAAGAAGTTTTTTTTAAAACACCAAATAAAAAAATATTTCTTCATGAAAGGCATTTAATGTAACTACTTCCAGCTTGACAAAAAAAATAAGGCTCTTGAAATACAGCCCAATATTTCATTTAATTGCTCTCCATTGCACATCTATGAACAAGGACATAAGACTACCCTGTCATCTGCCTGCATGCCAATGGAATTTTTGTATTCCTCACTACACCCCAAGTGGCCTGTAGATGTTAGAAAGGCAATACAAACATTGCTGGAAAGAAGCACCTCAGCCTCTCAGAAGCAGTACTTCCAAAACCTAATAAACTGCCATTCCAGTTTTCTGTCCACTCACCAGTATCCATAACAAGGCAGCTGTGAGTGCCACAGCTGTATTCTGTATTCTGGGGTCATCCAGCCTCCTCCCAGGCCTCTCCAGCTCTGAAGGAAGCCCTTGAATGCCCAAGCCAAGTTGCAACTCCAGCCCCACCTGCCACCTCACTTGCAGGCTCAGCAGCCACAACTCATGGCACAGGAGATGTTCAGCTGCCAGAGAAGACACCACTCCAAAAAAGTGCTACTGCTTGTGCAAGGAAAAGCCCAATAATTAAGAGACAGGAATCAACTTCATGAGCCAGCTTACAGAAAAAGTTAATATGAGGACAGTAAGAAATTACCAGACTTTTCTTGCTTTGAAATGCTAAATGATAACACAGTAGAAATTACTACATTCAGAAAATTAACTAAACCCAAAATATTCAGACAACTACTAGAAGTCATGGTCCATGGGGAGGGCCATATGCAGATATGACTTACACAGACTTGAAATGGAACTTGCAAAATTTGATAGTAGCTAATTCAAATGTCAATTACCTTCTGCAAAGTAAACACTATTGTGTATGTAAAGTGAAACACTATTACCAAAAAATCCTACACCTCACACTAAAAAACTCCACCATATCTTTGTCTTGTGACAAGCAGGAAGTACAAAGAGATAACAGAGAGACAAGACTTGCTCTTAACACTTCGGTACTTCTGAATGCAGTGGAGAAGCACTGACTTCTTATTTGGGTATCTGGCAAATTCAGGTTCCACGTCAAATTTTCTCTTTTTAGACTACACCACAATTTGATATAAGAAGGAATTTGATCTTGCTTATCTTTTACTTACCAAAACACTTCCAAACAGTGACTTTAAAAAACTCTTAATTCTGCTTTGGACTTTGTCTAGGAATAGGACCATAAAGTCTTCATAAAATTATTTTTAAAAATATTCCTTCTCTAAGATGGAAAGCATACACCTTACTCAGCAAGACATGCTTTGCAAGACTTCAAGCCAAATACTCCAAATTTTGATTTTGTCAGGTTTTTACAGAAAATGACAGAAAATTTTCACTAACTTCTCTCTCCCACTATGACAACCCCCCCCCCCTCCACCAATGAAGCAGGTGAAAGACTGATGCACTAAACACAGCCCTGTAAATAATAGTATGTAGGAGATTAAACTTAAGCCTAATGCTACAGTCAACCTTCAACAGCTGAGTTCTATTAATGGACACTCCTTAAAAGAAATCCTTATTGGTTACTATTTAAAACTACAACTCTATTAAAACCTTGACTGAAAGAAATTACATGTGATACATATTGCCCATCACTGCCATGACAACACCACCCAGCTCAAGTATGCATGCATCATTTACCACAATTATCCAAAGTAAAAAAATACAAAAGGGTTCACTAATCAAATACTATCAATGACTACACAATGTGAAAGAGATGAGTTAATATATAATGGTAGGGATTATGTGTAAACTAGACTAGTAAGACGTCAGTTGCACTGAAAAGCCCAGTGCCATTATTATTCTTTCAATCTCCTTCCTATGTGGATTTATTTAAGATCAGCATTGTAAAATTACAGCACAGTCAAGGCACTGTAAAGAACTTAATAGAAAACATCAAGGGAAAAGACAATTAACTGCTGTTTCACTTCAAGACTTCAATTTCGTGCACAGGACCAGAAATATGGGGAGGGTGTGTAGGTTAGTATGCTGAATAGCAGCTGCATACATGTGTGGCATTCTGTTCACTGCTGAATGTTTTTTCCTGTTGAATACCTACTGCTCTCCAATGCACAGTCCTTTGAGATTCAAAAGTGTTCTTGCTTTCTCATTCAAAGAATCTTTTGAATGAAGACATTTTCAATTACTGACACATCCACCTAAGGCCAAATTATCTGTGGGAAGTTGTCAGCTTCCTACTTACACTACTCATTGACCTTGTAATGTATCATTATCTATTTCTTGTATCATATCTATTTCTATATCTGAACTTCCCTGTTTTAGGCTCTGTCACTGATGATGAATTAGTAACAAGAAAGAAAACAATTTGAGCAAAAGATTATAGTAAAAAATACAACAAAAAAGCCAACCCTATCCAATATTATGCTACTTGCTTCTAAAGAAACAGGTCAGCAGGTCTGAACACAGCTCCACTTTTAATCCACATGCTAGACTAAGTAAGGAAAGCACAACAAACTCCTTCAAACCTTGAGCAGGTCTCAGCAACCTGCCAGGTAAAGACACATTATGTTGCTGTTGTTCTGAACATCAAATGCACATTTTTCAGTCCCATCACAGTCCTTCCCTTTGATCTGGGTGTTAGTTTCTACATTCAGTTCACTTTGTCTGATACATCTCTGCTGCAAAAAGCATGTGTTGCCTTGCTTTAGCCTGGGTTATCCCGGGTGTGTTTTCCTCTCTCAGGGGTGGAAGGTGAGAGAATAGCTCCTAGGTGGTAAGGTTACTAAATCCAAATCTCTTGCTTCCTGGGCAAGTAAGTACAGAGAAGAAAGGATTTTGTTGTAATTTTTCTTGAATGCCATGGTCTTGTCAATATATCTTTCAGTGAAATTATAAAAAAAGCCCAGGACTGTTTGCAGTCCTGAATGAGCACACTAACCAATACGGAAGTGACCAACACTCTCACACACACCAGCAGCTGTGAGGGATTTTTCTTCATTTTATCATTTGAACCAAGTATTGATTGCCTTTTATGCAGCTAAGTGCTTTTCTGGCCAGACTCTATCAGCAGTTAGAATATAAACAAAGTAAGATTTTGTAACAGAATAAACAAAGCCAGAAATTTGCATTTTTGTACCTGTTCAGAGCCTCAAGAATTGCTGACAACCTAAAAGATGTCACTCCAAAAATATATAAGGAAAAAGATGAATTCAAAGAAGTGCTGGTTTAGTTTTGCCTCTTCAAGGGCAATACATGCTTGACCTGGATATGTATTTAACTACTCCAAGAATGGTGCAAAAGATGGCTGGTGACCCCAGTTTCACAGTGTCTGCCATTATGCTGGGCTTGGAAATCTTATAAGGACATGGACATGACAGACCCACATGTACCACTGCAGGAACTACAGCAGAGATTTTCATTACAGACAGAAGACAGAGGTTTATGCTACTGGCTGTACTTTTGTCTTGAGAATAAAATTTCTGATAGAAAGATTGTAAAGCTACCAAAACTTCTTTTGGAAACAAGGGGTTTCCAATTTAGAGCAATGGAAATTAGAGTGTCAGAGAGTGTCAGACAAAATTGGTGTATCCCAGGCAGTCACATAAATAAAAACATACATATAAGGTACATAAAACATTCAAAATCATCCTCCTTCTGTCCCTACCCCTACCAAAGGAAAAAACTGAATCCTGTCAGTCTAGCTGCTACTGATTCCAGTTTGAAAAAAAAAAACATAGGAAGGACACCAATTTTAATTATTTTAATTCGTTTATGCAGTGAAAACTAAACATGTGACAAGTAGAAAGTTATTTAATTAATAATAATATCATAGAACAAGTTTTGACATGGCTATGAATAAAGAAAATCACAGTAATGGGAAAATAACTCAAAATGTCATTGCCCTTCAAGGGCACAAAAGTGTCTCTGATAAAAGGTCAAATGCAGGGGATAAAGTATTAACAATTACAAGTCCCCAAACAGTTGTATTTAATAAAAAACAAGGTACTGAATAATTGAAAATATATAAACAGAATAATCTGTCAAATGTGACACTCACACCTGGATCAAAATCCCTATGTAAGAAAGGTGCCAACTAGTAATGCTCAAGCTAGTGTTAAAAAAGCCAATCATTCTTATTAATACTTTAAGTTCAGCCTTCTTGTCTGTAATCACTGTTCATTAAATTGTAGTGTACTACAGGCACAATGTAAAATAGCTAGCTTGAGTGATTCAAAATATATAACCCCTCTCAGGAAAATACTTATGATATGGAAGGCAAAATAATTTATTTATATTCTTCAGTGCTCCATTACTTTTTAGTTTGCTTTTCTTTTAAATGACACTTACACAGCCAAGCAGAAGAATAAAAAGGAAATATCCTTTTGCAACTTTCATGAGGACATGAAGATACCAACCCAAGGATATATAACTCAGAAGTAATGAAAACAAAGTGTAGGTTTTTTTCTTTTTTTAAGGAACAAGAATTTCTACTCCTTAATTTGAAGCCTGTTGAAAGAACCTTATAGGCAGGTAGGATAGATATCAATGAGCTACAGTAAAGAAATGAGCAAAAAAAAAAAAAAAAAAAGAGGTCATTTCTCCTTGATGAAGCAAAATTGGTTTCCTCTCTATGCTACAACTTCAACAAATGGGGATCTTAATTCAATTCATTAAGATACCATCCACAGCTTTGGAAACTGTTCCAGAGCATGTGTGGAAGTTCTCTTTGATGGTTATACTGCTGCTGTTGTTTAACCAAGTTGCATTATTTAGCTTGGCTAATTCACCTCTTCCCCCACCTCATCCCCCCCAACTTATTCTTTTTTTTAACACTTTCCCATCATTAATTAGCTTCCTCACAGTAAAACTCAAGATGTCTTGACAAGCTCTCTAAAAGCACACTGCTTGATCCTCACTGTGCCAGAACTACATTTTATGAGAGGTTTTCCTTTTAACTGGGAAAGACCAAAGTTAACAAGACTATTAATGTACAAAACATAAAAATAATAACCAGAACTGTATCTGATGCTCTGTAGTCTAGCAAAGGACAATGCAGTATAAAAATATCAAGCTTTAATCTTCTTGGTGCCAAAGAAAAATGGAAATGTCTCCTGAGAAGTGGTGCAGGGTGCCACCTTCACCAGCATTTAACAATAACACACAATCAGAGTTACCAGAAGTCAAAGGGACAGAGTTAAGCATAGAATGCCAGCCTAAAAGTCTCCTAGAAAACAGATGGACAAAAAAAAACCTGAACAAACAGTAAAAACATTATCATACTTCAGGATTGTACTACGGCACAATATTTTGATGTTCCAAGAAGTGATCTTCATTGAGGTTGGCATTTGAGAACAAATTAAAATTTTCTGAAAATCAAAACTACAATTCCTTACGTGCCAAGTACACTTAGGAATGCTACAAGCTGCATAACCAGACTGACTTCTTATTTCCAACTACTTTGTGGAGGAATAAATACAACTATATGTTCATATATTAAAAAAAAAGTAAATCCAAGATAAGTTACTCAAACGAAATGGCTTCAGAAGCAAACACCACTATTTCTACTCTATTGCTGATGACACTATGATACGCTATTTTCTAAGTGCACAATAATACCAAACAACCTCAAGAACTTATTTGATTTACATGGTTTATCCAGAAGCCTGTAACAGCAAGTCTCTTCCAGGTAGGCTTACATCATATATAAATGAATGGTTTAATACTTACAAATGGATATTGTTTATCCTGCAGATGCAAGGATGTGAAACTGCTCTTAAAAACAGCTCAGTATTTCTCTGACTTACAGGCTACAACAGATCTGTTACTTTGCAACACCAAGCTTTATGTTGTGCTCATTACATATGCTCTCAAGCTCAGCAAGTCAGTCCTCTAATTAGCCAGATCTCTTCTTTTACCTTCCTGATTTCTACTGCCTAAGGTTCTACGATGCACTGCCTGCCATTAAAAATAGCTTGAACCACAACCAGATTTTTATTTTTTTCTGCTTGATAGTCCAGGAATCAAATCCCTAAAACAACATCTGCTTCTATAATATTCACAACCTCACAGAGCCATCAACAAGGCTGCCACATGTCTGAAATCAGAGGCAAATGAAACAGTGGGTCTTCTTACACTCTGGAGAAAGGCAGATGCCAGCAAGGGCTCAAGAGAAGTGTTACAAAAACCTTTGCTAAACTAAAGCATTCCAGCGCTGCTCCGAAGCCAAGACCTTCAAGTTACAATGCAGGGAACCTAGAAACATAAAGCATGTGCCTGGCATGGACCTAATTTCTTACTGAGAGGACATGGATTGGATCTTACCAGGGATATTAGCAACAAACCACACTTTGTGGGAGATTCTGGGATAGATCTCTACAAGCCCTTGTCAACAGCAATAAAGACTCCCCATGACACAACCTCCAAGAGCCAAAAACCCAGCAGTGCCTTCTAATGCTTTCTCATTCCATTGTCCGTATTACAGCTTTGAAGCAGCAATTCAATACCTGTGTAATAATGCATTTTGTGGTAAATATGATAGTCTAAAACACCTCCAAGTCTACTGACAGACATGCCTGGCATCACTGAATTTAAAAGCATTCTTCTGCATCCTCTAATTAAAGAAAGTCTGATCCACCAAAATGAATGTGTCTGAAGGTGATAAAACTCTAAATAGAACTGAAAATTAAATATTCCTGCTTCACAGAAGAGCTCTGTGCAGCCAGAATCAACGTCTTAAATGTCTTGTCCAGGCCTTTCTCATGGGACTACTGGAACCATAACACATCCAGCAGAAAATTATTCAACCACAAGCAGTTAATGGTTAATGTGTTTTCTACCAGGAGATTTCTATCATTTCCTAACCAGACAATGCAACTACAAACCAATTAATAATATCTCTGTGTAGGCCTTCTTTAATCTTACTCATTTCTAAAGAAAATGATAAATTAGTAGATGCATTTCACATATATAATATGGAGTATTTTTAACAGAATAATTTTTTAAAAAGAAATTATTAGTTATTTTACAACAACTCATGAGACTTTGAAGAGACCTATCTTCTAAAACTTCTTTTAAATTTTAGTACATTGCCTTTACTGTTTCTCCTTTAAAAAAATTAATTTATTTATCTATTTAAAGCCCTTTCACAGCCCTTAAAATAATACTCCAGTATACCTTTCCTGAAACAAGTCTGACAAGATTAAGTATAATCTTCCAGACCTCTGGTCAATTATTCTCCGTATTCTCTGGGGGTTTTTTAACACAGTACAGTTTTTTTCCAAGTCTTTATTCACCTTAGGCTCTTAAATCAAGCCATTCATAACTTAACATTCAATCACCCAGTGTAAAAGAATTGCTATAATGAAGATGAAATAAAGGGAATAGTAAAATTTGGAACAATGGATAAAAGCAGAGAGTAACTCATGGGATCTTTGTAGTTTACATGCATTACACCAACACTGATGGCAATACATGACTTACAAAGAGCTCAAAAATCCTTTCTAACACAGAGGAATTTACTCTCATCTGGCAGGAACATTATTCTATGTGCCTACTACATGAACACAGGACCAGCTTTCACACTGCTCACCAAACCAGGTTAATGCCTAGGAAAGAGCACAGCTCTGGAAGGCCACAGCAAGGCCTCCCACACCTCCTTCTGTCCTGAAGCACATTTTATCCATGTTTATGTTCCATGTTTACTGTACCTACAGCCACATGCAGAGAAGCTTTTCTGTTACTGAAAGAATCATAAGATACATGAAGCTGGGCAGAAAGGAACCAAACAAGACTGAGGGCAATAAGCACATTGTGAAAAAAAATAGCGTGATGGCTTGTTAACACACTAAAATCAACACGTGCTCCTACCATTAAATTAACAAGCTTTTTTCGCCCTAGAAAATACTTCTAGATCTTTTCTCATTCACTGGATAGAAAGCTGTATTTCACTATAACCATTTTTTCACTGTTATTTTGATCTAGGTCAAAGCTGGTGGCAAGTCTTAGAACTGCCTCCCAAGGTGAATGCAGTTACTTCTGGTTTGTTGTTAGCAGTCAATCCATACAAACACAAGCCAATATTTAGGTAATATGTCTTTAAAAGTAAATAAACTATTTTTCTGTCCATCCCACTTATATTTTTCCATTACTGAGTTGCTTTGTTGCCAAAAAGACTAAAAGAGGTATGGGATTTATGAAGTTTACTTGTACTTAGACAAGTAAAAATTTGCTGGGCTATTCTTTTTCTTAATATATTTAATTGATTCCATCCTCAGTAGCAGCTGCCTTTCATTATTATGCAACCACCTTCAAATTATTTTGATTAAACTAAATTTTATTAAACTTCATACAAGGCTAGTCTAGTCACTCTTGGCACACCTTAAAAAAAATAGTAAAACAACAAAAAAATCACCACAGAAACAAATCACTGGACAAATAACAAATAAACCACTAGATAAGTAATAAATAAACCAGACCTTGGGATGAAGTTTTTCAGAAATATTTGAAAGTAGTTTGTTAATCAATACCAAAAAATTCTAACAGAAGTAATTCTGCTTTCAAATAGTCAACATAAAAATCGTCACCTTGTTGTCATACTAACTGAGAAATTAATATATGCATGTGCTTCTCAAGGCTCTCTAGAAAAATGTTTATTTAAGAAATCTGTTTCAAAATGCAAATTTTGTACAAAATTTAAACTTTAGGATAAATATAAAAATATACCCTATATATGAATCCCATCAGAAAACAATCCATAACATCCAACTTGTAGTTAATGAAGATCAGTATCATAGACCTCAATCTGCAGCTTTGATAAAAGACAATCCAATGCTAGGGCATAATAGTTTCAGCCTAGCTAGTCTCTAACTAACAGGATTTATTTGTTGTAACACGTTAATTTAGTGTAACAAGTTCAACTTTAAAAGCTCAGCTTCCAGAACAACTTGTAATTTAACTTCCTCTACAGGAAATATGCTTATTTGAAGGCATTGCTGGTATTTTCTGTGGAAAGAACACAAGATAACCAGAAAAGTCTCTTTGCAATGCCTCTGTTATGACTGTATGCAATGATTCTTACGAGAGCCATACGCCAGTTTGGCACTGTAATTCAGGAAAGAAAACATGCACTTACCGCAGTGTGACTGGAAAACCTGTGGCTTGACTACCTGATTGCAGATATTGCACACTACAAGATAGAAATCATCATGAGCTGGATAATGGCCAAATAAGTGCATATCTGTGGGAAAGTTAAAAATATATACAAGAATTAGAAGTTATGCTTTAAATATCTATTAAGAAAAAAAAAAATTGAAAATACTGTAGGGCCATTACTGTTATATTAATTTACACAAAGCAAATGTATACATTGCTCCATAAGAGCTTCTTACTATGTTAAAGAGATTTTTTTCCCACTTTTGGGTTTGAAGGTCCTGTACTAATGTGGCAGTCTCTTCCCTCCAGTCTGAGTCAGAACACAGACTGCAACACCTTTTCTTAACACTTACTGCCAAGAAGTGGAATAAGCATTTCTGAACTGGTCAAATGTTGAAACAGTAAAGGAATATATTTTTTAAAATTTCTGCCTAAAGATCCTTACAGAAAACATGTTGCATAGGTTATGTTCTATGTTACAATATTCTCAGCTTGGCTATAAGTTGCTTGTGAAAAGCTCCTGTTTAAAAACTAGTTATAGTAATCAAGGTCAAGGATTCTACAGCTTCAAATACAGCCAGGAATCCCATACCATATGAAATTTCTGATTCTGTGCAAATCCCCTTCCCTAGTTCTGACACCCTGCTGTTTGTCCCCAACAAATACTGTGGGAAGAGACAAAGTTGGTTAATAAGGTATTTCTTGGTGATGGTATGAGGAATTTAATGAAATCCAAAGACAGGTACAGTCAGATGATTACAGACACTTCTGCCTCTCAGATGAAACACATAATGCAATACATGCATTCTTAAGCCATTACAAACAGAGTAAAATGGGCTTAAATTACTAACTGAAGTCCTCAGAACTCTAACATTACAATTGAGGTAAGCTGTTCTTCTCTTCATTGCTATAACTTAAGAAAAAGCACACGCACTCATCCACCACAGCTTGGAGGACAGAAAGTCCAGTCACTTTTATGCATTTCAGTGGGATCATGTCACCATACCCAGTTTTGCTAATGAATGTGCAGCTGCACCAGTAACCCCACGCCAAGTAGTAGCCCCACAGATCACACTACCTCTCACATTATAAAAATAAAAATGTTGCAAATTTCAGTGTTATTCAGAAGCATCTGAAATCTGCTACAGAATTTACAAATGGAGACTGAAATATTAATCTGGTGCTTTTTAAACAGGAGGAAAATTGAGAGAACAAACATGTAAAACAGCAGCTGTGATTGATAAACATCAACAACTAAATCCTACTTCTCCAGTAAGTCACGTACTTCTAAAAAATAGTGATTTCTTCCAAAAACTGACTCAAGCAAGTACCTTAGTTAACTAGTTCTTTACTAAGGTAATTATTTTGGCCCTAGAACTACTTTCATAAGTAATTCTGCCCTGGCCTCTGGCATTGTAGGTAACATCACTGCTTATGACGGCAGTGCTTGGCACGATGAAGCGCAAAATGTCTTCAGCTCCCAAAAAGCCCAGAGGAACGGGGCATCACACTCATGGTAACACAGGCAGTACCACTGGTAGATCCAAAGGGGCTCATTCAAGAATTCTTGGGCACAAACCAGCCCCACCAACCTGCAGGTATTTCATAGTATGATATGATGTGCATTGTTCCTTTATCCTCTGAAAACCAAAACCCTTTCTTTCTGTTTCTGCTTGTACCAGGCTATGAAATCCAGTTGAAAGGTTAACCAGATATGACACATTGTCAGCCTAAATTTAAAAGAATGCCAGTGGTGAGGTCTTCTGGTACTTCTGGTGAAGCCAGAAGTGCAAAGTTAGGTTCAATCAAATCTTCCTTACTGGTAAAACAGATAAATCCCTAAGCAGACACTAAAACAGGCCTTTTTATTCTATTTATTATTTTAATATGATAATTAAGTGACCTTAAAAATTATTTTACAATGGAAGTTCTTAACTGGATAGTTTTGATCACAACCTACAGATTTCCAATAACAGCACTGTAAATTGCACAGAAAGGAGTAATTCTTCTGGATATGATTTTACACAAAGTCTCAGCTCAAAAACATGCATTTAATTACAGTTATGAAATATTTTTTAAATGATTAAAACATCTCAAAATATTTTTTTCTGTTGTTTGAAAGGTACGGTGACAATCTTCTTACAAAAACACAGAGACTTTGCCCTTCACAAGCAGAAAAGTTACAA
Organism: Fringilla coelebs; assembly: GCF_963513975.1. Taxonomy (NCBI): domain Eukaryota; kingdom Metazoa; phylum Chordata; class Aves; order Passeriformes; family Fringillidae; genus Fringilla; species Fringilla coelebs. Next base: position 13,692,934 of record NC_140033.1, read on the forward strand.
CTGTTTCCAGTTTAAATTCCTTAAGTTCATTTAACCTTCACAGGTCTGTATATTAACCTTTAAAACATGTCCAACTCTGAGGTATCTAAAGTTTGGCTGGGTCTGAGCCTGAGTTTTTATGATTTCTGGCTGCAGGGAGTAACTTATAAAAAACATAAGGTATTAATACTGGCAAAAACCATTCAAGGACATAGGTGGGAAAAGGAAGCAGGTTAGTTCACAGGATCACAAAACCATCTATCTTTTCATCAGGCACTGCCAAGGAACCAGAGCAATGAAGGAAAAGTCCTGTGAGCTTGCTCCACTACCCTGGCAAACACCACTGCACGTAGCAGGTGAATTGCACCATTCGAGATTTTTTTTTTCATACTCCATATGGGTTAATATACAAAGAAACTGCACAGACATGTAGGAAAACACACCAAAATGCTGCTGTAAGACACACAGCATCAAAAGGATGCACAGATGCAGAGCAAGCGACATCCTGAAGCAACATTTTGGAAGATTTTTCATTTTGCAGGTGCCTAGAAGTAGTCCATTGTAAATGTGAGTCTCCTGTATGAGGTTATTAGCTCCCTCTCAAAAGCCCACTTAAAACAATCCAAGAATCTCAAGGACACAAGACTGCAGATTGAAAATAAGAATCACAGCACACAAATATACTGTTATTATTGAATCAGAATAGATAAAAACTTAAACACCATCTTTCAGGTTTTTAAGATTCCTTAAAACTCTCACTATGCAGGAATTTTTAAGAAAAGAAAATTCTTTAAGTCCAAGCAGGTTCAACTACCTCTCTCAGTTTATTCATGTTAACCAGATTGGCACAAATCTATTTTCATGATTAAATTCATGATTTGTAATGATATAAATTACTTCTCAGTTGAAACTGCATAACATATTAATATCATCTCACTCCAAAGTCCAACTGGGGATACACTTTATTAGATACAATAATACTACAAATGCAATCCAGATCAGAGAATGTAAAATGAAAAAAGCAAGGAACATTTGAAATTTAAAATAAAGTAGAAAAGATCAACAGCTATATATCTTTTCATACAAGTTTTTCTGTTTTTAGTAAGAACAGTTCAAAGCTACCATGTCCTTCTCAAAATAACCAAGACTGAAAGATTATTTTAGACACTGGTATCTTTCTTAGATCAGATTGCAGCCATTTGACAATTTAGACCTTCTGTGTGCAACAAAAAAAAGACAATGGCCTCTCCACACAAAAAACTGTCTTCTAAAGGCAATAATCACATCTCCCTGCCTGCTTAGTCAGAAAAAATTGTGATAAGCTTTTCAGAAAAGATTACTTTTGGGGAAGAAAACATGTCTCTGAAATCAGCTCAGGAAAGACTTTGTCATGGAAAGAGGCAAGACCACTGAAAAAGGCAATAATTATTGAATAAGGTGAGAGACTATCAAATGCTACTGAAATAATTATCAAGGTATAAAAGGAAGGAGAGAAAAGCAACTGTAAAGACTATTTATTTTCTACCAAAAATTGCCTACCCCTTAAAAGTGAAAAAAAGTGACCACAGCATGACTCACCACACCCTGGCCCAGCCCTCCCACAAGGTAAAAGCACTCCACAGCCCCCATCACAGTTGCCTCATTTTACTGGAAGATACTTCCAGCAGATTCAAAGTAGACTCTTGATGGCAAAAAGAAGTGGTAACTTACTTTTCAGTACCCACACACTTTCCAAAAGGCCATCCACACATACCTCATACTCCTTGCAGTGCTGAACCGTCATCCCCTCAAAATGAACTACAACTGACACAGCCGTGCCCCTTGATACTACACAGTGACAAAAGGAGCTACTGAACTAGCAGGATGCAAAAGGACCCATATCATGGCAAAGATATTCTATACAGGTGGAAGTGTGAGACAGCAAATGCTGCCTGTTCAAAACTACTTTCATAGATTAAAATGTTACATTATTACTTTGTGTATACTTTGCTATGGCACTTGAAAATTGAATAAACTTTTGCCTGTAGGTGTTATATTACTAACATTTGCAAATAAAAAGAGAGCTGCAGCCATATGACATAGTTTTGTAAGACATCAATTTAGTGAAATGTGCATTCAGAACACAAATATCATAGAAAAAATAGAAAATGTTGCTTCTGCAAATTGTGGCACAAACACAAAAATGCAGGTGTCAGATGTGACTTTTTATCTTCTCGAACAACACACAGAAAGGAATTATTTTTAGTAACAATCCAAGGCAGATGACTTACATGAAGTTCCTTCTCTATTATTATATAATTCATAATCATGTACATCCCACTGTATAATAAAACACAAGCTAGAAATAATCTAAAACATTCTTCCACTGCAAAATTAAGGTTGTCAAACAGTAAGACCTCACAGTTTTGCGTGGGAAATCAAGTTTTAATGATGATCTTTTGCTATAAATTATACACACTTTAAATGTTCACTTATATATCTGTTGCTCCACTAAATATAACTACAAAGCCTGCTTTGAAAAATATTAGTGATGTTTATGTGCCAAGAGACAAAAGGGGAGTGAGGAGGGGAAGAGAAAGACTATTCAAGACACACTGCACACTGGTTTAATATTAAAAAAGAAAAGCTAAAAAAAAAAAGCAATGGCAAAAATTTGGACAAAACCAAATATATGTGATTCTTCCAGCTCCTGGAGCTACACATTTTTAAACCCTATGTCTAGAATTGTGCCCAGTATTTCCCTCTTGTTCCACAGAAGCAACAAATCTGTAGATCATTCAAGAACTGGAGTAAAGTACAAAATTTTTCAGTGCAGTAGATTACTTCTACATTTGAGATTACTTAAAAAACTAAGTAATTTGAATGGTGAATTGAAACTTGAAACTGAAACAATAAAAAGACAATCTTCAGGGCATTATTCAGACAGTAGTTAAACACACTTGCATAGACAGGTTGGTCTTATCATAGAAATAAATGTCACACTCTTTCCATTTAACATGAGCTTATTCTCCCCCGAGTGCAGTTTTCCTTTCTTACACAAAAACTAGTAAGTCACTTCAGTAATTAGTTCGCTAGAATAAATTGCATTTTACCTCTGAAAATGTCAGTCACAGTTGCAAATTAATCACAGAATGATTTAAACTGAAAGAGATCGCTGGATGTCATTTACTCCAAAATCCTGCTGAAATTGTGGCTAACTTCAGGGTCAGAGCCACGAAGTAATGCTCGAGATCATTTTCTGATGGAAAAATGCAGGTCATGCAAGTAATCATGAAGTTGAGGACAAAATAAAATTAAAATATACATGACAGAACTAACACAGGACCAAGTACAGCTGTCATAAGTCCTGACTGATGCTGTTCAGGTGCTAATACAAGGAACTTAAGCTTCTGCATGTAAAAAGTCAAGTGAGAAGGAAAATCAATGCGAAGAAAACAGGAATACTGGCCCTCTCAGGAGCAGCAATAATAAATGAAACATGATTGTCATAAAGGAAAAAAAAAAGTAGGGAAAAAGCAGCAAATAGACTTAAGTGTCAGTGTGGTAAAGAGTCAAGGTCATGACACCTTTAAACCAGTCCAGTATGGTTGAATGGTATGCTGCCTGCCAGGTTAGAGCAATCATGAGGACAGTGGCAATCCTAAAGAATGCTGGGAATAGTTCATTAATTATAGTGTAAACAATAAATACCAGCCCCAATGACGCAGAAAGACTTTGTACTCCACGGCCTCATTGAGGCGTTAAGAAATGGTACCGAAGATGGAAACGGTGCCTTCTATTCCCAAAGACCCATAATAAAATAAAAAACAAAAGTTCATAACTGGGAACCAGTGATCTAAACAAATATTGTGGATTAACCATATCTGCATATCTTTTGTAACAACCTTCGTTTGGAAGAGATTATAAAGTACAATATGCAACACTGACATTACTGTTTTGCATAAGACACTACATACCAATAAAGAAGAATGACATAAGCACAGGAAAATGCAACAATGTTGCTCTTCCATAATTCTGAAGGCTTTTTTGTAATTTATGTAGGCTATCTGCCATCTCAGTCTAAGGTAACTTGGCAATAGGGGACCAGAATTGCCTGGGCTAGCAGATTAACAGATCACAAGAATACTGGAAAACACAAAACCCACACGTCAAAAAGTATGCTCCATACCTGTGACACTAAAACATCTCAGTTTTTCACGTCAGTTTAGCAGGGTAAGGACAATAAAAACAATGTTTGGAATTGAAATGAACATCACTCAATTACACAGCATCTAGTTTTCAGCAAGGTAAGTGTAATTGTAACATAAGAACACAAGGCAATTGTAACAACTCCAGTAACAGCTACAAAATCATTAACTGTTCTTACATTTTTCCTTAATTATTAGATTGTACTTATGGGAAATTATCTAAAGGAGTTTCTTCCTCAGGAACCTGGATTTTGAACTGCCTTCTATTTTACATACAACATATTTCAGGAACTATAGCAAGCGCTTATGAACTTTGTATTATAAAACTGTACAGTCAATACCCAGAAGAAAATTCTGCTATATTGTAAAACAGATACCAGTTAAACATCTTAAGATCCAAAGACATAAACAAACAGAAAAAAAAAAAAAACCCAAACAAAAATCCCAAAACAAAATCAAATTTTCCACAAATCAGTTACCAAATATCCCTCAAAAATCTAGGTGAGCAAAATACAAGGAAGAAAAGGCTTTTAATGTGTTCAAAAGCAAGCTAGAAGGGTAATGTAAATGTAAACAGTATTTTCAAACAACAGGTTTACATTTAGATTTGGCTTTTGGGATTTAAGGAGATGTGTGCCACCAAATATCTCTATTTTCCCAACCAGATACACTTAGTCTAATCAAAGATTTCACCTCCAGCTACAAATTTCATCTTGCTTATGTCTGGAAATCTTCAGGACAGCAATAGTATTATCAAATGACAGCGAAAATTAAATTACTGAGGGCAAGGAAAAAAAGGCACAATATTTATAAGGATCCAACCAAGTACTCCATATCCAGAAGAGGTGACATTCCATCTATGTAACATACAGCATAACTGTCCCCAGACTCCTGAGTATGGAAAGCATGGCAAAGAGCTGATCAGAGATTTCTAACCCTGCAGATACAGTGGATTTCTCCTAGATCTCATATCTATCACTATCAAAACCTCAGAGAGTGAGCATGGCTGCACACAGGTGTGAATACAAGGGATAGGGAATGTGCAGGAAAATCATCAATCTCTAAATTAGAATTCTGATTTCTTAACATCCCTCAGGCAGACATAAGGGAGGAACAGCTGGAAATCATCTTCATTTCTCTCATAATTCAAAGCAAACCTCATGCACCCTCACTAGGCAGTCTCCACAAACCACCACAGAGCAACAGAACAATTCTTTCTTTCTCAAATATGTATCAAGAGAAGTCTCACTGCAAATCAGACTTATCACAAGCAGTACCCTTCATGGATGATGGCACTAAATTTCAGCTCAGATTGATGGATAACTCTCTGGAATCAGACATTTGACCTTCAGCAGCAGTTAGAGGGTTGCACCATGTCCATACTTTCTGCAGCAGGTGGACTCTGACAACTTCTATGCTGGGAAAACACACCTTGACACAGGAAGAGATCATCTGCAAATTAACTACAACAACTCACAGAAATACACAGTGCTTCAGCTTTTGATTTTTCTGCATGAAGATGATTAAGCTTTCTGATACATAGCCAAATAAACTAAACAGGTTTGGAAACACCATGAACATACTGGTCCTGCAGAAACAGTAAGATGAAGCTCTGGAGATACCAAATGCTGCTTGACAAAGAATCAAAATAATTTAACAACCCATCTGTAAACTTCACAACAGTACCTTTGTACTACACATCATCTTTAGAGTGAGTCAGAGTGAGTACTAAAGTGGTTTTTCCTTATTTTCCCCCATTTTTCTCATAGCTTCAATGATCTTATATTAAGGGAACAAATATTAGTGAACTAAAAAATAAAGTTTAAAAGAAAAATAACTTCTTTGACATGTACTGATAATTTCTTTTGGTTTTTGTTTTTAAGGAAATGTTGAATATGTCATATTATGGATTACTGAATTTGGAGCAAAAAGAAATGTTTTAAATCCAATTAGTTTGGAATACTTTCACTAATTCCAACTTTTGGATTGCTAATAATGAAATACAACAAGGATAGTAGGTTTTCTTCTTTCATTTTCTTCAACACACACTAAGAAAAAGTTATTTATGCAGTAAAACAGTCCTATGGAGAAAAATCCCATGGCCACAAAAACTTTCATTCCAATTTCTTCTGTGCAGACTGCCATGAAACAGACTTTAATCCTCCAACTGGTGTTTCCTTCATAAATACTCAGCAAGACACAACTGGCACTCACACACTCGCCTGCAAAGCTGTATTATCTTCTGCACAAGAGTGACTCTGGTTTAAGGCAGTACAACTGGACTGAAGGAGAGAGCTGGCTTAATTCCTGGCTCCCAAACAACATTCTTGCATGACCCTGATTAGATTTTTCTGTGCCTCAGTATCCCATCTCTAAAATCAGGATAATATGCTCTTTGTCTGCCCTGCCTGTTTAGATTGCAGCCTTTCAGTATTCTCTTACTATTTGTCCATACACTGGGACCACAATGGGGCCCTTCATTTTGGCTGGGACCTCACTATGACAATAGAACAAGCAACTAATAAGATAACTTGCATGTGTTTTACAAGCACTATGTGACAATCTTGACAGAAATTCTGGGTTTTTGATTAAGGATATAAGTTATTAAGGATTAAAGAAAGTCTTATAAAAATGAATTTTTCACACCTTTCAAGGCCACCTCTTTAGTAACATTATTATTATTGAAAATAAAATAGAATTATCAGAAAAATATCTCTCAGAAAAAGACCAATTTTTATATTAGGGAAAATGATGAGTAAATGAGCAAATAAACATTGAGAAAAATAAAATCTTTAATCTCACCTATGTTATTTTACAAAATATTAAGTATTTCATTGATCTTCACTTCTCCCTACAAAGAGAGCCAAGGCCAAGAATATCTTTTAATTTAACTCTCTTCTCACCCAAGACAGAAAGTGTCTGCTCATTCCTAATCAACAGCTGGATATTAAATGGAAATGTATTGTTTAAACATACTGTCTAAAAGGACACACATAATTCTTATGCCAACTCTGAGCTTTTTCTGTATTGCCTCCTACACCTGTATGTTGCACCTCTTTTCAGGAATATTGCCTCTCATGTAACTCAACTCTCTGAAGAAAGTTACTTTCAGATAGACTTTCAATAACATCATCTTTTTCCTTCACACAGTTTCGAATGAAATAGATTTATTCTCTTTCTCGTAGGCATACAGATCAAGCTACTGCTTAAAGTGTTCAGCTGTGGGGTTTTTTCAGTTAGAGGACTTTATGCCAAGGAAAAATACATGAGAAAAAATATTAATGAATAACAGGAGGTGGAAAGATGAATGAGAAACTTCCTAACCAAAGTTCAAACATACAAAATATCTACCCCAAGGCCACTTAGATAAAACTGTAAAAAAATTCCTACAAATTGAAGAGCAGTCTATAGTTCCACTATCATACAACTCCAGACAACAGCTCTCATTCTAAGAATTCTGGTCTCAAGGGAAAAATTATCTCTGCAAGTGCAATCAGTCAAATCAGACTTGCACTGTCTGAAAAAGCATACATACAAATCTCTTACACTGAGATTTCTATAGTACACTTTCATGCACACCACAAACAGTTCCCAGGATAGGAATATGCTCCTGCTGGTTCAACATGTTGCCTAAAGACAAACAAGTCAGGCAATGCAGCACTCTGTGCTGGCACAGCAGTGTCATCCTTACTGCAGGAGGTGAAAGCACAGTTTTGCTGGACTAACTGAGTCCACAACAAGAGCCTGCTGCATACCTCAGGGAGTGTTCTTACCTCTAACAGACACAACCCCTAAAGAACATGGTCATGAAGGGCCCAGGTCAACACAAGGCTGTGTACCACGAAAGTGCCCCTCAAATCTTCAGTGTGAACATATTAAAGAATATATATATGCTGCATTCAGAGGTATTCTGTTCCCTCCACCTCCCTCCTTCCTCCAGGAGTGCTACTAACACTTTCTCAAAGGTACAGGATCAACCACAATTTAAAGCCACAAAATAAAGCTTTGCAGTTAAAGTGACCACCCTATAAAGGAGCAAACTCCCCTAGCAAGACGAGCTCATGAAATTTGCTGCCATTAAATGAGAGTAAAACCAAGTTTTTTGTTCCTACATCAGGCAAAAAAAAGGCCTTAAGAAACTCGTGGAGATTTTATCAACTAAAGAATAAGCAGAAGAAACTCTACATGTTTTCTTCTGAAATATCAAGATATTTCAGTTCTGAAGACCTTAAAATAATTTACAGGGCAAGTCTAAAATAACCTTCTCATCTAGTAGTACTGAAGAAGCAAAAGAAAGAAATGAAAAGCAATGGAAGACACACTTACTACTAGTATCTGTCATCAACTTGTTATGTTGCACAGTACCTACTCCTGAGACAAATCATTGGTTTAATATTGTCACTCAAAGGCATACATGCTAATATAATAGAAGCTATTAGTGGGGGCTCTTTCCTTTTAATGAAAGAAAGAAGCAGTTTATTAGCTCAATCACATTATTGTTGTGTTTCAATTTCTGCTAGACTGAATACTGCACAAGTCATATTCTCATCTGCACATATGTAATACTCACTATCTAACAAAAAAAAAAAAAGCCACAATTTTGTTTTTTGTTCTCAAACAGAGACTTGGGAAAACTTCAGATGTCTCTGGAGCTCTTTTGTTTGTTTCCTGGACAGAAGAAAAAGGTGGCTTTTGTGAAATAAACTACTCAAAATATGGAAAGATAACAGTTTTTCCTAATTTTAATCTCAAATACATTACTACAATGATCTTTCCAGCTCACTGCTCTTTACAACAGTAGATCACCTTCCACTACTTGGCAGCAGCAATGACTTACTAGCTCACACTTGATTGGTACTTCAAGGGGAAAAGTACCACTCAGTAGCATTTCTTCTTCAAATACCACAAAGTAGCATTTCCAAGACTCCAGAAGCCTTTCTCTTTAAAGGAAGACCACTGATGATCAAGTATCAGCAGGCTGAGTTGAGATGCGCTACACTGAGGTAAAAATAAAAATGTTTCAGATCTATTTGACCAAGAAGGTAGTGAGTCTCCTTCTCAGCGCAGTCCCCAAGTTGCCACTCCTTGCAGCAGGTACACTGCAGGTTCATTACTGTTGATACCTGACTGAAATTAGGATATGAAAGGCTCAGACATTTTTACTGGGCTGCTACGAACATCCTAAGAACACAAAGAAAACTTCACCAAAATTAAAGCAAGTTGCTGAAAACGGCTCTGCTCAGTGACTGTCTCTTGGCACAAACATGTAAGAGGTCGGCAACAACCTCCGCTGACAGGAGCTGGCCCCAGAGCGATGCTTTCACCTCCACCCAGCTTCCCGCATCAATCTCACCCACCTAACAGCTCACTGACATGAGCAGACCACTTAACACTTCTTACTCTGCAGTCTGATGCCTGTCAACTTTGCTTAGAAGCAATCTCCCTTCCAGCATTATCCTTTACTGAGGATTTGGGTGTAGAAAAGCAATTGTTCGTTTATTTCTGAGGATTGGGGTGCATGGAAGCAGTTGCTAATTTATTTCATCCAGTATTGAGAGTGTTGTGCTAGCTCTTCAACAACTAAAAAAATATTAATCAACTAGTTCTGTTTAAAGACTGATTCTTCATGTGTTTAGAATCCACATTTTTTTCTTCAAGTCTGCTGTGCCCCCTAGCACTCCATGATTTATCTAATTGTAGGGTCACTGGAACAAGAGGTTTCCTAGATAAAGTTCAAGACACAGCTTTTCAGAGACACTCTATTCTCTGGCACATGTCTGGAGTCAGCAGTGCATTGAATTGACAGGAAAAAAAGGAGATAGAGGAGCAAAAATACACTGCATTGTCTCATGGATTTCAAGTACACTCCAGCATCATAAAGCAATAAAAATTCATCAAGATGTATGGACAGAGAACACTTTGGAGACTTTTTCACCAATCCCATTTAACAAAAATATCTTCCACATTATCATAAGGAACAAACCTTACCCCCATTTACTTTAACAGTAAAGGTCCTTGGAGGGCTGTTACTAATTACTGCATAATCCAACAGACAGGACAGCGGACAAAGGAGGAGTCAAGCCTTGCATTCCTTCATCCTCTAAGGGGAAAGCTTTTAGACAAATTTCTTGAATTCTTAGTGTCTTTCCCTGTACATCAAGAGGAATTATGTACATTTGTAACTTATAATTAAACACTTCCAAATTTACGAACGAAAAGCATCACACAAGAAAAGAAGTATATCCATTATTATGCACATTTGAATAAATGCTAACAACTCATCTGCAACTTTATGTGATAATTACAATGGCATAAGTGACAGCTAATTCCTATCACAGCATTTCATCTGGAAAAAAAACCACTGGTATTACTACTTTTCCAAACAATTGAATTCAACAAAATCCAGCTTCTGGGAAAAAAAAAAAAAAATCTCAACAGAAAGTAGCCTGAATATGGTACAGCAGCCATGTGAGTCGACATCTGTCCACTAAAAATTATTTGCATGTTCTCCAAGTTGCAGACCAGAAACAAACTCTGGGGCTGCTTGCATGAGCTGAAACTGCTTCAGTGTGAAGAGGTACATACACATCTTGAGGGATGCAACACATCTCAGCACAGCACTGCACTGTGTATGCTATTGCAGCACCAGAGCTGTAGAAGGTACTAGCCTCAGGAATCTTGCCAGCAGGTTGGTGAGAGATTAATGTGGTGCATGGATTTAATGAAAGGTAATGAAGGGTAATACAACACCAGACAGAATCATTATTCTAGTCAAAAGTGTCTGTGAAATTCTTTGTTAAGGAGTCTAAATACCTATAAGGAGTATAGAAAAAGCTAACACCAACTAGCACTAACACTCCACCCAGAACAGCACATAGAATGAGCATATACATCTCTAAAGTGCATTTTTGGAGTATCACTCACAGAACCTCCATGTTAGTGATGTGCAATTCAACAATCTTGTCCTGGATAGACATGTGAGCTTTGTTGAACTGTGTATCTGAATGGCAGACACAACTTGTTAATGTAAACTCCCTGTTAATGAAGCTTCTGTGAATGATCTATCCAACTACTCTGCAATTAAATACCATCTAAGATGATCATAAATACTTTTTCATCATAGAAAGCCTCTGCCTAAAGAGAACTCTTAAGTCCCAAATACACTTTCTTCCAGAGTGTTAAAATACAAAGCACCTTCAAAGCTTCTTAAATTAGTTTCATACCACATTTGTTAAGTGTCCATGTTCAAGTGCAGTACATTATTTGATATCTAAAATGTGTTCATTTGACTCTGTTTAAAACTTGTCTCTCAATTGCAAGCATTAAAGAGTAAAGAATCCTTGAAGTTTATAAAACTGGACTCTTTTTATTTTGATTATAACATGTTTCTGCAATGCAAACAGCCTGCAAGAACTGTGAAAAAGGAGAAGCACATCCTCAGAATAAGTTACTAGGATACATAGTTACTGCATAGTTACCTGATGATACAACGGAATTAAGGCAGTTTGGACACCTTACCTATACATTTCTTTACTGATTTAGTATCTGAAAAATTATTTTATAGCTTTATTTTTCCTACCTATATTTTCAATACTCGAAGGATACTTGCAACAGCATTTTGCAAACTACTAAAAATCTTATATTACCTTTTTTCAACATGTTTTCATGTTAGTGAAAAAGAGAGTTGTTTTTTTTCTTTCTGATTGTACCATCCTAAACTCTCCATAAACACAAACTAAAACTTGCTAATTTTTACTTTGCTATTCTTTCATCATTTAAGTGAAAGCAGTTTCTTTTTCATGCACCAGCTGAATTTTACAGCTAACACTAGCAAAGTCATCACCTATTAAATTCAAGAGGAAAACACAAATGCTTTCAGTAGAAAACACAGGCATAACTAAGATTTGACCCTGCATTCAAAATTTTTGTCTATATCTCCCCATACTTAAAGTGGGGATACTAAGTTTTATCTCAGAATTACATTTTACAGCAAGGAGAATATTGCAACTATTTACCACTTACAGTTTAGATGCTGACCACTTGGCCATTCACAATTAACTTATTTTGATTAAGTATCAACAGGGTAGCTACCAGCAATTAACTGATGACTCCTCTTGTCAAAGAAAGGAGAAAAAAAAAAAAAAGAGAGAGCAATCATGAAAAAGAAATTGTAATACCATAAAAATCACTAGTAATCATTCATGCACAGTTAATTATCAAAACATGCCCCAATTCTTATTAAAATAACATACTGACAGCTAGCTCACAATCAGTGTTTACATTCCAAGTGCTTTACAACTGCATGTTTCAATAATCTTACAAGGACTTATTCCTCTGTGCAAACAGAGCATTTCAAAACATCAAGCTTGCTGCAAAACTGCTGATGAAATTGTGAATAAAATCATCTCTACTAAAATTTCACCAAAATGATATGCTATTAAAAAAAAAAATCAACAAAAAACTAAAGCATTCCTTCCAGGTGAATATTTTTGTGTTGCAAAAAAAAAAAGAAAACAGAGAAAAAATTTCACATAATACAGCATTTATTTTTCCCAGTTCTATTGTCAACTGTTACTTCACACACTTGAATTGCATTTCACTTTATTAAAAGTTACAGAACAAAGTACATTTCAATGACTGGATTACTGTGTTATCACCATGACATCTGCATACAAGAATATAAGGATCTCCTCAGGTCACATGCATGGATTTGACTGCATGGCTCTCAGTTACATTCAGAAGACTTCAAGATTTTACAAACTCCAGACTTACACAAAAAAGGAATGTTCCCATTTCCAAAAAAGTCAATATTCTGAAATTTTAAGAAAGATTTGGGACACGTAAGGTGAGCGAGATCATTAATGATGGGAGCTATGCTGCTGTTAATGAAAACTTTGCCCTTTATCTGCCTGTGCAGAGTGCTGAACACACATACCAAAGGAACTGTAAGCAGTCAGTAGCCCAGACACACCAAAACTCAGAACACTTTAAGCAAACAAAACCTTAATCATTTACCACACTTCTTGAGTCCTTCAAACAGATTCTGGTGATTTGCAAGCTCCCATCGTCTTCACATTAGGCATATCTGAAGCACTTACACAAAGCAAATTAGGCAAGAGGTCACAGCACTAGGCAGGACACATCCCCTGAAACTTCAGATGATACATTCCCACACCCTGCCACGGCACCAACTCCCCTGCCTCCTCCTACCCATCCTACTCCATGGTAATTTCCACTCACCTACTCTATGGTAATTTCCAATCTTTCACCTGCCCAAACCCCTCTAACTAAAACAAAGCTATGAACAAAAAAAAAAAAAAAAAAAGCCAGGAGCAACTCAAAACTATGTAAAAGAAGATACTACATACAATACAACAAGCAAGTTCCTTGCTGCAACATGTCTCTCTGAATGAACCAACTCCATAGGAACACTCTGAGTCAATTTGCTTTCTTAAAAATAAAATAATTAACTGATACCTGTTAAAGGGAAGGAAAGCCTCCTTCAAGCTATGGAACACTTAATAGCATCAAATTGCTACTCTGCCAACTCCTTTGACCTAAACACAAATTCTGAAGAAAAAGAACCCCAGGTTTCAAAGTTATCAGAGGTTTCAGTACACAGGTTACTGGAGTGCAGTACACAGATATTCCTGTATACACTGTTACTCTGAGGCAAGTTTTGCCTGTGCTGTCTGACATGAGACCTGGATTTTGCTAAGTGTCTATATTTCACTGACTGCAAGAAACAGCAAATTTTAAAAACAATTAAACAAAATAAGAACAATAAGAAATATTATTTCACAATATTCCGATGACAAAACCTCTTCTGTAAGACAGTGTCCTTAAGAGAGGGACTTTCTGGAGAGACTGAAAAGCAGTTTTCTCTCCTCAGATAAAGGAAAATTAAAACTTAACTTGACAGCACCAATGTAAAGCTGTGGCTGGTCAGTCTCCAAGTTCCCGCATACATACCTGGTCCTCCATCACCTTTCATAAAAATATCAGTGGTAAGGAGGACACAGCTCCCATGCAGATACAACTAGCTATGTTGTGTAAATAACAAGATCTATGTCTAAGGTGAATATTGTTGAAAACATGTGCATTGCAATTATATGCAGCAATTTATTTATTTTTATTCACCTCAGCTTCACACAATCTCCATATGCAGGTGCATTTAACCATAGCACTCCAACACAACTAGAGATTTATCTTATATGTCTGGAGCTAGTCACTTGGCCTCTCCATGTTTCTCTGTTTCTCCATCTGTGATGCTTCACAGAAAGCTTGAGAGGCTTAATTTATTATGCAGCCTGCCAAGTGCTTTAGAGAAGTATGTTACTAAAGCATTAAAACTGTTTGTTGGTTCTGAAAGAGTAAATCGTTAACCAAACTGAAATGTAACCAACAATATCCCTAAAAGGTGGCTGCACTTTAAAAATGCAGAAGTATCCTATTTGCCTTTATAGAAAATAGCCTCCAGACTTTAGGTATTTTATTACATTAGGACACCAGGAGATCAGATTTTCTTCTGAACCCCCTTTCTGTCCATTTACTGTTACACTCCCAAAGGAGGTGATAAGCAGAGAGAAGCAAACCAGTAATGCCAAATCAAAGTGACACGTGCCCAGCCAGACTCACTGTCCAGAGGCCACAGGGAAAGATCTCTACTAAGGAATCAACAATGTTTAACTGACAGCAGATGCCAACTACAGGTTGCCTGCTCAGGGCAGGAAACAGTTCAGATGCTAATAAAGACAAGGGCCACATGTTCCCAACACCTGCAGGACAATATACTAGATACTGACATAAACATATTTAAACCCTAGACATCTCTCAAACCACTATCTCATGTGAAAGTTTCATATCTATACAAACCCCAGGTATAGGCTTTTGCTCTTTTTCAATTGTTGTTTTTACTGCAATATCACTGAAAGAATTCTCAGGAAGCTGTTTCTGGCAAGCAAAACAGCTCTCCTAAAATATTAACAATGGACAAAGATTGTCTTAAAATACCAGCTATATAAAAATACAGATATATAGCTACCAACTCCCAAACACTAGTTCCACTTAAGGGTTTATAATATATACTTTTATAGCAAAAACCAGTTAAAGAGGCAGCTGGAAAAAAATAAGAAACTCAAAAGAGAAACAAATAAATAACAGTATGATCTCTTGTAATTTAAAAAAAAATAATTAAAATATGACTAGCAAAATAAGACAATCTCAAATGTATCACAGATTAAAACCAGTTTTCATTTAGGCAAAAGAGCCCCAGCACACTGTAAAACAGTTATAATATTAGATCAAGGAACGTAAGTGATACCTTGAAAGAGGTCATTTTGAATCACCAGATACTTGACAAAAATCTTGAAACCCAAGAGCAATGATGATTTCAGACAATTTTCTAGATATATGAATGTATGTGTACACATGTGCATATATTTTTAGGAAATCTGCCTGCAGATTTTCAGCACTCCAGAGCCAACATTCCAGAGCCATCCCTCACCTAATTCAGCTTTGTTGTGTGTTTTGTCTTTCTCAGACTGCAAATGTGTATTTTACTGCACTTTGCAGCTAGTGTATCCAGCACACAATTTAAAAGATGGCCAGATGCAACTGTCAGGATTCTGCACCAGCTCTCTGCATCCTTAAGCTCCCACATCAGCTCAAAGTATTTAAATCACACACTTCCATATCCACACTGCAGAACCTATCCTGTCTGTAGCATCCTGAGGAGTCACTACAGCAAAGAAAACATTTTTTTCCCTCCTGACAGGTCACCGTGGGTCTCTCTCAGCTGCTGGCTGACTGGCAGTAAGAAAGCAGTGCTTCAGTTCCATCAGATGCACAGAGATGGACATCTCTTCTGGAGCCAGCACCGGACCTATGAGCCATATCAAGAATATAGTGTTTAGCAAGTTAGCAGGCTTCTGCACCATTTCAGGACAGGAACTCTTCTGGTATGGCTGCTGCCATTTGTCTCTTGCAGAAGCAAGCAGTGACATTTTGGCAAGGGGAGTGGGGAAGAGAGGAAGGGTTTTTTTGCAATCAATAGACATCAGATGGAAACACATGGCTCAAGATGCCTTGCCCTTTTATAGGTAGGACACTGATAAAAAAAGCCAAGAAAATGCCCTGAATAGTTTGGTGTTGTCATGTGCTATATGATGTTCTGAAGCTCTGCATTTTACTTCTTCTGAAGCAAGCACAACTTCAGTAAGATGACAGTCCTAATCCATTTAAACTTTGAGACTGTGGCATGACAATGTTAGAGCATGATTTTTTTCAACAAGTACTTTGTTCCTGTAGAAAGCAAATGAGAAGTAAGAACTTTGGTGTCCTTAACTTCCAGCTTGAGTAACAGCCATGATGAAAAGTACCTCACATGAAGGTGAAGCCTTGAGCTTTCTACAGTACCACCGGGGTTCAATACATTTTAAAGATCTCTATCCAACAGCAACAGTGATACACATCTGCCTAATACACAGCCCAGCAAACCACTGCCTTGGCTGGACACACCCTGCCAGCAGAGTAACTTTATCTGACTATTTCCTCCAATTTTTAATGAAATCTCTCCTTCCTGAAGGGTGTCAAGTCTCCTTCTTGAATTCTTGCTTTCATATCAGAAATTACCCTTTTTAGTGCCTTATGTCAAAGCAAATATCATCTTTTGTTGTCATATTTGCCACAGTCTCAAATAAAATTTACCTGAACGCAGGTATGGATTAAATGATGCTGGGAAGGTTAAGCAGACCAATCATCTGATTGATCTTAGCATGGCTGTTAGTATTCCATAGCCTTGCAACAGATCCTGACCTAATCCAACATTTGCTGGGTAACAGGATACACCTATTGAGGAGACCATGACAAGGTCCAAGCATTCAGTCCAGCTCACAATACAAGAAATATTAAAGGTGACTCCAATGTAAACATCTAAATATTTTGTAATTACTCAGCCAAAAACTGATGGATTAGCTATCCATCAAGCTGTGCAACACTGTCACATGCAACAACTAGGAACTGAGGAAGACCCAGATTTCCTGAACCTTGCATCACCACAAGGTAGCACAGGATATGTGTGACCCTGTACACTACCAACCAGAAAAAGCCCACATGAACTTCAAAGTTCACATGGCTCTACAATAGAACACACACTGACACGTACTTGGAGCAAACCTCATCGTCCAATTCACAGTTTGTTTTAGCCCTTCCAACTGCAGCAAAACCAACAACAGTCTGTTCCACAGTACTGAAATTCTTTAGTTTTTGTTGGGTGTGTAAGCCCCAAACCCTGATAAAATTCAATATTGCCTGTTTTCTTTTTTAGAACAACAATTCACGCTTTCTTTTTTTACAGTTTTTGGAGGCAGCAATACTGGTAAGGGGATGAGGGTGAAAAAGTTATAAACTTAAGATGCAGCACATTTGCTCTTCACTTACTTTGTATACAGTGTTTACAAGAGTTATAGGACCACTGACGTTGGGAAAACCTCTAAAAGCAGGTTAGATGCTTCCTTTAACCCCACAGACACAACATTGCCCATCTAAGTTCAATCTACCTTATATCAACACTGATTTGCCTTGCAGTCAGCATAACCAAGAAAAAACGTGACACTTCCTCTCATACTGGTGATGATTTCACAAAAAAGAAGCAAACTAAATGATACAAATACTGGTATTCTTCAAACAACTCCTACTGTCTCTTTTGCAAAACTAGGATAAAATGAATTCTGATACAATTCATTAGAAATAACAGAGCCTTTCACTCTACCACAAAGACTGACCTCCTATATTCTCATAAACCCATGGCCAAGAAGGCAGCACCAGGGAAAGCCTGCTGACAAAGATTGTTTTGCTTTGTAAACAAAGTTGAAGAAGGCATTTGGGTCCAGCTGTCAGCTCCCTGACCTTACAATGAGAAGGCACAAACTACCTGCAATGCTTATGAAAAGGCCAACAATTACATTGGTAAATGATTAAGTTATGCTTAGAATTAATGACTGGAGGGATATCAGTGGTTTTGACTACCAGAGAAATACAAAGTGAGATTGAAAAGCATTACTTCCTCTTTTACCTGCTGTTAAAGGACAGTCCCTTCTCACTCACCACATTAGAAAGCTTTTTTTTGCCTTTATCACCACATCTTTCACATTAACTTATTTTGTTAACAAAAGCAGCAGTATCAACGTATGAAATTTTAGGGAGTTAGAACAAAAATCTTCCTTATGATACAAACTGACTTTCTATGATAAAACAGGCCACAGAATTTAACCATACTATTTCAGCCTCAAACCCAAGCCTTCTGGATGGCTAAAGCCCTGTGTGCTTCCAGGAAAATGACCAGGGCCTTATGCAAGTATCTTGTGCAACAGAGTCTACTACACCCCTTGATAAGCTGTTCCTATTTAATTGTATCATTAGAAAACTGCATCTTATTTCTAGTCTGAACTGATCTAGCTTCAGCTTTCAGCCATGAGAATCCCTTTAATCTACCTGACAAAGAACCATCTAACTGTCAGATACCTTTGCCCTAAGTACTTACAGACTTATCAGGTAGCCTCTACTGTCTGTTGATAAACTAAATAGATTGAGCTTCTTAAATCTTCCATTCTAAAGCTGATTATCCAGGCCTTAAATTAATGTATCTTTTTTCTGAACTCCTTCCAGTTTTTCCAACACCAGATGTGGACATGAGAACTGGGATACAACACTTCAGTAAAGCAGTATAAAATGCAGCAGTATTCACCTGCTCTACTCTCCCCCTACTCTCCCAGTCATGCACTTCCAGCCTGCTTCAAGACCGCTTTGCAAAAGGAGTAACACTTGAATTAATCAACCCTCAAAAGCAATTCTTCCATTTCTGCTTACATTCTACCTAGTTCTTCCAAAAACTAAAAAATCAGAATGGACCATGACCAAGTTTACATGTTTATTGTAAAGAAAAAAAAAAGTATTTTTAACCCAAATTGCCAAAGCTGCAAGAATGATGAAACGTATAAATTCAGTGCCTGTATTTTACAAGAGAAAAACTGCAGAGAGAAAGATTACACTGCAATCATGTAATAGTTACCCAATCTAAAGCTCCCTCTTTGAACTACTATTTAATTCAATAAACTGAACATTTCCAGCCTATTTTGCACTATGGCATTCTGATGCTCACTTATATATTCACCTCTTGAGGTGCTGGGTGGTCACAGCAGGTTTTACTCTCAGCAAAATCTGGTGGGCACAACGAAAAATTGCTTCAGGCTAAAGCCAGTGTTCTTCCAGACAAAAGGCAGAGCTGCAGGCTAGTCATGGAGGATTTGCTAATGTTATAAATCTATCCATGTAGTGAAAATTACTTGCCAGCTATAATCTTCAATTATTACTGTATCACCAGCTAGTTCCCCTTTCTATCCTGGATGAAAAAGAAACCCGAGTCAAATCATGAAATATCTAGGATGACCATTTTCACAACACAACAAAAAGAAAACTGCCCCAAAAATTCAATTAGAGATCACCAGATATGACAGCATATGATCCTATAAAGTCCATGGTCTTCACTGGTAGTGTGGGTGCAGAAAAGGTGATGGTAATGTTTGCACAGCAAAGGAGCAAGCAAGCTAGCTTTTGGAGCAGTAACATCAAATTCTGCCTTTAAGTAATTTAAAAATTATTGAAAGGCACTATACTAGAATATGTGGTGACTTGCTAAAATATAGTGAAATTACTGCAGGTTTTTGCTGTAATAAGAGCTGGCCTATTCTTTTAAGTGTGGCTTGGGTAACTGTTCTTTGAGAGAAAGATACTCCCCAGCAATGTATTTTGAAGTATGTCAGTCCTTACTTTAATGTAAGTAAATGTAATGTAAGTAAAATTTGGTGTATTGTATGTAAAGTAATGTAAGCAAAATCTGGTGCCAATGGCAGCATCAACCTTTGAGAAACAATAAACAGAGTACTAGTCAATAAAGCCTGCCACAATCTGTCATAGGGAAAGGTAATTGGTATTTTGCTTTTTCTTCTTCCCCCCATAAATAAATATATTCTATGTGCCTGTATTGTCTTTGTAATCTAGAAATAAGGCATTTCCCCTCTCCTTTTGAAATTGCTATGCAATAACATTCTTCAGTGAGGACTGGATTAACACCCTATCAGTACAGAGTAGGCTTTCAGTGTTCTTTCAGTTAATTCCAGTGCAGGTATGATTAGTCTTTCAGCAGCAGCAGCCATGTTTGCCCATCCTCTTTCAGTGACAAAAAATTTCTACATATAGGTGGCAGGACACCTTGGGCCTCTTTACAAAGAGAGGTGATCTATAAACATCAGTAATCAGCTTGTTTCTTGTGACTTCTTCCCACCCATTCACTCCCTCTGCCTTTCCTCACATTGACCTGAACGCTATTTCATACCCTTCCTCTGGATATATACACATTGGCCTGATTAGGACTCAAAGCAGCTTCCATAGAATGATTTTGAACACAGAGAAAGTCTCTCTCATAACCTCACAGTACTAAAATGAGCAAGCTCTTAAAAGCACTTGCTCTGTGTACTGTTTTCATAGCACACTATGCTTGCACATGGTATGTCAGAAATCTGCCATGGAAAGCCCACATTCAAAGGGGTTCTCCTAAAAAAAAAAAATCTTAACTTCAGAGAAATTTGGACACAAAAGGCTCATTCTAAGGTTGATAGCTGAGAACAAGAGTCAAAACTGTTTAGAATTTTGCATGTCACTTACCCTCCAAGCCTGTAATATACAAACAAACAGGCAGAAAGGAACTAATACAGAAGAAAGAGTGTAAAAGAATAACAAATGTTGATGCATACACAATGTGTTAGTTTCTCTTCACTTTTTGCCTAGTAGCAAAACTAGGGCACTATTCAAGAGAACAGATGAGGCTGAAGCCTAATAATAAAGGCAATGTTTAAGTATTTGGAGAACAGAGGTCATGTTTAGGGAACAGAGTTTAGAAAGATTAAGATTTATCTTTCAATATTTATGTTATTTTTGCAGTCTGGCAATTACAATCAGTTTTGCTTTCCAGCTCCGAGACAGTAAGACAATATTAGTAAAACAGGGAGAGTTTATTTTTACAAATGAACTGCTTTCACTAGAAATCTGTTCTGTATGCTACTTTCCTGTGTGCTATACTATCAGCTTTGATGCCTCCTTCCTCCACATCAACTAATTATTCTCTACCTCCTTCAAATTCCTCCTTAAAATAGCTTACTGCATGAAATTTTTCAACATTCATAGACTGATTTTTGTCTTCACAACATACACTACTTATGGTTTTGTCTGAAATGTATTGGAAGCTCTCAGAAATACAGATCATATCATTTGAACACATATATGACACATCTCTTTAGAACTTTTCCAAATACACGCTTAATTACAAGGAATTAAAAAAAACTCAAAACAAATGAAAAGCCTACAAGAACTCCCACAGAGGATACACTCTTACCTTCCAGGAAAGTGATAAAAGTTTACAATACCTTTGATTTGCCAAGGAGCTTGGAAAACAAACAGTCAGAATAGTGACAGGTATCTTGAAAAGCTGGAAAGAATAATAAATGCCACAAAATAAAATTCGTAGCATTCCCTCCTTGAACAATGCAGTCAAGAATAATTTTTCTTGATGACCAAGAAACCCAAAAATATGTAAAGCTGCATTACCTCTTTCAAAATTTAAATACCTAAAAGGCTTGGTAATGTTCACACCCAGTGTGTTGTGAGTTATGAGAGAAGCTGAAGAAAACTTACACCAAGCACAGAATGTTTGAAGACTCTATTAAAAGCACTATACACACAGCTCACCATAATTTCAAGAGCTGAAACATTTTTTCTCCCATTTCTCCTCATGTTTTTCCATTGCCATGCATCCAGTTTCTTAATATATTTGCCCAAGGTTCTCCAAGTCTTCTAAAAAGCCAAAAATATAGCAAAAGCATGAATACAATCAGAACCACAAAACTTCATGATAATGCACAAAAAAAAAAACCACCTGGGAGACCCTGAAGAGAAAATCTGAAGACTTTTTTCTTTCCCTGTTTTCTCAGCACCTCTGCATGGTGACGTGTATAAGCTGCTGGGATGACTGAACATTGATAACATACAGGGACATGCAGAAAGTTGCTTGGGAAAGGCAGGCAAGGTAATGAATAAAGCCTTCCAAGTCAAAGAATCAGCTCAATGCTCTGTGCGTGAAGGAACTAATCTCTCCCACAGCATTTTCCTCTTCTTTAAACAGTTGTTTAGATCTACTAAAGAGATGTGAAAACCTGAGATTAACTTCTTAGACACTGAATGACATGAATGACAGCCATTCCCTCTAACCCCTCTTAAATTACTGTCCTGCTTTCTCAGAGAAAAAAAAAAAGTGCTGTATCATAAAGCATGCCTGCCTGTAGCATGTAGACAGGAACAAGCTGCTTTGCCCTGCAAGACAAGCAAAAGCCATACAACCATGGATACCGCAGCACCGCGCCCAAGCTCTCACGATACACCCTGAGCAGTACGACATTACCCGGGGCCCAGTCCACGATAATGCAATCCCGTGGCCTTGTCTCAGCTCTGGAAGCAGGAAGCACAAGTCAGTTTCAGTATGTGACAGAACATGTAGACATAAGACTACTTATGATGCACTGCAGGAAGGAACAGAACTACTACTTTCATGTCCATCATGTTATGTGATAGATATGACCGCACACTCTTCTCTCTTTTTTTTTTTTCTGTGATGGTTTTTGCTCTGCTTGCTAATACTAGGTCCAACTCCACCAATCCTGAACTCACTCTTGTCTTAAACATCCATTTTCTTTGTTATAGTCTCGCCTGTCCTAGAATTTGCAGTGGAAAAGAGAACCAGTCTGAAAATGAGGTTATCGCACATTTTCTCTCTCTCTCTCCTGCTGCTTACTAATCTGTGCCATTCCTCCAGTTGAGCTGAACCCACACCTGCAATTTCAGCCTTTTTTCTTCCTACTTTTGACTCACTCCTCAAACCTTTTCTTTTGTATCTATTTCTTTCTCGGCAATAGAATGCAAATATTTATTCCAAGAGAAAGCGAGAAAACATAATAACCATTTCACATTCTCCCTTCCCACTCTCTTTCTCTCCCTTATAGCTCTCCCTTCTTCCTTGTACAATAGATGTAAAACACATCTGTTCCACTCTCTCCTTGGCTCACTCTCATCAGCCCATACCTCACATCTCCTTTCTCCTCCCGCTCTGACAGTACAGCAGAACAGTCAATCAGTCTTTCCTGTGTTTGGAAATCTGCTTCTGACTCCTTGATTCTCTAACCACATTACTCTTCCTGTCCTTCTTTCACATCTAAGCTTATTATGCTCTGTTTAATAACAAATTACACTTTTGTCTCTAACTTCAGCGTGAGTTTCCTTCATCTGGCTCTTGCAATACCGTGAAACTATACTCACTAAGATGTCTAAAAACCTTTTACTATTGCAACATCACAAATTAATAATTTCCATCACCCATACTCCTTGTGTGTTCTTCATAAAAATTAGATGCCTTTCTCCTTTTGAAGCTCTGTTTCTGACTTCCATTACTCTCCCCTCTCCTACTGCCCATCCTTCCTGTACCAATCCCTTCACAGAGTACTGGCAGGCTCTTTATTCTTCCTTTGTCTTCTAGCAGGTCTCCACTGAGCTGTATCTTTTTTGCTGCTACTCTTATGTCTGAGAACTTTATTTCAGTTCCTGAGAACAGTCTCAAATATAGTAGATTTACATCTAAACAAAAAACCTCATTCTATCTGACACCTCTTGCCACTGAGTAGCTGTTAGCTTCAGCTCGATACAGCCAGAACAGAATTAAGATGCCACCACTCCTATTCTCTTTTCTCTATCTCCTCTCTTGATCACCCTGGACAGCATAATCAACTTGTCCATCATTCAGATATAAAATACTATGATAAACTACTATGTAATCTTTGCCAGTAGCTTCTCTCTTAAACTGTTCATTCAGGTTACATCCACATTTGAATGATTCCTCCTGGGCATCCCTAGGACAAGATCTGCTGTAAACATCTTCAGAACTAAAGGTTTGTCTGGGGCTTCACCTCACATTAGTTGTATTTTCTTATTTTTCATGTTGACAAACATTATCCTGCTTGTTCACACTGTTCCAAAAGTTCCTTCTTTTATATTGACATACTGCTTTACTCTCTGCATTCTTCTATGCACAATCCTCCATTCCAAATTTAAATATTGGGAACAACTCATCTTTGCTTTCCAGGCTCCTCTGTCTTAAATACACTAAACTGTCCGCTTGCTGTCACACCATTTGCTCTCATTTCTAGTTGGTTCACATCGTCAGTATCCATTTACAAAGCTTTCAACAACCAGCCTGTATTTTCATTCAGGCCAATTTCCACACCTGAGTAAGGATACCTCCTAAGCTCTTGCAAAATTACTTCATTGCCATCCAAATATCACCTTAAAGCTTTCCTTGCTTGGAAAGGAAGCTATGGTTCTAAGAAAGTCACTTTAGTCTAGGCTAAAGTAAACCATCTATCACATTGAGCAACTAAGTGCTTTTGTTTGTCAATATTAAAACTCCTGCTTTGTCATACATTCAAAAATTAGTTCTCTGCAGCACAATTGCACAACACAAGCACACACCCTTCCTCCCTTTGCTGGTACCCTGCAGAGTAGCATCTAGTGCCTGATGGGGCTGCTAAGCATTAGGATCATGCAAATAATAATACTGCCTCCCTAGTCATAGCAGTAACAGATCAATTACTTGTATTCTTCCAGATCATTGTCCACTGACTATCTCCATTATCAGACCCAAACAAATAAGGTTTGGCTCTGTCAGTGTTTGCTGTGGTGGCATGGGTCCAACAAACTTTTCAGATGTAAATCATCATATCATCCTGTCTCAGTAAGACACAACTAAGAGCAGCTTAAAAGACAACTGACTATGCTATCACATCATAATCTACCTTATCTGCACAATCACAAGTGGCCAGCCCGTAAACCACCTGAGGACAGGATACCTATCAGAGATTAAAAAGCGAACACACAGAATGATTTACATTTCTTTAAAACTCAGCTTCCATTCTGATCATTTCAGCTCAAAATGATGACAAGCTCAGGTCACCTTATTCTGATACTGGAGACATCCAGTCCCATCCTTGTCTTGCTAGAGAAGAGAATTTTGATCCAGCAAACTTCTCAACAACTACTAACATGACATTAGCAGTGTTCAATCCAAATATAACTGCAAATTCCTAGACTGTGCCTATCCCTTATGTCTAGTCCCCTGCAGTAGGAAAAGGAAGAGAAAGAATGACTGGACAGAAAACATAAAATACTGTACAATAGAAACAAATATAAACAAAATAAAGAACATAAAGAAGATCACACAGAATCAAAGCCCAAGAACTCTTGCCCTTTGCCAATCATTCTTATGTCTTGATACTACTACATCAGTCACTCTTCTGTCTGTTCTGCTGAACACCTGCTCCCAGGGAACGGAAAGGGAAGCCAGCCTAACCCCCTGTGTACCATGCACAGCTCTGTCACAATACAACTGCTTCCGTTTTACAGATGATTCAGGAGGGGCCAGTGGACTAAGTGAAACTGCCCTAGACAGATACTGGAACCAGCAGTTCTGCAGAACCTGGAACTTCTGTCAGCAAGTTCTTTGCTACTTCTGGCTGATGCTCTTTCTGATCTGGGAAAACTCCCCTTCTTTTTTTTTTGTCAAACAGCACACACTTTGTAAATATACGAAGACAGAAATCCAGAAGCTGGAAGACCAAATAATTGTAAATTCTAATTACTGTCAAGAAAACAGAGAGACAGGAATAGTGTTGGGCTTGAGAACTGTATTATTAATACAACTCAGTAAAATACCAAATGAAATTACTGAATAATAAGTAAAACATTTCAGAAATAAGGGAGACATTTCTATAAGTACAAGACCAAGAGCAATCAGAAAGCTCACTTCCCCAGCAACATCAGTGGCTTTCAGGCAGGACTTTTAATAAGCCATACAAAAAGTTATGACAAAACCAGTCCCTTAAAATCGACAATAGAACGGGACACAGAAGAGAAAAGGAGAGAAATTATTCATGCTACAGTTGGTTTTCCTCTGTTCCATATCAGTTTCAAGTAGCTGTGCTGAATTCTTCGTTCAATTTGAGTCAGCTTAGTCAGCTGCATAGCACTGCAATAAAAAACTGGGCCATTTTACTCATGGCATCTACACTTCTCATCCAGCAAGAGAACCAAAGATTTCTTGCTATAGACTTGCTAATAGACCTCTGTCAAACACCCTTACTATGTCACAACAGAATTTGCCAAGGGGTGTTTTTATATATTAATTACTTAAAGATACTAACTTCACCTGGCATCCTGCACGATTAACTCCACAATCAGCTTTTTCAAAGACAAGATGAAGAACTTCTGCATCAAGCTGAACTTGGAAGACAGAAAGATCCAGTAGTTTAATCCATGCCCATACAAACCAAAAAGCTTTCTTGCTAGTTATTCCAAAATCACTCTTAATAATGAATAGTCATGGGATTCAGATAAACTTATATTGGAGGTAACTCTTCAAGAAACACTCATAGCAACAATACTATTTTTACTGAAGGTGATCTTTCTTAGTAATGCATGCAGTGGCTACCTTCCACTTTGACTATCAGAAACTTATGCTTTCTGCCTACAGGACTCCTGTGATTCACAACTTCAAATGTAATTTGAAATGTTCCATAGGATTTTCCACTGCTTTCATTTCATTCATACACCTCAGCCTTGGTTAAATGGCTAGTATTTTTTTTTGCCTAAAGGTAAAACAGAACCTGATAATGTCCCTATTTTTAATTAACTAGAAAAAAAGGCCTATTTCAAATAAATTACTCCCTTTCACAGTGGAAATGGTTCAGCTCTTGTGTAGTCTCTTTTTAACACACAAATCTATATTTCATCTATTAACTACATACAGAGGCAGATCAACAAGAAGACATACACGTGTTTTTATATCTAAATCAAAATTAGATACACAAAGTCATTTACTTTCTGTAGTGACAGGAGGGCTTGGGATACCCTCTAGTAAACACAAATTTCCCTCTTTCTCAAGTCTGGTTATAAATTACAACTAGTAGAAGGAATGTCAGAGACAGATCCTTAGTGACAGTGCTGTCACTTGACAGGGAATCACACATGGTTTCCCCACACATAATCAAAAAAAGGTACCTTAAACAACAGGAGATCAAACCTCTTCAGAACAACTGTTGCACAAATAATGCATTTTATCAAGATATGTGCACCTAGCAAAATCAGATTTTTTAATGAATTCATTTACAGTACAACAGTTTTAGATACATATTCAAAAACATCACAATCTTGATTCAAAACACAGAATGTCTGATCAGAGAGCCTTACCATTACTCCACTCCTTTTATCCAGTGTGTGGGTTGAAGAACTAAAGGACAGGTTTCAGAAAATAACTATGTAACTATGAAGATAAACTACAATTCTGACTAAATTTTCTGGGCGCTGTCATACATAATGTTTCATTCTTCTTCTGTCATCATTCCTTGAAACACATTAAATGAGGTGACAGCCATAACCAGGAGACATGCCACCCCCTTGCAGAAGCAGTCCATATAAGAAAAAATAAAAATATCAGAGCCAGATATCATATATAGAACTGATCAGTCACTTATATACCAGAATGCACACCAGAATTCAATTCCACTGTCATTTCTCACCCTAAACAAAGACCCCATGGGGACCTCTGCTTACTGTTCTTATTCCCAGTATAAAGAATGGCAAGAAAAAGTTTCTTACCATTGGCAGGCCACAGTTTTGTGCCCTGCCAATTCTCAGTTCTTTCATTCATCAAGCACCATGGAATATTACATTTGTTTAAGATTCAGTATCTCTGGAAGATTATTTTAGCTTACAAAGAAGAGACAGAAAATTATACAACATGGAACCCTCTCTTTTGCCCACTGCAAAGCCAAAACCAACCCCAAATCACCAACTATGGTCTAAATTCAAGAACCTCACTTCTTTCTTTTGGAGTATATGTTTACAACCTTGTTATAATTTTCTTTCCCTCTCAGACCTTTCTAACCTTCCCTACGACCACAAAAAGGTGGAAGATGAAGGCAGTAAGTAAAAGGAGAATGTTTTTATTCTCTTTTGTTTAGTATTTTTTATAAAGGAGACAAACAGCAGCACAGGAAAACCACTAATAAAAAAAAATAAATAATAATTAAATAAAAGTTAAGTCCAATCCCTATGCTTACATTAACCAGCTGGTTTTGTCTTCTCTTCTTTCACAATCTCCCTATAATAATTTTAGCTCTCTTCCTCTTGCTTTTCATAAAGTAGAATGTTGTATGTCACATCCTTTTTCCCCCTATAGAAGTGTTCCTTACCACCACCTAACCTCCTTATTTTTCCAAGAAGACAATAAAATCATCAAGATATTTTTATGAAGAATTAAAAAGATACTGAAAGCAAGACTAATCAGTATCCCTTTAATTTTGTTCTTGTGTTACTAAAGGATTTATCAAAAAACTTTTCTGTCAGATATTTGTGGGGAAAGTCAAAATAGGAAAAAATATACTGTAAACAATTATCCAATGGATTTAAAACTCCAGTTTGCATGTGCAACCATAAAGTAAGATGGTCAAGTTTGGGGTGGAACAATAAAAATCTCATAACATAAAATCAGAAAAAAAAATTAGAATTTTTTACGTAACATTCTTAACGTCAAACAATAATGAATCACTATGATTAGTGAAAAGATTGTCTAAGACAAAACACACACATCATCAGATTGAAACTTCAATAATACAAACCCACTGAACTGGGAAACTGAAGTTGACTATGACACCAAGTACCCAGACACAGACCTAAAAGCCATAGGGCATATTTAACTCTGTTGTAATTCACAAAGATTCAAAGGATATCTTTTGCTCCTTTACAGCCTGTGTCTATCTACAAACACTCATAGCAATCAATGCCTGCACATTACTAAACCAATTATTAATACAAGTTCTGTACATGAAACCAAAAAAATCCCATTCTTCCATTATTTTCTCAGATATTGTATAAAGTAAAACACAAGCCTCCAAAATTAATCTCTAATCATCTACAGGTTATGGCTCATAATAACAGAATACTTTACCTGCCTCAGGCACACAGAACTGTGATGTTTTACAGAACACAAACTCTCAAATACAGACTTCTTTTACTATGCCTGCTATCTGCAAGAAAATCTTCAATTCTTCAAATATGCCATTCAACCTTTTAAAATTCAACATAAATTCTAAGTGCTGCTCTAATTCTGATAACCCCTCTTTTAGCTAAGCTGGTTGCTTGGTAGTGATTTGTCAGATAAGTTACACAATACTGTTTCTGTTTCCTGATTAGATAAGCAGATAAGTTTTGGGGTTTCTTTTCTGGCACAAACATTTATATTAAAAATTGCTCATTTTCTGTTAACACTTGGAACTTCATAATCCTCTCTCTACAAATCTACATGCCAGTAAAAGTCAGCCATGGACAGAATGCATTTGCTATAGGAAAACTCAGAGTAAGTGTCAGCATGCAAAAAGCAATTCTGTCTAGAAAACTGAACAAACCTTCAGGAAATTTCTCTCCCTCTATGCTGCCTACATAAACACTGCAGAATAAAGGAAAGCAGTGGGCAATACTTCTGTGTCTTTACTTTCACCCCCAAGACAGGGCACAGGGGGCACATGGCCTCGGTGCATCTCTTGCATTACAGAAATGAACAGCACAGTCAGACTGTGAGCCCTCTGCCCAGGAATGCAAGTAGCAACCCCTTGGGCAGGCAGAGACTTGGCAGGCAGTATTCCCACCCCTCACCTCCAGGAAATGCTGCCTCCCACGTCCCCTCCTGAGCCAAAGCAAGGAAGAAGAGCAGCCCACCACTCTAAACACACATGGTACACAACCAGAAAGGAGGCACGAAGCAGGGATCAAGCTAACTGGAAGCACTTTTTGCCACCTGACACCATTGTTTTTCTACAAAACCAAAGTGAAACACCTTGTCATGGTCTGAAAACCAACATATTCCCGCTCTTTAGCTTCCACCATGCTCTGCACACAGTTTCACTCATCTGAAAAGCCTTCTTGCTAAACTGCTTACAAATGGCTGCATAAACCTGGTCACATCAACTAAAGATGAGGAAGTCCAGACAAATAATAAGTGCAGAGACATCAGGTTTTACACTATCTTTATCAAACAGGACAGTAATTTTTGATACTTAAAATCCTGTCCATCTGTTGCCCCTGGTTACTTGATACAAGTAGGTTACAAGTAGCATTTGATTTTTCTAAGACACCACTTACAATCTCCTGGCACCACAAATGCCATTAAAAAGGTTGATAAGATTGTAAAAAAAAAAAAGGAGTAGGGTTTTGTTTTCAGAACTATCATAACCACAACCCTCATCTATGAACGAAGCAGGCAAAAAATTCAACATGTCACACAACACACAAGCAAGGTCAGAGTAAAAGCACAAGCATTTCTGAAAATACATGAGAAATGTTTCTTGCAGACCAATCTAACTCTTGACATCTTCCCCCATCTTTACTAATAAAGACTGTGAGGCCCAAGTAAGATTTACAGTGGGTGTTCAGGCACACAGATGGGTGTGGTGAAAACACCTGTATTAACAGCCTAAGTGAATACAGTAGAAATATTTCGATACATACTAATTTATTCAAACTTCATGGAAGTTCTAAGTGATCTAACACAAGTTACTACTTGAAAGCAATAACATCCCTAAGGCTTTTTATTTTCTAAATATAACAGTCAATTTTGGGGTTTTTTTGCACGGTATTATGACATAAGTACTATAAAAGCCAGTAAGTGCTTCACACCTGTCATGATCATAATGTCAGCAATGACATTACGCTTTGTTTGAAAGTAATTTTTCTGGTTAGTGAGTTTAAATAGAGTTCCTTTGATGGAGTCTCTGACCCCCCCCCCCCCCCCCCCCCCGCCAAAAACCAAACAAGACTAGAACTGATAATTTACACTGAATCTTTCTAGGAAACAATTTGCATATTATGTATAACTAAGGAGTAGAGATGCTCCAATCTTTATATCCCATGCTTATAACAGGAATTTGTGTTCAAGGACTTCTGTGCACAAAACATTTTGTCTCAACAAATTAAGCTGCTTATGAAGGCACAGCTGAAGTAGCAAAATTTTTGTTCAATTATTTTTGAATCAACATTACTGATATATGTACAGAGCCTTGAACCTTTTACCTATAAATAACTACATGAAAATCCCAGTTCTGCTGCTAACTTATCTTTGGGCAAACAAAATAGAGAGGTTCAGGCACGTAAGAACCAAGATAGGAACACAATCAAGCTTGGCATCTCTGTATCTCTGTAAAGGTCTTTCAAAAAGGAAGTTTTATGGCATTTTAAATAACTTTAATGCATACTCCATGCAATTTTATAGTTTATTGCACAAATCTACATTACTCATTAATTCATTCTTTTTTCAAGAGCTTGTTTAGAAAACATAAGATTCCTCTGAGCTGCCAAGATGCTCAAAATCGAACGCACATGTAATGACAACTGTAATGTAATGAGAAACTTAACATCATTTCAGAATATATTTTATGACATTACAGGTAATAGTGAGATTTCTCTCAGCATGAGTAAGTCACACCAAAGTTTCACTATGATGGGATCGTTCATTATGAACTGACTTCCCAAGAAGTATTTCCCAAGACAGAGAGGTTGTGTACGTAAAGTGCTTTCTTAACGAAACAGAAACAAAACCAAAGCTACTTGAAAAAGCATCCTGAACTATTTCACTAGTTGCATTAGGTGTTGCCTCAACATGATGCTAATGACACACATCGCAAACAAAATGTTTCTTCTCTCACAGCTGACAGAGCTGTGACAGGCCTGGCGTACTGGCAAATACCAGTAACCTGGAGTCTGCCTGTTCACACTGACGGTACCAGAAGAAGTTATGGCCCAAATGACTAATTTTATTTGGTTTTGCATAATATGCATGGGTTAGTGTAACCTAAGATAATATTTGATGCTGGCTGCTCAGTTGACTGTAGGTCACACTCAGCAGTGCAAACGAAGAATAAAATGTGATTTGAGCTAAAGTGAAAGAACTCAAAGATGGCAACAAACCCTTTCTCGCTGCAAGGGAAAACATCTCCACTAAGTTGCTAATAATAATATAATGTTTAAAGTTTATATGCTTATCTTCACATGAGCAACTGGAATGTTGCACCAAGGGACAGGGTCCACAAAAAAATCCAATATGGCCACTGATGTGTAGCTGTCTTTTGCCTCAAAACTGTCTTATCTTTTACCACGTCTGTCAGTTGCGTGTATACACCTGTTATACCCTTACTTCAAAAGAAGTTGACACAGTGACAGTCATCTGCATGTATCCAACCCTGAAACGTTCTTCACGGCAGAGAAATCCATATGCTATCAGACCACCCTGTCAAGGCCAAACCACAGTCATTCACAACCACCAATACACAGACAGGTAGAGAGGTGTGCCGGCACTATCCACTTACCTTCTTTATTAAGCCTCATAACCTCCCTGCTTTTTCCACCCTCCTTTCCAGTCTCTTCCAGATCTACACCTGCAGAAGAGAAGCAGAGTCAGGAAGCGCCGAGGGCCCTGAGGTGTGCATTTATTGTTTGGCGAGGGGAGGAGGAGAGGTGAGGAGGTGAGCAGTGTTTCTATTTGCAACAGCAAAAGCACAATGGTCGGAGCATCTGCCAGGGAGCGGAACCGCCGGGCCCCCCGCGGCAGCACCCTCGCCCCCCCCTCCCCGCCCGCGGCATCCTCCGGCCCCTCCGCGCATCCTCCCCCTCGCCCCCTTCCCCCACCGCGGCGCCGGCCCAGCGCCGCGGGGCAGCGGCACGGCAGGCGCGGCGCGGCGTGCGCCTCCCGCACACATGGCACGGGGGCTCGGCCGAGCGTCAGCTGAGCGCCCGGGGGGGCGGCACCTCCCGGCCCCGGCGGGAGGAGGGAGGGGAGGGGAGGGGGGGCGGCCCGGCCGGACCCCGGCCCCGCTCCGGGGGGAGCGGCGTGCGGAGCCGGACCGCGGCCGGTCCCTGCCCTTACTGTGCGGGGGGGCGGCGCCGTGCGCGTGCGGGGGGGCGGCCTCCCGCACCCAGGCGGCCCAGGGCTGGCCCAGGAACGCCTCGGGACTGGGCACGGGCCGCTCCAGGGCCGCCATGGCGCCGCGCCTGCTCCTGCCTCCTTGTTGCTTTTCCCGTTTCCTTCGGCGGCGGCGGCGGCGAGCGAGCGAGCGAGACACGGGATTCGAGAACGCCGCACGTCATCCTCGGGACGTTCCGCCGCCCACACGGGGGTAGTGTCAGCCCCTGCTCCCTATCAGATCGGGCTCCCCGCCGCACAGCGCGCATGCCCGCGTCCCCCGCGCCTGCGCCCCGCGCCGCCGGCACCGGGCCCGCGCCCGCCCCGAGGGGCGCCGGACCCGCGCGGCCCCCGCGCTGCCCCTCCGGCACCGGCCCGGCCCGGCGGAGCGGAGCGCGGCCGGCGGCCCAGCAGCCCCGCCGGGAGGGCGCAGCCGCCGGCCGTGTGCGCCTCGGGGCCGCGCGCCCCGCGTCTCGCAGCGGCCGCAGTAAGTCCCTGGGACGGGCTCTCGGTAGCTGCGGCACGGCCCCTCCGCGCTCCAGCGCGGCCGCGGACCGGACCCGGAGTGCGGCGCTGGGGCTCCCTCGCTGCCCTGCTTCCAGCCGCGCTCCTGTGGATCACCTATCGCCGCAACCACAGCCATTTTGTTATCCAAATACTGCCTGATCTCTAGTAGGCTTCGTCTGTTTGCAAATGGGATTTTTCTCGTCTTGGTGTTCTAGGCTACGGTACGGCAGCTCTGAACTCGCAGGTCCGGTTACTCTCAAACAATACCGAGGTTTTCATCTCGCTCTACGTAACCTATGGGAACGTAAATGCTTTTCATTTAGGATAGTGTCATTTTTGCTTATTTCACCATTGAGGTAAGACTAGAAAATATCCGTGAACATTTTTATAGTCAGTATACCTTCTCTGGATTAGGAGTTTCAGCATAAGCCTGTTGCTTCAGTTTATACCTCTTCAGCCAAATATAAACGCTCCTAGTGAAGGACTTGGTTTTATTTAAGCGGCCTCACGTATCCCTCACGTAGTGGCTTTCATAGAGCTTTGCAGCGCCCTTAGGAGTGGTGATGACTGAAGTTAATGGTTCAACAGACGCTTATCACAGTGGTGATGTGACATTTGCATGATCCCATCCTTGTCCTGCGTGTTTTCCCAGACACTGGTTCATTTTTTGCTAGTTCAAACCATTGTGAGGCAAGACTGAAGCAGGACATGGAGTTAATGTGGACTCGAAAAAGACACGAAACCAACAAACAAACGGCAAAAAACCAAAACAAAACCAAAACCAAACAAACATGAAACCCACCAAAACATTTCAGGCCTGCTCAAAAGTTGGAGCTGTGGCCAGAGGGGCAGGACAGGAGTTGCTGAAGGTATATGGTGCTGCAGTCTAGAATGGATTTAAATAAATTTCCCACAACTTCATTAAGACTAAGCTCTTTATTGTGCTAAAATGGATAAACATTTGGGGCAAAGGACAGACACTCTTTGCCTTATGTACACTGTCAACACACTCCACCTCTTCCAAAAGCAGCTGGAATATACAACTCCCATCCCTAATGCCCAGAGGTGAAACTGAAAGCTTTCATTCTGTATGGCCTAGCCAGTGTGCCTCCAGTCAAGTAAACATTAGCTACAAGAAACTTGAGTAACATTATCAAAGAAGCAGAAAGCTCACCAAAATAACCTTCAAATAAAACCAGGCAATCACAGCAGGCTTGTTAGCAACCATCATGAAGCAGACATAGGATGCATGGCCTTTCATAGACTACATGGGGAATTGCCAGAAGCAGGAAGGGTAGTTGTGATGTAATACCTGTAGTGTGATGTCATACAAAACCCTGGCAAGATATATTTAGGAATATTATGTGCAGTTCTATCCACCAGTTTAAATTAATCTTCCTACCAAAAAAAAAAAAAAAAAGTGTGGACATGGTTATGGTTACAAGATCAGAGGAATTAAGATTCTATCATTTGAGGAGAGTTTTACTTAGTCTAACAAAATTCAGCTGGTAGTGAATATGTTTGATTATTTTAATTATAAGGGCACATAATTCCTTCCACATCAATGAGGAAGGAAAAAAGAATAGAAATAAATTGCTTATGTTGAGGTTGAAAACTGCCCACTGTACTGAGAAACTCTTTGGTCAGGAATAGCAAAATGGAATTCCTCAGAAGGAATGATAAATGATTTGAACTTAATAGTCAACCATGTTTGACACTTGTGTTCAAATCCACTGCAAGATAATTGAGCAAATGTCTTGACAGTGGCCAAATAGTCTCATAATTAGAGAAGTTAAACTGCACAGCTTATACCATAACAGTGGTGTGATTACCCTAGATGTGGATCTGGAGAGAAGGCGCAAAAGAAAAGCATGTGAGCACCCAGGAAATCCCCATAGATGAAAACCAGCCTTAGATTTCAGGGAAATATGGATGGCCAAGTGTCCAACTAATATTAAACACTACCATGGGATGCACAAGTAGTAAAGCAATTCCTAATCATACAACTGAGTAAAAAGGGGAGGGGTAAAGTATTTAATACAAGCTGCCTCAAACCAAGGAAAAAAAAAAGTGAAGAAACTTTCCAGCTTTAACACATGGCACTGATCTACATGCTGCTTACCATGACACACTACAGACAGTCTAGGTTCTTAACAGAAACAGACCATATGAAGGAGAATTAGCGTAATGTACCAATTCCTTCCTAAAAAGAAACAATCCAGCGGCTTACAGTTTAAGAGAAAGGTTTCCAAAGCCATCCCCAAGGAATTTCTCCTCCCTCCTGTATTCAAGGACAACGTCATCATCAAACAAATG
This sequence comes from Fringilla coelebs, assembly GCF_963513975.1. NCBI lineage: Eukaryota > Metazoa > Chordata > Aves > Passeriformes > Fringillidae > Fringilla > Fringilla coelebs. Next base: position 13,729,084 of record NC_140033.1, read on the forward strand.
ATTCCACAATCAGAATCATAGGATCATTTAGGTTGGAAAAGACCTTTAGGATTGAGTCCAACCATTAACCCTAATTCCATCACTGAAACGTGTCCCTAAATGACACATCTACACATATACCCAGCTTTCCTGTGATCAGCATCTTTTGTTTAAAGAGTGTGAGTTCTGCGTTGATTACATCTATGCTGCCTCTATGATCTGCACCAAGAAATAACACCATCCCTGAGCAAACCAGCCTTCGGTTTGTCATCCTTGTCTTGTAGGGCACAAGTCCTGAAGCTGCAGAAAAGTATCCTCACTTCTGCACCGGGACTTCTCCCCAAGAACACCTCCTATTTCACTCCACATTGGTGTCTAATAAACCAGTGTATGTTGCATGGACAGCTATGATTGTGCTCCAGAGCCTTATAGCAAAATAAGAAGAGAGCTGATCTGACATCCTATGAGTTTTCCCATTGTTAGGAATATATGTAGTGCTGTCTTGTGAATGTGAGCTCGAGCTGCAGCTTTACTGTAGACAGACCATGCAAATGGTTTCTTCTTCCCTTCTCCTGGCATCTGCTTCCACAAATTCATAGAAAGACAAACGTATTTAAGACTTTCATTCCTCTTTCAGATTTGTTTTTATTAATCAATTGGGCCAAAATTTATGGATGGAGAGGGACAAAAGTGAGGGAAAGTCACAAACATGGTACCAGAAGACTTTGTTCCTTAGGAAATTAGTGGAAAAACCTGCACATGAAAGTGCAGATTAAACAGCCTCTGTTTTTTTTCCCACCTGCTCACCAGTACAGAAATTTAATTCTTCTATGACCTTGAACAACTCACTCTGCCACAGAAAAATAATTAAGTCAGTCAGGAAAGGTCCTTCTTTCCCTCCCTGGTCCCTGAGGATTCTTTAATTTCAATTGCCAAGCAGAAGCTTCCTTTTTCTTTGTGATTTTTCAGAATTCAAGGTAATGCAGCCTTGATTTTGGTTGCAGTTTCTAAATACTAGAGTGATCCAATCATAACATGGTATTAAAAAAGTAAACGATATGCAAATTATGGCCTTTAATTAATAAATGACAAAATACAGATAAAACCTCAACTCTAATCTTTTTAATACATTTATCATTGGTCTTTTAATAAGATGATCTCTAAATGCAAGCTTTTTCCAAGTAACCAAAAGATAAAAATCATATGTTCCTATACCTACTTCTTTTAATTATATTTAAAGACTTGGGCTTTATAAAAGCACAGTAAAAGTTATGACATTAGAAGAGATCCAAAGCTGCATATCAGATTATATCAGCTGTATATCAGATCTTTGGCTTATTTGGAGACCAATCCAACATTTTGATATAATTTTCAGGATCTGAATGTGAAGACATGACAGACTAAAACAGCAATTCTCACATGTTGCTATCAGGAGCATCATATGTAGTTACCATGTACAAATAAACAATGACACGATTTAACTTCAACTGTACTGTCACACACTGAGAAAATACCATGAGAGTGCTGAGGGTGCATGTGTAGTCACAACAGCAACAACAAAATCAGGTGTACCTGGCAATACATGCAGCAGATGGCTTTAAACTGGCTGCAAAAGTGTTATAAAAAACCAGCTGTATAAGGCCTCAATATCATAGCAAGATTATAAACATCTGATGCTTGTAACAAAGTCATGATTTAAGCAGTTTGGCAGGAGATTCATAAATACTTCCCAGGATCCTGTTGTGCAATGGATTTACCACAATGGTGGTTTTGTCTTATATTGCAGAAATTATTACATAGCAGACAGTTTTATGAACCCAGGTATCTACTTTGGTGGAAATGGAGCAGTAAATGAATCACAAGATTTTCTTACAGATAGTCAGTGATGGAGTTTGCATAAGAAAAGCACCAGCAAAGTAGCTGGCTGTCAGTCACAGCGGTGCAGAAATTGTAATCCTTCAGCATTTTGAGGAGTGCCAAACTAGCTTGTATGTTTACTTGTGTGCAAGCTATTTCTGTGGTGGACTTTTACACTCATGCTAATTATAAACCTTCAGATTATCTATTTGCTGTCATCTATTTGCAGTCTCTCTTTCCACAGTGGATAAATGAAGTTTCTATTTAATGCTACAGCAACACCTCAGGTTAGCAGAGAAGTTTGTATTGCGAAGGTACAAAATCCACCAAATGGATAGTCCTGCATTTCTCCATTAAAACGGATTCTGAAACTTTTTTTTAATACAATGTAACATTGTAGTATGCTATGTGATAATTAGAGTTGCTGAATTCATTAAATAAATTGGATACTTTAAAAAAAGTCCTATATCCAGGTTTCTGCAAAAAGGTGTGTACAGGATGCCCATTAAAACAACTCAGGAGTTAGCAAGCCAAATGTAGACGCCACTATGAGCCAGTCTCCCTAGAGCCACTCTGGCCAAAAATGTGGTCCCTGTACTATTTCTGATCTCTTTGTAATTTCAGAAGGTGTCTCAAACACTATGTGAGTACCACCATAGCAGACTTCAGCTAGAAAACTGTATTAAATAGACATTTATAGCAGAAAAATCTATTTTTAATGTCCTTTGAAATAACACAAGAAAAAAAGCCTGAATTATGCTTTCAGTTCCATCTTAGCCAAAGAAACTAGCACTTAAAAAAGAAACAGAAAAAATGGAGAACTGAAAAAGAAATTCAAAGTTAGATACTCTTGTATCCCAACAAAAACATGTTTCTCAAAAAAGGATTGCAAATTGCTTCACACAAAACAAAGCAATGCTTGAAACACTACAGCAGCTCTAATCAGATGAAATGGGAAATCTAAAGAGAGGTGCACCACACAGGTTTATGAACAGGTAATACGCAATTAGGTAACTTTCTACATTGAACTCTAGAAAGTTTAAAGAAGAAATTACACTAAAAATAAGGCTATGAACTAGCAATGGAAATCAACAGTTGCTGCACATTTCAAACCCAAGAGAGTTATGCAAGCACTGTGAAAAAAATTGCACTTCCTTTTGCTCCAGTGCCTAAACAATTTTTCTCGTGTGTTGGTTGTCATCTAAATGCACTAACCTATTACTGTACTGTCTTTTTCCAGAGGATTAGTTTTCTTCTCTACTTTATTACTGTTGCTGGAGTGTTTCTGATACCAAAGCTGGCAGTGGTACCCTTTGTGCAGTGCAGGCATGTATCCTCAATGAACACAAGGATTTGCCAATTGCTTCAGAGAAGCAAAACAATTTCTTTTTTTTTCTGCAACTGTTTCAGGTTTCAGCCAGGAGCCTCTAAGAATTCAGTTTCTGACCCATGTCGCTTGCCAGGATTTTCTCTCTGGAAAATACTTCCAGTGTCCTGACCTCTACCAAACACCTGAACATCCTCTCTCAGTGCTGTAGTATAACCTGTATGAAACATGGATCTCAAACTCCCTTCTTAAAACACATTGCCCAGAGTCCCTGGTCTAACACTTCAGCTGCTCTTGTGGCAAGAAACAGGGTTAGACGAGGTCAGAGGACTGCATTCACTGAAGAAGAGTGACAACTAATGCAAATGTTTTGGAAATTGGAAGACATGAATGACAGGTCAAAGAGTACTTGGCAGGCTAAAATTCAGTTTGCTTGTATTGACAGATACTCAGGAAAGATCACAGACAAATTGTTTGAAAACATCGTCACTGCATGTCTTGTACTGCTTCTTAAAATTATTAAGCATATCTAGCACTGGTGCAGCAAATCACTTGTATTATACTTATAAATATTCATCAGTTTTGTTTGTTATTACTTTTTTTTTTTAATTAAAAGAGATTTTTTGGTAAATAATAGTAACAATAATATTCTCAAAGGTCATATCCAGATTTTAGAGGAAGGCTCTTAACTGTCCAGTTGGGATAGAAAGGAAGAAATTTGTAGGAATTCCCTGCATTTTTGAAAGATTCTTTCAATTTTGAGATATAAAACCTCTTGGGGGTGGAGAAAGTTACCTTGCCTCAGTATGAAGTCTGCTTTCGAATAGCGTGCTGCTTTCCTGTACTTTGCTCTCCCACAATGCCCGTGTGAATAACCAGAACCACAAAACATGAGTCCCCAAAGATCTTCACACATTTCTTGTGAGCTAGGCCTAGAAATATTCTTTCATTAAAAATTAAGTTTGCCCTGATGAATAATGTATATTATAACTTTCCATTCACTAGCTACATTTGTGTGTGTTGGCACCACACAACAGCAGCTTCCTTCCTTTCCCTCATTGCATTGTAGCCAATTTTCTCCTGTTCCTTCTCAACACAGATGCCATATTTGTCCTGTTTGTATCCTTCCTTCTCCCAAACACTTCCCTTTTCTGAGTTTTGTTCCCACTTTTCTGTCACTTTACCCTAACCCTGCATGGTGTGTTTGCATCTCCTGCACTGATACCCCAGTTTGGGACCTGTTTTTCACTCTCAGCTCATCTCTCACCACCCTCCCACTTGGAGCCTGCTGCCTCACCAGAGGCGACCATGTCTTTTAATATACAGTGCCTTGATTTTATCCCCTACTTTGCAGTTAGGAGACTTTCCTCTCCTTTCCCATGTCTCCCTCAGTGGAGGACACGTCTCACAAGTCACCAGTCCTGAGTCACCTCTCCTCCTCCCACCAGTGAGCTGCCTCTTCCATCACAAAGCTGTTTGGAGTCGACTTCTTTTACTCTCTAAGCAATTCCTCCTGTCTTGGGGCATGTCCCCTGTCCTTCTCCCCTCCTCTCAGCAGCCAGCTCTTCTCTGCCTCTCCCTGGAAGGCCAGCAGTCCTTCCCAGCCTTCCCCTGGCCCTGGCTGGAGCCCCTTGGCCTCAGTGCAGGGATCTGCCTCTCCTCCCATCATTTTCCACAAGTGCTGGTGCCCTGTGTGTCCCCCTCTCTCAGCAGCTCACTGATCCCCGCTGTAAACAGGGACTCAGCTCTGGCAGGGCCAGGCACCGTGTGTGAGTGGGCTGAGGGGAGGACCCACGGGCTGCCAGAAGATTTCAGCCTGGGAGGGATGGCCCTCAGTGTTTGGGAGTCACTCGAGTGTCCTTCAGCCTGGCTGTGAAAGTTTGAGACCAGCCAGAAAAGAGGTTTGAGTGAGAGTCACACTGCTGCACCTTTGGTAAGGTCACATTTGGTCCTTGGATCAGTGGAGAGCAGAGGGTCCAGCCTACTCACATGGCTCCCCAAGTCCTCTCTGCTTCTAGAAGCTGGCTCCAATCACACCTTGCTCGAGGTTCTGAAATGTTTTGACAGTTGTTATGGTATGTCCTACTTCCAGCTCGTACAGGAAGCAGACGTGTTGAAATCACAGAAGAAAGCAAGCCTGTTCATCTTGTATTTCTGGCTGAGGCTGGAAGTGGAGTGCCAGAAATCAATTGTGTCTCATCTATTATAGAGGGAATTCTCTTGTAGCTCTTTCCATTGTTGTGCTAATTTTGCAAGGAGATTTGTCCTAATAAGATTCCCATTACAACCAGGAAGAGTCAAATGTAGTATCTGCTGATACGCGCTGCAAGTTCCGTGCTCAGTCAAAATGCATCTCAAAGGCCTTAGCAGGACTGGGGTGTAGTTAGTGATGTGCTTGACAACAAAATGCACCCAAAGTAAAAATTATGTGTGATGTTTAAGCATTGACTTACAGGTGTAAACCTCTCATGGGCCACCCTGAACTTCTGTCATCAGACTTCACCTGACATTTTACAAAGGCAATGTGGTTGCAAAGACCTGATATGGATGGATCTCAGTTATGGTCTCACAGATCGAGTGAATTTTTAATTAAATCCTTCTCTTAATGATAAAAATATGTTGTCCTTTTCTATTTTTTGGAAATCTGTGGTTTGATGAGTGTTCCTGAGGCGCTGTTTCCTTTAAGGCATCAAAGTACAAGCATGCCACTAATAATACTTTGGGTTTAAATGGAAACCATACTGGTAAAGACAAAAGTTCAGACATCATTAAAAATATCCCATGTTACTTATGAAGGGTGCATACTTCTGAAATGCCTATGAGCTAGGACTGCAACTTGGCAGGCTCAGATTAAGAGAATCTTTGTACATCTATGGCCATCAAACATTTTAACTGGCTAATAACATCCAGTGGCACAGATCTGTGCATTTAATCAAATCTTGTTTTGTAGATACTCAGCATGTGACATCTGGTATATGCAAAAGTTACAAGACTCATGAAAAGTGAACAGTAGAGGTTTAGGGAAAAAATTAACTGAAAATAATTACAAAATTAGCATTTGAGAATCTTGTAATTCAACTTCAGATACTCATTTGATCCAAGATTAACAGAACTGGCTGTTGTTTCCCAAATCTTTTAATTGACAGATAAAAAAGTGCTTTTTCTTTAGGATACAGCAGGCATCTGTGGATTCCCTGTCTGTGTTTAATTCTGCCAAATCATATATAACCACCATAACAGATTATTTGAAAATGCCGAAATACAAACCATTAAGCACGAGCTCCTCTTCCTCCCTCTATGGAATTGGAATATTTTTCTGTGTATACTAAATCTGAGCCCTTAAAATTTTACTTGCATTCATATTGACATTCAAGGATTCTGTACTAATCTGATAATGCAATGCCTGGTTTATCTTCTGCACTAAGGGGAGTATTGGCACTGCAGCTACTGGTGACTTCAAAATATTATAGTTGTGGCCTGTGGTAACAGGAAAACTGGCAAAATGAGAATGCTTTATGTATAATAGGCTGAAAAATTTAGCAGTAGAATATTTGTCTAAGCATATATTGACTGTCATTTCTCTATAAGAAGAGGTGTCTACTCTTCTGTTTACAGGAGAAGTGGAGCCCTTTTTCTGTGCCCTCATACATCATCATAATTAGCACAATTAATACAACTCACTGAAATCTATTAGTAGCATAAGCAGTGGCATTTTATTGAATTATGTGTTCATGTCACAGTAGAGTTGGGCACTTCTGAATATTTCTAAAGTTTTTTTGTAACCAGCGGAGCAAAACTTGCTTCATGCTCTTACAAAAAAATAGTGTTAGAGGTTGCATGGAAACAGAGTGAGTTTTAGTGGTGACAAGACCTAACAACTTGAGTGCCTTGATAAGCACAATGTATAATAGCAGTACAATAGGGATTGATATTGAGAGACAAGTCTGCATTGGAGGGGTTAGAATTGGTCTTGTAGGGAGAACTTACAGGTGCATAGAGTCATGAACCTGTGTCTTCTGGATTTGTAGAGGGAAAACTTGAAGGACATCTCTGGGTTCTGAAAGTGCCCATATGTGGGTGAATTCCTCCATTTATTCAGGGCTTTATGATTTTGCCTATGGAAATTTTTACATCAGCTGACAAAACCCCCTCAGTCTGTCTTTGTCAATCTGATCTTAATGTAGCCAACTGTTCTGTTCTGATCTCACACTACATTTGTGGTGTAAGAGTCTAAGAGCATGATGTGTCAGCTATGGGATTATTGGTCCTAGATTTTGCAAAATTTCCCATACACGTTTTTGAAACAACAGCAGATAATTATGAGAATTGGCAGATGCCACAGACATAATTGTTTTCAGTAGCTACAATAGATGTTTTAAAAACATTTCCATATTCAAACCTTTAGTTAGTTCAGGGCTAGTGAAATACAATTTTTCTTATTGTCTTCTGCCCTCAGGACATCCTCTAGGGATAGCAACCAGCAGGACCTCTCTCTTTCTAGCTGCTTTTCACCTGCCTGGCTCACCTTTTAGGTCACTGCTCCAGGTAATTTGCTGGGCTGCCTTTCTTCTACAGCTGTCTGGATTTTGCAAAGGCTTCAGAAAAATCATGCCTCAAAATAAGTATTCTATCCAAATGAAACCATGTCTGGAAAGATGGTTGAACTCATTGGCTTTTTATTTTGAAAAGATCCATGGTAAGAAGTTCCATTGCTAATACTGTGTATTCCAAATGCTAATACTATGTATTAGCATTTAAGACATGATAATGATGTGACTGTCACTTTCCTTTTCTCCTGTCCTTCTCTCAAACTTGGCCTGACCTGACCTGGGATTAAACAATCAGAAGTGTTGTCACCATAACATGTTTCTCATGCCCGAAGATCACAAGTAGGCTGACCTCAGGACAGAGCAGAAAAGGATGGAGTGGCAGAAGGTAAGTGATCTGATCTTGACCTATGCATTTGTACCCATGCCCTGCCTGCAGCACATGTGGTCACACATTAATGAGATGATAAAGTTTTCCTTTCTTTTGCATTCTTTCACTTCCCTACTCTGTTTACCTAACTAGCAGGAGTCATCCTAACAGTTGTTAGTGGGAAAAGATACAGAATGTAATACATCTTCTTGTCCCTCAGGAAAGCCATTTGGTAAATTTGGAATGAGCATCTAATTCTCTCCAGGATGTTCTGAATGTAAATTTGGAAAGAGGAATTTCTCCAAATAATTGTAGTTTAAATGCTGAATTCCAAATATATTTATTTTCTTTGCTTTTATGTTGGCGTTTGTTGCACACATGCTGGAAGAGATTTCTTTTTTGTGGTTGCTATGGTAAAAAGCAGTCCCCAGTCCTTTTACTTAAAACCCATGAACTGCAATTAACTGTTTAATGTTGTAACAGACAACAGCTCTAGTAACACCTTAACAGCTTTGAGCATGATGCTCCCATCATCTCAGCAGATGGTGATTTTTGGCATTCTGTGTTTTCAGTTTATTCTTCTCCTTTATAGTCCTTGCCATTATATCTTCTGACAAATGCTTCTGGACTAACTTAATTGCAATTTGATTATACTGAGACAGCCCTCAGATCTCAGATCTTTTTGGATTTCTGTTAGAGGTGACCAATATATGAAAAAGAATTTGTGCGTGTATCCCCATCATCAATTATAACACCACATTTTAAAGTAAGAATCTGTTCTTCTCATCTGTAACCATAAAAATACAGTCTTGAAACATGCTTAATCTGCATAGGAGTCCTACATCTGAACAGAAAAGGAGAAAGAAATGATTCTTTTGTGAAGGAGTAACTCTGAATGTTTGTCGAGATTCTGAGTTAAATAAGAATTACCACTTTCAACTAGTTTTACTACAGGGAGTTGCCCTTCATTATTATTTCTATAGAGATGGAGACTGAATTCCTCGTGAATTTTGCTCATTGTTTTAAAGATTTATGACTAATAGAAATGCTTTTAAACAGGGACCTTCAATTAAATTTAGAAAAAATTTCTACTTTGCCAAGATATTATCAAAAGCAATATTGCCTTGTGAAACTGTTTTTCAGCGACTCTTCCTTTTTCTCCCATGTAATCATTGTTGTATCCCAGTTTGTAGTTGCAGTTGTATTCCATCTCTAATTCTTTTTTTCACTTAGAAATAAATTCTTTGGAATTAAAATCAGCACTGTTCTCCATGTTGCTCTTTAAAGGGATTTTATGTATTTATCAGGCAGAACACTTCAGATGTTTCATTCTGTAATACAGGCCAAATAAAATTTTTTTAGTATCTTTAGCAGTAGTATTAGTATTTCTTCTTTTTTAGGAAAAAGAAAGCAAAACAACAAGAGGGGAAAAGGAAAAGAATAGTTTTCCCAGAGTCATAACAAGATAATATTGCCATTTCAGGTTTTAAAATATGAATGTCTCATTCACAGCTATTTCCTGGCTGACTCCAGGTTTCTATGATTATTATTTATTCAGGGCTGATAGTGTGCTTGACACTGTGCAAATATAGAAAGAGATATTCATGTGGACTATCTGCCAGGATTTCCTAGTTGTTAGTGGCAGTGTTAGCCTCTTTAAGCAAAAGCTTGAGGCTGTCTCTAAAGCAGAGATGCTTATCCCTCCTGCCAACATGCAGCTTCCTACATATGACCGTGGGAAACACTGCTCAAATGCACAAGGCTTTGGAAGGATGGACCCAGTGGAGTTTAATTTAATTAGTACAGCAGCAGTGTGTGGTAGTTCTAACCAATCAAACCTTTAACACCAGGCATGATAATTTTAAAAGCTGGAAATCTTAGGGAAAAGTAACTGGGAAGAATCAATCCTTCTGATTTGACCCCTCAAGAATCAAAGATTGACTGTTTGCCTGAATACTGCATGGTGTAAAATCTTGTGTCTTCTGTGAAATCCATGAACTGTTTTGTAATTTATTTGTAGGACTTACTGATGGCCTGTGTACTTAATTAACCTGGATAGTGCTGGTGTCCCTCGAGCTGGTGCTGCCGTTTGCAGACTATCCTTTGCCAGGCTGACATCTGCCCCTGGCTTTGTCAGAAACAATGTATTCCAAATTGTTGCACTGAAGGCTTTTGTCCAGGACTAATTTCTCAGGTTAGGGACATTAGGGCCAGGGGGGAAAAATAAAAAGTGAAAAATCTTAGTCTAAATGGGAGGAATATTTGTCTTTTGTTTGAAATCTATCTTTGGATTTCCTTTCCAAAGGAGTCACTGAAAAATCATTCTAAGGATCTTTAGTGACACTTCCATGACATCATCCATGAAAGAGGACAAGTGCTGTCTGCTGTTTCATAGATGAAGAATATTTTTGTCATGATCACTGATAAAAACAGTAAAACACCCAAAATCCCACCAATAAAGCCAACTTGCACTGAATGAAAAAGTGGAATGCAAATACTTGTCCTTGTTTTCTCCCTGGCTAGGATATGCATTTCATGATCTGATTTCTTTCCCAGCAAAATGAATGGATGATGACAGTAAGCTTGTCTCTTTGTCTGATTGGGTGATACCACCCAGGCTAACATTGAAAGGCCTTCTTAGAGCAACACAAATCATATATAGGAGCCAGTATCTAAAAGCTCCACATCCAGAAATGAGTAGCTCTGCCACGTCTCATATAGAAGCAGCCAAACCAAAAAGATTTGTAGAAAAATAAACAAATCTCTGAGGAGCTTGAAAGCTGAAGTGAAATGTCTTGAGGTCAATTCAGAACTGCAAAGAAAGTTTAAAATGTATATATCAGATCTGATATATAAATTACAATTCCTGTATTAGTCATATTTGTTACACCCCATAATTTGTTTGGAAAAGGAAAGACAGTGCTCAAATTTCCTTGCCTCTCCACCCACCTCCTTCAAAGTGTTCCCTTTAGCTTTCAAGCAATTTATTTACACTGAGCAAAATGTCTGGTTTGCACTCACAGGAAAAGTTTTAATTAATTCTCATTTTACAAATCCTCCACAATATTTATTCAAAAGATTGGCAAATGGCAGGAAGTTCACCCATCCCTGAAAAAATAAGTTTTGTAAACAAATCTGGCAACAAATTTATTTTAACAGCAGCAATCCTGTTAATCTGTCAAGATGTAGTTTGTTTCTGACACTTGATTAAATTCTTTTTCCTTAAGAATAGAAAATAATTTGCTACAAACAAACCATTTAGCTGGGACATGGTGACTGTCCCTCTGCTATTTCACAGAGAATTTAATTCAACAGAAAAAAGCTAACAGTATCACGTTTAGCACTTTTTTTTTAATAGAAACAAGGCTAAATTTCTGTAGTCACAAACAGCAACAACAACATTAGGGGCTTCGAGGCCCTTAAAAAACCCATTCTTGGTGTTTCCCACAAACTGTAGCATCATTACTGCACATCTCTGGACATAAACAAAGGGTGTGTTTCAGGCTGTATTCCACAGGAATTTTTTTGCCCAGACCCCTCTTTCCTGGCCATTTTTTCCTGTACATATCATCCACTTGCTCAGTTCTTAGCCAGCCTCAATTCATGGATCCAGTTCCCTGTGCATCAACGCCAGCACTTGTGCAGGTGCACTAGCCTGAGATAGCCCAGGTTGATGTGACACAACTGAGTGGACAGTGCAGCTTAGTCTGGTTTCATCAAGAAAAATGTCCATGCCCAGAAAAATGTTTTGTGCAAGGAAACAGTCTCAGATGTTTGCAAATATCAGCAAAGCAGAAAAGGCAAGCCCTGCCACTTGCCTTTAATGCTGATTGAAACTAAAGATCCATAGGTGCTGATGTTCAGCTTAAATGGTCATCACCTTCTCTCTGTTAAGGCTTCATCCAACTGGACTGCTGGGTGTGTGGACATTTTGGGGTGTTCACCTCTTGATTCTTAGATTTGGCAAGTCATCCCACTGCTGCTCCTTAGCACAGGAAAACAATTTGTGACTCTATTTTATATTACAGATGTGTAACACTGCATGTCCTGGTGTAAAGGCTCAGCTGGTGCAAATGTCAGTATAGTTCTGGCAGCTTGTACCAGCAGGTAAAATCTGCCATTCTTCTTTCCTGACTCTTCCCCAGCTCTTTCAAACTTTAAAAAACTGATCCAGATCCCAGTGAAGTCCGTGAGAGCTTTCTCTCTGTGCTGGATCCAGCACTATGCAGCCTCTTAAGTACAGCAGTTAGGATATAGCGAATGTCAGTAATCCTTTCCTGCCTGCCTACAACACCCAAATGTCTGAGTCAGGCAAAAGCCTGAGGAAATCAGCTGGGTTTGTGTTGCATCTGAAAGGTCAGTCTGTGTCCCCAAGGACTAAGAGGTATGGGAGAGTTCCAGAATTTTCTGCCAGTTTCTTGCTATTTATTTCTGGAAGGTGTTAGCTTAGATTTTTAGCCAAACTTAGTTATGGGGAAATGAGAGGATAAGAGTGAGGGCTTTGGAAAGTCATAATTCTAGGTGCTTTAACATGTGTTTATAAATCTACAACCCTGCTTTTCAGGTTCCTTTTTAGATGGAATTTTAATTGACATTATGGACACTCAGGAGAGTGCACATATTTTATTTCTTTTCTAATACCCAGTTTAAAGACTTTGCCAAATGAACAAAAGCAGAGAAAATAACCCTAAAAATCCTGGCAGAGTTTGACATCAGTAACTTTATACAGTACTATTATTGTGGGACATTTTATTATCTAAACAATTCCTCATTTGGAGGAATTTCAGATACACATTTTTTGCAGTGTATTTAAAATCAGTGTAGAAATATATATTTGATGTAGGTTTTTATATCTGATGATTTGAAATAACAGATTTTTAAAATATAAGCATATATACTTATATATATAAAATTAACTTAGCAGCCTTTTGCTTAATTGGCACTCATGTTATTTAAAAGAAAAGGAGTAGTGGGTGTCTAAAACTTTCTTAGGTTGAAAAACAATATTCTTTTATATTATTGACTCTGATTCTCTTTGTAATTTAATCCTTTCCTTTACATGGCTAGGGGGCAGAAATAGTGGGAAAGCCACAGCCACAAGCAATAACATGGCAATTAACTCAGAGGTACTGGTGGGACATTTAAGTAATTTTAAGTCAACATTTACAAACATGATATAGCTGGCTTGAAGATCTGGACATTATTTGCAGCTTTGGAAGATTTGAGTACTTAACTGATTTTGATTTTCAAATCGCTTTTGAAAATCAACCACTGGTTTGAATCTGCTCCAGATGGGCAATGACTGAAAATTGTTATAACTGGCATGTATTTGGTAGCATAGATAAAGGAGTGGATGGCCTCATTAAAAGTATCTCAAGCATATGTGCTGATTAAAAACCCCTCATCTCAGGCACAGCAGGGTTTTGGCTGAAGGGAGCTGAACTGCTCTGTCACCCCTATGGGCCCTTTCTGGCACGACAACAGGAGCAACTTCATAAAGCTGCTGCACACAGAGGAGAATGGGAATTGTGTCCCATTGTGCCTGCCCAGCAGCAAGTGCACCCTGGAACAGGCCAGCAGGAGCTTCTGTGGAGCACATGTGTCCTCACAACCTGAATGAGAATCACACTACTGAGAGCATGGGCTTTAGAAGTCTAAAAGTGGTGTTTATTTTTCCACCAACAGGTCCTCAAAATTATTGCCTATCTGGTTAAAAAACGGTCCAGAGAGTCAGGCACTGAAGGTTCAAAGGCTCTGAACATCAGAACCATCATTCCCAAACCCCCCCTTGTTGTCTCTACAGAGAAACAGATGTTTCAAAAGTACATCACTTCCCATCCTAAATGCAGCTGCTAAAGCTGGTCCCACCAGTTGTGCCCTAGTAGTGCCTCCTTGTTTCCAAAACAAGCCTAAGGTGACCATAAAGCAATAACATATACAGCTCTGTGTTTTAGGCAGGCAAGAAAAATCTCAAATTTAAGGCAGGCAAGAAAAATCCCATTCTCAACAACATTCCATAATTCTGACAGCTACTTGCTAAACTGCTATGAGAATATTTTGCACTTTTTTCACAACCTCGAAACAACTAAACAGGATCTTTCCTCCAAAGTGTTGTGACTCAGCTCCCACAACACAGTCATTTTTTTTAAAGGAGAAAATGTACCATTTCTAATAACAAACCTGGCAAAGACACTGACCAAAATGGTGTCCTGGGCATGTGTATCCCATATCCTTTTAGGATGCTTTGTAACTGTTGCATGCATGAATTAAATGGCTCTTTTCTGTTTAGACAGCTGGATTTCTGTGTGGCACTAGATGGCAATATTCCCTCAGCTCCTGCAATGGTCAGGGGAGCCACACACAGCAAAGGGACACATCCTGACCTTGTTTCCTTGTTATCACCCATGTAGCTCATATTATAACAGCCAGGTTTTATGTGACTAAACTCAATCTGGGCTGCAGGGCTTTTTAAAATCTCTGTGCATTCATCCACCTACCTTTACAGCTTCATAGCTCTCTGTCAAAACATTTATTGGACACTAGGTTTACTGTGTGGGATCTTCTGTTTCATTAAGAAAGCTCTTATGGTCTCAGGCTGTTCCATGATGTCGATGCTCAAGTCCACAGGCAAGAAATATATACATCTGGAATATTGCACTGGTTTCCTGCTGCCTTTTGTGTATTAATGTGGTGGCAGATTCAGTCAAGTCATTACTCAGATATAATGTTGCCTCATGTCAGTTGTAAGTGGATTATTTTTTCCACTCATGTTTGTTCTCGTATAAAATCAGCATAATCTAAACTCAGCAACTGTAAAATAGTAATTCTGTGTCTGTACCCAGATGAATTTAACCCTATCCCTGTGTGATATTTCTAAAGGTTTTTTCTAGTCAGCAGAGAACAACAAGGAAAAGGGCCAGCAATGAATATTGACTATCTCCTTTGGGTGATGAGGATTTTTTTGCCTTTGTGCCACTTTATCAAGGTCCAGATCTACTGAAATTGCTCCTTTCAAAACGAGCCTTGTCATTGATTTTTGAGAGACCACAATCATTATAATGATTTTCCAATGATTAAGTACTCTGAAACAAAAGTGGAGAGTGAAACACTCCTTACATACCATGACCCTGTTCTGGTCCCCTGGAGAGCCACAGAGCCCAGCCGAAGATCTCAAAGTTCTTGAAACCAAAGAACAAACAAAATTTCACACTGTTAGGAAGTAGTGAATTATTCTCACTGCTTTTGTTCAAAGGATGGAGGAACTTATGTGTAAAAACCCATCTATCTCCATGTGAATGTCCCCCACCTGAGCCCTGTGCCCAGCCATGGCCTCTTCTGTTAGCTGCACACTCTTCTGTGGGGCGTTTCTTCAAAGTCAATAGAAATTATTTAATGTGTGCTAAAATGGAAGGTTGCTTTTGCAAAAATCATCAAAAGCCTTTTGCTGATAAAACAGGGAAGATATTTCATGTTTCATGATGCAAAGGCCCATTTAAGTAATTCTTGATGATATAATAAAATACTTGACTAACTGAAGTGCATCACACTGTGTACATAGAAACCTTAGAGTTTGTGTACCCATATTTTCCCAGAGCATTCTTTCTTGTTGCACTTGCATCTTTTGCTATTCACAGCCCAGTTTGTATATTTACCAAACAGCTCAGGTGGCCCAGCAATTACAATAACAAATGTGTAATAGGCAGTAAATGCTGTATCAGGAGGTACAAAGTATTGCTGCATGGGTTCAGGCCCTCATCCAATAACCAGTAAATGCAGAAAGAAGACTTCATTGGCCTCAGCACATTTTTCACTGTATCTTTAATGGCACTAGAACTTAGTTTGGAAGATATGATTAAAATTCAAGTGTTAAACATATTTGGTATGGACAAGTGACAAAATTTCTTGCAGGCATCAAATATTCACAACACATTATTCATCTCAAATCACAAAACACAGAATACTTGCTGCTAACATCTATTTTGCTTGGGTGAATGAATATTAAAACTTGTTATCACTAACTTCCATGTTTTCTTAAGGCAGAAGAAAATGTAATATTTTTAAGCAGCACAAGAACTTCTTAAAGAGCAAAATATTTAACAACAATCTGTTTTTTGCAGTCATGGTGTCTTGTCATGATTGAGGTTTGGAGTTGGACTAAAACTTCTGTCAGTTCTGGAGTTTCTGTGTGGCTTTGCTGTTGTCACTTGATCTTTACATTGGGAGCATTCAAGTACTTCTGGAGCTTTCTTGAATTCATGTCCTTGTAATCCTCTGTCTGCCTCAGACCACACTTGTCTAGATGAAGGAGAGGGAATGGGACGGATCAGAACAATCTCTGCTACCTTAATGCCTTTTATATTCCCAGTGGTCTTAAAAGAAATGCTCAGATTCTTTGTTGCAAAAGACAGACTCTCAGGATTCCTTCTTCTCTGGCAAATGCTTTCATCTCTTGGGTGTAGAACTGCTGGAGTAATGGGAGGACTTGTTTTCAGCACAGACCAGTGCATTCTGTCATATTCCCATCTGTTGATGTTTTCCTTGGAACCAGGATTCTTTAATCTCTTGAAAGATGTTGCATCTTCCTCATATTCTCCACTGTACCTGATTATCCAGAAGACTTTTTTTTCAGAAGTGCATTTTATTTTGCTCCAAGGCACCCAAATAAAGTTGCAAATCATCTTGAAAACCAGAGAATTACAAAACCTTTTTTTTTTTGTCCTCTTCATTTGTTCCAAAATGAATCTTCCCTCTATTTTGCCTGAAAACTCCCTAGTTGTTTTCTTGCTTGTGTTGCCTTGACCTCTCTTCATCTAGTTGCTTTATATTCCCAGGAAGCTCATTCCTGACCTCATTGCAGTGTAAGTGCTTCTGTTGCTAGACTGGCCAGTGAATTTCTGCCTTGCTCACCTTTTCCTAATTCACCTGTTCCTAACCAGCTTGTATGCTTTTCTCTACTTGATTTTCAACTTCTTCTAGGCTCTCTTTTAATTCTGGCTGCCCTTTCACTTCATGCCTCACATCCTGGCAGGTGGAATCAGAGAACAACAGAAATCCACTTGGAGGAATATAAGAAATGGGGGCTCTAAGGAAAGTAATGAGACTTACTGGAAGTGACTCAAGGAAGAAGAAAGAGCCAGAGCCCTTTCTGCTCAGCCTTACTCCACCCATATGAGCTGCTCTCCACACTCCCCTACCTTCATGCTTGCTTGCCTCTCCCCTCGTCTCCATGGTCACCTTTACAGTCTCCTCACAACAGGCTTGAGCCATGAGACTTAACAGGAACTGCTTGAAAGCCCTGGAGACATATTTAGAGGGAAAGCAGAAATGAACTACTCCATGAGTACTCACTTAGTACCTGAAACAATTACCCATTGCATTTCCAGTGAAGTTGGGGATAGGATAGCATTGCAAGCAGGTGTGCATTCCTGATGCCTTTCCCATACGTGTCCCCTGTAGCTCTCTATAGTGTTTACATCATAAATAATGTCTGGTTTATGTTTATGGACTTTGAATCCTTGCTTAAATTAGATCTGTGTACATTGTCAGAAAGAGGATCAAAACAAAGAAGCTGAGAAATATATTTATAGGAACAAAAAACACCTCAAGCAACACCAAAACCAAATCCCCCCCCTTTCCCCACCAAAACCCAGCCTAAGAAGAAAAGAAAGAAAATAAGGGATAAAATTGTGACCTATGGGTTCTGGAGAAGGCTTGTCTATCAAGAGCATAGGATGGCATCAGTCCTATCCCTCAAAGTAGATACTAAACAAATTTAGAAATGTATCTGAAAGACTTTGAAGCTTGTCTCAGATGTTTCTATAGTTTTTTCAAGACTTAAAGAAACAGAGTTATAATAGGGTAAGTTACACATTACAACTAAAAGGAGGGAATAAAGCTAGCAGCAGTTTTACAGTGTTCTGGTAATCAGTAGAAGATCACTGTACAAGACATCACATTGTACAAGCCTGATTTCTGCCTGTGCACACAGACCTCATCTTTGTGAGGTGTCCAGTCACATCAAAAGCTTCTTTGTGAACTCAGGAAATGCATATGAAGGGATAGGCAAAGAGCTGGTAGGTAAAGGGACAAGATAGAATTTTTTGACAATATAAATATATTTACATTATTATCAGCATAACTAGGTCATTTGAGAATGAGATTTTCCATACACTTTTTTTACTAATGTGAAGTCTAGGCACACATTTTCTGGGACAAAGGAATATCAGCTTCCTTGGTACTACAGGTTGTGCTCCCAAATGGTACTGTGTGGCCACATCCACTTTAAACCATTACAAGGTCCTAGAAGCACTTTAAAATAGATTGGCCATAAACTGAGTATTTCTTGTGATTCCTCAAATCAGTATCTGATATGTAGGTGTGGTTCTGTTCCAATCAGTAGGCTTTACTGATGCATCTTTTCCAGGTCCATTGTGTCAGCAGAATTCTCCAGGCCACGTAGGTACCATAGCCTGAGGTGTGAATGCAGCAGGCATAGGCAGTGCCTGCCCTGGTGTTAAACTGGCTGCTCATGCTCAGCATGTTCAATGAACATGCTCATGCTACACAAAACACAAAAGCAAGGGACAGAACTTTCTGAACTACTGTCAGCTTTCAGTGGGACAACCACAGAGGGTTGTGCAGAAACATCTAGAGATGCCAGCTTAGATCACAATTCAGTCAGGATGCTCCATAGCTGTGTTAACCCTGAATCTCAAAATTCTTCCTCTTAGCAGAGCTGCTAAGTTTGTGCAGAGGTGTTGAGAATCAACTAGATGAATCCCTGAGCAACCTGATTTAATAAAGCCTGCTTTGAGCAGGATATTTGACTGGGTGACCTCCAGAGGTCCCTTCCAGGCTAAATTATTCTGTGAGTCAATTCTAATGCACCTATATTGCATCCAATTCCAGTATTCATGTCACTCCTCTCCTATGCTCCATGAAATAGCACTAGGACTGTCCTTAGTTAAAAAAAAAAAAAAGTTGGTTGTGTTGTGAGCTAGCAAGTTAAATGCCTAATCTAAGGGAACCAGTGCACTTCTGCAGGGGTCCTCCATGGTGTTCCTGAGTCAGCTAGAGCAAAGCTTCATCATGTACACATGCCTCACCTCCAAGTATGTAGTATGTGTGTTCTGAGTGATTCTCTGGGAGTCAGAAAACCAAGAAAACTTCTAGTTCCTGGTTTGGGTAAAAAACCATGAGTATTTGATTCTGGTGAGTGAAGAGAGCACCTTGTTGCCAGAGTGGTGAAAGCAGCATGGTATTTCCAGATTTAAAACATACTAGATTCTCTCCATAATGCTTCATTGAGTAAGATGATTATAGTGAAAGGACAATTGATGGCTGTCTCCCCAAGTACAGACCAGGGCTGTGAATGAAGTGTCAACAAGGAGCAGTTCCCTGACAAGCAAACAAGCTGATGGTGTTTGGAAACTCCCTTGGAGACACAGGTCCTTTGTTTCCTTTCCTTACTGCACAACGTGAAAAAGAGGAAGAGTTTAGATGGAGCTGATGTAAACTGGGGAAAACTTACTGTGATCTTCCTTCAGTTTGCATCCTGGGAACATGAAGGACAGGGTTATAAAGACAATGAAGAACATGCTCCTTTTCCTAATTTTGCTGGGAGTAGTATCTGGTAAGAACATGATTTCATTATGCTGCTAAAATTAGAACACTGTTGGCTGTTATACTTTCTCTAGGGAACTTTATAATACATATTTAGGGATCAGACACAGATGGGAAAAATCAAGTAACAATTATTTTCCGACTGAAATAGATTGGGCTCTGTGGTTACAGCAATATAATGAAGAGAACATGACTCTTTGCTAAAATTCTTTTTTGGATGAGGCACTTCATTTCTAATAGCCACTGCTCAGTGTGACAGCACTGGAGTGGGAAAGGAGGTCAGCTTTCCAAGAAACAATAATCAGTAGTTATACTCCAGTATCCTCTTTTCAGATATTGATAACATTTCTCTTTGATAAAGTAAAACAAGCAACCAAACAGGACCAAACAGAAAGAAAGTTGTGAACATTATTTGTAGTATAACATAACTAACTTTATCAAACTTTATCATAACTAACTTTGATCAGTGTAAATACATGGGAGATTTGCCAATATGAGTATTTGCACATTAGCAACATAGTAGATCTTCAGACTGTCTGAAGTCTGCATGGCACACAAAGCACTGGTGTTGCTGTAGGCTACCTGCTCAGGTAGAGTCATTTTGCTCTCAAGGAACTGTAAGAGTTCTGCCACCCCTCAGGAACCTGTCAGTGGTTTTCCTGATGTTCTCAAAACTGTGATTAGGACACTGCCTGCCACTTTCAGCTTTCTTTGAAAAATAACATTTTTCTAACCTGCATGGTTGTGGATAGAGAAAATCTTGAAGGTGTTACTCAAGCATACTCTAAAGACTGGCACATCACAGGTAAATATGTCTTAAATATACATAAACTTCTCCAAAATAATCTCATTATTGCTTTGTCTAGGACTCATCATTTGTCAATGATTGCCATTGATAATTCTGGTAAATAATGTGTTAAATTGCTTCAGAAATATTTTGTTCTGCAAAGGAAAGAGGTAAGCAAGGATTTGTGAATATGGAAGGAGAGTTTTTGTAAAATTGGTTGGAAAAAGAAGAAGCCGTTCAGATGCAGTACCTAAAATTTCAGTTAAAATGAAGAGCAAGAAGTTAGAACTTTTGATTTGGAAAGACAAATTCTGAATAAACAGCCAATGCAATCTTTGGACATAACACAAAAATAGCAACTCCTTTCTACATTTCTAAATACTGTAAATTATTTCATTGCTTTTATAAATGGTTTCCAATAATGACTGTGGCTTGATGAGTGAGCTAAATTCATCAAGTGCTGTCCACAGGAGATTACATTTGGAGTTCAGCTCCACTTATGGAAATGTATCTCTAGAAGCCCCTCTCAGCCCAGCCTCATTTGCATGGGTGATTTTTGTTGATGATGTTTTCCAGAATCTGTAATAACAGTAATAAAAACTTAGCCCTTCACTGTATCTTGCTCCTGCTGACATAAATCAGTAACAGCTCAGCTGAACTCAGTCCTGCCAGGGTGTCAGATTGACCTGTTCGGATTAACTCTTTCAGGCAGTTCCTACCTCACAGCGTCCCACATCCCACCCTGTACCTGTAGAGTATCTCCAATGGAATTTTTTCCATAAATGCCTGAGTAATCCTAGGTATAGGATTACTGCCATAGTCTGGTGTTGAGGCACATTGCTGGTTCAGGGATGTGAGATTACTGAAGTGTTGTTTCAGGGCATCAAAAGCCGTCCTGATTTAAGTTTTCCAGACACTATTCATAAGATGAAGCACAACAGGCCTTTATCAAAAATACCAAAAACTAGAAGCTAAATGACAGTGAAAGCAAAAGGTTTGGTTTGGGAAGTCCAGAGGTCTGGACAAACAAGGGGCTTGTGCAAATCTGTTGGATGCCTCACCAGCATGTGCAGCTTCCATGCAGTTTTGAACCATAGGGTGCTTTTGTGGGCCTGCATCTTCTCCAAAGACTCCAGGCTGCTCTTCCTTGCTCAAAGCAGGAGACATGATAGTACCACCCCTGAAATTGTTACTAACTCACACTACTCAAGAGTCAGGCTTGCACACAGCTGCTGTAGAAGGAATTAGAAGAGGGAAAACAGAGGAAATTAGTGCTTCAGATAGTGTAGTCTGCAAAAAAACATTGTTTCTTTAGTATCTGGTTCTGTGTGATTCAAGGTACTTCTTGATGTAACAGTGAACAGAGGCACTAATTAGTACAGGGAGCAAAATGAAAAAATAGAAACATTTTTGGTTTCTTCTATAAAAGACATATATGAAGGCAAATGATGCAGTAAAATAATACTTTAACAATGACCACTCTAGATGACAACACTATAGGACTGAATTACAGAAAAGATGGATTCTTTTGCCATTAACACTGGATTTACTACCACATGCCCCCATTCACAGGTACAAAAAGAGTCAGGGCTTTTTGTGTTCCTTTCTGGCAGCTCTTGACAAAAGCTGTGTACTTGTTAGCTCAAGTAATTTTGCATTCATTTTCATCTGCAGGAAGAAGATTCCAGTTGCTTAAGGGCTTACCAGCAACAAGCACTGTTGAAGAAAATTCAGCAGCTGGTGTTGAAGTCTATAACTTTAATGTGACTCTTTCTCCATTGGCTTCTGAAGGTGTTGCAATTCGTCCTACCATAGTAAATTCAAATCCACTCACAGAAGCTTTTGGCATTGAACCAAAAGGAGGTCTTGAATTCAGGGTGAGTTTTAAGTTTAACTTGAGTAATTTTCAGTTGTAGGCTGATGTTTCCTGGATTACTGAGCACTGACAGTGCACAATGTCTCATCTTTTAATCAGAAAAGAATTTTAAATGCAGACTGTGGTAGTATTCAAAAATGCTGTAATAGATATGACAGATGAATAGCAATAGTAATTATGATTTTTAATTGCATCTAGGAAAAATCACTCATCACAGTAATTCCATTAATTCTGTGATAGAAAAAGTGATTTTTAGAAAATAAGAGGTGAAGAAGAACGTGGAGGATCTGCTTCTGTTTTGAGGTTTTCTCCAAAGTTTTTCAGCTTAATATGTATGAAGTCACTGGGAAATGAAAGTGCCTTAGTTAAACCACATACAGCTTCTGTTTGGCCACTCTCACCAAGAATTAAAATTAATTTGTTTCACTCCCAAAATAAACGAAGCTGAATTAGATTAAAGTAATTTTTAATTCTGAACAAAGGCTGTGACACATGAGGAAGTTATCACCCTTCCACACATCTGTGGAAGTGTGGGAGTGACCTGTCTCTATCCATTGCATCCTCTTGTCCTATGGCAAATGCAGAGCAATTTTCATTACTTCAGGCTGATTTTCATTATTGAATAAATCAGCAAGCATTAGCTCACATTTGTCACAGGCAATGAGTGCTCAGATGCATGATAACTTGTCATCCCATTGCAACTTGCTTGTGTGTCTGAGCCTGAACAGTGACACTGAAGGATACAGATAGAAATGGTGAAGAGTCTTAACAAGGTGGTTTGAATATCCTTTTCTGGGTGTTTCTATGGGAGTTCAGGTTTTCACAGAACTGATACAACAGCTCTTTTCTAGTTCTCTTTGCTGGTGATTCTGGGAGAAAATTTGGGAAAGGAAAGGCTGTGGCCCTGGGTGGTATTCACTCATGGATTTGATGAGCCTGCAGGGAGCTGCTGTGGCTCCCATGCCCCAGACTCCCAGCAGAGCACAAAGCTCACTTGTGCCAGCTCTGATGGCTCTTTACTGCTCCCCAGCCAGGTCAGTGAAATGGTTAAAAAACCTCTCAAGAAAGCCATCTTTCATCTGTGAAACATAGGGTGGGACTGTACAAATACCTGGAGTGGGTCAGCTGAAGAGATCACGGAATCAGAGCATTATAGAATACGCTGAGTTGGAAGATTAGCTAATCCAGCTCCTGGTTCTATATAGGACAGCCCAGGAATCACTCCATGTGCCTGAGAGCACTGTCCAATCACTTCTTTAACTCTGCCAGGCTTGGTGCTGGGACCCCTGCCCTGGGGAGTTGTTCCAGTGTCCAGCCACTTTTTGGGTGAAAAGCATTTGCCTGCTATGTAACCTAAACCTCCCCGAACTCTGCTCCATGCTCTTTCCTCAGCTCCTGTGTAACAATCAGAAAGAAATGGATACATCCCTTAAACTGGATTTGCTGACAGATAATCCATAATGTAGGACTCCCTTCCTAAGATTTATTTTGGCATTTTGAATTAAAGTGATCCCTTCTGCTGCAAAAAAAACCCCTCAGTCCTTTTATATACCTGCTTGGTCCCATCCCATGCCATTTTTATGTTGTGACGCACAATAATTTATATTGCTGTGTGCTGAGTGGGACTGATAAGTTATTATGGAGGAAAAATAATTGACAAAAAGTCCTTCATGTTTTTTTTCATGACCAGGATGATGGAGAAATTATTGTTTCAGAATAGTGGAAGGTGACACAAGGATGAAAATGGATGGCCAAAAAAGCTGGAGACTGGAGACTGCCTCTTCCAAAGGGCCAGTCTGTATCCATTTCATACCACAGCCACATTACTGGAATGGCCTTTCTGTGTTTTGCTTGAGCTGTTGCTTTTTTCAACATTCCCTAAGTCACTCAGAGGACTAGAACAAAGGGTTTGAGCCAGTGAATATCAGTCATGAAAAAATCATAAAGCAATCTACATACAAATTCTGCAAATTAGCAGAGGAGTGCTAATTGCAACTTATAAAGCAAGGATAAATACATGGGTGTTCTTAGTTAATTTATTTGATGAGGATTGCTACTTTTAATTACTTATGCTGTGTTGTAGCAGATCTGTACAATATTTCACAAAAGTGATGTGATCCAAAACCAGACACCTCAGCTCTACCTGCTGCCATGAAATCTTTGTTAAGATATAGAAAAAGGCAGTATTTCATGAATGAATTATGAGATTACCTAAGTACCTGCTAGAATAGGCTCTTCAGTATTTATGAAGCACATTTACCCCTGTTGCAACAGCAGAAAGCAATATCATGTTTCTTGATATATTTTGAGACTTCTGAGATAGTAACAGTTTCTGAGATCTCAGTCCTGTCCCTTCCTCTTCGCCTTACTCCTGTTGGAAGTTTCTCAGGAGCAGAATATGTGTGGAATGCATAAAAATCTGCTGCTGCCTGAAACTACCTGGGTGCTCTTAGTGGTACTCTCTGAACATATTGGTGGTGGAGCAGGGAGCAGTGAAATTCTCATGTGGAATGAGTGATAGTTTAGGGGTGACTCTAGATCCCCTTTCATGAAGCCTGCAGCTGCTTCAAGTATGTGCAGTCCTGCCTTTATCAGTAAGCTTTGCTCCTGCCAGAAGGAAAGGTGAATTCTGGCTCACAGGCTGCACCAGTGGCATACTGGTCCCAAAAAGATTCAAAAGCAGCCTAGAAAGAGGCCATATAGATTCACATCTTCACTTCTAAGGCCTTTATAAAGGAGGGTGGGAGATGTGTATTTAGACACATTTAGTCTGGCTGTAGTTACAGCACCAAGGAAAATATTTGGCTGTGAATTGGAGGGATGGTCTTCAGAATGCATAACTTCTGCTTAGAACTGGACAGTTTAAAGTGTTGAATTCATTGTCTGTGTTTATGGTATTTAGATCTCCATCAAATATTCATTTTGAACATCAAGCTTACCACTGTTGTGACAAGCTTTTTAGAATGTTTCTTCTGTGTTAGAATGACTTTTATGGGAAACTCGTATCTGTACAGTAGGAGGAGAGGAGAGCATCCAGGACACAGTTATTTTCTCCTGCAGTATTGTAGCAAAAAGATCCATGAGGTTCCAGACAGAAGTTGTTTTATGTACCAGAAGGCACAAAACATTTGTGCTTCTCTTCACTCCCCTCCGACTCTTTGTTATTTGTCTCTATTTTGACTTCTGTCTTCTAACTGTGCTGACATCACTTTTGTGTTTGTCCTCTGGCCCACAGCATCTCATCTAAACCCAAGGATTTATTTTATTGTTTTCCTTCTGCATGCTCTTCAGCCTCCTTTATTCTGCAGTATTGTAAATACACTGACATGCTACTTGTCACAAACACTCATGAGCCCCAACAGTTTTCCTTCTTTGGTTTCACAGCACCCTGCTACTGTGTTCAAGTTTCACAGTTTGTTAACCACACAAAAAACTTGACTGCCACCTTTTCCTTTCTTGTCCAAGAAAGGGAAGATCTGTTGGTTTCAGCAGTGAAGATTGAGGCATACAATTTTCAGCATCCTCCTGTTGCTCTGGGTTCATCCTAAATCCAGAATGATTGCATTTTACTTTTTTTCATAGAATGTCCGTCTTGGGTTAGTACATATCCTGAGTTAAGAGGCAATATGCAGAGCTGGAAGCCTTTGAAATAAAATCCCCAAAACAAAATAATTTTGCCTTATCAATCCTGCAAAACTCAAGGTCTAGGTTATTTTTTCAATTAGTTCAGTATTTTCCCCAAACAATTCTGGTCCCTCTCTCAGACAATGTACCCATGAAGCTACCTTCTTCTATGATTTTCCTACAAGTCTTCTCCCAGATAACAGATTACACAAGGAAGGTTCTGGGAGCAGCTAGACTACATGATCTCCTGACTCCACACTTTTTATTTCAAGTAAAAGATCTTCCTCCTCATGTTCCTAATTCACAGAAAAAGTGAAGCTGCCCTTGTGTCTTGCAAGGCTTCCTCTGAATTCTCAGTCTCATCACACCTTGAACACTGCTGGAACGTGATGTGGAAAGGAAAACACTTGAAACAGACACATACTTGCAAGATATATTTCTGAACTTGAAGACAAAGCTGTGAGGCAGGGCAGCTTCTTCTGGGCTATCTCCTCCTCAAGCTGCTCCTCACACAAAGGATCTTTGAGTTACTCCATGAAGCCACACAACATTTTGGTCTCTTTAACCTGTTTCTGTCACATTTTTGCCACTGATGAGAAATGTGCCAACAAGTAAAAGATTATCTTAAACACTCACTCTTTACTGATTGAAAGTGTCCCTTTATTTGTATTCTCTCATTTGGACTATAAGTTTAATCTCTTACATCATGTGCTAATAATAATCTTTTATTTTCAGGTTGTTACCACTGGAAACCCTGTCCTAGATTATGAAACTATGCCAAAGAGCTTTGATTTGCAGATTTTTGTTGAAGATACGACTGGAAGAACTGACCTTAGCATATTGACTATTCATGTAACAGATAAAAATGAACATCCTGTATTTCGAGGAAATATGGAAATTCAAAGTAAGATAATGGCAGAATTTGAAAAGAACAATACTTGAAAATATGACATCAGCTTAAAAAAAAATTGAGCTCATACAGTGCCTGTAGGTGAGGTAGTCTAGGCATTTTCCTTTAGGAAAACAAGGGAGGAACAGAGCTTTGTTTTAGACAAAGAGTTGGTATGCTTCATCTTTGGAAATGCCCTTTTATTTTTCTTGAAGTTTTTTTAAAAAATTTTTAAACCATTTTGGAGCAGCTGAGGAATTAAAAGAAAAAATTATAACAATAAATGCATATTTTTTAAACTAGAAAATTGGAGTTCATATTGTATATGCAAGAATTTCTGTGGGAAAACCATAAAACCTTCCTTTGCAGATGTTTTATATCTGCATATTGCATTTACACCTTCACATGAGAAATTAAGTTGGAAGTCAGTCTTAAGCATTAGGCCTCAGAGCCTGTGATCTGTGGTGGTACAAATGGAAAGAGCAGAGAATTCTGTCTCCTACATGGGGCAGTTGATGTTAACTATGTTGACTTTTAGACCAGGGGCAAAGATGCAAAGGGGAGGAATGTGCAGTAGCCTTAGGAATGAGGCTGGAGAGCCTGGACTGCAGCTGTGGCCAATACAGGCTTTGCAAGTCATGCTGTACCTGATGGGAGTGACACTGCCATTGATAGAAAGGATGGGAAATAACTGTCTTACTCACTGAGATTTTATCTTGCTTATTTACTAATGAAGATGACCTACAAAAATTGTACCAGATGCATCAGAATATATTGACTTGTTTATTATGTGTTCACATGCAGACAGAACAGTTCAGTTCATTCCACAAAGTACTGAGAGCCTTTTTGAAGGCTTGCTGTCCTAACAGCACTGTATGGCCAAGCATACCTCATATATTCAGTTTTAAAAAATCTGAAAATACTAAACTGTGATCCTTTTGTGGCAGGTATTCAGAGCTGGCTGCTAACCTCCCAGGTCTGCACTGACCACACCAGCTGCACTTTTTCCTGCTGCTCAGGGAACGCATTCAGAGCAGCCTGCTCACATTCAGCTCTCCTCACTGATGCCTCCTGAGCACATTGACATCCCTGATCCCATACAATACTCAGTTTGTAAAGCAAATTAGCTTCCCCCAGGGAAGAGGCTGTGTCATCTTCTCGGTATAGCTGGTGTCTTGCATATCATGGGTGCCGCTGGAATCTAATAATAATTAAATCTGACACTTCGAGGGATCGACACAGCATGAAACACACTACGTGGGAGCTTGTTACAAATAAAGGCATCAGCTTAACTCTCAGCTAGAGCTGCCATAAATTGGTGAGCACAGATGTCTGATCTGTGTGGCTTTAGTTAACAGTACCAGCCACAATTAGACACTAATTGCGCATTTGCTGTTTATGGAAAAGCATCTCCCTCTCATTAAACTTTGTATTCATGTTGTTGTCCTCTGGGAACAACTCATTACGCTGCTCTGGGATTCCCACTGCTCTGATGAGGAGCAGCAGTCTGTAGGGGTCACAGTGGAAATTAATAGCCCAGAAAGAGCAGATCCAGCATAAAGCAAATAATGTGATCTGAAGATCTGTTGTGCTGCTAATTACTCTGCCCAAGGAGAGATGAGCCTGTTGCCAGTGGTCCAGCATGGGATAGCCCAGCTGTGAGAATCCCTGGCATGGAAAGGAACGTACCTTGCACTGAATGATCAGCCTTAGTAAAGCAAGCATTTCAGTCAGTGCAGACCATTTGCTACTTACCTGCCTCACAGGTGCAAAGGAAAAGCAGAAATAAAGAGGAAAAGCTCCGAGCTCTCCTGGAAGGGCACAGGGTGTGGACAGGAAGGGGATGGTGGTGAGGACCTAGCTCAGAACTGCATTCTTCCCATCTGCATGGTAAAAAACCCCACAGATGTAGCCCAAATGCACAATTTACTCCATAACCTGTGAACAACTCAAGATAGGCCATAAGGGAAGATCAGTCTTTGCCTTGGAGGGACAATTCATATTGCAGTGGTAGTTGCCTGTTTCCAGATATGTAATTGGTTTCTTTTTATCCTCTGAGTATCTGTGATCTTTGTGATGATTTTGGAATTACACTTGTGAAGTGAGAAGATGCAGCAGGCAGTAATACATCCTGACAGCTTCAGTGTATCAGTCTCTTTGCTGCTGCACCCTTTGCTTTTATTCAGATAACACTTAGTCTTCCATCCCTACAGCTGTGATGATCTATGTGCTGGAAGGGACACCTCCAGGACGCATTTACCAAGTTGAAGCGGCTGATCCTGAAAACGCAAAACTCGAAGTAAGTTGCATTAAACAAAAAACTCCAGAGATTATATAAACTGCTTTGTCTGAAATGTGAATTACCATCTCCTTTCAACAACTTCCTTTCTTATCAGAAACACAGGAAAAGTTTTAGTCTGGAACAAAAAAGCATTCTTAATACTAAACTAAGAAAAAGCAGCCTTAATGCTTGGACACAAACTATATTTTAAATTCTCAGCCTTCCAAAATGAAGGGATATTGAAGGCAGAATTTGATATAGTTAATCAGAGCAACAATAGAAATTGTGAATTTAAAATTTAAAAAAGGCTTACAAAATGTTTCTTGTAGAGAAGAGTGACTAAAAGTAAATAAATTTTTTAACCTTCTGTATCACAATTTAAATTCTCTTAAATGAGACAGTAGGGAAATCACAAGACAAATGAATATCAGGTTTTGGACAATCCCAGGACAAAATGTGACCTACCTTCAGTTATGAAAATGTGTTGGCTGATCTGAAAATACTTTTGGTATTCAGAAAAACTTGTTGAAAATGATAAGTAGCTGGGGAAAAGTAACTGCACTTAGCTAAGAATTATGTTGTATCTTTGCTTTATTTAGTTTGGCTTTATGAAATACAGTACATTCAAGAACTGAACCCGAAGATGCTGCTTCAATGTTTAGTGTTATTCAAGAAAGCAATTAGCTTGAAATTTGTCCTCAGCCTTTGCCCAGTCAAGCTGAGCTGGTGAGGGGGGAAGCAGAGCTGTGGGGGTTTAGCTCTGCTTTGTGTGTGAAAGCAATGGCAGTGAGTTCCATGTGTCCATGTGCCTTCTAACCCCTGACACATCTGCGGCATAAGAAGCTGCAAATAAAGATTGCTGTTACACCCTTGGACAGATCTGCTCAGAGGCTTTTGCAGGTTATTTGCGTGGTGCATGACCCTCTGTGACTTGCCCTGCTCTACAATGCAAGGAATGAATGGAGAGGTGTTTAAAGATAAAAAGACTAATTTCTTGTTCTCTTCATTTCAGTATTCACTGCTCCCTGCCACAGCACCATTCTTAATCACAAAAAGTGGAGCCATTTTTTCCACAAAAAAATTTGATTATGAGAAAGATCCACATAGGTGAGAATGTATTTTATTCCCATGGCCCATTAGCTTATAGTATTCAGAGAAATGTCTTGTGACATACACAGAATGATTCTTGTTCTGTTTTTCTAATTTAACAGTTACTTTTTAAGTACAACAGTGACAGATCCAGATGGACTCAACTCAACTAGAACAGTGAATATAAATATAATTAACATCAATGATGAAAAGCCTTACTTTACCACGTGAGTAAAAATTTTCCATTGCTCTCAAAATGTAGGTGTTTTCTCAGGTTTACTGCTTTGGCACCAGTGGGAGGGTTTAGCATAAGGGCAAATAACTATGACAACAAAATACGACAGAAAAAAGTACTTTAATTTTGCTATGATTCCTATTCTTATACTGGAAAGCTTCGTCCTAATGTCACTCATTTATTCTTATTTGTATTCTTAACAGTTTAAAGTTTTCCAGGCTCTGCCTTCACACTGAGAACAGCCAAAAAAGCTTGTTTTACTTGTTAGCATTTACAGAGGTTAAAGCTATGCAAAGATCTGTGGACAAGTTCAGACAAGGAGATTAATTTCACCCAGTGTGAATACAATCATATAGGGTTTGCTCCTTATGCAGGTGTGCATTTCACCATAATTGTGTTTATTCATGCAGAAATGTCTAGACATAAAAAGGTCTCCCTTTTGATCAGTCTTCTCTTCCCAGACACATTTGTAAACAATCCCGGTGATTTTTGAAACGTTGTCTCTTACTGTGTCATAAGCAGGAAATTGTGTCATAACACCCAAGTCAGAAATAGCTTTTGAAGGCTAATGGAGTCAGGATATATTAAGAATTTAGAAAAAATGGGAACAAATATGCATGTGCTACAAGCAGGCTGTTTTGCTGTGCAAAGCACAATGGATGGCTGTTTCTGAAGCGGGAGCTTGACAATTATTACAGTTGATCTGACTCTGTTGTTGATTTCTCTATGTCACTTGCATGAGACACTGATGGGATTTAAGGCACTGTCTTTGTGTCTCCTGGTTGTGAGACTCTACAAGGTCCTTGGTGAGAATATTTATGATGGCTACTCTCCTGTCATCTGTGCAAAAGTGGAGACAGGATAGCACCTGGGGCCATGCCAGGAGGTTCCAGCAACTTGTTTGGAACAATCTTCTGGGTGTTGTCTCGACCCAGAGCAATGCATGGCTCCTGGGCTGAGGCCAGTGATCTGGACCATGGTGGATAAAGGAGTGAAGAATCTGAAAAAACAAAAGAATTAAATGTTAGAAATAGTAATGAATTTTTGTTGCTGTTGCTGTTGATTTTTTTTTTTTTTTTTGCTACCTACTTAATACTTGAACCTCATGTCTGCAATAAACAAGAACTTAAACAGCCCATTCCATGTTACTGTACTTCTGCAAGCAGGAGTGATGCCTTGGGAGGCTGCCTAGAACAGAGGCTAGCCAGAGTTAAAGGAATAAAGTAGGTATTCATTAAAAGGCCTTCAGAGGATACACTTTGGGCAGTACAAGAGCCCAGCCAAGGCTACAAACAAGTTGGACAACCGTTCACAAGTTTTCACACTTTTAGAAGTTTTGGACCATTTACATGTTGAGGTTAATTGGCCAATTACAGCTTCAGGTTATGCACTCCCATCCTCCCAGACTGCTCTCCTCAATTTGCTGCTTTTTGTCCTTTTGGGGCATGAAGCTGCAATGGTGTCCTTGGTTCTCAAGCTGGAGAAGGATTGTTATGTCTAACTGAGCTGTGAAGAGAACTTGCTAACACTTTATATGAAGTTCAGAGTTATATACTAATGCAGTACAGAATCTGGAAAATATGAAAGCTAAAACTTAAGGCATCATAAGGAATCTTCTTCCCAGTGCCAACATCTGCACATTGTGTTCTAGACTGATTCTTCCCTTCTAATGTTGCCATTTCTGTGTATTTGTCCTTGTGTCTGGAATGCTAAAAGAGCTCTTTTAAATATTTATCTTCTTGTTTGAGTTAGTGAAAACTGCAGTGACTTGAGAATCTGTAACACCTAAGTTCTGAGACTCACATAGCACAAAAAGAGTCCGGTATTGGTTTGAATCTTCTCCCTTTTAGATTGACACTACAGATCAAAAAGAGCAGCTCAGTTTGTAAAGAATTTTAGATTAAATTGCACTTCATGATTTATCCTTAATATGCACATGTATGGCCTGTCCCCTGCTACAATGAGAGCTGCATGCTGGGGCTGAGTACTGCCTGACACTGTAGTAATTAGTGCTGGGGTAAGAGCTGGGGAAGCTTGAGGAGTTAGCAAACCTCCTTTATTTTGCCCCAATCATAGCTGTCAAGAACAGAGTTTCAAAGAGTCTTTTTAATTGTTCCCATAGCATATGCAAGCACATCTGGTTTTGGTGTTCACAACACTACATTGGCATTCAGCCTTTTGAAATTGTTGCTGTTAAAATCAATGGAAAACTTGTGGAGTCAGGAAAACAAAGGAGAAGACAAGAAAACAAGGATATGCTTCCTTTGCAATTACATTGCAGTGACTAAAAGGTCTGCTTGAACCATCCTGTAAAAAGCCACTGGCAGGTGGCAGACAGATGGACAACAGGACACATCCCAGACATAGCTGTGTAGGAAGTGGCCCCAGCTCCTCCCCAGCTGTACTGGTGCTTTGTGCTATGGGAGTGTGCTCAGTAATGCCCCACTTCTTCCCAAATGTCCAGTGGGGATGGGTTGGTGAGGGTGGAGCTGTGGGGAGTTTGCTGTTCACAGAGAGGTTGGAGTTGGGGTCCCAGTGGGCCCAGGGAGTTTCCTACTTTGGACCCAAACCACTTAGAGCTGTGAGTGAGTGGGATCTGTTTCTTTCTGCGTGACTCTGGAAGCAGCAGGACAACAAGGAAGGAAGGGATTCCATGCCAAGACTAGAAACTTCGTAAATAACTGACACAGCAGGCTTCATAAACTCCTTGTTTTCTTCTGGCTGTAAGTTAGGTGTTTTTACTGGGAAAAGCCTATGTGATTTCTCTACTGTATGCTTGCCTCTTTTCATATGAACTGACAGAACAGTTGAAGATAGTGTGTCTCCATAACCATTTTTGAAATTGTGAGTGGAGATCTTGAGGTGTGGAATCTTCTGTTCTGTCTCTGCAATTCTCTGCTCCAATTGCTGAGTGCCCCATGATGTGTGTCTTCAGGGAACAGCAAAGGACTCGTGTCTTCCTGTGCTGGGAACTACACAGCAGTCAATTACCCAAGTGGTAGCACAGGATGTTTTAAAAGTGCAAGTGTTTAGTCTTGAAACACACTTCTAATGTTTTTTGAACTCTTGAGGACCTTCAATTCCCTTTGAGTTCTAGAAACAGGAGATGGGTGTGAGTTTGTGTGTTACAGTAATACAAATCAGCAGTCTTCTGAAATTTCTGCACCATTTTTGTCCTGGCCCATGCCTATTTTCACATGTGCTACAAGTATTGAGATTGTCCACCTGAGTACCCATGTGAACATCAAACTGCAACCACTGTAAACAATCCTGCACAATTGCCTGCCAGGCTGGATTTGACCTATAAAACTCAATTCATGGGAAATTTGGGAGCACTGGCATACCAACCAGCAGCAGTAGAGAACCATTTTCCCAATGTAAAATGCATCAGATAGACAGATGCTACTGGGAGTTTGAGGCATGTTCATCTGTTAGGCATCCAGAAGAGTGTTCCTTCCTGCCTACACCTACTGCAGCAACAATTCTGTTTTTCTGTCATACTGTTGCCCCCCAGAAGGCTCCAGCATTCATTCCAAAAGATGATTAGCTACATTACTTCTTGTAATTTTTGCTTTTCTCTTGCAAAATGAGGGAATTAAAGGAAATGGCTTTATGAGCTGGTGGCTCTGTAAGGAGATGGATGGCATGACTTAATGGCCTCTTACCTCTTCAGCTTCCATGGTCCTGTGAAAGTCAAATTGCTTTTACTGTGGAAAAGTTGCAGAGGAAGAATACTTACTTGTGTGGCTGTGTCATACTTCATGACCACGTGCCAGTTCAGCCACTGCTGCATGTCCATCTGGCAGAACCCATGACTGGGATATTTATCCAGACTTGTAAACAGCCATCTCTGAGGCCAGCAGCACCATGGCCCGGCTGCTACAGTTGGCTTCTCAGCTAAGTCTGTAATCAGCTGCCCTTACAAACAAGATGCATGCTTTGCTGAATTTTATCTTGCAGAAAACAAAGAATATACAGGATTCCAGAGGAGCAAAGCCCGGGCACCCATGTTGCCAATATAACAGCTAAAGACCCTGATGATGGAGATTCTCCCAGCACACTTTTCTACAGCATCCAGTCATCTGACAGACATTTTTCTATAAATCCAGGTCAGACAAACAAAAATGTGATTTCTGACATCTGAAAAATAAAATAAAATAAAAAAATACTGTCTATTAGAGAAATTATTTTTGCCTTAGTTTTAAATAGACTTATTTTATTTAGTGACTCCCTATAGCAATAAGGAATGCCCAGTCCCTTATAAGGGTGCAATTCTTTGATCAGAATTGATAAGCTTGAAGAAAGTAGACCAAAGGTGACTTCTTGACAAATACTGACTTGTGGCTGGAGGTGGTTCCACAGGTGGAAGTAAGATTGCTGACTAATTTTTAATCTTTGAGGACTGCAGTGACCCTTCTGGGGCTCCTGAAATGTCTGCAGGTAGTTAGACCGTGCTGTCCTCCCTCCTGTCTGAAACGCTCTCTAGCACTGAAGTGCACAGCAAATCCACACCTCAAGTTCATTGTTCCATTCACGACCCTCCTCAGACACAACCAGCCAAAGGAGTCCTCTTTCTCATGGTGATCCCATCTTCTTCATGCTCTCTGGGGTCTGTACATCTATTCGCCAGGGGTTTTTCCTCCAGGGCTGGCATTCAGTGACAGTTTTGCTCCTTGTCTGCTATTGCTTTGGATCTATTTATCACAGTTGTAAGAAGTGCCGCACAACAGAGTGCTGTCGGGGATCAGGATGATCCATAAATGCTCTGAAATCCCTATGCCCTTTGGCCTTGTATTGCCACTTTCCTCCTCATGCACTCCAAAATGCAGAGGATGTCTGCACTGTTCTTTTAACTCCTTTGTTCTCTGGGAATAGTACTGTGCCATAAAAATCTTCTATTTTTGACAGAGGCTAACAGAAGTGAAAAAAAGTATTCAGTGATTGGCTGACCAGAGCACTTGGCACAGTCTGTCACAGCTCTGTTGATCTGTGAGTAGATTTGGATGTGCTGAGGAATGGTTGAATGATAACAGTGGAAAGAGAAGCTGTTTTACTAGCTAGGGAGCCAGGACAGCACAGGCGTTAGCAGCTTGTTGTCCTTGATGCTCTGTGAATGCACTCAACTCGGCTTGCACTAGAAGCTTGAGAGCAAGGGAGACCTAAATGCTTTACAAACCCTCTGCTGAGGCCTCCTAAGGTATATTTTTTAGCAACAGTATCTAGCCATTAATCTTACCCAGGATGTTCAGAACCATTTTTCATCACTTAAAAAAATAACTAAACCCGCCATGATTTGCACAGAACAGAATTTTTATTCTGCTGCCTTTCTGTTGAACTGCCCTGCCTTCTTGCTCATACACCATGACTATTTGTTGCTTCCCCCCATGGTGAATGTGTGACTTCTGGCTGCTCTCTGACAGCAACTGGAGAGTTGCAGGTGGCTGGGAGAATCGACCGGGATGCGCTTCCCCTGCGGCTCCATCCCAGCATCTCACTGGTGGTCCGGGTGGAGGACAGCCCCAGCAGTGGCCATGCCAGAGAAATGGAGATCACCATTGTTATTGAGGATGTCAATGACAACCCCCCGGAATGCAATCCTTCTGCCTTCAGGTATGGAGTCTCTTCCTTGCCTTGGTGTTGCCTTGCTGCCCTGGGCCTGTGTGCAGACTAGAGCACATGCCCAGACCTACAGCTGGAGGTTCAAGAGGACATTTATCATTAGCCTGCCCATTGTACTGGGCTGTTGTCCATCACAACACATGGGTCAGTGTCTGGGTTGCTTCCTCCATGGTTGCATATTTAGATAATTTTAAAAGTAAATCAATGTTTGGGCCTGTGATATATGAAGAGTTCAAAAGCAGAAATATGAGTTGCTTTGACGGGAAATGTGTTTGTTTTAAACAGGAAAGAAGCAAATGAAAATACAGCTCCTGGGACATTTAGTTTTGATCTTAGAAATTACTGTAAAGATATTGATGCTGATCCATCAAACAACCAATTTATTTTCACTGGATTATCTGGTTTTGGAAGCAATAACTTTGCTCTGGAGTCACCTGTGTCTGGAAGACTTGTGGTCAGTCATTTGTGGCTTTATGTTAGATTACCCCATTAGAGAAGTCAATTTATGAAACATTAAAAGGGATTTTTAAAATTTATTGTACAAGAAAAAAAGATTACTGCAATCCATTTCACAGTAGGTGTGATCTGGAGAATGACTGTTTTGACTGGTTGTGAACTATATACCCCTAGATAGGATGCTTTCTAAGGATTCTACAGAATTTAGCGAACAGAGAGTGTTTTCTTCAGTTTTAAATAAATGTGCTAGATATGATTAAAAAAATTCTTTTTTTAGGGAGTGTGAAGCACCAACTTTGATATGGATAAACAGAGAAATTTGATGCCATTTCATACCCATTTACTCATGACAGACTGTGGAAGATCCTTGCTATTCAGCATGAAGAATTTAAATACTTGAGAAATCTCACACTCAGTAACTGGTCAGAATTGTAAAATCACTTTGAGTGGCAAATTTTCACAAAAGTGTGGTGGGATTTGCACTTCTGTGATTTTACATGTCAAAATATGGATTCCTTATGCTGAAAGCTGCTGGCAAACTGGCATTGGCCGGATCCCCACCAGTTCCTGGACACGTGCAATGGTGGTTGTTTTTTTACTTTTAAGAAAAACCCTTTAGAAAATGGGAAACAACAGAAAATAGGCATGTTGTCTAAAAGACAAGAGTGCTACAGGAGCAGTAATATGATTTTGTATGGTTTACTTTAATTTTAGAACTGAGGTTTCCTTGTCAATAAGAACTGCCCTTAGCTGCTTCATCTGCCAACATAAAAAGCATTTTTCTTCCTGCGCAGGATGAGATTGTTGTCAAGCCCTTGATTCCTGTGTATGTACAATGTAACAGACTCCACCAAGCAACCTGTTCCTCCAGGAACCTCCCTGAAGAGACAGCCAGCAGGGGATGCCTGTGTGTTAGCCACACTGCCCCAAAATTTGTGAGGCTTCCGCAGCAAGATAGACAGCTCAGAAGATTAGGATTTAAATCTCTGTGAGCCACCATTTGTAACAACTTGGTTCCTGGGCAAACACTCATGGCTGGACCTGATACTTTTTTTTTAATGTCTGCAGGCATGAGCTCAGGTAATAGCTCAAGCTATTGCTGTTAGCAGTTGCAGATCCTTGTTGAGCCAAGAAAGGGCAGCATAAATAGCCAGCTTATTACACAAGGTTTGAATTGACTAGGTAAAAGGTCTAGACCTTATTATCCAAATGATTAAACTTTCTGCTCTAAAGGGGAAGAGGTTTTGTTGGCAGAAGTGTGAGCATGTAGAAAAAGCCTGGAATTCAATCCTGGAATTGACTATTAGTCTGTGTTATTCCTCTAGAACAGTTCTATATACCCAAGGGGCAAATCATACTTACAGAATGCTGAAAAGAGAAACTGTCATCATGTGTACTGTGACTTAATGTATGGAGGTACAAATATGATTATGTTCCTTTCTATTTAGATGACTGGAACTATTAATCTAGAAAATCCAGCTAATCGAGGAGTTGAAGTTTATACTTTGACTGTCAGGGTGCAAGATATTGCCCATCCTAACTACACAAGCAAGTATCCCTTTCACATTTCTTTTGATAGTTTTCTGTGATGTAACAGCATGGAGAGAGGAATACCATATGTATTTTGAATATATGCATGAGAAAATTTCACAGCCATACTTAACTATGATTTAATCTTCTGCTATATTTCCAGATATCATCTACATTTACATCAGGATAAAGCCAGTGAATGAATTTTTTCCAGTCTTCCAGAATTTACCTTATGTATTTAGTGTTTCAGAAATTACCAAAGGTACAGTAAGTAGCACCTAAATGATAGAAATTATGTTGACATGTTATTAAGTGCCTTTTTGCTCCAAATGAATTTTCATATATGTAGATGAAGCAAATGGCTCAAAGTTCCAGTTCAAATAGGGTCTCCACCATACAACCACCTACTACCCTTAAATAGACTGAACTGGCAAAAACTCCAATTGTACAGATGGAAGCTGAGACACAGACAAATTCAGCAATTGCACAAGAAATCTGTGGCAGTGCCAGGAACTGAACTCAGATGTCTTGTTTTAGACTGTCTTTCTGCTCGTGCTAAATTAGCCTTTTGGAGGGACTGTGATGGTGCACAGAAACCTTTACAGACTGACACAGATGAGTGAGGACTCCCTTGGCCCAGCCATGGAGCACGTCTGCTGAGCTTCTCTACACACTCCTGTGTTTTGGTATTTACTGCTAACAGCCCATGTACAGGGGAGCCATAGCATGCCACAGGGAAATCGTTCTAATCATATCATTGCTTTAATTTTCTTGGGTGAAAATCTCTAACCAAATCTTTAGTTCAGTTTCATCTGTACCTTCTATTACTTTAAATGTTAACCAAATGTGGATTTTTTGTCTCTCAGTTGGATCTAGCATTGGAAGAGTGCATGCCATAGACAAGGACTGGCCACCCAATGTCATCACTTACTCCATTGTAGCTGGAGCTGGCACCAGGGATTACACAAATATCTTCTGGATCAGCCCAACGAAAGGAGATGTGAGGATTTTAGCTAGGTTAGACTATGAAACAACTCAGAAACATATTTTCACAGTACAGGCCTCAGACCAAGAGAAGTTTACAACAGCATCAGTGAGTAAATCCACTCTACTACCTCACCTTTACCTACATCTTCTTCTTCCTAGCAAGAACAGTAAGACACTGGGCAAAGCACTCTCTGTAAAAGGCAAGTGCAACCCTGCCCAGTTATATATTACTCAGATGAAAGAGGTGCTGTTTACTCAGTCTTCGTTTATTTCTCACAAAAAGGCTAAAACCATATTTTAGTATTTTTGACTGTGGTGTTTGCTTCTCAGACATTTTTTTTTTATTTTACCTGGACAGTGAAATTGTTTTCTGTGCCCTAGAGAATTTAAGTTATTCTTTATGGCTACAGAGGTACTAGAAAATAGAACAGGGACAGAGTCTTGAAGCCAGGTAGCACAATTTAATTGTAGCCATGCTTAGTGGTAAACTCTTTCTGGAGTCTGTGTAGTGTCCCTGGGCCCTCAAACATACTTTTGATTGTGTTTGTCTTTTTTTTTCTTGTAAAGTGTCCAAAGTAATATGAGAATTGTGTTGCAGCATATCAGAGCTGTGGTACAGAGTGAAAGTGGATGGGAGGAAGGCTTGGGTGGCCTCTTGGGTTAGTGTCAGAGGGCCAGCCCAGGAGCTATGTCCACTTGGCCTGCTGGAATCGTGCCTTGCTCTGGCCAAGATCATCTTTTTTCCCTGATGGTGCTATCTGGGACGAGCCAAGACCATGCCAGGTATAGATCAATATAACTTCTAACAGCAGGGTTGGGCTTAGGTTTTATGCCCAGACCTATTTTATTCAGAAGAAAAAGCACAGATACTATATTCACAAGGGTATTTTATAGTAACTTTATTCGAGTCCCAGTGTCCTTCACAGACAGGCTCCTTCTGACTTTTCACACTTTCTCCCTCATGACTGCTTTACATTTGATTTTTACACATCTCTTGGAGGTGACACAGGTACTAGACTCGCTTTTCACTCCAGCTAAGCACCACCCATAGAGTTGCTATCTAGGAGGAATTTATCTCTTTATCAGCTATAATGTTTCAAGGTGACTATTAATGACAATTTAGCATCAGAAGCTTTTAACAACATCAAGCTTATCTGTTGCCTGACAGACATTAGAAAGAAAAACTTTGGGAAGGGTAACATTTTCTTTTAGTTAACTAATCCCAGGTGACATCAAACACATCTGGTTCTACTCAGGGTGTTCCTACCCATGCAGGAGGCCATTACCAGCATTTCTCTCTCACTGGGAACAGTCTATAAACACTTTTCCTTCCAAGGATCATACTCTGAATGGTTATTAAATATGCTAAGAAGCATAACTAATGTTTGTGAAGCAAACTGAGAGTTTTGGAAGGGAGTTTAATGATTCTGTGGTACTATTATTATTCCTCATTCTAACTACGACACAATTCAGATTGTTCAAACAGACATATCGGCCTGAAAAGCCTTCACTTTTGGAAGATGGCTCAGGTCATGGAACCTGTTTCTGGAAGAATGCTGATCACAAGAAGAATTGAAGGAAAAATGATCACAGACATTAACTGGCAGGAGCTGGGTTGGAAGGGAACTTCGGTGCTCTTCAACTGTTGTTGATCAAAAGAACAAAATGGGCAAAAGCAAACAGTCTCTGAAATTTGCAAAATTCTGTCCCGGCACATTGAGGCAGCTTCAGCTTGCTATTGCTCTTTTCTTCCAGGTAACTGTGAATGTTTTGGAAGTAAATGATGAAGAACCAGTTTGTTCACCCAATTTCTTCTCACTTCAAATCCCAGTCAATTTAGCTGTTGGGACCAATATTAATGGCTTCAGGATTGAATGTCAAGATCGGGATTCTGACCCCAGGTCTTTCCGCTACTTCATTAATGAAGGTACTGTGTCACAGTGGGCGAACTGGGAACAGTGGAAAAATATACCAGATGCTGATAGTTCACTTATATTTATAAACAAATATCTAACATAGTTTGTGTGCTGATTTCATGGTGAGCTAGCTGTGATCCACAAGTTCTGCACATCATTACATTGATCCTCTCCACAAGCTGGCTACTGGTGCTACAGGTGCTAGCAGCTGGAACCACTCCCTTGCAAGGCTGCATTGCCTGCCATATTAGTTAACAGACTATTAATTACACACTTGACAAGAACTTCAGAAGAATGAGCTGGAATGGTGCGCAGCGTCAAATATTCCTTGCAATTACAGCTGAGTAAATCTTGAGAAACAATGGAAAGTTCTGTATTTCTGCATACCTCACCATCACATAGATGCTGGTGCACTGTTCAAAATAACTGCTTGAGCCTGCATGTCATGGGTCCATGCTGTATGCAATAAACCCTTCCTTTAAAAATCCTTCTTTGAGCCTCGTGATCAGCTGCATCCGCTTGGAGAACTGCAGTGGTATAAGATGACACTCAGCTTCACAAAAATGGAAACACTCTCTTGGGGCAATTCCTTCTTTTGTTGGTGGGGTGACTGCTGTGAAGGAGAGAGCAGATTGTCCAGGTGCCAGTAAAAAAGCTGTGAACATCAAAAGAGGGAATCTCTGTCCTACTGCAACCCTTTGATGCCACAGAAGGAGCTCAGCAGACATGGTATTGAGACATGATTCCTTACAAATGGCATGGCTGTGTTAGTGAATCAGTCTTTGACCACAGGCCCAGTCCTGGTGGTACAGACCTGAGCTGTGTCATGCATTGGCCTCTGGGCCACAGAGCAGCACATGCCCCTTTTTGTGCTATAAAACAGGTATGGCCCCATAGAAGGTCTTATTCTAGATTGTAATGCTTTTATGAATGTAGTGGTTTAAATTATTTTATGTGGTACAAGGAAGATCAAGGAGCCCTTCTCGTCATTGACATTTTAGCACACTTCACCACTAGTTACACACGTTTACTTTAATGTGGGATTTAAGTAAATTTTTTTTGCATTTTGGTGTTACCTTTTTGCAGGCAATGAGAACAGTCATTTCACCTTTTCACCAAGTGCTGGTTCCAACACATCTCATCTGATTCTTGCATCAGGGTTTGACTATGAGAGTGGACTTGATACAAACTGGGTTTACAGTCTGCGTGTCCACATAACAGATGACAATTTAGTGTCTGCCAGGGACAAAACTACACGCTTAACTAAAACTGGAACGGTGACTTTAAGCATCAGAGTTATCCCAAACCCAACTACTGCCACCATCACTACGGTAAGTTCACTAAAACTTATGTCCAGTTCTGCATTTCTTTTATGGAGTAATCTCCACAGGAGTAAGGAGAAGAGGTAGATGTATGCAAAAGGAAACCAAAGCCCTAGAGTGCATCTAGTCCTGGGAGGTTCTGAGCCCTTCACTCTTATGATGAAGCCAGAGGTGGTTGATGTGCTTAGTGTCATGGAGGATTAGTCCCAGGTACAGAGCCATAACATGTGTTTTGTATTTCAGTTTCTAAAACAAAAAGGGCAGGAAGCCAAAAGACTGGGCACACTGCCATTACCATACAACTGGAAAGTTAAAGATTTTGGCAGCTTTATTAATAAGAAAAGAGCAGGGATTAACCTTTGCCTGGAACCTTAAAATTACCTCATGCATTTTGCACTACTTCTTTTTTTATTCATAACTATTCACTCCCCCTTGTGCCTTGCAGTTTTGTCTGCTTCTTTATCATTGGAGCACATTAATCTGTGGCTATCAAAGTTGAAACAGACAACAACAACAAATCCTCATCACTTAAAAGGGTCTCTTTTCCAGACCTGAGGTCACTGTCCTGTAAAACTTGGAGCAGCACGTCAGGAACTGAAGCAGTTTTGCACAGCCTCAATGTGTCACTGCTGTTTCAGCAGGTTTCAGACAGCAAATCCAGAGGGGTGGGATGAGTCTTTCCTGAGCTCCACACCCATGTGATGGTCCAGGGTTAAGCTGAGTAAGCCTGCACAGTTTTTGGCAGCCCAGGTGGGATCTGACTAACCTTGCACAGCCTGTGGAACTGTGGGCCTGTGCCCCAGCAACACTGTTCACCCCTCTGGACAGCTATCCTAGTTGAGCTCTGTTTTACTAATTTAATTTTGAAGCTGATTCCCATCAGGCTGGTGCAGGATGTGTGGAGATCTTGCTTTTGTCTCGTCTGTAGATGTGACACAGCCTGAGGGTACAGACCACTCTGTCTCTATCCTTGTTCCAGTCACCCCTTCATGCCTTGCTGCACCATCTTCCAT
Organism: Fringilla coelebs; assembly: GCF_963513975.1. Classification (NCBI taxonomy): domain Eukaryota; kingdom Metazoa; phylum Chordata; class Aves; order Passeriformes; family Fringillidae; genus Fringilla; species Fringilla coelebs. The sequence goes on from NC_140033.1 coordinate 13,772,410, forward strand.
CATCCACGGTCCATTCATTCCCTGCCTGCCTGCAGATGGCATTACCCTTTTCTCTCTTGCATGAAGGAATGAAAATATGAGTATCCAAGTGAAGTGGTAAAAGAGGCCTTTACTGTAAAATGGTCTGGATCTTCTGGAGGCTTCTGGTAACTGAGCCAGAACCAAAGGATCCCGCAAACAGCACATACAAGTCTGGGTGCTTTGCTATGGACATGCTTAAATCCAAATTTTCAGACTGATTAATAACTCTATTTTTATCTAATGCTCTTTTGGGAAGGAATAAATGATTTTTTCACTGCCTTCTACTCCCCCAGCTTGATGTGGAAATGAAAAGTTAAGCTGAATAAACTTAATCTGTATTTCTTTCCCATGCTTCACCACAACTACAAACAGTCTCAACCACATACCACAGCATTAAATCTGTCTCCCCAGAGATATCAGCCTTCCACTTGCAGGCTATTTTCCAGAAGAGCACTTCCAATACAGCAAGTTCTCCCATCACTACTCTTTACATGTGTTCAGTGCAGCAGCTCAATGAGTCAGAAACTGGAAAGCTGGTAGTGTAGAAAAGAAGCCCCATTACAAAATGTCACTCATGACTTCAGTCCAGGTGAGGAGAAAGTGGTGGTGGTGATATTGAGATTATTTGAACATTTCTCTAAGGATTGGATGTATCTTTTTTTGACAAGACTAAATAGATTATTTTAAAATTATCCTTAAACTAGAAAGAAATAGATACCCTGCTCAATTTCATACTCAATGTGATTACCAATGTCTTACAGAAAATTAAATAAAAACTTCAGTAGGTGATTAAAACTAATAGTACCACACTAGGTAATGAACTAGGTAGAGTGAATGAGTAATTTTTGAAATGTGTGAGAATAGTTTCATGATGGGACCTTAATGAATGAGCTGTTAGCACCAAGTGATGTGCCAGCTCAGAGATGTGTCTCCTGACACTCAGGAAGATGTGGGAGATTGCAACTGCTCAGGAAGTGTGGTTTTTCCTTCTGGAACAAGTCACTGGGTGAAAAAGAAGGAGTTCCATTTCTTTTTATACAATAACCCTGTTCCTTAGGGTTCAACTCCTCTTACAAAGCAGTCTGAATGATTACTGCAGCGAAGATGACCTACTTCCAGCTTTGCCTTAGGTAAAAAGAAAACAGTATCTCAGTAATGGCAGTATTCCCTGAACTTGCCCGCCCTCCACCAGTGTGCTTACAGCCTCTCAGGCAACCTGAGGCTCTTAACATGCTTGTTTTAATATAAGATATTGAAACATGATCTGGAACCTCCCCTTTTCCTTGTGTTTTCCATTTCACCTGCCTTTGGCTGCCCCAGGAGCTCAGTGGTCCATCCCAGCCCCCAGAGCTGCCTTGCAGTCAAGAGGCAGGAGCATGGCACCAGTCACTGCCTCCCTCCACCTGCCGAGCCCGGGGCCAGGCTGGGGCGCCTCAGTGCAGGAGTTCAGCCAGATGAAAGGTGACCTGGTGTCAGTATGCAGCCCTGAGGAACTCTTCCTGTCTTGTTTTGAAAGCCTGGCTTCACTGTTGTGACCAGAAGGGAGAACCTGTACTCCCCGTCGGCGTGGTACGTGCCCTTCGCCGTCACCCTCGGCGCTCTGCTGCTCCTGGGGCTGCTGGCCCACCGGGGGCTCCCGCTGCTGACCCGGCTGCACGGCTGCTGCCCCCCGGCAGGGAAGGCACCCAGCACCCCTCTGTGAGTCCCCAAATGGCACTGGGCAAGCCCAGCACCTCCTGGCAGGGATGGAGATGGCTCAGAGCTTTCTGCCCTGGTGATGTCGGTGCTTTGAATCTTTTCTGGCAGGATGGCTGTACTGCAGTAAATGCTAATGCAGCCATCTTAACGGGTGGTAATGATACGAACTCAAAGAAATGCGTCCATGGCGGTTTTTTGGGTGGGTTTAGTAACATTAACATGAGGAGAAGGTAGGAGTGGAATTAGCAATTGTAACCTCTAAAGGCAGCTGTGCTCATGAGGCTCAGTTGGAGCCCGTGCCAGACTGTGCTGACCACAAATATTTTGGTTTGTGTTTGACCTCCTCTCCAAGGGAGCTCCCATCTAGGTAGTTACTGGATGCATTTTCCTCCCTCTCAGCTACAGATCCCAGTGTCCTTTGCAAATATTGGTTCTCATGCCAAATTCATTCTTCTGGCAAAACTTCTGCAGATTTCCTGGAGTTTTACCAAGCCAGTTACAAGGCTCTGGCCCATAAAGCTTACCTCTAAGTGTTCATGCTTGGCAAAAGGCATGGAAGCACCTGGGACCAGCTCTGAGTCACAGTGGGAAGTGGAGAGATCCCTGCTGGCTGCTTTCTCAGTGGGCTGGAGCCAGGCTGCCTCTAAATTGACTTTGTACTTCACAAAACAAAGATAAGCAGTCCTTTAAGTGGCTGGGATTTAAAATAAAAAGGATTTCTACAAGTATTCTCAGGATTTGGACATCCATATAGAAGTTACATTAACTGTAAAGAACCACTAAATGACTGTGACTATAGTTCAGATTATGTGTGCAAGTCATTAAAAGGTTGTGATAAAAATGACAAATGAATCTAAGATACTGATATTATTTATTAATTGGGTAAATGATTTATTTGGAACCAGAATCTCCCATTAAAAAACAATTTCTATATTTTCAAAATCATTTATAGCCTTTCAAATACTTTAAAAGGCATTCTCTGAGCACATCAGATCCAAAAAATTGACCTTGCTCCCAGGATGGAACGAAATGACAATATCTGAAAAAATATTTTTCCAGATAATATAAATCTATTACACTGTCCTCAATAAGACTTTATTATTTTAAGAGCACTCCTTCTTGAAGAAGCCTTAAGGCAATGCTTTGGACTGTTTTCCTGTTTGAGAGCAGCATTAAATGATGCAGGCTTTCTGTGAAAGCAAAACCAGAAACCAAATAAATCAAGCAAATCTCAGAACTCAAGGAAACACATCCTTCTTGGCAAGTGAAAGAGAATAATTTTTTTTTTTTTTTTTGGTAGTGGAAACCATGACATTTGTTAACTACATTCTTAATCTTCTTTTCATTACAGGATAAATGCTCCAGGTGTGTACCTCTTTTCTATATTTTAATGCTTCAAAATAAGACCTTGTTTATGATTCCATGTAAAATCTGTAAATTATTTTCTGGATAGAAATTTGACACAGTACAAGGGTGCTGAGATTAGATAATCCTGGCCAATTATGGGGGGCCTCACAAAGTGATTTCATGGCCTTTTTAGTCTTCAAATCTATTAACTATTAGGCAAAACCCAAATTCAGAGTAGTCTGGTACTCTGGCATAGATGCTAAAGAATGACTGTATTTTTCACACACAATTTGTATGCTATCTGTTAAAAAATAATCCCAGCCATCTAGAGCACCTTCAGGAGTCCTCTCCACTCTAATTCCCTGTTCTCTGATCACTTCTCTGATCATTTGCTCCCTTGGCACCATTACTTCACATACATAAAGATTTGTTTTGAACTACTGGTGCTTTCAAAAGGGTTTGTATAACCTAGTAGGGAGATAAATCACACATGGAAAAGCATGGTTTTTTAAGCAGTCTTGTTCTTTTTAGTTCCATTACATTTCTGCTAGAAAGCACTGCTCATATGGGCTGAGTAGGACCCTGCTCTTGTAATTCCCCTTTCCTCAGTCAGTATCTCCCAACTGGAAAAAAATGCAGGACTAACAAACCCCACAAAATCAGCTGTTCTCTTCGTTGCCCAATTTGAGACATTTCAGTGTTGGCTGATTTCCAAAGAGTGAACGCTTTTTGCTTTCTGAAAAACTGGTTCCCAAATGCTGGGCAGAACAGGCCATACAGAATAGGTTTCCCATCAGTGCTCAGGTTGGGATCCAGCTGCAGCACTTGAGTTTTACACACCTGGCTGGGAAGCACATTTGTGGCCAAGCACAGTTCTCCAAAGAAAGGCTATTAAACAAATTGGCAAGGAGTGAGTGAGAAGAAATCATAGCAACTTGTTGGGTATCATCCACAAATCCATGCTGTTGAGATGCCCATGGCACTGCTGCTGTATTTGTTTGCATGTGGGATGAGCTAATAGTGTGGTAAATTCACACACAACCAAACTGTTCTTCAATCTGAATTTCACTTGACTGAAAATGCAGCTCTTCCATGTTTTGTCTCCAAGCTGATATTTGACACAAGCTTTGCAAGCACAAGCATTTGTGTAAAACAATAATCTGCATTTCTAGTTCAGATATTCCCAAAGGTGAATTTCTGAATTTGTTCATATTATTTAGAAAGGGAAATTTGTTTAATAAAATTACTATTCATTCATTACTGACTTTTCAAGGCTAGTCTTCTGATTAGTCACTAGCAACTGTGGATTCTCATTCAGGATATGAAAATAAATAAGACTTGTTTAAGATGTCTCAGCATTTGGGTAGAAAGAATGTCTATTTCTTTGAGGAAGTCTCGACTTTGGTGTCTACAGTCACCATCAGAAAATTCTGATTATTGACAATGTGCATTTTCCTTTCTGTAGAAAAGAAGAAGCCTAAGAAAGAAGTAGCTGTGGTAAGTGCTGCTGGCCTCAAAGGAAACCCAAGTTTTGCCAGCCCCATCGTGCAATATGACCATAGGACCCTTTCTATGAATGGTGTCTGCTTTCCACAGAGAATATAGAAATGATAGGCAAGGAAATAATTGCCTTCAAGTGCAAAACACTGTCCCAGCTGGCCTCTGTGTTTGGAAGCAACAAGGGGTGTGAGGGGTGCTCACCTGCACTGGGGCCCCATTGCTTCCAGGTGCCCAAAAGCTGTACTTGGGAGGTCAGACAGGCTGTGCCCACAACAATGACAGGGACACTTGCTGCAGAGGTGGGACAACAAGTGTCCCAGCTTCACTGATGGCAGCAGTGCACTGCTGAGACTCCACTGACCTGTGAGCTAACTCTGATCCACCTGAGTGCACCCAGCAAGGTGTGCCAGCACACCCAGGCTGTAAAGAATTTGGCCTGGATAAGCTGTTTGCAGCAAAATGTCAGAGATGTTTCCACTGCTGGAGATGTTTCTTTGCTCCTGGGTCTCAGGGCTCCTTCCTTTTTATAGGCATAATTGCATAGAGGCTGCATTATTGTATAAATACAGAATGCTCTCAGGCACTTGGACCTTTGCAGGTCCAGGAGCTGGACTGGGATGACCCTTGTGGGTCCCTTCCAACTCAGGATATTCTGTGGATCTGTGCCAGGCACTTTGATTAGTGAACTCCCTCTCCCCAAATTTTTCAGAGAGGAGTTTCCCAAGCCTACTCTGGGTGGAGGAGATCCTCTTGTGGTAACACATGTGGAGGCATTTAGCATGTCAGAACTTATTAATTCTCCTTTAAATATCTAGTGAGGAAACCCTACACCACAAATGGCTCTTGTTGCCATTGGACTGTGGTCCAGTGTGTTGCCATTGGACTGGTTTAAATAAAACCCAGCCTAAAGGAATGCAATATAAAAGTCACACAGAGCCACCTCCATCCATGTAAATCACCATTTCTGAGTAAATGCTCCTCCTTCTGACTTAATTCACAGTTTTCATTTTACATTTTGTGTTTCTTCACAGACAATGACAAAGCTAAACACTGTCTTTGATGGAGAAGCCAGAGACCCAGGTAATAAAAAGCAATTAACAGAGGAAATTAATATTAGGCTGGAAAAAAACCTGGATTAGTTAATGTAAATATGGCTTGACATTGGCTTTTCATATTTCCAGTTTGCTAATTCCAAGGAGAATGGGAGCTATGTCTCAGATAATGAAGATGAAGACAGTGCCTCAGTAACATTTGTAATGGTAGAATATCCTTACAGCCCTTGAAAGCACACATCTGCTGGTCAGACTGTTCACTGCTCCTCTGCTAAACTGGAATGTATGGATTTGGTATAGGAAGGGGGGAGGGGAGAAGGAATGTGTTGCAAGCCTCCTGCTCTGGTGCTGTCATAGCTACGTGGTCTCACCCATCTCGTGTCTGGGAAATGGCCAGAAGATTAATGTCCCTGCAGAAGTGCTGCCTTCACCTCCTAAACTTCTCCCTGGAGAAGTGGGTGGGTGATTTGCTGGCTCCTGCTCAAAGCTCCTTCCTTAGAGCAACAGTGTGTTGCTGTTGTTTATCCAAGGCTCAGACATTGCTTGTGGGGGAGAAAAGGGAAGGCCATCAGCTGGCAGCAGCTACTGTGTCACCAGGCAATGCACTCTGGGCATATGTGATTGACCAGATGGGAAAAGCAAAAATAAAGTGAAAGCTACAAACCTCAGGATGAGCTGGGGAACTCATCCAGCTCCCCAAGTGACAGCCACTGCTCTGCAGCAGGGCTCATTACAGGAAAAATATTTTTTGTTTTACTGAGGATTGATCTGGCTTACCTGATTCCCCTGAAACATGGCCCCTGCCTGAGCCCCTTACTTTGATTCTTGGCCTGGAATTAGGGTGCCCAGCCCTGTGCCTAATGGCTGAGAGCTCCAGCGTGGAGATGAGGGGCTGGTAAAATGTGACAATCAAACGAAATAAGTTTTTTAAAAATAGATCTGAAAATAAGCCTGAAACAATATGTCCAGAAATCATCCAGAAGAAGGCAGGCTTGTTTCGAGGCTTGGATTCATCTGGCAAATTTCCACCAAAGTGCCTGTAACTTGTATTTCTTATTAGCTGGCTCAGAGCTGTTGGATGTGTTGAGCTAATGGGAAACACTAGGCATGGAGACTTCAGTACAATTTGGGCAAACAAGTGGGACCCTACTGTGCAATTAAGTCCATCCACAAGGCTGCTCAAGGCTGGCTTGATCCAGGTCCAAGCTCACCTGCTATTTATAAAGAGATCTGGAGGAATGGGTTCCAAAATCCCTGCTTTTTCCCCTGTGTAACTGCATTTGTAATATATTAAACATGGGTAGTCTCTAGGCTGCTGCAAGAGCTGCTTTCCAGTCTTCCTGCAGGACAGCTGGGGGCTCCCTTTCTCAACAAACCTGACCATACTGGACTTAAGGATATCTGAGCCCATCCAAACATTCATCCAGAGCCACAGCATTTGTGTCATGCCTGACACAAACATTAAGCTCTAACACAGCTCAGTGGTGACAACAGGGAAATGTGTGCTCCCCACTCCTCCCCTCTCTTCCCCAGGACTCATTGCAAACCCTGGAGGATCAAAGGTTCCTGGCTTGGAAATGAGATTTAATAATTCCCAGGACATCATCTGTTGAATATGATTAAGAGTGATGGTCAGAAGCTGGTTCCTGGTCTGGGCTGCTTTAACATGTCCGACTTGTAAGCAATCAGAAAAAATAACATGTAAAGAGGTCCAGGTTCATCTTGAGTCGCTCAAATTGTGCTAATGTGTCACAAACCATTAATTCTGATACAAACTGCAACATTTAGTAACATGTAACCACTGTTTCTGTCCAAGCCTTAAGGGTCTTGTTTGTCTTTTATTCTTTAATTACAAAAAGTGCCATTATAGCTCCTGACTCCCTTGTAACAAGATACAGTGAGTTAGACTGTGAGGTGATCACACTGGACACACAGCAATTTTTTCACTTATCTCTAGGTAGCAATGAACTGAAGAAGAAAATATATTGCTTTTAATGTACAAGTAGAAATTATCCATAAACCTGAATAGAGACAGAACTCTTTCTGACAATGAGAGATAGCCATGTGTGCTAAACAACACAAATTTAACAGTATTTTATCTATATGAGAAAATCACGTACTTGTATGAAACACACAGTACTCCACTCTATTAATGGCAAAGGTAACAGGAAGCCTGGAAGAAAGCATTTTGTGTAAAGGGAGAAGGAATGTGTGCAGACAAGACTCACTGGATTTCCAAATCCTGGGTCAGTCCAGATGAGCTGACATGGTCTGGAAGATGTATGTAGCATGCTGTGCTCCTAAGCAGGGTTTGCTACCTCTGGTAGGCAGCTCTATATGACAAAATAGGCACAGACATATACAACAGTCTTGCTCAGTATGGCTGAAGACAGAAGTTTTGTCCTTACAGCTATGGATGTGTTTGTTACACTGCCCATGTTAACCCCTAGTAGCTGGAACTTGGATAGATTTATAGGGTGATAAGAAATTTATTTCTTTTGGAACAGGAATGTTTTAAATATGCCGGTTCTCCTAACTGCAAAGCCAATTCTTACAGTGGCAGAACAGCCAACATCTCCTCTGAGCGGCCACTGCGATGTCCAGCTCCCCACAGAAATGAGGATTTCCCTCTCAGGGCTGCCTCCCCAACTCATCTGAATTCCAAATGCTTCGCATCTCATTTCAGTTCTGTGCTGAGAACTGTAATGTCTTAACCTGATAAAGCAGGAATGATTTTAACCTGTTGTCTTTTTGTTCTTTCAAGTTACTGGCAGAGTGTATGAGTTCAATACACGGTCGGGGGCCCGGAGGTGGAAGAAGAGCAATGAGCCCCTTCAGCCAGTGCTGGCCATGCAGGTAATGTCCAGTGCCACAGAACAGAGTGGCCAAGGGGTGGATAAAGCAGAGGCACCAAGCAAACAAGAGCCTTCAGAGAAGAGGAAAGAGCTGACTGCAGCAACAAAACCAGCTGCCAAGCCCTCAGCAGGGCAATCAGAAACACCAGGCCAAGCTGGGCTGAGATTGCAAAAGAAGAAAGAGGAGTCTGAGGATGGGGGCTTATCCTCACCAGCCCCTTAAGGCAGGAACTGACGTCCTCTCCCAAAATAAACTCTGCTTTTCTGTTAGGCCAGAGTGCCTGAGACTCCAAGGCACACCCCAACTGATCCCTGATCTGAACAGCCAAAGAATCAGGTGTGATTTTTCTCTGTCAGCTGTAAAACAAAAGGTGGTCATAAGGTGTGTAAACTAGACCCAAAGGCAGGATGAATCTGGATACATCTTTGGCAAGTGCGTGTAAGAGCAGGAGACAAGAAGAAGAAACAAAGCAGAGTCATGGACAGAAGCATTCAGTGCCCACTGCCTCCTACAGACCCTGGTAGTTTCCCCCGAGAAAGGTGTGCATCTCTGGCAGGCATGGCCCCATCCTCTGCCTGCCTTTGGGAATGGCAGCATAAACAGATGTGCTTTCTCCACAGTCAATGGGGTCTCCTGTCCCTGCTGAGCAACCAAATGAGTGAAAAGCACACCAGGGTAGAAATGTTTGCTGGTAGAAGCTAAAAATATTTCCTTTTCATTCAGTATTTTATTTCAGCCCTTCCTTGCCCTCCCATTTTGCTGTAGAAAAGTCCACAGCTTGAAAGCAGTTCTGGAGTAGAGAAAACTCACAGCTCCTTGTGGCATCTCAGTCTGTCAACACTTTCAGCTTATTTATCTTTTGTAACACTAAGAGCATTCAATATCTTCACCTTTGGTATTTCCTCTGGCACATTTAATGCTTTACAGGATGAAGTGGAATATACTCAAAAGAATAATGACAGTAAACACATGGGGTGAAATAATCTTTTCTGAGTGTGAGCATGTATAATGTAAGCGCTGTCTAAAAACCTGATATAAAACAAACAAACCCGACAAGATTCTATAAAATTATTTTAATCTGATGAAAAGTAATTATAAATGATGACTTAATACTCCATGGCTTGTCTTGGCTTGTTTTTTTTTTTCCTGATTGCAAGAATGTTTTTTGACAGCAAGGGACTGATATCAGGTGGTAAAAGAAAATTTCAGTTTAAGTTGAGCAGTGGCAGTCAATGAAGATTATATTCAGTCTCTCACATACGTTGTTTTTGTCATGCAATGAAGGACCTGGATGGAGAAATCCAGGTTGAAATTACTGGATGCTACACTTCACAAAAACAGCTGTCATGGTGCTGTAACTCTTTGCTGTGCTCCAAAGGAGTGGCTTGGCTCGGGAGCCACTTCCCTAACACAAATCATCTTCAGTCAAATGTTGTTTCATTGCACAATCAGAAACCCAGTGTGTAATGAACACCACAAAGGTACAGATAGGAATGACTGATTTATACTCCCTGAGCACATTATCATTTACTGTGTCCATGGCAGTTGTCATAACATTGTTTGACTCTCCAGCACCAACAGGGGCAGCCACACATTCAGTGCTCCAACCCACCATTGTTTGCATTTTTTAGCTGTAAATACAGCACATTCAGTTTCTATTCAGGCAGTTTTCCAGTGACATAAAGAAACTCTGCAGTAGCTGGTAGTGCTGCTGTAACTCTGATCTTCCTAGCACTCTGACACCAATCTATCCATATGCATACCTGGCACCTCCAGACATTAGATTTTATTACCTGAAGAAGTTAACTGCATTATTTTCATGACAGGCAGGCACACAGGTTTTTGTATTTACTCTCCTGAGCATTTCTCTAGGGCAGCTGCTTTCCTTCCTTGATTATTCTAGCTCTACTTCAGTGATTAAGGGATAAATACATTTTTTTTAAGGCAAGGGAGAGACAGGCTGTAGTCTCAGCCAGGAAACTGGCAAAGAGGCAGAGGAATACTCATCTTACTCTACTACTGCTCCTGCTGCTGAACTGCACAAACTCATTTCCTTCCTTCTTAGGGAAATAGCCCCAACTGCTGGTATCACAGCAGGCTCTGAACTCCATGTATGCAAACACAATGTCATGGCCAACACTGCTGGTGCCATGGTCTCCCACAGCTGGGCAACAGCTGGGTGAAAGGCAACTGCTCTTGGAGTGGTGCTCTCATAGTCCAGACTCAGAGCAGCTGACAGCTGAGCTAAGAGGAGCCAAGAGGAGCTAAGAGGATATAAGAGATGCCAGATCCAAGCACTAACACTGTTAGAATGCCTGCACCCAGTTGAGGTGGGTTTAGCTGGTGTGCTCAGCATTTGCAGGGGCAGGGTTAAGCAAGGTAAAGCATCCTGTGAGTCCCATGCTGCTCCTGCATGAGGAAACAAGAGTGCTGACCACAAAGCACAGCTTCACCCTTCCTGGTGTGAAATGCTGATCTCCAGATCCAACTCATTCTTCATCTTGATCTTTCCTATAAAACCTTATTTTGGACATGCATAGGACTACTTCCCTTGCTTAGGGTCAACAAAATCAAGGAATAACAAGGTTTTACATGAGCAGTAACTTTATGCTAAAGCAGCACCATTTTCCTACCAGCTGCCCCTACTACTATAAGTGTTCTTCCTGTGAAGGAATCAAGAGTGAATTCTTGGTCTCATTGAGCCAAAGCAGATCCATTCATGTCTCTGGCTTGTCTTTGGTAGGACAAGAGCAGAGAAGGTAGAACTGGCTGACCCAGGTGTATGCTTGTTACTTATTGTATCAAACAATACGTGAAAAGGTACTTTGAATATAAAAGCAGCATACATTATTTTCATAAAATAGAGATTATAATACACTGTGCAGTACAGCTTTAAATGTTAGAAACCTCTTCTAATTGTCAGAGGAGCTTTTGTGCTTTTTTTAATTCAGAAGTCTTTTGAGAACACAGAGTCAGTGTCTAGAGTTGCCACTAGATGGACTGAGAGCAAAGATTAAGTGCAGCTCTACACAATAAAAGCATTTGATTATTAGAACAATTAGCCAAGACCATGGGCACTTTTCATCATTTGAAGCCTTCAGAGGTGAAGAACAGCTGCTGTGTGCTGTAGAGGGTCAGACTAGATGATGAGAACAGCCTCTCTAGTCTTCAACACCTCTGTCAGTCTCTGTGAACACAAAGTGTGAACTTTGGTGCCATTTATTTTAGAGTGATGACACTGATAAGCTGAGACTAGAAGAGGAGGAAAGGCACCTGGTGGTTCAAGCAGACTGGCTGGGGGCAACAGTTTCTGACCTACAGCTGCCTATTACATGTTATGCAATAATTTTATCTGAAGTCCAGAAGAATCAGTGTGAGTTCTGCCACAGCTTTTAATTGCTATATCTCCACCTATTACACATCTCTGAAGTGCTTCCAGATCTTTGGACTGACATTGCTCTGAAAGTTTCAAGAGTGATTAGGAAAGAGCACAGGTCACTTTCCTGGTGGGGTCAAATTCCCCCAGGCAGTTTATGTGTGATCATGTTACTGGGGTTTTCGTGCTTTTCTCCAAAGGCTCTGCTTTCATGCTGGTGTTATAAATAGCACTTGTAATAAACATCAGAAGTCTCAGCTTCTGGCAATGTAACTTAATTTATATCAAGGAATATAAAAGTGCTGATACTACATTTCTTCATGATCTGAAAGAGACCTACACATAAGAACTACTTGAGCTGCAGAGATGGACAAGGTCTGCCCAGGAGGCTGCCACTTTGGGACTGCTCATAGGAGCAGGAGATGGTGTTTGGATCCCCTCAGAGGAGGAGGGTCAGACCAGGGGAACAATCCTTCTCCTCCTGAGCAAAGAATCTGGCTGCTAGCTTATTTTATGAGAACCAGATTGCAACACCATAATGTAACTAACATTTTAACAGCAAGCAGCCACAACTGCATATTGCACATGCCCCAGCTGGCTGGGTGTCTGACACCCCCAGCCACAACGGGCCCTTTGCAAAGCTCCAGCTGAAAGGCTGAGCACTGGGCTCCATCTGCACATGCCTTGTCTGAACTAGTCCCTGCAAGCTCCCTGTGTTGTCACAGGGGAGAAAGAGACACTGGGGGTGGCTTATTAAAAAGCAGACATCTAGAATAGATCAGATGAGCTATGCCCTGAGAGCAGCTCTTTCTGCATGCCTAGATCAGATACCAATGCCTGCAGAGTGCACACAAAGGTAAATCAGCTGAGTCTCAGCCCAGGCTGTTCAGGTGAGGGCAGGACTGTGCCACTGCCCCAGTGCCTGAGGAAGCTGAAAACGAGGGAAAAACAGCACGGAGGTCAGCCAGGCTCTGCTGCTGCTGCTCAGGTCCCAGGGGGGATGGGCCATCACCCACACCTTGTCAGGGCTCCAAGGTCTGCTTTCTGGGACCTGTCTTGGGGTAACTCTGCATCTAGAAGCAGATGTCATGAGATGTGCATCAAAGCAGCCCCTTAGAAAAGCATGGGCCTGGCCAGGAGATTGAAGAAGTCAATACAAGCTTCAGCAAGTTCCTGCAGCAGGCTAGGTGTTATTGAGTGAGAGACACACTCGCAAACAAAACAGATGAACGCATCTGACTCTGAATTGTATTCAAGAACAGCACCACTCTGCAGTTCTTTGGTACCAAACTTCAGCTGCTGTGGGTCAATAGATGCCTGGGATTTCAGCTGGTGAAATGAGATGGGCAAGGCACGGCTTGGTCTGGCCATGCAGTTGTGCTTCATTTTTGATTCCTGCCTGTGGGCACCAGCTGGGGCCATGCAGACTGGAGCAGCAGTTCTGTGTTTGCACAGGATTGGCCCCTCTGTGGCCAGCACTGCCTGCTGGGCAGCTGTGACACCTGGCTGCTTCCAGAGGGGCTGTGTGTATCCCATGCACATGAACCTCATTTGGGGAGGGTTTGCAGCCTGGCTCCTGTTCATGTGGGCAGGAGGGCTGGTGGATGCGCAAGCTGCTGTATCCGCACGTTTAGCACAGCACCCTGGGAGGGAAGAGGGTGGAAAGACAAAGACCTGCTGGAGAGGGTCCAGCAAAGGGCAACAGAGACAATGAGGGGTCTGGAGCATCTCTCTGATGGGGAGAGACTGCAGACACTGGGCCTCCTTAATCCAGAGAAGACTGAGAGAGGATCTCAACATAAATATCTCAATGATGCCAAGAGGATGTGCCAGACTCTTTTCAGTGATGCCAGTGACAGGATGAGGAGCAATGGCCATTAAAGTGAAACACAGGAAGAACCACAAGAAATTCCACCTCAGCATTAAGAAGAACTTTATGTTTGGGGCGGCAGAGCAATGGAACATCTGCCCAGGGACGTCATGGAGTCTCCCTCTCCAGAGACATTCAAAACACACCTGGACATATTCCTGTGGAACCTGATTTTGGTGATCCTGCCTTGGCAAGGGGTTGGACTAGATGTTCTCCAACAGTCCCTTCCAACACCAATTACTCTGTGATTCTGTAACAACAGGAGCACCCCTGGCCCCATCGGCCCCAGGCAGAGGAGAAGCCCCAGTGCCCCTTTCTCTGGCCTGGTCCCAGTTCTCTCCAGCCATTTCTCCTTTCCTGCAGGTACAGAAAGCGATGGCAGAGAAGGGCTCTGTGCCGTCCAGCCAGCGGCTGCTCCGCTGAAACTCTCCAGGCGCTGCTGGCAGGGAGGGAGGCAGGGCAAGGACCGCGCTTGAGGCGGGGAAGCGGAGGCACGGCCTTGGCCCGGGGCAGCACGGCCGCGGGGAGCCCCAGAGCCCCGCTCCCGCTGCCCGGGCTCCAGCTCCTGCTGCCGCTGCCCGGGCTCCGGGCTCCCTCCCGCTGCCCCCGCTCCCGCAGGCTCCCCGCTCCCGCTGCCCCGGCTCTCGGCTCCCAGCTCCCGCAGGCTCCCCGTTCCCGCTGCCCGGGCTCCCCCGGCGCTGCCCAGCCCCGCGGTGACACCGAGGGCAGAGCCCGGCCGGGACGGGCGGCACCGGCCCCGCGCTCCCTCGGGCCGCCCGCGCTCCCCCAGCTCCGCACGGGGCCCGAGCACCGGAGGGGCGGCGGCTGCAGGGCCCGTGAGAGAGGGTCAGGCAGAAAGAAAAGTGAACTGGAGAAGAACGAGGGAGAAGAGCCCGACCGCTAGGCACCATAGCCGTGCAGGCGTGCCCGGAAAGAGATGATCCCCTTACAGGATTTATCCGCTGCAGAGCGCACCGGGTCACTCCAGGAACGATCAAATGACCTATTTTCTGTTTGCTTTGAGCTCCTCCCTTTGCCACACTGAACTGAACCCGTTCCATGCTGTTTAGCTGAGACACAGGATGGGTGCTCCTGTACTTCATCACCTACTCTTTTTTAGGCAGGGAAGGATGCTCCGGCAGTTCTCAGCACAGCCATGGGCACCAAAGCGAGGAGGAACCATATTCAATCCATTTCACACTGAATTTCTAAATGCTCCTCCCTGCAACATCCAGCCTGATCACATCTTCCCACTTCATGCAAGCAGCATAACTACACTGACACCTAGGGAGGAGGCTGAGGCTTCTCTATTAACTCCCAGAACCAGGGCTAGCTGTCTAATACACTTTGAAATGCCCTTAGAGATGCGAAAGCTTGCAGCCTGTGGCAGAAACATCTATGAGATTAGACACCCCCAACATTTCAGGGAAAAAAAAAAGCAGTTTAGGAAAGTGACAGCATTCAAAGACATCAAAATGGACACTAATTTCTGCCAGTGGCTTTCTGCCAAAGGGTATTTCCTAGTCACTATACCAAAACACAGCAGTATTTGCTTGCTATGAAATACTAAAAACCAAGCACTAAAATCCAAATATGAAAACTCACCTATTCAGCTGCTACCCAGCTATGAAAGTGTCTGAAGGAGTTTGACACCTTTTTCTGTCAATCACTACCCCAAAAGCCTCCCCAAATATCTGAGCAGCCCATTTGAGCCTGACCAGGGAGATCCAAGTCCCACCAAGGTCTAACAGCAGCATATCAAGCTCAGTGATACAGAAACCTCAGTGAAGAATTTCCCAAACTACCTTGCCTGATGCCAGGATGTGTTTTGGCATTAGACCAACCCCACTGGTGCTGGAGGGGATGAGAGAGAAGGGGCAAGTGAGCAGAGCATTGGTGTGACCCTGTCTGTCTGCACAGGGTGGGTGATGTCCCTGGGGCAGCTGACAGCTCACCCACAGCAGGGCACCCTCCAGGACCAGCCCAGCTGCAGCTTGTACCTTACACCCTCCTGTCCCCTCCCCACCACGGGTGCACATGCACTGAGGGAGCCAGCTTGGATGATCAACAAAGAACTAGAGTAACAGACATTTCAGGACAGCATCTTAGTGCTGCTCTGACAGCTAGGTCAGGACAGGGATTTCCTCACACACAGCCAGTGCTAAATCAGTACCACGTTCTTACATGCTCCTGAAGAGATCCTGCCCCATCACTGAACCAGAAGCTTTTTCCACACAGTTGAAAGGGCATGAACTTACCCTCTTAACAAAATTAAGCAGCAGCCAGCCCCAGGGTGCCTCCAGCCACAACTTGGCTATAATCACTCTGTTGGCTCTTCTTGCATGAAGGAATCACTGTCCTTTCAGCTTTGCCAGCTGTAGGTCATGACAGGTGGTTGCAACTGAATGGCAGCTCAAGAGATTAATCCAGAAGGGACCGATCCTTTCTGTCCATTTTGGGGCACCAGCACACATGCATGGCCAGTAAAATCCATCTCTCCAGCCTGGAGGCCTATTGCACTTGCTGTAAATCCACACAAGTAAGTGCCCAGCTCATGGAAAAATAAGTTCATGGTCTCTTGAAGAAGAAAATAGAGATCTTCCAAGTTTGCAGCAGTCCTGCTCTACTTCCAGCAAGAAAATGTTGAAAGCTCTGAGTGCCCACATTGGCCGCATATTAAACCAGACAGTCAGTAAAGTTCAAAATTAAATTACTTCCTTAATTAAGAGCTTTCAGGGCCTCAGGACAAAAAGGAAATACAGGCCTGTTGGCTTTTTTACTTTAGCAAAGCATTTCTCAGATTCATTTCTTGGTCTATCTTCATTCTGGAGATGCTCTTCAAGGAGCTGAATGCAAAAAGCCTCCTGTGCCTGCCAGTCCTTTCTCATTACTTTTGATGCACAGTCTCTGTGGAAACTAAAGCTAAAAATAACAACCCTTGTCTCCTCTACTAGCACATACTATTTCATTCTCTAACCATGATTGCTTGATCTACCTGCACTCATGATCTTCTAGGAAGAGACCTTTCCAGTATCATGCCAATTTCTGTATGAGCCCACTCCAGGGGTACTGCTGGTGTTGTGCCTGGGATCATTGCCTGCACACTGTCACCAAGGTGCCTTGCATCCACAGTCACTACTGGGAACCTCTGAAACCCCAAATTCAGCTCTGAGCTGCTGCAGCTTGAAGGACTCAATCCCCATTTTCTCCTTTGCGCTCATTATGAGAATATTGTGTCCTCTCCTCTTCTGCTGCTGATCAGGGATCTTTGCTGGCCAGCTCACAGTGAGATGTCCAGTTGAATTTCAGGCTGTTTCCGTGGTGTAAGCAGGACCAGTTCCAGGGCAGTAGAAGCACATCATGTCAGTAAAGGGCCCAGAGCCAACAGTGGCACTTCTAAAGAGAGGGAAAACTCCCAGCGCAAAACTCTTTGTGTAAGAGTAGGTCAAATTCAGTCTCAAGGCATCATAATCTCCTTTTGCTCTGTGCAGACTAGGCTAGGTACCAGAAAAAGACTTTTTATTAGATAGCCAACATCTGTCCTTTATAGTTTGCCCAGTCTTTTGTTTCTGGACAGCAATCATTATGTCATTGCAGGCAGAGACCTCAACAAGCCACTAATGCCACCCAAATGCCAACTGAAAATCTGAGCAATATAAGAGAATCTACAAAAAACCACTCCTGAAATCTTCCATGCTGCAGCCACCTCTCTGTGAAAGAAGAGATGTGCCATTCCAGTTCATAGGATCAGGCACAATATAGAAATAAGTGTTCTCTAGCTATTTTAGAGTGATTATGGAATGAAACCTGAGGATACAACTCCTGTATTAATGTGGCTGTTGGGGGAGCAGCTGAAACATTTTGTTCTGCTAGAGCCAGTGTAAAAGCAGAAAATAATTTCTCTGATCTGAAAGTTGTTTAAAAAGAAAATACTACAAAACTTGAAAAGGAGCCCAGTCAAGTGGCTCATAAAGGTAATAATGAAATACAGTATTTTCAATTCAGAGAAAGGGAAAGAAAAGCCACAGAAGCATAAAGCAGGAGAATCCAGCAGAAGGATTAGCATGCACAGTGCAGCCATTCACCCCAGAGCAAAGGAGAGCTCCAAGGGAACCTGATCATATTAAATGTGAAGCTAAAATTAGATGCTTGCAAAAGCAGATCGGGATGCAAAAATTAAAAATAGCTGCTGTATCTGCAGGAAGTAGTGGAGAATTTGATTTGAAGTCACCAGAGGAAGATGATTTAGGGGATGTTATGTATAAATGAGAAAATAAAAAGGAGCTAGGAAGATCAACATGTATAACAACAGATAGAATACCATCCCAAGGCAGGGCAGGTGCAGCATATGAAATGACTCCTGCTTTACATGACAAGAAATAACCCAGGGGACTCAGCTACTGATCCTAGGCCACAGAAAGCAGCAACTCTGGATCTGAGTGCAGGCTACTTCAAATTACATTGAAACCAAACAGGTGAATTGATTAAAGCTTGTGCTAATTTTACTCAGATTGTGAGTAAAATATCAGCATACAGCCTCCTCCATGACTGCATTAAGTGAAAAGGCTGCACAGGCAGGTGAGGAGGAAATGCAGCTGGCAGCGATAACATGAAGTCACCAGCCAAGAAAATACAAAGCCAGATTTATGAATAAATGAGGAGTTGCTCAATTGTTGACAGGATGTAACAGCAAGCACAAACCACCCTTTGCTGACAGGGCACAGGTACCTACAAGCAGCAGGTGCAATCTCCTGGCAGCAACAGCAATCAATCAGATTCCATGGGCCCGATGGATTATGAGAGCCAGCTGTCCAAATACACCCCTACTGTTGGCAACAAACACTGATGTAGCAGAATGAGAAGGAACCTACTTTGAGAGCTACAAGAATACTCTTATAGAAGAATACTCTACTGAGTATCGTGGGGTTTGTCCAGGAGGTAAGGGGAAAAAAAGAAAAAAAAGCCTGAGGAAGCATTCCTGCGTCAGCCAAGCAGAACCCACAGTGAAACATTAACTGGAAACATGGATAACAGAGAATAAGATTTCCTCAAAGAAAGAATGAAAGAAAAACATGGTCAGGGTTGGCACATATTTCCCTAGCCCCTAGAGTGCTTGCCCCGAACAACAGGCAAAGCTTTGACTCTGTCCATGTGGCCACAAATTTGAAGGATGGCACAACACAGCTCTATCTTGCTGCTTTCCTAACTCAGGATGAAGAGTGAAAGATCCAGGCAGGAAGAGTGCTACTGAGTACAGGCAAACTTTTGGAAGTTACAACTAAAAATTAAAAGGAAAATTTGTAGAAACACAAGGCTAAAATTTTAATTTGTTCTCCCTGCTCTAAATAGATAATGTCTGTAGGAAAGCAGTGTTTATAAGGGATTTACTGGATTTACTTAGCATGAGAGATAGGAATTCCACATTTGAGTCAGTCTCTAAAATGCAGCTCTGGAGTATTGCTGATATACAGGGACTAGATCTTAAACTAAGAAAATGCCCTCATTCCCTAATATTTAAGGGGTGGGGGTGCATGCCTATCCTGTACCATTCTTTTGACTAATTATTCAGCTTAATATTTCAAGGTGATTAAGCAGCAAAGTCTTGCTTCTGACTCTGGTCTCTGTGACAACAGTTTTGCTTTAGGCAATACAGCAAATCTGTTAGGAATGAACGCACATGAAGTACTCCCACAAGAATAGAAGCATATGATCCATGATGATCCAGAATATTTGATGTGCTGCCATGACTTGCTCAGGAGTGGGGCCTTGGTGGAGGGACTGTCTTCAGGCAGTTTCCAGGAGTGAGGTACCCTACCAGCTCCCCAGGAGTTTGCAGTAGGGCAGGCAGCCAACCCAGCACAGCCTGGCCCCAGATTTACGTGCTGCTCAATTCTGGGCAATAGGGAAAAATAAGCAGGCTGCAGGTGCCCTGCATCCACAAGCAGGTGATGAACCCACAGTCCCACAGCCCTCCACATCAAGGCAGCATCTGTCTTCTTTCTCCCCTTCAGTGGCAGCTCCACACCCTTGTCTTCCACTGCCAGCCAAGTGTGCAGCAGAGCCAGAGCTTTGAGGAATTCACCACCCATCCCTGTTTGGCTCCAGTGCAATCCATTCTAGCAGTGGTGCTGGCCTGTCAGCTGGTGCTTCAGTGTCACAGCCCCAGCCTGGGCTTGCTGAGGTGACAGGGCCAAGGTGGTACAGACCCAGAGTGACTCCATCCTGCACTATTGGCACTGGCTCTTGGGGATTGGGCATTGTCAGGCCTCTCTTGGATTTAATTCCCTACTGCTTCTCCTGCAGGCTGGTGGCAAAGCTCTCAGCCAGCACTGACACCATGCCAGCTCCCACAGCAGGGATGCTCCCAGGAGTTAGCACATGCAGAATATGCACTTCCCAGCACTGTCACAGAGGCCTGATCCCCAGATCACAGCAGCCTAAATCACAATGTATTTGCTTCCTTGAACACCTCCTAATGCTAATGGAGTCTATTCTTCACTAAGGAGTTCTCTATTGCTACCCCATGCTGACCCCTCAGGCTGTAGGGTGATGAAGGAAAATAAAGCTTTCTCCCCACCACGGGTTTCTGATCAAAACCCCCTCTCTAGCATCACACCAGGGATCATACAACACTTAACTTTCTAGGGCTGCAGAACTATAGCCTGCTACCAGGATAATTCCTGCAGTATGAGAGGATTTTTATGAGCTTGCTCCACTGATGGCTGCAAGTAAAATTGCTGCCAGCTGAGGATTACAAACCTGTAGAGAGCTGGCAGAGATCCAGGCCCTTTGTTCCCTCAGTACAGAGGGATCAAGCACACTGCATCTCCTGATAGCAGTGGTGGCTCTTGTGCACTCAAGATAAAGCTGGTAAATCAGACAGCCATCCCCTCCCCCACCATGAGTAAATAAGACACTGAATGTTTTGGTGCTGCCAGCACAGATAAGATGTGAATTCAAAGGCAGGCACTGCTCAGCCCTTTGTGGGTGTCCAGGGTCAATGAGAGCAGCTGCTTACCCCTGCTGCATGATGCTTCCCATGCCATCCCAGCTGCAGGATTACCCCTGCTGCATGATGCTTCCCATGCCATCCCAGCTACAGGATTACCCCTGCTGCATGATGCTTCCCATGCCATCCCAGCTACAGGATTACCCCTGCTGCATGATGCTTCCCATGCCATCCCAGCTGCAGGAACCGAGCAGCCATCAAAGCCTGCACTGTTCTGCATCACTCCCCCATCACAGCCTGCACTGTTCTGCATCACTCCCTCATCACAGCCTGCACTGTTCTGCATCACTCCCTCATCACAGCCTGCACTGTTCTGCATCACTCCCTCATCACAGCCTGCACTGTTCTGCATCACTCCCTCCCCCTACAGAGGGAAACAAGCTTTATCCTAACGAGCCAGAAGTGCACATGGGTTAGTTTTCCTTTCTTAAAATCTTGCTTGCTGTGGACTACACATCACACTCACTTTGGCCTGTTAACAGCAACCTGGCTCTGCATGTAGCTCTGTGGAGCAGACACACATGCAGCCTGAATTTGTACAAAACACAATCCCTTATTTGTGAATCTCTATTTTACCAGTCCTGCCTGTCACGTTCCATCTCCTTGTCTTTTGAAGGACAGTACTCTGGGGGTGGGACACACTTGTTTCTTCTACAAAAAGCATAAGGGTAAATTTCAGCCTTAAGGAAACAAGGGATGTCTTGACTAACAGATCTGTTTGTGACAAAATAGATAAGCACGTAAGAAATAGACAGTAATGTGGTTCTGTTGAAAATATTAGAGGTTAATAAAAAAATTTTAGCCACATCATATGTAACCTTAAGTCCAAAAGACTGAAAAACTTAATGCATAATTACCATATTTTTTTCTAAGACAATATGGAAACAGGAGTTTCAGATTTTAGGATTAAATACGTATTTTTAAATTAATAAACCTGCACAGTGATGCAAACAAGTGAATATTGCCCTTATTACCTCCTCCAAAAGGCAATTCAAATGGAATTCTGGATAGTTACAAAAGCCCCTGCTCTGAACAGACAGAAAGAAGTGCTGAGCAGCACTAGGCAGCAGAAGCCTGCAGCAGTGACACATAGCCCTCCTTACCAAGAAACCCACAGAGCCCCAGTGTGAAAGCCCCTCCAGGCACAGCTAAAGCCCTGCCCCAGAAGCTGCAAAGCCAATGAATGCATCTGCACCCACTGCTGCAGCAGCAAGCACACAAGGCACATCCCTTCAGCAGCAGTCATACTGACTTTATTACACTCTTTGACACTACAGTTTACTGTCAGAAGGTCAATAGCTCTGGCACACCAAACAATTACAATTTGCATTATGTACACACTACTTAGTCTGTTTTCATCACAAACAGTTTAAACAAACCAAAAAGAACTGAACAGCCTTTGTATTGAGTTTATTGAAATGTTCTTTCTGGGCAATTCACAGGGAGTCAGATACCTTAATAAAGAAGCCCACATGAGAAGACCCAAATACCATTCCCAATGAATGAGCTGAATATCAATGAAGAATTTGTCATATTCAGACATCTCCCCTTCCATCCTTTCATGCACAAACTTTGTTCATGCACCTCAAAAGTAACAGAGAGAAGCCTAAGCAGTAGCATACTATAGCAACTTTGATTTCTGCAGTATTTGTGTTTTGTGCCATACTTTATTTTTCCTCCCTCCTCCACCTCCTTCAAGCATTTAAATCATTTATTGCACCCATATACAAACTCTCATATTAGTGAGACTAGAAGCCATGAACTCATTCAACAGATTGCCTTGTTCAGATATTGTCCCCAAGCTATTAAACAGTAACAACATATTAAACATAGAAGTAATGTCCTTCCTGACAGGCTCAGCAGCAGATCTGATGCAGTGATCTGAAAGGACTATCTGGAAACCTACACATCTTGGCTGCAACTTTGACAGCGCTATGAATTCTACTCAGGTGACTTTTGCAAGGTATCAGTGGCAGGAAGAAATTAAACTGCATTTTCACCTGCCCTGGGTGAATTTACTTTCCATTTTTCAGAGAAGACTTGGCAGAACTAAACATGATGCAGTAATAACCCAGATAGAGCTGCTCCTCAGCCATGCCTCCTTATAAGGCTAATTTAAGAACCAGAAAGGATCAGCATCCAGATAACCTCTTCCTTTTTCTCTTCAAAAACTGTAATACAATGCTGCACAGCCTTGAAAGACAATATATTTCATGATAATTAAACACTTCAGTTGGAGTACCCAAGACCTTCCATCAAACCGTAGTACAAAATAGAAGTTTGTATGAATTATCAGTCATTACTGAAATGAATCCTAACAGCTCCATGCTCTTGGTAGTGTGATGTGAAAGTGGAAGCACTTCAAAATACCAACTTGTTCTTATATCCTTTCAGCTGGACTTTCAGAAATTCTGTTCCATTGGCTGTGCAAGTTGGTGTCCTTGTATACAAGCCAAACATTTCCTGCCCATAAAATCATATTAAACAAGCCAAACACCTGTAGGGTAAAGAAAAAAAAGGGGGAATGTAATATTAAATTTGTCATGTTTGATTGGGTTTTGTTTTTCCTTTTTTAAAAAAAGTCAGAAAGTGCTTGTTACTGGTTTGCCTTGAAAAGACAATCTTTGGCACCCCTTTCATTTGGGCAAGACATTCCCAAACTCTTCAGAGTAATATAAGCTATTTTAGCTGTTTAACAGAGCTCTTTGTAGACCAGGTAGTCAGACTTACTCCATACTTTGCACAGAATCAGACAAATTCTTTTCAGTCACTGAGCACCCCCACATATGCACTCTCATACCAAATGACTGATTAGTATTAGGCCAATGAACAAGAGCCCGAGTTTTAAAAAGTAGGCTTCACTAGGAAGATCATACAATGAGCCTAATTTGCTGTGATACGAAGTGCTCTTTGTATGAACATGAGCTTCATATCATTATGTTACAAGGAACCTCAATTTGATGTGTAAAAATGCTCACAGTTGAGTAAAAAACCTAGGTTCAGCACCAGCACAGCATTTCCTCTTATATCAGTCATCAAACCACTTGGGTGGCTCAGTAAGATATTTTAAGTTGCTCTTGGCTAAAAGCATAAATAGACACCCAAATGTGTCTAGAAATGCTGCATGTAACAGCTCTAGAGGCAGATCCTGCAAGATGTTTCTCTTAATTTCCTTTAGAAAAAAACTTGCTTCCTCCAAGAAATTTGCTCAGTGTTTTACCACAGTATTAATGGACCTGAATGCCAACCCAAAAGGAAATCTTAACACAGAGCAACACATGCAATCAGTAGAACAGGGCTCTCAGGTACCATTTGTTGTTTCCCAACACATTTATTGTACCCATATGGTGGAAGGCATACATACCACAGACACATTCAGAATTCCCATGCTGGTCACAGAAAGAAAATGGCAAGTTGTTCCAGGTGCTTTGCAAGATTCAATTCCTGGAACAATGCTGGCTCCTGTGGACACCTTGATGTCAGCAAGCTCCTTTGCCCAAACAAAAGTACTGACCAGCCACAGAAAGGCTATCAAGGCACTGATTGCCAAGTCCTACACAAGAGAAATACTCATTAACAGGTTAAAAAAATGCAGGAATATCTGTGAGAGCAAGGCAGAGACAGTATCAGTTATATCACCAAGATAACTGCATCAGTGATAACAATCACAAGCAAATTTAGTCATTAACAATGTTATAGTTACAACTCATTGTTGACAACTAGCTACAAAACTGTATGCTTGTGCTTGATAGTTGCAAAAGACAATCTTAACCTAAGAAATCTGTTTCTGCCTAGCACCTATTTTATGAGAATTTAAACCAAATTTAAGTAAAGTGAGGGTGATGGGATAAGGGAAGAGAATTTAAGTCTGGATGAGTGATAGGCTAAAATTTGGTTTGAAAAGTCAGTAAGTCCATTTTCAAGCATGTTATAAAATTTCTCATTCAGAGCTTCAGCATTAAAGGTGACTAAAATTCACAATGTAACTATTTTCCACTGCCAGTTGCAGCAGGTGCTCTACACAGGGAAAAATTTCAGATTAACAGAAGAGGTCCCACCTGTGGAACAACTGCACATTCAAATGCATGATACAAAAGAAAAGTTGTGGTGGAGATGCTGTTCACCTGAAAAAGTGAAAGTTCATTCCACTGCTTCAATAACTGCATGAGGTGTGATGCCACAGATGGCTGAGGGCTTTGGGCCCTTTTTCTGCTCAAGTCCTGTAGGGACCAGTCTGAGATACCTACATTCACATTCCATTTAAGTTTTGTAACTACTGGATATTCACCAATTATTCTTGCATTAGCAATATTTCTCATCCCTTTGCAGCTTAAAGGTCAAAGCATTAAAACCCCTCAGCATTACTTACAGTTAGTGGAAACTTGTTATTTTGCTGATACACATGGTTATATCCGATATATACCACAAGGGCAGTGACACAGTAGAGGAACACCAAGGCTGCCAGGGTAACAAAGAAGTGTGCAGA
Organism: Fringilla coelebs; assembly: GCF_963513975.1. Classification (NCBI taxonomy): domain Eukaryota; kingdom Metazoa; phylum Chordata; class Aves; order Passeriformes; family Fringillidae; genus Fringilla; species Fringilla coelebs. Next base: position 13,797,625 of record NC_140033.1, read on the forward strand.
AGAGGAGAAGTCACCCATGAGGTGGGCATCAGTCCAAGTACCACCACAGCCTTTGGGGTCTGGTGCACTAAATTCAACAGTATTCAACCTGTGAAGATTACATCCATGTAGTCAGAGTTTGCTATACAGTGGGAGCTTAATTTTCTTCATTATCTTTACTTCATTATTATTACACTTCATTAATTATACTCCAGGCTTCACAGCAACAGAGCTTCAGCATTCTGATTGTATAAGTCTACTCTGAAAGTATTCTGATTGTATAAGTTTACTCTGAAAGACACACTACAGATATATAAATAATCACTTATGCCACACAAAGATTTGTCAAGCTCTCTGAAGACTGTATATCCAGTCCTGCACTAAGATATACAATAGTACCTTCAGGAGAAGAACCCTAATTGCATTTTTAGAGTGGTTGAACAAAAAATTCCCAATTTGGAAGCAGACTTAGCAACATTACTTGGCAGTTAAACAAGGTGATCAGGACTTAAGAGGCATTATAGCTGCAAAACCTACCAGCACTGAAGTTGAATAAATAAAGCTGTGTGACTACCACTGACCACTCTGACCAGCACAGAATTAGTTCAGATCCTCTCCCCTCCAAATGCTGGGTTACAATGCTGGGTTTTGTGACCAAATTCTATACTGTTGTAATGTATTTTACTGGCTCCATTAAATCAATTTCTATGTTTATTGAACACATATGGAACACCAACCCTGCACTCTCTGTAGTTGTGCAGCTGCAAGAGCTAAGAGGAACCCTTCTTCCTCCTGCCCCAGGAAAGGAGCTTGTCTCTACAGGAGCACTGCAATGACACTGAAGTATTTCAGTTTTTTGTGCCCAACATCCTCACCAAGATAAGGCCAGAATAAACTGAAAATAATTTTCCATTCAGTCTCTGAACAAAAATAGGATAATGGCACATTCAAAATAATCTTATCTGGACCTCCAAAGCAGCTACAAATTGATGAAGAATTAGGTTGTTAAAAGGGATTGTGGTTTTTGTCTCACTAATTACCTTCTGTAGCATTCATACACTGCTAGACTAGAGCTTAAGATAGAGTAATACAGAGCACAAAAGCCTACTGCCATTTCTAACTACTTCTTTCTATAAGGCACTAACAAATACAGTGCTTTGAATGACTTCAACTAAGCATTTTATTGCTGCTAAAGAGCAAGCCAGAAGTTTCACATCCTCACTTATACAGTAAGCACATGTACATAAGGAGGCAGATGGGGAATAAAGGGGAAATAAAAAGTAATTATCAAGTAATAACTGAAGAGCTAATGCTCACCTGAATGGATAAGCAAAAGCAGCTGTCACTGTTTTGTTCACCACACCTTCACAGGAAACAAGAAGAGCAGTTTCACCTCGAAAGCCTCCACAGGTGGCAAAAGCAAAGATGGCAAGAACCTGTAGGAATTGATACACAGACACATTAGTGCACACCACTAGAGCTCAAAGGAAGGAAACTCAGCATTTAGCTGAAAGAGCAAAGTTAGCAAAGCTGAAGTATGAAGGGATGTCAAGAAGAAAATGCTGAGTTTCTAAAATCCAAAAGCAGTAAGCAACACTGCTAACCAAAGCCCATTTAAAAGTGCTTTCTGTATATTTTATTTTCAGTTGCACAGAAAATTTTTCAGGGTTTTGGTGGGTTTTTTTGTATGCTAACAGCCAGCATAGTATTTCTTGCAGGTGATATAGGAAATATTTTTACAAGTCTTGCATATCCCCAACTATGAATTCAAACAGAAAGCATGTGCTCAGAGTATCACACACAACTCGACTCTCTAAATAGCTCTTATGTTCTCTTTTCTCACTATCCAGACCTTGAATCTCCAATCATCAGAACTCACAACACAGAGCAGCAAAAGCTGCTGTAACCCACCTGTAATGAGCACATCAGGTTTATGTACCTGCAGCCCAAGGGCGTGGCTGAGGAGCAGCCCAGCGCTGGACACCAGCAGCAGCAGTGACCTGGGGCAGGGTCTGTCAGCCCAGGGGCTCACACCTCCCCAGGGGTACCCAGCCCAGGCACAGCAGAGGAAACAGCCCCTCCCAAGTTCCACTCACCCATTCAAGGACCTTAACAAAGCCCAGAGGCTCCAGGAGCATGCTGATGTCCATCCTCAAGCCTGCCATCCTGGGAGAGACCAAGGCAGCCAGCAGAAACAAGCACCAACACCAGCCGACTGCTGCAGCCCCCCTGGCAGGTGCCTATAAGGGCATCCCTTGCCCCACCCCTCACCTGGGGGTGGGCTTGGACCCACCCACAGGTACCCAGGGACAGCTGGGGCTGCTCAGCCCCGGGCCTGGCTGGGGAACTGGTGCAGGGCTGTCACAGGAGGAACAGCACTGGCCATTCTGTGCAGTGAGGCAGCAGTGACTTCTTCCTCAGCTCCTTCCTCTTCCTCTCTCCCACCCTGCGCACTTTGGGCAGTTGCATGTGCTGTGCCTTGAGCTTGGTGATTTGATGGCAAACAAGGCAAACCTGACAGTCTATGTGCTTGCCAAAATCTCACTGACTGCCTTTGACTATTTAAGCTTTAATTCTGTTTGTTTTCTGTGGCTGCAATTTGTGGCTGCTATGTTAACCATCAGTGAAAGTGAAGAGCTAAAGCTCATGCTGAAGAAGGTTTGATGGCTGCCAGAGGAGCTGCCCTCTTCCCTCTTCCCTGGACAGACCATGGATAGCCAAAGTGGCCATGAGCACAGCATCCCCTGCCAGTTTCCTGGCTCTGATTCAAGATCCTGTAGGAATTTCTTCTGGGATTGCTGGGGGCCTTTGAGGAACATCAGGGTGTCTGGTGCTGCTCCTGGGAAGGGGTGGCTGCAGGAGGCAGTGGCTGCTTCTGGCAGGATCCAGCTGATCTGGCAGTTTACAGCAAGATATGCAAGCAAAGGCCCTGGGTGCCAGCTGAGTGCCATTACTGCTGCCAGGCAGCCTTGCAGAAGGTGCTGAGGAGGTGCCAGTGGCAGAGCTGGCTTTGGCTCCAGCTCCTGGGTGTAGTTAGAGGCTGCAGCAGCTCGTGCCAAAGGGTCCTGCAGCCTCCCCAGGGCAGCAGAGGTGTGCTCAGCTGTGGTGGTGATGCTGTGCTGAGGTGCCAGTGCCAGCACTGCTGGGATCAGCTCTCCCTTGGCTCAGATGGAGCTGCTCAGGGTGGCAGGTCTCCAGTCCTGGGGCTGACAGGCTGAGGAGCTCTGTGGACCAGAAACCAGCAGGTGAAGAGGGACTGCTCCAGGCTGTGGAGGCTGGGGGCTTGATGAGTTTGCTGTGTAACAGATGCTCCTGCTGTGGATGAGGCATGGGAGGACAGCCAAGGGTGGGAATACAGGAGGGAGCTTCCAGGCTAGGAACTGCCTGTGACAATGGCAACAAAGCCGGTGCTCAGCCGCCCTGGGGCTGCATGCTGCAAATTGCCTGCGTGGCTACAGGGTCTGCCATTCTCACACAGTTCAAGGAGAATTTTTCTGTGCAGTGACCAAGAGAGGTGCTGACATCTGCCTGCTGCTGCAGATCCTGAGGGAGTACAAGGTAAAGCTGTGGAAAGGATGGCTCTTTCCTTTCTTTCACAGCTTTGTTCAACAGTACATGAAACTCCCAGAAATCCACCTTGATCCAGACAAGCAGTGCTGAGGCTTCAAGCCACCTTGGTTAGCTTCACTGCCTGCACAGCCAGCACCTTTAGGGAGGAAAATAGGAGTATAAAAGCAGGGACAGACCGAGGTGAAATGTCTATTTGCTCATCTTCTTGACATCCTCCATGCCAAATAAAATCTGTTCCACATATGTGACATATACAATCTTAGTTCAACCTAAATGAACCCAGTAACTCTGTCCTCTCATCCAACGTGCCTCTGTAATTTTTGCTGTCTTCCTCCTTCTGCATATTCTACTTAAACCCTATAGGCAATGTATCTCCCTAAAAATGCATAAAGACATTGGTTTGATTGCTCTGCTTGTCCACTTGTCAGTTAAAACAATTTCATTATTTAAAGCATTTTTCAAAAAGGCTCTCAGTCCTGCTTTCTATGCTTTTTCTTCCTCAAGCCTTCTCAGATGTCAGATGTCCTGTATGGATGTGCTCTGAACTACATACAGTGTTTTAGCTGTGGGCTTGTTAATTCAAAATCAGAAAGGCTCTTAATTTTTCACTCCATATAACTTATCTTTCCCTTGAGTTTAAAAGTATTTTGGAACATTTCTGCTTGTGGATTTTATTCCAAAGTGATACCAAGCACTTTAAATGCGGGTGGTTCTTCCAAATGGCTAATTTCATAACCTGAAAGCAGCTCTGGATCAAGTCTCTGCAATGAAAGGTTTAGGCAGAATGACTTTATGACTTTATATGTAAGGAGTGCTAAAAAATTTCACTACAAAAAAACCAACCAAACAAAAACAAACAAACAAAAAAAACCTAAAACCAAATCAAACAAAAAAAAAAATTAGTTCTTTTGATTGCAAAATCAACTTGGCTTAGACAAAAAGTGACCAAAGTATAAAAACTACAGGGAAAAAAAAAAGGGGGGGAGAGGAAAAAAAAAGATAAAGCAGGAAGAGCCAGTATTGCATTCTGTATTTGGGAAAAAGCAGGGCAGTATTATTAATATGCTAATCATGTAACAAATCCTTTCCACTCCAGCAGGGCTCAGGGGAGGGCTGAGTCACATCTGCTGAAGCTTCTCTATCAGTTGTCAATGCCCAGCACCCCCAGTGTGGACAGGGCTGATAAAGGAGTTCTGTTAGTCTGCACAGCGAGCCAGGGTCATCTCTGAAACCCTGGGATCCAGATGTCTGGCTGCTGTGGCTGTACAGGCCCATCCATTCATCCCTGCTCCTAAGAAAAGAGGTAGGGGGACTGATGCAGAACCCTCCTGACAGAATTAAATGAGAACAATGCAGTTAATGTCAAGCTGCATGGTCATTTGGGAGTCAGGTTTTGCTGATTAGCTGATCAAAAGGCTGGGCTGATAGATAATATTTGACTCTGTAACGTGGTTTCATGTTCTGTGAGGTATTTGGCCTCTTATTTGATGGCTCTAGAAGGATATAAAACTCATGTAATCACTGATTTAATTAGAAAACAGGTACCTTACTGTGCTTTAACTGGAAATCAATATCATTAGTGAAAAAAGAATTGTTTCTCAGAAAACTGAGTCCCATCCCTCAGGGGTTAAAAAAAGAACAAAACCTGTGGCATCTGTGTATCTGGTCTGATGGTGTCTGACAAGGCTGTGGACAGACCAGTGGGATTCCTGGCTGTCCCAGATGCGTGTGCAACAGAGACAGCAAAGTGAGAGAGGGGGGCTTCTTCTCTCAGTCTCCTTTAATAATGCCTGTGGAAGATTAATTCAAACTACCTGGATGATTCAGAGTCACAGAGAGCTCGTTTTCTAAGACTGAAAGAGCTTGGGTGGCTTAGCAAAATGAAGGGTAACTAGCAGGTATTACTGCTGGCCTACAAGGGAGTACATGCAGGAAGGGCAGAGATTTATACAAGGAGACAGTTTTATCAAAAAGATCTTGCATGTAATCAAAGAATATAATTTATATGGAACATAATGTATGAGATGCTGAGAATATCTTCCAGCAGAAGACAAACACCAAAAGTTGTTTTATAGGGAATTCAGAATATTTGCAATATTGTTGTTTGTGATAGCAGTGGAGAAAGCCCTTGATGGTTCATTGTGTTCCATCCAATCCCCTACGCTGTCCAAACAAGGATTAATTCAGGGAAGTCCTGAGCTCTGTGTTGCCAGATAAAGCAAAGTGAGTGATTTAATTAATACTTATCTGTCAGGGGAGGAACAACTGCCCAGGACTGCCCTGTCCCCAGCACTGTCTATTCAGCAGGGCTGGAAACACCAGGTGAAGAAAGTCCTTTTCTTTCTCCCATAGTAAATAAAACCTGCCCCATAACTGTCTGCAGACAGTTCCTTGTCATGTAATAATCTGCATTTTGTTAGTTACCTGCATGTTTTCAAGTATCTGCATTATTCTATTTGCTTGTACACTCTTGACTCTTTAGACCTTTAAGTATATTTATTATTCAGTTTATTTTTCATTGGCTCTCTAACAACAACATTAAGTGAGATTGTTCCTTTTCCCTGACTTCTGTAGCACAACTCTGCCTTTACTCAAAAACTTTGGAAACCACAGTTTAATGTGTTTGATCTTTGCTGAAAGTCCTTGAGACGTATTTCACCACATGTGCCAGTCATCTTTCACTTCCAAGCAGGTTTTAAGTTTGGTGGCTAATACGAGTTAGATTTTACAAGGTATTGTACCATTAAAAAAAAATAAATCTAGTAATTTTACACTGCTCCCTTTTCATTTACTCAGCTTAGTTATTGCTGAACTATTACTGGTATCCTTGCTGCCTTGAATTTAAATTTTCTACTACTGCATGTGGAAAAATTCTCATTATTCTTCTCTATACCTGTAGAAGCCACTGAAGAGCAGGTCGTTGTGTCCCCTACCCCCACATTTCTGTGCACATTTCCAAAGGGCAGGAGGGCACACAGCCCTGCCCAGAGAGCCAGTGGCTTGTCTGGAAGATGATGCTGAGCAGAGGTTTCTCATGGCTGCCCTTGCCTCCCAGGCAATGTGATTTACACAGGGGACCACAGTTTACAATCCTGTGGCTTGATTTTCATAGCTTATCACCCTCCAGGTGTTGGTTGGGTGCCGTGGGAGTGTGCAGGGGTGTGCCTTGCTCTCCAAGCACTCCTTGGAAAACTGTCACTGAAGAGAGAGTTCTAGAAGTTATCAACTAGCTATAAAGGACAAAGAACATGAGTGATGCAGAGGGATGCAGAATATGAGGGATGCAGCTGGAATAGCAATTCTAAGTTGTACTGTAGAGCTGTGAGTCTTCAGGCAGGATTGACTCGGCTGCTTTTTGGAAGGGTTTGTCTGGGAATTTGGAAGGGTTTGTCTGGTTTGGGGAGGTTCCTCTGGGAATTTGGTTGGGAAGGGTTCGTCGGGCGGCTGCGGGACTGTGCGGAGTCCTGTTCTACCATCTAGTGGCGCCTTGAGACAGCGCACACGGTGGAAAGGGCTCATTTTCAGGAGAGGGAAGTTTCCATCAATTTAATAAATTATTACCAATTTATGTTTGTCATTTCTGAAAGCCAACAGCATTTCCTGCATGAAGGCCAGCCATTAAGAATGCCAGGGATGCTGATTTCCACACGGTGGAAAAGGGGTAGAAAAGATTCTCTGCTGCAGCCAGACCTCTTAAATTCGGTGTGGATCACCAGCAGCATCTCTGAATGTACACTGGTCTCACTGTATTTAGTACTGCCCATGATATGTACCTTACAGCAAAGCACAGCTCTGTAGTGCTACTATAAATTTACTTTTTGATGAATCTGGAAATCAGAAAAGCCCTTCCCCTTTTCCTTCTCTTCATTTCTTGACAGTAATCTCTGAGAACTAATCTAGTAAATTAAGTTTTGACCATATCATGCCGCTTTAGGCAATATCTGCCCCTAATGCTTCAGCCTGTCCCTGGGTTTTGTGGTGTTTTATGTGTTGCTTGGTTGACACTGACAGCTAAATAAACATGCTCCACCCATGGCTGCACTCTTTTCTGCAGAAGGTTATACTGTCACACATTTGAACTGATCAGGACAAAAACTAAACCAATAAATAGTATTTTTTTGTACAAAATGGATGCAAAAATCTTGTGCATGCACAAAGCAGAAGGTGTTTTGAGGGAACGCCCCAGGAACATCTGAACACAAAGAGCAGAATTCTGCTCCCAGCAGAAAATCCAGGGCAGGACAAAATGCCTTTGGAGGTCCCAAATGTTTCAAACTGGACTCAGGATCAGCTCAGGGCCTGCTGCAGCACAGTGATTCTCATCTTTAAAATGTGCCCATTTATTTGATGGATGGATAAAGCACAGCATCCACCCTGCTTGCTGAACTACTGCTGCTATGCCGCTGTGCAGAAAATACTGCTATAAAATTGTTTGCATTTTTAACCAAACCTCATTAAAAGTTTATGTATAATTGATTACACAACTGAGCTGAATGCATTAATTTTTTTCCTTCTTTATTTTTCTTGAAGTTTCCAGATTTTCCAAGTGTTGACAAAGTATGTGCTAATGACATCATTATGAAGTTCTGTTGTTTACTGTTTTCTTCAACAAGTACTAATTTTATTGACTTTGGCAGAGGGATTGGTGTTTTGCATGATTTCAATAGATTTTGTTACACAGAGACATAATATAAACCAAGATGTTCCAGAATAAACAAGACTATTACTACCAGATGGAAATAGTTGTGAAGCATTATTGGACTTGAAAAAACAAAAACATTTTAGGAAAAACATTCTAGGAGTCAGCTTAATCATTTTGAAAACAATATCCAAATCTAAAGTACTGTTTTTGGAGGAAACAACGGAGGGATATAAATAGTAATTATTTCAGATCTTGCTACTTTATCATCTATGCACATTTTTAGAATATGAGAGTCTTTAAAAGACTTGCCAACACACTTGAGTTAATGTTGTAATTTGAATCTGAAATGAGATATTTCTCATTATAACACAAATCAAGGCAGCTAAAACTCAGAAGACAGTCTGGCAGCATACTTACTGAACTTAGGGACAGGAGATGTTGGCTGACCTTATTTGTAGAGCTGGTCAAATGGTTATGATTTTCAGATGAATTCAAAATTTATCCTGGTAACAATAGCTTATGCAATCAGTGGATAATGAGCCCTGGCAAATGACAGGTTTATAACTCAAATCCAGGTCATGGACATCAGGCCACAAAATAAAAATTAATCTATTTAACAGTACAAGTATTTCTTATTCTAAATGGTGAGAAAGGAAGTCTGTGGGGTTGGGTGGAATAACTACACAGGAATGCAGATGGTCAAACAGGTAATATTTGTCTGCCAAATGAGACACAATAGATATTGTTACAGAGTCTGTTTAGAAATTGAAAGCAATTAAATACACTGGGCAGATCATATAATTTTAGATCATAAATTGCAGAAATACAGGTTAAATAAAATGCAAACAGCCATGAGAAGTGAAGTGAAAACTGAAATAGAGGATGTAGGAAAATTTAAGTGTCGCTTTGCAGGCAATTCAGTTATTGTCTCTGACTGGACTAAATTCTCTAGAAAATTAAACCCAAACTAAGTCTCAAGCAGCCCATGAAAATGAAAAAGTCTTTCTTAATGTCATTAAATGCAAATGCTACTCAGTTCATAAATCCTTAGTCTAAAAGTTCATAGTCCTTCAAATGCAGGGGTGAGCTCTCTTTTGGTGCAAGCCAAGTATTTGCCCGAGATCATCTTCAGGCAGAAAAAGCAAACTTCACTTTTGGCACTGCAGTTTGGCAGCTGCATGTTTAGCAACTTTCCTCAAGATTGCTTCAGCACCTGACATCTAGCAGAAACAAATCAAGCAAGCACACAGTGATCCTGGCCTTTTCTTGCTGCTTTGAGTCAGGGGATAACTTGGGCCACTGCTGGTACTGCAGGGTTCGTCAGGAGCATGACCTCTGGCAGGAAAGTTGAGCAAAGAGATATTGCAATGTTGGAAATTATCCTAGGAAAGCAGTATCACAGGGAAAACTAAAGAAAAAAATCTCCTTTATGCGACCTGACAAGTCTAGATTATCAATTATGTGGGCTGTAAAAAGCTGGGCCCCACAGAAAGAATTTGGAAATCATGTATAAGAGTTGCTTTCAGAGTTTTCAATTTTCAAAAAAGTTTTCTTAACTTTCTAGACCTTATTAATGCAGCATGTGCCAGTACGAATGCAGAATAAAATATAAAAGAAAATGCAGCAGAAAACCTTCATTTCCTAAGCTGCAGTAACTGAAATGTGGCCAGGGGCCTTCCTGAGCTCTGAGCCAGCTGCCATGGTGTTCTGTGACTTTCTGCTCATAAAGCCTCAGCCTCCAGACCATGGTGGTTCTGTGTGCTGGTTGTAACCATCCCTGGACCACTGTCCCTTCTGAAGTGTGCCTGGGAATTATTTGGGAGCATATCTATGTGACCAGTTCCTGCCCTGGACTGCCTCACCAACTTGCTGACTGACAGCACTCCAATTTGCTGACTGGCAGGTGGCTCCCCTTGCCACTCTTGAATTTTTCTCTTATCAAAGTAGCATTTTTGTGGGAGGGCTGGAACACCCATAGAGGGAGGAGTTGCCTGGGATTTTATTCTCATTCCCTCTTGCAGAGACTTTCATTGCTCTCCCACCTCCCCAGACACTTAACTGCTTGTGTCAGTGCTTGCAAGCCTGGTTTCTCCCTCCAGCCATCACCTCCCTGCTTCATACCGCCTCCATTTCTCACAGGTCTCTCTCATGCTAATCAATCCTGGGGGAGTTTTTCCATCCTCCCGTGATGGGAGATAGAAGACAGCAGGAATAATAATAATAACAAGGCTGCCTTTTATGCTCCAAATCCATTTTATTGTGAGCATCCTGCTGTACAAGCCATTGCACGAGCCGTTCATCATACTCATAAACGAGCCCTTTGCTCAGAGAAAATTTTGAAGAAGAGAAAGCTGAGAAGGAAGACCTGTGTTTCTCAATTCTGTGGTTACTCTGTGGTCATTTATAGCTGCTGGTGCCACTGCAATGTGTCTTCCAGGCTGTCAGTAGTGCCCAGCTGTGGGACGCGCCCCAGCTGTGCCCGGGCTGTGGGAGGCACCGAGCGCCGCCGCCTCCCTGCCGGCGCTGCGGGTGTGACCGGGGAACTCCAGCAGCCGGACCCGGAGCCGGCTCCGGGCGCTCTCCCAGCTCGTGTTTCGGCGCTGCAAACGCTGTGTTTTGACAGGCTTCCCGTGGGTTTTTCCAGTAGCTGGTTTAATCGGTCCTGCTGGTAGTCGGTCACCCCGGGCAGCGTTTCGGAACATAAAGCTGCGACAACCTCTGGGGGGCACCGGCAGCGAACTGCGAGGCTGTCCCAGCTAGGCTGGTTCTGCAAAGCCATAAACCCACTTGGATTTCCTCCCTTCATCCCTTCTGCACTGAGCATGTACCAAATTCTTGGCTATACAGTGCCTAAAGTTTCTACCTTCTCCATGCTCTCTGTATTTCTTAACACCCAAAACAGACGGTGTGGGTTTTTTAGGACCTTCCTCAAACAGGTATATATAGATAGGCTTGGCACATAATGTATGTGCACATAATCTACATTAAGATACAAACTTCAAACACATTAAAATGCATATTGTTAATAGAAGGCAGAATTCAGGCCCTAAAAATTTTGGCAAAATCTATCTTCTTTAAGATAGATTTGATTTTTTTCATTAAGTTGCTATAAATTAAAAACAACAAATGGAATAGCAAATGGACTCCATCACCAAATCCTGTGTGTCACATCTCATTTAAGGCTGGGACAAAAACTTCTATACTTTTAGATGCCTTTCCCCCAGTTTTGAGCACTGGCAGGGGGTATGGGCACACATAGGCAATATAAATTTAAAATTTCCCTTTCCCACACTTCTTCTTGCACTCACGGTACATAATTACTCTGCAAGCTCCTTTTTAGCCTCCTTTTGCAAACGCCCATTGCCAAGTGAGAGGATTTAATGGCTCGGCACAAGATTTCAAGGGGTGCTGGGAACGTCCTTGCTGAACTGTGACTGAATGTCAGCGAGCCTTTTGCCGAGATTGCTAATTCCCTGCGGAACACTTTCCCAACACCTGTAATCACCCAAACTGTTTGATGGCCGGGGGAGCCTCACTCGGCTCTGCGCGGAGCTCCGGAGCCCGCCCGGCCGGGAGGAGCCGCGCCCGGCGCCCCTCGCACCCCGCAGCCCCCCGGGCCGCCTCGGTCCGAAGAGCTCTGCATCCCTGGCAGCCGGCCCGCTTGGGATTTTCCAGTGGCACGTGTTCAGCGACGGCTGCCGTGGGCTTTGGCAGACGCGAGGAAAACATTTTGTAAACCTGGAAAATTCCCAGTACTCACACTCTGTCTGACTGGTGTCCGATGGCAGCTCCAGCCTGAGAACAGCCAAGGAGCGCGAGCAACAGGATAGAGCCTGAGAAAGGAAGGAAGAAGTGCAAGGAGGGAAGAAGAAAAAAATTAAGAAGCAATTTTTTCCCTCTTCACGAAAATTCCAACTATTCAAAATTTAACAGTCGGTCCTCAAAAAGATGCTGTTTTTAAGCTCTGCATTTAAAATTCAGGTGCTGGATATAACTGAAGTCCCTTGGATTTGTTTTTTGATCCATAAACTTTTGGAGGTCACATTTACCAGCTTTTCTCCTCATTCTCAGTGACTAAAACCCTGCTTTTCATTGTTGAGAAAGCTGAGATCCTCACATAATCATATGACTCCAGACACTGGAGACAGAAGTACACCACGTTCCAAGGGACCAGCCATCAGAATGCTGGCAGCGCTGCAAAATTTCCCTGGAGGACTCATCCTGCTGTGCTTAATGTCCCAAAAATAATGTACAAAGTCTCAGATGAGATGAAGGAGCAATCTAAAGGGCACATTCAGCCCTTTGCAATTAACCAGAAGAGTCCATAGATCATGCCCCTCTCAAGCAGGACCTGTCCATCTAGGTAATGCTGACATTCATGTTGACCTCAGGACTGGATTGAATTTCCCTCAAGGTGCACCCAGAAGAGCCAACAGCTCTCTTGGGGACTGCAAAAGTGAATGGAAACAAAATCTCAGATCTAGAAAAGATTTTGGGGTTTATGTTTTCCTTTCTTGTTTTTTTTTTCTTTTCCTTATAGATCACTTACTCACCCAAAACCTCTCAGATGTTGACCAAAAACTACATCTAATTTAGGAAGCATCTTTTGGATTAAGGTAATGGTGTGATCTATACAGAGAAGAAAAAGGTATGAAATATTCTCATTTAGATACAAGATTCCACTTTTACATGTTTTCTGTTCAAGTGCTCTAGTTTTTCCACTGTGGAAGCACGTTTTATTCTGAAATGTTCCTTATTTAATAAGGAGAATAAATTCTTACCTGATCAGACACAAAACATATCATTTTGGATCTGACAGAATCTTCCAGCTGTGTGTGATAAAAATGAGGTTTATTTCAACTGCCATATTAAGAAAATCAATCCTTGGCACTTGTCTCAAACACTCTGACAACGCTAAAAATTGCCCAGGAGCCTGTGAGGAGCCCGGGTGGGAGCAGAACCCCTGGACACATGGAGTCATTGAACGGATTTGCCACTGCGAGGGCTGCTTTGGGCAGAGGAGGTGACACTGCAGCCAGCTGCTGCCTCCTGCCCCAAGGGCACCTCGCTGGGAGCAGGGATTGTGCAAAAGCTTGGCGGGGAGCAGGGGGTGCCCATGGATTTTGCAAGCAGCTGGCAGCGCGTTTTTCTGTATTTCTGTATTTAATTCTGTATTTCTGTATTTCTGTATCAGTGTGAAACACCCAATGCGCTTGCCCTCAGCCCTCTCACGGACACCAGAGGCACTGCACCCCAGAGGGATGATTTTAGGATGCTGGTTAACCTTTTCGTCTTATTATAAGAATTATTACTACTGAAAGGAAAACAAAGAAGTAAGAGCAGACAATATCTGGTTTTTTGGGTTTTTTTCCTCCATTATTTACACAGCCAGACAGAAGGTTTCGTTATCCCCTGGGTTCTGGAGCAAGTGTGGACTGGAAGATGTGCCAAGGTGTCACGGTTTAACCTCAGGCAGCAATTTAGCCTCACGTGGCCACTTGCTCACCTCCCACTCTTTCATTAGGATGAAGAACAGAATCTGAAAAAAAGTAGAGCCTGCGAGTTAAGAGCACTTTAATAATTGAAATGAAGTAAAATACAGTAAATATATTAGCAGAACCAATCGTAATGGAAAAGAGAGGTAGAGGGAAAGGAATAAAATCCTAGAGAAAATCCATGTGATGCCCAATACAATTCTGACCCCCTGCTGACCAATGCCCCTCTCACCCCTGAGCAGTGGCTGGCTCCTCCCAGCCAAGTCCCCCTGTTTATAGGCTGGGCATGGCAGCCCATGGCATGGAATATCCCTTTGTCACTTTGGGGCAGCTGTCCTGGCCATGCTCCTCCTGCTCCTTGTGCACCTGCTCCCTGGCAGAGCACGAGATACTGAAAGCCCTTGACTTAGGGGTCAGCTCTACTGAGCAACAACTGAAAAATCAGTGTGATACCAACATTATTCCCATACTTAATCCCAAACACAGCACTGTACCAACTACCAAGTAAAAAAATGAACTCTATCCCAGCCAAAACCAGGACCAGGTTGACAGCTCTGTGAGAAAGTGGTATATGCTGAGAAAATAGTGTCTGGCTATTCCAAAAGTCCAAAAAACTCTGTCTTGGCCACAAACTTCTGGAGAAGGCATTTGGCACAAGTACCGAGGGGGTTTCTTGTGTCAGGTTTTACCCCTGTGATGTTTTCCCAGCGCCTTTCCAGTGACAGGGGATGGGGAGGACTGCCCCAGCACAGGGTGGGGTGACATGCCTGGCTTTGGTTCAGCACAAAAATAAAATGCTGAGTGATGGAACACGCTCAGACAGGAAATCACTTATTTCCCTGTGCAACTGCTATGACAGCTATGTTGATATTGGATCTTCCCTAGCTGAAAGAAAAAAATAGGGCCTGATTTCAGTACAGATGAGTCAATGCCTCGCTCTGCAAGTTGGTTTTCTACAGCCCCTTTGCACAGAGCATCAACCACACAAGCTGCCAGAGGTGGATGGTTGTACATTTATCTTCCTTTATCTACAAGATGCATAGCCCCAAGTAAGGAAAGGAATAGACATTTAATTTTGTTTGGTTGTACCCAGTAAGAAACAATGAAAGATTTTCCAATTGCACTTGAGGTACTTTCATTTCTATTGCCCTTGAGACAGAGATTTATATCCTGTCACTTGAGAATATCTGCTTGCACTTTTAAATCCTGTGATGTCTTTGGGGAAGAGGCCAATAGTCTTCAGTGACAAAAAAATCTCCTCTGGTCATTTCATGTGGGAAAGCTTTGAATTTCCTGACACTGGTGTTGTAATTTTCACTGCAGTCATGATTCCTCTGAAAAAGATGCTATGAGCTCTGCTCAGCCCACTGGCCAAAAGAGCAAACCTCATTTTGGCAGATATGTATTTGTTTCTTTTTTTCCCCTCACAATTTGCTCTTCCCGTCTTGCCAAGAACAGAAAAGACAGAAAGAGCTATTGTTTCATCTGTCCTTTCTCCAGTGCTGCAGGTAGTTCTTAGCTTTGGAACAAAGTGGGAACAGGGAGTATTTGAGAAGTTGTGGCAGCAAGTGACTGTAGGGGAAAATAAATCAGTGCTCCCCATCAAAGCAGCTCACCCTCATGTGCAAACCCAGAGGTTCTGTTTCCAAATGCTACATTTTGCTCTTGCTCCATTTATAGCTGTCAGTGTCAACCCAAGCTCTGTGTTCTACCAGCAAATATTTCAACTTGATTTACACATTAACAGGCTCAGGTTAATCAATTTCCTTTAAAATGTGTGGAAAAGGAGACTTGCACCAAAAAGTTAGGGAATCCTTGGGAGATGGCATATGAGGGTCTGAGAATAAGGTACAGATGGCACTAATGTCACTCTGTGTGATTTGTAGTGATTTATATGAGAGCAGAGTCAGGGATAGCCCCCCTATGGGTTTTCAGTCCCAGAGAACAAAGCCTGGGGGCTGAGACGGTGCCAGCTGTGGCTGCCACGTGCCTTGGACTCACACTCCCCACGTTGGTTTGGCAGCTGCTTTTCAGATCCCTGCCTTGCTCACAGCAAGGATGGCAGAGTAGCAGCACCCCAACTCCTCCAGGGTTTCCTATTTTTGTTTTAAAAGTAGTTTTTCCTTGGAAAAAAAAAATCATATTTGTTTCTCTTTGTGGACCTGGTATCTCCTTTTCCTTTTCTCGAGCCCCTCCCAGCCATACCTGCACCCACACTTTAAGCCCATACGTGCTGCAGTGGCCTCACCAGACTGCTGCTCAGTGGCCAAGCCGTGCTGGCTTGTTTTCCAGTGGTCGTTGTCCTGGTAGCTCCCTGCCAGCACTGGGAGCCTCATGAAGTCCTTCCCTGTGACTGTGCCCAGCACAGATGCGCATCCTGCCACTAAGGCAAGTCATGGAAAATTTGTTTGTATCCTCATAGAGCTGGGGGAGGTCCCAGCAGCCAGGGGCAGCCAGGCAGCTGTGTCTCCTGGAGCAGAGGCACATCCACACATTTCTCACCCACCACCAGATAATTCATCTTAGCCTTAGCACATGAAGTTGCTCAGCAAGACTGAGCCATGCATCAACCTTCCCCTGCCTGAAATCACTCCTCTGGAGCTTTAAAGTCCATCTACTCTCATGAAAAAGACTTACAATCAGTGAGAGATCAGCAGTCACCCTGCAGCCGGGGTGACAAATGACGTGGTGACGTGTGTGACGCACGGGCTGTCCCGTGCTCTTGCTGTGCAGGCACTGGGGCTGCCACGCTCTCTTCAGGGAGCCCCGGGGTGAGGATGAGGGGGGCAGTGTCCCTGCCAGCTGGGCAGCAGCCACTCAGCCTGGGAGCACAGAGGGAGGGAGACACTGTCCCCAACTCTCCCAAGGGGAAGTGCCCCAGCACAGGCGTAAGGAGGCAGCCAAGAAATTCGCTTGGACCTTAGTGGGATGTGGGGAAAGTGCTCACACAATCAGATGGCTCTTCCTGTAACAGAGGCTGAAGATGCTGAGAGTGATTGATACTGGCTTCTCCCAAAGCTCACAATCCCATCACACTGAGGCAAGTTTGACCAGCAGCCTTGCTCCAACACACTCTGAGCACAGCCATGAAGGCATTCTGGTGTCACCCTTATGTCAAAACACATAAATGTGCTCTTGGGTCCATGGGATTGCTCCAGCAGATCCCAGCCTCCAGGAAGCAGCACCAGGCTGAGGGTGAGCCCACCACTGGGCATGAAGGCTTTGCACCTTTGAAGAGGTGCAGATGGATGGATGTGTCCATCTGTCCACAGTGTGGGGACATCCTTGTATTTTCTTGTCCTTTGAGGAGGACACAGTCTTTCACTCCAGGAGATGTCAGCTCTCTCTTCTGGCAAAATGCAGTTCTAGATCCTAACTAGAGCGTTCCTATGTGGGTTTCTACCTAATTTCTTTTATGATTAGTAGAGGTTATAAATAATTTCCCTGTACAAGACCTTGTAGTCCTGTTGAGAGAAAAGAGGCAAAGCTGGGTGTGATACATCCTGCCACTGGGCTGCAGCTGAGCACCCTCAGCAAGCCCAGTACTCATTTCTCATGTCTGAAGTCTAAAGCAGAAATCTCAGCCCAAAGCAGTTACCCTGGGGCTGGATTAAAACCAGCATTTTTAATGCTAGTTTGATTGTCAAAATAAATCTACTAAATGAATGGTTAAAGTAAAGTTGGTCCTTGAGAGAAACCAGTTCCATCAAACAACAGAGGAGTTCGGAAAGATGGACAGGAATAGGAGGAGGACACTGGGCTGTGGTGTGAGATCAGTGCACAGGTAAACTAATTAACAGGTAAAATGTCTACTAGAAGGGAACTAGGAATTGCATGATCCAATGATTGATTAATTAAATATCTATTAAAGGCATCCCTGACTGATGACCTTTGAGCTTGTACTTGATTTACTCCAAAAGCTCCAGGCATTTTTATTTTTTATGGCAATGAATATTTTATGACCTTGAATCACCTGTTTCATTGAATGAGGTTACCAGTTTTCTCTAGAGCACAGGCATGAAACTTCCACCCACAGCCTGGCCTACACTTGCCTGAAGCTTTCCAGAGCAGCTTTACCTGGGAGGGAGTGAATTTTCCACTCCCCAGAAAGGCACATCTCAAAGCTGTTGTGGTGATCACAACGTGTATTGGAATAGGTCAGTTTAAACATTTTGGATTTAAAGAATGCAAAAATACTTCATTTTAATTTAAATTGTATTTATTTTTTCTACTGTAAAGTTCTACTTTTTAAAATTCTACCTGTAGATTAACTTCATATTCGAAGACTTATGCTGACAAATTCAGCCTTTCAGCAGTACAAAAATTTTCTAAGTAGCTATCAAACGGGCAGATTCACTTAAACCAAGCCTTTCTGCAAAACTGTTCTGGTTTAGCAAACTGGCATTTTTTAAGGAAAAATATGTTTCACAGAAGAAATTCCAGTCCTCTTTGGCCAAATTCTTGTATAAAGCCTTTTATAACAGTCAAAAGTCAGTTTGTTTTCTTGGAGAAAGCAAGTTCATATTTTCTTTCACTCTCCTCTTCTAACCCAAAAGGAAATAAAAATAGATAAACAGCCTCTTTTTGGTACTGAAAGTGCCATTTTGTACTCTTATAATCTCTATAAAAATGTAGTAAAATAGCTTGAGGCTTCTGTGGCTGAGCTGGTGAACGTGGAGCCGTGGAAGCACCGAACTGCCAGTGTGAGACAGCTGTTTCTCACTGAAAGCCAGAGGTGGCCATCAGGCTGCTTGGGAGCTCCTCCAGGGTCCTGGGGCTCCATGTGGGGTTTTTGGGTCATTGTTCAAACATCACTCGTGGAAATCCTGCCAAAGCTCCCAGCATGGAAAAATGAGCTGGAACTTGGGGGTGTGCACAGGTGAAATTTGGCTTTTTTGGCCCCAGCTTTACCCTCGGGTTTCCAGAGCCAGAATTTCATCCTGGCTGGAAACCCTGCTGCTCTGCCAAGGTCTGAAGGTCATCAGGGCTGGGTGTGAGCCAAGTCCACATGTCCTGCTGTGAGACAGTCCCTGTGAGGACAGACAGACACTGTGAGAGTCCCCTCCAGGCCTGGCTGGGGGGACACTGGGCAGAGGGGACAGTGGTGCTGCTGGCACCCAGGTGGCCACTGCTGCAGGGACTGCTGCAGGGTGGGTGCTGTGGGGCAGGGTTGCTGGGGAAGAAGAATTAGCTTCTTTTTATAAGGCCTGCTGCAGTGGGAGATTATTTATGCCATGAGAGATGTGGGTGCATGTCCGTGCCTTGCCCATGGGGGAGAAAAGGGAGGTGAGGGAGAACTCGGGCTGCTAGCAGGAAATCACATCTGCAGTGTGAAACAGTTTGCTGGGTGGAGCAAGGGGCTAAGGCTGGAGGCAGGAGGGCCTGAGCTGTGGCCAGCAGCCCTGCATTCCTACCCCTGCACTGCCATGTACGGGCAGCCCCAGGAAATCACCCCTTCTAAGCCTGGCCCTGGGGGCAAAAGGATGTCTCTATTTAATACATGTTCAAATTCTGCCATCAATGCAGAAATCCACAGTTTTAGCACAGCGTGGGTGGTGTTGAGGGAATCCTGCAGGCCTGGTGTACAATTAAATCTGCAGTTTATCTCTCAGTCAATTAATGATTGCGCCCTTATTCGATGAATGAACAGCAGCACTCGGGGTCACAGCCTCTGTGCTTTGAGATAAGAGCTGCAGCACTGCAGTGCCCCAGGGCAGGCAGGAGAGGGGCAGCAGGATCCAGCTGCCCCTCTGGAGGGCCAGGACTGCTAATGGTGCCCAGCTGGCAGGCAGGGGTGCTTGTGGCCAGCATTGTGTGGGCACTGGGAATGGGCAGGACCTGCAGGTAAGGAAATGTGCTGTGAGACCCCCGGCACCGAACCCACCGAGGCACCAAGGGGCACGGGCAGGAATTGTATTTCTGGCTTTAAGCAAGAGAATGTTTGCTTGTGAATGGGGCATGGGAGAGCCCATCCAGGCCCACAGGCAGAATGCCTGCTTATATGGAAGCTTTGGTCAGCTCACTGGAGACTGTCTGGACTTTTCCTGGCTATTCTCCTGCATCTTGGTAGAACACTACAGGGCATTTCTCAAACTGCAGCAGATGCCCTGCACTGATGATGCTCCAGGAGGTAAGCTGTTCAGAAAATGAGTATTATTTACAGGGTACACAGGGTCTGCTCAGGCCCTCACTGGAAGCTGAGGGTATGTGCTCTCCCACTCACTATGTTCCTAGCAGAAAAATCCCAAGTCACAAACAACTGAAAATAGCAAAATGATCTCATAGATCAGTTGCTAAAAATACAGAGAGTCTACTTACAAACACTGAGGCTGTGTGGTGTGTTATTCACGCAGCAGAGAAAGACATCAGGGAATCCCAGATTCTTCCAATTTTGAAATTATTTTTCCTTCCAGGTGTTGCTGCTGCCAATTTCTGACCAGCACCAAGCTGACACTGAGTCCACTGGAGAGGATCTTACCTGGAAGGAAGTGCCAATGAATGAGGCAGGAGTGCAGAGTGTCTCCCACGGGCTCTGCCACACCTGCCCATCACCCAGGGGTGTGCTCTCCTTCTGGAGTCTGAACCAACCTTTTGGACTTTGCTGATCTGTGAGTGGAATCACCCCAGGGGCTGCTGGACTGCAGGTTCAGAGGCCCCTCCTGAGAGCAGCATCTGGGTGGCAACTGCTGATGGAAAGGACGTGCTGCAGGGCCCAGGACAGCCTGGCCATGCTGCTGACTGCAGCTTGGCTTCTCCAGGGGAGCAGCGTGCTCAAAGTGTGCTCAGCCAGTTCCTTCCTTTCCTTTCCTTTCCTTTCCTTTCCTTTCCTTTCCTTTCCTTTCCTTTCCTTTCCTTTCCTTTCCTTTCCTTTCCTTTTCCCTTTCCTTTCCTTTTCCCTTTCCTTTCCTTTTCCCTTTCCTTTCCTTTTCCCTTTCCCTTTCCCTTTCCTTTCCCTTCCCTTTCCTTTCCTTTCCTTTCCTTTCCTTTCCTTTCCTTTCCTTTCCTTTCCTTTCCTTTCCTTTCCTTTCCTTTCCTTTTCCCTTTCCTTTCCTTTTCCCTTTCCTTTTCCCTTTCCTTTCCTTTTCCCTTTCCCTTTCCCTTTCCCTTTCCCTTTCCTTTCCTTTCCTTTCCTTTCCTTTCCTTTCCTTTCCTTTCCTTTCCTTTCCTTTCCTTTCCTTTCCTTTCCTTTCCTTTCCTTTCCTTTCCTTTCCTTTCCTTTCCTTTTTCCTTTCCTTTCCTTTTCCTTTCCCTTTCCCTTTCCCTTTCCCTTTCCCTTTCCTTTCCTTTCCTTTCTTTCCTTTCCTTTCCTTTCCTTTCCTTTCCTTTCCTTTCCTTTCCTTTCCTTTCCTTTCCTTTCCTTTCCTTTCCTTTCCTTTCCTTTCCTTTCCTTTCCTTTCCTTTCCTTTCCTTTCCTTTCCTTTCCTTTCCTTTCCTTTCCTTTCCTTTCCTTTCCTTTCCTTTCCTTTCCTTTCCTTCCCTTTCCTTTCCTTTCCTTTCCTTCCCTTTCCCTTCCCTTCCCTTCCCTTTCCCTTCCCTTTCCCTTTCCCTTCCCTTTCCTTTCCTTCCCTTCCCTTTCCCTTTCCCTTTCCCTTTCCCTTTCCCCTTCCCTTCCCTTCCCTTCCCTTCCCTTCCCTTCCCTTCCCTTCCCTTCCCTTCCCTTCCCTTCCCTTCCCTTCCCTTCCCTTCCCTTCCCTTCCCTTCCCTTCCCTTCCCTTCCCTTCCCTTCCCTTCCCTTCCCTTCCCTTCCCTTCCCTTCCCTTCCCTTCCCTTCCCTTCCCTTCCCTTCCCTTCCCTTCCCTTCCCTTCCCTTCCCTTCCCTTCCCTTCCCTTCCCTTCCCTTCCCTTCCCTTCCCTTCCCTCCTTCCCCTCCCCTCCCCTCCCCTCCAATAATATCTAACTACCAGGTAATTAACTATGTGGATTAAAAACTGGTTCTTTCCTTGATCTCAAAATATTGATCATTGCAGCTCACCAACGAGCAAGACCACATTTAGCAGTGATGCCACAGGACTGGGATCTCTTTGCCACAATACATTTGCTCAGTGGTGACCTAGACAATGACATAAACCTTTCATTGATAAAGTCAGGGATAAGAAAGATGAGCAAAGACAGGTTATTGTTATGCAAACCTGACCTGCCTGATCACAGTCCCATGACATCCACTGGCAGGTAGCCAAATACCAACTTACACAACACCAAAGACAGACATGCAGTGTCTTGGCAAGAAGCAATTCAGAGCCAGAGTTGGGAGTAACCATAGATTTTCATTTCAGCTTAAGCTGCCAATCAGCTGGTGGCTGAAAATGCTGCTTACACAACCCCTTGATGTATAAAAAGAAGTTATCAGAAAGAAACAGAGCAAATATGATCCAGTTACACAGAGTTTATGAAAGATCATAGTCCCTGAACAATCACTAATAGAATGTCCTTAGTATTTATGGCTATTTCCTTCTATAGTTAGAATATATACACACCTGTAAACATCTGTCTATTCATATATAGATAGATTTGCATCTTTGTGTGTAGAAATTGTACATATGTACATATGTGTATGTGATCCCTATACAATGAGTATTATATAAAATATCAACTGCCAGTGCTCACTTGATGCTCAACAAACATGAGCATGAGCAGAGGTACTGGTTCCAATACATCCTTGTTTCATAGAGGTGACCAGGTTTATACACCTATCTTTCTGGGACATGAAGATGATGCCTGTGGTTTTAAAACAAATGGCTCTTCACTCAAAATATTCTGTACTCTGGTTTAATCCTGAGTCCTTTGCTGAAC
This sequence comes from Fringilla coelebs, assembly GCF_963513975.1. NCBI lineage: Eukaryota > Metazoa > Chordata > Aves > Passeriformes > Fringillidae > Fringilla > Fringilla coelebs. Next base: position 13,820,101 of record NC_140033.1, read on the forward strand.
AGAATTTTTTCAGAGTCCAAGGATGAGCACTGTGCAAACTAGGCTATCTTTGCCTCTAGCCCACAGTGTTTGGTGGGGCTGTCTCTGTTATTATGTCCAGCTTTCCTGTTCATGCAAGTCCCTGAGAGGTATCACCAGGTGAAGCCTCCCATAAGCTGGTCTGTTCCTTGATAACTGTCCCTCTTTAAATCAAACCTGAAGAAGAGATTTGTCCCAAGGGCTCAGTGCTTTTCTTATCCCAGGGTCCCCCACTGCAGAATCTTGTGCCATTCACCATCAAGCACTGTACTGCAGAAGGACAAAAACAGCATGAGAACAAGAATCCATTTCACAAAATTCCCTGAGCTGTCTGGAGTTGGATTTTTCAATTTTTCAAAAGATTTTTGATCTTGTGGACAAAGGCACAGTAAGACTATGGGAGAAATTACAGAAGAAAGAATTAATTTAAGCTCCTGAGGGAGATTCTGATTGATAAATGCAAGAGAAAGTTACCTTCCTTGGAGTCCTTTAAAGGAGTCAATAGGTGCGAGGAGATAACCTACTTTAATTTTAAAAAGGCATTCAACAAGATTTAGAACAAAGTTTTCAAGGAAGCTAAGAAGTTTTGAGACACGCCGAGAGGTCCTTACATGCACACAACATTGATCAAAGAAAACAATAGGAAGTTACTCAGCTTTCTCAGAGAGTGAAATTCCACTTGGTGATCTGTGCTGGAGCTGCTGCTCTTATCATGTTAACAATGTAGAAAAGGGTGGGTAAGGAGGTGAGAGCTTGCTGGAGGTGCTGAGTCATGCACGGCAATAAAGGTGGGAGCTGGCTGTGAAGAATTGCAAAAGGACTTTATGAAACACTGTGAATGCAAATTATAATAGGACATGAAGTTTGGCATAAACCAATGTGCACTGGAGAAAATAATCCTAACCTTGCATAAAGTGACATGCTATGATTCATCTACTACCTCTTAAATAGAAAGTCCTGGTGTTATAAAAAATAGCTTAATAAAAATGTCAGTACAAAGTGCAGAAGCACTAAAGCCAAGCCAAACCAGACCCTGGCAATTCAAATGCCAGGCAAGAACAAGTGTGACACAGAGATTTATGCCATTGGAGGAAAATTACACATGGGTGATTGATGATAGTGGTACTTCCCAAATTCCATGTGTGTTAAGAGAGTAGTGGATAGAGAAAGTCATTTGGGAAACAACCAGAGGCCTTAGCTGACTTGCCTTGATTGCCTTGTCTCTGCTGTGATGTTATAGCAACCATCCCAGTGACAGCACTTGTGTCTAATAATTGACTTGGGAAGGAATTATTATTTACAATCATACCACAATCTCCAAAGTCACTCCCTCCTCTCATGCTGGGTTACAGCACTCCACATATTCAATAACCATAAGGGTTCTTGTCTCAAAATGCCTTTGGGCAGGACTCTGTTGTAACAGAGAAGAAATGACTGAAACTCTTCCCAGGTCTTGCCTAATCCACAACAGGCTGTGAAAGACAGAGCAGGGATGAAGCATGTGTGCTCTCTGCCAACAAAACAGCCATGGCAATAGTCTGCACAGCTAGAACCAGAGCTGGAGCTGAATTAGGCTCAGTAAACCCACCTTTGGTGGTCAGGATGGCAGTGGGACAGGTTATTTCACACAGTGTTGGACTTTCCCAGCAGACACAAGACCCATGTGTTAGTCTTGTGGTCTCCATGAACTCAAGAACTTTATCTTGCCACTCCACGTGCCAGTGCAGCCCCTGTCTGATGGGATTACCTGTGGGTAACCCACATGGGACTGTCAAGAAGCACCTGCAGAAAACAAGCTAAAGTGCTTGGGTATTCTGCAGTGCTTCACTAATGACTATAAAAGTTCTAAATGCATGTTTCCATGTAAAAGTATAGGGCTTTTACATGGAAACCACTTTTCAGGAGAACATATCCTTATTTTTGCCAGTTAACATTTTCACGGTCACAACTTGGACACAAAAGGTAACAAATCTGATCTTAATGCATGAATCTATTAGCTTTTATTTGAAGGTGTAATGATTGCAAAACCTTGTACAGAGGTGAAATAATTCTTTTTATCTTCTGGAGATTTACAGTAGCAATAAAAACAATTAATGGTCTTCAAGCAGCAGGGCTGGAGGTGAGGCTGCAAAACCCACAGTGTGGGGGAAGAACAGGAGATTTCATGAAGTTTGCCACTGGCATTTGGTCTAAGAAGTAGATACAAGATACAAGGCTTGAAAACTGGATTAAGGTTAGACTGGGGCACATTAACAGACCACTGCTTTGTAATCACAGGGGCCTGGCAACACTTTGTTTTGGTTGAACAGACTCAATGTTTTCACAGCAGATTACAGGATAGACCTGAACCTGCTCAGACAGAAATGGCAGGGAGGCACCCCCACCAGAGGGAGATTAGTTGTCATGCTCTGACTGACCTTTCTGTGACTTACAGACATATCTCTACCCAAAGCCATTTCACCCAGAGATTATCCTCTTAAATTGCTGGGGTATGTCATCCTTCTGACACATCCAACACCGAGCTGCAATTCTTTATGCTTAAAATAGGGTGGCATCTTTTGGAATAGAGAAAACTTCCTTGAAAGGGAAGAGCACACCAGCCTTGTTCTTTACCAGGAAGCTGAGGAAAGCATGTCCCAAAGGCTGAAGAAAAAAGCTCATTTCTTCTCCTGTTTGCAGGAAAGGGAATTAAGCTTGAGGCTGAAGTTCTCCCCTTTACCTTACAAGAGATAAGGTTCAGAGTCCATGCAGCTTGTTTGACACAGGTATTACTTATATTAATATTTTGATGGTAAGAGTACTCAGACATTATAAAACAAGTTTTCTAGAAGAGATGATGTGGAAGCTTTAAATAGCTACATTAATAACTAAAATAATGACAAAGAAGTAAAAATATCCAGCCCTCAGAACCTTCCATGCATCCTTTATCTACCCACTTGAATTCTTACATACTGTAATTATATGAAAATTCTGAAGCCATTTTCAGCAATTTATAATTACCTGGCTATATGCAGTATGTTTACTTGACATGAGCACTGGATCAAGAATCAGATCCTCAGATCTAACAAGTGATCAATGAAGCACAAATACATATACTAAAAATTTGAGTATGCTCATGTAAATTTATCTAGAGATCCTGTGAACTATCTTGGATTGATTTCTATATAAACTAAACTGCTGGGGAATAAAAAGGAGTTGTACAATCCAAATTTACTGATTTTATTTTCTCAATGGTAAACAAACAATAAATCTGCCCTTGAACTGAGAAAGTTGTGTAAGAGGGAAATAAAAACCTTGCTAAAGGCGTGATGGCTCCTCATCTGTTCTTAAAAGACCTCTGCTCCAGCCAGAAGCAGGAGAGAAGACTGACTGCCATTCTGATGCCAGGAAACCTCACCATAACTTGAAAATTCTAGAAATTCTGTTCAAAAAGCAATTAGGAGTACTCATGCAAAGATTAGTAAGGAAATTATATGGAACAAAATATGTTACTTGAGAAGAATCCTGCTGACTTCTCTCCCGTATCTTCTGGATTGCTCTGGATTGTATTACACCAGACACCAGGGTACCTTTCTACAAAATATGGTGCCACAGTAAAATACATTTTGGAAATACTCTATTGCTAAGTGCTTTTCAGCCCTTCTGATTAATTAAAACCAAATGTCCTTCTGTGAAGGGTGTTTTAAAATCATTACCAAGATCAGCTGTGCTGCTAGCAAAACAGGAAAATCCCCCAGGAACATAACATCCATGGTTAGCAACTGTGATTTTAGTAAGAATGACTTTACCAAGCATCTTTAACCTCATCATTTCCTTATCACCTGGTAATTTAGAAGGCATGTGGCTCTCCACATAAGGCCCCTGCTCATCAGGTTTAAGAGGATGAGCTCTCACCCAGATTTTTACAGATTTGATGGAGATGTGCACCTACAGGACCCTGGTGGGACTCTGATGCAGAAATGCAATTACCATCATACCAAAGCACCCTCACAGCCCCTGCCTCAAGGAGCTCAGCTCAGTTATAATTTTAACAGCTACAGTAGGATTGGAGGACATAAATAAGGCTCTTCCTGTGAATCCCTTGCCTTCTGCACAGGCCAAGGCCCAGAATTTCCCTGCTGATTTCCCACAGCTGACCTGGGAGCCACCACCACCCACTCAGGGCTGGTGAGTGACTTGCACAAAGGCTGACAGGAGTGAGGAAATCAGCAGTGCTGGAGCTCCTGGGTTTTAACTCCATGCAAAGGAGGTGGAGGAGCCCTGGCACTTGGGCTGTGTATGCTCTCTGTAAATCATGGAACAGAACCTTTAAATTCAAGCATTACTGTGGGCTGTAAGAGCCCCTTTCTACAGCAAGAGCTGAAGGGAGCAGCAACAAATGGTGATAGCATTACAGGAGGTGCCTTATCCACCCTTACTGACAGTCCTGCTGGTACCCTACCTGCTGCAACTCAAAGTCATGCAGGAGTTAAAGTGTAACTTGTTCTACTTACAAAAATCCTGTCCAAAGGCCTCTCTCTGCTACAGAGCTGATGTTATTTTTCACAGTACTGCAGCGAACCGAAGGATGCAACACTGATGGTTAATTTGCCTTTAGACAAGCATTCTAGTGACTTTAAAGCTGAAATAATGAAAGTTTATTTGAGAAAGGATTATGTCAAATATAGAGGATAATCTCTTATATCAAATTCAAAGCCAAGTGCTTTACTTTTCAACACAGACAAAATGATGAAGCATAGATGCACCCACACACACCAAAAAAAAAAAAAAAAAAAAAAGGAGGGAAAAACCCCAAAAACCAAACAAAATCCCCAAAACCACACACACCCCCACACCCACCAAACAAGAAAAAAAGAGCTCAGTTTGCTTTCTCTTCTCTAGAGCTGAGCTGGCTGTAAATGTAAGCCCAACTGTCTGCGAGGCAGCTGAGCAGCTCTCCTTAAAGGAATGCAATGCCAGCACAGCCCTGCTCTGGCCTGTGCTTGGCAACAAAGAGCACAGGATGACACCTGATGCCCACCATCAGAACTTTAAGACACAGTCAGATGGCTATGATTTTCACTGCCAGAACTAAACTTTATTTCCATGTGTATTACATACTGGTATTTGATGCCAAGTACATTAAAATTACTTTAACAGAGGATTTAAGTGAGGAATACTTATTCTTCACTAAACAAGAAGGAATGTAAAAACCTATAAGAAAAGAATTGTTTAAGCTTTGTTTTGATTTTGGCAAACCAAACAGTTAAGTACTCTTCTGTTCTCTCCTCAGATCTTTCAAAGTACCAAAAAAGTATAATTTTTTTTTATAATCATGCAGCTGAAGAAAAAAATAGTCTTACAAAATCCATTTCTTACACTAAATATGGTTACAAATCAGAGTATTAAACACAAAATTCCCAATTCCTATTTTTAAATACAAATACTGTATTATATTATGAAATGGGGATAATTAAAATATATCAATGACTACAAATCTAGTAATTTAAAGCAAACAAACATGCTGTTTGCTTTCATGTGGAAGAATTAGGATATTGTATGGTTCAAGCACTGCAGTAATCTCTGTCAATTCCTTGATGCCCAGAATGTCAAACTGCCAAACACAAAGAGACAAGTGTTCAGGTCTGAATAGCACCAGGTGTTTTTCTTCCCCCCCTCCCCTTTTAAAGTTATTAACACTTAATAAAATGAGTGACATTACAACTTTCTGAAAGTGACATGCACAAGTAGAGAATTTGCTTTGAGTTTCCAACTAATAAGCTGAAAAGTTTTAGACAATACTGAACAATTATAATGTATTTCATGGTACACATGAAAACAGTGCTTCCACAGTATATCCTCAGTTCTCAAGTACAAAAATATCAGTTATGGGTAGTCAATAGTTATCAAAATTTTTATTGGTACAGAATGAAAGCAGCATTTACTTTATTGTTTTTTAAACCATACATCATAAAATTCCCTAGTACACATGTGGAGGAGTGAAATAGGCTCTGTACTATTTACCTGCTACTGATCCTAAGGCCAGATTCAAAATCTTTCCGGGCCAAAACCAAACAATCTAATTAATAGCTAAGGGAAGGCAGTTCCTCAGTGTGAAAGGTCAGCATTTAGTTTTACTAAAACACTATTCTTGAAACAATACATCACTTAAATGTATCATTACATACACTACAAGTGAAAAACAGGTTTTTATTAACAAGAACTATTGAGACTGGGCATAAACATCTTAACCACAAACCCTGGAAATATTATGGATGCCTTGATGTGGCCCTTTTTGGTGAGAGAGTAAGAACAATGAAGTATGGCTTTTCAATCTTCCTTTAAAAGAATGTTTTATAAAATTTTGTAGGCTTAAATTATCTTAGGCCTTAACAATTTCCAGCAACATCATCTACTAATTAGAAGCATTAATTACATCAGTGTATTAAGCAATTGGCTGACAGCTGATCACCAGCAGAACAGGAACTGTTTGCTTTTGCTGTTGTTTTTTTGTCTTTAAGTAAGGGAGGTACTTTTCTAGTGAGAGCCATCCTACAGTACTATCAAATATTTCAGAGGTTACTACATAGCTTCTCAAATAAAATCCTCAACAGCTTCATTTTCCAGCAGATACTTATATCAAGCATATGCAGAGAGCAAATACAATCAAGTGCAGACAGTTCAAAAGTATCTCTCAAACACATTGTTTTACAGTTACCCTCTGCAAAATAAAAGCCCCTCCTCACCCCAAACAGATGGGGCAAGAAGGGGAAACAGGTCTGCCATTCATGTAGGAGTTTGGCTAGCATAGTTTTATTAAACTTGTTAACAAAAATAGTTAAACATTTTTACAATTTAACATCCAGTCTGACAAAAGGCAAATCAATGAAAAAAATACAAAAAAGTAAAAAAGTGCACTACCCAGTCCAGTATTTTGCTTTAAATTCATGTCACTTACAGTATATGAAAAATAAACCCAGAAGTGTAATTACTTTAAAATACATCGCTTCCGTATCTCAGTATTTTACACATATATTCTCTAGTGGAAGAGGAGATCTCTTAAAAACTTTACTCTTAAAATATTGAGGTGCATATACCAAGTGGGATAGACTTGGCAAGTTAAGTTGCAGTAGAGAATCCTTTCAAATTTGGCATTTCACTTACATACCTTACTGTGCCAGCAAGGTCAGTAATATCTAAACCTTCTAGAAAGAACAGTAATTTTGTTTAATGCAGACTTACTAATACAGACAACTACAAGAAATGGTGAGGTCAGCAACTCTATGGGATCTTAAGGAGATACGAGTCCTGATTTAGTTGTCAAATGGAACAATGTCACAACAAACTTTTAAGGCCATGTTTTATTTGCTGATTAATGGACAAAAGGCAATGGATTCCCCCCCCACTGAATATTTTCTTGAAAGTCTGTGCTCATAAAAATTATGAAAAGTTGGAAAGACTTAATTATTGAAACTTTAAATATATTTTACACAATCTTGTTTGTACAAAAATACAAGTTAAATATAAACATAAAGCAATCATGATAATTTTATGTAAATCCATTTTGTGATATTCTGTTATATATAAAAAAGTTTCGCAGCTCTGTCTCATTTGTGAAAAGATCAATACCAGATTGAATCACTACTGGCAAAGGGCCCTAAAAAGCACACTTCAGCATTAAATATGTTTTACAAGGTAAGTACCATTTCCTGATTTCATCTTCTAAAGACTGGCAAAAGATAGGGCAGTATGTCCATAAACCAACAAATAATTTGGCTACAATGTCATAAAACACAAACACACAAATCTGTACAATAAACCAGTAGCTATGCAGTACGAACTAGTTACACACACATACACAGACATGGAATGGAACTCAGTGAGATGCTGTTTGTAATTCACTGTTCTTCAGCCTGGCATTTTGTCTGACTTCATCAAATGAATATGACTTCGTTACCTTTCCATTCTTAAATACAGTGTGAAGCAGGTCCTGCAAGAAACACCGCTGTTTTAGCAAGAGTGATTTGGCAAACACAGGTTACACAAACTCCAGAGCAAGCACACAAACCCAGCCTGATAAGGCTGGAACTTTAGACTGTCAAGATACTAAATCTTTACAGCTTTTTCTGACACCTTTCACTAATGGTTACACAGAAGAAAGGGCTTGGGTCATCCTGTGCACACAGCAGCTCGGTGCTGACTAGTCCCTTGAGTGTGGTATCTATACCTGGCCAAAGCAAAATACACACTAAATACACCTTGCTAGAGCAGCTTGTAAGAAAGGGGACACACAACCAAATACAAGTCAATTATAGAGGTTTAAATGAAGTATTTTTTCCCTCTAGGGGGAAAAAAAAAAAAAAAAAAAATCTTTCTTCACTGTTCCTTTTATTCATATATTTTGTAAAACAGCATATCAGGACAGGCTTGCACACAGCACACTGGAAGGGCAACAAGCACAGCTGGCAACAAGTCAGCACAGCAGCAACACTGAGCAGTCCCTGCATTTGGTGACCTACTGCAAGGACCTGCGGCTTTAGAGAAATGGGCCCACAGAAGGGAACATTTCCCTGTCATTTCCAGGGAGCTCCAGAACTGGTACCACACCAATGGCCCCCTCTAATTTCCTGGGACCAAAAAATCTTAATGAATAATTTCACCTGACAAAAAATAAAGGACAACATATTGACTAATTTCAGAGCCAAAGTCTCGCAGTTTGTGCTGAACTGATTTTGCACCATTAGGTCCTTCCCTTGCTACATATATATGAATGTTCATAATTAACATATGTAGAGGAATATCTGCATAGAAAAAAGCTTCAAATTTATATAAGATCTTTGTGTCCAGAGCATAATATCTTCAGTGTGTGTAAGTCAGGTTTTTCTTATCTTGAAATTTCTCAGAGATCTAAGTTTTAGGCTTACAGTTATGTAAAGTAGTGTGCCTAATAAGTACCCTCTGCCTAGTGGTACAAAACCAGCTTCTGTACACCAGAAAACTTTCAACTTCTAAAAGCAGAAGTGCAATTTGACAACTTATTTTCAGTCCTCTTAACTTGGGAAGAGACTCAACATGCAGCTTAATGATTCATTGTTGGATGCTGAAACACAAGACATAATTGAAAGCTTGAGATTGGCATAAAGTTTATGCTTATTTCATGGAAATAGCATTTCATTTTGCAATTGTAAAGAATTCACAGGGAAACTGAATTGCTGGTTTAAATGTACATCTTTAAAAACTGTGGAATTACTCTGTGTATGGAGCATTAACTCCTGGAACTATTAAAAAAAAAAAAACCTCAGTGGGGAAGTAGAAGCACATTTTGGTTATAGCTGTAACTAAAGTTACACTCTTGCAAAGCAGTTACAGCTGTTCCACTTCCAGCCAGGGTCACTACTCAAATTGTGCAACATTGGCCAAACAAAACTACCTGGCCAGTATATATTCTGCAACACTGAGGCTTTAGTTTTGAGGAAAAATGGTAAAGTTCTTGTGTTTCTGAAGGAAAAAAAAAAAGACAAAATATATGTATTTGCAAAGCCTGAACATTCTACTGTCATTTTAACATTCTGCTGTTACCAAATTTGGTACTGAGGTCATTTTTGAGGTAATAAGATGGAAGTTGAACAAAATGACAGATCAGAAATAAATTCTGAAATTAAGTTATAACCTGCTTTTTCTCGGTCTATTTTTGCACGCAGAACGATGCAATAGATTTTGAAAATTCATACCTGCCCATACTCTTCAAGATCTCCCTTGCCTTCCTCCAGTGTCACATACTCTCCAGCAGGTGTCCTATGCAACGACAGCCGCCCTTTCTTTGACCTTTTGTTGGGATCGGCTACAGGATCTTTGAAGACATTTATCTAAAATGAAGAGGATTTTTTTAGGAGGAAAGGGCTTTGTGGGACCTAATGCAGATGGTGGTAACATAGCAGGAAATGTCAAACAGGTTTTCTAATGGGGAGGCCTCTCCAGAAAGCAGAGTGGTAGAAGCTGTACAGAGACATACCCCAAGGCCGTTGGTCACCACGTAACTACATTTGAAGGAACAGTTTAAGAGGTCTCTGGTTAGTTTCTGCAACAAAGCTCCACCAGATCCAAAGGCAATATTCTCAATACTCCATTTATTCTTCTTCATTCCCTCCACGATCTAACAAAAAAAAGAAAATTATGATGGAGCACACTTTTAGGCCATGCCATTTTCCCATAAAAATATACTACTTAAGCAAGATGCTTTTACAGACAATTAAGCCGACTAACATTCAGTTTCCAGGAGATGTATGTAATAATTTGGTCAATACTTGGGACACTGTTTGCATTGTTATTAACAGCTCCAGCGTGGAACTGGAAAGCTTTTGCTGGAATACAATTACCAGGCCAGCACATATACTTCCCAAACTAAGGCGGCACAGTGATGCAATGCCCAGAGAAACAGAGCTCTACAGAAAATAAGAGACTTCATGGAAGTATTTCAGAGCCTTCCAATTCCTCAGAATTATGGAAGGACCTGGAAGCAGAGCCTGGATCCTGAAACAATGCAGCCATCCTGCTCAACTGCAGAAAGTTATTACCCTCTCTGACCAATGACTTGAACAGAGCAATTCTCTTGAAAAATCTCATTGAACTTGCTGATGCTACTGTAGAGAAAGATTGGAAATGAAAATACATAAAACTGCTCACAGAGTTTGCTTTGCCACCTTCTCCAGCAGGTACAGATCAATGCAAACTGTGCTGCTATCAAGAGTGGAGGTAAAAGTTACTGCATCATTTCCCTCCACCCTGATTCTACCCTGACAAATGTGACATCCTCTAGCCTGGAGTAATGGGTGCTCATTTAGTCATGCTCATAAAGGGCCAACATTTGTTTCCCTGACCTGTTACTCTTATGACAGCCTGAAATGATGGTTATAGCCCCAGAACAGGAGTTCAAACTCTCTTCTTCTAACATTTTACTATCAAAAGCAGAGTGGGTGAGACAGCAAAGTACCATCTATCCAGAAAAAAAGGAAGGTGAAAAGCGTAATGGAAAAACAATCTATGGGGAAAAATGCAGAGTTTAAAAAAACCAGCACAGTCAGAAATCTGGTAATATTTTGGGCAATCTTAGTGTCCTGCATCAAGAAGAAATGCCAGACTAACACTGGACAGGACTGTTTCAGGAGCTACTGATGTCAAGCTGCTTTTTTAAGGGACAACTAAGGCTCATAAAAGGGGAGAAAAAAATGGAAAACACAATTCCAATTTTGGACTGTAACAAACTGGTGGTGTAAACCAAAGAGCACACTAGTGTTTTGTTTATGCCCTTAGTCACATGCAGACTCTTCACAGATACTCTCAGTCTGAATGCCTGACAGAGGCCAGTCAACAGGACAGATGGACAGCAGAGCCATCACCTTCTCAGGGCATGTTGGGAACACCTTCCCACTACATTCCTGTCACAGACTTCCTCAGGAGAAATCCTATCAGCGAGTTTCCATCATTCCAATGGTACCAACTTACTCAGCCTCACTTGGCAAGTCAAGCAAAATTCATCTCAAGCTTTACCACCATGACTTCTACTTAAGAGAACCCTTTGAAAGCTTTGTATTCTGAACAAATGCCCACTTAAAAATGTGACAGTCCTGTGGATTTTAGCAGGAGATATCATATCCTCTCAGCAACCAAGAGCAAAAGGAATCTTTATTTTCAGGTAGTTAGACTCTCCTGGAAGCAGTTAAAAGAGGTACTCAGGGAAGATAAACAATTGAAATTAATAAAATTCTCCTTTAAGTGCCTCAAAAGTAACTAAAGCTGGCAAAGGAAGGGTGAGAAATGGTACTTTGTATACCTTCTACTTGAGAACAATGCCCAGTGGTGCCATAAAAAATGAGCTTTAACTGGGCCTGGATATGGACTCTACTTATCTGTGCTGTCTTTTAAAGAGCAAATACAGGTAAACTCCCCATGGCCTCTGGTTCTGTCCAGACCCTGAGCAAGCCTGAAGCTGTGTGAGCTGCTGGCCAAGCCTGAGCCAGTGTGTTCTGCTCACCTCCCTGTACAGTAGCTAAGGCCAGGAATGACACTGAACTCACCTGAACACACCTGCAAGATAACAACTACCTGGTATAAACAACATCCTACACCAAGGCACTGAGGCTGAGGCTTCGTGCTAATTGATGCCTGCAGGTTAACAGATGTCAGTGCAAGAACAGCAGGGCTGGGCCATGGCTGCTTAACCCTCGTGCCTGGCTGAGAAGAAACGTGAACCCCCCTCCAGCTCCTGTTCCTGCTCTCATTTACAGATGGTTTGTTCACCTCATGCCACAGGCACAACTCCTCACTTGGGGTGAAGAGATGGATTCTAGCTGTCCACTCTCTCAAGGGACTTCCTCACTTAGATTGATCTTTGTCCAGACAGGAGCGGAAGGGAAATCCAGACTAAGCTGAAAGACAGCTCTGACTGTACCAGTGACCCACAGCCAAGGCCCAGATATTATTAGTACTTCCTTAGGTATGGAGAAGAGATGGCAAACAGCAGTGGTAACAGGAAAGAAGAAAAGGGAGAGATCTGAAACAACTGAAGTCTCCCCCAAAGCAAAACGATACACAAGAATTTTTTGCTTCATACTTTCAAACCTATACAGGGAGAACAATTCAGGTGTCAAGGTTTTCACCAGCTTCCTCTGACCATTATGAGCATGAATAATACATGAACTGGGACTCCAGATTAGAGGATTAATTTTGTATAAAAATTTACAGACATCTGGAAATTGAATGTTCAAAGAAAATCCTTTGAAAGTGTGGAGTTAGCAGATTGGAATGATTTTTAAAAGTGAAAATGCAAAGTAAGTCAAAAAAGTTTCCTTACCTGTTCTACCAGCATCCCCTATTAAAACAAAGAATTTTAAAATCCAGTTTATACTCTGAGTTGTTTTCTATATTGTTTTTTCACCTACTTTGGATAGCTAAATCAGACTATTGGTCATTACCCATTTTAGACTTTCCTACTGTATCCATTACCTTTCATCTGATCTGTAACAATAAATCAAGCCTAGAATTGAAAGCTGATACAGAATACTTGGAATAAAAATCTTGCACAGGCTACAAGAGGGGGGAAAAAAGATGGCCACAGTGATACATTTGTATTTGTTCATGTAAACTCCTTTTGGAAAAGAATGAATTATACTTGTGTTGGTTTGGTTTTGGTGGGCTGTTTTATTTTGGATTTTGGTTGTTGTTTTAGGGTTTTTTTAAATGTTATGCTATTATACAATCTTCTAAAAGTCAGCATGGTAAAACCTGGGGTTTGCTGACATAAAAGGATGAAGAAATTAATGGTATTTAAATAAAACTAAAATTAGGTTGCAAAATCACGGTCATTTTGCTCCAGCCTAATTTGCTGCTGTCAGAGGAAAAAAAATGTCACTTTTCTTCCTGCCCATTTCTCCCAGCTCAAAACAAGTTTGTTTTCTTCTGTATAGTGCTGGCAAGTATTAGCCCCTTTCTGGGGTACAATTTAATTCACTAAACCACAAAAGTGAACCACAATTTAACCCACTAAACCCTTTTGGCTGTGTTAGTTTGTTGCTACATGTGGGGTTTAAATTGATTTAATGACTAGTGGTTCAATGACATGAGGCACAGCAAGATTTGAGTCAGGAAGAAATGAGAAGATGCCACTGGGCAGCAGTGATCTGTCTGCTTTGTATGTCTTGGGGAACTGGATCTTCTGCTCTTTTATTACATGTTACAGGTGGGTGTTTCATAATCAATTACAGCTTCATAAAGAAAAGATATGAACAGGCAGATCACCTGAACAAAGGAGTGCTTATTCTCCTCCCATTCTCTCCCATTAGCTGTTGCAATTGTTTTACTGCTCTATTTAGAACTTGGAGAGCAGAGCATTTTTCACTCTAGTGCAAAGATTTTTAAATACTTGCTTTAATAGTTAATTAGAATCGATGCTATACTACATCCTTGAATTTTGACCAGTATAACTAAGAAAAAGCACCCAGAGTTCCTTACAAGAAAGAATAGTCCAGTTTCTGTCCTCTCACAAGTCATAAAAATCTCAGCTATGACATACTTGCCTAACACAGGCATGAGCCCTCTTAGATCATTGCTCAGAACAACCAGAAATGTTTTTCTTCTGGGTGGGTTTTGCTCTCTTTAACAGAGTGTCTTCCCTGTATCTAATGATCAGACTCTGTTTTGAGCTCCTACCCTCTCATGCTTGTGTTATGTTAAGCATATTAGCATAGTTGTACACTCTCAGAAAGCCACATGGGACAAAAAAAAAATAGACTAGAATTTACTTTAAAGGCCACTGGAGGAGGAAAAAAACCTGCAGAGCATGACTGCACTACAGCTGGTCTGTTAGTTTACAATCTCAGTATTAACTGCTCTCTAGGGATCTGAGTGACAAATCTCAGTTCTGTCACTGAGGTTCACATTATGTGCCCACGTTAGACATGCAGAGGGCTACAGAATAACTAAAACCCAAAACTGATATCCCCCTTGCTCGTAACTTTGAGAAGCAGCAAAATTCAGCTTTGTTGAGAAGAACCTAAAGATGTGTCAGTCTAGAAAGTTAAGACAAGTGTTAATAAATTCAAGAAAAATTAATTTTAAATAAATTCGACTCATTTCTGGTTTTGAACTTTAATACAGCTGAAGATGAAAGACTCAGGACAAACCAGACAAAGTCAAATCCTCTTCCTCTTACATGCCCTTTGTCATTTGTAGTCACTGCAGTCCATACCTTTATAGCTGTATTGTATTACCTAGTATCTACCTCTAGTCAATAGTGGTGAATTTATGACTTACTTCAAGCATGCAGAATTTACTAAATAATTTATGTCTCAGTAAAATTGCAATTTTGACTCAGACTATAGCCTAATCTTTTACAATTTTCAGGATTTTCAACTAATCCTTAGTCCACTAGTTGCTCAATCAAGGAACTTGCTTTCCTTACCCTAGGTTTTAAAAAGTCTCCTTCAAAACCACACCTTCAATATGGGAGGACAAGCAGACTTCAGATGGTACATAACTAATGAGCCAAACCAGTTAATTACTGCTGCAGCACAGTGATCATGCAGTGTGCCTTAGACATCAATGAAATGACCAAACACTGCCAGATTTTGACCTCTATGAGACTTGACAAGCATGATGAAAGCAAACAAAAGGAGACAGTGGAAAGAGAAGGCTTACAACAGGGGGATTAGAAAATGCCTTTTAGGGTTTTTTATGCATCTTAATAATTTCCTGTGGAGTATTAATGAATTTATTTTATGCACTATGATATCACTGCCAATGTCTGGAATGAAGGGCAGGGGTGGGGTCAGCAGTCTCTGCTGAAACATCTGACTAGTTGTAACAGAGTCCAGATTAAATATCAACCTTATCAGTGTCACCCTGACACATGAACAGGATCTCCTACCTCTTGCAACGTGTTGATATCCACACCATCCCCTTGAATAACTCTGAGATACGGTGGCAACAACTTGTAGCCTTTTGAATTCTCTGTAATGGGAAACCTCTTCCCCAAGATCTCCAAGACCTATTGAAAAGTGGAAGGAAGATAGTTCAAAATGAAAATAAAAACCTGCCATTCCAATAAAAAAAACCAATTTCCACATTTGAGTCATGCTTTGTCCAAAAAATTAAAATAAGCCCATAAATATGCCACATAAACATGCTCTAAATCTATCCACGCACAAAAAAAAGCATGCCAGCCATTGTGGTGGAAGCCCTTAAAGCAGCCACAGACAATATGATCTTTAAGAAGTTGCACCCAAGAGCTAATCAGAACCATGCTTCCACCCTTTCTCCCTTTGCTTGATGTAACTTTTTGTTATTAAATGTGTCAGCTGAAGATCCTACTCTTCTTTTGACCTCCCTAAAGATAGTGGACAAGCCTTCCAGTTTTTCACGATTTTGTAAGCCACAAATATTTAAAATGAAACACTTCAGCCAGGAGATTTTCTTATCAGCTCAGATAAAGATCATTCAGAGCTCCAATTTGTGATATGCCACTTATCCCAAAGGGGAAAAAAAGTGTTAAATCTGCAAAGATCTAATTTGATGGAGCACCAATGTAACTAACATTGCCCCTACCTTCTGACTTGGATAGTGCTGACAGTTACTCAAATTCAGAGGTATTAACAGCTTTTATTATGAAACTGAAACAATCATTATCCTTTCTAAAGAGCAAACAGGCAAGAAGCATTTTTCAATGTGGAGTCAGTGCCACCGACTTAAATGCACATCTTCTTAAAGAGAGAAGAGGGCTCCACATGTATTTATAGCACAAAATTGTGAATTACATTAACATGGGATGCCAAGATACCTAAACTTAGTAGTAAGAATTGTTATTGGCCTGGCATTTACTAGCACTGAAGTGGTTTCCTATTGCATTTGTTAAGTGATAAAAGTTTCTCTTTATAAAAGCATTCCAACATCACTACATCACCAAACTTGCAAAAGCTTCAGGAACCATATGCAAGAATGGGATTGATGAAAAATATGAAACTATTTGGACTGCAAAAGAGTTTCCAGACATATACTGGGGTGAAGTAAACATTTACATTTTTCAGAGGTCCAAATTAGCCAGCATCAAATATATACAATGCATACCAAGTTAGAGCCTAATACGTTTTCTAGCCAGTCATTGCAAAACAAACAATTGCCCTCCCAATCTTGTATACAAACAGCTTCAAGAAAGGATTACCTTTAGAACAGTGTCAAGGGGATTCCCAGAATCTGGTCTAATAATAAGTGGTGCCTCTGGACTTCGGGCTTCAATTATATGCCTTAGGTCATCACCCCATATTTTTTCACAAGCATTGTAAATGTCGTAGCTGTCACTAACCACGGATACAGGCACTGAAGAAAACTGTGTTACTATGTGTTCAAAAGCATCTTTTTCATGATCTTTCCCCCAAGCTGTTATGGTACTGCAAAGGCAATTGAAAAATTCATATTAGAATTGGATTTACATGTCATTCTGTATTTCCTACCAGCATCAGTTCAAGGCAATGATAAGCAGTATGATTACACAACAGCAGAAACTATGTCCTTATCAGCTCTGTGTTACATGGTTTATAAAGATACTATATGCTAAATAAACAGATTTAATTCAGACAGTTAGGGAACTACAGATGCAAGAACAGAACATCTGCTCTGACAACTTCATGCTACAAAATGGGAAGTCAAGAATGAAGCACCTCGCCACGTGTTAGAAAAATCTAAAGAAAAGAGACTATTTTCTTTTTAATAGTGATATAAAAAGAATATTCTCACTTATACAAACAGTCCTCTAGAGGAACCTCAGAACATTATCCTTGGTACAAGGCCACAGGAGAGCACACAAACCAGAGCTGCTGAGAGCAGTATTACTGAATGCAGTTGATTTGTAGTAGCTGCTCAGACCAGCTGACATAAGTGACTTTAGTAACTTGTGTGCAAAGACCTAAAAATGCTCTCATGCACAACATAAGAGTCAGTGGGCACTGAATTTTTACCTTAAAATTCCAGCATTATCTGCTGTGTGGCCAAGTCCTAGATCATGGTAGCAGGGAGACAAACTATTTCACAGAGGTTGGTGCAGTCTCAGAAGAGCCCTGCTGACACACCAGGGGCAAGCACCATGCTCACAACACCACCTTGTACTGGAGGTTGTGAAACAGTAAAACAATTCTGTAAAAATTTGGGCCTCTTGTATGAGACCCTTTTTGTGTATTAACTTGGAAAGGGTGACTGCAGTCACATTTGGTGGTGCAAACTTTAGGTAGGGCAGTTTAAGCTCTCTGCTCTAATGCCAGCACTTTAATATGCTGGGCAAAAGACACTTGATCTTGACTCCATTTGTTTGTTTTTGCTTTCATTACAAAAAAATTTATAGTCCTTTTGATCATCAGAAATTTCAGACACAAACTGTCATGTCTAATTGGTCAGGCAGGAGTTCTAGAGCAGCACTACAGCAATGGTACAGAAGTTCTATGAAGCAGTGCTGCTCTAAAGATGAGCACTACTCTGCAAGGCTATTCATGTAAGCCTTTCTTGCAATCCTAAATGAATAACAACTATATAAAATCAAGAGTAAATATTTAGCTGGGTTTTGTGCTCACTATGAAACACACAACCAACCTTGTTTTATATTCTCATTTCAGTGTGTACACATGCAACTGAAATTCAAGGATTTGCATTCACTCCCAACCTTATACAGGACATGGTTTTGAAAAAAAGTAAGAGCTCTCTCTCAAATGTTTGAGATCAGTCTCCTTACTCTTAAAAACTCATTCACCATTCTTAGTGATACAGCAAGGATTTACCATTACAAGTTATACTGATGGGAAGCTTGAGAGCAACTGCCTCTTCTGGAGGGAGAACATGAACTGTGACAGTCCAGAACAGCAAACTCAGTTCGTCAATTTATGATTTTATATTTAAGACAAAATTTGAAGTTCATAATGTGAATCCTCAATATCTATAGACTATAAACCTTCAAGTTTATTCTAAAAAGACACTGATAAGAAGGTTATAGTTAAAAACATTTAAAATACATTTATAGCTAAGAACAAGCATGCTACTTATGTGCCCCTAGAACATACAGAGGCATCAGTACAGAACTGCAGCGTCAACAGCTGGATCAGTCCTGGCTAATACTGTATGGTGTATTTCTGATACAAAGAGGGGTAAGAAAAGAATTACATTTTGTTAAGCTAATCTTAGAAAGGTTTAGACTAGAATCTTACCTGTGTTCAGCAGCTGGAACAGAATATCCTGGAACTGGATCTTTTGTACCATAGTATTTTTTAATTAATGCAATTCCTGCTACAGTGTCTGTTCCTTTGAAGTTCACCAAGTGAGCTGAAGCTCCTATTCCTGCAGTCTGAAGAAGATGCAACTGTCAGTTACCATGCCAAATACAGAAGCCTCCAGTCACCACCTTGCTGTTACTAGTCTGTAACAGCAAGACTCTGACTCAATTCCCACGTCATCAGTATTCCCTTCATTCACTTACACTGGGAATACAGAGAAAACTTCTCCCAGTCTAGTGCTCACAGTTCAGACATCGTACCCACCCCTGTGCCAGACCTCCCCCTCCACACTTAGTCCAAACACAGCGCTCTGTGCATTCACAATTTCAGAGCAGAACAGGGCCACAGAGATTAACAGACACATCTACAACTCTACATAGATAGGAAAAATCAGAGTTTTCAAATTGTTAGACAAGCAGTTTTACCTCTTGTGAAGAAACTCCTCTGTAGCCAAAGTCATGCAGTTTATATTCCAGTCCTTCCAAGCTGCCAGAAGTCTCCAGCAAATATTTGGCCAAAATCTTTTTCTGCTCTCTAGAGTTTGTAGCCACTGTGATTGGGTACCACGACTGCACAAGAATAGTCTAAAACAAAATCCATCATAATATTAGGGGCATATTTGTTTAGATCTTGACAATGCCCACCTTGCATTTATTCAGGCACAAAAAGGTCTGTTTATTTTCATTCCCTGTTCAGAAAGCAGTGATGCCTCCAACAGTTTGCTTTAGGGCTTAAGTAATGAGCCTTTATAAGGTAGGCAAGGTATTGACCTTCTCATGAGTTATCACTAACAATCTACAGACACACAGTTCCTCCCATCCTCCTTTTTTATGGATAAAAGTACTGCTCTGCTGTCTACTTCCTGTACAATTATTATGATCCCTTGCCAGGTGGGGGAAAAAGGTCTGTGCAAGATGACTACAGAAAAGAATTAAAATAGAAAATGAAAGTTGCCAGAGATTTCCCGTAAAGCAATACAGGATTCAACCTTCAATTTAAGTGCATTAATATGTACTTAGAAAAAAGGTGTTAAATTTCCAAAACTTACCTCAATCCAATTTGTGAGCCAGTAGCACTCTGGATCTGTGTTTTCTACTGTGAAAAGAACATTTCCTCTGGGAATTACAGAGCCCTCAGGAACAGCCTTTATTTCTATGGGAAGATGGCCATCATATTTCTGTGTAAGGAACAGTAGTGTTGTTAGACAACAAGAAAGGGTTAGGACTTACAGCTCTTTTATTTAACTGCAATGGATAAAAGGCTGTGAATGAAAAAAAGCCGCCTTCTTTTTAATTTCTTTCAACTCTAAAAATAAACCCACCAGTCCAAATAAATTCAAAAAGCCATATTTATCAAAAAAGGACAAAAATCCTGTAACTTAAAACCCAGTCTCTTCATCAAAACAAATTATGGTTATCAGTTGTACTCCTTGGTCATGGTTATCAGTTGTACTCCTTGGGCAAATTGAGCCCAAGGGTAGAACTTAAGCATTCTATAAAAATACCTAAGTTCTACCCACAGAATGAGAAATACTTATTACTCATTTTCTTCAATGTTTTCATACATAGTAAGCTAAAAAAAGTTTAGCTACTATTCATATTTTTTTAAATCCACTAGTTTTGCTTAGTATGAATATATGCTTTGTTCATTTATTACAGCAGGATCCATTTAAAAACTATTTTAGAGAATATTTTCATCTTAATTATTTAAACTTCTTAAACATGAAGCCTTACATCAGAATGTCACTCCTTTGTCAGTCTTTTACCCCCAAAGGACTAAACATTGTGTAAAATATGCCTTTTGAAAAAAAGTAACCTGCAAATAGCAACTGTAGAAGACTAATTATAACTTTCTCAAAGAGCTCTGCAAGCTGTACTGGCAATACTGAAAATGTTTTGGATAGTAATTTATTTTGACAGAAAGCTTCCCATGAGATACCCTGTTAAAGGCAACAAATATTGCATCAATTCAAAGAAATTACAGATTCATAAGCAGCACCAAAACATTCTCCAGTACTCAACAGACATCAGAAATCTATTCTACCTTACAGTTTAAGAGTTTATGCAAAAATGTAATAACCTGAAGCAAACTGTGTTTATATACCACACAGGGTCTAGTTGTCAGATTTGAAGATAATGGATTAACAAAAGACAACAAAGCCTTCAAAAAGGCTCAAAATAATTTATTCACTATTCAATAAAGGCAAAAGTATAGTTAAGTGGAAAAAAAGAAAACATTTCAAAGTTGCTCTAGGTGTTGATTTTGCCCATGGAAAAAAATTACATGATCATGCCATGGCTCTGTATTAGAGCCCTTTGCAAAAACTTTGGGCAGACTTGACTTGTACAATTCAGGACTTCCATCTCTACCACTCATCACTGATTCCTTCATCCTGGTACTTCACTCACACAGCCACTGCACCCTCTACTTTACCTACCTCACCTGAGGCAACTGAGCTAGGGAGAAACAGTGGCAGGTGTGTGAACACACTGCAATTCAGGGAGCAGAAGTAGGGACTCTGTGCATAAAGGGTACACAAAGACTCAAAGAGTACATACACTTCCAGTTTGAGAGCCACCAGCATGAGATCAAGACATGAAAATCACGTTTGGGTTTTTATATATAAAAATATACACACACAATTTTGAAAAGAAAACCTGACAAAGGAATAAACATACACAGAAGGTATGCAGGAATGCTTATTTTGACTAGAACAAAAGTTGAATGGACTTAGTCAAGCCACATTACAACTCAGTGAGGACAGCCAAGCAAAATTAAAAGTGTATCAATTCTGTTTATCCAAAGAGGGATCAAGCTTACTTTAACACATATGAAAGGAGTTCACAATATATAATGTAGCTTAAACACAAATATGGATTGAATTCACATTTGTAGTTATTTGAACTGGCTGCAAGTCCTCTACAAACCTCTCTATAGCTCTCTCTTAGAAAACTGTGGGCTTATTTACCTTGGTGCCATTTGTAACACTTAGTTGAAAGTCACTCTTCTCTTGCACACCTATGGTCCACCCCAGTGGTAACAGAGATGCCACCATGAAAGTACATACAATTAGGGTAGCCAGGGAAATTTAAATGCAGAGGACTAAAAAAGGGGCTTTCAGCTGCCAAAAACATTCACTCACCAAAACCCACAATGAAACTAAGCATTTAATTACTCTGCAGAGATTAGTACAGCTCTGATGAATGCTATTAGTCTAAATCTGCTGCTTTTACAGAGAAGAGATGTCTGCAATTACTTGAAGTCTAACACTTTTTTAAACAAAAGGGGAAAAGGATAATTGCAAGAAGACTAAAGTTGAAAGGTTTTGTGTGTCAGAAGTGCTCAAGCCTTGTATTTTATAATAAAATTCAACACTCATATCTCTGAAAAATGTATAAAACAACTGAACAAAACATATATTTTCTCCAACTACTTATACTTACCCAAGAAGTTGCAATGCTTTCTGCATTGGAGTAAACATTGTAATGATTAGTTAGAGAGAGAAATGTAAATGATGCAGGCAAGCACTGAGTGCTGTATCACACATGGAGAGCTGCCAACAAGCCCCCACTCACTCACTCACTCACTCACAGGAGCTGGCTGACGGCAGCCATAAATCCTTATTACCTGCAAAGCCGCATTTGGCATCTGAAAGGATGAAAATTACTTTTCTCTAAGGAATTACAATTATATGATTATTCTTTGACAGCTGCTACTCCCTGTACACTAAACATGAAAAGCTAAATTTATCCAGTCTTTACTATCAAGATTAAAAAGAGAGACTGCCATATTTATTCTACTGTTGATTCAGAAATTCGTCACAATGATCTCCAACTATTTTTGCAAATTTTTTTACCTCTAGAATATAGTTCCATCCCTTTTCATTGAAGACATCATCTTGAAAATGCTCCCTATATACTTCTTTGGCTTCCTTGATTTTCTCTTTGGTCACCACCTTACCTGGAGTTTCAGAAACAGATTAAAGTTTAGAAACTTGCAATATTCATCAACTGATAAAATAAATAACAAAAAGGTTCAGGCACAGCAAAGTTACTTTGCCTCCAACAAAGATATTAAGAAAATGCCAAATGCAGAATGTTTAAATCAAACCTAAATTTATTACACAGATTAGAATGCTCAAGAAACCATGAGGGCAAAATACACTTGTGGTTTCCAGACAACTCAGGAAAATTTTGAGGTTGTTACTCTTTTATGACGGTCAAAAACCAGTCAAGAGGTTTAACAGCAGTGCTTTTTGCAGAGGAATGTGTTGATTGTGCAAGCTGGTACATGCAGCAAGGACATATCTAGCACAAGGGTTAAGCTATGCCATTCCAGGGAGAGTCCCCATGGAGAGACTTTGCAACCAACCTTTGACTGACCATTTGTGCTAGGAACCAGCAGACTAACCACATTATTTGAATAAGCATGCTGCTGCTGTAGGGCCAGTCATCTACCTCAGAGAACAACCCTGAGATTGCTAAAGACAAAAGAAACAAAATTATCAAGTGTTTTGATTACAACGGAATTTCAATCTTTGGTGGAATTGGCAGAGATGTTTATTGGATCAAGACAAAAACATGTAAGACATATGACTAAAGTTTTCCTTTAAAGCTTGGCAGAAGGCAACATGCACTCAGGTAAGAACAGGTGATATTTGTACATAAGGCAAAAAAGATCTTAAACATGTTACTCCTAAAATTATCAGTATAAAAACCATTTTCACATGTAGCTGCCATACTCAATGATCTAAGCTGAGGGCCATTGAAAATTTAAGGAAAATTTAAATTTAATTTAGGGAAATTTAAAACCATTATTGGTATACACAGTAAACAAACCAGCAAATACAGAAGTGAAGTTAATGTTCAAAATGCAAAGTGTATTTTCCATCATATCTCTCTGCTTGTGACTATGCACAGCTTTGGTCTCTTTCCATTCATTTCAATTTTGCCCACTGAAGCTGCAACATGAACACCTTTTCATTTTTAATAAACCATTGGCATAAATAAAGATAGTAGAGAGGTGTCTGGATTAAGAAGTTAATACCAATTTATGAGGGTGGACAACTTCTTTCACAATCACATAAATAAGATATTATGCATGTCACTACTTGTGGTGTATCAGGAAAACCTGGAATTGTTTCAACTATAAGACTACAAGCTTGAGAAAAAGTTAGCTATTTAATTAGAGAAAAGGTTTTACTGGAATTTGAGATAGTTACCTTTTAAATATTTATTCAGAATGTACTGCAAGCCATAAAAAACTGTTTCTTCATATTTCACTTTCTTTAGTTTGGAATTTTCAGTCTTCTTTTCACGACATTCAAAGTAGGAATATACTTTGCTTGTGTTAGGTGGATATTGCTTGTAGTGCGTAACCTACATCAAGAAAAACTTCAGTAAGAACTCAAAACATCACTACAAAGCAGAAGAGAAAACATATTTGTACATTAAAGCTTAAAAGTAACTCCCAGCTCTTCTGGACTGTGATTATTTATCCATTCACATTCTACACAAGTATTTACAGAATTTCCAGGTTTTTAACCTCTTTCAATTTTCAGTTCAAAAGACTGTCTTCCCTCTGTTATTCCTTGCTTCTTATTCAAATCTTTCCTGAGGTTAATCTCCCCCTGCCATGATGACCTGGCTTTGATTAACTGGGAAGGACACTGGCTAGGATTTTAGGAGCAGCACTGAGCACCAACGTGCCAGGTCAGTTTTTGCTCTGCCACACTTTGGCCAAGCCTCATAGCTACAGGAAGCACAAAATTCCATGCCACTGCCAAACACCTGCTTGTATTTGACTTCAGTTTTGAAGGTTACCATCCCATAGCTCAGATAAACCCAGCCAGACTGAAGAAGGCAGTGGCAATGGCCTTTACCCAAGTGTCCCATTCCCCGTGAGCAGAGTGGGTCTCTCAAACTCTCTGGTTACAGCAAAGCCAGTTTCCAAACATCTTACTGTCAGTAAGGCTGCTAAAATCTACCTGAGGTTTGTACCTCCCTACAAAGTTTGCTAGATGGGCTTTTTTTCAAAATTTGAAGAAGTTCACATAAAGGGAGCAGTTGCTGCCTGTGAGTATTACATGGAAACTGGCCATAAACCACACAATGTTATGCTGAATTCAACTATTACAGCTTTTCAGAGCTCCTTATAGTAAATCTAGCCAGAAATTTACTTTGAGTAATAAGAGCATTTGAAACAAGTACACTCTAATAAACACTTAAAACTTTAAACCTGCAAAATTTCATCTCCTAATGTGTAATAAGCAAACTCCATGCAAAATCCTTAATTCCATACTGAACAAAAAGAATACACAATGACAGAAACTTTGCACTACCAATGTTTAAATTACAGAATACACAAATCAAGGTAAAGTATCCCCAAAGTTGAAGGTATCAAGAGTTTTCTTAAATTATGATGAGAAGTCTGTGAACAAGTCTATACATTTCATAAGGAAAAACTGTTCCTACAGCTGAGAAACCAGTATTGTAGATCAGAACAAAATTCAGACATGAGCTGGAAACTCATGTCTGAATTTTTTTCAAACTCCCATATTTACAGGTTCGAGTATGAATTCATTATACATTTCTTGCTGTTACTTACTCAGCCTTGAAAATTTCTGTTGCTAATACCACAAGGAATTGGAAAAGGGATAATTTTACTGTTTCTTCCTTCTTGTCCTGATTTTTTAAACATATCCCTGACATTCTCAAATAAAAATATCTGAAGGTTGCCTTACCTGTATTCCTAAAACTGTATGTTAAAGGCTTTTAAAATAACAGTTTCCCTACTCCCCTCAAATGTCATTTAAATTTAGTGTTTCACTCAGATTGGAAAATAAACTACTCAACTGAATTTTTTGGTTCTCCTATACCAGCACAAGGCTGTTATGGTTGTGTTTCCAGTGCTGCAAGGAAACATTAAAGAAAGGTCAATTTAAAGATCATTCTATTGTCTTTGCTTGTATGAGGTTTACAAGGCCAATCAAATAAAACCCAAGCTTGTCATTGCACGTTTTCTGCCCTGACTTCAAACAAAGCATGGCACCACAGGCATTTAATGGAGCACAAACCTATTCTGTTACAATTCCACAGCCACTCAAAAGCAGAATGCCTAAGAGTAGCAATGCTAGACCCAAAGACAAAACCTGGCTTTTAGATTTAGTTCTAGCTACTAATAAATGTCTCGCTTCACAAATTATAACATGCCCTTTCCTAGTTCTATGCAGAACTTCCAAGAAGTACATCACACTGCCAGCTCAAAGAAAACTCTCTGCATGATATCATCACATTTAAAGGAAAACAAAATCCCTGCACAAAAGAAAACACACAGACACCATCCTGGCTTCTTTACTATGGAGGAAACACAAATTGGCTCCATTTGACACGTCTTTCCAACTAGTGGGTATATGAACACACACACACACATATTGTGTATTAAAGTGTATTAAATGCACTCTAAGAAAAAGATCCTGTAAGAAATCCTTAGAATGTTCATGCACTGTAAAGACACAGAGTGGGAACTCCTCCCTTCCCACTGGTGCCATCAAGATAAGTTACAGCAACATCATGAAAAATTTTGCCCCGTTTTACAACTGGTACTGGACTTTTGAGTTTGTGATTTCAGAGTAAAGGCTCAGCACAGAGCTCAGCAGCTGCAAGTGTACACTGCACTTGTCCCAGGAGCAATTCTCCACATCAATATCTCAATTCCTTGCGGCAAGCTCGAGAGCAAACCAAAGCAATGCTGCTGTACTCATCACAACAGTTCAAACAATACAAACTATATCTGCGTGAGATGGGATACTCAGGTTTCCTTTAAAACGTTTATACAACTTACCAGCTATGGGCAAGTTACAGAAGCCACACCTACATTGTAATGAAAATCTGTGTGATCTTCCACTCACATCTTGAAAATATATTCCACTTTGACAGTTCAAAGGGATCTCCTCCTGCTGTATGTTTCTCTCTGTCAAAATGGTTACAGGCCCAAATTAACCTGGGGCACACAGTGCACCCACTGAGCTGGTGTCACCTTTTCTTATTGCATTTAAGTACATTCTTTTAGGGACTTAATCTAGCCCTGCTTTGAAGCATGATCAAAAAACAGAGTGCTCTGGCTGCAAAGCAGAACTTGAGAGTGGAAATCAGGCTGAAATGCTAACAGATTTATCCTTTATATTACATACCTGGGGAAACAGCTCCTCCTGACTACCCTACTGACAGTTTCAAGCTAAAAAAAACCCACTCAGGTTTCTCAAACATTGCATCACAGGTTTAGCTATCCTTTCTGACATAAGATTAGATCTTAACCTGAAAATACATACTAGCTAGTGTCCAGAAGATAGTTACCTCTAGGGATTGAAACATAAATGAAAGTTTCCTGTTAAGTCACATATGTAGTATTTAATTATATCCTTCACACATTAAAATCTATTTAAACAGTGAAAATACACCTCCCTGGCAATTAAAATATTTACATCTGAGCAAACCTTACAGCTGTAATTTTAAAGATACCTCATTTGACAATCCACAAAGCTGTTAGTTTTACCTACAAAGCTGAGACACCCTTTCAAATATTACTCAATATTTAAAGGCACAATCACAATCTTAAAAATACCACACTTCCCAACCACTGGCTACTTGAAGGGGGCTTTTAAAAAAGATGTGGACACACTTTTTATCAGGGCCTGTAGCAACAGGACAAGGAGTGACGGTTTTAAACTAAAGGAGGGTAGATTCAGACTAGACATAATACATTTTTTGTGATGAAGTTAGTGAAACACTGGAGCAGGTTGCCCAGAGAGTTGACAGATGACCCATGCCTGAAAACTCTCAAGGTCAAGCAGGATGGGGCTTTGAGCAAACTGGTCTAGTTGAAGATGTCCCTGCTCATTGCAAAGGGGCTGGACTGGATGGCCTTTGAAGGTCCCTTTCAACCCAAACTATTTCTTGATTCTATGCTGTATAGGTGTGTAAGAAGTTAAGCACAAGACCTACAACCCCTGCTGAGTTATCTGGCCATCTGTTTTGCTCCCAAGCCCTAAGACAGGACACCATACTTATCAGGAATATCTGCCCACAAAATGTCACAGCAGCTGATTGTATTAGCTGTCATTTCTGGGCTTCTACCACATGGGGGAATAATACCCATCTGCCATAGTGGTGGTCAGGAGGCTTGGCATGTAGGGAAATGCCTGGTGGTTAAAAAAAGTGTGGAAAAAAGGTCAAGGTCTAGGAGTGGGAACAGTTCACAGAAGACACAAAGAATGCAATTGAAAACAAAACAAACCAACCAACAAGAAAAAAACTGACACAACACTATAAGGCACGTGGACAATGAAAACTATGCTTCAAAAAAATGCCTGATCTTTCCTTGTTGCCTGATGAAGACTGGCATCTTTCTATATCCTAAAGGAGAGTAGAAAGAACAACCAGAGGCAATGTAAAATATTTGATATTAAGTTTTATGTGACTGAAGAGATTAAGGCACTCTGTGCTTTCAGTTAGGGGATGACAGAAGCAGGACTTGGACAGATGAGCTCTTGATAAGTAGGAGTGACTATAAAGTCAGTAGGAAAGCCCTTCTCTTCAGGAAGAAAAAAAAAAAACCAACCAACAAACAGAAAAGCAAACAAAAGCCTCTATTGGGATTAAGAGACCCTTACAAGAAAACAACTCTCCCAAGTATCTTCAAAGGCCTTTTGATGTTTAGTTCAAAGGCTGTGGTTTAGGTTTTGTCTATAAAACATATGACAAACAGCCTTGGCACTACTACCTACAAGATTATGTACTATGACTGAAATAGAGCACTTTTATTCCAGTTGTGATAGCTCCTTGTTTAATTTAATGCAAAGAAAGGTATATTCTGAATAAAGAATACTCTCAACAAGGACTACATCTATTTAATTAAATTAGGCTTTTTGAGGGAAAAAAACATGAACCACAAACTGCATTCAGATTATAAAAAAACCACACCAAACATTAAGAGTTAAAATTTAAGAAAAAGGAATTAATGGGTATTCATCATAAAATAGGGATGACTGAGGTAAATGCTGCATTTTTCTAAGTAGATAAGAAGATATTTGACATAAAAATATAAATATGCTTATAATCTACAAGCTTTGTTGTACAGGATATTGTGACAAACTTACTTTAAAAGGTTGTTTAAGCCTATGTAATTCAACCATTTGAAAACATGGGAAAAACAGATAGGACATGAGAAATCGGGTGTGGCCAAAATCTCCACTAGCGGTAATTCCTGATGCTCCCCTAGGTCAGATGCCAACATAAACCATCAGAAAGATGCTTGCAAGTCCTGTCTACAGTGGAGAAAGCAAACCCCCAAACATTTACCCAGCAGGATCCTGCCTGTACTCTAACTCTTGTGATAAGATGATACCAGTTCAAGTAAGACAGTATTTGAAACTTCTGGAGCTATTGTGAAAAAACCTTAGCGCTAAATGGGTACAGAACAACCTGGCCACCAAACCCATAGTGCCACACAGCCACAACCACAAAGAATCAGAGGGACAGGTGGCAGGTGAAGCAGAAGCAGCATGGCCTGGACTCTGGGCCACTTGGCCAGGACACTGCAGGTCTGCAGCACAGGGGCCAAGCACAGGCTTGGTGTCACTGCAAGCCTTGATCTGCAAGAGACACTTGGGAGATCCTCACCCCCAGTATGCCTTACTGAGTTAGACTGTTCTAGTGCAGTGGTATTGCTGGTATTTACACCAAGAAGACTTCAGCAAAGCACCCCAGGACCTCCATGAGTTGTGGTATTACATTATTTACAAACACTGCGGAAAGAGGCCATGGGATGAAATACTTCTTTATCTAAACCTTTAGAAGATTTAGCCAACAGAGCAGCTAAAAGCAAAGTTTGCCAACCACCTACATGGAAAATAACATTATTAGCAACAATAAGGAGAGGAACCAGGATTCAGGAGCAAAGGGACTGCTCTATCAGATATACCTCACTGAAATGAGACAATTAACAGCAATGATAAGGCATTGTGACCCTCTTCAGGAAAAACCCAACACAACTGTGACTAACAGTTCTGTTCAACAGGGATACTTTGGTAGCATTGAAGCAATCACAGAAGGCATGCACACCACATCAGTGGAAATGAAAACCAAACCAAAAGCCAGTATGGTTAAATGATAAATTTATTTGAACAAGAGAGGAAATGCCAGAAGAATCAATCTTTAATAATTCAAGAGAAAGGACATCCAACAAAAGCAGGTAAAGTGCAAGACAATCTTAAGTGAGTTAAAAAAAAAATAAAAATATAAGAGTCAAGTAGAATCTTAACATTTTGATTACATGAGCTTCAGATTACCATAGGGAAAAAAAAAAAACTTAGAGAGACTCCAGGCCCCTTATTAGAATGCATAAGATTGAGACAATGTTCAAGAACCAAAGTGAGAATATTGGGAGATATTGGCTTTTATGAGATGAGAGAGTTAAGCTAATGGAGGTTATGACTGAATGATGACCTTGTACCACTTCTAATGTCTCCATATTTGAGTTCATCCATCATTTCTTACATGTGTATTGAAAAATAAGAGGACCAGAGGTGAGAAAAAAGAAGCTAAGAGACCAGTCAGTACTATAAAAAATAAGGAAAGCACATGCAGGCAACTGAATTCCTATGGAAGCTGCACATTATCAGCAGAGATACTACACATGACCAGGTCCACATTAATTTAAAATACAAGGTCAAGTGTAAGCACTAGAACTGAAAGTGTTCTAAATTTCTCAGACAAATCACAGTGCTTAAAAACAGCTACATTTTGCAGCAGATTACCACGAAATACTATCATGGTTTTTGTTGTGGTTTAACCCCAACTGGCAACCGAGCCCCAAATGCCACTCACTCACCTCACTCACTCCTCCCAGTGAGACAAGGGAGAGAATCCAAAGAGTAAAAGTGGAAAACTCATGGGTTGGGATAAAGACAGTTTAACAGGGAAAGCAAAACTTCTCTGCATGTAAGCAAAGCAGAACAGGGAATTCATTCATCACTTCCCACGGGTAAACAGGTGTTCAGGCATTCCCAGAAAAGCAGGGCTCCAGCCTGTGTAGCATTTAGTGGGCAAGACAAATGCCGCTACTCCAAATGTTCCCCCCTTTACTCCTTCTTCCCCAGCTTTATTCACTAAGCATGATGTCATGTGGTATGGAATATCCCTTGGGTCAGCTGGGGTCAGCTGTCCTGGTGTTCCCTCCCAGCTTCTTGCGCACCCCCAGCCTCCTTGCTGGTGGGATGGTTTATGGGGCAGAAAAAGGTCATGACTCTGTGCAGGCACTACTCAGCAAAATCAAAAATATCCCTGAATTATCAGCATTGTTTTCAGCACAAATCCAAAACACAGCCTCATACCAGCTACTAGGAAGAAAATTAACTCTACCTCAGTCAAGCCAGTAGTTTTACATCCAAGATTATCAGAGAAGAGATGACAAAATGCCTTATGTTTACTGTCTACACATTTGTCACTAGCCCGCTGTACTGCCACACACACTGTGGTAAGTTTCCTGCTTCTTAATGAAAATGGAAAAACATTTACCTTTTCAACAATGAAAACTGCAGTGGTTCTAGAAGGGCTGCTTCCCCTTAATTCAAAAATTGACTGAATACTCTACAGTTGCCATGCTCCTTTCGAGCAATGGTGTCTTGGGGTTTGTAACAGGACCATGTGACTGCGAATCAAAACTTGGAAAATAACGAAGCTAGAGAGTGTGAAGATTGTGTCTTACAAGGAGTGTCGAGCCAGACGCTTCCGATGCTTTCCACTGGCAGAATTACAGGAGATAACACACTCACACTCCCACCACAAGATTTTAATTAGAAAAAAAAAATATACATGGGCTGCTGTAAAGAATATTTTGCAGTCATTAAGTACTAGTCAAATCCAGTAGGCTAAAGAGTACTCATGTTTCTTCCTCACATACCTCTAGTCTACTAAATAAAGAATATACAGGCTGTCAGAGCCTAGAATAAACACACACTCACGTGAAGTGCTTCAGAACTCAGTGCTCTCCTACATTCACACAGAGTAAAAAGTCATCTGAAGTGACAAATACTTAAAATTCAACATGTAAGGCATACAGAATTAAAACACACATTTTGGGTTTCCTTGAAGCAGCCAGAAAGAAATTAATTCTGAAACAGATCTCATTTACAGTCTAGATAGCAAGTCAGCTCCTCCTAAGAGGTAATTGCATAGCAGCTTATTATAACTATCAGTTTAATTACAAAACATGCCATGCAACAGTAACAGATCTCATTGGCAAAAGCAAAATAAGCTATTATTACTCCAGCAAACAAGGTTCAGTCAATAGCCTTTCCCACTTGCAGCTCATGGTCCATCCAACCCAGGCCTGGTCTGTGCCAGTCCCGGCTGTCTTTCCACTGAATAGCACAGCTCTGCCAAGCTGATCCTCTCAACACAGTTTCAGACTACCTATACTCTGGAAAATTTCTTGCCTGTGCAGAAATAAACAAATATAGGCTAAACAGAGCACTGGGAATCAGAGAGAAAGAAAATGCAGAGGAGGTGCGTCAATGATGTCAGACAAATGAGGCACTGAGAGGCACGGACCCTTTCACTGGGGAAGGGCAGAGAGTGAACAGAACCCCACTGTCACCGAGGGGCAAGGCTGCTATAGAATATGTATAATATATATATAGCTAGCTGTATAGAGGGAGCTATATAAATTGTGTCTCGCTGTAGACACAAGACTAAGATATCGCACCACACAAACAGTGATTTTCAAGGAACCAGCTGATACCCCCTCACTTGCAGTTTTCTGTTAACAAGGACTTTGACTTCAAGTACTTCCCCTTTTCAGTAATGCCAAGTCACCAGCAGAAAACTTCACTAATAGAAATGCCATTGCTGTAGTGCACATAAAGACAATGAGGTTCCCCAGATAACACTGCATTGATGAATCTCTTGAGTCTCATGATTAGAAGAATTAAAAAACTGCTGTTACTTATCAGCATGTTGCACACACACTACACCAAATGCCCATGCCCAGACTCTGAGGGAATGCCATCTAATTCCCAGCATACAGGAGGAATTATACTTTTGGGGGATTTGTAGAAGCTTAAGAATACAGAACAAAGTACACAGGAAGAAGAATCTAAGTGATGTAAAAACATTTATCTTGTTATTTGGTTTAGAGATAAACTGTATAATTTGAAGCCCAGCCTCAAAATCCTGGAGCACTTGTACAATTGAGTAAGCTCCACTCTATAACAGAAGCTCGGTACTGGAACCAGTGCATATTCAGCTACTGGGAACTACTCCTGTCTAGGAATATTCACTTTACTAGCAATCAGCATGATACTCAGCAGTTTTTCAAAAACACTTGAAAGATTTTGACACTGAGTATTTAATAATCTCTATTGTTTAAGAGGAAATGTCCTATGATGCACATGCAGACAGGAAAATAGTGTAGAAGGAGGGGAGGCTCGATAGGCTCTCAACAGACAAATCTTTGCCTACTGAATTACTTTGTTTCTGAAATTATACAGGCACTAAACCAGTAATGAGTTGCTTTTTCACCCCAAATTTCCAACTGCAGCAACAGAGAACTGGGACACTGGAGCTAGTACTCCAACTAACAAATTGTGACAGACATGACCCTGAGATGCCACAACTTTTTTTCTGATGGACAACTGCCTAAGCTAAGGCTGTGCCAGTCACTATAGTTTGCATGTATTTTTCCTTTTACATTTTCTTTGCTTATTTTTCCTTTGCTCATTTCTACGTGATTTTTGTCACCAGCACTAGCTTGTATGGACTGGCACCTACTGCAATTAGATCACCATGTAAACTTCTGAGCTAATCCATGTTTTTTCTCAGTCTAAATGTTAAGTACAGACAGTTCTGCATACACAAATAGATGCTACAGTTGTGGATACAGCAGAACTATCTAAACAAAATAAAAAGAAAAGAAAAAATTCCCCAATCAACTCTCACTGTTGTTTTAATTGCTAATAAGAGTGTTTGGTAACTCCTGTAAAAAGCTTGACATTGCAAACTACTAGATATTTTAGAGCAATTTTACTGAAAGTGCTCTCACTAAGTGTGTTTCATTGATTAGGAAACAACAGTATCATCCACGGAGAAGATAAGTGATGTTTGCTCATATTACCTAACAAGATAAAAGCAGCTACTCGTTTAAGCATTGTTCAGAGACACTGCAATTCCTAAGATTTGGAAAAAAGCATAAGGAAAGACAGACAATTTGAAAAGCCCTAACAAAGCAACTGAGGGGGGCAACTGTTCTAAATATAATACAAAATGCTCCTAAGCTGCCACAGAAAACCTCATCCAAATTTGATTTTAAACTGGGAAAGAAACCCAAAAAACACCTCAGGCCTTTATTTGATGTCATTAAGATTTCTACCACTCCTGGAATGTTACCAAGTGTCTATACTATGAAACAGCAAACAAAACAGAAGCAAACTGGTTTTATGTCACTCCAGTGTGCTGAACTGCCACCAGTCCTTGAGCACACCCAGAGCATTCAGAAAAAGTAGTGTGCAAATTAGACTTGAAGTAAATACTGTTTTAACCCAGGCCTGAAGTATTTAATGTGATTCGTTTCAGATATGGAAAAAAAGTGCATCTTTCATATTTGAATAAGTTAGATAACAAACACTTAAACCTGATTCATAAAGAACACTGTAGTCAGATTACACCCAGAATGGAAGCAGCTTTGCAAGTCCTCAGTCACAGCATCAGGATGCTCTGATTTATCAGCATCTCCCCACCTTCCAGAACTCCTTCCCACAAACAGCAACAATAGCTGTTAACTTTCTTTATGTTTTTATGTAACATATAGTAATAATAACAATAATGAAAATAAAAGTAATAATGATATCACCGCAAGTCAGCAACTGCTGACATTTGTACTTTGGTAGTTACTCAGTAACAAGACCTGGTCACAACATAGCTTTTGCTTTTTCAATTCCTCTATCCAGAAGTACCCTCGTCCCTGAAACTCATCCCAGCATCCCAACGCTCAAAGAGCTAAAACACAATAAATGCTTTACAAACGATAACCAATACTGTTACTGTAGTTTTGTTTACAACTACCTCGTCGACATTGCAACGCAGCTCCTGAAAGAAATAAGTGAGCCTTCCAGCCCCAGAGAGGCCGGGCACACGCGTCCGGCCAGGCGGGGGGAGTCACACGCGGGCTCTGCCCCGGAGCTGGCGGCTGAGCGCTCCCACGAGCGCGGCGCAGGGGCAGCTCTCCGGCCCGGGCACACTCGCTGCGAGGCACGGCAGGAGCTGCCGGGGCAGAGCACCGGCTCGGAGCGCGGACAGGGCGCCTGCACTTTGTCACTGCTGTCAGTCCCGCTATTTCCCAGAAACGAAGGGAGGGAGGGCCGTGCAGCGCGCCTCTCCCCTCTGAGCCTCCACCTTGCCGAGCGAATGTGACACCGCAGTGGCCGGGAGCTAAGCACGGGGCTAGCAAACACGGATTTTGCGCCAGCCGGTGCCCGGAGCGCGCTGCATCACCGCCAGGCGCACGACCGCTGGCGGCGAGCGGCGGAGCGGAGCGAAGCGGGAGGGACGCGACGCGGGAGAGGGAAGGAGTGACTGCCCCGCGGCAGCGACGTGCGCGCCCTCCCCGACCCCGGCCAGGGCGGGGGGCGGGCAGCCCGGCGGGGCCGGACGATGCTCGGGGCCGGGCGGCCCCCGCCTCCCGCGTGCCCGCCATGGCCGCCCCCCGCGCCCAGAGGCGGCGGGATGGCGGCGCCCACCCCGCCCGCTTTCACTTTCTTTTCTGGCCCCGCCGCTTCCCCCCGGCTGCGCGGCCCCCGGCACCCCGCGGGCAGCGGCTCGGGGCTGCCGGGGCCGAAAGGGGCAGCCCCGGCCCGGCCTGCGCCGTCCCCCCCCGCACCGCCCGGGTGAGGCCGGGCACCCTCACTGGCGCCCCGAAGGATCTCCTGGCCCCGGCCAGGCGGGCAGGGGGCCGGTGGCGGCGGGACCGGCCTGGCTCGGCGTCCCGCGGACGGCGCGCACCGGCGGGTCCGGTGTCCGCAGAGGTGACCCCCTCTCTCCCGCCCGGCTGTCCGTGCCCACCTTGTAGGAGTCGGTGGCGAGGAGGATGTTGAACTCGGCTCCCACCGCAGCGGACTCCATGTCGCCGAGCCCCGAGAGGCGCCACCGCCCGCACGGACAGAACCGGGCTCCGCCGCCACCGCTGGCGTTTTGAGCGGGGGGAGAGCGGAGAGAGGGGGCGGGGCGGAAACACGGGATCGCGGCCTGGGCGGGCGCGCGCGGGGACGCTGATTGGTGGGGCCGCTCTGCCGCCGTGGGCGGTTCCCAGGCGTCACGGCGAGGGGGGCGGGGCCGGGGCGCCGCGGGGGCTCTGATTGGTCCCGCCGCTGGCCGGTGCAGGGGGAGGGGCGGGCGGGGAGCGTCCCGCGCCGCACGTTCTCTTTCATTGGGGTTTGGGCGGGGCCGGCCGGTGACGTCACCCCCGCGGCCGGCGAGCGCCCTCTGGCGATGGCAGGCCGCACGCGCTCGGCTGAACGGGCGCCGGGCCCGAGGCGAGCGGGGGCGGCGCGCAGGCGCGGAGGGGCCCCGGTTTCGGTTCTCGGCAGCCGCCGTTCCGGGAAAGGGGAGCGGGCACCGGCACCGGCACCGGCCCGGGCACGCGGGGAGACCCCCGCCCGCACCCGCACCCGCATCCGCACCCGTACTCGCTCCGGGGCCGCTGCGCCCTGCCGTCCCTTTTACCAGGCCTGGGGCTGATGCCCGTGTGGGAAGGGACCTCCCGGCCTTCCCGAGCACCCCGATCTCCATCCACCCCCGCTGCCGGCGTTCGGCGCCGGCTGCCTCGGTGGAAGAGCATGACACTTTGTGACAGAAAATACTTCCGAGCATTCTATAAAGTTGCTGTTGATCAGGGATTACATATAAAGTTACACCTGCTTTCCAGAAGCTTTCTTCTATCCTCATTACAGCTTTAACTGGTGTTCTCATTCGAGGGAACACTTGAGGTTTTCGAGCCGTGTTTATCCGGCATTCGCACAGAGGAGGAAGAGCAGGCTCGGGTGGCTTTACCTCCAGCCCGGCCCCTGACCGGGCCTTGTGGCCTGGCGGGGTCGGGTCCTTCCCCCAGGGAATGGCCTCAATCTCCCCGGGCAGGTTCAGCTCGGGCGCTCGGGAGAATTTCCTCACGGAAAGGGTGCTTGGACATCGGAACGGGCTGCCCAGG
Source organism: Fringilla coelebs (assembly GCF_963513975.1). Taxonomy (NCBI): domain Eukaryota; kingdom Metazoa; phylum Chordata; class Aves; order Passeriformes; family Fringillidae; genus Fringilla; species Fringilla coelebs. The sequence goes on from NC_140033.1 coordinate 13,857,156, forward strand.
GAGGTGCTGGAGGCACCGTCCCTGGAGGAATTCGAGGAAAGGCTGGATGTGGCGCTCAGTTTTCACTCAGGGGCTGTGTGAAAAATGAGTATTTCATGCTTGGCTTTTCGCATATATTAAAATGAATATTATATGTGTTGTGTTCGAAAGTTATGCAGAATTAATTTTCTTAAGGAGTGTGTTAAATATAGTTTTAGGCTATAACAAAATGTTAAAAACAAACTATGCTATGTAGGATATTTTTTTTTTTTAAAGAAAGGACATGCTGCGAGATAGCAGCCACAGGACACCTAAATCTTTCAGAGAAAGAGAATTTATTGCTGTCTTATCAGGAGAAACGAACTTCTTCCCGCCTCGCTCAGCCATGAGACACCGTTAGGATTAAGAGGAAGAAGCTGATGATGACCAGACAGAATCCTGTGTTTGAATGGAATTTATACATCATGTATGAGATGTATGAATATCCAACAGGTTATTGTTTTTAAGGGTTAATCCTCCGTTGATGCTTGTCCTTTTTTGGGCTTATGTTGCCCAGAAAAAGGTACCCGGACATCCATAACTCTTTGTTTCTATTGTCTCATATTGCCCTAATCCAAATTGTCCAAATTATTATTACTCTAATAATATTGCTTTTTTAATAACCATTTTATTATCATTAAACTTTTAAAATTTAAAAAAACAAGTGATTGGCATTTTTCACAGTCTGGTTGGCACAGTGGTCTTCAGTCAGAGGATGGGCTTGGTATCTCAAAGGTCTTTTCCAACCTAATGGATTCTGTGAGTCTGTGAATTGTTCTGAGCTGAGAGAACACTCTTGGTAGTACTAGAACATGGTAGTATAGAGCACTTGGTAGTACATAGCACTTGTAGTATATAACACTATATAACAGTTGTAGTAGTATATAACACTATATAACACTTGCTAGTATATAACATTACACACTTGGTAGTATAGAACACTCTCTGTATTTGCTGCTCCAAAGCAGCAAATCCAGTTCCTGTCACAGCCATGGCTGGTGCACAACTGGAGGAATCTTGTCTCGCTCTCTGCTAATCAGCCATATGGAAAAATAACTAATTATTAACAATGCTACTCTACTGCATTTAAAAAAAAAAAAAAAAGAAAGCTGCTCAGTTAGCCTTTTCTGTAAAACCACTGGTGAATTAAAATTTGGGTTGTTTGATCATAAACAAATAAAAAAATTGTGTAACTACTGTTTATTAATATGATTCAGACACATTGGGTTTCACCAGTCAGATTTTGGTAGAAATAAGAATGTCTAAAAAAATTTCAAAGAGTAAGGTTAGGAATGAGATCTAGGTATTTCTGACATCATTCTATATAGATCCTGGTGTATCCATAACGTCCCTGTGAGCCACATTAATTTGGTTACCCTTGTGAGCCCCTGTTGACACCAGCATGCTCTTGTTTTATGCCATTCCATGAGAGGAAAAAGCCAGTTTTATATATATAAATAATATATACCTTGCCCAGAGAGGCTGTGGGGTTTCCCTTGCTGGAAATATTCAGGAACCATCCAGTCAATCCTGTGCCATGTGCTCTAGGCTGATCCTGCCTGAGCAGGGGGGTTGGACCAGACACCCACTGTGGTCCCTTCCAGCTCTACCCATTCTGTGATTCTGGGAAACTACTTTCATTAGTTTTCTCAGGAGGGAAAGGGTTTCCCTAGAACAGGGAAAGGTCTGTGGAGAAGTTGGAAACATCAAGAGACTCCATATATCAGGAGTTTCATGTACACTTCCCTCTGCCATCTTGTTTGAGAGCTGTTTTTTACCAAAATCTGCAAATAGCAATGGTAATTGCTGTTGTTGCTATTAGCCACCATGAACTTGCAACTAATTCTTGTCCTGCTTGCTCTTGTTCAGTCTCATGGACACAAAGTTATCTTCTTACCATAACTTCCCCATCAGAGCAAAAAAAAATTTAATTTCCATTTTCTTTCTAAGGTTTCTCTGTAGCTCTTCCCCTTTTATCTCTGCTTGTTTGTTGCTGCATAGACAACCCAGTCTGCTCTCTTCCACTGGCAAGACTGATCTAAAAGTGCTTGCTAGTTTAGAAAGCTGCTCTACCTTTTTCACATCCCCTTAAATATAAAGTTATTTTTCTGAAATTGTCCAGACTTAACCCTTCCTTAGTTCCTTCTGAGGATTCCTTTTGCAGAGTGTCCCATCAATGTGACAACACGATCACGTGATATTTTGAAATTATCTTTATATGCAAATCTCCCATGTTTTGTCACAGAATTTTCTTCTGTGGTGTCACATCAGGACTTTCCTTAATCTGTGTTACCTGTCCTTATCTTTTTCATGGTGAAATCTCTCTGCTGCAAGGGACAAAGCCTAATATTTTTTTTAATTCTGCTTTAATGCAAAGCTGATTAGTAAAAAGCAAAACTTATTTTTATCAGATCAGTCTTTTATCTAAACCTTAGCAAGAAACTGGAAAAGTCAGAAAAATACTACAGGTTTTTTTTTTGTTTTGCTTTGTTTTTAAATGGCATTTTTCACGACAGAATTCTGCTGATACATCTTCAAGCCTTCAATGGAATAATTAATGATGATTTGCTCAGACAGAATTTTTGTCAGCATCTTGTTACCCCTTCTGCTGGCTCTTTCTGGGACCTTACATTGTGCCAGATCTTGAATAATGGTTTAATTTAGCTCATATGAACATATCTTAAGCTGTATCTATAATGAAATATTGTAAAGTTAGGGCATTTCAGAGTATTAATAGAAAATGGTACTATGCTAAACAGAGCTATGTTAAATCACTATTGGCTGGTGAGGAGGACATATTTAAAGTTTGGAAAAAATTAAATACAACTCTTGCAGCTGTAGATGGTGGGAGTACTGTCACAAAGTTGAAAGAGAAGTAATCCTGGGAAACTCAAATACTTGATTTCTATGCTGTATCTGTCCTCTATTATCTGTAAAACTGGCTTTGGACTGTTCAACTGGCTTGTTGAAATCAGGATTTGTAAGATATATGGGGCTTAACTTCTCCCCCCAGAAGGAACCACACCAAGAAATAATGTTCTTCAATATAAATGTGAGCTCAGGTAAATTGTTTTTGCTACCATTTACCTACAGGCAGAGGTGAGGTTCTTCAACAGTTGTCTTCCAACATTTTTCTTTGGCATGTGAGAGATTTTTAGAGGCACTTGTTTAAATATTTGTAATAAACAAAGCTGTAATGGTGGCTGTAATAAATTCATATTAATCCAGGGATGCATTTTGTTCCACATGGATTCCTGATAATAAATGATGCTCTGTGTAGCAAAATTGTGCACTCAGCATTTTATGTATATAAAGTCCATAATGTGGTGCTGTATCTGGAGGAGAGCTATGCTGTAAATATGTCCTCAGGCTGATGTCTTAGGAAGTATGCAAGGACAGTCAAATTAGGATGGATATTACGCTATATCCTTTCTTCAATCACTACTGCAAAACTTGATATTTATTTAATCTATCTGTGAGAGTCCTGTCACCACTGCGTAGCCGATTGCTGTGACTGGAATTTCTGCACACACCATGATTATGTACAGGGCCTGAATTTTCCTCTCTAGTGTTTCTGGTTGTTTTGATTGTTACTTCTGAGCCTGAACAAATCCCCTGTGCTCCCTTTATCTGGGTGATAATTCCAAGGCATATTGACAGATTGAATGTTAACATTGTTTCTTAATGCTGTGGTTTTCTTTTCAGATATTCTGGCAAAAGGGCAGAATTTTAAATGTGCTTCTTTGTGCTTTAGTTACTTGTGGTAGTTCTTAAACTTGCAATTTTTGCAGCAGGTGCCCTTGGTGCCTGATGGCCAGGCTGGTGCAGCTGGAGTTTATCAGATATCTGTCACTTGCCACCTTGCTGCATACAGTTCTTTGCTGTGAAGCTGTAAGGAAAACAGAGTGGAACCTGTGGACTCTTTCTTCCTCCAAGGCTATACTCCTTTTATCCTTTCTAAAGTTTCCTATCCTACACCATTCTGCAACATCTAGTTGTGTTCTCATAGTGTTCTTTCACCTTGGATACCTGGCTGGGACTCCAGAATAAATTAGTGCATGATTGGTTAAAGTCATCTAAGCAGATTTTAATGTGCTCGAGAATTTAATTCTCTTTGCTAAACCATATCCACCAACAGTCCTGTTAAATAGTATCCCAGTCACAAGGAATCACAGAGAAGTAGATTATTTTCCATAGAAGTGAATAAATATTTCTGACCTTCACATTTTTGTCTGTTTTTGTGCTTTTGAGCGTGACTCACTGCAAGTCAACTTTTCTTTATAACTTCTTAAGAACTACATTGAGCCCCTAGGTCAGTTCTTTGGAAGCCAATGCCTATGTTTCTTCTGGCACTTGGATTGGTAGACTTCCAGAGATGCTGTGAGACTTCTTGCCTTGACTTTTGCAAGAGACTAATTTTAGATTATGGGGATGGCTTTGTATCACACCACATAAATTGTTGTTTCTTGGTATGAATTGCATCACCAGTACTGAGGTGTTTGCATGTTATTCAAAGAATAAGAGAAGTTCAGTCGCTTCATTGCTCAGAGTATTGCAAAGCTGAGATAGCTTGAAATTGCTGTCACACAGGTGGGTGAAATGCCACAGGCCATGCTGAAAATGACTGTTACAAATATGCCTTACTGGTTCTGAAGTGGCACTGTGGATCCAGCACAGATTACCAGTTTTGGCTGTACTGAGGTGCCCTCTACCAAGACTCACTCAGGTGGGCCTGCCATCTCTTTTTTCCATGCCAAGGTCTCCTCAGGAGCTGGGTGACAGGTAAATGTTCTCATGGGTGTTTGAGTGCATCTGTCCAGCACCAGCCTGGGTCAAGCACCCTCCTGAGCAGGGGCTTGCTGAATCCAGTGTGGCTTTATAAGGTGAACGGTGCAAGTCCTGCAAGTCTGGCTTTTCCTGGTTTTGTACTTTGGCTCAGATACAGAGTTGTATGGAGCTGGATTGGGTTAATAAAGCTGGTTCTTTATATCCCAGGTCATATAAAAGTGGCAAAACCACTTCCTAAACTGACACCAGCCACTGTGTAATGTGGTTTGTGCCGCGCTGTACCTGAGCCAATAAACTTTGTAATTGTAACCTCTGAGCTGTACTGAGTGTGTCCCTGACACGGTGTGCAACTAAAATAAGCCTCTGCAGCTGGTCAAGTGATGGCCATGGAGTGTGGGATGCAGTGCAGGAAGGGAGCTGACAGGAGTATTAGACTCAATCACCTGTACTTTGTCCACACACCGAGATTCCCAAACATCCAGGCAGCTGAGTTTCTTTTCCTTTTGAATCAAATCAGCACAAAGGATTTTCTCTGCCTCCCAAACCAGCTATCCTCCACTTCGTTACAGTGGTGAGTATCAGCTTGGTCAAATAGAGTTCATAATAATGAATGCCTCTGGCTTTTACAGGAAAAATAATGAAATATTTCCAATACATTTATTTCTGAATTCAGATATACTTCTAAATTGTTTCTTCAGCAGTGTTTGGCCAATGCAGAATTTGTGATGTTCTGTCACAGTGTGAAAATTTTACTGCTGTTTATCTAGAGTTATGTTTATAATTTAATCAGTGTTTACTGCTCTGGAGTAAATGCTGGATCCTCTGGAGCTGAGACCATTTCTAGTTATATATTTGTTTATCACCTGATGTGTGGGCTGATTCCAACCAGACCCCTGCACTAACACAGTTACAACAGCAACCACAGTATCTGCAGGGCATAATTGAGCTTTATGTGATGGAGGGATCAGAGACCTGGAGCTAAACTGATTGACTTTTGTTTTGTATTTCACAGTGCAGTGTGTATTAGACCATGGGACAGACACACAGTTGTGTGTCCAGTGAAAATACAAGGTTTCAGCACTTCTGCAGCACATGCAAAGTTCAACCAAGCTGCCACAGTTATGTCTGAGGATCAAATGCCACCTGTCCAGTTTATAAATACAGAAGATGACTTTCTAATGATTCAGGTTTCCATTTTCATTCTAGCAAGCTGAAGGTTCTATTTTCTTCATTTGATTTGTGTCTTCTGTGAAGGGGAAAAAAAAACCAAAACCAAAACCAAAAACCAAAAAATGGAACTCCCTAGAAACACCAATTATCCAGAGTTTCTTTTTTTTTGATGACTAGACAGCATGAAAGATTATACATATTTACTGATTGCCCAGTTTCTGTAATATTCATGCTGGCTCTGTAGGAGAACACCTGAAGCAAAACAAGATAAATAAACACATTTGTAAAAAGCAGTAGAGGGACAGACAGTGGGCATTTTGCTACAACCCATCAGTAAGAGGAGTTACGGTTTCACAGTTTATGACATCAGCCACTGTCCTCACATGAACCTCAGCCTTGAACTGTGTTTTTCTCTGGGCTTGTGTTAACATGCTCAAACACTTTCTAGTTCAGCCTGATCCTGTAAAATGCAGTGGTATTCTAGTGAGCTGCTACTGACTTTAGTACAGTCAGGATCTTGTGCACTGTGTCTTTAAAGAGAAGGGGGAAAAGAAACTGAATAATTTATTTATGCTCACCAAAAGAATTGTATGGAGGGCAAGCTCTACTATACAGATAGTGTTCTGACCAAAAAATATCACAAGGTTATAAAATTTGTTGCACTATAATTTTAAAGAAATGTGACTTTTTTTCCCCTGGCATCCTTTCTGAAAAGGAGCTGTGAGGTTTATCAGGGAAATACCTCGCTCCTGTTGTTCCTGGGGAGAATAAATATAAATTGATAGGGATTGGACAGAGCCCCAGGCATTGTCCCTTTTCATAACAGTGCATCACAGATTACAGTTTGTCTCAGAGACAAATCCAGACCATTTCAGTCAACAAGGGTGTTTGTAACGTGGCTGGGGCTGTGATGCTGCATAAGGATGCAGTGCTGTTCTGCTAAGTCATCCCAGCTGCAGGTGAGGAATCCCAGCACACAGATGCAGGATCATTTCTGCTCCTTCAGAGCTGCTGTGTGTAAATTGCTGCTGGACTGAGTCATTCCTTGGGCTCCTTCTGCGCAGAGGTTGAAATACAATTGTTTAGGAGAATACCTTTAAAAACAGGGACATCCTCATGGAAATTTATAGGTTTGTATCTTGTTGCTTCTTAAGGTAAAAATGAAGGGAAAAGATTTGTCTTTATAGCCTAAGCTGATAACAGGCAAAAACTGCCTTGGGTGCTTCAATTTAGGATGTTAGCAGTCTGTTGAATTGAGCAGGATTAAAATTGGCACATTTGGTGAGTAAGTGCAAAAATGATGAAGTTGTGTCTAAGTAAACTAATTTTCAGAGCTAGAGGTATTTCTATTTGATGTCTCAAACATAAATAATCACTGAAAAAAAAGTTGCTGGGCTTTTGTAAAGTGGTCTTACACAATATTTGCACTGCGCAGGTCACTGTGGTTCCCAAGATCTCTGTGGACTGATTTACAGGAAATGCAGAGTCACTGGAGCAGTGGACACTCCTAGAGCACTGCCCTGCAATCCTTTCAATGCAGATGAGGTGTAGGTTTCTTCCTGGCCTTCCTGCAGACCCAGTCCATCCTCAGTGCTCCCCACCAAGCACAGCCTGGCTGGCAGCAGCCTCAGGAGCCAGGGCTGGGAGCCCTGCACCGCCCTTTGCTCTGGGGCTGCTGCTTAAACACGTGGGCAATTTTCTGCCCCCACTGTCCACATGGGAAAAGATTGCAGCTGCATTTTGTGAAGAGCTGAATCCCATTAGTGTGCCAGGAGCATGGCCTAGAATTGTGCTGTGGATGTGAGCAGAGGAGCGGGCTGGGGCAGTCGGGCTGCGGGCGCACGCAGAGGCACCGACAGGCATCCAGGGCTCCCTGGGCTAAACGAGGCACCTGCTGTGCTCCACTGAGTTCTCTCTGAATGGTGCATTTGGATTGAGCTCTTTTCCTTTCTATTAAATTCTACCCTGTGTTGGAATGCATGAAATAGAAACCTCTCTGAGTCCCTCAGAGAGAGAAAGGAATGCAGGGTTTGAACTAGAGCATCTAGAGAAGCTGAACTCTATTAAGACACACTCTATGAAATAGAAGTGTAAGTTTTACTTTTAAATAAGTAGAAATATATCTTAAGTGCCTTAAGAGGCTGTGTTAGCAAGTAAAAGGCCCTAAAGCTTAGTTTAAAGGTCAGTTGTGTTATAGATACATATTATAATTTTGGCTTTTTGCAAATATTAAAATGGATTTTATATGTGTAGTGTTAAAGTAACTTTGTTATAAAGATATAGCTTTTATTTCTCATGTTAATTAAGCTTAGACATAGTGGTGAAATTGCTGATATAAGTATGCTTGTGTTAAAATGCCTGCTTGGATGGGATAACATATGAAGCAGATACCTGCTGATATGCCAGCTATCAGCATTTGCTGTCTGAAGACAGTGTGGACCAAGGCCCAAAAATTGGAGGTGATAAGAATGGACTAAAACCACAACCAAGGAATACACATGCTCTAAAAAGACTGATCCAAGGAGGAGCCATGCTAAACAATTCCTGGAACATAAACTAGTTTGGGGAAAAGTTTACTATTCATAAGGGTCTATGACTATGCAATAGGCTGATGTAAGGGGAAAGGTATTTAAGGGGTATCCCCAAAGATAACAGCACCCAGCTGTAATAACCTTTGTTCTATGCTCCCTGTCTACTACTGTCATTTATTAAACTTTTTACATTTTCACAGGAGAGTGAAGGTGTTTTTCACTGTTGTGTTACCTTTCACAAAATTAGTTCCAGACATAATGAAAACATAGCAGAACATTGTTTGCAGTTCTAGATAGAGCAGCTAGAACCATTTGTGTAAATAGATAAAATTATATGTGTAGATTTTGTGTAAGAACTGACATCAGTTTCACACATTAGAATCAAGCCAGGATAGGTTTAGTAAGAGCATTTTAGAATCTTGCTTTTAGCTGATTGGATTATTTATGAATAAAATCCCTGTATTGGGGTGCAGAAAAGAAGAAGAGGAAAGAAGAAGAAAAAGGTGTGGGAGCTGCAGCTGCTGCTTCTGCTCAGGACTTTGTGCCAGAAAGCTTTTAGCATGGACTTTAGTACTCTGAAATCCTTGCCTTCAAGACTGATGTATTCATGCAATAAACTACTTTACTACAACCAATAACTGCTCTTGTCTCTTTGAAGACCCAAGGCCCATGAAGAACTCTACAACTTTACTCACAGTTGTCCTAATTTTTATTTATTGCTTTGTAATTAAACATGAAATGGAAACTGCAGATTGGATCCTACTGTGGCAGGATGAGGCAGGAATGAACTGTATACCTCAATTTCAATACAGATCTGACTGATGCATTAATTTAAAAAAAACCACATTATCTTAAATGATGAGGCTGAGGAGTAGAAGGAGGAGCTGCCTGTGCCCATTAGACAGAGAGAGGGCAGGCATTCTGTGTGACAGCTTGTGCTGCATCAGGAATCGCCGTGGGCTCCCAGTCTGAGCAGCTGGATTTGGATTGCACCGCCCTAACAGATACCTGTAGGGTCTGGCTTTGCCCTTTCACTGTGGTGACATTTGGAGAGTTTGCCAGTGTGATAAGTTCCAATGAACTGAATTACAGCATGGCCCCTGCACACAGCATTTCCTCTTTTCCCCCACTGATTTGCCAAGCTCTCTGACCTCAGTCTAATTTCTTTCTCAAGAAAGTTCTCAAGAAATGAAGCAAGTATTGGAACACACCCCTGAAATTCACAGCTGTTTTTAGCTTGTCCTTTCTCTGGAATGTTAGCAAGGTATCTTTTATATTTTTCTGTCTGAAATTTGATCCTGAGACCTCAAAGATAGTGGAAACAGAAGTGAGATTTTAGATGGCTCATTTTTGGAGGTATGATTTTTGTGTCAAAACAGTACTGAAATTGGGATAAAACAATAGTCATATCTAAGCATTACTTCTTAATCAGGAATATGAAATAATCTTCAAGAAAAAAAAAAAAGCTGGCATTTATCTTATCACCTAGCAATTAACAATCATTCCACAAATATTTGGGGAAATATGTGGGCCAGTGAACTCACTGAGATAAGTAGGTTGTGTCAAATCCTTGGTGCCAGATAAAATGTGAACTTTTCCACAGCCCTTGTTAATTCTCCAATATTGAACCAGGGCCTTCCTTATGTTTTCATTTTCCATTTACTTTGTCTTTCTGTTTAATGGATCTATTTTACTGCTCCTGGCAGGAGTTTCTTTCTTCTTGGTGGGGAATCAGAAGTTATCTGATTTATTTTTCCTGTACAGATACATCCTCCAATGTTTTACATAGTAATGTGTTCTCTCTCTATAAACTGACCATAGTAGTGAAAATTAATGCCTATTTCTTTTAAGAGGATTTATTTCTTTATTAGTGTCTATTATCCAGTCACCTAACCTATATTGTCACAAAGATCTGTTATTTTATTCCAATTAAAAGATTTAAATTTAGAAGACTTTTGAGATTTAAAGAACAACTAACTGATAAATGTTGGGCAATATTTACTTTTCCCAAAGGTCTTCTTTACAGAGAGAATGGAAATCCAACACTGAAAATATGGGGGGGAAATGTCTGACTGTGTAGTTAAACAACAATGTTCTATTTGATGCTGAAACACTAAAGAGCCAAAACTTTTCCTCACAAAGGCAAATATTCAGAGGACAGTGAGGGTCAACTAACTAGCATGGAGCAATGGAGAAGAGTGGGAGTGAAATTAAAGACTGAAAATGCCCAGAAGACAACAGCAGGGAATGTATATGTAGAAGAAAGAGACATTTTGGTTTGTACAAACGGTGCTGGAGTCATTTCTGTGCCCTTCCTGTGGGTCATGGCTACAGGCAGGTTTTATGGGGTTCCACTGGATCAGGAAATCCACAGAGGAATTGTGTCCTAATTTTTGTGCTGAGTCACACCATGGCACAGTGGTGTTCTGGCTGTGTTACCCATTCAGCATCTCTTGTATCACATCAGCTTCCCAGGAGCTGGGTTATTTAATGTGACATGCCAGGCACGGTTAGGGCAAGGAGGGCAGCTATGAAGTTCCATATATCCACGTCACTCTGAGAGCTCCAGATGCAGTCTGGAGGGGGTATGGCTCCAGAGTCAGACCTGGGAATCAGAGGATACTCCTTGATAGAATGGTAGGCTCTAAAAACATAATGTTATCTTTAGTTGTAAGAGAAGAGGTGCACCAAGAGAAAGGTGAGCTCAAGTCTCGGCAAATCCTGATTTGATTTCTTTTTCAGCCATTTCCTGTTGAATGTCAGGCCACTTAAACCATGTGATAATTTATAGAGTTGTCCAGGTTGGAACAGCCCTTGAAAGAGCTCTAGCTTGAGTCTGGCTTGCAGCTCAAAGCAGGTCAGTGAAGATTTCAGACAGTATTTTTCAGGACTTTGTTGTGTTGGGTCTTGAAAATTTCCAAGAACACAGGTTCTCCAGTGTTTCTAGGGAATTTGTTCCTGTGCTTCATTATCCCCCTAGTGATTTCTCCCCCCTTATATTCAGCTGCAGCCTTCCTCAGGCACTGGAAGGCTGCTATGAGGTGCTCCCTAAACTCTTCAGGTACGTGGGGCACGTGTGATGTGATCACAGTGGGTGAGTCTAGATTTGTCAGGAGGCACTTGCCTCAATCCTCTTCCAAGGAGAAGACAGTTCTCCTTTGCTCCCTCTCGAGGCACAACAGCCCAGGAAACCTTGCTGGTAAAGAATGAGGCCAAGGAGTGTGTTTGAAAAGCCATGGTGGTCAGGCAAACTCCCTGGGGACTGGAAAAAGGGGAACATTGCTCTTGATTTTTAAAAAGGGAAGAAAACACGACCCAAGAAGCTACAGGCTGGTGAGCCTCATCTTTGTGCCTGAAAAGATCCTGGAGCAGATCCATCTTGGAAGCAATGTTCAGGCACACACAAGACAAGGAGGTGATCTGAGACAGCCAGCACGGCTTCACTAAGGACAAATCATGCCTGACCCACCTGGTGAATCTGGAGTCTTTGGAGACCATGGTTGCAGGGTTTTGGGGCTCCTCACTCTGTGTCAGAGCACTAAATAAAGCTGGCTCACCCATACCTTTGGGGTTATGTGGAATCCTGAGCATGCTCTAGCCAAAAAAAAAAAAAAAGAGTTGGAAACAAATTACTTGAGGTTTTATTTTAGCTTTTCTTTCCAATAAGAAATTCTTTAGAGACTATATGTATTCATGAGATGTGTTATTTTTAGCTACTCACTCTTTCCTGCTTATTAAGTCAGAAAATTCCCCAAACTCTTGCTCAGAAGATGCAGGTGTTGGGAAGCCAGGCACCAGTGGTTCCTGCCCTCACCAATGAGATTATGGAAGATCCTGCTCTGCCAACGGTGAAGAAAGGTATCTGGAGTGTGGTACATGAATCCCTTGATCCCCTTTTACCATGCTCAGCCTCTTCATGGCTCTTCCTTATGACTCCCCAAGTGAGCTGATTGAAAGATCCACCAGAGGAGCAAATGTAGATTGCAACTGCAGGTGTCCCCCTTGAAGGGCACTGCAAGCCTTGTCAATTCCTTTAAGCAATTTCTGCAGCCACTATTTCCTCTAATTGTTGGCTTCAGGTGAAAGCAATTCAGAGCAGTTCTGGTTCAGGAGGTGAGCTCCTGATGGGGGGACAATTCTGCACAAGCAACACATGCTGAACCCCCTCTCTACACAGATATTCCTGTGTACTTTTGGGTCTGTACATTTGTCATAAGGAAGCAAGATGTACCAATACTTTTGTGAACATTTCTGCAAATGCTGCTGTGATTTATTGATGTATAGAAGACTTTTGTGAAATTTCTGGGCTTCAGCTGAGTTATTTAGAAAGACACAGTGAATTCCTGCTTAGATTTAATATGCTTAATTATGAGTGCCTAGGGAAAACCTGGATTTCATGTAGCATTTTCTGAGTAAGACCTATCAGTTAACACAGAAGCAGCACAACTGAAGTGCTTTAATCTTCTACTGCTCCAGTCTGCATGACTCTGCCTGGCAGTCAGTGGCAATGATGTAAGCAAAGATGCCCTAATTTTTATGCTGGAGTATAAGCTTTTACCCACTTCATACACAATGGTTATTTACAACTGTGTGAATTAAGAAGAGTCAAATTACATGGGCCTCGTTTCATTCCCTGTTATGTTGATATAAAATGGACATAAAGATGCCAAAATCAAGGGTGGCTACTGCAATGTAAAACAGGTGTAATGATTACAGAAACAGGCAAATTTAAGCTGAAATTTTCTTCCCTTCTGGTTTAAGTAAAATAGATAATCAGGTGTGAGCTCTGATTCAACAGAAGGAAGACACTTCATTAGCACAACTTCAAAATGCCTTTTTTTTCTGATCCATGTCCAGTTTAGTTGAATCATAACAATTAAATCCTTCAAAGATCAACAAAGACCTGTATCATTAATAAAATTGTTTTAAAACATTGGATAAAATCAGATTTTCAAATAGTGAATAAAACTGCTGTATATTATTTATTGTGACTGAATATCAAATCAATATCAAGTCATGTTTAATCTGATTAAGCTCACCAGGCCTGGGTCTCTCAGTATTAAAAACACTATCAGGAGGAGCAGTATAATCTTATCTTCTATGGACTGGACAGTGGACAAGATGAAATGTATATTGTTATTCAGCTGACTGTATTTTTACTTTACAAGTATCAATCACTGATTATTTATGCCATTATCAGAAGGTCTTGCACTACAAAATGAGAAGTGTGGAAGTCACTATATTGTCATGTACAAATGTGTAGAAGGCAGGAGATAAGGGAACTGATTGCCAGCACTGACAGCTGGATGGCTGTGGAGCCAGCCAAGGATTGCAGGTTGGTCACCAAGGCTTGTTGGTAATAATGACAGGCTGTGAGAAGGGAGCCAGGGGAAGGTAGAGCAGCACTTCTGAGGGACAAATATCCTCATTCTGATTCCTGGGGATAAGCACAACTCAGCCCAGTGCAAGCACAGGAATAGATCAAGAAGCGGGCATGGACTGGTGGGGGGGAACAAGACCACCCAAGACCCCCAAATCCTCTGACCCATTTTCAGAAGGGTCTGGAAGAATGGGCTGTACATAACCACTAATTTGCATAGAAAGCAAGAATCTGTTTTCACGGTGGGGAAAATTATCTATAAAAGGTACCCCCCAAGGCCCAAGTTCTCCCAGGACCCTGGACACCTGGAGTGTGGATCAACACTGGAGCCAGGAGTAGCAGAAGTAGTGACTCCCTTCCTTCCTTCCTTCCTTCCTTCCTTCCTTCCTTCCTTCCTTCCTTCCTTCCTTCCTTCCTTCCTTCCTTCCTTCCTTCCTTCCTTCCTTCCTTCCTTCCTTCCTTCCTTCCTTCCTTCCTTCCTTCCTTCCTTCCTTCCTTCCTTCCTTCCTTCCTCCCTCCCTCCCTCCCTCCCTCCCTCCCTCCCTCCCTCTTCTTTCTCTCTCTTCCTCTCTAATTCATCTCTTTCTTTCTGTCTTCCCTTTCATCTTACCCCTTTATACAAAATCCCCTGCTGTATACTTATGTAAGGGGCCAGGGGCTAACACAGCAATTTCCATGCAAAATGTGTCATTTACTAATAAAACTTTTTGAGTTTTTGCAGACCCTTTGACTTTTGTTGTTCCTGTCAACCATGAGCATTTATGGATCTTGGGTGCTCCCTTCCTTTTAGGGGTGGGACATCACAAAATTGTTGGAAGATTTTCCTAAATCCATCAATGTATTTAGGTTTTGAAAACATACTTTTCTTTGATGAAGGTTGATTACAAAGAGTCCTTGGTAAATGCCTTTTTATGTGCTTCACACAGATTTTTTTAATAGGTTATTATTCCTAGAACTGAGATTTTACATTTTAATATCTCCTATTGTAGCCAGATCAAAATTCCAGAGAGATTTGAGATGAGTAGAATTTCTACTCTGTAAGGTTTTTTATTGTGTTTTTACTATCTTACAGAGTCTTGTAGTTTTGTTGTTTGTTTTTTTTTTTAAGTAAGAATATTAATCCAGCATTCTGAATAAATTTCCCATCTCTTCATCTTAATTGGAACAAAGGTCTTCAGATTATTTTCCACATGTAGTCAAACACTGCTGTATGGCTTTGAAAAGTCACTTCAATTCAGGCAGAATTTCCAAGCATATGAGAGATTTTGATCAATAAGATGGTAATCAAAAAGAATATGTTTTATACTCCTGTATCTGCCTACCCTCCTAAAATCTTAGAGCCCTTGAAGCATAGAAAATATGTTGAGTAAGTATATTGTCATTTAATAAATTGTGAAGTTAAGGCATACAAATTTGTAATTGTTTTTTAAATGTCCTCTGGGTTTTTTTTTAGTCAACAGCTTTGTCCAAGGCTCTGAATTCAGAACAGTTTATAGCCTTTAATTTTGTTTTGCCCTTGAATCTTCAAGTCCATGTAGTCATCTGGAAGAGTTACCATTTTTGTGGAGCCTTTGTCACTGTGTGTACCTCATTGTGTGACCCCTCCACTTCGTGTTCCTCCCTGATCTGTGCCATGGCTCAGACAAAGCCCCCGCTCAGCACTTTGCTGCCAGGGCCCATTGCCATGGGCACTGCATTTTGCTGCTATTTTCTATTATGCTTTCAGGGTGTTTTTGCCATTCTTTTTGCTGTCCTTATTCCTGTTCTTTATCCAGTTTAAGTTTATGGGATTAGTTTTTGTTCTTCCTTATTCTCAAAGACAGATATCCCAGACTTCATCCTCCTACAGAAGGAAGATGTGGGATGTAGAATTGACATGGTTTGTGCTGAAAGAGGGAGGTCAGGTTTTGCTGCAGCAGTGATTGAAGGGGGTGCTTGTTGGCAGCATCTTTGTTCAAGATTTAGGATACTGAGTCTATGGCTAAGGACTTGTCAAAAATTATCTCACTTAAAATAATCTAGATAAGAGCTTTGATCACAAGTTCATCATGGTGCCACAGGTAGTTTGACCTTCATGTAAGGCCTGTCATGGTAGAGGGAACCTTGGGCTTGGTGTTCCCATCCAAGGTCAAGTGCTCTAGGTGAGGTCCATCCAATGGAATCAGGATGTGGTTGTGTTCACAGGGGTCCCAGGATGAGGAAAGAGATGAGAATCTTGACTCCAGGTTTCAGAAGGCTGATTTATTATTTTATGATATATATTATATGCAAAGAAAATTATATGTTAAACTATACTAAACGAATAGAAGAAAGGATTTCATCAGAAAGCTGGCAAGGAATGAAATGGTATGATAACAAAATCTTGTGACTGACCAGAGAGTCCGAGACAGCTGGACTGTGACTGGCCATTAATTAAAAACAACCAACATGGACCAATCAAAGATGCACCTGTTGCATTCCACAGCAGCAGATAATTATTGTTTTTCTTTCCCTCTGAGGCTTCTCAGCTTCTCAGGAGAAAAATCCTGGCAAAGGGATATCATGGCAACATCAGGGAACATATTTCTTCCTGCCACCAGCACCCTGTCCTCATGCCATGGTCCTTGGCTACCCAGAAGCCTAACAGTGGGGACTATTTTGCCTTGTGTATTTGCTTCAAGCCTAAGAGAAGGGAGGAGGTGCATGAGTGCAAGACACCGTGAATGCCAGAATTTTCCAAAGCTGTCCCAGCCACTGCTCCTGCTGGAGAGCAATTACAGGCAGTGGAGTGGGCTAGATTTGTTAAAGAGGTGTTTCCCTTGTTTGACACCAGCTGGAGAAGACTCCTGCACAGTAACCAGCTGCATCACACCAGTTATTCTGGTGAAGACCATGCTGCAATAATTGTGTTGGTTGTGCACATTGTGATTGCAGTTCTGCAGAAAAGAGCTTGCTCTGAGCACATCTGCTTTCGTTTCCTGTCCCTGGGGTGCTTGGCACCACGTTGTTACTGTCAGTGTTCCTGCCACTGCATTTATTCTCTGTACATGGGGAAAAACAGTACTGCACTGTCTTCCACATGCCCCCCTTTTTGCTTTTCCAGAACCTTCTGGGATATAGTGTCCCTTCTCTGTCTTCCACTAACCTTGCCAGGCCACACTGACATTCTCAAAAGTCCAAGCAATCATCAGCAGCACCTTTCTAATGGTATGCTGAAAGAAGGGAGAAAGGCTGAAGAAATAGGTAAAACAAAGCAAGACAGGAGCCTCTTAATTCTCCACATGAATGAGTTCTAGCATGCACAGACAATTGTAAGTCAGCATGAGAACAGTTATGCTGGAGATAACTTCCACTAAAAGCCAAGAACTCACCCTTCCTGTCCCTACCTAAACACAGAATCCATGCTGTGCCACCGGGCCCACTGGGAGTGGGGCGCAGAGACAAACTGCAACAGCAATGAGAACTCCACAAAATTTTTATAATTGTAGAATAATTCAAGTTAGAAGGGACCTCAGGAGGCCTCAGAGTCATCTGTGGGATCAGACTGTGTCCCTCAGGGCTGTGTCCAGCTGGGTCTTGAAATCCTCAGAGGCTGGAGGCTCCACAACTTCTCTGGACAATCTGCTCTAATGCTTGATTGTTGGGAATTTCCTCATGGTGAAGAAACTTTTAACAATGCCCAGACTGGTACACCTTTTTAAACTTCAATTTGAGCCCTTTTTTTGCTCTTCTGCCATGGATCATTTAGATGCTTCTCTTCTCGAGGGTCTAGAATCCCAGCCTCTCTGAATGGACCATGTGCAGCAGCTCCTTGATCCTCCTGAGCCTCCTCCTCATTAGACAAAAAGTAAAATCTGTACCAGACCTTTTCCAGCACCTGCCTTGTGACAGGAGTGCAATCAATCTGGACTCCTCATACTCCTCAGGTACTAAACAGAGAAGTATTTACATAAGGTTGGACACTCAGTCTCTTACAGATTTGTTGGAGATGATGGAGATAAGGGCTCCATCTGCACTGGTGTTAATTATTCTTTTATAGCAGGATATTTCTTGCATGCAGCCATGAAAATGCTTTGTTTCCTCTGTGAAAGCAGAGGTTCAGATCCCTTGAAGCTGTGGTATGACAGCCTTGTCAGCTAGCAGCCCACAGCTCACAGCTTCTGAACTCTGGAAAAGGGCAGACTCAGACTAACTAAACAGCTGCAGCTCCTCACAAGCTGCACTTACACATTGCCCTCTGCTGCTTCCAAGGCTTTCCAGAGGAGTATAGTAACTCACATGGACTTTAGCCTAGTCTGAAATACACTGAAATTAAACAATCCTTCCTTTTCCAGGTTTTACACAAATAATGATGTGCAATGAAAATGTGATTGGGGACTTTGGAGCCAAAAGAAGGTTTAAGGAAAATGAGAAAAAAGGGAGTGCACGGGGAATGAAGAAGACAGTCTCTATTTAAATTTATCTTGAGCCATTTTATCTATCAACATTTGCACAGGAATGCTGAATCAGATTAGATTTTATACAACTACTCCCAAAATAGTTGGGTATATTCCAAGTATTTATTATGTGCCAAAACTCCTGCCAGCCAAGAATGTGTTGTCAGAGATCACCTTCACACGTCCTCAAGGAATCTCCATTGGCCTTGGGACAAGTTGAGCAGCAAAACTTAGCTGTTAAATGTCTGAGTGCTGCTTTCATCTGGTGTCTGAGAGGGACAGTTAAAAGTTGAGCATCTTTAAAGGAATTTGAGAAAAGAGACATTCATCACTTGGCAGAGTGTATCTCAATTTAATGTATCTGACAGACAAAAGGCACACATGGTGTGATAGGAGTTACCCTGGGGTAAACATCAGCCATCTGTGAGTCCCTCTGAGAAATCTTTGTGGTGTGATTCTAGAAGTTTGTAACTAGCTGGAGTAGTGAGATCCATATACTATATGTATAAAATATATTTTAAATACAGACTTTTAAAAAATAAACATAAATTGATTCATCTATCTGTACCTGAATTAAATTACACATAGGAATTCAGTGGAGCTACTATTGCCACAATAGTAAAAAAGAGTGCAGTATGTGGCAGGTTAACTGACCTCTGTATTTTTTTTCTGCCTGATGAGGGGGCACAACTTGTGCTAATGATAACATTTTCACAGCCTGCAGCATCTAATATTACAGTAAAATGTATCTATGACTCAAACCCTCTGGCACTGTACATAACTTCAGCTTTGCATGAAATGTTTGCCAATGTTTCACTTTCACATTGATATTTATTCTTTTGTCCAGGGATGTATCACTCAGACATCCTGTGTGTGTGATTAAGGGGATCTTTGGCCATCACATCTGTGACAGCAGAACTGACTGCCTTAGCAATTGTGTAACAGTACAATTTTATTTCTACTTTTGATTTACTCAAAGTAGGATTAGGGATCAGCATTAAAATTAAGTGCCTGGCTACTGCAAACAGTATTCCCTGAGAAGCTGCCGTGGCTTTCTTCATTTAAAAGCATATTCTGAAAAAAATGTTTAGATTTCACAGTGCACTTATTCTGGACAGCAATACCTGAGGGTATTTGAGGGCCTTATAACTGCTACCAGAATTGGCATCATTCTTTATAAATTTAGATAAATACAAAAAAGCTGTCAGAAATTATTTAGATCAATGAAGTGATTTAATTATAGCAATCATTGTACCTTCATATACAACAGCATTGGTGTGAAAAACAATCAGGTGTGAGAACTCCCAAGTCAGCCAGCAGAAGGAAGAAGGATGGAATCCCCTCCATTGTCCCAGCTTTGCAGTCTGCCCCTGCTCACTGAAACCTCCAATCCTTACCCAAAATGGACACAGCTGGAGCAGGTCCCAGCAGCTCTTACATGATGCAAAGAGACTGTTTTCCCAGCCCAGAGTGTAACTGCACAGAGAAGTTGCTTGAGACACTTTATGTAAGCTTCAGTGGTCGCAGGTTTCTGTTTAAAAGGGGTTGCAGCTGCATCAGTCTGACTTGGGCAGGGCTTTGATATCCATTCTGCAGTTTTGGCAGATTCCCTGTTATACACACACACATGGCAACACCAGCACTGAAACTCATCCTAAATAGGAATGCTCCTCCACAGGCATCAGGCTGGCAGGTTTCCTCTCTTACAATGCTCTCTGAGAGATGGACAGACACACAGCCTCTTTCCAGATCCCCTTCATTTGCCAGCATAAACAAGAAAATGATCTCTGCTAATATTACTGCAGTTTTTAATTGAAGTGAGCCTGCTGCTAGGCAGGTAACCCTCATGTCTGTGCTTTTGGGGATATGCTGGGCTGCTGAGCTGGGCATCTTTCAGATGGAGTGCTAGAGAGGTGTTTGAGTGACCTTTTCTCCTCCAGAGAAACTCATCGAGAGAATGTTTGTTTGAAGTAAATTTTGCTGTCCTGTGCCGACAGGAGTCCCCCCCCTGAAGTGTCTGTCCAAGTGCTTGGCTGCAAGCCGTGGCACTGTCCTGGTGACCATCCATCCTTGTCACCATTGCTGCACTGGGCAGGTGTCACCAGGCTTCATGTGTCACAGGTTTGCAGTGCTGGCCTCTCTGGGGTGAGCCCATGCCTTGCTGCCTGCCAAAAATTATTCCAGCCTGCCCTGAAGTCAGTGGAAACCATATGGTGAAAACACACAGCCACGAGTGAGCTGTGCCAGAGCAGGGACACGGGGGGAGAGCAGCACAGGCCATGTGTGCAGTGTGGTCGAAGCCACTGCTCAGGGTGTCACAGTAGAAACAGAAATGTCACATGCTCTGCTTCCACCTTCTCACACCACCCATCCCACTGCCAGGGAGTTTTGATGGAACAGCCGTGACTGCAGAGAAAATAAAGAAGTTGAAACTGGGAAGGAGGAAGGGTGGAGTTTCATGTTAAGTGTCTAGCAGTTTGTGCTCCTTTTTCTCTTAATATCCAAATCAGGTATCAGAAGCTTGTGTGGTCTGGGCATAAATTAAGCAAAATATCCCAATTCTGAACTGTTTTGTCTGTGACAACTACATACAAAACTGGTTTAAATATTTTAACTGTGTACAAAACACTGTCCTACATGAGGTTTTTTCTGCATCTGCAGGAACAGTTTGTACTGACTACTTGCAAATGTCATATCTATGTACAACTTGATCCCTTCTGCAACTGCTACAGCAGCAGAGTCTCGTGAGAATGCCAGGGACAATGCACCCACGATGCATCACATCATCATTTGAATTGAATGTTTGTGTGAATCACCACATAAACATTTATTTGGAAACCCAGGGCACTGGGAATATTTCTCTGTCTGCTCTGGGGTGCCCTGACCCCCAGGGGAACACTAACTTTGACCCTCATTCATGGAGAAAGTTTCCTAAACTTCAGGGTAGACTGGAAGCCACTAAAGTGTGAAGTAGATTGTAGAAAGTAGAGTAGGTGTATCACTTAGGTAAGAAGTTTAGGTTTTGAGATTTTTAGTATGTTGTGGGTGGAAGCAACATAGAGGGCACAAGGTGTCATCCTGAGTTTCTTCTTCATGCTTCTTCTTCCTCCTTCTTCATGAGTTCGGGTAGTATTTTGTAATTGGGGGGAAAAATCCGCATTGCAGGCTTTTAGAAATCAGTTATTAAGTTAAAAAGGGAAATAATCTAGGTGTCAGTTCTTAATTGGATAGTTTAGCTTTAAAAGACTTTGTAACAAAAAATTGTTAGCCAATTTTGCAGTGCTTTTCCAGTGCGCTGAGCCTAGTGTGAACAATGTACAAAACTTTAAATAAAATAATAATAAACAAAAACCTAAAGACCAAAAAAATCCAATGCATCTCTCTTTCCTAACACAAAACTGCTCCAAGAGGGTCTCCCCTGATAGGGGAGCCCCCTAAAAAAGCCCAGCCTAAGTCCCAGAAGTCAGGGAATCAGCAACAAGTGCCTCAACACATTGAGGTACACAAAGGAGAAGAGCTGCAGCAGGAGCTGCCTGGGGGAATGTGTTGAACTGTCAAAAATTCCCACCTGGAGAAGTCCTGAGTGTTGATTACTTAATTATGGATGTGTTGAGGAGTTCAGACCTGTTTTCAAGGCAATCTCTTGTCTCAAAGCAGCTTTGCTATCTCCTCTGGGCTGATGACAAGCTGGGATGTTCCTGGACCACCAGGGAATTCATTAATTCAGTGCACAGGGTGTGCAGAGGGGCACAGCCCTGAGAGCCACCTTGCCACACTTATGGCTATGGGACAGACTTGAGTTTCATTCTTAGAACTTACTCTGACAGCTCCTGCCACTTCAAGATGTTGTCCTGGTCGTAGGATTTGGAAATCTCTGTTCTTGAATTACTAATCGAAAGAATTAATTCAAATTGAACACACTTCCAATTCATTCTGGATCATGCAACTTCCCCTGAAAAATTGTAATATTTTCCAAAGTGATAAATCAGTGTTTGCTGTTAAGCTTTTATTTACCCAAACCTATGAATCAGTGGTAGCATTTTAAGGGAATCACTAGCCTCTGTCACATTTGTAGCAAGCCTGCCTTGTAATGAGTTTTAATTAGGTGTGAAATGTTATGGCAAGTGTTACATTAACTTTAGGCTTTTCTTTCTCTAAGTATTAGTAGATTTCACTGTTTGTATGTTTTTATGCACTGGAGCAAAATCAGCTAAAGCTGAAAGGGAAAACCTTACCAAGCCTCTGGATATCACCATGTGTTAATTTCTTTTGCCAAGGTAAATGGTATTGCCTCATGGCTCTGTTTCTTCTGCTCTCCATGTTACTAGAGACACTTTGTCTTTCCAGAGTGCTCTTTTGCCCCATCCCCAGGAATTGTGCAGGCCTGCCCCACGTCTGCCACATGGGACCCTGAGCTGCTGAGCTCCTCCAAGCTCTGCTAGACCATCGTGTTCAGAATCAGTAGTTTTAATACAGACTTTGAGAAAGACAGTGGATTTGCAAAGAGTTTATTCAGGGAAATGTTTCTGTTATCACAGTGCCTTGTGCAATCTCCCTTTCCTGTGATAAGGAGGAAAAATGCCCAAGGGATGCATCTCCCTGATGGTGTCCCCAGCAAGTTTAGCCTATGTTTTGCCAAATAAACAGCTCTCAAATGGATGCAGGAGGGCTGAATTGGATAACAATGTGACAGGGCATGTTTTGATACAGAAAAGAGAAGTACAGCCACTGCCAGCCACCCAACAGCAGAGCTGCAGCATCTCAGAGGTACCTTGAAGGGCGTCCTGCCAGCCAGTGGGTCAGCAGCTGCTGCAATACCACATCTGGTCTCCTCAGGCTAGGGAGGGAGAAAGAGGAAACCATATGACTGAGAAGAGGGGTTTGAAACAGTAAGAGAGGTATTTGGTAATAGCCTGAGGTCAGGGCATCTGGGGTTTTCACTTCTGGTTTGGGTTTCTAGGAACCAAGAGCCGTAACGCCCTCTGTGCAGTGAACAGTGCCCAGCTGAGTGTGGCTTCACTCCCAGCTGAACTCCTGTGAAGCACTGATGGATAAATGATAGCCAGTCTAATAGCTGGCTGGGAGAATGGAGTGCAGCACTGTTTAGTTTTGACCAGCAATAACCCTGAGCAAATCAGTACCATCTGCTCTGAGCTCGGAGCTTTCCTGATCAGCAGAAAATAAAATAAATGCTAAAGTTTTCAGAAAATAAGAGCTACCCCCAGAGTTGTCAGGCTAGCACCATATGTCAGTCTTCCCTTCTAGCAATGCCCCAGAGCTGTGCCCATCATTACTCAGAAGTGACAAGGTCTGGATCTCAGGCCTGGAATGTTCTCACCCACAGCCCCGGTGTTCCAGCAAAAGCAGAACAAGAATTTTGTCATGCTATTAAATTATGTTCGGCCTTGCTAACCTCTGGTGACAAATGGCTCCATCGGAATATAATGCTGCCAGCCTCTTTGCATCTATATGAAAAATAGTTTTAACATGTCTTAAGAACCTGTCAGGAAAAGAGCTACAGCATTTTTATGCAGGATAACTCCTGAGGAAACAGGATGAAATGGAACCACCTCAAAGCTTACAGCAGGAAAAAGCATTAGAGACAGTCCAGTGGGAGATGGGTCCCAGGAGGGCCCAGGGACCCACAGCAAACAAAGAGACTTTGTCACACAGCCATGCCTGCTGAGGGGTGACAGGCCTGTGGAACTGAATCAAGAGCAGGAACAATGAAATGGCATGGAAGAAACTAATTTCTTATTTTTTAAATGTAGTAACAGCCTCTCCCTTACAAGTAAACAGGAGTTGGAGCCAGCCCATGCTGCAGGACACAGGAACTGTGGTGGCAGTGCTGTGTTGAGATGTGGTCAGTGGGAATGGGCAGCACGGAGCTCAGCGTGGGCTGACCTGCCCTGACAGGAGGCAGGATCATGGTAGCAGCTGGGCAGCGCAGCAGCTCAGTGGGATTTTGTGGCTCTGGTTAGACTGACCATGAGCTGTGTCCTCTCCTGGAGCCTGGGAAACCACAGTCAGGGTTAAGAGTCCATAAGGGTCACATGCAAATTTTTGGGCCTTGAGTCCCAAAGATAAGAATAAATTAAATATTGTTTTAATTCATCAAGCTAGAGACACTTCATACTTTTCCTTTACCACTTACTCATGATTTTTCAACACCCTGCTGAGGTTTGTGCTCCACCTGCTCACTTAGTTAGTTTGGACATAAAATGTGGTGTCTCTTCTTAACACATGTCCTTGCACAAAAGCAAGTTCAAGGTTTGTTCTCTGACTCTCCCAGAACCTGTCTGCAGGCTGATACTGCTCCTGGCAGCAGCCAGGAGACAGAGGGATGTGAGCTGCCATCTCCACGTGTGCTCCTGGCTGGCTAGAGCCTGCCCTGGCTGCATGGACCACGTGCCCACAGATCTCCCAGCCAGCGCAGACTCTCCCACATTGTCAGTCCTCGATTCCTTCCCCAAGCCAAGATGAAATGGTGAGGATGATGCATGTTCCAGCTGGGAAGGGAGGAGGAATCTGGAAAGTAAAAGAGTGCTCTTTAATGTGCAATCCTGCTCAGACACAGTGAGCTGTGTTCAAAGGGGGTATGACATGCTTGTTATTGCAGAATAAATATAATGCAAAGAGGGATTTTCCCACCAGTAGTCCAATTTTAGATTTTTTTCCTGCACTGTAGGCAGACAGCTTTTAAGTGAGAACGAGTATTTGTCTCCATGTGATATGGGGAAAAAAGTTGATTTAATCTTAATACAATCCCAGTTCCTTGTCAGGGATCAGTTTCAAGCACAGGCCCTGGGTTTAGCTGCATGGAGTTTCTGAGTGCCTCCTGATATTCAATAAATCCCCCCATACCGAGCTCAGCACATCAGCAGGGATCCAGTTGGGTTTTACTTCATGTCCCAAGAGATGCCCTTTCAAAGCACACCTTATAGAGATGAACTTCTCATTCAGCATTCTACTGTTTCAGTGATCTGAACCCTAACGTTACACATAATCCTGACAGGTCTGACACTCAGAATCTATTACAATCTGCCAGTCTGCCAGTCGGATCAGGGGCTGTGTGATAGATGGGAAAAGGTGCAGAGGCAGAGATGGCAGAAGGAGGAGCAGCAGCAGTGGTTTGACAGATGATGTGAGGAAAGTCACTGCCTTCCAGCTATGCAGGATTCTCTTCTATGGGAACGAAGGTGCTTGTCCCAAAGCAACCCTACATGTAAACCTGGGTATGGAACATTACTTGTTGCACTTTTGGGAGAGCATTTAGACTATCTTGACTCAGTCCTGCAATAAGATAGCAAAGAAAAAAGTCATACCATATCCACTGCACTTTACTGAAGATACTCTTGTGTGTTTCTTGTTTCTGAGAGTTTATAGACAATACTTACCACTTTCCTGATGCTGAGGCTACATTTATGCTAGTAGAAAAACCCCTGTTCTCTGGCCTGGATCCCTCCTGGCATGGTTCAGCTTGTCCCTACAGCCAAACTCCCCACTTGCCAAATCAGAGGCAGCATCCAAACAGCCTGCAAGGACCCAGGCTCCTGCCAGGTCATGCTTTGGCTGGGCACATTACAGCTGCCCAGGCCTCACCCATGCAGGGATCTGCCTGATGATTTAGGGATCATGAGCTGGTGCTCAGGCCTCAGCTCTGGCTCCATTTTGCCCTGGGCTTTAGACTAAAGCCCCAGGTGTTGCATGGAGAAGGCTGCTCTGGTTTGAAAGGAGCTGGTGTGAGTGGTGGGCTGCCCCCTCTGTGCTCTGCTGTGCTGGCTGCAGCATGGCACCTGCTGCCCAGCTGCCTGACAGGCAGGGGAAAGCTGCCTTTGGAGCACCATCACTGCCCCCAAAGCACAGCAGGGATGGCAGAGGTTTCCTGGCATAAATGTGCGCACAGGGAAAATTACTTATGTTAGGAATGGTTTTCTGGGGAGGAAGAGGAAGGATGTGCTGGAGCTGAGAGCTTTCTCAATAAAGGCAGAATTGCCTTAAACTGGACTTCTGGATTTTTACAGGAATTTAAGGAATCATAAGAGAACATGTGGGCATGGTGGTGGCAGTATCCCAGCTCAAGGGACTGCACAGACATGCTCCTTCAGTTGGGCAGAGCAGGCACAAGGGAGCAGCCACAGACTCCAGTGGTTGGGAGGGAGGAAGGAGAAAGAGAAAGCCTGTGCAAGGCACTGGATTGTGCAAGGCATTGAAGGCATCTGTAAAGGAGTCTGGAGCAGGGCAGGATGGTATGAGGCAGTGTCAGGTTTCAGGAAAAGCAAAAGAAAAGGGTAGATCAGAGGGAGTTACTATTTCATCCCCCAACAAAGCTGTATGATGCTTCCGCTCCTTATCTCTGACTCAAGACCTACTTCTCTCCTCCCTGTCCTGTCCCACTGCTGTCTCCCATTTTTGACTCTTCCTCACCTTCCTCCTCCCCTCACCCAGTCCCTGTGCACTGCCTCTGTATGTGTTGAGCATTTACTGAATGTGCCAGGCAGTGGCAGCCTGAGGATGCATTGCCAAGAGTGGGTCTGCAGCCTTCACTAGAACCCACCCAAGCCTAATTTCACTGCTGGCTGATGGTGGTCAGTGTGTGTGCCATGGATGACAACAATGCCCTGGAAGAGAAGGATACACAGAACTGGAAGGTCACTGTGCCTGAGCAATGGCCCCCAGCTGGGATTGCCCAGAGTGCCTTCATGTTTGCAGAGATAAGTGTTTGGCAACTCGTGCTGAGTGTGAAAAGGAGCAGGCAGGAGTCAGTTGCAATGTTCTTGACACTTTGGATGTCCTGTGGTGCCATTTGTGAGAGAAATGGTGGGAATCCATTGTGCTTCAGACCTCCACTGGGTTTGAGCAAAGCAGATTTTTTGAAATGACATAAGATAAAGAGCAATGTCAAAACAAATGGGAAGTGTTGAGCATTTTGCAAAGCACTCCCACCAGTGTCATCACCCTTGCTGAGCTCCTTTAGCTGCTGCATGCACCCAGTCCTTGCTCTCCCAGCTTCTCAGAAAGACCTTACTGATTTCAGAGGTACATGGACAGAAGCCTGCCAAGAGGGTCTTTTTGCCTTGTTTTGCAAACCCAGCTTTCAAAATCAGTGGTAACCACCTTTTAGAGTGTGCAGGAGCTGTGACTAGCACTCCAGCCAGGCAGAGGCTCAGACAAGGAAAGGAAAGCCTTGGGGCCAAGGGGAGCCCATGAATGAACATATTTCCCAAACATCAAGTTTTGTTTTATCACAGCAAGGTTGTGAATTGACATACTTCCCCTCCCAGCACAGAGATGTCTCAAAGGCACGCAAAGGGTTTGTGGCAGAAAGTGTTTCTGCTTGGCCATCTGGGCTCCAGTGCCTGAGAGGGGATTTGGCTAACCCTGAGCACGATGCCATCTGCCAGAGCCATCCATTTCTCCTTTGCTATCTGTGTAATTCTCCTTTTATGTACCCACAGCAAATGGCAGACCACCTGCGTGTTTTATCTTTTTAAAGAAGAACCCCCAACTTGTCTGGCTCTGAAATGCAGGATTAGTTGAGAAAAGTTTTCTTCTGGGCACAGTGTTATTTTTTTAATGATCAAAGCTGAAGTCATACACAGACCCACACCTGTATTTAAATTATGTTGAGGGCATGGGTAGCTCATGAGAGAGCACATGTGACTGATTGTGTATTTTTTTTATAAGCTCAATATTTGTTTTATTGCAATGCCAGAAACCCACAGTGGAGTTGAGGATGCCATTGTGCTAGGTGCTATGGATGTGATGAGGGAAAGCTGTTTCACATTGAAATACAGCTTGAAATCCAAGGACTGTCTGTAGCTAGGAGTGCCAGTGATTATTTCCACTTGGTTCAAATGATTTTGCCTCTCTTTTGAGAGTATCTCTCTTTATATTGCAGTGCCAGTCTCACCTCAGATTTTCCAAGCTCCAGAGGGAGATGAAGTGTGTTATTTGTCATGCTGAAAGGAACATGAACTGCATTTCAGCCAAAAGGGCCATTTGAGGGAAATGACAGCACCAATGCACTCTTTGCTGCAGAACAGGCAAACTCACATTGCTACTTGAAATTAAGAGTGAAGCATCTCAAATCACCCACATTCCTAAGATGGGAGAAACAGCCAAGTCCTGGTTTCTTGCACATGTTTTGCTTGGATCTGTGAGTGAGGACTGTTTTTTAGAGTGTTTCCTCTAGAGCTTCACAGACTTTTGTTTGAAAAAATTTATCAGTGCTTTCAGATATAAATCTTACATTCATCACAGATATCTAGTGATTCACTTGCTGTGATCGATGGGATCGCAAATGATGAATGTTTAATGGAGAGCACTCCACAATTGGTCAAGGTGACTGCAAAATACTTAATGTTCTATTGCAATCAAAGTGTTTGGGAACATCCCTTCCTTTGCCCTTGTATTTGTTTTTTCTCCCATCCCTTGTGGTGTATGTCATGGGAGTCTCTGTCTGGGCCTTGACCATGGCTTTGACAGCTCTGATTGTGGTACAGATTCTCCAGTTATGGGCTTGAATGCCAGCAGAATACCTATAAATTTGGGGTTTTTTTGAAGGGAAGGAGGGAAACTAATGATAGCTGATTATAATTCAGTGTTCCTAGTAACTGGTGCAAAACCATTTTATTCTGTGCCTCTTTAAATGGCAGTAATTGTACCTGTACACATGAACTATTTGTGTTTATTAAAATGACCTTATCAGAAGAGCAGTTTAAGCAAACTTCAGCCATGTGAGCAGAACCATCAGGGTCATGATGAGGCTGTCTTTGAGGGAATACTTCAACCATTCAGAGAGGCCTGCCAAGGAAATTTCACAGCTCTGGAATTGTTTGTCAGCAGCTCATCTGCCTACTCACATTGTCTTTCTCTCCACAGTCCATTCCTCTGTACTGCCACTTTTTGTCCCTGCCTGCCCAGTGCTTTCCAGAAGTCAGACAACTCCATGGTGAGGGAAGGCACTCTGCCTGCAAGGGAATGGCTCCACTGAGCAAGCCCCAGGGAGCAGTTAGGATATTGTGCAGTCAAGGAGCTGAACTGCCTCTGCCTGCTGAGGAGATGTTATGATATGACATAACTCCCCTCGCCTTGCTACTTGCTTATTAAGCTGTGTTTTGAATCCTGTGGCTTAGACCAGAGACAATATTTTCTGGAGACTGTTGACTTAGCAAGTAACAAGAAGGTTGGCAAGCTACCAGGAGAAGTTGAACAAAAAGGTGATTTTCATTCTCCAAAGGCTGCTGAGCTCACTGCTGATAAGGTGCCAAGTGCTTCCTAGCTCATAGATCTGAACTCCAAATTCACAGGCCTCCAAAGGAATTTAGGAGTCAATGTTAAGCCTATTAAATCCCCCTGATGTTTCTAACAACAGCTTAGATTTTATCACTAATAAGAGAAAACTCACTGCTCCTCTGGATTTAGTCCATCTTACCTCAATAACTGAAAGAGAGCTTGGCTAAAAGAATAGAGATTATTTTTTTCATTCTATCAATGTATTAAGCTCTTCTCCTTGCTTCTGTCTGAAATCAGAGCGTGCTCTGAGGTGCTCTCGAGTGCCTGTTCTGGAGTGATTCAGAGTTACTGCTCTGGCACTGTGGAACTCCTGTCCCGGAGCGGGGGCAGCAGTTTTTGTGTTACCAGCTCATCTCCACCTGTTGGTTTAACCTGCAGAGGAAAGTGCCCTGTTCATGGGGCAAAGAGAAAGTTGTGGGGAGGATTGTCTCAGGTAAACTTCCCCCCAAAATGACTGTAAAATTAATTTGAAGGGGGTGCGTACATTGCATTCTGAGCAGGATTCGACCAACATTAAACACAAAAGCAGCCGTAACTGATCAAGATTAATCTCAAGAATGGTTTTTCAAACAGCACACTGTGATCAGATCAATTCGTACAAATGGAAGCAGAATCTTGGGACTACAGGAGAGTTTTAATCTTGGGATTTACAGATATTTCTTAGTATTTCTTCCCTAGTTAGAGTGGGGAAAACACAGTCATAAAGGACAACAGAAAACCACACTTTCTTTTGGGATTTTGTTTTGCTTTTATTTTTAGAAGTCTGACCGACCTCAAATGTTTTAAGCAAAATGTTTCCATGAATATTTTAGAAGCACTGCTTTTTGCTACTGTCAAATCCAGCTGTGCTTCAGGAACTGCAGAGTCATAGGCACCTCTTGCTCTAAAGGAATAGAGCAGGATTTCATAGGAACTGAGCAAACAGGCTGGATAACTTATTCCAGCAGCAGTTGGGTAAACAACTAAGTGATACATAAAGATTACCACATGCAGGAATGACACGAGGTAAGGCTCTACTAGAGTGTTTGCCAGTGTTTCCAAGTCTGTTACATTTACATATGGATTATACACTTTTGTACCCATGCAATGTATTCACATGCACACACATGTATTTAGAGACACACACTGCTGCCTGCTGTGTTTCTTTTATGTGATAAGGATATTTATTTTCTTTGTCTCTGTGCTCCTGGAAGAAGCAACCCATCTGAGAGGAGCTGGTGTTGTTACAGGTTTGAATACATGGATTTTTTGTTGATGTCAAGGCAGTAGGGAACTTTTTCCAAATTTCCTTTCCTCTGCTGACCTGTCGGCTGGATACCTATTCCAACCATAATGCCTTCCTCAGATACCTTCCTTGAAAGCTGTGCTGTAGCAATTTTACCATCAAGTTATTTACACACAATTGCTAGTATTGAACAGATGAGCTTTAAAGGACTATCAGGATGCCTATAAAAGCACATGCACTGAAATTCAGTTGATTTCGTAAGCTCTCTTGGGAAATCTTTCGTGATTAGTGTAAACCCGTCTCACTTCTGATAAAGCCTTTCCAGCCTTTTGGTCCTAAGGAGATCACCCAGACCTTCAATGCTGCAGAAAGGGTGCAGTCAGTGCTACTTGTAGTTTGAGCTGCTGGATGTAGCTCTTTGAGCCTGCAAAATCCAATTATGAGACCAAAAGAGTAGGGTGGCAATTACATCATGACAGCTCATGGCAGTCTGTGTTGACCATTGGATGCTGTAGTTGTACAAAATACAGTTTTGCACAGTTTTCAACAGCAAACCCATTTAGAAAATGCTTCATTTTCAACTGATGTTACTTTGAAGATGGTTATGAACACTTTCTTCAATCCCTGCCACTGCCCCAGGTGAAATCTGTCCCCCAGCATGAACAGAGCTTTTACCTACAGCAGTAGCAAAAGTTGTATCAAGGTGTGTACAGGCAGAAGCAGTTCAAGACCCAGTTTCCACGAGGGCTCAGGGGCTCACTTGCATTAAGCCAGTTTTGGAACAAAGGCCCTGCAAAACTCCCATGAAGACTACAAACCCAGGATTGTTTTACCTCATACACCCAAGTAGCCTCTTAAAGCCAAAAGAATTGCACAGGCTTATGATCACCACATACACACATGATCTGCTGGTCTAGGGCCATACAGGGGCTGGTAACTTGATTATGTATTCATACTTGATATAAACATTCAGGAAATCAGACACCTTCTGATCAAGGTCATTTTTCCTGGAGTAGAAGTGTGTCATACAATCTCTTCCCTGACCTTACAAAGCTCAGTATAGCTCAGTACCAAAGGAGTCTGGCTTCTGAACCTGGTCTTGAGGGCTTCTTGAAGCAAGGGCCTGAATGTGGTCCCTGATTTCTAATTCTCAAAAGAGAAATGTTTCAGAGTGATTTTAAATGAAATTTTGCTATTTTTCTGTTCATGCATACTGAAATGGCTGAGTCCAAAGCCATATACTATAGGCATGCACATATGCCTCATTATATTTTCAAATAAATGTCATTCAAAAGTATGCATGTGGAAAAACTGGAGAATAATGCATAAGTAATAATCATTACATAATTATTTAATCCAGTGATCCATCATAGATTGTAGCACATGTAGCAAAGTGCTTGGGTTTTCAGTTAATATAACTGAGATAAAATACCTCAGAGCAGTGCTCTTGACATTTGATCAGCGCCACGTTTTGAGTTTCTGGAGAAGCCTTAAAGGTTAGTGCTATATTTCATCCTTCCAAGCTCTGCATTTGAAAGCTCAGTCCCACAAAACATCACCTGGTGCCAAGGAAAGGCAGTCATTTTAAAAATCCCATTCTGATATAAGCTGTGCAGAAGTCTCAGTCAGAATCTTGTTTGCAGACAAAATCATTGTCTTCAAGAATGGATAAAATCAGATGAAGTATTTTTGAAGACAGCTGCAAGAGGAGAGGAGAGGAGAGGAGAGGAGAGGAGAGGAGAGGAGAGGAGAGGAGAGGAGAGGAGAGGAGAGGAGAGGAGAGGAGAGGAGAGGAGAGGAGAGGAGAGGAGAGGAGAGGAGAGGAGAGGAGAGGAGAGGAGAGGAGAGGAGAGGAGAGGAGAGGAGAGGAGAGGAGAGGAGAGGAGAGGAGAGGAGAGGAGAGGAGAGGAGAGGAGAGGAGAGGAGAGGAGAGGAGAGGAGAGGAGAGGAGAGGAGAGGAGAGGAGAGGAGAGGAGAGGAGAGGAGAGGAGAGGAGAGGAGAGGAGAGGAGAGGAGAGGAGAGGAGAGGAGAGGAGAGGAGAGGAGAGGAATTTATAAGCCCCATATTAGAACCTGGCCATCAAAAGAGCAAATGGAAAGAAATCCAACCAGGCAGGTCAGAAGATGAGGTAAAAGATCATAAAGATAATTTTCAACCCACAATAACATTAGGCTGAGAAGTAGAGAAACAAAACCAAAACAAAACCAAAACAAGCAAAACACACACACACAAAACCCCCCAACAAACAAAACAATAAAGAAAAACAAACCCCAAACCCCCAACATTTAGCATGCCCTGGAGGGATCTCGTGGGCTGAGTCAAAACATCTGGAGGAGACAGGGACTGGAGGGATAATAGCTGTAGGAGACCTGTGGATGAAGGGATAGCTGGTTTAAGGCAGTTGCTGGGCATTGGGCCAGAGAGGAAACCCTCCTGTGGACCTTGAGTGCACTGTCAGCCCAGCATCACCCTGGCTGCAGGGGGAAGGATGATGGGATAGCTGTGAGGGCTGTGCCCTTCTCCAGAGCCTGAGCTGGCCTGGCAAGAGAGCCTTGAGAACAGCACCAAAGTGCAAATAAGCAAACCTGGTCTGCATCCTGGGAAGGGCTAAAAAAGGAGGATTGTGGTGAACACCTGCTGCAGCTGTGGGGTGACTCCTGCCCCAGACTGGAAGAAACATAGGGGAAGCAGAACAGAAATATCACTTTAGTGATACCTTTAACAGGAAGGCTGAGTCCCTGGCACTAGAACTGAGTCTTGTGAAATGACAGTGGGAGGATGAATGTGCAAGCATCATTTCTGGTGAAATACTGGGGCAAAGGATTCACTAAGAGCTGAAGTCTGAGCTGCTGAGAACTGATGGCAAGCCATGTGCTGGCTAGAAACAACAAACTGCCCTACAGGCAATTGTTGTGACTCCTTAGATGACACAGTCCTTGTCCTAAAATGCTGTCCTTCATGGATTAGAGGAGAAAAATACATATGTAGAAATACTAAAAATACCTCTGCCTCCCTCATGCCTGCCTGACAAAAGGACATCTCCAGCAGGTGCACCTACGCAGCAGGCACAGGTCTAGCAGAGAAGACTCTGTGCTTGCAGTGTTCATCCTCACACAGCAAGAGACAGTTAAAAATAGCTTGTACTACACAAACCTCTTAAAACAAGTCAAGGAGGACTTACAAAACCATCTCAGGTGTGTTGCTATAGGACACAAAAGAACACAGGCGCACACCGCTGCTCTCAAGGTGAAGAAAAAGGAACGTTTATTTTCTGATTCCAATATTTATAGTTTTCCAAAAGTGACAGTGGATTGGAGGGTGACAGTGCCACCTCTCCAATGACACTGGACAAACCAACAGTCCATCAAATTTCTCCTCCTCCATAAAAGAATGCAAAATGATGAGTTATTAACAGAAAGTGTGTGAGAAAGTTTGTTACAAGAATGTAAACATCAAAAGGCTTAGAAAATCTTTAAAAATCAGGGCGACACAGGTGCCTTTTAAAAACATGCAGCTGTGTATGCCTTGTTTTTCTGTCTTTAAACAAGTCAAGAAGTCATTGGAGCACATAATTTGTAGTGTGGCTATAAGATACAAAACAAAGCATCAGATGGCCCCCAAAACCATGCTTTTTAAATCTGCTTCTAAGGTGGGTTCTGATGAAAGAGTAGAGATTTTTTATTTTGTGAGGTAAAACTTTACCAACTTCAATGCCATCATGTAGTCAATAAATCAAAACAGGCTTCTGAAGCAGTTCACATGTAATAGATGTTGGGAGTTTTTCAAACACAGTATAAAAGCCTTTGAAGAATAACTCCTGGATTTCATAGAATTGCATTGCAGAAGTGACTCTTGCACGCTGCTAAAGAAATCCAAAACAAGGAATGGGACGAACATATATATTTATGAAGATTTAATAGTCTGAGCTGGGAAAGGAAATACTGCTGTATTTGAACATAGAGCCATAATGAAAGAATAAAGAGGCAAGAAGCCTGGGGAAGCAGCTTGCATTTTTCACTGAACCAGACTCTTAATGTCTGTGCCCTTTGAAAGAAGAGTTTCAAGCAATACTGATGACATCTGGTTTGTTCTCATTCCTGAACCTTCTTGCCTGTTAACAGCACAGAATAATGAAAAATTCCTTGTGCTCTTGGCTGCTTGCTTTTAAATTAGCATTCCAAGTCAAAATAGAGTTAAACACAGTCACACAGACTGGCAGATTTTTAGTTTTTTGCTCTTCAGTCTAAAATTCTAAAGCCTTGGTCTTCTCAAAGGAATAATTAAAAAGAAAAAATGAGCTTGAAGTGCTAGCAGAGATAGTCCTTGCAGAGGAGAAAGGTCCCATGTCTGGACTGCTTGTGCAAATCTAGTCCCAAGTTTAGTTTTTAGTCCCAGGAAACCTTGGGATCTCATCACACCAAAAATGGGTCCATCCAGGTTAAGCTGCTGTGCATAGAAAGGACAAGATCCAGCAGCTCACAGGACTGCTGACAGCTTGGCACTGGGCAGAATGAGAAGCTTTCACACCTGAGCTATCAGCTGGGTGTCCTTTAGCAGCTCTGGATTCACACCAGGCTGAAGGTGAAATGTGATGGGAATGTGTGCAGAGGCTGTACCCTCATACTTGCAGACTCTCTCCTCTCACTCACACATACATATATATGTGTATGCATATGTATCTTTGTATAAATATACTGAATTTCTTCATAATTACATTGTTTACATGCAATATATAGTATATGCAGTCTGCAGTGTATGTGCCTTTTATCTTCAGCTCTCCCTATGAGCATGAGTGTCTGTACACACATACACACACACACACACACACACGCACATATAAGCTGGCATTATTTCATTTTCCAGTCATATTGGAGTTTTCATGGTCTCACAGGAAGGACACAGTAATGCAGCCAGACCTTGTTTGTACTGTGCAGAACTGCACACAATATCTTCTCAGGAAATGCTTGTTTACAATTTGTCAAGTAAATTATTATGTACAAGGCTGCAAGTACCAACAGACACTGATTTGGCAACCTTGGGTTGAAGCAGGTGATAATGACACAGCTTTGTCTTACAGCAGCTCCTGACGTGTGAGATGCTCCAAAGATTACAGCATCACATTGTTTCCAACGAAATGAGATGGGAGCATGATGCAACCACACTGCCAAGGGATGAAGCAAAGGAGTGGGTGTTCCTTGGCTCCTGGCAGTGGGGGCTGCACTGATGGCTGGCACTGTGTGCTGGAGCAGGAGCTCAGCACACACAGCCAGATTTGCCGGCCAACCCTGGGTGCTGTCGCTGCCTGCTAGATCTGGTCTCTGGTGAGATTCCCATCAAAAAATCACAGCTGGCAGAGCTCCTCCAGGTGAGTGGAGATGACCCTCATGCCAGTTTATGGCCCTCAGCAGTGAGGTTCCAAGCAACCTTTCATCCCAGCACAGCACAGGTGGCTTCCTGCATATTTACCAGTCAGTATATTCCCTCTGCAATTTCACCACACAGGCTTGGAGGTTACAATGGTGTTCACAAAGACAAATAAGGAATAGAATGCTATAGTTTATAGCAAATATGCTTTAAATACACCATAAAAGTCTGTTCCCTTGCTCAGGTACACACTGAGAGCCACAGAGCCAGCAGCTGTGACACAGCAGTACCACAAGCACTGGATTTCCCAAGGGAGCATGAGGAGTCCATTGGCTGCCCTACAGTCACTAGCACAAACTGTGCTCCTGCCTAACATTCACCAACATTGAACATTGTACAGCATGAAAACATACAGAATTCAAACTTTGAATTTCAGATTTGCATAGGTCTGAGCTGTGTGATTGCCTCTAACCACCAGGCCAGGAACAACAATGAAGGTAATTTGCTTGAGTTTTTACCTAATTCCCTCAAATTAGTCCTTGATTCAGTTCCAGTATCTACAGTTGAATTTGAGGATATCCTTCAGAGAAACATTGCCTGGAAACTTCTCCAGGGATGGCAGGTATGACAAACATCAGCTTCATTGGTGAAATGATTTCTTTCTTAAACCAACCAACTCTAAATGCAGAGAGTTGTTGTATCTTTACCTGTAACATCAAAACCCTTATAGAGGGTGTTGTAGACCATTTAGAGAAGAAGATAGGTAGACTTTAAGAGGTTGTTCAAGCCTTCAGACAGTATTGGTCTATGCAGAAATTTCTCTGATTTTTTTAATATCTCTCTTGGAATGTGAAGTTCAGGACTGGACAGCACATTCCAGCTGCACCCATGCCAAATGCAGAGGCAGCAAACCTTACAGGGGTCCTGCTCAGGGGCAAGCAGGGGACTGCATGCAAGAACAGCGTTGACCTCAACATCAAATTACAATTTCATTACAACTGATTATCTGTCAATAAGTCCCAATCTCTTCCAGAATTACTGCTCTGCCAGACAAAGCCCCTTATTAGGCAAACACGACTTGTGGTTTTTCATTCCTAGATATGTTGTATTGTATTTTACCAAACTGAAATACCTATTATTTGCTTGTGCCAGTATTTTCAACCAATTTCCCCAACATTGTCAAGAACAACTGCTTTCTTCTGGATGTCTCCTGAAAAGGCAAAGATCAAGTGTCAATTTTGTCTTATCTTTTATCTCAGTCTGAATACAAGTTAAGATGAAGCAAGCTTCCTTACACAAATCTAAGTGTATTTCTCTAACATCATGTTTATCAACAAAATTTCTCAAACTAATCTAAAATTACTTGTAAAATTAAAATGTAATATATTTAATAAACCTAGGTTGCACAATATTAATCCTATTACCTTCCTGTAATTATTTATTGGTGGATCACTCCCTCAGTTCTTCCAGTTTTGCTAGAGACTGGCTGGTTGGTAATAGGGGACCTGACACACCAAGCATCCAATGAACTCTCACCCAAAGCTCAGACAAGGCACTGCTGAGATTTGAAGAGTGGCACAACTCACCACATGTGTCAATATTTCAACCAAGAAAAAAAGTGTGAACTTTTTAAGGTCTGGCAGAGTTGGTCTGATGCAGCAGGGCAGAACCACAGATTCCCTGTGCAGTGGACAGCAGGAAGGCACCATGGGCTCATTATTGCCAACCCGCACTGCCTACAACCAGGAATTCTATTCCAGCCCTAATCACCATGAAACACAGCTTTATCCTCTCTGCCTTGCAGACCCCCAAACCAAGGATCTCGTGGCCTGAGGTTTCCAAAATCACTGGTTACACCCTAGGGATTTTTCACTGGCAGCCATTCTGGTGGTGGTGTGGCCAGTCCCAACCAC
This sequence comes from Fringilla coelebs, assembly GCF_963513975.1. Classification (NCBI taxonomy): domain Eukaryota; kingdom Metazoa; phylum Chordata; class Aves; order Passeriformes; family Fringillidae; genus Fringilla; species Fringilla coelebs. The sequence goes on from NC_140033.1 coordinate 13,895,259, forward strand.
CACAGCCATTCCTTGTTTTCTCCTACATGCCACAGCACAGCAGCCTCCACTAAAGCTGTAGGCACAAACAGGCTCCTGGCCTTCCACATGGCCAGGAGCCACATTCTGGTGGCCTTGCCAGCTTGTGAGACCAGACCCCTGGCATTGGTCTTGCACATTCAAAGCTCCTGCTGACCAGACTGGACTGCAGGGGGAGGTCATGGTGATATCCTCACTGTGGGCACACTTCTTTGCACATGTCAATGACTGCAGTCAAATGTCAGAACCCCAGAACAACTGAGACAGTAATTTTGTCTGGCATTGCTTCTTCATACCCAGAATGGGTGTGGGAATAGAGTAGCAGTGGTGGGATAATGTTGATGTCTCCACTGTGTGTGAGAGGAGTGGTTCCATGGTGATGAGAGGCACAGACTGTGGGCTAATGCTCCTGCCTGCTCCCAGGGCAGAGAGTGCAGGGCTGAGTAAAGCCCCATGTCTGCCCCATGTCTGCCCACTCTGGGTCTCCCTGGCAGAGGAGATCCGTGGGCAGGCTCCATCTGCCACCCAGGCTGCCCAACATATCCGAGGTGCATGGAGGAGTGGTGCCATGACCTGAGGCTGCTCCAACATCTGCATCCCGTGAGCCAGCAGGAGCAGCCTGTGGTGGCACTGTGGGCATGGAGACAGCGGGAGGGGGGCAAGGACATGGCTCAATGCAAGACTGTGCTGATGAAAGGCAATCCCCACCCATTTTGCTGTCTTTCTCTCTCTGTAGACATACATACCTGAAAGACAATAAGCAAAACATATATATATATATATATATATATATATATATATATATATATTCATACATATAATAAAATACCCATACTCATACATAAAAACAAGCATGCCCATATACTTCACAACCATACACACCCATCCTTTTCCAGAATATAATGGAAATTCTTTTTGTAGTATTCTGGAGCCTCCACAATTAAATTATGCAGAAAGGGGATAGCATAAAGCTGTAGTCAGAAAGCAATTTAGCTTTCAGCTATTCTTTAATAAATTGAGAGGTGTTTGCTTAAAGGTAATTGTCATTGTTTAACCCCAAATGGCAACTGATCCCACACAGCCACTCGCTCTCTCCCTCAGGTGGGATAGGGGAGAGAATTGGAAGAGTCAAACTGAGGAAACTCATGGGTTGAGATATAGACAGTTGATAGATAAAGCAAAGGTCCTGTGCACTGAAACAAAACAAAGCAAGGAATTAATTCACCACTTCCCATGGGCAGGCAGGTGTTCATTCATCCCCATCACGCTTTATAGTAAGTGAGGAAGGCAAAAAGCATCAGTTGTAACATGCCCCTTTCCTGCTTCTTCTCCCAGCTCCATTGCTGAGCATGATGCTATGTAGTCTGGAATATCCCTTGGATCTGTTGGGTTCAGCTGTCCTGGCTACATCCCATCACAACCTCTTGTGCACCCCCAGCCTCCTCCTCGCTGGAGTGGGGGGGCAGAACAGGCCTTGACTCTGTGTAAGCACTGCTCAGCAGCAACAGAAACATTCTCAAATTATCAACCCTGTTTTCAGGACAAATCTCCTACCACTACTCTGAAGAAAATTAAGTCTACCCCTGCCAAAACCAGTACAGTAAGCACAGCACAGTAACCAGCACCTCATTGCCAAAGAACTAGCTGCAGAAGTGTTCTGAGACGGTGGCGTCAGAGAGGAGAGTAATAGAAAACTCCTCTCTTCATATTGCTACGATGCCAAGGAGAATGTTTCCTACCCCACTGCCTTTACTCTTCTTTTAAGAAGTCTTGGAGCTCAAACAATACTTCTGGGATCTGTACTAGTGTGCGAAGTCACCCTGAAGTTCTCTTCTTTGGAGGCTTCATGTGTTTAACTGGAGGGGTGTCCAGAGCAGCTTCCAGGTAGAGGGGGTGGTTGCTCTTTGAAGGCATCCCTTAGGACTGAGTGTCCTTGGTCTGCTCTGACTCTGCAACTCCTCCAGGCCTGAAATAGAAATACAGTCACAGTCCAGAGAAAAAGCAGTCAAATTCTGTATAAGCTGCCAAAAAAATCATCAGCCTGGGTTGTTCCAATGAGCCGGCTGGTGTAGAAGCCCAAGCAGGCAGTAGTGCTGCAAAAGTCTCAGGAAAAGTTGTTAGCTTTTGATTTTTCTGGTGGGTAATGTCTCTTTGAAATAGAGCTCGTTTCCTGAAGAAACTGACTTCCCTGGGACCTGGCAAGGAGGATGAGGTGACGAGCTAAACCCCTCACCTGCACAGCACAGCACAGGTGATCATGGAAATGCTGGGATGGGGTGCCATGGTCCTTGCCTGAAAGGTCTAATCAGGCCACTGGTGATGGCAGACCAGAGCCTCAGCAAGATCATGCCAGAAGTCAAGCTAAGGGATGTCATGTAGAGGCTGTCCACAGTGCCAGCATGGTCTTGGCATGGGCATCCCCAGAGCAGGGAAGCTCTTGTGAAAGGTTTGTGATGTTGGAGGTGATCTACAGGGGTATTCCTAATAAAGGCCACTCCTTGGCCTATGGTGAGAACAGTGGAGGTTGCATGTGCATTCAAAATGGGCTTTATGTTCACTTTACATAATGAAATGTTGTGATCTTTTTGGTTTCCAGTTTCTAGATACTTGCCTCGTCCATGCCTTTCTCTAATACTGTAGGCATCTTCCTCCAAATAAGCCTGGGCATTTGATGGGCCTGTGCAGCCCCAGGAAAGCCCCTTCTGGCCACTTTTTCCAACAGGTTGCAGTGGATGAGACAAGGCTGCCAGCCCACCAAGGGCCCTTCCACCACTGCCTGCTCAGTGCCACACAGATCAACCCAAGCTCCTACACATTGCAGCCAGGCTGGGAAAGCTTTCCTTTACTCTGCTACTCCAGGAAAATGTGATGGAAGGCATTTGGCCAAGACCTCTTCACCCCAATAACCCTTCTGCTGTTTTGTCTCTACTAACAGGTGGCTTTGCTGGATAGAATGCTCAGGGTAAAACACAATTCCACCAACCCTGCCATGCATGGGAGTGACCTGGGCCACAAGCAGAAGCAGCCCCTTGTGCTCTCCCCTCTTCCCGTGGGGGAGCTCAGCTGCCTCCCTCCTGTGCTGCCTCCCCTGCCATAACCCAGCCCAACTCCTGCATCCAGAGTTTTGTGGAAGAGACTGTCTCTTTTGATCTGCTGATCTTTGATCATCTAATATAACTAAAGATCCTGAATTCACGCTGCTGCCATCTCACAGGGAGCCCAAGTTCCAGATATTCTGTTTGGTGTGCTGTCAAGATCTCTGATAGTAGCATTTTTGTGACTGGTTAAATAGCAACTCTATGTGGAGAGCAGAGTTGATGGGAAGGTGACTGTAGTCCCTGTTGCAAGGATTTGGCTAATTATAGAGTAGCAGCTCCTCTGCTAATGTGAATTGTCACAGCCCTGCTGGAAAGCACAAGCCATGAAAATTCACATCAGCTGAAGACACTTCCCATCAGCCAAGAATTTGCAGCAGCTTTGTCTCTCTAATATAAATATTTATGTGGATGGATCTGGCTCCACCTTGCAATTTGACAGTCTGTGAAATACCTACAGCTTCAGGCCCCCTCCTCACCCCTCTGCCTCATTATAGCTCTTATAGATAGTATTTTAAATCGAGCTATTGCCTGACACTAGGATTTTTATTTGAATCTTGATTCCACAACAGGCAGATCATATTACTATTGGCAACAGTTAACATGCTTCTGAATTGCCTTTGTTATCCTTGTGGATATAAGATGCACAGATTCACTCTGAAGCATTAAGAGATCCACAAAAGAATGGACATTGCAACTTGAAATCTTCCCTATGTCTTGCTTATTGTCTTTAACAGAGCACACAAACGAACCAGTTATGTTTTTAGGGCACTGGCTGCTTAAAGCCTAGAGATCATGGTGGATATTTAAAGAAAGAACAGAAAGGATCACTATTTTTCCAGACATTTTCTGAGAAAGTGCTTGTAAGCATGGATGGGAGAGTAGAGACATGGCATCACAGCCCAAGTCAGCTGGAGGAGTACCTCTGCTCAATACTAGGCTGAGGCACACAAATACTGGGGTTTAAATTTTTTGAGGCCTCCAGCTGCAACCCCAGGCAAGGCTGGGGCTGGCCCAAGCTGTCAGAAGGAGCTTCTCAGTGCCCATGCCACAGAAAAGATGCAGACATGGCTCCAGCCTGGGCTGGCTCTACCCAGTATTCACACACAACACATCTAGCATGTACCAAAGGCATGGTGTCTTATTAAAAGCAGAAATGCTGAACACCAACCTCTTTTACCTAAGGCAAACATGGTAAATTGAATTCCCTCATGCCCCAAAAGAGGATTTGAAAGCATATCTTCCAGGAGCCATGTGCTGGCAGCTTGTGGATGTACCCTAGTGCTGAAGCTGTCTGATAGCATAAAAATGGGTATCAGCCATCCCAGGGATGTCAGAGAAACAAGAACACAAGTAGCAGGCACTGGTCTGGTAGTCATTGTGCTCCTCCAGGCAGAAGAGTCCCAATTTCTTTTCTGTATTGCCCAGGCTGTCCCTCCATGGTAGCCTACCAAGTCTTGGGATGAAGGAGTAAGAATGAGGAGAAAGTCTCAACCATCTTCTCCCCCCCGGGCAGGCATTTGGACTGGGTCTGGCCAGGATAGCGTCAGCTTTCCCCAGAGCAGCCTGTACAGTGCCGTGTTTTGATCTGCAGCTAAGCCAGTGTTGACAGCACACCAGGGCTTCATCTGTTGCTGAAAATGCTTGCACAGCATCAAGGCTTTCTCATTTCTGCATTCTGCTTTTCCCCAGTGAGTAGGCTGACAGAGGGCAAGGAGCTGGGAGGGAACACTGCTGGGACAGCTGGTCTGAACTGGTCAAAAGGATATTCCATGCTGTGTAACATCATGCTAATGACAAAACTGGGGGCAGGAAGACAGGGATATTTCAGGTTTCTAAAAGTGCTGTTGCTCAGTGAGGGGCTTGACATTGGCCTGTTTGTGGGAGATGGTGAGTGATTTACCTGTGGGGATTTTTATCTTGCTCCTTCACTTATTAAATTCCCTTGATTTCAATCCACAAGTTTTGTTGCTTTTGTTTTCCATATTGGAAAGGAATATATTTTTGTGCTGGGATCCATGGAGTAATGAGAAATATTTTCAAGCGCAGGAAAGGACACTTCCAAAGAACAGAAGAACTAAGAGAAAGCAAAACAAGGTCTATGGAAATATGATGTGTTACATTCAAAGGACCATCTAAATTTCCTGCAAAAAGAAATGACAATGGCATGCATTAAATATAAGTCAGCACAAAGTAGGAGAGAAAAACAGTGTACAATAGTTCAATTTACTGAAAAAAAAGCATGAAGGCTCAATTTTTATTCTCTATTTCAATGTAATTGTAGAAAGAGAAAATTTATTTTCCTGAGAGAAAAAAACCCCAAACACATTAATGATTCCTTCTTTTCAAAAGGAAGCAGGAGAATGCAATGTGACAGGCATAAATGTGTGTAATGTCTAAGAATTCTAACTTGAAAGATTTCAAAGCACTCAAAACTCACAGTAGTAGTAAAATCATATTCCTAAGATGCTGAGAATAATTGCATTCATATTTAGATTTCAATTAAATTATGACACCAGAGAAACCACTCAGTCAAGAAAATCAGTACTTGCCAAGGACTACAACTTGTTTGTCTCGTGTGAATGTTATCATTCTGCCTTAATGGGGGCAGGGAGGAAGGGGGTGGTCTGGTGCAAAAGGTGTTAGTATGAAATCTAGGTTCAATTCTCCATAGCTGTTCTCTGTGTAGAGTCCTCCTTTGTCCAGACAAGAACTTAAGCTGCAGAACCCAAAAAGCATTTTCCGACCTAACTCCCACCAGAACTGCAGTGAGGCACAGGCAGGAGTTGGGTGTTCCTCACCTTGGCACTGAGCAGCTGCCTATTCTCACTCCTTGGGGCTTCCACCTTGGCTAAGCTGCTGGGAAGGCCAGTGCCATGAAAACAAAGTATACTCTGGACAGCTGTGAGTTCATATGAGAGGCTCCTGCTGCTGACATGCCTAGCAGCTACAAGAGCTAAACCATCAGCTCTTGGTTAGACAGCAACCCTGGTATCCCAAGTCACTGGTTGTTGCCTCCAGGGGGTTCTAGCAGTGATGGCTCTGGAAGAGGACTGGAGCCCCTACAACTCATAAGATGACAGGTGACAATCACACAGCCAGAAAATAGAGTGTCAGCATTTTTTTATTCATTCAGATAAAATCAGGTTTGGAGCAGATGCCTGGAAATCAGCTGATCCAACTTCCTGCCTAGTTGCCCTTATAGCACTTCTGAAGAAAAGCTACAGAACATTTTCTTAAATAACTTCCAGGGATGAAGGTACTTTTGTAGGAAGCTCAGTGTGGGCAAGGTGTTTAAAATGTTGCAGGAAGTGAGGGATCAGGAGTGTGGCTAACTCGTGCCCAAGGTGAAGGGGAGATCAACCATTTCAGCCCGCAGGGATGCCCCAGTCGCTGACCCACAGCAACACGTGACATGTCAGAAGTTCAGCAGTGCAGAGGCAAGCTATGGAGGCATAATACAAAGTCAGTGAACGTGTCACACAAGGGCATTCTAGAAAAAGAAAAAAAAAAGCAGGACTGGGTCCTAGTTGCAGTCCTGCCAGTTATTTCCTGTAATCTTGAGCAGCTCACCCCTGTGCTTCAGTTTCCACATCTCCAAACCAAGGCAAATAGCATCTGCCTACTTCAACATGGACATTTGCCATCATCACTGCAAAGAGCTAAGAGTTATTTCATGTCATTAATGTTGTCTGATTCTGTGTCATCCTCAAAATCTATGGATGTGACAAGATAAGCTCACAGCCAAAAAACCTTTTTTTTATATGCTGAATGGGCATATGTAATGGGTGAAACAGCAGCATCTTCTTAACTCACCCTCAACCTTCAGAGAGTGTAAGCTGAGCTTTCCTTGTGCAGCATGAAATTGTGGTGCAGTATCGACCACCAATCCCTCAGGGAGCAAATACAGTCCCTGACTCATCTTGTTAACGAAAGTTGGAACATAGAATCAGCTTCACATGGCTTCACCTTCTGCTCTTCCTCAGTCACCAAAAAAAATACCTGCCTGACTTTACTGGTAAAACATTTTCTACCACTGCTGACAGCCACAAAAGGCTTTTCTCCTTGAATTATAATTGTAATGTATTATTCAAGCAGTTAAGCAATGGAGAAAGAGCTAGAAACCTGCAAGAAACCAAAGAGAGCCCCACACAGAATCCATATGAATTTGCCTTTTCTTCTTCAAAATTATAAATGAAGTGGCCTAGCCAGTTGGGTTGGCCAAATTTTAATTGTGATATTAAATGACACAGCCATGACACAACTGGGTTTGCATAATGGCTTCTTATAAATTTGCAAAACATAGATGATTTTTCCAAATGTTAGCCATGGCTATTTTTATTTCATAGCTAAACTCTAACTCTGTATGAAGGCTGTTGCACCAAAATATTGGATCTTTCACAGGCAAACACACATCTGGGAGCTGTGGACTATTTTATATTTATGGTCCTAGATATTTTCTCCAACAGATGTGGGATCCCTGTGTGACAAATTTAAGCCTTATGATAATAGGCTACACATTTTTTGGCTACTTACCTTGTACCAGTGGGATTTAATGGGCTGCAGGTTGAAAGCTGCTGATTTAAATATCAATCAAATTAATTCTGCAGAAGGATTCGTCATATTGTGAGAGAAAGAGCTCAATCCCTGCAGATGCAGGGAGGAGGGGAGTGGAGGATTAACTTGTGTAGTTATGGCATGGTTATGGAAGGTTTGTTAGCAGGATTTTTTGTTTCACAGATCTTCTGGGATGCAAGGCTGAGGGATCACAAGACCCCAAGAGTATCAAGTGAGGACTGCACCAGGTAGCCCCAGCCCCACAACAACCACCCTGCGTTAAGCCTTCCTCTGTCCAGGGATTACAACTGAGCTCTGTGGCCACAGGTAGAATTCCCATGTCCCCTGTAGACCAGCATCATTCTGGCCATGATTGGACACCTCTGCACCTCTCTTGTGGTGTGTCCTCCTCAGTTGCTGTCTTCCTGCCTCTTGTCCTGGGCACATTTCCTCTGTCAGAGTGCAAGGAGACTCAGCCCCAATCTGCATCCAGTCCCAGCTGAACTGTGGCTCCACAAACAAGCCTGCAGTTAGAATATCATCTGGGAAGACAAATGTGATGTATTGAACACCACTCCCCCATACCAGCCCCCTGCTTTTGTAGACTCTTGGTCTGGGCTGTAACTTTGGGGCAAGTACCAGGTTAGACACCTGGCCAGGGGCATGCCCTGTATGTGAGAATGGTTTCCAGAAATGAGCTAAATCAGATGGCATCCTTGTCCCAAAAAGTGGGACCAGCTGGATTTATGCTGGGGCTGCCAAGCAGGAGATGCAGCATGAATGTCCAGTGATAGCTCGTGGGCTTTGACACCAGGGTGCAGCATGGGACCCATTTCAGGAGAGACCTTCTCAGTCAGGAGAGACTGCAGGTCAAAAACACGTATTACAGGTTAAGGGGAGGCCATAGGGTTTGTCTGTTCTTCTCTCTGTGTCCCTGTTTCTGCAACTTTTTCTTACATGGTATAGTTCTCAGAGTCCTACCTTGCACGCCACAAAAATTTGGGACTGCACAAAGTTACCAGTCTGCAAGTAGGAATTGTATCTGAAAAAAAAATTGTCCATGGACCCACATCCTACAGACCATAAGGCAGCTTAGGAAGCACCAAGCTGCAATATTTGGTTGTTGCACAAATTACAGGAAAGCGTTCCGTGAACTAGATACCTTTGGGATTAGCCCGTTACAAGTCCTTTCATTGAGGCATGTGATATAAAGCCTGATTTTAGGGTCAGAAGCTTTCAGTCTAAGCTGTACATGCAGCATTGTGCAAGAGGATGTACAAGGGAAATAAACAAACTTCATTGTCGGATACTGACAAGTCTTTTGCTGTCCCTTTAATCTGGAAGGTTTTACTTCTGGTTTTGGAATTGTTGCTCAGATCATCTCACAGACTTTACTAATTTTCTGTGAGCTTTGGTCCTGTAAATATTAACTGTCAATTTGTATGATGTGCCTGTTGCTGCTTAAGGTTCTTCAAGTACTTTGAATCTTTACCTAAATAATGCAGTGTGACTTTTGTTTGGGAGGAGCCGCAGAGAACCTTTCAGCTCCTGCATGATATGAATCACAAGTGAAACCAGAAAATGTGTGGCTGGAGTTACTTGTATAACAGCAGAGGTGCATTACACAAGTGCCCAATCTTCTGCTGAAGTCAAGCTGGGGACTTGTAAATCAGGAGACACGACTAGCAATGATGGGATGGTCAACAAGTTGTTGTCAGACCTTGCTTACTCATTGACTGAAAAAGAGTTGCCAAACTGGTACTTTGCTCTTTCCCTCATCTCAGGCCCTGATTCAATTGTGGTACGAAGACAAGGACAGGGTTCCAGGTTGTCTTGTTCTACTGTTTGCCAAGGGCAGTGGATGGCTGTGGGACACAGCAGCACTCAGCCATGGCTCTTCAGGAGAGTGTCATTGAATCACATCCAACATAATCCTTCACCACTGCCACACTCTTCCTGGAGGCACTGTCAGGTCAGGCTTGTCTAAGTCTAACCCCAGGAGAGGCTGCTCCTCCTCAGGCCTCCCAAGGCAGTGCTCCCTGCTGTTGGCTGTGTCAGGCTCTGGGATCCCATCTGGGGGACTGCCTGCCCACCAGTGCACCCTCACCACCTTGCTGTACACCAGGGCTGGGCTTGGCACTGAGCCTTGCTGCAGGGCACAGGGACAGGTCAGTCCATGCCAGACATGCTCTGAGCAACTGTCAGGGCTGGAGGCAGAAGCTCTGGGCACAGAAGTGGGAGCACTTGAGAAGCTCCCTGCTCCCACACCAGAGCACCACTCAGGCTGCAAGAACCACAGCCAAAGGTTTCACCTGGCAGCTATGAGGGACATTCCAAAACATTTCTTTTAGGTCCTGTCAGCCCAGGTTTCTGTGACTCCTGAGGCACTCTATGCTGTGCCACATGCCCAGGGCAGGAGCCCACCCAGCTGCACCTGCAAGATACATGGATACAACTCCTTGATGCTGGGGCTGGGCACATCCTCTGCTGTGTTTCCCTTGGGATGAAGTGCTTGGAGGCTTTCATTTGTCCCTTGTCACCTCCTGCTGCTGTATGATGCTCAGAGTTTCTATTTTAAGCAGAAGCAGTCCAAATGAATATGTCACAGTTGAGGTGACTCACGCCTCAAGAACACATTCCTCCAGATTTATAATCTGATTTTTGAAGCCTGAGCAGCCCCACTGCACACTCCAGGCATGCCTGAGTAACTTGTAATAACCCTCTGTAGAGGTTAAGGCAACTTTGTTCAAAGGTATTTCTTTCAGAGCAAGTAAAATTGCCCTGGCCAAACAGACATGAGAGCACTGATCAATGAGGGACAATGCTGCTTTCTGCAAGTAGAGACATTGCGGAGCACTGAGCTGAGGCATCTGTGATTTGCAAGTGCCAGCCCATCAAACACAGTGCCTCAGGGTGCTCCTGACAGCCCCTGCTGCCTGCCAGCCAACACTCTCCACCCCCACAATGGGTTTGGGTGCCCATGAACTTCTCTATGTCTCCTTCCACATTGTCATCTTCTACCCAGCTTGCACTGAAAGGACAAGAAAAATTCTGCAGTATCCATCAGGTGCTCTGGGAGGTCACTGCCTTAGCCCTGCCGTGTCTACCACAGTCTGTTGTCAGTGCTGAAATATTTGTCATCAGCAGGAGGGCTCAGCCTGTGCACACCCTGTGCCTGATTGCACCAGTGCATCCCAAGTGCTGAGGAGCAGGAGGACTGCTCTTCTGGTTTGGTAGCCTCTTCCACTTCCTTGGCAGAGGCCTGAGCAGTGACAGAGCTGCGTGGTGTGACAGGGGATCCGGATCCTATGTTCCTACAATAGCTGCAGAATAATAAAAATGCCAGCATGAATCAGCTGATGCACAAAGACACTCAGGTCATTTGTGTCAATGAAGGGTAACTCTACATTGTTTAAAGAACATCTGCCTAGTGACAATGTGCAGGACTTAGACAACACTGAATTGAGGTTCAGTTTTTGCCTGCTAAAGGGCTTTTACAGGTGTCTTAAACCTCCCTAGCAATGTTTGCAGAAAGATGTGCTGAGAAGACAGCGATCTCACAACAAAGGACAGTGGATTAGCCCATATGCCTGAGCCATAATTCCCACCACTGGGAGCCTGGTGTGTCCCTGCAGGATAACTGGCACATAATGTCAGGGCATGGAGCAGGACTGCAGCCCATGGAGCTGCGCAGGTACCCCTTGGGAGCCCCCACGTGCAGCACTGCCAGCCAAGACAACTTCTCTAAGAGATCAGGGTGCAGGAAGGCATCCTTGCAGAGATACTGAATGGGGAAGCTCAGAAGACCTTGTGAACCTGTGGAGCACTTAGCCTGTGTATGCACTGGGATAGCCTGCAGCCTCAGGAGTCTGAGGGCATCTGCCATTTGGCACCAGCAATTACACCACCAGCATGGCCTTGCCTTTGTCCAAAAGTGCACCACGAAGTTGTGATGTGAACATGCCCACTGTTTGACACAGTAGAAATGAGGAGCAGAGTTGCTATCTCGTAAGAAAATCCTGTAACAGTTCAAGTCACCCAACTGGTGCAATCCTCTGTGTGGAGGGGTCTGCACAATGTGCTGCATGTGAGTGCACAGCTCGGGGCTCCTGCTGTCTGAAGGGATGTAAGATTTTTTTATAGTGTTTTCTCCACGTTAGGATTTAACCCCACATGGCAACTAAGGTACCACACAGCTGCTTGCTCCACTTCCCCCTTCATCCCCCCTTCACTCTGTTAGAATGCCAGGAGAATCAGAAAAAGGTAAGACTAGTGAGGTAAGAACAGTTTAGTAATTAAAATAAAAATAATGATAATAAAAATAGTACTAGTAATAAAAAGAGAGAGAACAAAGAGAAGAAAAGAGAGGAATAAAACCCCAGAAAACGAATTGATGCCCAGTATAATTGTTCACCACCCCAAGAAGCCATCAGTGGCTTCTGACCAACTTCCACCAGTTTATTAACTTGACATGATGTTCTATGATATGGAACATCCCTTTGGCCAGTTCAGGTCCCCTGTCCTGGCCACACTCCCTCCCAGCCTCTTGTGCACCTGCACTTGGCAGACCATGAGATGTTAAAAAGTCCATGCCTCAGGGTCAGCACTACTGAGCAACATAAAACATCAGTGTTATCAACATCATTCTCATACTAAATCTGAAACACAACACTGTACCATATACTAGGAGGAAAACTCTATTGCAGTTGAAACCGAGACACTCTAATAAACAGAATTTTAAAGGATACTTTACAGAGTCTGAGTGCCCTTCGTATGGGGTCTGCCACAGACCAGCCCCTCCTGGTGCAGACATGAGGCACTGGGTGTCAGGCTGGTAGGAGGCATCTGTTCCCACAAATGGGGTTTCCTGGAGTGGCAGGGGAGCAGACAGGCTTTTCCACAGAAATTTAACCTAACATCAGTCATTTTTCCAAGCTGGTGTAGCACTTCTGTTAATAACAGTAGTGTATGGCATTTGCTTGGGCACCATGTTCTGCAGAAATGGGCAATGAAAGTGCCTTTTCTGATTTTCACCATGGATGACTGTTCCAGGTTTTTAAAAAGGGAAAGATGTTATGAGAGGTGATCAATAAAGAAACTCCAGCATTTGGCAAACCACTTCTTCCGTAAAGCTTCCAGTGTCCATGTTCTCTACCTAAATGCTGGCCAGGTTATTGCTGGATGAATCCCTGTGATGTTGAATAATTTCCATGCAGAGGTGTTTTATTACTCCACTGCCTACAAAACTCAAAATATGATAAAGCTGATAAATAATAGATGAGATTTTTAGCTGTCACTGGTGATCACTCTCTGGAAGCCAGGAAAGCACTCAGCAGAGTGCCCTTGATTTGCAGCACATAAAAGCTTTGGCTTCAAGGATCTTAAACCAAAATCAGAGCAGCAACTGTAATAATTATGCTCTATGGTTCTACCTTTGCTACCAACTTCAGCTGCTGGAATGCAAGAAATAAGAAAATAATAATAATAATGCTAAAATAAAAACCCAAAATGGCTCCTTGAGAATTGTCATTGCACTGAGATGGTGTAAATGAATTCAAAAAGACACTTCTCTCTGTGAGTTAAGGAGCTTTGTTCCTGACCCTCTACATAGGATATACCACTCATTGTGCAGTTCATGTTTATAATTGGCTGTCACCATATCATGGCAAGAGGGAAATAAGGCTTTATAAAAGAATAACATTCCCAAGTGGAAAAAATGTTTTTACTTCTGTCACTTCTTGCATGTGCAGTTACAGAACAATTACTCATAAGACTCTTTCCCTCATTCACCTTGTGTATTGATACAGTGTCAGCACTTAAAGACTATTTCCATTTTCTGTCCCTCTGTGCAGTCAGGGAGTCTACAAGTTTTTTCTGGTATTTGTCCAGTCCTTCCATCTCATGATAAAGGAAACTGTAAATACAGGGCAGTGTGTGCACCACATTTTGGCAGAGGAACTCAGGACCAGTCAGAGGATCTGGAACTGACTTTTCTCCTTTTCCTCCTTACTGCTGCCCTTTCTGGCACATTGCAACTTGAATCTCCTACATTTTAGAGTAAAATTTTGCATCACATATACTAATAAATTTGTGGGAACCGAAAAAGGACAAAACCTCTTAAGGCTGTCCACAGTCTTCATTCCAGAAGAGACATGTAAGATGTTTCTATCCAGGTTTCAAACATATAGGCATTGGTGCAGCTTGTATTAAAATAATGTTGTTGAGTAATTTCTTAGAGCAAATTTATACAGCAGGTAAGTTAACTGCTTCTATATTAGCCAACAGTCATAGCTAAAAAGAGCTGAAAATTTTCTAACAGAATGGTGTGCATGGGTAAACACAGTTGTGTTGAAACCCAGGTAGCCCAGGAAACAGGATGATTTCAGTGACATTTAATAAGAAAAGAATGCAAACACCCATTTGGATAAGGCTAAAAGTTTTGTTTGGGTGCTGCCAGAACAAAATATTTTTATTTCATAGTCTAATTAAGATATTTCAATATTAAAAGCATTCACATGCTAACCATTTTTGCATTCAACATGCAAGATTTTAACGCATCAAAGTATTTTTAATTGTGCTCTCATTTTACTTCCTTTAATTGGGGTCCTTTCTACCCATAAGACCTGAAGATTCTTGCTCTGTGTGCTGCAAGTGAGCTGCCTCTGGTTTGTACCACATAGCCCAGCACAGTGCCTGGAAAACTAAGCTGACCCTTTAGTGAGGACCACGCATTAAAAGCCTTTAGCTGGAAACTAAACACATGATCATGAGCTGCTTTTAAAAAACCTAGCACTGCCTGAGGACCTTCATTCTTTTCCCACAGTCCTAGGCAATGCTTCTACTGCAATACCAAAGTGCAAACCCTGGGTCAGCCTCTACTTTGAAAAGTTTCACCAGGTAGCTGTTTTGGCCGAGAGTGTAGGAGTGTAGTTATCTCAGTCAACATTTTAGAAAATGTTTAGGGGAAAAAAAATTGTTGTTTTAGCTGTAGAAAAAATAAAATCCCTGCTGACAGAGTGCTGCAGGTGTGTCCTTACTGCTGACTTGGCCTGAGGCCAAACACGAGGGCCCCACCCTATCTGTGCCTTACATCACTGAGGTTGGATCAGGACACTAGTTTCTGATGAGGAAATAAGCACTTTCCCAAAGTGGGGCCAGAATGACCTTTCTCCAAGGAGTCGGAGTGGAGCAGTGGTGAGCTCAGCTAAAATTCTTGAAAAAATGGTGTTGCAATAGCAGCATAAAAACCCTCTGCTCATATCTGCTGGGGTCTTGGAAACCCAGTTCATGCAGCTAAGACCCTGCAGAGCAGGTCAGATGGGATACAGCCACAGCCCAGATGGGAGGTTCTGCTCAATCCTTTGTAATATCCTTCCTTATGATCATCTGTCCTTATGTGACCCCTCCTCTAGCCCACTTTGTGTTACTCCAACTTCACCTGATAGCAACCAGACAGTGGCCTCTCTTGCTGTCTAAATTCAGCTGAAATGTGACACTAGTGAGAACTGATTAAGCTCACCATTAGATGAAAAATGTCAAAAATTTGAAGGCACCAGTCCAGGCAACCAGCCCAAGGCCACAGTGCTATAGAGCTGTGGACATATAACCTGTTCTCCAAGCAAGCGAGACTGCCAGGCTGCAGCAAAACAAGGGTTGAGCTTCTGGCAAATAAACTAAAACCAGGTGGAACTGGGTTTTCACAGGGAGCCTCCTTGGCATGCCTTCTCCCATCCTGTTGTGTATGGGCAAGAGGGTGCAGATCTCCCACCTGAAACCAGGCATGAACAGGGACTGACTAATCTTAGTCTGTCACTGCACAGGAAGACCTCTCTGGTTACTTCGAAGCTGTTACAGAGAGGCAAATGATCTCCATGACCTTTCTGCTGAACAGCAAAGGCCCCAGGAGTCTGGGTTCATTCTAAAGTAAGTAGTGAGCATTTCTGATTTCTCAGATGTCTGTGAGAGTGAAACCATCTCCATTTGGGTGCTCCTCCTGGGGATTTCTTCTCCAAGATCTGTTCCTGCTGCAAGAGGGTCTCTGTGTCTGTGTGGCTACAGCATGCAGCATCAGCATGTCAAAATCAAATGCAGTTAAGACCAAATCCTTCCTTGTGCTTTAATTTACATGAACTTAAATGCTAAGGTCATGGTCATTATCTGACAGGGTCGGAGCAGTAGCTGGGTCCTGGGGAAGCATGGAAGCACTTGTTGCCAGAGTAAAAAAAGCAAAAAAAAAAAAAAAAAAAAAGCCAAAAAAGCCAAAAAGCCAGAGTGCCAAAGTGCTCTGCAGAAGGGAGGGAGAGGGCAAGATGCCCGAACTAAGCAGAGGGCAGGAGACAACAATTATTGGAAACAGGCAGTTTGGGCTCCTTTAGCACCATCTCTCTTCACAGTAAATCCAATGCTACCTCAACCTTTTAATGCATCTTATTGCTAATCAAATAGCACAGTATTGGTCCATCACTGCTCCCACATAACAGAGCTATTTACTTTAACCCAGCAGAAACATATAGAGCCCCGATGCCCAATTGTTACAGCCTGAATCCTTAGACAAAAGGAAAAAATCAGTCAGAAATTACTAAATAACTTGTTTCTTTGGGGTTTGGTTTTCATTTTTAAAGTGGCTAGATTGCCTTCATCCTTTCAGTCAGTTCTACAGATTCTTCTGAACTGCAGAGCCAAAAGCCAGCCACACAGGCCCACATACCACAGGAACAAGAGAGCCACCAAGAGGGTTGTTTTGACAGCAAATGCTGAAATTACAAAAGCAAACACATCAATTTGCTTTGAAAAGCCCTTAGTGGTGTTTATGTTGAAAAATCAAATGTGGTCAAAACAGCAAGTCTTTCTTAAAACTTATAAATTATTCCTTCAGTTATAAATCCACTCAAGACTTCAAGCAGCAGAAGCATGGATGTCTTGATGGTCCTTGGTAGCTGTGTAGGGCACAGATGGAGACCATCCAGCCAATGCTACCCTAATATTGGATGGGGCAGAACAATGAAGACAGGAGACCATTTCCAGAGCAAATGGTGAGTCCCTGTAAATCATAATCAAATTAGGGACTGGATTGTCTTTGCAAGTGATGGAGTGGGAACATATCCCTGCCCTCATGTTTCACACATCTAGCCTACAGCTTCCACGGTGATTGGTGGTGGTTGTACAAAGGATGCCCAGTGCAGAACTAAGGTGCCTCTTCACCTTTCAAAACACTTCTCTACCTCTCTCTTCCTAGGGACCAGGATTAATTACTAGGCAGAACCTTTATCTTCCCAAGTATAGCCAAGGGTATGTACGCTTCCACATTTTTTGTAGAAGTACCCTTTATTTTTCATATATTTTAGCATACCATTCAATTGGTTCATTCACTAAGTTTTCTGTTCCAAATTGAAATATTCCTGCAACTGGATAGCTGGCAGAAAATATCATTCTGTGCCATTATCAAGCAATCCAGAGGACTTGGATTCAGAGGGTTATTTCCAGACTGGTGTATGCCAACAATACCCTGGGAGAATTTGAGACCTCTGGGTCATTACTTGCAAAAATCACCACTGGAAAGTATCAAAAGCCCATTGTAGAAGATGCTTTTACCTATAGAAACAAAGATGTGTTTGCAACCCATCACTACAAATAGGTAGCCTCAATTAGTCATCTGGGATTGCAGGGGACCTTTGTTGGAGTTCACTCCACTTGAACGTTAAAAACAAACACACACCACAAGAAAATGACCAAATGGTTCACTGCAAGGCAGAGTCGACAGAGCTGGATGACAGCTCCAACACTGTAACAGTATAGAGCAATGGTGGCTCTGTAGTGACCTTTAAAAAATATATCTGGCCATAGTTAAAGGTTCAGTCAGTGAACATCTGTGTAAAATAACACTGTTTAAAGCTGGAAAGACAGCAGGAGGTAACTGGTAACTGTTCTGAAGGCTCAGACACGGCTGGCCAAGGGGGTGGGCGCTACATCCCTCCTGGTTCCTACGGCAGGAGGTACCTGTGGAGAACCGCCAGCTGGTCCTGCCTGCTAAAACACGGCGTCCCACAACTCCATTTTTTTCCCCTTTAAAACAAAACAAAACAAAACAAAACAACAAAAAACCCACCAAAAAACCCCAACAACACCAAAACAAAACCCAAACAAATAAAAACCACCAAAGAAAACATTAAAAAAATCCCCCCAACAAACAAAGAAATAAAATTAAAAGAAACCACATTTAAACAAAATCCCAACCAAATAATCAGAACAAACAAAAGCCCACACAGCTGCGGTATGTTAGTCACCAGAACAAGCCGGCCCTCACGCTCGGGTGCCTGAGGCGGCCATGGCCCCTCCGGCCGCGCCTGACCGGCGGAGCCTGTTCTGCCTCCTGCCCTGGCGTTTCGCTTCTGCCGCGCCTCACATGCCACCTAGCGGCTTCCCAAGCGGAACATTCCTCCTTGAACGGGATTTACAGCCGAGCCTCCTCCGTCTGTTCCGCCGGCCTCAAGCTCGCTGCTGAGGAGCACGGCCCCGGCACCTCTGCAGACCTGCCCCGCAGAGCCCCGGCCGAGAGCCGCCTGTCACTGCCCCTCAGTGCACCCTCGGACTGCCCCGGGAAATTTCCCCCTCCTTGGCCTGTGTTCACAGCTCTCTCCTGGTTTCTGTCATGTTCAAAGCCTTCACATAACCTTCACCCATTTGGCTGCTCACCCTACCCCTCTGGCCCAGGGCCTTAACCAAATACCGGGCAGAGAGGAGGTTGTACATTTTAATTATAAGCATTCGGTGATGGCGGACACTCACCGCAAAGTTCATGTTAGTTAAAATCCTTATTTTCCAAGGGAAAAAAGAAATCAGAAATGTTTAAAGACGTCTTCCTCCTTCTCTCTTCCTAAATTCTTACAAGGATCAGGGAGGATTTTATTGTTCTGCTCAACAGCTGCTCTTTGACTGCCCTACAGCCATTTTCCTTCAGACAGAGGGTGTTGTATCGTAGCCTTTCAGTTAGGCCATTTCTCCAAGAAACAGGAATTTTTTGGTTAAGAGCAATGTTTTGCCTCCAAAGTAGTAATTTGATTAGTCTTGCTCCCTTCTCAACAAGGTGGCCTAACCCCTGTGTTAATTAAATGCCCGTGTGCCCCAGTCAGCCCCAGCATGCTGCCAGCCGAGTGAGATGGTGTCTGCAGAGCAGGTCAGTGGACAGAGCAGACAGTGTCCAGCAGTGACAGAGCAGACAGTGTCCATCAGTGACAGAGCAGACAGTGTCCATCAGTGACAGAGCAGACACTGTCCATCAGTGGACACTGTCCATCAGTGACAGAGCAGACACTGTCCATCAGTGGACACTGTCCATCAGTGACAGAGCAGACAGTGTCCATCAGGGACAGAGCAGACACTGTCCATCAGGGACAGAGCAGACAGTCTCCATCAGTGGACACTGTCCATCAGTGACAGAGCAGACAGTCTCCATCAGTGGACAGAGCAGACACTGTCCATCAGTGGACAGCCCTCAAGCACCAGCACCATGGTCCCCCAGGACAAGCCCAGCTCCAGCCAGGATACCTGTCAGAGTACACAAGGCATGCATTTTCTCTGTGAAAGGAAGAACTTTATCATCACAAATTCAGGGCAATGGCTGCCTAAGCTACTCTATGAAAAGAAAGGAACTGGACCTGACCCATGTTATCTCCAGCAGTTTCATTAGGCAGAGGCAGCGTTAAAAAAGAAAACACTTTCCCTAAATATTTGTTTCTTGGTTTCCATTTCAAATGCTTGAAAACAGAATAGTTCCTCTTGAAAGTACTTGAAAGTTTCCTCTGCAAGAAATTATTTGATTTTTCTAGGGGAAAAACCCAAACCAAAACACTTAAAGCAACTCTTTCAACATTTCTGAAATGATGTACCATTTTTTTTCTTTCAGACCACTGGAGGAATTCCTTTCTTTTGTGAAGGGCCAGTGCCAGGCTTTGCCACAGCCAAAAATCATTGAGCTATGCTGACACCCCTAAAATAATTTCTCCCCTCATCAGTGTGGTCCTTATCCTATACATGATTTAAACCCAGGTGCTGACCTTGGGTGCTACACATCACCAAAGCCTGAGGGCAGCAAGACATTGTCCTGCCCCTCAAGCATGGGTTCCTCACCATGGCAAAGGCAATGCAGGTGAAATTATGCCACAAACTGTTGCCTTGTGGCTGGGAGAGTCAGCTTTGCTGTGCAAAAGTCACCCAGCTGTTCTTATCAGTTAATTACCATCCAGGTGATTGTGTCCATGCAGAGGAGCCGTGTGGCAAACACAGCTGGAGCCCCTGAGCACAGCAAGAACCATCAGAGCTCCAGAAGCATGAGGGGAAGGGAGCAAAACTGACTTTCTGTCCTAGATGCTCTAGGAAAATCAAGGAAATGGGAACGAGGGTGCACTCAGCAGCTAGAGGGCAGGCTCATTTTTCCTTTAAAACTTGGGAATCACTTCCTTGCAGCTGCAGTGACTGCCAGAATACCCAGCAGAAGTGGCTAAGAGGAAAGTCAGGCTAATTGGAGAAGTATTCTGTGTATTAACTAGGGGGAGGGGAGACCCAAACTAAAAAAAACTCAAAAGCACAGATGTACAAACTTGGTAGCTGTTTCAAAATGCTTAGCTTCAGCCCAGCAAGCTGAGTTCTGACACACCAGGGGGAGAGAAATGATCTATAAGACAGGAATATTCCACAGGTGTGGCCATGTCTGTTTGCAAACACCCCATGAAAAGGACACACTGGCCTTCTAGGCTTCCATAACAGGAAAAAATAATTGAAAGGATTTACAAATAGCGTTCATCAAAGCATTCCAGAGAAATAACTTCCTTTTTCTTTTTCCTATTCAGAAAAGGAATGTGAAGCAAGCTAAAAAGTCTCTGTAGAGTGTAGTCTCAGGTAATATATGTACTCCCTAACACAGAATTTTCCATTACTTTCTGTGGTCCCAAGATTTGGGAGCTCAGCCCTTTGCAGGGAATGCAGGTGGAGCAGCTGTCCAGGCACACACCTGGTGCTGCTGGTGTGATGCTGCCACTGCTGTGCATCCACTCAGACAGGCAATTTCTATCTTCAAAGGCAAATTCTCCTTCTCTTTGTTGCTTTGTGAAAGAGCCATTGAAACATCACCTGTCATGGTATTACTGTTTGCATTGGAAACTCCTTACTGAGGCATAAGGGGAGACTCTTACACTCCCTGATGTCACTGATGTCTCCCTGTTCATATAGTTAAGGACTAGCCCAAGCAATACTACAGGTGATGCCTGAATATTAACACAGTTATGGGGCTTCTGCCAATGCAGTTCACACTGGTGAGATGCCAGGCAGTGCCAGCCTGATGGGGATGGGGGAGGTAATGCTGTTGGACCTGAGGTTGGACCTGAGGAGGATTTGAAAACTCCTGGTGTACACCAGCTACCCACCAGTTTAGCAGGCAGAAGCTGAAAAAGCAAATATATCTGGATGCATTGCAGTTTTCCCCCCATCTTGCAGCAGTAGTTGTACCTCCCAGTCAAAACCTCATGGGCACCCTGGATAGGCAGCAACATGGGAGAGGCCTACCAGAGAAACAAGGCTTGGTCTGCACCTGAGCACTTCTGTCAGCTGAGCAGCAGCCAAAAATCAGAAAAGTCCACAGAGGCGGAATCCACTAAAAAATACACCACCCTGTGTGTTTTGGTGCCATGGATGGCACACTGCACTGGTCTGAAGTGTGAGAGCATGGCTTAACATAAATACAGCCCTCAGCAGAGTCTGTTACTGAGAAAATGATTCCTTTCACTGCACTTCCTCCTGCCTATCTGCAAATGCCAAATCCTTATAGCCCTAACGTGGACATCTGGTGCATCATTTCAATAGAGAAAGGCTAGAAAGATATTTGGATTTGGACAATGAAGGTCCCATTAAGGTCTGAAGAGCCTACATCCTTAGAAACAGAAAAAGCCATGAAAAGTGCTTTGGCTGTTCACCAGCCAAAGGCAGAGGTTTCTCTGAAAGAGCACTATTGGAACACAGGAGGAGAAAGAGATGTTTGCACACAGCTGTGTCAGTGCAGTGGGGATTGGGCAGGCAGAGGTGGAGCTGTCAGGAGACAGCCTGGTGGGAGGGCCACCCACTGCCCTCCTCTGCCTGCCCTTCTCTTCAGATTATGCTGATGCCCACGTTTCAAGTGACCCTATTAAAAATCCCAACCCCCGATGGCAGCAGCCACAGCAGCAGGTTGTGATTCCTTGGCAGGGCTGCACTGCTGGAAAGCTGCTTCTGGAGTTGTCCTGTGGCTCAGTCCTGCTGTGCTAGGATGACATTTTATCTTCCTGGTAGGTTTTACCTACCAAGTAAGGTAGGTTGGTATGGTTTCTACTCGCTTTTCCCTTTTCCTTTTTTCTTTTTTTTTTCAAGTAGAAAACACTTTCTACATGGGTAAGGTCACATCTGATGAAGAACAAGCAAGCACTATTACATAGCACATGTATTTTTCTTATTTAACCAGGGTGTAAAACCAAGCCATGCAAAGAATGGGAACATGTCATCCTGAATTGAGTGGGAGAAAGAGGCACAAAAGCAAAAGTAGGATTAGAGGGAAGACTTTCTGCCAGCCATGATAGCCAGCACAATGCCAGACCTCAGATCTATTATAAATAGCCCTGGTGCAAGACTGCCATGCAGAAACACAGAAAAATTGAGCTAAACCGGTACTCAGTAAAAAAATTCCCCCTACTCCCAAATTATGAACCAAATCACAAACAGTATTTTTCTTAAAGGGGAGGGGGTGCAGGGGAGGGAAGAGGGTGCAGGGGGTACATTGGTGGGAGAACCTGCCTCTGATCCCCCCTGGACTATCCCAACACCAGCACCTCTGTTCATATTGGCTCCGGGAGGCACAGAGAGTTAAGCTGCCTTGAGAGCTGAGCAGCCCCTTGCTCAAGAGAGGAAATACTGCATCTACTTCTTCTTTTCACACATTTACCAAAATCTCTCTTGCCTTGAGTATCCTGCTCCTTCATTTGCAGCCTCTCTTACACAAAGAAGCCCTTGCACAGCCTATCACATAAGGGACTCTTAAGGTTTGTGGCTGAAATTTCTGCCATACATTCTCCATTTAATGATATAACTCCATGCTACCAGAAATACCTCTAACATAGCAGATCACCAGTGAACCTTCCTGTTGGTTCTTCTCTTCTGCCTCACCAGATCTCCATGAAATGCTCTCCTTGGTGTGGGTCCCACCCCAGGACTGTCCTTCCCTGTGCAGTTGGTCATGGGGAACAAGGGCTGCTGCCCCCTGGCCACAGTGGGGAGGGTGGGGAGCAAAACTGGTAGCAGCAATCAACCCAGAGCAACTGCAAAATACAGCAGAAAATTCACTTGCCCTAAATGCATAAGTCCAGGAGCAGAAGCTGGGTGTGCTAAAATCTGCTATTTAAAGGCTGGAGAGGTACAAGGGAGAAAGGAATGTGCGCTGTCAAAATGCTTTAAAGGAGCTCCCAAAAGGCCAGCTCCTACATGCAGGTTTATTCGTGCTTCTACAACCCAATCTGTCCTTCACCTCTGCCAGAAGCAGCACCAGAAGTACCCAGCCCTTGAGCCCTAGAAATTGCTGCCTGGGATCTGCTATTTAAAATGGTCTTTTCTCAACAAAGAGCAAATATGGAATAGCTATTTGCAGTATAAAATCCCATGCAAAGAAAAGGTCCTGGTTGTAACCTACTATAGGGCACATCAGCAAGATGAGCACCATCACCTCTCACTACTCCTTCTCACTTTCCTCAGCCCAAACTGAAGGAAATACCCTTCCTGTACTCTTTGCAACATTAGAAGGCTCTGCATATAAAAGAGCTCCTCTTGACAACAAAGCCATGCTTGGGACTGATTCTCACAGTTCCCTCCTACAAGCCAAGCTGTTGACAAATATTTATTAGGATTATACAGTTATATATATAAATATTATACAGTTAGGATTATACAATTAACCAGGGCAGGTTCAGACCACGAATAAGGGAGACATGAACCCTCCTTGTGCCTCCCACTGCATATCATCCACAACCTCTCAGCATCCCTCAAAAATACATATCAAATGACAACAGTAAGGTACTCATTTTTAGCAAACTTATTGATTATAACAAAACAATTTTCTAGTCCAAAGCCCTCAGTGAGATTACATATGCAGATCCACACAAGAGGAACAAAAAAGTGACAGAGCAATTGCCTTTATAATTGTCTCCCAGAAGGCTTAGATGCTGGATGGTTTAGCAATTCACTGCACAGAATTTCTTATAATAAAGAGGAGGAACTGGTGTCTCCCACGGAGAGGCAGAGAAGGGCCTGGTGGCAGACACTGGAGTAGTCCCATGCTCTCAGTAGCACAGTTGTGACCCAGCCTGGCAGGACACCACATGAAAGGAGCCACATCTTTGTAGTCAGGCTCCTGGTAACAAGAAGCTTCAGAGGCAAGCAAAGAGCAAGCTGAGTCCAGCTGAACCACAGAGCACCGAGGCTGTTTATGGTTAGTTTAAACCACAGTTCCTTTGAATAAATCTCAGTTATGTCCTTGCTGGCGACAGATTGCCCATGGTGGCAGCACACACAGAGGTGCAGCACCCTTCAAACCAAGTGCTGTGGAGACTGCTGGGGACACGGCACATCTTTGGCTGGGACAGCTGCTCTCACTGCTCGTTTCCAGCCATCCTTCACAGCGTACACACATTTCCTCTGTGGTAGGGAGCACTGCTGGGAAGACAGATCAATCACACCCCTGTCTGGCAGGTTGTTAAGGCAGGAAGGTTTTCATTAAGTCAACAAGGGTGTTAATTTATAGCATGTTTGCTACTTCTCTCCAAATACTCTTCTAGATGAGAGCTCGCTCCCTCACGCTTGCTGCATGCCGAGGGCAAAGATTAACAAGCATTTTGTTTACCTGAGTGCTTGATGCAGTCATTCACCCCTCTCACCCTCCACTGTGGGCTCCTGGCCTCTGCTTTGGGTTGAGCTGCTGCTCAAACTGCAGTAGAAGATTTGTGTGGTTGAAATAAAACGTATACACGGGGGGTTTGGCCTAAGAGCTGCTATTTATGGATGTAATGTTTCAAGTAACTTCAAGCATTACAAATGAAAAACAAAATTTTACAAAAACCCCTGTTTGGACAAGATGTAAATTATTGCATACCAAGAGCTAATCTTTAGTGGAGTCTGAATGTACCAGAGCAGAAATAGTTTTTCACTCACAAGTACTGAATTTTGTCAGCTTTTTGATACCAAAAAAAATTTCTCTGAGTTGAACAACTGAATGTTTATTATTGGATTAAGGACAAACTAGCCAATGCAATGAAAAACATATTTATAAAGTATTAACACTTGTTTTTTTTGGAAACTGCAACTATTTATATCACATATTCCATAGGAAATTTCAGTTAATTGCATCTGGTAGGCAAGGTCATTAGTTTCTAACAAAGTATATTGCAGTACAAAATTAACACATTACAAGCCATGCTGCATTTTCATATTTGTGCAAGGACCATGAAAATTATCCAGTAAAAGGAATAGTTGCATCGTAACTCCTGTACTAGTTCAAGTTGTGGGGTTTTTTTGGAGTGTGGTGTCTCTTCATTGTTACAAAACCTTAAAGAAAAGATGATTCCACTCAGGTCTGAGATCATCTGAAGGCTCTTGGGCCACAAGAGTCAGAGAGCTGCAAGACAGTGGGGATAGCAGACATAAGCAGCTTCTGCAGAAAGAGTGCATTTCTATGGGCAACATCTCCCATGCTCTCCTGTTCCCATCAGCCAGGGCCCAGCAACAGGGGATGTACTAAAGAACCATTGGGAGAAGCTCATGAGCCTTTGGGGATTTAGCAAGGCTCTAAGTGCTCACCTCCAGCTGCACAGAAGATCCTGTCTGACACAGGGAATGCTGTCTCAGCCTGTGTTAACCCTGAGCTTACACATCTGACATGTGTAGAAAGCTGCCCAGGTCTCACTGTTGGCCCCTTACATGGAAAAGGGTCTCATGCACCACACTTTCAGAGCATCTCTGTGTTAGGGAGCCTGGGACTCTCTCTTCCTGGTCAGACAGTTGGTCTTTGGGGTGCTGAAGGTAAAGAAAAACCTAAGAAGGAGTAATAACCAAAGTTACAGTCAAGGGAAAGCTCTCAGGTGCCTGAAACAGTCCACCAAGCTGCCCATGGGTGTTTTATCCTTGTAAACTTGTAAACTGGTAAATTTGTAATCCAAATGCTGGCATGCACCAGAGCGAGGAAGCTGCTGTGCAGCCATGGAAGGTAGCATGCTGTAACAACACTCACACAACTGGAGGGCTTCTTTGGTTTTGCTCTTTACTCACACCTTAAACTGAAAATACGTCCTCCCATAAAGTGGAGTGTGAGAAGCAGCATCTGTAAGAAGAAAAGCAGCACTGTCTCCTGGGAAAAAGCATTTATGTCCTCTGCAGTGAGAATATGCAGCAGAAGGCTGCTGTTAGAAAGCCCTCTCTGCTCTTTCCTCTGAAGCAGAGCAGAGAGCAGGTTTTCCTAGCAAACAGCTCAGAAAAAGCCTGGGCACTGAACAAAAAATGTCTGGATTATGGAAGAGATGCTAGCCCTCCTGCTGTGCCATGAGCTGGGTTACACCGTGTGGAGATTGGGAATTGCAGTGGCAGTGCCTGGCTGGTCTGTAAGGCTGTGTTTGAGTGGGGCTATGAGCAGTGATGTCGGGCAACATGCTCAAAATGTGAACAGGCTACAGGAGGTTTGCTCAGATCTACATCACCTCAGGTGTTCACAGATGTGTTCCAAACTGTAGTATGGACCAGTCTGAATGGAGGGAGGAAAATCAGACCATCCCCATGAGAAAAATCCCTGAAAAAGACCAAGAGATGTTCCTACGTGGAGAAGAAGCAAAGGTTCGGAGCCAGGAGCTGAAGTCAGTTGTTGCCGCATGCATTTTTTAGAATTTCACAGACCTATTGAAAGTTTTTTTATGCAGAAATGATGTAGCAAATTCTGAATGTCATTAAAACCAGCTCAGATTTCCAAATTAACTCTTTGTCTCCCTAACCTTTTCATTAGAGACAGTCCACTTATAAACCCTTAAAAACAAGAAAGATGCAATGTACTACTTCCAACTTTTCAACAGGGAAGCTTGGCTAGGAGGTTAATCTCTGAAATTCTTGAGCCTGGCTAACATTGCCTTCAGTGGTGGAATTCCATGCTATTATTACAACAAGCCTCAACTTTGCTAGGACTTCCAGAGAGCTGAGATGTCTATGGTATGAAAACTGCATGCCTGAACTGTGCTTTTCTGATGAAAGAAAGTAATGAAAAAAAAAATAGAGTTTTCAGACAGATTGTTTCTTCTTGAAAAATCAACACTACTGGAAGACCACTGTCTCCTTGTGAAGTTCCTTCCATCATAAATCATGCTGAAGCTTGTGGGAAACAGAAGGTATTGCAGCCCTATTCATTCTCATTAGGCAATAGGGAACCACTAACTTCCTTTATGGAATAAACTATCTGGAACAATAGGATCCACCATCCAAAAGGAAGGCACATGACACAAGTCTTGTGAAGGAGCCGAGCTGCGCTGGCAAAGCACTTTGCCGGGTGCTGCCGGGTAGCACAGACTGCAGGCAGCCCTCACTGGAAAAGAGCTCGAAGCTGCAAGCAAAGTGTTTCCTCATGTTAAGCAAAGAAAGCAGTGCCTGTTCTTTGTAAATAAACAGCTAGGTTTTGAAACAATCCACACTCTGGCTAACCACTAGGGTCAAAAAAGGCTAATAAATCCTCTTTTTCCTGTTAACAAAACCCACAACTTTATTTTCTATAGCTTTCAAAAATAAAAATGACATCATGAGTAATTTTGGAAATTCCTAAATATTACTTCATTTGCCTGGCAGGAGCATCCTCTCTCTCAGGAGCATCCTGGCAGGAGGTCCTCTCTCTCTCTCTCTCTCCCCCTTTCAGCAGAGACAATCTCCCTTCAGACACTGGAGGTTTGGTACGACTCTTTTTGACATTATTTCAACCACATGGCAAAGTAGAAATTACAAAAAAAGGAGTATGGCTTTCCTGGATGGTGTAGGCTGCAGACAATGAATGTGAAGGACGATGGGTCCGAGTGAAGAAATCTGAAGGATATTGTGAGACTTTGGAGAGGTGAAAGCAAGGAAAATGCAGAGGTGTGAGCAGGAGCAGGAAGCCAGAGCAGAGAAATGCAAGATGAGGTGAGCAGGGAGGTCAAAAACTTACAAAGTACAAATACAAAGTTATTTATAGGGAGTACAAGGGCAGATGGTGAAGTCCTCAGGAAGATCTTAAGAGAGAGAATGACCAGCCCAAATAATGGCAAATAAAATTCAATCTAGGCAGGTAGAGCCATGAATGCATTTAAGTAGAAGTAGTTTCATCTTCACATATAAATAATGTTTTCCATGCTTACTGCTGCTACTCAGGAAGGAAGCCTTGGTTGAAGTACTGTAGATACTTTCTTGAAAATATAAAGTCACTGCTCTGCAACAGTCAAAGAACAAATAAATGTTTGGAATTACTACAAAAGGAAAAGCCAGTAAAGTAGAAAGATCACTGTGCTGCTGTATAAATCCATCTTGTATCTGCGCTTTGAATGCTCAGCAGTTCTGGGCCCTTGAAAAGGATAGAGAAGAGATGGAAAAGATTCAAGGAGAGTAGCAGGGTAAGCAAGGTGTGACCCAACTTCTGTACAAGGAACAGTGAGGGAGAATAGGACTTCTAAAGCTGGAAAAGATATGAGACGTGAGACACAGTACAGGGAAAGCTATTATATCATCAGTGACACAGAGAGAGTGGGTAGGGATGGAGTATTGGTTGGAAGGAGTTTGTCATGCAGCAGGCAATGGACCTGCTGAGGAGGTCCTTTCCAAAGCACCCTGAGGAACTTAGATGCAAGGAACTTAGATGCTCTCTCAAGTTTGGAGGGATCCATGCCACAGGCAAGCCACAGCAAGTTCAGGAAATCCTCTGAGCTGAAAATAGTTGGGAATAGCAATAACTGATTGCTACAAATCTGCTTACAGCCCCTGTTGCAGGCAGAGTAGAGGAATGGGTCAGATGATCCAAACCAGCACAGCTGTTCTTAGCTGGAGTGAAAATAGGTAAGATAGACTCAAGTAAACACAAGGATCCCAAAGTGAGCTGAGGTGGCAGCATGCAGCACTGCAGGAGGTAAAGTCAGGGGTTTGGGTGAAACTAGCACAGTTAAACTGCAGACCAAAGGTGTAGATGAGGAGGCAGAAGAAAAGTTGCAGTTTCAACTTCATCCATGCTTTGGCTGAGCCTAGACATGCCCCACTATAACCAGGAGCAAAGCTTCCACTGAACAAGCCCTCAAGACATAAAGACAAGCAGTTAAGTGAGGAGTTTCAGGGTCAAAGAGTATCTCCAAGATAACAGGAGACATGGCACAGGTGAGTCTGTACAGGCAGAATATGCAATTTATCTGTGTTAGTTATCTATCAGCCAGATCCAATTATTTCAGTCCTGATTGGATCCAAGAAAATGTTGAATTCAGAGATATTCCTTTGCAGAGTCTCCATGATATCCTACATAATAACTACTATGTAGGTATTGCCCACAGCACAGGGTTTTTTTTTTCAATCTTTTTAATAAGCACTTTGAAATAAGCAGGATTGCCTCCACTTCAAGTGTGATATAATCGAGTAGTGAGATGTTACAGAGTCATGGCCCCAAGGCAAGGTACAAAGCCCCCCAAAAGGCCAAAAGTTACCATTTTTCTTTAAGGGTACTTGGGTTTAAGAAATATCCAAGTGGAAGGAACCCACTATTCATTAGTTACTCAAAGCACTATTCCATCAGCAATAGTCAGCAAAATAAATATGTTTCTTCATGGAACTGAAGAATGTTTCACATTCTAGAGCATATTCCTAAATACCATGATTTTTTCTCATACAGACAAAACTTATTTGGGTAATGATTTTGAAATAAGCCTTTCCTGTTCTGAGGTTGTGTTTTCCTGAAGGGCTGATCTTCATATGTTTGGTTTACAACTCCTCCAAGAAGTTTCTCAATAAGTGCACACATTATGGTCAGTATTTTGAGAGAAGAGTCTTTTATTCTTTCAGCAGAAGTAGACTGCTTTTCCTGGAGTCCTGAAAAAAAAAGCATTTTAAGAAGCTGATCTGATTAACTGGGTTAAACTAGAAATGTGCCAAATTGCTCTGCAGACATGGCATAGCTGCTGACCTGCCCCGAGACTGGAAATCGTTCCAGGCTGTGACGTGCCATGTCTGCTCACGTCAGCTGTGCACTGGGAAATGCACAAGGAAGCAGCTTGCTGAAAATGTCCTTCAGCTTAGGGGTCAAAAAAGATTCCTGTAAAACATACTGCTGATGAGAAAACCAGCCTCTCAGACCCAAGGAATGTAATTTCTCACAAAATTTATTAGTATTTTTCAGTTTTTTTCCAGTGTATCCTGGACAGCATGCACAGATGGACACACAGCCCTTCATGAAGAACTTTACAAATATCTCACCCCACCTGAATCTGTTCTTCAGCCTGATGCCACTTGCCCTCAGCAACTTGAGCTGTTTATTCTTTGCACTATTGAGATTTAAAAAAAAAACCAAGAAAACTTGCAGCTATTTGGTTCTGACACTGCAGTTTGACATCTCTGTGTGAACCTTTATATTATGTTTGTTCCCCTGCATGCTGCTCAGACACACAGTTTGAAAAGTTGGGCCTCTCCACATAGACTAGTCCTTGATCCCCAGTATTCAAGGATGCATTTTGGCAGCAGGATGTCACATCTGTGGGTCTCAACCGCCTTTTCAGAGTCCATCCTCCTGTTTGTCTTCCTTAGCACATCTGCTCCTCTTGCTCATATTCAATGGGGAGAGGAAGCTGGCATGTGAAGACAGATGTTGGAAGAAGAGCCGACCTTCCCCAGTGCAAAGCCTCAGGATTGCTGAAGACATTGCCTAACAGAGCTTTTGTTAACTGTTGGGAAGGAGGAGCCTCAGAGGTCACTCAGGCTGCATCTGGTGAGCATTGTTGGAAGAGTCTCTTCCATCTGTGTCTTCAGTCTATTTTTGTGCTGTCTTCATATCATGCCATCACAACTCAATATGCAGCTGCATCATGGACTGGCCCAGGGAACTGATCTGACTGAAAACTCACCCAGCTGAAAGGAGGAAAAAAAGGAAAAAAAAAATCTTTTCCAGCCAGCTCAGATCTCTGATCTCATTTACCACACAGCAGCACTAACAGTTGTACCACCACCGGGGAGGTAACCTCTTCCCACAGCTGTGGTGTCTGCTGCCAACTCTTCCTCAGGCAGCAACCCAAGCCTTTGCCCTATGGACCTGCTCCTTAGGAATTGAGTTTTCCCATTTCATTCCCACTACTAAGGCAATTCTAGCGTGTGTAGGCAGGCAGTAACATGGATGCCCAACATGGGATTTGAGGAGGTCTGGTTAGAAAGCTCACATGGGAAAGGATCTTCAAGAGCTCTCTCCTTGTAAATACAATGGCAGTAAGAGAAAAATTTCTCTGAATGTTTCTTGCTTCATTTTGAGCTCTCCTACCCCTTGGGGAATTTAAGTAAATAGTTTGTATAGGCAAAATCTTTTGGTCGCTTCCCCCCTCTCCTTCCTGTTCCTGTTAACCAGTGGATGGAAGCAGCATTCTCTGCCTTGAGACCTCTAGTCCCAGAGGAATTGTTTGACACTACAATACTTCCCTTCTAGCATGAATTAGAGTGGAAACAAGAAGCTGGTAACATGTGACCCATTTGCCACACACTTCAGCTCTGTCTGTTAGTAGATGTGACCTTTGTGGCACTGGGAGGGTGCATTAAATCCCTCCCTCCAGCACAGTTGTCATCCTCATCATCTCATCACCTATCCAAGTAAGGAAGCTGCAGTTTCAAAGTCTGCCAATTCCTGCAAGACACACAAAATGCTGGACTGGGTCCAGAAATCAGCCACAGGATGGGGGAATTAGTGTCAGGGGGTGAGAGCAGAAGTCAGACAAGGGCTGCGTTCTCCTCATGCCCGGGACTAGGCCCCCACGGGGGTGGCAGCCTGCCCACAGCCCTTACTGTGCATTCAGCCTCCACCAGTGCCAGGCTGCAGGACACCATCCCACAGCTGCAGGACACAGGGCTGGCAGCTGCAATTGCACCATCCCAACTCTCTGCAGAGCCTCTTCCTGCCCTCTGCCCTCTGCCCGCAGATAACAGCCCCTGGGCTCCAGAACAGACAGGATGGCTTCCTATTTGCAGCATGTGTGGGTGGGTGCCAAGGGCCTTGCAACATCTGAAGTGGCAACTCCCAGTGAAGAAAACTTGTTACAATACATTGAAACTACTCTGCTGCCGGACCAGAGGCCAGGAATTTTTTTCCCTCAGGTCTCTGGCCTGGGTGATTCTGTTACAGACCCTCCTGACATAGCCCCTTTACCCTTCTTGCCCCCCTCAAAGCACCACCGACCCTCCAAATATTCTCACCCATAATGTCCCACACCAACACTCCGCCCTCCAGCCTCTCTCCCCTTCCCCAAAGCCTGTTCTACCCCCGTCATGCCTCAAATCACACCCTTCCCTTGTGACCTTGCCCCAGCCCCTGTCCTTGCCCCGTGTGCTTCCTCTCCTCATTCCCAGAGCTCCTCCCTGTCCCTCCTCCCCATTCTCTGTGGAGCCACATCCTTGGGGCAGTGCGTACCTTGACATGGGCAGATAGGGGACATCTCCCCAAACTCAGCCCCATGTCCAGCTCTGCAGACCCTCGTGATGATGTGCTAAGCTCAGCTGTCTGGCTGTGGCCACCCTTGAGAGCATTTCTGTTTGCGGTGCCTGTGGGCCAGCACCAGGCTGAGGATGCACCACAGACCCCACTTAAAGCAATGGCCCAGTGATCCCTAAAGGTAGAAGAAACATTTGCAATCAGACAGGTCTGGAAAAATCAGCAGACAAGGGAAACTTTTATCTTGGGTATCAAAGTGCATAGTCAATTAATGTTTGCATCTCCTTCAGGGAAACTTGCAGGGAATTAGCAAGCTGTAAATACTGAATTTGGAGCATGTTCTGGGAACTGCGTGTGCAACTGGCAGAGGACACACAAGCCTGCAGAAAGAAACAGGGAGACAGGGCTGTAGCCTTAGCCCTGAACTTCCAGATAATGCTAACAAGACAAACTTGGAGACAGAAGGAAAAATCCCTACAGGAGCAGTGTGCAGGTGACTGCTTCCTGCTGCAGCACCTGGGCCTCTGGCCACACCCAGCACAGGGGCAACACAGGGCTTAGAACGGTTGCCAACAGCAATAAAGCTGTGGTGGGATGACTCCTACCATCCTCGCAGTAAAATCTGCCAGTCATCCTATTGGATTACCTGTCCCTCCAGCATTTCACTCACAGTGAATTCACTGCCCTTCATTGATTTGTGGATGTTTTACCGTCAACCTCGCCATTCCTTAGTCATCATTGTAGCCATTGTCCTCTTGCGACAGCTCTCATGTAATTAGAATGAAAAAATCTCTGGAAAACTGTAGGTAGAAAGTATACAAACCATTTAGCTGCCAGACTCAAAAGTTAAAAGATGTTTATAAAAATTTGAGAAATAAAGATTTTGTCTGATGATGAGCTTTGTGCTTCTTTCCCATGCGCATGAGAGGGACATTAGTTTTCCAGAGCTACTGGCTTTTGCTCTTCAAATGTAGCACCCCCGGGTTACCTCTGTGTGTGTGCAGTGGGCTCAGCTGGGCTCTCCATACTCAACCTGTGCAAGGGCTTCTGCTCTGCTAGCACAGCCTTAGAGCAAATCTGTTCAGATGGTCAATCTGGCTGAAAAATACCTACTGGGTTTAAAAAAGAATAAACAAGAAAAACAAAAAAAAAAAACCCATGAAAACCCAGCCTTTTACTGAGTTTCATCCTCTCATCTGATTCAGCACATGGAGAGCAGCTGCTTTAGCAGAAGGAGAAAATGCAGGAGCAGCAGAGTGATGGAGAGGTGGTGGCAGTGGCCACACCACTGCCTTTTTCATTGTTGCTGGTGAAGGTGAAGCCACTAGATGACTCTGGCCCTTGACAACAGCCGGAGAATGCAATCCAGCCCTTCTCCAAAGCTTTGCTGCTTTGTCCTTCCCCTTCCATGCACACTCTTGCCCTCCAACAAGTAATTATGAACCAACATGACCTACATACATGTTCCTCCCTCATGTGCCTCTCAGCACTGCATGGGATCCTGCTCCCTCCCCTGCCCCCTGACAGCCTGGGCCAGAGGGGCTCCCCCACTTTGCCAGCCAGACCTGGGGCTGATGGTTGAGATTCCCCTCTGCTCCCACACATGGGCTGAATGCAGTGATGAGGAGAGCTGACTACCGCAGCTTTGCAGGTGGGAAAGGCAGAGGTGGTGTGAGTTGCTCTCTGCCCATGTCCCTTTCCATCTGTCTCTGGTGTCCCACTTTGGGCAGCACCCCTGAACTCATCCCCAAGGGATGGAAAAGAGAGATTACAGGCAGGGGTAGGAGTTTTCTCTCAGGCAGGGCTGCCTTTGCAAGAGATGTGGTGCTGTCTTGGGGATTAGCCAGAGAAACTTGTGCTTCACTAGAAACGTGACTAAGAACTTCAGTCATCTCTGAACTTTGTTCACCTCTGAACTTCATCCACCTCCATTCCTAAAGAAAATCTCAGGTCCTTGAGTACCACAAGAATTGTGCTGTTGCCTTCAGTGAGGTCTCATTTCAGCCTTGATTTGGCCTCTATGCAAAACAAGCTTGTGCCACTAGTTTGGGTGTATTAATACACACCACAGCTTTAGGTTGCAAATCTACAAACTCCAGCTGGAAATGCAATTTTTCATCTAAAATTAAGACTTCAGCTCCTTTTGCCCAAACAATTCTGTGTATAGCTTTTTGATTTGCAATTAAAAACTCCAGGGGATAGAAAGCCAGATCCCAGTTTTCCTGAACCACAAACCCACATTTGCTTCATGGAATAAATGTCTTATGGTCTGGCACTGCAAAGACCTCAGTTCCCTCCTCCTGCCATGGTGCTCTGTCTGAGCTGTGCAGTGCTGGGTGTGCCACAGTGCCCCTCTCACAGCAGGAGCTGGGGAAGGCTGGGGGCTCAGTCTGACAAATCAGAGGCTCCATGGGTTGGTTGCTACCTGGAAGGCTCGAGGGAAGGATTATACTGCTCAGCCTAGCACAGGAGTTGAACCAAAGGATGAGCAAAGAGTGGCACAGCCATTAATGTTAGTGTTTCATTCGCTACATTGGACTGTAGTACTAGGAATGGAGAAGAAGCATCATGCAGTTCTCCTTGTTAAGTAAATATCAAAGTAAATACAGCCACGGTTCAAAATAAACTTGGGGGGGGGAAGTATGTATTGACTGCCCGGAATAAACTTTATAAATGAGCTATTAAAATATTTATTTTATGCAAAGGTCTTTGCCATCCTTGAGCCTTAAGGATAATTTTTGAGATTATTATTTTAAATACTAGAGATGAACAAAAATTTCTGATTGGCGTAGTCTATTTTTATTACCTTCAGCAGGCTACATGGGAGCATGATAAAACTGGATTTTGTCCTTGATGCTGAGCTCCTCCTTTTAGTGCCATCAGTAGTTCTCATTATTTGAACACACTGGAATGTTTTTTTGTGGCATACTCAAGGCCAAGGATTAGCTGGGGGAAATGATCTCAAAATGTTGAATTATTTTACTATCGAAAATCTTAAGAGTGAGGTCGTAGAAAGAGATACTGCTGGCATTTTCATTTTTTTACTGCAAATCCAAATAGCATTAATTGAGGAATTTATCTGTGAGAAATATCATTGTTATGAGATGCAATTTGCTTCTGTAACTCCATTTTTAAGCACACGCTAATATTTTTCAGGGTCTATTTTTTGACAGACTTCAAACAGATACATGGGAGAGTCCCATATTGCACATGTGAGCTGCTTAAAAGTTCCTGAAACAACGTTCCTACATGATGGATGCTCAGATCCCAGATCCAACCAGGGCCACTCCAGGGTCAATGTTAGGATCAAACCATGCTGCATCACTTCTCCATATTTCCCACACCTGCTGCTGGACCAGCAGCCCTATTTTCACCAGCTTCTAATTCAGAGTATAAGGGAACTCTGGTGTGACAGGTGTCTGGCCAATGGCTCAGAGTATCTGGAGGTAGCTGTGGTGTCAGAGGTGTGACATGATGCAGATTGGATGAAATTGAGAGATAGGGGTCTTACAAACAGCCATCCTGAAAGAGACAAAGAGGGTCTCTGCTGAGGAGCACTGGAGCAGGACACCAGAACAGCTGCACCCACCCTTCTCAGAGTCCTCACGTCAGTCAAAGATCCAAGAGCTGGGACAGCATTTTTGCTCTTGATACTAATAGTAGTTTAAAAATGTAAGGAAATTATGTTAAAACTCTAATGAGTGTGTAACTGATCCTTCTGGAGGTGGGTGGCTGGGACTGCTTTGGGCTTGCACAGGGCTGCCCCAGCTATAATCCACATATGGAGGAGCTGGTACGAGGCAGACTCCTTCCCACCTCCCAGCTTCTCTGCCAGAACTACAAGGGGTGATGCCCACAGCTTATTCAGCATGTTTTGGAGTTCTCAGAGGTATGAAATGCTGAGAGATGAACCTGTGGGCACAGCTGGCATTTGAGGCAGCCAACCATCCCTTTCAGCTTGCCATTCATGTTAGGGAACATCCCACAGGACTGTACAGGGTGTCTCACACTTGAATCTAGGCTGTCTGTGCAAGCATGCTTTCACCAGCTCTCCAGACTTTATCACAGTTTCACAGTGTTTGCTCTTTCCCTTAAATCTAGTTCACAGAACCACCTGGTGAATATAAACATCATTTAAACATTTCTTGTTTGAAGTAACAAAGGTATAACAACTCACAGCTCCAACAGTTCTAAAAGGTTAACAATATCTTGGAAGATATTTTCAGTGCTCATCAGTTGTGACAGATAATTATGGATTTGAAGAAATTTGCTATTTGTTTATAAATACAACTTCAAAAACTTTCTACTGAGATGTCTTCAGCAAACTGCTCAGCTTCATTGTTGATTAAGAAATCCCATTCACACATGCATTTAAATGTGTCAAGAAATTACAGGAGTACTTCCACTTCCACTTTAGGTGTTAAACTTGATAATCTTCTGGCTGGGGAAAAAAGAGGAACCTTGAGGACTCAGCAAACAAAGAGCATATATACTGTCACACTGGCTGTGTTTTATCTCATTCTTTTGAAATTGCCACAAATTTGTTGTTAAATATATGTTGTATATATCTGACTGAGTGGGTCCAAGGACTGGTTTGCCAATCCTGACTGTATGTCAGCTTTCTACCTTAAAATATATAGTCCAATAATGGCTGATTTCAGTTTTGGATATTGTAGTCTGTTTCTGACCAATACATTATCTGATTAGAGAACCTAATAGAGTGTATGTGGAGGACATCCAGTCTATACCTTCTCTTTCTTCTTTCTTTTTTAAGTACAACAGGCTTTTCAAGACGTACCTGTGGTGTTTCAGCATACACATGGTGAGAAACAGCTCCAAGCCCAGTCTGCCAGCTGCTCATCCCTCTCAGTACCAACTCCCTCCCTGTGTGTTCAGGGCAGATATTTTATTTTGAGGGGCCATCTTCCCAGGCAAGGAGCTGCTCAAGTGGATCAGCATCCTGGAAAGCTGCATCCTAAGTCCTTTCAGGTGTTTCCTATAAAAGGTGCCATTCCTTTGTCGTTGTTAACCAGAGATTCTGCTACATACACTGTATCAGGAATATGTTTCATGCTCCCCAGGCAATGACTGATGGTGCTTCCCTTATCAAAATCCACATTTTGCCTGCAGGGTGGATTCCTTCCCACATTCCTTCCTTTCAGCTCTGATTTTCAAGGTTAGCCTTGTGCAGAAATGTGAGCTTCACCTTTCCATACGTGCAAAAATGCAGATCCCACAAGCACTCATGTAACAGCTCCTCTACAAATCTGTGCAGATGAGGCTGCACCCAGCAACCTCACAGTAAACACAGCTTATTAGAGATCCCCCAGGACAGCCAGTCCCCTTGTGTCAACTCTGCAAAAGGAGTCTAAGGATGTTCAGCTGGAGCACTCTGCACAGAGAAACTATTCAAATCCATGAACACACTGTGCCTGCCTCTTTTGGAAAGCTGGGAACACCCATTCTACGTGTGCTGGAGCTGGAAACAGGGATGAACCCAGAGCTGCACCACACAGTTTCTAACTCCATCAATTATTTTTTCTCTCTTGCATACACATTTTTATCCAAGCCCTTTATCTTCTTCCTTGTTTCAAAGAACTTGTATTTTCAGCCTTGTCCATGACCATGACTGAATATTCAATCCTTGACCATGCAGCGTGGTTTGGGTTACTTTTAAGTTCAAGTTTACATGGGTTTGGAAATCCAGCTCAGATCCATATCTGGTTAGAAACACTTCTGACCATAAACACATAGTAAATTATATCTCAGTATATAATAATTATTCTGTGAGCAGATGGTCTTTTCTAGCTGTTATGCCCCAATCACATTGAAGAGTCCTCCAGAGACCACCTCAAATAGCACACAACTCCCTAACTGGAAAAAACTCCAGAAAATGAAGTAGAGTAAGCAACCAAAATTTCCACCTGGACCCCACCAACCTGCAGCACCCTTAGGGCAGTGCAAGACCACCCTGAGAGCAGCATGCACAGCCTTAGCTGTAACTACTCCTTAGCACAGTTCACATCCCACAGACAGAGAACAAAGTTACATCCAGCTTGAATCAATGCAAGGGAGAAATCTGGATGTTGTTCTGTAAGAGCAAATTTATGGCTTAACATATAGAACAGGGGACTAAAGAGTGCAGCTCAGGGACTGCTGGGTGCTGACCCCCTTTGCTTCATGGTAATTTTTTTTTTCCCCAGTTCTAGGGCCAAAGTCCTTGACACCAAGAAAAGAAACTACTCGAGGTTTTAGGAAGAATTTATGTCTGTATCTAACAGAACAATTTAGCACTCAATGGCTACAAGGCCATCCAGCCCTGAAAGCTCTGTAAATTCAGCAGTACTTCCCAGACAGTTTTCTTACCTGCCCACCCTGCTAAACTCAGCAGAGTGCCACAGCCCATAATTACAGGGGACAGGTGTCTGGAGGTCAAGGCATGGAGAAAGCCCAGCACAGCAGAGCCTGGGCTGTTGGCATGACCCGTGTGTGTGGTCAAAGGCCACTCAACAGAGGACATGCACAGAGAGCACAGATGTGCTTCTTTCCAGCACTTCCAGACTCTGAAGAGTTTAGCATTATAACTTTAATAATGTGCAGGGGCCACAGTTTTTAACCTGTGGGTTTTTTCCTAAGTTTTAAAAGAAAAAAACTCATCCTGAAGTCCCATAAATAACATCACACAGTTGGTATCAGGGT
Source organism: Fringilla coelebs (assembly GCF_963513975.1). Taxonomy (NCBI): domain Eukaryota; kingdom Metazoa; phylum Chordata; class Aves; order Passeriformes; family Fringillidae; genus Fringilla; species Fringilla coelebs. The sequence goes on from NC_140033.1 coordinate 13,934,349, forward strand.
GTCAGGAACAGCATCCATAGGCAGTGCTTGCTGTCCACATGAGCCATGGGAACCCTTTAAAGCTTACATGGCTCTGTTGGGGTTTTTTTCTCATTCAGTATTTCAGGGGTACAAACATTTTTACTTATTTTCACCAAGTTTTCACTTCAGACTTGTCTCCTTCCAGCGCTTTCCTCTCTTCTGTCCCTTCCACTCCACCCCCCTTTTCCCAGTTTGCTTCTCATCTAGGCAATTCTGTATGCTTAAAATAAATCTCCAGGACAAACCTAAAGTTTTACCTGGACCAAATGTTTTAAAATAGATATTTGTCTGGCTGTTTTGACTAAATCCTCTATATTGGCATATGGTAAACAGAGTGATACTTACCTGACTATAGCTGAGTTATATTGGATTTGCTCCAGTTGAATCCATATTATCACTTGCTCCTTTACCCTTAGTTTTGCAATGTAATGGTATCTCAGGGAACAACTGAAACCAGCTGTTATCTGCTGGAAAGCTGTTATCTCCCAGCCTTGAACTTGGACACTTTGGCATCTATCCACACTCACAAGTTACATCCTAGTGCAATTTTCTCACTCTCCAACTACTTCAGCTTCTAAAATGGTTTAGTAACACCCCAGTGGGAACAGGTACAAACCAAGTTGAAAGTAGCTGGTATTGAATCTGCTTTATATGAGAATGTATGAACCAAAGTCAATGTGCTTCCTTAGGAGAAAATTTTGTTGATTTATGCAATCAATTTATAAACTCAGCTTGTGTAATGGGCTGCATTTCTGTAGAGCTGTCCTCACACTGGAGAGGAAGAAATGTCAGGTTTCAGGGAAGGATCAGCTGCTGGTCAGACCCACCCTTGCAAATGCAAGCAATCTTCAGCTGTTTCTCCTGGCTAGCAACTGCTGAGGGTCTTCACCCTCCGACTCCTTCATTGCAAGGTCACACGTGTCTGTTGAGCCTTGACTCAGATGAAGCTGCCTAAAACCCACATCAGGGAAGAAACACATCCCTGGGTAAATTGGGCAGGCTCTTCTGGTGTCTGCTTCAGTGGCTGCCAGGCCCTTCCATTGGGCTTACACCCTGCTGTTGTGACCCTCTGGCACAGGACACAGCAGAGTAAACCTCTGTGCTTGGAGAAGCCTGGTCCTCCATGGCAGGAAGGGACCATTTCAGAGCCCTGACTGCAGTGCCCTACACCCAGGCTGGTGTCTTGCTCCTGTTAGTCCTGATGCTCCTCAGAGCTTAAAAGCAGAGTGCCATATGCTTGAAGAAAATCCATGGGCAGCCTGTAGAGGCACATTCCTGCTTCCCATCAGAGCTGCTTCTTATTTTCACCACCCATCTGCAAGTTAAAGTTTTGGCTAGTTTTGCTTGTTCCTCCCTATGAAATGTCATCACTTTGTTTAATTGCAGAAGTCAACCACTATATTCAAGAGATGAATTATCCTACTGCTGCAAGAAAGTTTGACATTTAGTAGCTTGAAAATATTTATGGCCAAAGTAGTTGTTATTCTGAAATATAACATTAGTTGTAGAAATTCCCTGTTGGGGAAAGAATAATCAATGATACATAGAACGTGCTAAAGCCCCACCAAAACAGCATCTTAACTGTTCCTTAAAATGGTGACTTGTTCACAAATTATGAAAAACAACTCAGAAACTTAACCAGTTTAGTCCTGGAGCAATGTAAGCCTTTAAAGATGGATTTACTGTGCACTGAAAATCTGATTATGTAAACTATCATAAATGGATTCAGTGTGTTAGAGGCTAACACTAAATCTTCATCTGTTAACTGGAAAAAAAAGGCAGTAGGGAGCCATACATTAAAATGAAGATTGATTTCAGAAAGTGTAGAAGAAATGAAATATGCTGACATAATGAGTAAGCAGAAAGAAAGAAAGAAAGCATAAAATTAACAATCGTCAGCTCTTGTTCCAGGATTAGAACTATAAACTAGACAATGACATTTATTGTAATGCTAGTCCTTGAGATGAACTGCAAAAGTTTTGATAGAGCTTCTCGAAACTTTCCAGGTACCTGGTTCAAAATCTGTGCTGCAATTATGCCTGGTCATTAAAACTAAAGGAGACATTCCTGAAAAATTATATGCACAAGCTCCTGCCCTTCCTGTCAGGATGCAGCCCTGGAGGGTATAACTTCAGATGTCAGAAATAAATCTGAGGGCCTTTGGCACCACTCTGCTCTTACCTTGGTGCTTCTCACCCACAGCCTCAGCCAGCCAAAGTACTTGGTCAGTCTCATCACATTGTAAAATGTTATTTTGATGCTATTGAGCAGTGCATCATTAGCAGGCAGGGCTGCAGCTCTTCCAAGGTGCTGTGGAGACAGGAGCAGGGAGGGAAATCCTGTCCTTGGTCACCAGCTGGAGCCGGGAACTTCCACTATCATTGGGAGGCAAACTGCAGTCCATGGATATCCTCATGTCTGAGACTGGATCAAAGAGTGAGGGACACAAGAAGAAAGGTTTTGTTCCAGAGCATGAAGGTGAATAACAACGTTGAGAAGGTTGGATTACGGAACATCTTGTTCTTAAAGGCCTAGAAGGAATAAAGCCTAAATAAATATGCTCATGAAATACACTCAAAAAAATTCATCACAAGTATTTATGATGTAAAAGTAGGTTTTCACAGCTTCTTGCTCAAAGCCAGCATGGCCATAGGTTGGTGGTGTGGCATGGTTCAGAAATGGAGGCTGTTCTCAGCACAGCAGCATCCATTGGGATTCACCACGTTCAGGGTACTTTGTTTGAGAAATCACATCACGTGAGGGATTTTTGGGTGTTCCTCAGTAAACATACCTATTGTTTGGTTTAGCCCAAGGCTTCACAGAAAAGTTCCTGGGAATGCTGTAGAACTTTTAATCTCTCTTGTTTACTACCTATCTAGACTGCACTTTTATGACAGTATTTAAATTGCCATAATCCTTCACTGAAGAAAGTATTCGGTGAAATTTATTTTCACTGAAATTGATTATAATCCTGAAAGGGCTTATGTGTGATTTGATAAATGTTTTTTGTTAAAATTGTATGGCTTTTTATTTGTTACTAGGCTCTTCTTTTTCTCTCTCTTCCTCCCGAAAGGATTGTTCAGCAAAAGCACTTAATTATAGTTATATTTAAAAAGTAGCCAGTGGCATTAGAGTTGGGATTAGATACTATCCTTTCACTGGATGTATACATCAAAATAAATAATGAAAAAGAAAACCAGGGAAACCATCCAATGGAGTACTTCAGATCCTGAAAAGAATATATTATGCTGCCTCTTTTCAAACTAGGTCTCTAAAGCTACAGCTTGGCAAATTAGCAATTACTTTTTGAAAGACCAAATCAGTGCTGGTGGGCACCCAGGTGCACTGCCTGCAGTGCTGGGCTGCTACACCGACGTGGAAGTCACAGCAAATCAGAAGGTCAGATTAGTCTCCAGTCAGTTTTCAGGACAGTTTCTGAAGGTTTTCTGACACCTGCTTGTGCTGCCTCCTGCCACCACAGGGCAGAGCAGACCCTGCCATCTGCAGAGCAGGTGTTCCATACCCTGGGGACTGCCAGGCTCTGCTGTCCTGGGCTCTCCCGGGGTTTTCCCCTCGCACACCGCTATGGGAACAGCCTCGGCACGGAGGACCAGCACAGCTGTATCAGCACAGAGAACCTTTCCAAAGCAACTTGAGGCTGAAGAGTGTCCAGCTTATTCTGATACAAGTACAGATTTTTGATTGTGCATTATTTTAGACTAGAAGACTGTTGATTTGAGGGTGGGGCAGAGAGAAAGTCTGCCTAGGGGATTTTATCTCAACAAATGAGGTGTTCTTTCAAGTGGTTCTTAAAACAACCTAATTTTGTCCTCTATTTGTCATGCCAATTAATCCAGTGATCTGCCCAAATATTATCTATGCAACAAAAAATACAATAAAAGAAAGATCAATAAGTCATATAGAGAGGGGTGGGAGACTATGTCTGGATAACAGAGCAGGTTATTTTATCACATCTCAAAATGCAGATTTCTGACTCACCCGGAGCAGGATGCATCACCCATCACTGCAGGTTTTCTGCAGCGTAGCCATCAATGCTTGAGCATGCCTTGCAGGCTGTCTCAGGAGTCAGCAAGGGAAGCCACACTTTTACAAAAGGAGTCACCTTGTGCTAATGCTGATATTTAATCTAGTGAAGGTGAATCAGGCCTGATTTCCCTCCAGTGACTAAAGGGGAGCCCAAAACAGCCAGCTCTGACACAGATGGGTGCACACTGGCACTGTGGTGAGGTCTGAGCCACTTAATCTGCCTTACAAGGTAATCAGGGGATTGATTTTCCCAGATTTTCCTGGACATACAGAGCAAAATTCAAAGAGGAAGGAAAAAGGAGGATCTAGTGTGAAGAATCTGATGTGACCCAGTACCCCAGAGATGAGTCCCTCCCATCTCTCCCCCATAGCCAGGAGACAGGCAGATGGATCACGTCACTGTCAGCACACAGACACATCCATTAGCTGCAGTGACAAAGTCATGAAACCTCCATTTCTGCTGTAGGTGTATAATTATAGTATGAAAAAAATTTGAGTCATGGGTATAATTCAGCCTCCCTTCAGGTATGTGATGAATAAGGTGTTAATCAGTGGAAGGACTGGAAAATACTGATCACTGTTCAGTACTGGTGAATCAGAAAAGGAAGTTTCTTGGATGTGGCATATAGACAGTGTGTGGTTTGAAAATTAGGAGGGGCAGAACATCAGTGCTGGGTCTTTCAGTGTTTTTTGCTGGAAAACAAGTGTGTCTCTTATTACGTCCCTACACTTTTAACTGGATTCTTCCAGGCATTGTCTGGAGTTGTAGGTTTTCTTCTTTAAAATGTATATCAAAATATCTCAGGGTATGGAAGGACCTGCACAACCTTTCCCAGTCATATAATTGCTTAGTGTACAAGTAGAGTGCAGTTGTAACAGAGGAATTCTAACGTCTACATAAATCCAGTTTAGAATTAAACTGATGCTTAAAGATACTTTAAGGAGGGTATTTAATTTTCTTTCTCACTCCATTGTAATTAGTGGAAAGGCACGGGGTTGTTAATGGAAGGAAGCAGGGTTGTTTAGATACTTTATTTAAGCATTTCTGTCTCCTCATCCTGTGCTGCGATTTGGCTAAAAGCCTTTTGGTTCTTCTTGCAGTTGTGCAGCAACTGATACTCTGCCACTCATGACCCCTTCTTTGGAAAAGCCTCATCAGAAAATGTTCCTGCTGGAGCACGGATCAGCCAGCGCAGGGTAGAATTTGCACCTCATTTCCTGGGAAGACGGCTGCCATGAGGACCACCCAAGCGCTGAAGCTGGTGACATCATCTCTGCATCTTTAGCAAATGCTGGAAAACACCCATAGCTGGGAGCAAGAAAAGCCACAGTCACGGGCAGGGCTGGATAAAAACATAGAAAGAAATTAAATTGTTTTACTGTGCCTTAGTCTTGGCCAGCCTCAGTGGGGTGCTGAGTTTGTATCTGAGTTTGTATCTGAGTTTGTATCTGAGTTTCTTCTCCCCACCACAGTCCAACAGGCAATTTTTTATTCAGCCTTTTAATGACTTTGATCTGATCCATTCCAGGTCTTTTAATGTTTACCTCTTTTCCAATCTTCTGCAGCTTCACAAACCCTCCATGACTTCATCAGCTCCCCACTGGAGCCTCAGGATGCTGAGACAGTCTGGGTGTTGGATACAAGGAACCATGCAGGTGTGTGGGAACACAGAACAGAGATGGTCCAAGGCTTTTTACCAATTTAGCTTGGATCTAGGTAGACTTAGTAGGAAGTCATGTTAGGTGTGGTTAGATGGACCTAACAACTTTAAAATTACCCAAACCACCTCCTTCAGGCTGTGCCTAAGCCTGTGATGAATTTGATGATTCTCCAGGAGCTCAGGAGGGATTATGATATAGGTGCAGGTGTACAATCAGCTCACATCCAGATGGGTTTTCAGAGAGAAAATTTTAGCTTTGCCTTGAATGGAAGTAGTTGGACTGTTTCCAGACCCAGCCTGACTCTGGAATATGCAACCCTTTGTACATGTGGTGCTGGTGCCAACGAGCCATGTCAGACCCTAGCGAGCTCTCTATCTGTGGCACAGATAATCTACAAACTGGGTAATTCAACCACAGATGCCTGAGAGATGGTTTTTAGCTGCAAACACCTTCATGATTGCTTCAGTCATGTGCCTAAATGCTGTAGAGTGATTTTCATTAGACCCAATCAAGTTGAAAAAATCGAATTGAAGGAGCATTCCCTAATCTCTTCCTTATCTTCTAGTTTCAGCTCTTCCCCTTTCAACAGGGCTGTTAATTGCACTAAACATCTGATGGCTGATAGCCTCTGATAGCATCTTTTTAGTGAAGGTGAATACAGGAAAAAAAAAGTCTGTTAAGTAACCTGAGTGATCATGGAAGTCCTGTTAGAATAGAGACTTGCTTTCAAAGGGGTGATTGCATTGGCCAGATCTACCAGTCTTATCCAGGCAAAAGAAATTGATGTTTGCCCTGAAAACCCCCTGCCTTCTGAGTGATTCCTTCTTGGAAAGAGGAAGCTTAAACACTGCTTTGCCAAAGCAGTTCAGGAGCATGGGATTATCTGCACAAACCATCACTGGAGTCTGAGAAGGAGGGTGCAAAGAAAACAAGCAATGGAACAGCTGTGAAAGCCTGAGCTCACTATCTCCTCAGATTATGCTTTCACCCACAGGTGGAGCAGAAAGCAAAAGCAGCAGACACTAGAAAGAGAGAGCAACTCTAAATTCAATGCAAGCTCAATATTTGGTACCTTCCCTGCCTCCCATTCTCTGTCTCTTGTGTCCTGTCTGCTGGTCTTCAGCCCACTCAGCTGTGACAGCACAACAGTTTGCAGGACTCTGTTTTGAAATGGATTAGGGACCTGGTAGAATTTTTAAAAATCCTGCCAAGAAATGTCAGTTGTGTGATGGAAATGAGTGATTGTGAGAAAAAACTGAAATGAGCATTGCCCCTGAACATGTGATGTTAAGAAACCACAGCTCAACTCCATGACCAGCTGGCTCCACATTGTTCAGATTTACAAAAGGAGCTGCCATTAGAAGCAGGGAATCATCTTTCCTGGGATTTGTATTTTTTTTTAATTTGTGTTGTTTTAAATAACTAAGCACTGATGTCTTCCATAACAACAAATATTGTGGCTATCTTATTCAGTGTTTATGTTTGCCATTTATTGTCATGAAAATGAAATTCAAAGATGAAAAAGGGCTGAGAGGTGAAAGTACATACATATCAGCAGTTACAGAGTGTAGAACAATAAGAAAGCAAATTACAGCAAAACAAAGCTTTATAAACCAAATGAAGTCATAGGAAAAGCTATACTTAAAAAAAAAATTTTAAAAGCTGCTCTTTGGCAAAATGCAAAGGTGTCCTCTGGAGGAGGTGAGTGCCCACCCATGCACATGGGCTGTGATTCCTGCCAGCAAGGCTTTCAGGGCAAAGTACACGTCTTACGTGTCCTCACGCTCCCAGCCAGGAACCTAAAAGGGTGGTGTTGCTCCTATTCTTTCTGAGATTTTTCTATTTGTCCATAGCAGTGGTTGAAATTCTCAGGCTTCCTCAAAATCACCACATTTAATAGTACCAGGAACATCCTTCAGCACTCCGTATCCACCTCACCACATATTTTTAGCACCGATCTTGACACATATTGACCAGTGCCAGGTAGCTCTGTCACCACCCTGGGTAGAGTTCATTACCACCATGGGCCAGGGACTGCTCCCAGAACCAGTTTCCATGTGGCCACCCTGTTTTGGAGGGTAAGGCAGTTAAGTGTTATGGATGCAGGCAGCTCCTTGCCAACTGGCCTCAGCATCAGTGAATGGCCACAGGCGCTTTTAATTTGCTGTATAGACACAGCTTCAGTTTCTTTGTGCTGTGGTTCCTCTCTCACTCACTGGTGTTTTAAAACCTTTTTGGTAACATTTTGCTTGTCAACTGATAGGTATTTTGGCCAGCAATTTAAGAACTTAGCAGAATTCCTTGTTTTATTTTCCTACAATGAGTCCCCAGTAAATCTTCAGGTATCCTGAGGCTTTACAGCCACCTCCTGTAGAGCTGGAATAGCTGCTAGCAATGGACACTCATATTGAATATTTTGGTGATGGAAGAGACAAATCCTCTTTGTTTTATCAGCTTGCAAGTGCTTGCCAATACTCTTTCTTTTCTTGTATACTACAAGTCTAGAGATTTACCTGAGCCGGCACTTTGAGGAAGAAACCAAGCACTTCTTGGCAGCTCAAAGCACAGTGGCAAACCATAATCTTAATTTGCTGATACTGTGCTGTTTTAGGGAGTTGCCCTTATGAAACTGTCATCTGGAGAGGAGAAAGCAGGAGTCAGCCCCTAGTGTCCTGCAATTCCTGTGCTTATGGGCTCTGCCTGCACTTTGTCCTCGATGTGTGTGTAGCAGTCAGACCCGCTGTATGTTGGAGAGCCAGGCAAATACTAGTGCCCAATTTAACATGCAGCTCATGTGCCTTTAAATAGCAGCGAGAGCCGAGCCAAGCCATCCACTGCAGCAATTTCTGGACATATGTGCAGAGCTCCCCTCCTCCCCTGAGCCCTCCCTGCCTGGAGCTGCGAGCACACGCGAGCTGCGCGGAGGGGCCGGGGATTGGTGCTGCCGCCTGCCACTTCACAGTCACCCCACTGACGTCTCCTCCACGCTGTTGACTTGATCCCGTTTCTAGCCAATGTAATTATAACATGGAGAAGCAACAACAGTTAACAATTTAGGTTAAATGTAATTTAATGCCCTGAGATTGCTGCACTTAGATGAGATTTTGCTTCACTTGAACCATGCAGAGAATGTGAAGTGCCTGCATACTTCTGCTAAAGTAATTCTGGACAAAGGAAAGATTGACACTGCCTTCTTCAGACTCTATTAAATGCTTGAGCGACTTTGGCATGAGTTTCTAATCTGTCGTTGCTCTTGGAATTCCACATGCGAGAATGGAACCTGTCTGAGAGCAGAGGTTCCAAATCCATCCTTCTTTGGGGGAGGGTGTCCTTCTATGTGGATATATTTTCCTTAAAGAAGTAGAGCTCAAAATCTCTGATCATCTCTAAGCGTTTGCGTAGTCCCTTGAAGCGTGTATGCCTAATACTTCACCTGCAGTGCCATTGTATCCATAAACCGTGGAAGATAGCGTGAAGTGTTGCTGTTACAAGGTCTGAAAAATAAGCAGACAAACCGAGAAACTCAAAGAGCCCATCACAGAGTGCTCTTGTGCTACTGGGATGGCTGCCAAGCAAGGCATGCAGATTGCTGTCGCTGAGCTTTTGAATGATGAGAAAATGACTGTGACTGCTCTGCAGAGCAGGCGCTCCCCAGAGCACCCAGAGAGGTCAGCTACCTTTGGGAGCCAGTTTTAGGTGGATTGTGCTAGATCCTGGTCCCAGAAGTCAGATCCCAAACACACATTTTAATAGGGGTTTCCAGCTCTTTATATCAATCCAAGAGAGGGCTTCCTGAGCAGGGATTATAGCTTTAGAGCTCTTTTGCCTTCTCTGCAGATGCAGAACAGCCATTGTTCTTCCAGCCTTCCAAGCTTCCTCTTCCTGACTAGGAAGGCAAATATTTGTAAGTGAAATTGCCACCTATCCTCTAATTCCTAAGAAACTCAGCAAAAAATAGCCTCAGCAACCTTTTGTGATTTGGTGAAAATGAGCCTTTTGTTAATCTTTAGTACTGAAAGAAAAAGGTTATCATCTGACATGTTCATGTCAGCATGATTATTTTAAGTTATTTATGAGCTTGACTTTGTCAGGATCTATTAATTCATACCTCTGTGTTCCTGAACAGCTGCTTTGATGACAGCATTTGGATTTACTGGCAGAAGCTTGTTGGCCTGTTCATTCACAGCACATAATAAATGGAGGAGCTTCCACATTCTGTGCCTTAGTATCAAAAAGTCAATGCTTACCATGGTCTCAGTGACTTCTGTAGCTGTCCAAGGGCTCAGGAGTAGGTGCATACTGTTTGTAAAGCACTTGGCTCTTGGCTGGCAGGGGACAACTGATTTCCAGGAGCCTGTTGCAAGGGCAGCAGCTCTCCACCATGGTCTCCAAGAGGCTTCAAGGCCCATTTTCATTTGCACCAGCTGGGATCATTACAGTAATTTTCTTGATGATGTCCTAACAGGAATCTCAGTCTTTGCATGGAGGTTTTTAGCAAAGGGCAGATGCCAACCTAAGAAACAGCAACTGCAGCTGACAATCACAAAAAAAGGGTTCTGACTATAAGTAATAAGTTATGAACTAATCTCACAAAGAAGAAAGCCATCATTATCCTGTGACTTACAGTAAAGATCAGTTTAGATGGAGTGCTTTCTAGCCTACCCAAGCTTTTTTAATTGTTTAGGATTTATAGTCTTCCAAAAGTATCCACAGAAACTTCTCCAGCACTGTTCATAGTTTTCATAGCTCATATAGTTTAATACCTATTAACATTGATCATTTGGGCTGTAGTGTTGTAATATTACTAAAACCAGAAAGGAACATTCATCACTTGGTGATTTACAAATGTCTATCACATAAATACCACTTGTTTTATTCACAAATGTATAAAATTGCACAAACTATATTGCTTGAATGGAGTTCCTGAATTCATATTTTACATGTAAAACAGACAGGTAGTTCTGACAGTAGTTCACAAGCAAGAAAAAAATGACCTTTGAACAAGAGCCTTTTATGTGGCTCTCTGGAAGAATGAGAGTGGAAGCATTTTATACAATTGGAGTATTTCCTATTTAGATCCATCTCTTTACTCTTAACTGCAGGATTTGTAGTGTAGTGACAGATTTAGTGGTATGGTTGGGTGCTTTTCTGGCTAGAAATGGTCCCACAGAGTCGATGGCTCAGTTATGCAATAGGAAGGAAGCATCACAGCACTGTTCCCAGCTTCTTCTCTTCAGATGAGTTTTCTGTCCAGAAGGACTTGGAATCCATTTTCAGTCACACAGGCTAGACCTAGAGACCCATGAGAAACACATTCATGGATAGAGCTGAGGATGTGATGGGACTTTCCCAAGAAAGGAAGCAGTAGTGAATCACCGCAGGCACAAAAGCACATAGGGGATGAGGGTAATTCCAACATGGACTATGGACTACTTCTATTCTACACTAAATGGATCCCTGGCCAACCAAAGACTGAACCTGGCAATGTAAGAAAGAGAAAAGATCTGGATAATCACATGGATTACATAGGGTGAACTGGAAGCTTCCAACAGCCAGCTACAGTTATAAAAAGACTCTCAGCAAGGATAGAAAGTGTACATCCACTCAAAGTGAAATAAAGAATGAAATGACAGCAGGGAACAGGGTCAAAAATTCATCTCAAAGGAAAGGAGGAAATCCTCCATGACAGAATTGCATAAGAAAATACCTGGACTATTAATAATGCTCCTGCCCATTATGGAGCTTTGTACAATTATTCTGAACACAAGCCACTAAGTAGAGCTGGCTGGTTTCCTTCCCAGTACTTTGTTCATTGAGCATACCTTTACACTACATAATAGTAATGAACAAAAAATTAGTAGCCAGTAGTAATGTCACACTTCAGTGATTGTAGGAAAGCATTTGACACCAATGGTCAAATTGATGTCAAAGGCACCAAAAATTTATGGATTTCTTTGCAAAATTGTTTGTATTTTCCGAAACCTTTCTTAGTGCACAGGTAATCAAATTGTTGCTTTGATGTCACTGCCAGCATAGGCGAAGGGACATCATCTCCCTGCAGTGTCTCGTACTGCTGTGTAACAAGAATCTGCACAGAAACTGGAGTCTCAGGGGTGTTTGGCAGTCTTGGTTCGCTGAGGGTATCTATTCATCACCAGATGAGATACAACAAAGGACAAACAGCTTAGTCAGAACAGGAAAACAAAAAAGTCTTATAATCAACAGGTCAGAAAACAAAGGCTATGAAAATAAATATGACCTTACGTGGCAGTGCTGTTACAGAAGGAGTAACTGCAAGCATTGTTGTCACATTTATTTACCCAGGCAGTGTATCTCACAGCCCCTGTGAGCAAGGGAAAGCGTCCTGGTGACAATACAGAGTCTCACATAAATAGTGTTTTCACTAAACTGTAGATGAGGAAGAAGCAAAAGGTTCTTCAAGCACTGTTTGAAAAACTTCCAGTTTGAGATGTGTATCAGATGTTCATAATAAAAGCATGGGATAAAGAGCAATGAAAATCGGAGGTGTTTACAATCACCAGTAGATGACCAAAAGCAGAGAGAAGGAAGGTAGAAACTGTTGGCAGTATCCTGACCATACTGAACAGACTTAGTGATCTGAGGGCCAGAGGAGACGATGCTGACTTGAGGACAGCTTGCAGGGTGAGAAAGATTAGCAGATGGATAAAATTAAAAGTATTGGTCTATAATAGGATTACTTAGGGGTAAGTGACATCTGTGAGCTTTGGAGCATCCTTCAGTATGCTAAAATTTTCTTCATATAGAGACCAAGCATACAGTCTTCCTCCATTGTCAAGACAATAGATATATTCACAGTGACTGCTGTAGGCAGCCTGGAGTTTGCTGTCGTGACCAGTTTTTCCTACTTTACACACTACAAGCCTGTAAACCTGCCAATGGTTTGAATATCTCATTTCCAATACAACCATGTGTGGTGGTGGGCTGACCCTGTTTGGATGTCAGGTGCCCACCAAGCCAATCTATTACTCTCCCTCTCAGCTGAGCAGGGGAGAAAAAATATAATGAAAGGTTTGTGGGTCGAGATATGGACAGGGAGAAATCAGTCACCAGTTACTGTCACAGTCAAAACAGACTCACTTTGGGAAATTATTACAAATCAAATCAGAGTAGCATGATGAGAAGTAAAACCAGATCTTAAAACACCTTTCCCCTCCATCCCTTCCTTCTTCCTGGACCTAACTTCTTTCTCAATTTCTCTACCTCCTCCTCCCCCCAGCAGTGCAGGAAGAGGGGAAATTGGAGTTGTAGTCAGTACATCACATGTTCTCTCTGTTTTGCTCCTTGTGCTCTTCCCCTGCTCCAGCGTGGGGTTTGTCACATGAGACAATGGGACACAGTCCTGGCCTTTCCCATCGGCTGCAGCTCCTCACGTCGTGCTCCAGCCCTGCATCCCATATGGGCCCCTCGTATGGGATGCAGTCCTTCAGGAACAGGCTACTCCAGCAGTTTATGTTTTAGCAGTATAAAAAATTTATTCCTCAAACATTTCAAGGAACTCAGGTCTCTTAGTACTATAACCCAATAGAACCTATTTCCAACAAACAAGAAAGCTTTTTCTTAACTCATCAAATGTTTACATTGAACAATGTTAAAAGAAGTGTTCATCACACAGGAATACAGTCATAGGACAGTAATAGGGATACAGTCATAGGACAGTAATAATTATACCAAGAAGTTTTGCAAGTTCCAGCATGGCTGTTTACATACCTATTTTTAAAAACAAATACCTACAGGAGGTGTGTGCATGCTGAGGTATTTATTCCTTCATCTCCTTAGGAATATTAATGTAGGCTTTTCTATAGGTCCACTGAAGACCATGGGCAATTTTTGGAGAACACACCACTCAAATCTCATCCACAACTCAAAAGATGCATACATAAAGATAAGTCAAAAGGAAGGAAGAAGGATTGGATGGATTCAGGATTCTTGTTCTATCTTGAATTTAAAAGGGCATGCTTCACTGAAAGTTTTTAACAGCAGTGGAGAAAAAGTGTATTTCAGGCAAAAAACAAAGAAAAATTAGTTTCCATGGTATCCAAGTTTGGGCCAGCCAATTTTTTAAATCCCTCCCATAAAACTTAGAATGATTTGGGATTCTTTTCTCTTTCTGACCACTTTTGATTCTGAGAACTTAATGTCCCCAACAGGAGAGAGAGAGCAGGCTGCTGCCACCTCACCCAGGGTTTTGTTGTCAGTGGCTCACCCCAAAGGCAGTGCTGAGGGGGCTTGGGGGCAATTCTTTTTAAAGAAAAACCAGCTTGTTTAAAGCCAGATGAGTTCCCAGAGCCAATTTATTGCCTGGTCACATAAAGTGTGTGTGTTGGCAAACGGGAGGACAGGTGGCAGGTGTGCAGGAGCTGCGGGAAGCAGGACTTATCTCCAGCAGGATGTGAAGCTTCTCATGGATGGGACCATGAAACAAGAGCCTAAGTTGTTGTTAAGGCAATGGAGTCATTGTAATTAAAGCTTTGTGTTTTCATATTGCAGGTCTGGTTTGTCACTGGACTTCAGCACACAGAAACAATTATTTAGATGTCCTGTTCAACTCAGTTTCAGAGGTGAATCATGGGTCTGGGCCAAAGGGCAATGTATCAAATTTTGTCAGCCTGAGTTCAGTGGGTATTTGCACTTCACCTTTCAGATATCTGTTTCTTGCACTTCCCCAAGAGGAAACATTGTCATTTATGCCCCTCCTACATTTTGGGTCTCTCCTGTTCATTTTGACCCATGAAAGCAGACAAATTTTATGATAGCAGAACTTGTCCAGAAGGGATACACTGGTCATGAGGCTCTGATGGATGTGGCCCCTTAGGTTAATATCTTCCTCTTCCCTTCACCATGTGTCTGGAAACCTACTGGCATGGGCTGGCCTACAATAGAGTAGCTATTCTGTTTCTTCAACTGGTGTCCTTTTTGTAATCACATAGGAATTCAGTAACAGCTTTGTACCCTTCCTTTTGGACTACAGCCCCATCCTCATTTACTTTTAGAGATTTCTGCATTGCAATTTGCATATATAATGCACAGTTAATTACTGTTAAATTAAGCACAGAAAAATCAAGATGTGATGATCTGTATTATCAAATCAGGTATAAGATTAACAGCTATTATAAAATAAATAGAATATATAGATAACTCTTACCATTTCAGTGGCTCACTTAAAGAACCATTAATTCTCTGTGATGCAGAGAAGAAACAAATGGAGAACAAGTTGCTCATACTAAAGATTCAGTCCCATCCTTTGTCTTCTTTTCCATCAGGCTGCTGCCTAAGCACAAGAGAAATTTCCCATGGTTTATGACAATCTGGTATTTTACACCTTAAATTTTGTCATTTCTTTTGCTTACCTAAATACAATTTTTAGTAACAATCTTTGCCAGGAAAAAAAAAAAGGACAGATCAATCAAAAATTTTAGTTTTATTACCAATTCATATATTGTTATAGTGTCTGTCTCTCTTTTCTATCCCTGAAGCAAAATAACAGCAAAATTAGTAAGGTTATTGTCATATCCCATCCCCAGCAGGACTGCTGAAGTCTGTGGTCAGCCCTTTTACATAAACACTTCTCAGGCTGCTGCTCAGACTCTCTGGGGAAGCAGGGTTTAGGTCCCACATGAAGAAATGGGGATTACATGTAAGACTTTTACTGCCTAGATAATACTGAGTGTAGCAGAAATTGTGGATATCTTCTCTTCAATAAAGAGCCAAAACTACTTGGTACACTTTTCTCATATATACAAATAGTTTGTGAATAACTAAAACAAGATTTAGGAGCAAATTCACTATCTGTAGTAAAAAAAGAAAAATTGCAATTTACAAGCTGCAGCTGTAAATGTGTTGTGTTTTGTATGCCATGCTCAGTGAGAGAAAGTGAAGATGTTTTCTAAGAACAAAGTTAATTATTCAGTAGCAGTTCTTAAAGTGATCAAAAAGAAAGGTGTAAGAGACTTCAGGTTTTTAATACAAAAGAGCTGTTCTTTGAGGTACTGATCAAAGTAAAAAGAAAAACAAATTAATTAGGGATTGGTTTCAATGCTATTCATAGGCTTTTGCTGAGACAGAATGGAATATTTTCCCAAGCAACAGCTGTGCCCACCAAGACAAATTATTTTATTAAAAACACCTCCCTGTTGCTTGGTTTTGTATTCAGTATTTTTAACTTTGGGAAAAATCCCTAACTGAATTACCAATTTTTTTATCCTTGGGAAGATAAAAACCAAGCAGTGTCTGAGTGGTTCTTTTATTTAAATAAAATAAATGTAGATGTAAGAGTGAATAAAAAAAAAAAAACAAAAACAAAGAAATAAAAAAAGAAAGACAAAAGGAAGTAAGGAAAGGCTTTTAGTAGTACTAATATTATGTGTTTGCTTTGTGTCCATGCTGAAGAGCACAAGCCATGAAGCAATATCCCATTTTATGAGGCACAGTGCAATCACAAAAGAAAAGGACAGGGTGTGCTCCAAGTAGTTTACTGTTTAAATATAGCACTGCAGACAGCAGGCAAGTATTGAGTCACGGAGGAGGACAAGGACAAGCAGCCCTGCACACCTAATGCCTGCTGTGGCTGTACCTAAGGATACTCCAGAGAGACTCCTACAAGGGCTTTGGGGAGCTCCCCTTGGCAGTGCTGGCCATGAGCTCACACTCAGAAGTTTTTGCCAGAAGATGTGACAAAAGGATGGCAGGGGGTGAACATCTTTCAGGCCAGAAGAGAGGTGATAAGAAGCCCTGGTCTTGAGGAAGGGCTTGTGAGTGAAGATAAGGTTTATGAAACAGGAAAGAAGGAGGCAATGGAGAGGTCCTAGGAACACGGCTGTGAGAGCTGGAAACTGTTTCTGTGCTCCTGAGCGATGAATGGAGAGCTCTCCCAGGTCAGATATTACTCCCTCAGGTGAATGAATTTTCTTGGGGGGATCAACCAACCAGCTTGACATGAAGTTGAAACCTTATTGAAAGGAAGAAAATGGCAGGAGAACAGCCATGGATTTTGCTTTCTTGCCAACATATTTGGTGCCATAAAACCTGACATTCCCAATTACCATTCTGTGTATGAACCCATTACACACACAAGGATATAAATAACACCAAAATACGCAGCTAACACTGTGCAGCTCCATTTTCCATCCAAACAGAAAGTGTTTCCAGGATGAGCTGGCCTCTGGAGGGGAGTGGCCCCCATTTGGGATCTCCCTCATACCCCACACTGCTCACAGGTCCAGGAACCAGCTCACATGCAGGGGCAGTTGGTTGTCCTTAGAGGACTGCTAAAATGAGCGCCTTGAAGCAGAAGGCAGGACCTGGCCTGCAGGCTACCTGTTGGGACTGATTCAGAAGTTCTGTGTGTGGTGTGTTTCCT
Organism: Fringilla coelebs; assembly: GCF_963513975.1. Taxonomy (NCBI): domain Eukaryota; kingdom Metazoa; phylum Chordata; class Aves; order Passeriformes; family Fringillidae; genus Fringilla; species Fringilla coelebs. Next base: position 13,951,477 of record NC_140033.1, read on the forward strand.
CATTAGATCCAGAAGGTATTTAGCAAAATTATCTTTATTCTTGTTACATTTTTGGAAATGCAGAGGGTGAAAATTTAGGTAATGTGTCCATGTCCACATGGGAATTGCTGGAAAAGCTAATAAACAGCTCAGTGCTCCCTTGCACTGAGTCCCACCTCTAGAAAATGTCCACAGCTGGTGACCACTCACAAGAGCAGGAATTGGCTGAGCAGCTCTGCCCTGTCTTGCCTTCAAGTTAGATTTGGATCAACATGCTTATGCCAAAAGAAATTGGTGTCTTTGAAGGCATCCTTTGAAAGGAACATGAAGCAGATGCCTTGTACATAAAAAAGGCCTAATTAATAAAATCATTCAACTGTTTATGTCTGCTATCTCCCTTCAGCTGTGATGGAATGAAGACCTCAACTGGTAATTGTTAAGAGTCCAAGAGAAGATCAAAGGAGTAGAGGAAAGGTATAACCCCAGGATGGGTCTTCCTACTACCTGTGCTGACACTGCTTATGGTTATGTTTGGCTTTGGCTGGTGCAGTGCTGTCTCCTCTCCCTGTGAGATCTGAGGCAATCTGCTCCTTCACAGTTCAGGTGGGACAGCCATCCCATTGTCAGCTCCCTCTGCATCTGCTGAGGTTTGGAAAGGAGGCATCTGCAGGGCATTGGCATCTCCCTGCTCCAGCTCACAAGTAAGTCAACACAAGTGATCAATAATCCCCCACTGCTTTAACAGAAAAGGGGTTGCTGCATCTCTCCAGTGCTGGTGTGCAGGAAGACACCAGTTCTCTGGTTAAATTGAGCCCAGGGAAGGAAGGAAGGAAGGAAGGAAGGAAGGAAGGAAGGAAGGAAGGAAGGAAGGAAGGAAGGAAGGAAGGAAGGAAGGAAGGAAGGAAGGAAGGAAGGAAGGAAGGAAGGAAGGAAGGAAGGAAGGAAGGAAGGAAGGAAGGAAGGAAGGAAGGAAGGAAGGAAGGAAGGAAGGAAGGAAGGAAGGAAGGAAGGAAGGAAGGAAGGAAGGAAGGAAGGAAGGAAGGAAGGAAGGAAGGAAGGAAGGAAGGAAGGAAGGAAGGAAGGAAGGAAGGAAGGAAGGAAGGAAGGAAGGAAGGAAGGAAGGAAGGAAGGAAGGAAGGAAGGAAGGAAGGAAGGAAGGAAGGAAGGAAGGAAGGAAGGAAGGAAGGAAGGAAGGAAGGAAGGAAGGAAGGAAGGAAGGAAGGAAGGAAGGAAGGAAGGAAGGAAGGAAGGAAGGAAGGAAGGAAGGAAGGAAGGAAGGAAGGAAGGAAGGAAGGAAGGAAGGAAGGAAGGAAGGAAGGAAGGAAGGAAGGAAGGAAGGAAGGAAGGAAGGAAGGAAGGAAGGAAGGAAGGAAGGAAGGAAGGAAGGAAGGAAGGAAGGAAGGAAGGAAGGAAGGAAGGAAGGAAGGAAGGAAGGAAGGAACAGGATACAAGTGTGTTTGCAGCCGCCAGGTGGGCTGACTTCAGCTTACATTCATTTTGAGTTATTTTTAGTTGCATATTCATTCCTGGGACAGGGGTGTTCCTAAAACAACTTCACTAAGTATAAAAAATAGCCCAAACAGTGAGACACATCAGAGCTCAGTGTCTCCTGCTATGTTAATTCCCTCTCAGCCTCTCCCTCTGTCCCCAACCCTCTAAACCCACAACAAAAGCCATTTCTGAGGCTCCTCTGCCAGTACAGCAATTTTTCTGTGGACAAGGTGGCCCTGGTTAATGGCTCTGTGTTCATGTTTCTTTACACACTGTTTACACGGCATTAACAACGTGGATTTATCATGCATTGATGAGCAAAGGTTGAGCCAAGAGCTTCCTTTGGCTCTAGCACCCCTCTGGGTTTGATGCCTGGAGTCTGCATTGCTTTTAAGGTTATCAGAAAATCTCAGGGCTTTCTTCTGCTGTGATTCTTTTAAAGGTTGAAAACATTTCCAAGTTTCAGTTGTACAAAAGCCACTCCCCAAACCAAGGCAGTTGTGAGGAGGTAACATAGCATATGGAGGGGGTAAAGGAAAGTCTAAAGCAGCGCATCCAAGAGCTAATTAATGGGGACATTGGCCTTTACTGAGATTGTTGTCAAAACAGCAGTACATTTATTTGTACTTTTATGAAGAATCACCTGTTTAAATTGTCTCATTATAAATTATTATGTACCCATTTACATAGGAATATTTTTTTTTCTTAAGACAATCTGCCTTTGAGCAAACAGATAAAACTGTTTCCTTTGAGTAATCATAAATCACCCCTCCACCATCCTTCTTTCTCCAATTACAGAGATCCTGACTCTGTCCTCTTTGTTATTAATAGATGTTTGCTGACTACTCCCAGTGCCACAGAAATCATAGAGATATAAAATCAACTGTAAATTACAAAGTCTCTCCGTCAGCCATAAATGGACAATAATCTATTCATGGTAACATCTGTGTAAAGTGGCTTTCAGGAGATTTTTTTTCAGATTCCTCATAATATTTACACATTGAGTGCAGACAAGTATTAAACAGACCTCTCTTCAGCAGCAAGAGCACGCCCTGCTCTAAGCCAGTGCCAGCTGAGTCCCACTGCGGGCAGGCTCGGCGTCAGCCGGGGCAGCAGGAGAGGTAACCCTGAGCTCCACTGATCTGAGATGGTGCTGAGAGCCAGGGAGCTCAAACCTTCATACCAACAAATGGCATCACTGGCCAAGAGCTTCTCCCTCTCCAGCCTCTCTGGGTGTGGAGTTTGCAGCTGGGATAAGGGAAGCCTACAGCAGACTCAGCAAATGGTGGGAAAACTTTGGCACTGGGCACATGCACTTTATCCAGGCCAGAGAGGAACAGCAAAAACCAAGGCTTCACACACGGTGAAGTGCTTGGCAAGTCTACACACTCCTGCCCAAAGCACCCCATGGAATGCACCATGTTTGAAGAGCAATAGCTGTGTTGGGGAACACGGTTGGGTCTTGGAAGGATGGTGCAAGATCCCTGGTACTGGCCAGGGGGACTCCTCAGCAAGCAGGGCTGCTGGTGTGCTCTGTAGGGATTGGAGCCCAGCACCTCTGTGCTGCTGGCAGCCAACAGCCATGGAGAGGAATGAATACTGTTTTTCTGCTGAGCAGACTGCCTGTGCAAGGGCTTTCACAGTCTCAGCACAGAGAGGAAGGCATGGCACAGAGCACGACTGAGGATCTCCCTTAATTTCTTCTTTTCTGAGGACCACATTTATGCTCAAGCATGTATGTTTGCTGCCCCAAAAGCACCATGAGCTCAGCAAATCATAGACTAATAGAAAAGATCTGTTTAGGCTGGAAAAGGTCTCTAAGATCATTGAGTCCAATTGCTAAGTCCATGACTAAACCATGTCTGTAAGTGCCATATCTACATGTCTTTTAAATAGCTCCAGCAATGGTGAATCAACTACTTTTCTGAGCAGCCAGCACTTGACAGCCCTTTTGGTGAAGAAACTTTTCCTAATATCCAATTGAAACCTCTCCTGGCACAACTTGAAGCAATATCCTCTCATCTTGTCACTAGTTTCTTGGGAGAAGAGACCAACACCTACCTTGCTACAACCTCCTTTCTGGTAGCTGTAGAGAGTGATGCCTGCCCTGAGCCTCCTTTTCTCCAGGCCGAGCACCCCCAGCTCCCTGAGCCGCTTCTCATCAGATTTATGCTTTAGAACTAATGAACCAACCCTTGCTGGTAAGAGTTTCTCAGAGGGAGACACCAATCCCCACCAACCAAGTGCTCCCTTAGACGCTTTCATTTCCTCCAAACATTGCTAACTGCACACTCCAGTCACCTTCCAGCATCCACTGGACTTGGTGTGAAAGCTGTGCCTCTCCTGTGCCTCTCTCATGATGGCTGCTTATGTTTGATCATCCCAAATAATTATGCTCCCTTAGAAAAAATCAACTCATCCTTAACAAATATCTCGTGTTTCCCTGGTCTTCAAATTTTACTCCAGTCTCAGGCCACAAAGACATTCACCTTCTCTCTTTTTGCCCCAGCAACTCTGCTCTGGAGCACCTTTGGCTACCAGCAGGGAGGGCAGATAACCCCACAACATCGCCCTGCAGTGTCTGCTTGTGAAAGATGGAGGAATTTAATTAACAACCACAACCTGCACTGGGCAGCCAGTGGGTGTGAACCTGCCATGTCCCTCCAGAGAGGAGAACAGCCCAGGGAGGTGACCCACACCAGTCCCAGCTGGTGACACTTTGTGCCTTGTACAAAGAGTGACAGGCAAACGACTCATCAGCCCAGCCCTTAGGGAGTCACCAGAGAGAGGTGGAGTCAAATTCCTGTTGGCAGGAGTGAAGTACAGCTCCTTGGAGTGTGCTCTGTGCTCTCCCCTGGGGGACAGTGAGGCTGCAGCTCCTGCTGTAGCAGTAGCAGAAAAAATTTGCCACTTTGTTCTTGGGCATTCCTTATGAAGACCTGAAATTAGATATTTGTCTTCACATCAGATGCAGAGAATTTTGTTTCTGCTCTTATTTGTTCACCCCCAAAAGGAAAAAAAAATTAAAAAAAAAAAAGGTAATGGGAAACTATAAGCTTTGTTTGGGACCATATTGCTTAGGTTTTTTAGGGATTTTTTAAAATTTTGGCCAGTGACCCATAAATCAATTTTTCCTATAGGCTCTATATGTTCCTGAGGGCTATGCATCAGCACCCACCCACCACCTGGATAATGAGATCAACTGCTTAATTTAATCAAATTGACAGAAACATGTTCAGACATAATGGGAAGAGGCTTTGTATGAGGATGCATTACCAAACCTCTTTCCTGCCTTGTTCCCACTGCAATCCACTGCTCCAGTTGTGATTCTGTAGCTCGTGTCCCCACACCCGCCTTGTGCTTCTTCTCAGCTTTTCACTAACCATTTTTTCCTGGGTTTCTTTCCTTCTCCCTGCGAGCCTAGGAGGCTTTAGCAGCCTGCCCAGCTCCACCTCCTTTTCTGCGTGCTGCTTGCTCTCCCTCCTCCCCCTCATCTCCAGGCTTCTCAAACCTCAAGGCTTCTGCTTCTAGTATTTTGATTTCCTTTTCTTCCTCTTACCAGCTTCTCTCTCCATTGGGCATAAAAGCCTCCACCTCTTTCTTAAGAGCAAGAGTTGCTTTTTTATTTTTCTCTACTTCTCCCTCACCTTCAACAGCCAAGTGTATCCTTTGCTCAGTGAGATTTTCTTCCTGTTTTTTTCCTTTGTCTTCCTCTTATCTTTAGTGGAGGTGCTACCCTGCTTTCCTTTTATATCTGCTTATTTACTTTCTTTTCTCCAGTAAAAATGATAACATTTGCACCAACAACTGTGAGTGACCAGTCAGATCCACATATTTTCCTTGCTCTCTTCTCCTGCAAGGTCCATTGATATCTCGAAAATTAATTAATACTTTTTCTCTTTCCCTTTTTTTTTCATATCTATTAAAATTTCTCTAAAATATTTTTCAATGCCACTTTTAACCAGGATTTTATTTCTGGCTCCTCCACCGCCTTCTCTGTGCTCAGACAAAGGCTGTTCCATGATTGCAGTAATACTTCTGTAAATTCCTGGTAATTATCCTGTTTACTCATCCTTGCTGCTCAGGCAGTGTTTCCTTCTCGTTCAGAACAATTGTACATCTTCCTCCCCAACTGCTCATCTCCCATCTTTGACCACAGCTCTCCCCACTCAAAATCCTGCCCTGGATTTGCCTTTCATGTCATGATCATAGCTGCTGTCCTTGTCTGCAGAGCAGTTCCCATTGCTCTGTGTGCTGCAGCCGCCTGCCAAAGCGCTCAGCCCTGGCACAGAGCTGTGCTCAGGGGTCCAAGGATCCCTTTTTGGTATTACAATGCATTTGTAGACAGTCTAGTATAAATACAGGGAAAACTGTGTTTATATTTTCAGAGAGGCATGTATAGTTAAATCTCTCTTTTATCATACCACCTTCTCTTCCATATGTAAATTCAGATAAATGCAGTTTATGGGTTCTTAATTAACACTGAGGTTGATTTTTTACAGTTTTCTCTTTAGGAATTCAGCTGGAAGATAAATCTTCAGATACCAGAGAGGGAGTGTTAGTTTATGTCTCACATCCTTTTATAAACATGGGTTTCACACTGCTTCCTCCAGCTCTCCCGAAGAAGGATACAATACACAGGCTCTGTAACACCAGCAGCCTGAAAGGAGAGTGTGGTTGTTTTTAACCTTGGATACCAGAGTCAGACATGCTGCACAGGAGGCAGGGCATGGGCAGCAGTATCTCCACTGCTTCAGGGAGAGCTCCTTCCCAATCTGTGGAGGCGCTCTGGCCTTGTCCTGCATCCTTGGGGACCACAGGCTGAGGTGCAAAGGAAAAACTGGTCTTGTGCAGCCACAGAACCTGGACCCATCAGAGAGAGTGAATTGGCACAATCCATAGCCCAGGCTCCCCAAAGGCTCTGGGGAAAGCTGGAGACAAAACCTCTTTAGCTGCCATTCAGTGAAGAGAAGACAGGAGAAACTGGGAATTATATACAAAAATTAATTTCTAACCTGGAAATACGAAAGCAGAGAGAAATTTTTTTCTTCCATTAGTAGCAGATGCACCCAGATATGAGAATGTTTCAAGAAGCTAGCTGCCACCTCTGAGAGCCTTGGAAATACTAGTAGTAATTAAAAATGTATTTTAACTATGTCTGCGATTTATAGCTGAATAGCTCCTGAAATGTGGAATGAACAACAATAAATGCAGGTTTCCCTGCAGGGAAAAGGTCTCTTCATCAAGGGATGATGAGCACATTTGATGGTTCAGCTTCCTTCTTTTAAAATGCCCAGTTGGGAAATTTGCCCAGATTGCTTTGTAAAACCAAAATAGTTCATCCACTTCAGGTAGAATTAATCTAAACACATACTTGAGTATGAGAATAAAATCTAATTTGGAACAAATATACCTCTCTAACCTTTACAGTAATTATAAAGAATGAAAATAGATGGTAATTAATCTCAATAGTTTCACATACAAAAACAGAATTACTACATATCAGAATTTTAAAATATGCATTTTGAAAGCTTATGCATGTGTTTACAAAAGTAGCCACTATCCTCAAGATACTGACTATCCCCTCCTCCCCGAGCGCTGCCTGAATATTCCGTGTGTCTGGCACCCAATTAACCAGGGTGCCAGTGCTTTAATCGCAACTGGAACCGTGTATCACTGAGGTCTTGGTAACCATGTATCACTGAGGTCTTGGTAACCATGTATCACTGAGGTCTTGGTAGCCATGTATCACTAGGGTCTTGGTAACCATGTATCACTGAGGTCTTGTTAGCTTGTATCGCTAGGGTCTTGGTAACCATGTATCACTGAGGTCTTGAGAACTCCCGTAATTCTCAATTTCCCAGCCTCTCTTTATGCTATTTTACTACCACTTCAGCATAGAAAATGAAGCCTGCTGACATCCTGTGTGAAGGAAACACTCTGCTGATCAACACACCAAGAAAGACAAGAGCTACACAGGTGCTTAAGGCAGCCTCTTGGGGTTTAAGTTAAGCTGTATTGCTGGGGAAAAAAAAAAAAAGCTAAAATAATCGAAAAATCATGCAAATCTAATCTCATGTGAAATGCAAACCAGTCTTAGATTTTGTGCATTTAAATTAGGAGCAGACATCCGACTCCCCTACAATGGATCCTGCATTTGAAAGTACTGCTGGAACACTGGCCTTGTGGCAGAGTAAGCACCAGAGCCCAAAAGACATTGCTGACACCCAACAGCAAACATACACACTGGAGCTGTAAATCCAAAAGCCACAGTCCTAATGAGCCAGAGGAAGTGAGCACAAAGAAGAAAGGCATCACCAGCATCCCAGACCCCTGCAATGCTGAACAATGCTGCCTTTGTTATGAGTCGCTGTTTCATCCCTCCTTCCACTGAATTCAGAGGGATTTTCAGTAGGAGAAGAACAGCGTTCTGTGAGGAGCAGAACCAAAATCATCCTCCTTCTTGCCCAGAAACCACGGCTGTGTTGTGGTTAAGATAACAATTAGAACCTGAAGACAATGTATTACTTGCAAGATGGGTTCAAATCTAACTCTTGTCTCTAGAAGCAGACAATTTGCTTATGCAGGAGAAACATGACACACTAGGTGGAAAAAAAAAATCAAAAAAACAGATACTGAAAATCTTGTGCTTGATTTAAAACATATAAAAACCAGAATTGTCTTTTATTTTAAGAGGTTGGAGTTCACATGCTCCATGGTTCTAAGGGTTAGGCATGAACGTCCCCCCCTCCCTCTTTTAATGAAAATTTATTCTCATATAATATAGAGCTCTTGGTGCTACAATGTGAAAAAAATATTTTGAGGTGCAAGGTGGTATTACTGGAAGCAGCAACATGACGATCATCCACACAGACCTGGTCGCTGAAGTTGCTATGTGATTCACTGAAAGTGTTGATCATGATTTCCTTGGATAACCAGAGTTCCTTGTGAGACTTCAAGGGAAGTCTTCCCTCTCTCACCAGACCCTTGCCCACAATTGGGAGTTTGTTAGTATATCACAATTTGAGTTTTGAGTTTCTGTGCTGAACTAATAATAAAAAAATAACCCTCTATTTTTACTAAAGTGAGTAAGAATTTCTCCTGGAATGAAATGCAGGCCCTATTTCCAAGAAATGCACTCTTCTCCAGAAAGAGGAAAACACTGACAGGGACTTGTTCCAAGAAGTCTTATCCTTTGCACATCCAATGAAAGGATAAAATACTGAAAATGCCTCATATTAGAGCCAAATTTGTTTGAAGTATTTGTTGCCAAGAATACTCAGACTGAGTGCATCCCTTTTATTGTTCTTGGCACAAAGGGTACTTCCATTCTATTGCTATTGTTATTTGAGCAGTCTGAAACAAGACATAAAGTAATACCAAGTCTATCTCCATGTTAATTCTCCTCAGCAATGCTGTTGCCATAGCAAGGTTATACTTGGATTTCAGTGGGCACACAAATTGAAACCTACTGGCTTTTGAAGTCAGTTCAGCATGGTTACAAGTCCTGTGTCTGCCTTCTGGATTCCTTGCAAACTTCAGGAATTACACAATCTCATTTTTCTGTATAATCAATGTTTTTCTGATTGTATAAGAAAATAAGATATTTATTCACTATTTGCTTTCTAATAGAGACTAAAGAGTGAAAATTACAATGTCTAACATCTTGTCAAATATGTAAAAAAATCCAAAACCTGATTTTTTTTACCCATTTGTAACATTAATTTCTTAAAACAGTATGCTATTTTCAGAGACTAGGTAGACCATGACTTGTAATTAAGATATTTGATTAAAGAGGTGTTACAGTCACCACAAATCAAATCTGTCTTTATACACACACACACATATATCTCTACAGCTATTCATCACCAACTATTTAAGTCAAAACATTTCACACATTACAAGGATTCTACAATGTGTTTTGTTTGTGCCCTGGTATGTGAAATATATACTTAAGATTTCAGGCTTTCATTATGTGAAAAATTGCTACTTTTTCAACTTTAAAAATTTTCAGAGAGGGATTTTATCCAAATTGTAACGTTTTATAATTAAAAGCTGAAAATATCAAATTAGCAAATGGAAGACTATACATGGTTAGATTTTAGATTATTGTATACTTAAAAAATAAAATCTTGACAAGCTCCTAAAATACTTTTAAGCAATGTAGGCCATTAGTGTTTCAACTATAGCAGACTTTCAAAATCTTAATGAAAAAAAATTTGCTAAAAGGTGTTGGGGTTTGTACTCTCTAGTTTATGAATCAAGAAATTCATTCTTGTTCAGCCTTGTGTCCAAGCTTCCCACTGCACAATGATTCCTTTTCTCTGAAGTTAAGAAAACAGAAGAATTCTCTCACAAACAAAACCAAACATAAATTCTGAAGATAAATCCTATTGCTTTGGAACTTAAGTCTTCAGAGAAAGAACACTATCAATTAGATGTGAGTGGGAGAGCGATGGCTAGTCCTTTCCTCTCCAAGATTTATGGAGGATATAAACATGGACATGCCATAAATTACACAGAATTTTCACTCCCAGTTTCTGTAATTTTGTTCTTTTAGATTGGAAAACCTTTTCTCATCTTGCTAAGGGATTCCTGAAATGCAGATCACACCACTGTCTGAGTGCCAAATACAATACTGTCTCATAGGATTATCATCACTGGAGCCTGCCTTTCACCACTCTGAGCACTGGCACATACTGTACTGTTGTGGTTGTTTTCCCATGGATTTTTTTCCCTTGTTCCAAGTTATTGCATCTAAAACCATACTCTTGAAGGGCAGGTTTGGCTTTGTCATATCTAATAATGACTTCCCAGTAAGGCATTGCACAGGCGAGGGCCAGCGACCAAGGACACCTTATCTCCAGTGCTGAGGAATTTGGCCTTGAACAGATGGAGATGATGTGCAGCAGCAGCAGCAGTGGGGATCAGACTGCAGAGATGGACAAGGACTGGGAATCAAAACAGGAAAGAATTGTGTTCTTTGACACCACAATTGCATAAATCCATTGTGTCTCTATTTTGTTTAAACTGTCTGAGAAGTGTAGTCAAGTGTTAGGGTGACAAATTATGGGGAAGTACTGCTGTAGCCATGAACCCTTCCTCACCCCCTCCTTGCCTCACCCTCAAACCTCAGAGCTTGGGCAGTGACCACAGTGGCTTCCCCGTGTTTAGCTCAGAGATACAAGGAGCACTCAATCAGGTGAACATCTCAAGCCTCCTTCCTGAGCCACTGCCACCCCTGGGTGTCACACTGTCATTAGTGTGCAGAGAGAAGGCAATGCCTCTCACTGAGAGCCCCTAAATTCATTGCAAGTGTGGAAAAGGAAAAGGCACATACAGCACAATATAAGCATGCAAGAAACTGGGTATCTACAGACTGACAGCCAAGGAGGACGCAAGAGCGATGAATCATTCAGTGATACATCTTCTGAAGAACAGTCTTTGGGAGTGTGGCAACACCCAGAAAACCTCCTGAACAAATACCAGTGCCACCTCAGCTGAAAGTAGTCTGGCAACTGAAAAACTCAAGAGACATAGGGACCCAAGTGTCAAATCTTGAAGAAACAGACCCACAGGCTACATTTGATTTTCTCTTTCAGAACCTTTGGAAAGACAGCTCACCAAAACTGCAGTTGCACAGAATGAAATTGAAAACACCAAGATTTATGTATGGTACTGGACAGGATTTTAGGAAAAAAGGAATAGGATGTGGGCTCTACTGTCTGTATTGCATTATGCATCCCACCACCATGGTCCAGATGCAGGGCAGACTGAAGGAAAATATACATCCCAACAGCTGTTACTAAAATCCCAGACAATGTAACAGCCTGGAAAAAAGTCTGGGATAGGAGGAAATCTGTTTTTCTGGGAATGCTTTGTTACCACAGTATAAACATGTTGGCTTTGGGTTATATGAAAGGAAATAGATTTAAGGTGAACCCAGAGGGGACTGGAATTGGCAGTTTAAACCAAGAGGGGTTTTGGAGTTTCCACCATCACATCATCATTTGTGGAGAAGACAGGGGTGCTGAGTGACAACCCAATAGTCCAACCTTAATACAGATTCCAAGGGCTTGCTCTGCACAAGGATAGCAGAGCAATGACTGAACTGGAGCCTCCAGCTAAGAAGAAAGGATCCCAAGTGAGAGATACCAAGTCACTAAAAATGTCCCTTGTTGTTAAGTGTTTAGGATTTAGAGCCATGTCTACTGAATAATTTTGCTTCCAATCTTGAAGCTTGATGCCATGACTTCAGCTGACACTAAAAGTGAGGTCAGCAAAGATTCAAAACATTTAAACCTGCTCTGTTAAGAAGCAATTTATTCTGTAAAGCTGTGCATCCATGCCATGAGGTGCATCCTATTTGCTTGTCAGATATGATGCACCTGGGTGGGAGCACATTTGGTTGAGTTCAGAGGGGAAAACCCTTCAAGCATTCTGCACCCAGCACACTTCTGGATATTGGCAGACAGCAGAGGCACATGGCAATGGAGAAAGAGCTGGGCAAACCTCTGAGCACCTCACCAGGCTGCCTCTGAGTCCTCGCAGGATTTTTGTAGCAATGTTTTGCACCTTCTGCACAAGAATGAGATGAGCAAAAGTTCATATCCAGCGATCAAAGCTTTTATGTGTGACTGCAAAATTTTGACAACTAAACTGAATATATCCACAGCTCCCACTAGCTAACTTTGTAGGTTGAAGTGGGAATTATGTCACTGCTACGTTTTTAAGTCCTGCTTTAGTTAAGGTTCTCCAGCAGTGCTTAGAAATTCAGTGTATTCCAACAGCCATCTTTAAAATTTTGGGCTATTTGAAACTGTACCCAAACAACTGGGCTTCAGTTTTCTTGTAGGAGGTATTACGGGAGGCAAGAAATTAAAAAGTCTGTGGGAAGCCACACATGAGCATATAATCTCCTCATAATACAGCCTTCCAGCTGTTCTCACATCACATTAGATGGTGGGTTTTGGTCTTTCTGGTCTGTGAACTATAAATGGGTCAAAACTTTCTCACAAGATGCCCTATACCCAGTGCTTTATGGATGCAAGCCCAGAGGGGTGTGAGTGCTGAGGAAATACTTGCCTATTCTGACAAAAAAAAAAAAAAAAGATGTACTGGAAAAGCAAAAATTGTTGCTCTTTGTTTCTGATAGATGCATCCACAGACCATCTAGGTATATTCAAAGGTATTTGGTTTATCATTGAATTGTACTTCTTTGGTTATTTGTTCTGCTGCTCAGTGCTTTTCTCTTGAGAACATCTCTCTAGGATCTGTCCCTAGAAAACAGCAAGCTATTTTTATCTCTGAGCTAGACAAAATAATTCTGCTGGGGGAAAATGAGGATGGCTGAGAGGCCACTTAACAGAAGGTAGAAGAGATGGGGCTCACATTGCACATTTGGACAGCCTGTGAGCTCCACTGTGCTTACAGGTACCAGCATGGGGAAATCTGGGTTATGGCAGATGTCTTGAAAAGCCTCTGCACCAGAGGCTGCTGAGGGGATAATTCACTGGCTGTGCTGAGGTCTGCAAAACCAGAAAAGGGGAGGCTGACCTGCGCAGGAATGTAAAGGACACTGGGGCTTCCCAAGCAAACAAGAAATGCTATTTTACCCCTTCCCATTCTTTGAAAGCAGAAGAAAAAAATTAGACTAGCAGAAAATGGTTGCCACTAGTAACAAGGTGTTTTAACATGCTGGTGGTTTCAGTAGTAGTGAGAGCTGTTGAGCACAGTTTTATGGGGACATATATTCTGTCTGGAATACAGCCACAGCCCCAGCATCAGCTCTGTGGGATTTGTAAAGACAAAAGGAAAGCCCATGCCTTTAGTTGCTGTGTGAGAGAATTTGCATTTATCACCAAGGAAGGAAGGAAGGAAGGAAGGAAGGAAGGAAGGAAGAGGTGTTGTGGATCACCAGAGCTGGTCACCAGCACACACCTGTGGCTGGAAGTTGGCCCACTAACGTTGTTCCCCTGATTCCCGCTGGGCTGGGGAAGACAACCAAAGACATATCCCTTGATATTTCCTTGCGTGACTCCTCAGTGAAGGCCAGGAGCCCCAAAGGAGTGCCAGAAGAAGTGTGCCCCTCCATACTGTTCAGGTAGGTTGCTTTACTCCCACCAAAGATTGATTTGAGCTGTCTGCATTGGAGACACTTGAGCCATGCCTATCCCAGGAATTTGTCTGGATCTTCAAGAGCAAGGCCATAACCTTCCCAGTTAACTGAGGCATCATTCAGCAGCTGGCAGCCTCCTGGTACTGCCATGGGTTATGTTACTTCTGGGTACAATGACAGCCCTCTTGAAGCACTGCTAATGGGTTGCATCAATTTCTCAGTTGCAAACCCACTGGTCTTCTGGGATGCTGATGTCCTCAGAAGAGAACCATAGGAAAGGGAAAAAAATAGAGAAGAACAGCAAAAGCTGGGGAAAGCAGGAGAAGTCAGGGTTTCCAAGAAAGATGATGACGTAGGTGACTGAGAAGGAACAAAATAGTCACAAAGAACTGAGGTCTGGCAGTTGCAGGGAAATCTGAAAATGCAGCAGGTCCCTTGTACAGCAGGAGACCCATTTGGGATGTTGCAGTATTGTTGCACATGCTGAAGTAGGTCACTACACGAACAGCAGTCATTGCCTTTGGGCCCAACTCTGCTATTTGCACTGGCACAAGGAGCAGGCACCAGTGAGTAAGGGGGTGCAATATACTGTCAAAACTATCACACCCTCAGATGCTGTCCTCATCTCCAAGATCAGCCAGCCTTTTCTCTGGCTATGCCTGCACTGTTCATCAGTTCTGGGTCTGAGTTTGTGCTCAAGCCCAGCCAGCACTCCCTACCACCTATGCTGGTTTGGGAATACTGAACTCCAGACCTTCCTGGAGTGTTGAAACCTTAAATACTTGCATTATGCTATCACATGCTTCCAAATTTTCCTTTACATAGTCTAGACAGACTGACTCGAGCTAGATTGAATTAAAGTGGTCTACCATGAGACGTCCTAAAACTTGGGTCTTCATAAGCGTAGTCCAGATGATTTGTGTCTAAACTGCAGCTACCAAGATGAAAAGAAAGTGGATGGCAAATATGGTTGAAACTCAGTAACATGTCCTCAAATTCATGTTCCAACTAGCCCCAAAATAATCACTGGTGTGTGAGATGGAATTTCTGTGCACAAGAAGCCTAGAGCCAGAAACGGGATGTACTGTGGGCTTTGCAAACCCAAACAATTTAAAATGAATTTTCATAAGCATTCCCAGCTTTCATGGGAGTAGTAGAAGACTGCTTTGTTACCAAAGGTCATCTGCACTTCCCCACATGTTCTAACATCTGGGGAATCCTGATCTGACCTAATTTCAATTGTTCAAAACTGTGTATAGAGAAAAGCAAATTGTGTCTCCCTACATTGTTCCTGCGCCTTCTCCCTTTCCTTTAGCCTTGCTCCTCATAAAAAAAAAAACAACAAACCAACCAAACCACACACCCATTCTCAAACTCTATAACCATGTCAATGAATCCTCTAATATAGATGTTTTTATACATGCAGTAACTCCCTTCTTCTCATGTAATTCTATTCTGGGAAGCTGCCTAGCTTTCATCTTCATGGGCAGGGTTTGCTGGTTGCAGTTCTAACAGGAACCCCCTTTAAGTGGAAACAAGCTCCAATGTTCAGCTCCCATAGCAGCAAAAAGCTGCTTCTCTGCATGACTCTCTCATCTCCTGGGGTGCCTGCTGCCCAGACAGATTCCAGACAACTGTCTCCAGCCTGCTGCTCCTGTTCACAGGCAGGGTCTGGCTCCCTCCCAAGCCTTGTCTTGTCTGACCCACGACTGCCAACTCGGGGATTTTATTGCCAGGATCATGGTATTTGTTGTTTTTCTTACTGTCCATGTTCCTAGACTGAGAAAACCTATTTGTCATTCAAAATTAAAATGAGATTTCATTCCTCCTGAAGGCAAAGTAAATCTTGAAAAGCATGGTATTTTGTGACTTGTATAAGTTGCAGGTACATATATATTTTTAAATAATTTGGGTTTTTTTAAGCCTATCTTGTGATGGTGAAAAGTGAGCAAAATTATTTACACATTAATTAACAATACTGCTGACATGAAATATTATTTCCTTGTCTGGCACTCCAGATATTCTGTAGCATTTTGGCAAGGCAGGAGCTGCAAGTCAGCGTGGTGGTATTTCACATTCCACGCCCATGAAAAAGCCCTACACATGTAGGAGGGCAACAGCCCTGCAGACCCACATTTCAGTCACCTTCTCTCAGGGAAGGAGTGTAATGGGAGAGGGGGAAGGCTAAGCATCAGCAGGGAGGCCACAGCAATCCTAATATCCTATCACGTGTGCCAGAGTTGTGCCCAACACAAGGACCCTCCTGCACAGCTGACCTGTTCACGTTTCACGATCCCTTTAGGTAGGTACTTATGCAGCCCTGCACTAGCAAGAAAACCATGGAGATAATAATTAAAAATAAATTATTTCCAGTGCTCATTGATACATTGTTCTGCATTTAAAAAAACAAGTTACTCAAATAATGAGCAAAAAAGTCTAAGTGGCTTTCACCTCCATTATCTTTTCTGGAATGGAAGCTTTCAAACATTTAGTTTAATGAAAGACTGTTTGCAAAAATAAAAGATGGTTTTATAAAAATGTCAACAAAATAAGTCATGCAAAAACAAAAGGCTGCTTTGTGCTTTTCTTTCAATGGGACATTTTCCATTAAGACAAACTTATTTTTCAAGATCATTTCAGGCAGCTCTCCAAATTCCAGGAGGTTTTGTTTCATTCAAATTGTTTCAAGTAGTCAATGATCTCGGAAATTATGCTTTTTATTTTTTATTTTAAATAGGAAAGGGACTTTTACATACAGTGAAAATATGGAAGAGGAAGCTGGACATGAGTTAACAGAAAATTATATAAGTGTCGAGCCAAATCAGAAGGGTACAAAAACACCAGGGAATTATTAAGACACCTGGTGTGATAGAAAGATTTCCATTAGATACTGGACAATGAGGTGAAATTTATGTGTAGATGGAAGTAATTTATGCACATTTGTTACACAGAAGATCATTATTTATCGCTAATAAATGAGCACACTTGATGTATCTAGTCAGTATTCAAATACTTAATATGTTTTAAGAGCACCTAGGGTATATTCTCTGTAGCACAACTCACTGCACTCAGGAATTCTGTCAAATTACGTGGAGCTGCAGTGAAAGGCTGGATCATAAAGCAAAGGTAGTAGTAAAGCAGATGGAACAACTAAAAAAAAAAATTGACAAAAATTTCCGCCACTTTCTCCTCTACCTCTTTCCACTTGTCCAGAAATAAGTATTGGGATTTTTCTGTTCAGCATCATGAATTTTATCATACAAGATGAGAGGATAAAAAGCTCCAAATGACATTATGGTCACAATGTACAGATTTTACAATATCAAAGATTAGCACCATCTTTTTTTCATTGTAGATTTCATAAAGTTATAGAATTGCTTGGGTTGGAATGGACCTTAAATGTCATCTAGTTCCAATCCCCCTGCCATGGACAGAGACAACTTTCACTACACCAGGTTGCTCAAAGCCCCATCCAACCTGTCCTTGACCATAGCTCTCTGGCTGCATCCATCTGGCCAATTCTTTATTCACCAATCAGCCCACCCCTTTGAATTCACATCTCTCCAATTAAGAGATGAGGATGTCATGTGGGACTGTGTTGGAAGCATTACAGAATTCTAGGCAGATGGCATTGGTTGGTCTTCCCTTGACCATTGCAGTTACTCCATCACAGCAGTCACCAGACAGGTCAGGCATGATTTGCCCTTAGTGATTCCTCAGATCACCCCTTTGTCATGCATTGCTTCCATGAGGACTTGCTCCTTGCTCTTTCCAGGCACAGGGAAAAGGCTCACCAGTCTGCAGTTCCCTGAGTCTTCCTTTCTCCCCTTTTTAAAAATAGGACTAATGTTTCCTTTTTCCCAGTCTCCAAGACTGGCCTGACTGCCATGACTTTTCAAATTTGACAGAGTGACTCAGCAATGCCATCAGCCAGTTCCCTCAGGACCCTGGGATACATTTCAATACAGGAGAATTTGCCCCCATATTGTTTCTAATTAATTCTCTCCCTATTCCTTCTCTTTTTATGAGGAGTTAGGATGCCTTTAAAGGGCCACTTTTCAAAACATCTTTTATCTGTGCTTGCTTGTGGAGGATGTTGTTCGACACGGCTAACCTCTGTAAATCCCTTCCAACCTAAGTTATTTTGTGTTCCACAGGCACAACTTCCTGAGCAACTGGTATATCTTAGGGGGAAAAAAATAGGCTGGACAGCTCTTAAAAGATTTAAACGTTGAGTTTCTTGAAAGATCTAGGAATGAAAAGAAAATCTGACTATTCCTTTAGTATAGCCTAAGCTACAAAGTACTGAGAATTTCTATGAAAAACCACACCTGACATTTACAACCACATTAAAGCCCACTCAGAATCAGCACTGCACTGTTTCTGCCTGTTCACAGGATAAAGTGCTCTGTGTTTTTTCCTGGGAAAAGTACTTAACTGGAAGGCATTTTGTGACTGCACTGTGTGACCCTTGCTGCTGAAGGCCACTCAACAGCAGGAACTGCACTTCAGTATTTCTCTTAAGAAAAAAGATTGGGTTTAAGATTTTCTGCCTCTTGTTGCTTCCTCTCTCAAACTGTCACGGTGAAAGTAAAAGAAAAACTTGATACCCATTCTTCTGGAAGAGATGAATTCCCCTCACAACCTCCCAAGACCACAAGTGCTATGTGATTATGCCACAACTTTTTAGTATTAGTGGATTTACCATGAGGCAGAAGTCTATAGAAACCTTACTGGAAATGGGTTTCTGGATGGGATAACCATTAGGAAGTACACAAGGTAAATTCCAGGAGGGATTTCTGTGGCCTTGGGACAGTTTTGTTGACCTATGAAAATATGGGGCATTTTTAGAATATATGTTCCAATGGCATTGGACAGATAAAACCTCTTTAGGAGAACTGCTTTGGGGGCTGAGTGCATGTATGCATGAATACATACATACACTATTATTAATTACAAGCTTCCATAAGTATATATACTATCTGTAAAATTTAGCCTTTGCTATACATAATTATATATGTATACTTAGGAAATCATTGCTATTTGAAACTTTAATGCTTTGAATTCTGTAATGCTTCCAACACAGTCCCACATGACATCCTTACACCAGAGCTTGTGAAGAATGAAGGGTAAGGATAGGATAGGATATAGGATAGGATATAGGATAGGATAGGGGACTATTCCCTAACCCACACTTTCTACTCCATTTCAAGAAAACTTGCATCGCTGGTCCCAACTGTGGCACAAATTCCCTTTAGCTGAGTAGACACATAGCCTTAGAGGGGGAAATTGTATTGCGCCAGCTTCCTACATAATCTGACATGCACAGTTAATTCAGAAAGGTATGTTCTTTTTTCACCATTTACCTTACAGAGACATGGGATAAGTTCAGTTATAAACAACTTTAACAGTTCTGGCATGTATAAGGCGGATGGTTGTTATTTCAACCACTCAACTGAAAAGGAAAAAAAATAATAATAACATAGTATCTTCATTTTAGAATTTTTAGGAATTCACGGGGAGATGGAAAAAAACTTCTTTTTCTAAAACACTTTGAAAAGGCATCTTGGATCCCACAGACTCAAACACAAGAAACCCAGAACAATGAGAGCAGTTCAAGAGACTGGGCTTTCCTTTGACACTATCATCTCACAACTTCAACACTATCAATGCTAATATTCTATAGTCTCAAATAAGGAGGCTAAAAGAAAGCCAAAATGGAGGCTTTCTTAAAGCCCAGCAGAAAGTACAGGGAACACAGACTTTTCTGTTGGGCTGCACACCTGTTTGAGTAAAAATGCATGAATGAAGGCCCACTTCTTCCATCTCCTATAATGTTGAGTACGACTAAGCAGTTTCATGAGGAGTCTTACAGTAAATAAATGGATAAATAAGACACTATTCTTGGAATCAACCCTGGAAAACATTTTAAAAAATACTGACAAGAAATTTTTTGTAATTTTATGAAGATATTTAACACTGATTATATATATATATGTGTGTGTGTGCGCGCTTTATTTTTACAGTATGAAAAAATTGCTTTGCCTTGATTAGGGATAAGACATGATCCAAAATGTTCCTACATAGTCCAACCACCACATCTGGATGCCTCATTATAGTTCAGGAATAAACCATCAGGAACACTCCAACATTTGGAATCACCATCTGAGCAGATTCCCTGCCACAGAATACTCTGGGATGGGTTTGCCTCAGTCTTTTTGGTTAAGGCAGTTATGCTCACCTAAAATAAATAGTGGATGAAGAAGAAAGGTGTTCCCTAAAAACTGTGATATTCAGTAATCTTTTCTCACTTAGGGAGTATTTATTGTACACAGTTAAATGATTGAAACCCTTATAACACGGTTCTCCATAACACAGAACTTCAAAGTTCACCCTTACAAGTGTAACAAAGGGGGCACTGAAATTTGTGTCTTTGAAGTCTAGGATTTCTAGGATCTACCTTCTTTCTTGATATTAATTGCTTCATTTCCATGAGGTATTTCCATTCACTCTTGTCACTCCAGTCCTTTGTTTCCAGATTTCCTGTGTTTATAGACTCAAGCAAAACCTGAGCATTTCAAATTAAAAGCTTTTGTTCAACGCCAAATCACTGGTTTTCACTCATACATACAAATCAAAATTTTTGTGTCGGTCCATTGGGCCAAAAGGAAATAGAGACACCTTCTGTATTACTGGGTTTATAGGCATGCAAACTTTGGGCTTGAAGTACAGCATTGAGCCAACACATATTACCATAAGTCAACTATTTTAAAGAACATAAAGAGCCCAGGACTCCACCCTGCTGAAGAAGCAGTAAGTGAACAATTATTTGGGATCAATGCTGAAATATTCAAACCAGATTCACTCTGTCTTTTGCTTCTGATAGGCAAGGAAACACAGGTACACACAATATTCCCTACCCCTTCAATGCAAAATCCAAGTACTAGAATTGCCTTCTGCAAATGCAATGATGCTCTGCACAGGGTTTGGGCATATTAAGACTTTTTGTTGTTTAAAGACCAGCAACAGAGGGTTTCAGGGACCAGTTGTACACTTTGATCCTTTTGATGCAAAAACTTTTATGTAACAATAGAGTTCAGGAGGACTCTTGCACTGCATTCTCCTTTTATTAGCTTAGCCCTGAACAATATATTTGTGCAATGACTCAGAGGAAGGCACTGCCTCTTGAATGTAAAGACTACATCAGACAACAAGCTAGACCAATGGCTGCCTCAACTGACATCTGGAGCCATTGACCAACTCTTTTTGGCTCTGTGACATTTTGAAGTTCAGTAACCTTTGAGTGACTGGTTGAAAATTCAGATCTAGTAAAGAAAATCGCTCATATTTTATTCTATAAAGAGAGCTCATAAGGGAGGGAACCAGCAACAGAGGCTACCACAAAATTCCTGTTTAATATGAGACTATCTGTGCTGACTAAAGTAGAAGGGACATTGTACACTGGATTTATTCTGGGCCTGAATTTTGTCAGTGTCAGAATTAGCCCCATGTGACAGGATGTTGAAACCATTGAGTTAAATCAAGCATTTCACACTTCTCACACTGCTCAGAGTGGGTGCAGGAACAGCCACATGGAGTCAGACCAGAGGTTTGTCTAATCCATTATGCTAACTCCAACTCCACACATATATGTAGAATACAAAAATAGTATCATCCCTTTTCATAAAAAAACCCTACTGCTATCATGTTTAAAATTGTCTAACTCAATATTGTGGCAATACTGCATACCCCTTCCCAACCTTCCTCAGATCTGGTCTACAGCTAGAAGTTTGAACAGAAGCCAAACCTAAACTGAAGCCTGCTTGCTTAGTTTCCTCAGATGAACACAGAGAGGTAGGTGTGAACAGCACCTTTGAGAAGGAAAAAGATGGGGGGAAACTGGATCACAAACAATCCTGACCTGGATTGCCATAAACTGCCATGAATACGACCATGAAATAAGCTGGTCTAGTTTCCCTGTGACCTGCTGGCTTTCACACCCCATCCTGTACTCAGAACCTTTGCTGAGCCATTTCAGCTCATTACATCGCCAGAAACCCCAACTAAAGATTTCCCGTTCTTAACTGACTTCACAGACTGAAATAGTTCCATTAATAATCTGTAAATGCAGCTGTCAGAGGAGTTCAGACATCAGTGAAACTTCAACCCAACCTGCTAACGGGATATCAGCAAAACACACTATACCCCCAATAAAGCTCCCACTTCCAAACCAAGAAGTCCAAGCACAAGCAAGAGAAAAATCAGCAAATCTTACTCATAGAGCCCCCAGAGCAAGAGCCACTCAACAGTAATAAGTTACTTCACTATATCTTGTTCTTATACAGAACATTTCAGGATATGCCTCCAAACAAGGCAGCACAAATTCAATACAGTGTCTCCCATATGATACTTCTAGCAGCCTTAACTCTCACCTTTGAAATCTGATATAGCCTGTCCTGCGCCTGTTAAGGAGTTAAGAATCTGCGCAAGTCAAATCCTTAATTTTATCATCTTTCGACAGAATTAAAAATAATTCTAAAAAAACCCCTCAACCTGACAATAGGAGCACTGAAATCACCTATACACTTTAAGAACTAGTAACAACACTCTTGTGCTTCTGCAGTAGAATTTCAAAATTTAAATACCTGGAGCCTCAGCACCTGGTAACTCTGCAGCTTGCCTTACTGGGTTTTAAATCAACCCAATTTGCTTTTACAGTTAAGCAGGTATTACACCCAGAGTAACAGCACAACAACATGCACCCTTGAACTTTCATTTAATTCACTTCTGAAATGCAACGTGGCACTACTGCAGCCATCAGCAGACAGTCTAACGTTATGCAAACAATTTCAAAAGCCCAATGGATGTAGAATAGATTAAGCATTTGTTTGGAAGAACAAGGAGTTTGCAGTTTCACTAAGTAAGAAAAAAACCAACAAAATATACAGGATTTTAGAAGAAACTGGCTGCTTTATGTTAATACTAGCAAGTTCTTACAAGCAGCCCCTACATCATCAAGATGTCTCACTGCCTTTGTTGAAGGCAGGCGACAAGGAGTCAAGAGACATCAGAAATTTTAAATCGCCAAATGATTCTACAAGCAAGTTGTGAAGTTGTTCATTCCACCATGAAAACTGGTTAGTCCCATCTGCCAGGATAGTTGGAACATAAGCTTATTACCCATATTACCCAGCATTTCTTAACCCTCTTGCAAGCATAAAAAAATTGATGCAAAAAGAGAATAATCAATCACTTTCTCCCTCACACACACCTTTGCTCCTCACACACCAACTGTAAAGCACAAGAGCTAAAAAAACCTTTAATAAATCAGTTTAAAGAGAGACTGCCTATCATATATAATGACTACATTATATTTTTCAGTCAAAATAATCAAGCTACAAAATGAATTTTTCATCAGTCCACTGTGGAACCCATGAAAGGTTTATAAAAATAATTACGTGCAAGTAATTATATTAAACACTATTATCCATCATTAACCATCTCACAACCACAGGACAACAAGTGTTAGTTTGTTATCGAGTGACCAGATATCAAGTCTTACTCTTTCTGCAGAGAGAGGCACTTCAGTGACATGTTTGTGTCATGCAAGCTCCTCAGGGCTGTACTCCAGTACCAATGCTGGATCATAGTTAACCTCCAGACACCTATATATTGCTTTGATGAGCAGTTACATTCTTCTCAAAGCCAGAGCTCAGTGACACAGAGCACCTCAGCGGTGGTGTACTTCACCAGGAACCCATCCCTGTGCAGTTTCATTGAACTGAAACACCATTTGTTCTTTGACTTTTATTAAGTTCACTTAGGTTGACCAAATGAGCTTCCCTAAAGCAAACAGGGTTATAAAATATCAGGATGATTCTATCTTTAGGTGCTCCATAGAAACAAATACTTAGTTCAACTAGAAAACTTTAAAAATGACTTTAGATACAAAAGTGTAACAATTGTACTGCGCGATACATCTTTATATATCACTAAACTCATGAAATTAAAATTTAAAAAGTTTTTGCACCATCAAGAACAGCCACAAGTCCTGAACCTCCATTCTTTACGCATCCTTTATCAGAGTAAACTGAAACTTGGGAATGCTTGGGATTCAAAATACCCTGAGCACATACTAGTGCAACACCACAAAGCATACATAATCCATCGGAAAAGGGGAAGGGGGGAAAGGAAAAAAAAATAGCAAGAATCAGATGGTGCTTTATTATACAAGCATGAAAGTAAGTTCCTTTGGAAAATAACTTCTTGGGTGGACTTCTGGACCAGTGAGGTAGCCCAATGGGAGAGAAAAAAAAAGTGGAAGTGGAACTTGGTCCCCACGCGTGATACCTGTCAGGAGGTCCCACCTCGGGGCGAGGCCGGGGCCCGGCAGGCCGCCCCCCGTGCGGCGGGGGGCCCGGCGCCGCCCGAGCGGCCCATAAAGTGCAGCAGCAGAACACGATCCAGACAAAAGCAATGTAAACAGGTGACTGATACCGGTCTCTTTGTCCGCACCGCGGCCAAGGTGAGGCGCGGGGAGCGGAGCCCCCGCAGGCTCAGGACGGTGCCACGGGGAAGCGGCGCACCCGCACCACGGGGGACAGGTCCACGCCGAGGATCCGCTGCGCGCGCCGCCGCGCCGCCGCCAGGCTCCGCTGGCTCCACATGCTGCCCCGCACACGGATGGTGGGGAACGTGGTGAGGCGAGGGGTGGCCGCCTTCCAGATCTCCTCCAGCGACTTGCCGCCGAACGGCTCCCAGGCGGCCGCCGCCGGGCTGCCCTGCTCGCTGTCCGCCTGCTGGCCCGACGGCTCAGGCGCCTTCGCCGCCGCCTCCTCCTCCTCCTCCTGGGCGCGGGGGCCACCGGCCGCGGGCCGCTGCTTGCCCCGCTCCCTCCTGCGGCGCCGCCGCCGCCGCCGCCGCTTGGCGCTGCCGCCCGCCGCCCCGGCCCGGCGCTTGGCGTCGGCGGCCGGGAAGCGCCGCTTGCCGGCGCGGCGGCGGGGCCGCTCCGAGGGCGGCGGCGGGTCGGGGACGACGGCGCGGCAGGAGGAGTATCCGTAGACGTCCTTACTGCGGAGGATGACCGGGGAGAACTCGTGCTTGAGGCTGCAGAGGAAGTTCCACAGCTCCGAGTCGGAGCTCATGAACTCCGTGGACTTGGGCATGAAGAGCCTGAGGGCGTCGCCCAGCGCCTTGGTGCCGGCGAAGGAGACCTGCGAGCGCGAGTACACAACTTTCTCCGCCTCCCCCTCCAGCCCCCAGGCGGCGGCCGCCGGTTCGCCGCCGGCTGCCCCTGCCCCTGCTGCCGTTGCCGCCCGGGCTCCCGCGGCCGCCGCCGCGGCGCTCCCCGCCTCTGTGTTCATCTTCCCGGCTCCTCTCTCCAGCGCCGCCTGCTTCCTACTGCGGGTCATGGAGGCAGCGGGACGCGGTGGCGGGACAGACGCCGAGAAGGCAGAGCGGAGGCAGCGCCGAAGGCAGGCTCCGGCCGCCGCCGGGCGCCCGCCGGGTGTGAGCAGCGATCGATGTCCTGCGCCCAGCACAAAATGGCGCTTTAAAGTCCCGGGCGGGGCCTGCGCGCGCCCGCCCCCCCTGCGCCGCCCGTTGGCCCGTTCGAAACGCGTCGGACGAGCCGGGCCCCGCCCCGCCGGGGGCGGCGGCCGTGAGGGCGGGGGGCCGGAGCCCCCCCTGTCCCCGGAGCCCCCCTGACCCCGGAGCCCCCTGCCCCAATAACCCCCCGCCCCCGGAGCGGTGTCCGGCGGGGTCCAGCAGCCCGGCCCCCGGCGCGACACCGCGCCGCGGTCCCCGCGTCTGCAGAGGGTGACCCCTTCCCTCAGGGCGAGGCCCCCGCATGGCGGCGAGAGCGCGTGTCCGCGTCGCGCCTCGCTGAGAGGTGAGGATCCTCACAGGGCGGTGGATAAAGGTGGCTTGTAGTGTGAAATGTCTTGGAGTAAGGGTTTGGTTGGATACTTCGATGGGCAAACTCCCCCAAGGAGCAGCCATGAGAGAACTGAGTCAAATAAAAATGTGCCAGCAGACATGATACAGTGAAGTGCTTTCCGTGATACTAAATATCATCCTGTTGCAGAGAAGTTTTTCAGCATGAACCTGTAGGTTGGTCAGTCAACAGCATCATAAGTCATGGAATTGCAGAACAGTTGGAGTTAGAAGGAACCTCTAGAGGTATCTTGTCCAACCTCTGTGCTCAATTATAGCCGCCTAAACCAGGTTACCCAAGACTGTATCTGGATGGATTTTGAATATCTCCAAGGATGGAGGCTCCTCTCTCAGCTGACCACTGATAGGACATGACAAATCAGAATGAAACTGTTTGACAGGAAGCTCAGATTTGATATTAGGAAAAAGTTCTCTGAGAGGGTGGTCAGTCAGTGAACTGGCTCCCTGCTGAAATGGTCACAGCACCAACCCTGACAGAGTTCAATGAGCATCTCAATGACACTCTTCATTATATGGTTTAGCTTTAGTTATGACGGTGAGGAGCACAGTTGGACTTGATCTTTATGAATGCTTCCAACCTCTCTGGACAGCCTGTGCCAGTGCTCAGCTACCTTCAGAGTGAAAAGGTGTTTCCTGGTGTTCAGAGGGAACCTCCTGTGTTTCAGTTTGTGCCCATGGCCTCTAGTCCTGTCACTGGGCACTGCTGAGGAGAGCATGGCTCTGTCCTCCCTGCACCCTCCCTTCAGGTATCTGTATTACCTGATGAGATCCCCCTGAGCCTCCTCTTTTCCAGGCTGAACAGTCCCAGCTCACTCAGCCTTTCCTTACAGCAGAGGTGCTTCAGCCTCTTAATCTTTGCAGCCCTTTGTTGGACTCTCTCCAGTGTATCCATGTGTCTCTTGTACTGAGGAACCCAGAGCTGGACAGTGCTCCAGGTGTGGCCTCACCAGCGCTGAATTAAGGGGGAGGATCTCTCTCTCAAGCTGCAGGCAACACTTTGCCTAGTGCAGCCCAAGATAATATTCACCTTCCTTGTGACAAGGGCATGTTGCTAGCTCTTGTTTAGCCTGGTATCCACCAAGACCCCAGATCCTTTTCTCCCAAGCTGCTTTCTGTCAACACTGAGATACTTACTGCATCATTGGGATTGACTTCATATCCCACCAAAGCATATCCCAAATGAAGCAGTAAAAACTTGGGTTGGTTGAGCCCATTGTGAGAGTCACCACCTTGCCCAGTCCACAGCAAGGCATTACCTGCATGGCACTGCTACACTTGCAGATTTTGCAGCACAGTTTTGTCAGCTGTTGTGAAGTTCCATGTCCCTCTGGATCATGCTTTCCAGTACTTCAGCTTGCTGTCACACGCAGAGTGTCTTGTTATGTTCCTGGATTGCTGCAATTATACCAGAGCTCTTTCCACCATGCAGAACAGCAAGGTGCCAGCAAAGGCAGAGGTGGTTTAACCTACTGTACAAATCCTATTTGGAGTTTGATTAGACCCCTAACTAATTACTTTCTCTCAGCATGGGTAAAGGAAGAGGAATAACATTTTTCTTCATAGACAGTCTTTGTTCTGTAATTAATCTTTCAGATTAGAATAGGGAAATCTTTTATTCTCAACTCATCAAGAACCTAAATTGGAATGTCTAGAAATCCAGTCAAGTAAGAGGCAGAAATTCTGCATAAGAAATTATTCCTTACTGCCAGTAGAAATGAATTAATTTTCTTCACAGGATAATTCAACTTGTGTTCGTGGGAAACTCAAGAATATTAATCCAAATAGCCATTTAAAGTGGATATTAAAAAAGCTATTTTAAATCTTCATGGGGACAGTCTCGAGGTACAGCCATATTCTAAACCAGCTTTGTAAATGACCCATTTTTAAAAAAGAAACCTTTCCCAAAATGATGGCGTTAGAGCCGTTTTTAATGGAATCCATTTCACAGTGAACTTTAGCATGCAGTCATGTAGCCAGATTGATTTAACTGAAGGAGGTCTCCTACAGAGCAGAGGACAAGAGCTCGGAGCTGGCAGCACCAGGGATAGGCATCTCCTGACCCAGCTGTGCTGCTGTTGGTCACACTCTGGCTATGGGGTCACCATGGCTTAGGAGAGGTTCATCATCTGCTGGACCACAGAAGCTGCCCTGGGCTCACATTCTCGGTGGAGGCAGCTATAATTCAGCAGCTCAGCTGACAAGTGGGCCCTCGTTAATCTGCAGAAACCCAGTTGCCCATTGACCATAACATTTTCCCAAAATTACAAACATTTCTGGCATATGACTCAAAAATCATTGAGGTGGGGGGAAAGCTTCTCAAGCAAGCAGTAAATGAGTCACTAGAACTGCAAGTGAAAAGAAAGATCAGCACTTTTTATCATGTAGTATTTATTCATTATTTTTACTTTGTAGCTTAATGCGTGGACAATACCCTTTTAAGGCATGGGATGTAATCTCACTTTTACAACTTCATTATGAGTTTTCTGCAGTGTAACACTCTTCTTTTAATACCCTACAAAGTAATCTCAAGAAAATCCATGGTAATTGCCTATCTTTTAGTAATTTCCAATAGCTCAGTACAGTAATAACACTAATAATAAAATTAATAATCCTTTGGAAGTGCATAGCTCTTCATTTCAACCGTACTACTTCTTGTAAGCATTAATTATCACTCACAGTACTCTTGAGTTATGTAAGTAAATATTGCCTTTCCTTAATAAATGAATAAAATGAAGAAGTGGCTCAAAATGGCTTGACTAAGATGTATAGACTTAATTTCTGTAGATCTTCTAACAATCATTATTCTAAAAATACAGGAAATGTCCACATGGAACAGAGAAGAGTAAAAAAAAAACAAACCTGTAATCTTTGTTTCCAATTATTTGTTAGAATTTCTTTTCTGTATTGAATTCTCAAGAAGGAAGAACAAAGTATCAATTGAGAAAGTGGTACGCTAACTGCTGCACAATAGAGACCTTTATTTTCTTTAATGTTGCCTGCCTGGTACCAAAAAATCCCACTGATAACTGCTAATTATTTTAAGTGCTAACAATCAAATGATCACACAGTTTTGAGTCTTGCTGATGAGCTCTTAAATCCTGGATATTAAGTCACATCACTTCTGCTGACAGGACCTTTCCTTCAACATACTCAAGCTCGTCTACCCAGGTTAGCAAGAGCTATCTTACTGCCCAATGTCTTCAAAGATAAATACTCTTTTCTAGTATCTTTACTTTTGCTCTTGAGAGGTTGCATTAACTGGCAGCCTGCTTCAGTTGATTTGGTTCCCAAATGCCTTTAGCATATTTTCAGGAAAGTTTGTGTGGTGATGCAAGAATGACTCCACATTCCATTCACAGCTAAATTTCACATGGTACCCAATAGTCATTAAATTCCTAGGCCTGAGAAATGCCCAGACAAGTATTGGTAAAATTTCTGAAAATACTTTCAAAGAGAGAAAAAAGCAAATAATTTACAATAATTATTTCTCAATCAGTTATAAGGGAGGAAAAAATTGTGGAATCACTGTCTGTAGAAATCACAGCTGCAGTAATAAAGGAAAGGGTGTTAGGAATCACTATGAAAGGGATAGAAAAAAACCCAGAAGACAGCATTCTGTTGAGTGTGAGTCCATTGTGCCTCCACAAATCTTGAATACTGTGCATTTCTAGTCTTACCATCTCGAAAAGAAAACAGTAATGATACAAAGAAGGGCAACCAGCATGAGCAGAAATATGGAACAGCTTCTCTATGAAAAGAGATTAAATAGGCTAAGACTTCAGCTTGAAAAAACAGATGGCTGAAGAAGAATATGATAAAGGTTTATAAAATTGTCATAGTATGAAGAAAGCAGATAAGAAATTATTATGTCTTAGTTTTCATAATCCAAGAATGACAGGGAAGAACATGAAGCTATAAAGCAGAAAATTTTAAATTACCAAAAAGGCATGTGTTGGTTTGTTGGTTTTTTGTGTTTGGTTTTTTGGGTTTTTTTTGGCGGGGGGGGGGGTGGTATTTCCCCCCATATGACTCATAATTAGTTTGTGGAGCTCGTTTTTTGGCAAAGCTGTGGATCCCAAAATGGAAAAATATACCCCAGTACATTTACAGTCATTAGAGAGCACACTATTCAAAAGTATTAGACATGATTGGAAGAAAATATCCATCAATAGCTCTTGTACATGAAAACTGTGGGATCAGAAAGGCTGTAAGCCAAAGGCTAGGAAAGGAAGGAAGGAAGGAAGGAAGGAAGGAAGGAAGGAAGGAAGGAAGGAAGGAAGGAAGGAAGGAAGGAAGGAAGGAAGGAAGGAAGGAAGGAAGGAAGGAAGGAAGGAAGGAAGGAAGGAAGGAAGGAAGGAAGGAAGGAAGGAAGGAAGGAAGGAAGGAAGGAAGGAAGGAAGGAAGGAAGGAAGGAAGGAAGGAAGGAAGGAAGGAAGGAAGGAAGGAAGGAAGGAAGGAAGGAAGGAAGGAAGGAAGGAAGGAAGGAAGGAAGGAAGGAAGGAAGGAAGGAAGGAAGGAAGGAAGGAAGGAAGGAAGGAAGGAAGGAAGGAAGGAAGGAAGGAAGGAAGGAAGGAAGGAAGGAAGGAAGGAAGGAAGGAAGGAAGGAAGGAAGGAAGGAAGGAAGGAAGGAAGGAAGGAAGGAAGGAAGGAAGGAAGGAAGGAAGGAAGGAAGGAAGGAAGGAAGGAAGGAAGGAAGGAAGGAAGGAAGGAAGGAAGGAAGGAAGGAAGGAAGGAAGGAAGGAAGGAAGGAAGGAAGGAAGGAAGGAAGGAAGGAAGGAAGGAAGGAAGGAAGGAAGGAAGGAAGGAAGGAAGGAAGGAAGGAAGGAAGGAAGGAAGGAAGGAAGGAAGGAAGGAAGGAAGGAAGGAAGGAAGGAAGGAAGGAAGGAAGGAAGGAAGGAAGGAAGGAAGGAAGGAAGGAAGGAAGGAAGGAAGGAAGGAAGGAAGGAAGGAAGGAAGGAAGGAAGGAAGGAAGGAAGGAAGGAAGGAAGGAAGGAAGGAAGGAAGGAAGGAAGGAAGGAAGGAAGGAAGGAAGGAAGGAAGGAAGGAAGGAAGGAAGGAAGGAAGGAAGGAAGGAAGGAAGGAAGGAAGGAATGTAACTGGGGAAGTAACTATCAGTGTTTGCATCATTCTCACATTCTTTCCCCAACCTTCCTCAGATTCTTGGATATAATTCCAGCATAAGAAATATGTTGCTCAAGAACATGGTTCTCGCACATGACAGATCATGTCATTTTGTACTATTGATTACATTGTTTCCCGAGGCACTCTAAAGTCCCATCACTGTTAAAACAAGTGTGAATTTCATTCTCATGTCTCAAACCAGACAATTTTTAAAGCCTACTACCAATTATTTTAAAACCTTATTAATTAAATCTTATTTCTTGATACCATGTGGCTGAGTGTGTCAATTAATGAATTCTTTTTGTGATACCCTTCGGCCTGTGCTGCCATTTTCCTTCCTACCAGATTTGTGCATTACCAGATGAGCTGATAAGACAAATTCACTCCAGAACAGAGAGAGTCACAATTGATTTTTTTTTTTTTTTTGGTTGAACTTGCCACAGGATACAATGCAATGTTTATATTGGATTCATGTTTTACGCCGGCCTAGGGAGCACACAATACGTGATCCAGCATAAAGTCCATGGAGAAAATGGTTTGAGTGAATTAGGGTGAGGGAGTTGATATATATACTTGTATGTCATATGGATATGGCTTTATTAAATAGTTACAGCAGCTTTACTGTGTCATTGGACTACGTCTTAGGCTCGTTCTTATTTGTTCTCTTTGTCCAAATGAATCTTGCAAAACCTACTGCCCGCTGTGTTTGTTTTAATGGAAAGAGACAGAACCCGGTTTTTTTTTATTTTTTCATGTCGTCTTCACAGGCACTTTCACAGGGCAGAGGAGAGAGAGCTTTAGACACTTTAGGTGGAAAAGGTCTTGATCTCTCTGTTTCAGTGAAAGTTGCAAGCAGCCAATTATTATGTAGATTTAGCTGTTAGCATTAACACCTCCTTTTGAATCGCTCTTTTGTTCTCCGAGTTAGGCATGGGCTTCAAAAGCCTGGAAGGCTTATCTCCGCCCAGCTCCCTTACTCCTGGAAGGGCCCTCTGTCCCCGCCGCGGGGGGCTTCGGTGGCCCCTGCGGTGGGCATGCGGCGCTGGGAGCCGGCGCAGACCCGGCGGAGCGAGCGCGGAGTTTGCCGCCTCACCTCCCATCACACTGAATATCTTCACTGCACTGAGATCCCGCCCCGACTTACACCTGCTAGAAGTCTGCCATATTAGTTTTGGCGGTATCATTTTATTTTCCTTGAAAGTATTTTTAATGTTATTCAACGTAGATTCAGTTCAAAACGCCTCAAGTGTGATTTATATAAATTTCCCCAAATATTCTAATTATTTATAGTTCCATAGCACTTGGTTCACGGTATTTCTTATAATAATTTTAAAATTCTTGTGAATTCATGCCAGCACACAATAAATATCAAAACTGGATCATCTGAAGACGTTAATTATTTTGACCATTTTCGGTAACATTGCTACAAAGAAAGAATAAAAATAGATCGATAATATCTTGAGAACCGGGCTTTTAGATTGCACATTTTAAAATCAAAGATTCTCTGTAGCTATAGATACCCTTCATTTTAATACAGGCACAACGACAGATACTAGCTGAGGTTCTGACCCTGCACATGATCTGCATTATTATAAAGGCTCTCCACAAAAGAGGCGAGTTCATTCATCCTCGGCGAACCTGCAATGGCTCCAGGTGGATGAGTAGCTTATTTAGCAGAATTTTAAGATTATCTTTCAGAAATGTAGTGATGTTTTAATGTGTTTGTTGTCACAGAGACATATACAGACGTTATCAACCAGCAATTTAATTAAATATTTTCCAAAATATACAAGTGACCCAAATTTTCATTGTAAAGTCAAAAAGTAGTCGAAGTTAACAAATCATCTATATATAATCCCCATTTCCCTCAGCTATCTTTGGAAGGCTCCTCCTTTCAAAGAAGAAATAAGAAACGCTAGTGGTTCAATCTTTTACTGACTTAATTAAACCCATGGTAAGCCCTAGTGTGGTCACTTACTCCAGCTTGTTTGGTTTAGTTTATACAGCTCAGTGAGCCATTGTTGCTCCCATTTAAGAGAATCCACATACGGGTTACTATTGGTTTAATTAAAGCCATATAATTAAGCCAGAATTTTCACTGTCTATTAGCATTCTCTTACATCTGCATTTTGAGTCGTGAGCTTTCAACACTGGGAACTCAAAGTTAAAGTCCCAGTGCATTGTCTGGAGGGAGCTGCTTAGTGCTCGGCATTTGCAATTCATGGCCTGAGCCATTCATTTTTCCCTTGCAGGCAGTGAGAACTGCAAATGGCCCATCACTTTGGAAAAAGTGATCATTATTTAGAAGTGTAAATGAAGATGCCAGAGGCTAACCTCAGGTTTTGTCTGAAACAAAGACTGGTGTCTCTGGTCTGTAGCAATGGATTGGATGTGTCATGTCAAAGAAATACCACATTTATCCCCAACATTACATGCACCGGAATAATCTTCTTTTTCATATTCTTTATATTCTCCATTCCTTTTCTAGCTTCTTCCTAATCCGGATTCTTCCTGGTTGTCCCTCCCTGTCTGAAAGCTGAATCACTGAAATTCCTGCCCATTTGCTTCCTCCCAATACAAGATGGTATTTCCAAAATCACCACTTCCTCCCGCTGACTAATACAGTACAATATCCTGCAACACAAGTTTGCTTTGCTTGCTGTGTGTTCTGCTTTATCCCACAATGTTTGTAGAATTAAACTATTTAGATACAAAGTGGATAAGATGTAGATCTTGTTATGTACAGGCCACATACAATAGCAAATTAAAAATAAATTAAAAACAATAGAGAAAACTGAAAGGATGAGACTCCAGGACTGATGTAAGAATTATTGATAATAAACCGTTGCTGGAAATGGTTGCCAGGCATAATCTCTATTTGCATATAATTTGAACCAACGGCAAAACAAAAAGAACAACAATAAAAAAGTCCAGCTCACCAACGCAGAGACTGTAGAATGACTTTCCCCAGTGACAGGCATTTCCTAGCAGACTGTTGTGGTGCCAGGAGAGGTTTAACCACGTGTAGATGGAGAGTTTTCCAGTTTTCCATACAGAAGTGGAAAGATTAGATAGGGATTAAAATATTAACAGAGGATGACAAGTGGATTGCAAGAAAATGCTTCACCTGATGGCAAATTGAATCAGACATATTTTATATCACTGAAGTCTAATGTAGGCTATCTGTCAGCATGGATATGGGCATTTCACCCACTTATCTCCACTGATTTCAGAAAAATGTTATGCTTAGTTTAGATAGGAATCCTCTTGGAATCTTGATTACACTGAAATTAAATCGGTCACAGTTGTAGATATATTTTCAGTCAAAAATTATAATTTGATTACACCAACCTCTTCTTTAAGTTAACCTACAGTTATGTGACATCTAGAGCAGAAGTGGGGAAATGTGACAAGTCATTGTTAAGTCAGTTTAACTCCTATGCAGCCTCCCCCCCTCCTTATGGGCTATCTTCCAGTACATTAGCTTTCCTATAAGTTACTCACCACTTCATATTTGGAATCAAATCCCTAGTTACTTCCACTTCCAACAGCATCCCCAGGTTCTGATCCAAAGATGCACCATTTAGTTACTGCTGGTAAAAAGGTATTATTTTCAGCAGTACTTCATGTGCTGATATTAAAGATGAACAAAGCTAGTGAAACTAGGTTAAAGAATTTTCATTGGGAAACCATTTGGATATAGAGCTACTGGTTATCTGGCACATCCATGCTTGTCTTCAACTCTCTCAATATCACTCAACCCAGTTGTCTCAAACTATGGCTAATGCAGTGTAGGATTCCTTTAGTGTAATTCATTAACACTACTGACTTCCGTAGAAAAACATGAGCCATAGTCTCCCAAAAGTGTTGTAAGTTCTGAGCTGTTGCTTGCTTTAATTTTTTCACCAAAATAACTATTCTGAAAATTCTGACATCTATGGCAGGATAAAGTGTTCTGGAGTTTTGAAAATATCTTCAGGGCAAAACCCCTCTTTCCTGTCCAGGCTTAGCTGACATGGAGATACACTTCACCAAGCCCAACAGTTCCTGCATTTGAAATGCAGAGCTCTGTAAGGTGACAGGAACAATACTGGGAGCAGCACAGTCAGGCTGGTCCACCAGGGAAGGCACAGACCACAGGAGCTGAGGGTTACAACACAGGCAGGAGTACTGCCTCACCCACGGGTGTCAGGAAGTTGTGTTGGTGAGTCCAGATCAGGAGCAGGTCTGGAAGCAGTGATCAGGGCCAGCCTCAGGCCACTGATCAGCCAGGAGGTCTGTCATGATGAATCAGGGCTGAGGCCAAGCCAGGAAGTCAAGTCAAACCAGGGTGGCACAGTCCAGGTCGGAAGAAGAAGGTTTGAGAGGAAGCGCAGACTCAGCTGCAGGCAGAAGAGTTTTAACTTAAAAGCAGCTCCAAGGGAAGGAGAGGCAGGCCCACTCTCTTCCTTTCCTTTGCAACAGCTCTTACCAGCAAAGAAGGTGAGCTGGACTCAAACAGCCAAATTTTTTTGAGCTGGAAGAAGCACTGAATAAATAGTCTGAATAGAATGAAGGTGGCCAGCTGTAGAATTGGTGTCATGCTCTTGGTTTTGCCCTGTAGGCCAGGTACTTTGAATGAGTAAGTTGTGCTCCGAGCTGCCTTCTGTATGTTCTTCTCCTCTAACACCCAGGTAAAGAGAGGCAGAAAAAAGAAGAACCAGCACCACTATGGCTGCAGCACTCAAATCCTGTCCCTCCCTCCCCCCATCAACAGTGTGAGAATCACCAACTTCTAAAGTTTCACCTCATTATTTTTGGGAAGAGACACTGACTGGAACTACTGCTGCACCCAAAACTTTAGTACAGCTACCTCCACAAATCATCATGAAGAAATTGATCCCACCATTCCTGTTGGGGTCATCCTTATTTCATTATGTGCATCACTACCCTTTTCAGCTACTACTTCTCTCTGTCAAGCTAATGCCTCATTTTTTAACCCAAACAACCACCATTCATCTTTCATTTCCTGTCCCTATAATGTTCCTCTCTCATGCGGTTCCTTCTGCTTTCAATCCATTTTCATTTTCTTCTTTGTCCCCTTTTTAGTTTTCTTTCACCTGCCACCAAACCATGCCATTTCTCTCTACCTAGACCTAGAAAAGTTGTGAGTATGATATTTAACATGGTAAAGAAACAATTTAGCATAGTAAAGAAACAATTCTGTACAAGGATTGAGTGCTTAGACTTCTAGCCTTGAAAAACATGCTTACAGGAAGAAAAATGGGGAATGATTGTCTGCTCTTTCTTGTAATACAAGATCTAGAAAGCGAAAAATCGAATTCTCAGGTGGCAAACAACAGACACTCTCTATGCAGTACATAATTGAGCTGTGGAAGTAATTGCAAGATACCATGGGTTTCAAAAGCTTACATGATCCAAAGAATAATTAGACAAATTCATGGTTAAAAATAATTTAACAAGTACTATTAAAAGAAATCCTACCACAGGATCAGGCCTTGGCCTGTATGTGCTAGTGAGAAGCTTGGTTGTCTCCCCAGGATTAAACCCAGAGGATAGCCTGGAGATGCTAGTCCTCCTCCAGGTACATAAGTGGCACTTGCTGTATGTGGGATGATGAAAATAATAATTAACATTACAAGGCTAAATAAAATTATAGTTTTGAAGGATACTGCAGCAAGGTGACCTAGTTTGAGAGTGGGAAGCATGGTGGAGACAGAGGCCCAGAGTTCCCCTCTGGCATGTGAAAACTAAATCCTATAAAGGAACTTGTGATTTTTGTTTACAAATTTTGCACTTATTAATTTTAAAAGGAAAAAAATACTGGAAAAAGACACCTGTCATCACTTATGTAACCCATAAGCAGGCCTCAAAGACTATAATTAGAAAAGGGGAAAAAAGAAGAAAATTAGAATCTTACCATAACCAGTTTCAACTGGGAATATGTTAATATAAGGTGGTACCTGCTGAACAAAGTAGTTTAGCATGAGAAAATAGAAATCTATAAGGCTAAGAAAAACATCCAACTTGTCCTGTCCTATTGCAGCAAGTGAAGGATGTAATCACATGCTATCTAAGTGAGATCTGAAACGCCTATAGAGAATTCATGAATTTTCAGTTAAAGAGAAAAGGGGCATTCTGGTTTCAGATGCGCTGAATTTGTACTAAAGCTGATAGTGTGCACGGTCCTGGATTGCATTCTTGGATTTCTACAGGCACTGACGTTCACGTGCTCTTCCTCCATTTTCTAAGCATTGGGTGTACTGAGGTGACATAAAGGAATTCTTCTGTATCCACTACAAGCAGAAAAAATATTAAGTGTCAGTAATGAGAGATTCATCACATTTCACCCGAGACAAATGGAGATCACTATCAATACAAAGCAAAGGGAGAACAAGAGACCTACCATTCTGAAGAGATAGATGTCTGTCACTTCCCTCAAGACTTTTTGTCAGAATGTGGGCCAACCATGGGCTGTAGAGATGTTCACTCTGGTTACCTGTGGAAACACAGGAACATCCTGGAATCAGGCATCCTGTGTGCCAGGACAGGCAGATGTGTTCCAGACCATCTGTGCGCAGTAAGCCTCCCTACACTGAGTGTTGCTCTGAAAATAAGGCCACTCTTAGGGAAACCGTGCTTCAGTTAATGCCAAACAACTGCAGTGTATATATTTGTAGATAGCTGTTAGCAGCTGGCTAGCTGTCTGCCTGCAAAGACTCCAATAATGTCTAGGTTATAACTTAATGAAAGGATTTGGTTATGTGACAGGTGGCTGTAAGAGCACGTGCAAGAAAGCCAACCCATTATACAAACCCTAAACAAGCTACCTGTCATAAAACAAGCATCAGACAAACAGTAATAACACAACTGACTGAAAAGGAATGGGAATATACCTTCTTCATTGCATTGCTATATTCCTTCACCATAGTCTAAAAGGTTCTCATCTGAATTCTTATCATTTGTCACCACAAGGTCGTGAGCACAAGATATTCCCTGTCTGTTACATCCCTGCCTAGTTCCTATGAGTCATTTACTTACTAGGTGTCTGTTCTACATAACTGATGCCTTAATCCCAGCTCTGTGCATAGATTTCCTCCTTCTCTTGATAGATACTTTGGAGGTCATACAGGCAGCCTCAACAGAGAAGTCATTGGCTTCACTGGTGTAGCAGGCAGAACTCTCCTGCCTTTGTCCCAGCTCTCTGGTCTCCCATCACTGCAGAGTGGCTGGCCACTGTAAGACCTGTTCCCCACATGGGACAGCTCATGTGCCCGTGCTGTCCCTGTGTCCAGCAGGAACTGACTGAAGGCAGGAGAACGCCCTTGAGGAAAGTCCTTGGCTGAACATGTCAGCAAGTTACATCCACTCCAACCAAAGAGCAGATGTGTTCTCTTTCTAAAGGCAAACAACCAGCCTCTCTATTGTCATCTCTTTCTTTTCTCTAAGAGAAAACACACTTTACAGCAAGCTTTTCTTCATCATTACTCCACCAAGTGAGTTCCTTGCTGTTCCCAGCAGTTCCTTGCACTGAGTTTCCCAGTGAGTTCCAGCTCTCCCTGACAGAAATAAGTTATTGTGCCCTCAGTGGTATTTGGGGTTTCTTCCTAACAGGTGAAGGGCCAAGAGCATCTGCAACTTAGCAAACACAGTGCATCTCCCATTGCCACTGACTGAGGATAGGAGGCAGAGGGGGCTGTGCCACCACCAGCTTCAAAAGTGAACAGCTCATCCTTCTACCTATCCACACAGAATTTCTGAAAGTCTTTTAATCCAATGAGGCTTTTGGGGGGGTTGGTATTATTCTAAATATGTTTTAAACTTATTAATAGAGGTCAAACATTTTAAAATTTTATCTTTCAACTTAGAGATAGATGTTTCTTAAAGAACTCAATTTGCTCCAGAAAAGCCTAGTAATGAAAGTAACAAGTATTGGGGTGACTGCATACAATTTAAGTTCATACTGTTCTTCAGAAAGTGTGGCTTTTCCTTTTTAAAATATCATTTCCCATAAGTCAGCATGCAGTTCTACTGGGATGCTTTTCATTCTTTTCTTTGAATACAGTATAACTTGATCATTTTCTTATTGGAAAAGTATTTATAATAGTTTCATAACCATTTGACTTCTTTTACTGAACTTGATAATATTTGCTGTATCCCTTTTGCTAATATCTTGACTGAGATCTTTACATCTGAATTTAATAATTTGTCCTGGACTGTGCTTGCCTGTGACAATAAATCCAAGGATAATTATTATCTTATGAGCTTGAATAGAAGCCATCCCACCAGCAATCTGCTGGTGCTTTGAGGGTGCTGAGTTTTACCATGCTACATGGTGATATTCTGGCAGATAATATTCTGTCATAGATATCCCGTGGTGTATAATAACTCCAGTGACAGTAGATTTCATTTAAGAGTTTTCAAAGACTTTTACCTGAGAAGCTGTGAAGCACAGGTGGCTGCACAAAAGCAGATGGTTTGAAGAAAAAGGCTAGGCTTCCATCTGATGCCCAGCAACACATATGGCTGGCTCAATATTCCTGGTATCACTCATGCAGAGCTTTGTGCCTGCGATGGTTATCTGCCTCACACAGCGGGAGAAATAAAGTTGTTACATTCCTCAAATGTAGCCATTTGAGCTGAGAGAAGGGATATTGCAGGGCTTACCAAAAGGTTTGACAAAAGCATGGCTAGTGCTGGGTACAAGGAAGGGAAATATTTTGCAGAAAATGAAGTCAGCAACAGGAAAAAAATTGAAATTACAAGGGAGTTGTCAAGATTCACATGCTGGAAGATTATAGAGGACAGGACATGTGAACCAGCCCTAGCATCAGCAGCCACCCTCTCAAGCAATGCATGTTCCTCAGGGACAATTTCAGGCCACCCTTGTGTGTAGGTGTTAGTGTCCTGAAGAGGTCAGAAGCTTCACTGGTCCATGTGGCACCCCTGCACAGGTGAGTTTTTCTGGGCACTCCTAGCTGTAACCCCCAGCAAGGGCAAGTTTGGAAAGTGTTTGGAGACCCCAGCTCCCATGTGAGATCCTTAATCTAAGCTGTCTGCTCATCTCTGTCAAAGCCTCAGCTCAAAACCCGCTAGGCAGCTGAGATGCAGCTCTGGCACAGCACCTTGAGCTCTCCCACGGAGCCTGTCCTCCCTCTCCTCTCTGCCAAGATCTGGTTGTCCAGAACTGGATTTAAATGCTTGCATGACACAATTTACATGGTGAGTTGTTGGGATGTGAAAGCTGTGCTAACACTTGTTTTGGATGAAACACACATAGTTGAAGCGCAGATAAGTCAAAATCATTGTCACCAACTCTTCCAGAAAGACACAAATACTTTATATTTCCTTACCCTTCCCTCCGCGCTGTCTCACGGCCGGGACAAAGCCCCGGTGATGTTCCTGCCGGCCCAGCAGGTGTCACCACAGCACCAGGGTCCCTCTGTCCCAGCGCATGACGCAATGCCGGCGCTGGCCGGGCGGCCGGTGACGTCACACCCGCGGCCGGTGACGTCACACCCGCGGCCGGTGACGCAGCCGTGGTGAGCGGCAAATGCCGCGGGTAGCTCCGGAGAGCCAGAGTCTGTAGGAGCCCCTTGGCTTTGTGCCCTTTGGCCCGGCCACTGCTGCCGTCGTTTGCGGCAGCGCAGCAGGGCAGGGATGGCCGGCGGGGGTCGGGCACAAGGCACATGCCCAGGAAAGGTCACCCGCTTATTGCCTCGGCACAAAACTGGGGCCAGACGCGTGTCTCTGGGTGGGATGGCAGGTCAGAGAGGTTGGGTAAAAAAGCTCGGCTACAGTGATGCCACAGAGGGTTTGTGGTCAGCTGAAAGGTGTGGGTTCATGCCAGCCAGTGTACTCCTCACAGATACACCTCCAAAGGCTGATCTGAATCCTCCTCCATGTGCTCAGTTTCCTAACAAGTTTCACCGCCAAAAAATTGCACATATACTTCTCCAAGACCATCAAATGCAAGACCTTCCCTTCTCCCTGGCTGCAGGACCTGTGATGGATTTGCTTATCTCAAACTCCAGAGCGTACATAACGTACATAATTTGGTTAAATGAGATTATCAGACTAACTCAAACTGAAAGAGCTGGTTTCTTCCCTAATCACTAGTGAAAAGAATCCTTGCCTTTTGTACTCCTCCTTTCGTGGAATTAAGGCTGGAAAACAGGATAATGCCAAGTTCCTTTGAAATTACTGCCAACACAAACACTGCTCCATTGCACATGCACTCCCTGAACACAAAATCAGATCCTTTCTGGACCTTCAGTGTTCTTGGCTCCACACTTTTCAACCCTTAACTACATGGAACCCTAAAATATATTTATTCTTCTGGCACCCCTCAATGGACCACACATCACCTAAATAATTCTTTTGTTAAGAATGCATTGTATTGTCATGGGCCTCCATACATTTTGTCTACCATGAATTTCAGTGAGGTTAGTTCATGATACTCACCTCACTGATACCAGAGCATCTCACATGCTAAATCTGGGATTTCAGATCAATCAACTTTTGATGTGCCTTCACTCTTAGCAGAGGGACACTGCTCTAAATATCATCCAGGTGAAACTGACTTAACTCAGCCAACACTGTTCTTTCCTGAGCTTTTAACATACGCAGTCAATTAATGTACTGAACAGTCAAGACATGGTCTTCTAGGTTGCTCCCCCTCATTGGTAACCTCCTGGGTGCAAACACTTAACTCCTAAACTCCCAGCCACACCTTTTCAAATGTCCCTCTCACCTACAATCATTGTGATGCCAATCACTTGAAACAGAGGCAAAAAGCAATGAAAAGTAAGAATCCAAGCATGGTTGCCAGCTCCAGTGCTCAGCCTGTCAAGATGACTGAGTCACTAAACTCTTCCGGGCTTCACTTTTTCATCAAAATCTAAGAAGCCCCATTCACAGGTGTTGGAGCCAAGGGACCATGTAGTCCTGTGCCAGCAGGTCACCCCTCCCTAGGGAAGCTCTGTAGCATTGATCCTCATTCATAAGGACCAACTTCCCACCACATCTGCAGCCACTCTTCAGGGCAGGTCCTGCAGTGCCTGCTATCCAAATACCAGCAACTTCAGTGCCTAAAACAAGCTCTTCTATGTAGCATTTTGTAGTCACTCTTCTGGAGGAATTTTCAAAATGCAGTCTTCAAAGTTACTCATTCATTTGGGTTTGTTACACATCCCTAATATCAAGAATTCCTCTATGGTGGGGTCTTGTCCTCTTCCTCTGGATGTAGCAGGACCTTCTACACATTTATTTTATTTTCTTCTCTTGAATGGAATCCAGGAAGAGTCCAAAGCCAATCTGGAGCATTTTAAATCATCTGAAATCAGAAAGGAAATACCATCCTAGGATCCTCCCATGTGCCCCTCATCTCTATATGTTTATTCATGACAACTTACCACACCCTTTTAGGGTACTGTTGCACTTTGGAAAGACTGCAGCATCTGCTCTATCCAGGACTAGGTTACTCACTTCAAGAAGAAAAATCACGCCATCTCAGCAAAAACATTTTGTTGTTGGAGACACAAGGGGAAAATACTGGGAAAGAACATCAGCTTCCCAGAGAAGAACAATTGCTCCCTGCTGGGATGAAACACAAGGCTCCTGCATGTCTGCCTCATTATGTGAATTTAGAAAGACTTCCAGTAGCTTCTGAAATGCATCAAAGAAATTCTGAATGTTGTTCATGAAATTGTTATTGTGGGCTATGTCTGTTCAGTCGCTGACAGACAGCCAGATGAACAACTATAAAGAGATCCAGCTCAACTCCCTGCCTGTTTTCAGCCTCACAGGTGCTGCAGGCAAGCTGGCCTAACTTGACCAACATACCTGGGGTGAATGTTCTACATGCCCTGGAAAACATGATCTGGCCAACTGACATATTTTAACTTCAGAAACAGGAGATATTAAAGGTTTCTCTCACACCTAATGTAGCAGGTATCCAGCTGATATGTGAGGTAGCATGACTCTGAGTCATGGTGCAGAGACTAACATTGCTGCATTCCCTTTGAGCTTCGGGGTGCAGAACTGCAACCCAAAGTGTAGATCAAGGGAGAATAAAGCACGTCTTATTTTGTGGAGAGTGTGAAGAGCAGGCTCTGACTGGCACTTTGCAGCAGTTACTGCCTTCCACAAATGAGTGGGATACATCCCACCCAAACTGGCCTTAGTTACCACGTCCTCCCCTGCTGA
Organism: Fringilla coelebs; assembly: GCF_963513975.1. Taxonomy (NCBI): domain Eukaryota; kingdom Metazoa; phylum Chordata; class Aves; order Passeriformes; family Fringillidae; genus Fringilla; species Fringilla coelebs. The sequence continues at coordinate 13,994,348 of NC_140033.1, forward strand.
ATGGCTCAGGCTTCAAACTGTGAAATACTGAAGAGGCTTTGCAAAACTTTGTTGGAGACCTCTGGATTTCCACTGCTGGCAAGAAAATATGGATTTATAGATAATGCAATATTCGTGATGGTAACTCAGGGAATACTGAAGTACATGGGATGTCTGGCAATAAAGGCTGTTTTATCTGGGCTGTGTTTTCATGTTTGTCTTTAACCACCTCTGGCTGACATAGAAAATGGACAGCCATCTATAAAGACCAGACTGACACATGAGGAAGCACTAATATATCATAATGCTGTCCTCATTTTATGTGTAAGGGTTGACACTTCCCAAGTGGAAGTTTGGTTCACAGCTTTTCTCAGCTTTCTTTCTAGGAAGCAAATATACAAAGTTCCAGGACTGAGAGTGGCTTTTACTCGTCATGGTTGTTCTTGGCTGGCAAGGCTTTGATTTGTCTGTAAAGCCAGAAGCTCTGTATTCCAATCTGAGGACAGAAGTTTATCTAGCAAAGCTACCACTATGATGAGGTACCAGCTCCAGCGGATGCAGTGTTGTCACAGATGTGAACCCAGCATCCCAGCAGGATTCCCAGCTCCCAGACAGGATCCCCAGCCTCCTCCTGAAACAGACCTGCCCACAGGCTTCCTGTGCAAGGGATTCAGGATTTTGGAATGAAAATGAAAGGAATGGAATGAACTGGAATGAAATCCTGTTATTCAGTCCCCAAAATCACCTCAGATGTGGTGATCTGGACACTCTGCTAAGGCCACCTGTTAAAGTTTAAAGCTGTTGGAGAAGATTAAGGGTATATTTCCCAAAAAGACCAGGCTGGGAAGGAATTTTCTTTGTAGCCAATTTTGTATTCAACTACACTCTGTGGAACAAATAGATCTCTTTAAATATATTTTTAGGGTTCCTGAGTATTATGACAGCTGATCAAGTAGCCTGTGGGGGGCTTGAAACTCTGGTAAGGAACACATTTCTGTCTAAAGGATATGTTGCTTTAATATACAGAGAGAGGCAATGAGGTAATTTAAAGAGAAATAATTTTACATTACACATTTACGAGAACAAAAATACAGAAATCCTCTGATAAAAGTCTAGCCTTACATAACTCCTATGTAATGCAAATATATGTACCTCCTCACAAACTGAAGGTTGCACCAACAAATGAATATACAGCTGAGAAAATTTTCAAAGATTAAGAGCAATAAATATTAGGACAGGAGGATAGCGCAGCAACATAGTTCAGAGAGCTTGTCTAAAGAAACCTCATAATGTATCAGCAAATTAGACTCTTTATTTTCGGCGTCAGAAACTTTCAGAGACTGAGGAATTCTTGTCCGTACCTTATACTAAAGAGCGCTTAATATAACGCTATCAGACTACAGGCCTTGTTGGTATTGGGAACTCATTTTCTTTATTTTTCTATTTCTGACCTCTTTCATTTCCTCTGTCATGTCCCAACACCACAAGATGATGCAATATTGCATCACCACCTAATACTGAGACCTCCCTCTGTCAGCAGCCATAAAAACTTGTGAGTTTCTCCACCCTTTAAGAATAACCAGTGATCTTAAAAACCTGTTTACACACACTTTGCTACCACAACGACCACATCTCTCTCTGACAAACTCATATATGTGTGAACAGACAAAAAAAGGCATTCAAGCCAGTAAGAAGTATTATGTGAGCTTTACATCTCAGCTGAAGTGTGTATGCATGTGGTACAGAGGAAGCAGCTTGCACTCCCACCCCTGTGCTTTAAATACCTATTCTGAAGTATAACATCCTAAATCAGTAAAATGGGAGACCAAGTCTTCAGCAGATGTGTCTCAGAAGGCTTCTGAACACCTGCTGTTTCCTGTTTGCAAGTTTAAGGTATTTGAAGTGAGGGATTTTGTGCAAAATCTCAATCACCAGGAGCACCAATCTACTAGGAGGAAAGGAAAGAGTGGGTATTTCTTGGAGGAGATGGGAAAGACTCTTTGTCTTTTGCTTAGAGATTTCTTGACTCTGCTCTGCCTACAGAGGTTCACAGCAATCATTTCTGGATCAGGCCACAAGGCTTCTTTCATGCCCAGCAGATCTTAAAGGATTCCCCTGGACCAAGCTTCTAGCTGGAACCAAGCTCACATAGGAGACATCTCAGAGAGGACTCAACTGCCTACAGAGGGATGCAGAAAGAGCCCAGCCTTAATGTGCCCTTCTGGATCCCCCCATTTCCCCAAAGCATTCTCCTGCTTCCCCAAGCAATGACCCAGCACCAGCATCAGCAGAGCTGCCTTCCCCGTGACATAAAGCTGTGAATGGAGGACAGATCTGCAGGCAACACTTATCTGTCAGTTACATCCCTTTCACAAGCACAACCATACCTAGAACATGATGCAAAAGCCAAACTAAAATTCAGCTCACTCCTCCTCTGCTTGTTGGCAAGTTATAGCAAGGAGAAAATCTTATTTTTGATATCAAAGTTACCATGTGATCTTGCATATGGACAAATCAATAACAATGATGCTAATACAACTGATCACATATTTACATGATCAGTTTTCACAGCAGAGCTGTAAAATAAAGGGATTCTGTCAATTTATTTTAAATCTTCCCCGAATGCATCACAAAGAGTTTACAACACAATTAGAAAATTCCAGCTTATAAATTCTCCAAGAAAGGAGAAGGCTACCTATCATCCCATCAGGATGGACAATGTATCATACAATGGGGTTTTTCCATTTTCTTTACATGGAGAAGCAGTTACAAAACTGAACATAGCTATTGCTATATTTAGGCAAGTAGGCTTTGACTTTGTTGTTACAAGACCTACAAAGCTTCTGCATTTAATTTTTTTTCTCTGCTGGCAATATAGAAAATAAAAACCAACTCGAAGTATTAGACACTATTTCCTAAATTGCAATGAACCCAGTTTGTCAATGATAACAGAACATTTACATCCAACATATGTCAGTATATAAAGTTGTTGCTGAGCATTTAATGTGGCTGTTATTCTTTATCGCTCTTTCTCCACTAAATGACATGAAAACTGATGTTTGACTGTGCAGAGGATACAAAAGATACCATCTTACATTTTCCCAGCCTCCAAAACTCCCATTTAAAATCATGACAGCAATTTCTTGTCATATTTTTATTACAGCTGTTAGATAAAGGAAATAATTGCATTTTGACTGCACCCCACAAGATTATATTAGCAAAATGATTGCGTCTTTGCATGACTAATTTTGATTAAATCAGCTTCATTTAAATATCAAATTGTGTTCTTCACCTTTCTTCATTAAGCTATGGTATTCCTGACTGCTTTAATGTTCTGGTTTTGATATGGTAAAATATGCATTTCAATTTATTGTGCAGGCTGTTCTTGACTAAAAAAACAACCAACAAACCAAATGATAATTTATGGGAAAGGTTTTAAGTCACATTTAGAGACGAACAGGAATAAAATAATGTTAAAATGTGCATTTCTAAAGAATATACAACCTATAAGGAGAGCATCCTCACCTACGGGAAAGTTTGTATTACTTGATTTGCCAGAAAAAGCAATAAAGAAAATAAGCTGTTTATAGATGAGCTGAAGACTAACTGCAAAAATGTAATATTTTATTAACATACTAAATCCTGAAGAAAGCAAGATTTTCAGTTTACCAACCTTTCTCAAATATAATAAGTACAATAATTTATTCTTTCATTGCAAATAACACTACATTGACTTATAGCTATTTTAAAAATGTTATACAATTCTGGCTGAAATCAACATGAAATGTGTCATTTGCTCTTGCTGTAAATTATCCCCTCTATAATTGTCTTTTGACAAATGACAGTCTTTTTATTCAGCTGCTCAAATCTCCATATGTTTGTGCATCCCCAAATAAAGTCCACGGATTTTAACAGGATTAGTCGCCAAACTGGCTACACTTGTGTTCCCGGAGTGATCCATCTGGGGATCCAGCCAAAAACAGCAAAAAAAGACTTCCCATTTTGATAAGGCTTTTAACTGTCTTTTAAAGCTTCAGTAATGCTGCGCAAAGCTGAACTGCTTCGACAGATATTACCCATTGTACCAGGCAAAACCAAGCATGAAGTGAGTCTGCACTGTGTTTCCCCTATCACGGAAAAGTTGTTGAAGGGTTTTGCTTTGCTTTCTTGTAAAAGGGAACTTGAGGCCAGTACAGTTATTATGATTCCTTACAGCTCATTGTAATGTATATTCATTTTGAAACAGAGGTTTCTCTTTTCTGTTTTAGGCTGATATGATTCTTAACACCACGCAAATAATTTTTTTAGTCAAAAGAATCCATCCATGCTATAACAATAATTATCTAACTTTTTATAATAGCACTTGTACATGTAACATACTAGTTATTTCCTTCTGGTATTGTCTTTCTATGGAAGTTTAGAATGCATACCTAGAAAAATCACAATAATTTTTAAAGTCTTTGTGGCAAGTTATGGTCTTGTGGAGTGTTCACTGAAGATGTAACCTTATGCCAGCACAGCTTTCAGAGCAAGTGTAGCAAGTGTGTGGACTCTGTGCCATACAGAGTTCACCTGTGAATCTCATTGCAAGATCTGGGTCAAAAAAAAAGTCTCAGCATAATCATGGAAAGAGTTTTGCTATTCACTCTGAACAAGAGCTGTGGAGACAGAAACACTCAGCTCCATACAGAGCCAAACAGACAGCAGCCTGAATGGGGAAAGAGTGGTGAGGGGGAGTTGTTTGTTTGTTTGTTTGAAATGAATGTGAATGGTTATGCCTGAGCTGCAGTTGGAGTCTGGCACCGTAAGACTGATGAATTAATCCTCCTGCTGTGGGCAGCCTTGGCAAAGCCTCGGCTGGAATACTACTATGTCCAGTTTTGACAGTGCTTTCCAAAAACAAAAAGTGGCCCAATTGGCAAGAACTCGGAGACAAGCTACAGGAATTGCAGGAGATCTAAGGAACATGACCTAAAAAGGGAGATCCAGGACTGCCCGTCTGGAGATGGAAAAAAAGTAGAAAAACAGTTAACACAGCAAATTCTAACAAGAAAGTAGCTGGAGAGGAGGGAGGAAGAAAACGCCCTAACTGAATAAGAGGAATAAGACAAGCAAGATGCTCAGTCTGTAGGAGAAGAATCTTAATCAGACAGCATTAAAATCTTTGCTAAGAAGACGACCGCCACGCTGGAGTAGGTTGCCATCTCCAGGGGTTTTCAAGGGCAGTTGAGACAAACTAATTTGTCCCTGCCCTGAGGTGTGGGGCTGAAGGAGCCGTCAGTGCTGGCCGGGAAGGCGGGGGTCGCAGCAGGAGTGCCATGGGCAAGCCGGCCGCAGGGCCCTGGGCAAGGAGCACCTCAGGAAGCGGCGCCCAGGGAGGTTTTGCTGCCGGAGCTGACACCAGGGCACGTCCTGCGTGCCTTGCGCTGGCGGCTAAGCCTCACCGCGGCTACAGTGCTTTCACCCCACCAGAGGGTCTGTGCGCGCTCCGGCCGATGCGGCCGAGCCGGGGCCGGGGCCGGTGCCCGAGGCCGCGGCGGGGCCGGGCGGGGCGGGGAGGCCCCGCTGCCGGTTCCCTTTTTGCCCGGCGTGTGATTGGCGGCGGCTCCGGAGCTGCCTCTGCCGCCGGCTATGGAGCCTCCCCGCCGGCCCCCGGCCCGCGCCGCTTCCTGCTGAGGGAAACACCTGTCCGGAGCCGGGGCCGCCGCTGCGGTGAGTAGCTCCGTGCCGGGGGCAGCGGGGGTCGCGGCGGATCCCGCCCCGGGCCGGCGCTGCCCGAGGCCCGGGCTCGCAGGTGGTGGAGCGGCTCCGCTCCCCGCGCCGGCCGCGGGCGGACCCGCCCCGGACCCGCGCCCGCCGCAGGGCGCCCCCGGCCCCGGCGGCCCCGGCCCCGGCAGCCCCGGCGGGGGCGGGCGCGGGCGCGGTGAGGTTCGCCCTCCCGCGGGCGGCGCCGGCCGCCATCTCTGGGCCGGGGCGGTGGGGCGGCGGGCCGGGGGCGGGAGGGAGGGAGCCGGCCCCGGCCCCGGCCCCGGCCCCGGCCCCGGCCCCGGCCCGCTGCTCCCGCCGCCTCCCGTCTCCCGTGCGCAGACCCCCTTCCCGCCCGGTGTGCGGCTGGCCGGGGTCGCCCCGCGGTCCCCGCTGCAGGCGGCGCTGCCGAGCCCCCCGTGCTGCCCGGTCTCTCGCGGCCTTGGTCCCGCCTCACGTCGTGGCCCCAAATAGGATTTAACGAGTTTGATGCCAAACCCGCTGAGGAAGCTGTTGGAACGTTGAATGAAACAATGCGAAGTGAAGGATCACGGTAGACAGTTCTCTCGAGTCTTGAGATCAGTGAGTCAGCTACGCTACAAGACGGCTTTTAAACAATAAGTAACTGTTTCCTCATCCAACAAATTTCTTGTGTCTATCTGATACATGTAGACCATGAAACCTTTACACACCCTTGAAATAATAGCTGAGTGCATTCGGGAGTTGCTGGTGTAGATTAGATCACGCAGTTAACAGGCAGCGTTGGAAAACCAGGTCCAAGCGGACGGGCAATGTCTAAATAGTGTGTCCCGACAGGAACAATCACAGCGATCTCTGGGTTTTAAAACTCTGCGAAGTGTTGCTTCCAAGGTGGATTACTTCACGATTACTACTGCATCACTTGTGTAATCCCAGTTAACTAGAACTTTGCCGAAATTCTTACCTAAATTTACAGAGCCAGCTAGAAGTTATTGTTTGTCCCAGGAGCCCCAAATAGGTAACTCATGCAGAAACTAAAGGTGGTGAAGGCAGGGCATCCTGAAAATGCTACAGCTGTAATTGCAGTCTAATTGACTCCCCAGCCTCCCAACCAAGCTGTATCTGCTGGGTCGTATACTTTTGATGAGGAATGTGGCTGCATGACCTGTAAAGTTGACTTGCTAATGGGAACCTGCACTGATTTATTTCCCATCAGAGCTTGTAGTTGTTAGAGGATCTGACAAAGAGATTGAGTCAGGTGGTCTTTTGTTGTTGTGTTCACACTTGAAATGTTAGTGCCGTATCTTACCTGTGAAGTTCAGCACTGGATCACTGCAGGAGTAGGGAAGATGTACTTCTGTCCTGCAAATGGAAATGGCCTGCTACACAACAGTGTGGGCAAGTAGATGTAGTATGCTGCTTGGAAAATGTTGAGTCTTGTCATAGTAATTTTGTTTTTTTTAAATTTATCTTCCAAGTGAACTTTGACTAAAACTGAATGTAAGCTTTAGTGTTGTATTTACATAATGCATGCACAAGGTAATTCTAACTGTGGTAGAGGGCTTATTTTCTTGAAAGTTAAGTTGTCTGGGAAGGAGTTCACACTAAAGTGAAAAGAATAATTTTGAGATAAGGTTTTCACATGGTGGATTAAAACAGAAGCAGGAGTTGATATAGAATAAGCATGATAGTAACTGGTAGAATTCTAACGTCGTCTCAACAGAGCAGTCAAGATTGACAGCTATCCTAAATTTTTTGTAGCCAAATAAGTAATACATTGTAGTACCACATTGTCTTTTTAAAGCATCTTTCAGGCAGTTTTTTTCAAATAATTTGACGACTTTACTCATTAGTGTATCTCCTAATCCTGCTGTGAATCATGTTTCTGTCTCAGTTATGCTTAACTGTACTGGCTCCATTCCCTTTCCTGGTCTTCTCTCACTGCCCAACCACTCCTGCAAGTGTTGAGTCAGATAAAGAAAGTGATCCAGCTGAAAATTGGCCCTTTTTTTGCTGGTTTTGTTATGATCAGATTGCTGACCTGAGTGATGAGACAACTGGAGGAACACAACTGGAGGCAAAGGCAAGACTGGTTGCGAGTCTTAGTTACCTTTTACAGGCCCATCTTTTCCTTCTCCGTTGGACCCCATCAGGATTTCTAGACCAGTGTAGGACAGTTCTTGTAATACAGGGATATTCAGGGTTGATGAGGCTCATTAGAATTAGAAATGAAACAGAGTGATTTTTTTCCCCCTTTTTTTGAGGTGTTGTTGCAGTAGAGGTTTTGAAGTGTCAATACTGTAAGTAAAACTTAGGCATGACTAAGGTTTTAGGAACTTGATGTGAAATGATTTTTCATTATAAATATCAAAGTTTTATGATTCATGTGCATGAGGAAATATGGTTTTTCCAATGGATTAGCAGGAAATGGGTACAATTTGGTGTCACCATAAGAATGGGTCATTGCAGAGGCAGATGAGAGACAGCTGCCGCTCCAAGAACTGCCTTCTGAAGCTGAGGAAAAGGGGTCAGAGTAGAACTGGGGATGGATATTGGGATGGAATGGACTAGACATGACAGGTCATAGCCCAAATGAATGCAGGAGAAAAGACAGCCTTGTATGGGCAAGGCAGCTACAGAAGTGCCACACACTTTTGTGCTGTGTCTGATGCAATTTGTGGGGGCATATCTGAACCCACAGAAGTGTTGCTCTACCTGCCTTTATAAGTGGATGAGAATGTGAAACAATTGCATTCACTGAGAAATGTACAGGTTAGTTCACTGCTGCATCAGGGAGAGATGCTGTCTTTGCTTGTCTTGATGGTCTTGGTCTATGGAGTAGTGGTAGAAAAGCAATTTGTATGTGTGTTTGAAGAATTAATCCTTAAGTGCATGACTCAAGGAGCTGGCTGAGAACATTTTAAACCACAAGGCTTTCCTACATCTGCAGAACCCAATGAAACTAAAATGACTCCAGGTTTAGTTAATGGGGCAGCACAATGACTTTTAGAGGAGGGACTCTACAAAAAATTTATATAGCCTGTTGGCATGAAAAAAACCGTTAATGCTAGTTTCTTACATCTAAATGAAGAGAAATATATGACTACATTGTATTTTAGAATTGAGATGAGAGAGGAGCATCGTGTGTAGTGCTGAGATGCCATAAAGGCTGTGACTGATGAATGCTGACAGGCTGAATGTGGGTGGAGCATGAGTTTTGGAGGTATCTTGGCCAAGATCGGTAGATTTCATGTCAGCAACAAAATGTTCAGAGTAACTTCACCACTACCTTAAGAAAATTCAAATACTGGCTTGAAAAGGTAGAGGGATCTGGGACAGAGTGCGTTTTCCCCAAACTGACTTCCTGAGAAAAATAACCTCTAAAAATAAAAGATCTTAGCTGACAAGCAGAGTGATGCTCAAAGAGACAAGAGCTGTGTCAGTGGTGAAGTGTATTTTCTGCTTTTTAATCTTGGCAGAGTGTTAATCAACCTTGGCATGTTGGAGGTAGGTAAGATACTGTCAGATTTTTTTTGCCAATACAGAAGGAGGGGTTATTTTTCACATTTCATAAAAATGTGTCTTATAAATAGGAAACATGCATATGTTAAAAAAAAGGCATTTCACTGTTGGTAGACAACTTTCCAGTTGTTTCATTTTTTTCCCTCCTTTTCAAGACTCGTCATTTTTGCATGATATCTACCACTTTAGGCTTTGTACTGCTGGTTGCCCTTCAAAAGATCAGTATTTCACTGGAAAAGTCAAAAGAAAAAAGGATGAAATTAGAGGGTTTTCTGTCTTTTCTTTCTGTTTTGTATGTGTTTTCCGTAATGCATTTTTTTTTCTGTGGGGATCATTTTTTTAGTAAAAGAACAGCACCTCAAGTTGTAATTAACCAGAAGAATTAGGGTTGAAAGTCTCTGGTTTGATTTCTTCCTGAATCCAAAGTCACCATTTCTAGTGGATTTCACTGTGTGTTTGTAATCATAAATGAATGAGTTAAAGATATTTGGGGTTAGGCTGCCCAGTAGTTCTGCTGCTGAAGTTACCATGCAAGATCCTTGGCATATACAATCTCTATGAGATGCCTGTATGGAGACTGGCTTAAAAATCTTTAGTGAATTTAAGTTGGGAGTCCTCAAATGGCTATCACCATGCAAATAAAAATAATGCAACATTGCATATTTAGTTGTCTTTTATCTACTATTTGTATTTAATTCTTTTGGGAGTCAATTTCTTAAAAATATCTTTGGTTTAAATATCTTATTTAAATTAATTAAATTTATTGCCCAGATTTTTCTTTGTTATTTTTAAAAGGTTCTAAATATGTCTTCTATAAGCGTGTGTTAAATTTATGTACTGTTGGTGTGTTTTTACTGTTGTAACAGGAAAAGCATTCTGACTTCTTTTAAAATGAGCAATCATATGTATAATCAACTTGGTTAAAACTTCCTTCCTGGTAAGTGCAGCACTTCCTTTGCATCTGGGTAGGAGACCGAGCAAGAAAAGCAGAACAGCTTAAACAAAGAAATCTTTTGTGTGAATGATCTTCCTTTAAAAAAAGGAACTACAGAAATTAAACAAATGAATAATCTTCAGCAATTCAGCCTTGGTTTTATAAGCAGGTAATATTTCCTTGTACTTTGTCAATTATAGAGGTGGTGCGTCCACAGTCGCTGCTTTCTGGAACTCAGAAGAAGAATTTTAGTTAGCATGCTATGTTTGAATTCAATATTTTATGGTTTTTTTCTGCTTCTTTTATTATCTCATAAGGCATCATTATGCTGGCTTTACTTTTCTCCAGCAGTTAAGGATTTTATGTGTAGAAGGTGTTGCTTGGTAAAGAAGTTCAGTATGTTACTGTAACTTGGTGTGTGTGTGAGTGCACTCAATCAGCATTGAAGAATTTCCACTTCAATATTGGTCAATAGAGATTAACTGAGAAACAATATTTTTTGTTTAGTGAATGCTGATAAGGTAGGCTACTCATGTTTAATATTGTTTTACTGGTGATTTAGGTGTGATTTGATGTATAGGATAATAAATCAGCATCAGCTTTGGAGATTTTTCTTCTGTAACAAACTAATAGTTCATATGGGCAGTGTGTACTTTGGAAATGGATGGATATTATCAGTCTGGTGAATTGATTTATTTAAAAAAAGCACATCTAAGGACACTCGCTTTGAATTCAGATGCACTTGAAATATATCTTCAGAAATAGTCCCAGACTTTTGCATCCTCAGGGCTTTATTTTGGGTTGAAGTCCTGATTCCTCATCACTAAAAAGAGAGGCAGAGAAAACTGGGAATAAGCTCATGTCTGTCCAGACTGCAAATAAATTGCTTGTTTTGTTACTTTCTGCCATTTCTGGAGCTCAGTGGGACTGCATTCTATTCATATACAGAAGTGTGTCTTTTGATTTCTATGAAGACCCACATATGTTAACATCAGCAGCATCAAAACAGATGAGGCAGCAGAAGAATCAGTGCTTGATCAAATAGAAGCAAGAACAAATCAATATGGAGATTGCACATTCAAACTGCTTATCCTCAGTAAAATCTGGGCAGGATGTTTAAAACCTCTATTTTAATGACTTAATCACTGGAGAGTTGGTTGGAGTTTTTAAAATTATATTTGGTATTGAATTGAATAGGTTACATCTGAAGTGGTTCATGTAAATCAAGTATTTGTGACCAGAAATTAAGGGGAAGTGGAAATATAAAAAATGTATATGAAAAGTTAAAAAGTAAAAGTAAAAATAAATGTAAATGAGAAAGTAATGAAGTAATTATATGTTTTGCTAGATTTCTTCTGGCATGGAGTTGGGGGATCATGAACAGCCCGTTGTTATGAGAGATGAAAACAAACGAAGGAGAAGAAGAATGAAACCTCATTGTACATCGAGTAGTTTTTCATCAATGGAACTGATATCCATTGAGTTCATTTTACCTACGAGCAATAAACATACTAAAGCACCAGAAATTTTGTTACTTGAAATAGCTGGCAACTGTACGGTGGAGCAAATGAAGGCACAGATTTGGATGCGTGCAATAGAGACGAGTCAAAGCACAGACTTCTACCATGCATTCACCCCAGATCAGTTTATTCTGCAGTATCAGAAGAAAGGGCAGTGGTATGAAATTTATGATAAACATCAAGTGTTACAGACACTGGACTGCATACTGTACTGGAAGGTGTTACAGAAAAAGGTAGGAAAGATCTATGTTGTCCAGAAACAAAAACCATCAGAAGAAGTTCAGGAATTTCAGCGGCAGCTTAATGATTTGATTGGTTATGATGTCACTGATGTAAGCAATGTACATGATGATGAATTAGAATTTACCCGGCGCAGATTAGTCACTCCACGAATGATAGAGGTAGCCTGCAGAGATCCTAAATTATATGCAATGCACCCATGGACTACATCTAAGCCACTCCCAGAATATTTATTTAAAAAGATCACTAATAATAATATTTTCATAATCATACATAGAGGAACGACTAGTCAGAAAATTAAAGTGTCAATAGATGACACTCCAGATATGATTCTCCACAGTTTTTTCACAAAAATGGCAAAGAAAAAGTCTTTGATGGACATTCCTGAAGATCATAGTGAACTGGATTTTGTTCTCAGGATTTGTGGCAGAGATGAATACATTACTGGACAGACACCAATCAAAGATTTTCACTGGATAAGACAGTGCCTTAAGAATGGGGAAGAAATCCACCTTGTCCTCGACAATCCCCCGGACCCTAATGACGATGAGGTTCAGAAGGAAGAATGGCCCTTGGTGGATGACTGTACAGGAGTTACAGGGTATCATGAACAATTGACAATAGATGGAAAAGATCATGAGAGAGTCTTCACTATCTCTTTGTGGGATTGTAATAGGAAATTTAGAGTGAAAATAATTGGCATTGATATCCCAGTTTTACCAAGAAATACTGATCTTACTGTGTTTGTAGAGGCTAACATTCAACATGGGCAGCAGCTCCTTTCCCAGAGAAGAACTTCATCAAAGCCCTTTACTGAGGAGGTTCTGTGGAATATTTGGTTGGAGTTTGATATCAAAATCAAGGATTTGCCTAAAGGAGCACTCCTGAATCTTCAGATATACTGTGGCAAAGCACAGGGACCATCTGCAAAGACAAACCTTCAGTCACACGAATCCTCCAACTCTGATGCAAAATGCAAAACCCAGCTTCTCTATTATGTAAATCTTTTGTTGATAGATCACCGTTTCTTGCTACGAAGCGGGGAGTATGTGCTCCACATGTGGAAAATTCCAGGTAAGGGGGAAGAACAAGGAAGTATAAATGCAGACAAACTCACATCAGCAACTAACCCAGATAAAGAAAACTCAATGGCTATCTCTATTGTGCTGGACAAATATTGTCACCCAATTGCCTTGCCCAAGCACAGGATATCATCAGACCCCCAGGGGGACAGGACCCGAGCTGAAATGCCCAACCAGCTTCGCAAGCAACTTGAAGAGATCATAGCAACCGACCCACTTAATCCACTTTCTCCTGAGGACAAAGAACTGTTGTGGCACTTTAGATATGAGAGCATAAAGCACCCCAAGGCATATCCTAAGCTGCTTAGCTCTGTGAAATGGGGACAACAAGAAATAGTGGCCAAAACATACCAGTTGCTAGCTAAAAAAGACGCTTGGGATCAGAGCACTTTAGATGTTGGACTCACAATGCAACTTCTGGACTGTAACTTTTCAGATGAAAATGTTCGAGCAATGGCAGTTCAAAAACTGGAAAGTTTAGAAGACGATGATGTTCTTCATTATCTTTTGCAGCTTGTGCAGGTAAGGTGTATTTGCATTCCTGAGCTCTGTCTTCCAGGAATACATTTGCATTACCCCATAATTTGAATTTCCCATTTTAGGAGGTCTTGTTAGTATTCCTGAGTTTTGAAGTCTTCAGTGTTTAGTCAAAGCAGTGGTAATAACCAGATTAATGTAAAATACACTTTCCTACTTTTTGTCTTTTGCCTTTGTGGATGTTTTTGTGGTACCATTGCCTTGTGTCTTACAATTTGCATCTTGTGTTTACAGTAGTAAGTTTTTCTGGAAATTGTTAATGCCAGCACAGCTTTGATGGGAGTAAATCCTAGAAGTGCTGTCTGTAGTCCTGTTCATATTGGGTTTGACTCACACAGCACTGAAGAGTTGTTGGCTGACTTTACTGATAGTTTAGAAAGAGTACATATAGAAAGAAAGTAAATGGAGATGTTGACATGGGCAATGCCTGGAGCAAAATCTGGGGTTGGGTTTTAGGTCAAGAACGCCAGTGTAATTACACAGTATGTTGCAGCAACTTCAGTCTTTTGCTGTTAAGGAGAGCAAATTTATCTAGAAACTCCCCCCCCAAAATTTTGAAAGTAGCTCGAGAGTTGATAGGACTACATACCAAGATTAAGTCCTTCTGGGAACTTGGGTACAAAGTTGTGGTTCTAATGACAAGGGAATACTGCTGTATAGATTTGAAGCACTTTGTGTGTGCATCTGCCAGATCAAATGTTGGAAAGGTTTGTATCAGTTACACAAGGAACTTGGTTTGGTTGCTTTTCTCTCAACACGATGCCATCAGTTGGCAGTGGCAAAGTCTCCTCTGGTGTCTGATGGAAGGTGTAACCTTGTGTTCTTCCTGGTAAGCACAGCCCCTGGAGCCAGGTGGGGCTCTGTTTTGCATGGAAAAGCTGGTATCCCTCAGAGCAGGAAATACTTTTATCAAAAACTCATAGGACAATATTCAAAATTTAAAAAAAATAAAAATTGAACTACTGCAGCTGGGGAAGCAGCTTTTTATTTCTGCAGGTTCAGAGAGAGCTCAAAACCCCAGGAAAATGAAGTTAGTATTTCAGATTTTGCTGCACATTGGTAGTGCTTTAAACAAAGCCTTTCTAGCCTTGTCTTTGCTTGTCTGAAGATTAGGCAGAATTTATGCACTTCTGCATTAACCAAAGGAGTCGCTGCGGTTACCTCATTGGGCCTCCCACGTCGCTGCTGCTATATATATATGCTTGGCTTGTGAGCTTTTGCTGTCTACATGTGGCTCAGCAATTTATTCACTTTTTTTTTGTATCTAAATTAGGAGTTTGGGATGATGATTGGTTGCTATCAAAATGCCCAAGAAAATAGGGGAAATGCTGGGGTTGTTTCTATTTTTTTTTAAATTGTTTGTTTTCAGGAAGTACAAATCTGGTGAGTTTAAAAAATAATAAACCTTTTTATCAGTTAAATAAAATGTTGTAGCATAAAATCATAGTGTCTTAACTTCACTGTGTCATTTTTAGTAAGAGGTGTTGTAGGAAATAATGGGCATGCCATCCTTAAAAATGAAAACCATGGTTGATTCCAACTTTTACCTCTCTGCTGCTTTCCTATCTTTATTTCTTAGCTAACTATGGAACATAAGCTGTCAGCATTCTGCAGCAAAGTTTTGGTATGACAGTGTATTTAAAATCTGCATTTTTCAGAGAATGGATTTGGCCATTCCTCTGCTCCAGTGGACACATCTCTTCTGCAAATGGTTATCACTTTTCAAATGCATACCTTTATGAAAGCTCTATGGCTTATTTCACTCTGCACAGGATATTCCCATTTTATCCTCTGTAGAGTTAGAAATCAAGCCTTTTATTTCCCCACGGATTATTTCTAATAGAAGCAGCCACACCATAAATCAACCTATTGAGCTTCTTATAATGTCTGTTCTTCTGTACAGTTGATAAACCACTGATAGGATAGTTAAAATACAACAAAATTCTTTGTGAGATAAACACTGATGTGCATGTATATGGCAGTGAGTAAAGGCCTTCTGCTGAATTGACAAGGAAAAGGTACACACAGGTCAGTGCCAGCAGACAGTTTTTAATGGCCAGCTTGCATTGCTGCTGTGCAGAAGTTGATATTTGACTTTGTGAAGAAAAAAGGGCTGGACTGTTAAAAATAATTACCTAAAGCATCAGCTCAATAAGGATGGTCATAATGCATTTTTTAATATTGTTTTATGTTAAAATATATTTGCAAGTTCAATAAGGAGGTTTTGTTTTGACGTAATGGTCGGTTGTTTGGCTGTATTTCAGTCTTAACTTGTTTTTCAAGGTTATGTGAACATTAGAGATAGTATATACCAGAGTGAGGTTTATATTAAGCTTTCTTGGAACGGTAAGAAAATCCATTTGAATTTATGTGATAATTATTGCTTTTGGGCACCTTACTGCAGTGAAAATTAATTTTTATTAAAAACCCCTCATACCTCATAATCTCATACACAAAGTAAAAGGTTCTATATATTGTTATATTTGTAAATTCTCATTGTCTTTCCTAAATAAGATGGTGTTGTTTGGGGATATAAAACAGTACAGCAGACAGTCAAGACAGTTCTTGCAGAATTATGATACAGGAGAAGGGCAAGTCTGGTGCTTGGCTTTTTTGTCTGTCTGGTGCTTAGCTTTCTTGTCTGTCTCTTAGCCAGCAGCTAGAAAGAATGTGTCTTTGTGGCATTTTTATAAGTTGCTTCATTGGCAAGTTGACTTTTTTTTTTTTTTAAATTAAACCCACAGGATTATTTGCATTTCAGAAATCATGTTGATACTTTAATAATAAAAATGCAACTATGTGCCGCAGTATTTGTAAGAGTTTATAAAACTATGATTTGTTTGATGAATTTAGCAGACCTTTGCTGATGGCTTGGTTGCTTCTTTGCAAGCTGCAGACTGCAGTGACCTTGAAAGAGCCATTATATTCTGTTGAATAACTGTTGCTAGAGGTTTGCATACTTTGTTGCTTCTGAAAGCTGAGCATACTACATGCACCCAGCCCTCTGCGCATCCCTTTGTTTTCCCCTAATCTCCCTACAGGCTGCTTCCTGGCACTCTATTTCCAGAACCTGAAGCCATTCACCAACCCCCTCAGTCCATGACAGGGATTTTGTGACTCTGATTCATAGATTGTATGCTTCTTATTTCTCTTTTGTTGCCGTGCGATATAAGTGCATACTTTTTTCCACCATTAATCTGAATACAAATCTTCTGTAAGCTTGAATTCCTCAAGCAGCATGAAAGAAGCAGCTGGAAAAATAAGTTGAAGTGGAGAAGTTCCCTGGTACTACCCAGAATCTGGAAGTGTGATGGTTTTCTGGTAGACCAATTCCCTTGGTTATTGGGATGGAGAATAACAACAACAACAAAAAAATTCCAATACTTGCACTTGAAAATAGTTGTTGACTTTCTCCTCCCACCCTCTTTTTTGGCAGTAGCTTGGAAATGTCTATGGGCTTGGGTGGAGGGGAGCAGCTTTTGAAGGAGAAAAAAATACATCTGTTTTCACAGTCAGTAAAAAGAAGCTCTGGTGAAGTCTCCTTCTAAATTGTACATCATATTTGTAGGATGTCATTCATTTATGGAATAAAGACCAGGTAAGTGTAAGTGCTCTGAAAAGCTGCTTCTGTATCGTGTTTTTAATGGGGGACCCACCAGTGAATCCTGGTGCCCTAGTCTCAAAGTAGTGGATGTTGACCAAAATCAGTATTTTATTGTTGAAACATTTTATTTAAGAGCTATTGCATTATTCATCTGTCAGTAATCATTTCAAGTATTCTCAGTATCAGTCATACTGCAAACTGGTTTCTGATCTTGCTGGTTTTTGCCAAGAATGATGTTGCTTTGTGCATATGCTCAGGTTGGACTCTCTGGTTAGAGAGTTGTCACATTAATAATAAACCTGAAAAGAACCTGTTGCAAACAAAATGTGCTTCTTGAATCAGACAGACCAGCCTCAAAAAGACCTGCTTTGTTACACATTTTCTACTCCTGCATCAGCGTGTTCTCTAGATGTCACTGGTTAAGTGTAAGCAGTGGGATCTTAAATGTGTTAACAACGTGTCTTTTATGTTTGTATCACTCAGGCTGTGAAATTTGAGCCATATCATGACAGCGCATTAGCCAGATTTTTGCTGAAACGTGGTTTGAGAGTAAGTACTTCAAAATATAGCCAACTTATACTAAAGTTGCTGGCATTATTAAAATCCTTTGTCAAGAAATGAATGCTAATTTGTAGTGTTTTTCTTTACCCATAGAACAAAAGAATTGGTCACTTCTTGTTTTGGTTCTTAAGAAGCGAAATTGCCCAGTCCATGCACTACCAACAGAGGTTTGCAGTCATCCTTGAAGCCTACCTTAGGGGCTGTGGAAAAGCAATGCTGCATGATTTCATGAAGCAGGTTCAAGTAATTGAATTGCTGCATAAAGTCACAATGGAGATTAAATCAGTTTCTGCGGAAAAGTATGATGTTACTTCTCAAGGTATTTGCTTACAGGCATTTCTTTGTTGTTAATATTGTTTTCTTCTCCTTGGGTGTGAAAAACTAGGCAACAAATTGTACTGTAATTAAGAAAATTTGGGGATAAATTGCTGTCCAAGGGCATAATTTTTACTTCCTTTGAAATGTGAGTGTAAGTTAAAAATGATTGAACCAGTAATAGCTTTGTTTGCTCATTTCACCCCAAAAGGGGAAGAATATCAATGTTCTAGTGACCCAGTATTTTCCTAAGCTTTGGCTTATCTTCTTGAACCTCAAGCCATGCCAGCTGGAAAAAAGATAAGTTCTTGTATGTTATCTGAATGCCAGTGCTGAAAAAAGATACAAATATTAACTGGAAATGAAAAGTGACACTTGCCAAGAAATACAGCCTTCCTCTAAACTCTCACCAGAAGATTTTTGGCAGGAAGATCAGGGAGGAGTCCAGTGCAGCCTCTGCTATGCCATGAAAGTAGCTGGTGGATCAGGCATCAATATGCAGGGCGTGGCTTTGAGGAGTCCTGTGAGACAGATGTTGTGTTGTTATTTCCAGTTCGTGCAAGCACTGCTTTGGAAGCCACAGTAGGGTTGTGCAATGCCTCTTTACTTCTGGGTTTTGCCTGCCTTTTCCCCCACCCCCAGCTTTCTTAAAAGCTTGTTTATCCTCATTCCCGTTACTTGCTTTGTGTTGGGAGTAAATGCGGGAGGACGTATGACAGTAAAAAAATTCTAAAAGCTGTAGAGAGACCACCTTTTCCTGCATGTTCAGCCTGGTATGCTCCAGGCCAGGAAGCCCTTGGATGGGAAAGCCCTTCCACTCTGGTTATGCAGAAATGACTGTGGTGGTGGTGTTTCAAAAGAGATTTGAAGAAAATATGCATTTATTCTTCAATATATGGTATTAAATCTGTTATGTTACCACATAGTGTGAGTTAAGGTACTTACTGAAGCCCCACATAAAACAATTTTCCTAAACAACTTCCTAAATTTTTCTTAAAATATTTATAACCAAAATGTATTTAGTCAGAACTGCATATTTTAGAAAGAAACTATACAACCTTGCAGATGTACATGTCTGTAAGTGCTGTGGATTCTATAATACGTTATCTTTGAAGGATATGTGGGCAAAGAAGAAAAGCTTCAAGAGAAAGCAATCATATTAACACCCACCAGGTTTTGAAGTTAAAGAATCTTTGGATGTAATGTACAGCAGAACACTGAAAGATGACTTATATAATTGACATTTTCACTGAATAAGGCTTCCTGAAACTCTGGAGTGTCCTAATAATTCTATATCTAATGTAATTTATTCTCTGATTATTGAGGACATTATTTTTTCTACAGGCACCCTCTACTTCTTATATTTTTAAAAATGTATATCCAAAAATTGATTCTGTAGGTTATTGCTTCTTTTTTGTCCTGACATTTCTAAGTTCATCATTGTTCACATTTTTGGTCTGAATGTTTTATCCTGTTTAATTTAATTCTGTCATCCAGTCTCATCTTGTTCTTGTATATATATTTCTCCAGTGTTTGTGGATTTTCTGTAAAGAGCAAATTCCTTCCTGCTAGGTCCATACTATTCCAGTAGCAAACATGTTGTCAAACTGTTTCTTTCACTTTTCACTATAATCTCTTTGCTTATATTTGAAGATAGCAAGTAATAATAAATAAATAAATTCATAAGATGATAGTATTACATCTTGCATGGGATTATCTGCTCTCATCACCCTCTGAGCTAGATGATTTTTTTTCCCAAGAATGTGTCTATGCAGCTGTTTCATTGCTTAAAATGTACAGCACCTTGTTATTAAGCCAGATCAACTTGAAAGTGGTTTTAGCAAGTGCCTTTACTTGTGTCTTTAAATCAGCTTCCTAATCTTTTGTAGCTTCAGTTGGTTTGCTTACAGTTTTCAAATTACATTACATTGCATTACATTACATTGCATTACAATGAGGAGACTTACTGAGCTAACAGTAAACTGTAAGCAGTAACTTTCCTAGATAGTTGTCTAGGAAATCTACAGTTACATTATAGAAATCTGTTTCATTATCCAAGTTACTACAGCTTAGGTGCTTTTGAGGGGGCAGGGTGGAGTTGTTAAGGTTTTTTTTGTTGATAGGATGTTTTTGTGTTATTGTTTGTTTGCCTTTGGGATTCTTGAGGTATTTTTTGGAAAAGTATCTAATTTTAAAGTCCCCTTGTTAGCTTCTGTATATTGCTGCTAGATTTACTTTTTACCAGAAGAGATGCTGTGTTAGCTACCAGGCACTGCTAGTAGTTCTTTTCTAAAACCTTCTAGGACAGGTGTAACATTTGTGTTATGTGAGTTGTCAGCCAATTCTTTTGGCTTGACTTTCTTAATTGGATAGCAGTGTTTGAACTGTCCTGTTTTTTGTCTAATGTACACTAAGAGCCCAAAAAGTCTGTGCCTTGGGCTGCATCAAAAATAGCATAGGCAGCAGGTCAAGGGAGGTGATTCTGCCCCTCTACACGGCCCCTGTGACACTCCATGTGGAACACTGCATCCAGCCCTGGGCCACTCAGGGCAGGAGAGGCATGGATCTGCTGGAATGAGTCCAGAGGAGAATCACAAAACCAATGACAGGGCTGGAGCACCTCTCCTGTGAGGAAAGGCTGAGAGTGATGGGATTGTTCAGCCGGGAGAAGGCTCAGGAGACCTAACATCAGCCTTCCAGTGCTTACAGGGAGTTTGTAAAAATGTGGGGGCCAAATCTTTTGGTAGGGCCTGTAGTGATAGGACAAGGGTTAATGGTTTTAAACTAAAGGAGGACAGATTCTGACTACACACAAGGAAGGCTTTTTATTTTTTTATTATGAGGGTGTTGGCACACTGGAACAGGTTGCCTAGGGTTGCCTGGAAATATTCAAGGTCAGGTTGGATGGGGCTCTGAGGAAGTTGAGTTGAAGATGTCCCTGCTTGTTGCAGGGGGATTGAACTAGATAGCCTTTAAAGGTCCTGTCCGACCCAAACTAATCCATGAATCTATGATTCTGTTTTAAGTATCCAGGTCCATGTTTAACTTTATCAGTATGATTTTTTTTTCTCTTTAATTTTAATCTCCAAAATTACTTTACATGTATATACATCCTCTGCTGTGTAGCTACAGTTTCTTTTAGGACAGAGTTCAGGTCTTTGCCCTAATGCAGGGTAATCACCAGTGTATTGCTTATGCTGCTGACACTCACTAGCTGAGGTGGAAAAAATACACTATGCATTGTATAATCTGTACTATTCTGAGTTAAAGATTCAGGAGCTTGAGGTTTTATTAATTAAGAGACTGCATTTAGGTATGAACATTAAAATTCTTGTTCATACAAATTTACAGAAAATTTACTTCTTACAGGAATGTGAGATTAAGAAGGTTGCACTGTGAAACCAGTTTTAGGAGGATAGAAAATTCAGCATCTCTGTAGTTTGTCTCCTTATGGTCACAGAGTAATTGATTCCAGGAATTCAAAAGCCACGAGTCTGTCTGCATTTCTTGTCAGTTGAGAGGGAAAATACTTTTTGGTGTGTTGTACTGTGTTTTGTTGTTTAAACAAAAGCTGACATTTTAATGTAAACTCTTAATGTTCAGTGTTTCTAATACTGCAGAGAAGTCACAAGACTTCTGACGTATTTGAAGACTTTACATTTAGCTATCTGAAACAACCCTGGCCATTGATAGTGCAAGTTAAAGAGTTTTCCTCCATTCCTTGAATCAGGAGATCCAGGAGGAAAACAATTTAAAATGGCAGCGAAACAGAGCTTTTTAGCCAAAGTATAATGCTCAACAAGTTTGATTACCTATATCCTTTTTGCCTTCCAGTGTTTGATTTCACTGTGTTTTCTTTCTTGTAATTGCAGTTATTGCACAGCTGAGACAAAAGCTTGAAAAATTACAGGGCAGTAAACTTCCAGAAAGTTTTAGAGTTCCATATGATCCTGGGCTAAGAGCAGGAGCACTAGTGGTAAGTACGTTCTGACTTTTCTACAAGTAATTTAAAAAAAAAAAATATTTGCAAGTATGTGTCACTTGGTAAAAAGTTTGCTAATTTGTCAAAAGGTCTTATTTCTGTGGGAATACAATGACATTGCATGGACTCAGTAGGTTTTTGTTCCCAGAGCTATTATTATTTTTCTAAATGTAATAACATGCCACCATGTGCTAAAAAAATTGCAACAACCCATGAAATCCTAATCATTAAATGACAATTATACTTTATCTTTTTCCATTAATTGAATTCAAGATTTAGTCAGGTAGCTGACTTTAAAAAAAATATTAAATAACTGTATAAAACTTTTATCTGATTCAGGGGCTTTGGGATATTCAGTTTCCATTCTTCCAGTTACTTTCTCCATCTTACCCTGATTCATATCTGTCACTAAGCTTTGGGTGCAGACCTTCATCATATACTGACAAAAACATCTGCCTCAGCTATTTCTGATTTTTCAGTATCTCTGTGTTGGTTTTGTTAGAAAGTACATCATGATTTTGTTAGAAATACAAACAATTAAGAAACACTTGGGTTTTTCTATATTGCTGCTTTCAGTTTTGTGGTGAGATTGCAATTGTGTGTGTTGACTCAGAGTTAAAAAAAGATCCATAGATCAGCAGATGTGTAGTGAGAGGAAATTGGATCATGCATCTGAAATGCAATGTGAGGTCTGGGTAAAGAAGCCCAGTCAAGATCCTTGGACTCACTTCATGTGTAGCAAGGACCCTACAAGGGAAAAACCCCGTAATTTTCTCCTAGCTAAGGACAGGCAAACCATCCAATTTAAGGAATTGTCAAATGTTCAGGCATTGTTTTTGTTAAATAAACCTGTGCCTTGGAAGACAGGCTGTAAGCTGGTCTGTCTTCAATCTGAGATAATGAAACACCTCTCAGGTGAGCATGGCTGAAGCACTGTCAGAGCAAAAGACAATTCAGACATTTCTTATTCAGAAGTAAATTTTCTTGATATTAGTCCTTTTTTTTTTTTTTTTCTGGTGCAGAAGTGATCAGCAGCTTGGCAGAAAGTAGGTTTTAAAATAAAAAAGATTTCTCTGGATTTTCTAGTTTTCCTTCACTTAGGAAATATTCAGTCCTACCAGGACCTTCCTAGATGAATGAAACAATAGATTTACAAAGGAAGGTAGCCATGTCCAAAAATTGATCGGTTAGCTTTTCTTTTTCCAAACTATATGAATAAAAACATTTGGTAAAACAAAGTAAGCTTTCTTTTAATGTTCATTCTAGCAAGTTCTATTTGTCCATAATCTTCAAAACCTAAATTTTTTTTAAGTCTAAACCAAATATTAGAAGCAAAATCAGAGTTTCTAATAAGTTTAGATTTAAAAAGTTCTTTCATTTTTGAAAATAAGGGTGGTAAAAACTATTTTGTTTAAAACTACAGGCTCAAAATTTCAGTAGATGAGACATGAATATACTAAAATACTCCTATATAATGAATTCTATCTGCTCTCAAACACTGATATGCACTAGCTTTTTTTTTTTCATTTTAGATGTCTTTATTGTACATAGTAATGTTCAACAATGAATCAGGAATTCCAGAATAGAAAGTAATACATACTACAGTTGTCTTAGCCATAATAACTGGAAAAAACACTTGAAATACGGCAGTTTCAGTTCTGAATTTATCAGTATTGAAAATGCCATTTTCCCCATGAATTTGAAGAAATTACTAAGGGAATCGAATCAAGCAATCTGGAATGGAGTTGCTAGAAGTCAGAAGGGTGGATGATGTGGTAAATTGCATTGGACAACGATTATGTACTGATTTTGCAAAGCACCTGTCAAAGTGCTGTTGTGAAGGTCTGTATTTTCCAGTTTTGTCAGAATCTCTATTCCTGTTTTAAATTTGCCTGAAGCAAGCTAAATCCAGTTTTGGAGAGTTAAAATACACTTTTTCCTTTATCATGGACAGTGGTTAAAAGTTGTGCAGGTTCAGGGAGGGTTTGTGTGGCGGCTGACCTCTGTCCTTTACATGTGCTTTCAGTGAGTTGCTTGTGGTATAGCTGAGTGGAAGCTGGTACACTATTCTGTTGAAAAGGTTTCTTGGGTTGATGTTGGCATCAGGAAGCAATAAACGTGTCTTTCACAGATAGAAAAATGTAAAGTAATGGCATCCAAGAAGAAGCCACTCTGGCTTGAATTTAAATGTGCAGATCCAACAGCTCTGTCAAATGAAACCATAGGCATCATCTTCAAACATGGAGATGACCTCCGTCAGGACATGCTAATTTTGCAGGTATGAGAGCTAAACCTTAAAAAGAATAACATGAATATTTTAAAATATTTTTAAATCATTTTGCTTTTCCAAAGTGTGTATACCTTGTCTTCACTGTCCATATGAAATGCGAGATTGTCTTTTGTATTTAAAACTCTGTATGGCAAGGCTGACATCAGCAGTGCATCATCTTTGTCGTACTGTGTTATGGATTC
This sequence comes from Fringilla coelebs, assembly GCF_963513975.1. Taxonomy (NCBI): domain Eukaryota; kingdom Metazoa; phylum Chordata; class Aves; order Passeriformes; family Fringillidae; genus Fringilla; species Fringilla coelebs. The sequence goes on from NC_140033.1 coordinate 14,018,820, forward strand.
ACCCTGGTGGGATGGAAAAAGAGGAAGAGCAAGAAAACTTGTGAGTTGAGCTAAAGGTGGTTTAATAAGCAAAGGAGAAGTGGAAGAACCAAGAAGGAAAACAAAACAAGTGGTGCTAAGGCAGTCACTCCACATCCCATGGGTGGACCGGTTCCCAACCAGTCCCTGCACAGAAGATGGTTACCTACATAACCCCTTGCTCCCTGTTTTATTGCTGAGCATGACCTTGTTCAGCATGGAGTATTTCTTTGGCTGGTTCAGGTCATCTGCCTGGTTGTGTCCCCTCCCAATCTCTTGTGCACCCCAATCTAGTCACAGTGAGGCAGGGTGAGAAACTGGCAGCCTTGGCACTCAGCAGACACTGTTCAGCTGGGACATGGGGACATCAGTGTGTTCCCAGCACTGCTTTGGTCACCCCCTAAACCACAGCCCACTACAAGCTGCTCTGAGGAAAAGGAGCTTCATCCCAACCAGACACAGTGCATGCAGTTACCCTGGCTTTTCCTGCCATATGCCATACATATTTCACGTTTTAGTGTTCTAGAGACAGAATCTTAGTGCAAGATGGCCTGTTTCTCTGATGAAGTATTTTTATCATTTATTTATGTCATGGGTGAAGTTAACAAATGAAAAACCAGTAGCTAGTGTCACTCTAGTTTCAGACAACTGGTTTGTTAGGGCTTTTGGAGATATTAATGGGGAAAAGCGGGCATGCTTGCTAACACATCCAATCTCACCTATGTAGAAATCATACAATATATTTATTAATACTTTATAGAAGAGTAAAGATTTCCTGGTTGCAGAACAGATGAAGAAACATAAACCCTGGTTCTATTATTGATTATCTTGAATAGCTGCACACTTTCTATATTCATCTCTTAATCAAATAGCAAAGTAAGTTTAGCCCCATCTGAGAATTCTCAGAAGTGTTATTTGTATGAGTAGTCTGTAATGTTCAAATAATTTCAAGTAACTTAGCATATCCATTTTTTCTCACTAGATTCTTCGAATTATGGAATCCATTTGGGAAGCAGAATCCTTGGACCTCTGTTTGTTGCCATATGGTTGCATTTCTACAGGGAACAAAATAGGTATGTGATCACACTTACTGTGATTAGAAATTCAAAATACCATATTTACAGAAGATCTGGGAGAACTATTCTAATATGTGCTGCAGTCCTGAGGTAAACAGCACTTTATTATACTTTCTGTGAGCAGCCTTCAGGTGCAGCTTGGCAGTGGCTTCTGCCCTTCCTTGAGCTGCAGCAGAGCTGTTTACTGGCTGTGATTCCTGTGCAACAGCTTGGCTTGTGCTGCAAGCTCCTCTTTAATAACAATATCTAGTATGAAACAGCAGTGAAAGGGAGTGATTTATTCTAGATGTATTTTAATGTGTTGATAAGAATAAAATAATGAGCAAAACATTTATATTTTTTCCTGACTTAAAGCTTCATACCCTATACCACACAGAAGCAGCAACATTACTTAACAGGATACTCAGGTAATATTTCTCACTGGACATTAGTTCCTGCAGCAGAGATGTTCAATTTTTCAGAACTTGTGGTGAAAGAAATCAAGTAAGAAATCCCAGTAAAATTAAGACTCTTTATAACTCTTTAATATATTTACGTAATGTACTTCCTCTCTAAAATCCATTGCCACATAAAATTTTTTAACATCCTTTTGATTTCAGGATATCTCAGCAATGCAGAAAACCCAAACTCAATTATTAAATACCTGGTAGTGTGACATAAGAGAGTTTCTTTTCTCCTAATATAAATTTTTCTAAATTGAATTATATTTATTGATAAAATTTTAATAATAAAGGAAATGGAAAATTGTACATCAAAATGCTAACAACTATAAATATAAGGAAAGTCGGGGGGTTCTCTTCTTTAGAAGTGTTAAGCATAATTTTTTAGAGAGTTTTTTAGGATCTGTTTTAATTTTGTTAAAAATTATCTCAAGACAATGCAATGTATTGAAAAAATGAAGGAAGAAGGAGGAATTCTGCCAGTGATTCTAGCATTTTCATACTTGAGTTACAGCTCTCTATTATTCTTTCTTTAATTCTTAATTGATTCCCCATTTTTCTGTCTCAAGGAAATATTTGATTTTCCTATAGGCATGGGAGAGGTGTAAGAATTTAGCATCCTTTTAGCACCACAGTAGGGGCATGGTTAATCACATTAACACTTCTGCTTGGTTTGCTGAGAATACCTGCAGCCTAAATTAGTAATGCCCAATGTGGCACACTTTGATGTAGAGCTTATGCTTGTTTGGAGCAGAACCAAAGAGCAGTAGCATGCAAATATTCTGTGACAATATTCACATGTAGTCTTCTTCCAGGCTGCTTCTTCCCTCCCTCTTAATACTCCCCTGGAACTTGGGCAGTTTCTGTGTATTGACACAAGGACAGTACCCCACTCTACACTGAGCACAGGGAAACTGGTGTCTTACATCTGGGGCTGGCACCCCCTCCTGCATAGAGCATTCTCGTTCTGTTAAAGACATTACATCCAGTGCAGTTTGTAATTTTGGAAGCATCTGTCCTTTCCACTGCTGCTGCCAAGCAGACCTCTGTAGGATGAACTTTCTCTTTGTATCACTGATAAAAGTCATACCCTGCTCTCTCTCCCTTTGACATGTCCATATGTTCCTGGCTCTGTGAGGCAATTACCACTACTTACTGTGCAGCATCACTGCCGAAATGAAGACGTTCAAGCTGCCTCTTAGAAGAGTCGCCACAGAGCCCCATAAACACATTGCATGGTGCATTTCCTGCTGCACTCCCTCCCAGCTGAATGCAGCCCCGCTGAGAGCTGCTGTCCCTGGCACCTCCTGAGCCAGCTCTGCTCCGCCGCCATCAAGGAGCTGTTGGCCGGTAGAGGGAGATTTGCGAGCACAGGCAGGGAAAGCTTTGGCAACAGCTGGAATGGAAGCTGGAGCTCACACCCGGGAGAAGAACAACAGCTTGACAAGCAGAGATCAAAATGCAAAGCTTTTAAACTTGGTGGTCTTGGTGGTCGGTTCTGGAGGTCATATTTCCACTCTAATTTTATGGCAAACCTATCCAGGCCACTGTTATGACAGAAGAAAATACCTCCGGAGGTACTCAGCCATGAATTCACCCATGTAGAGAGGGCAGGAAGAGATTGCTGTGTTGTTACTCTGTTACAGGAAAATTTGCACATAATTCAGTAATTGCAAAAGAGTGGGATTATGAATACAGAGAAATTTATCTGGTTCAGACAGAGTTAAATTGAAACCGACGCAGAAGCTGCTTTGAATTGCTTTGGAGAGAAATGGGTATTTTTGTTTGCTTGCTTATCTCTGAACTGGAGCTGAAGCTAGAAGACACTGTTGAACTTGAACCAGAGGGAAAAAAAATTCCAATTACCAAATAAATTAAATTATAATCTGACTTTCCCCCATATAGGCATGCCCAGTCTGGACTGCATTTGCTAGTCTTGGCTACAGTGCAGGGTTGTGCTGCAGCCTCTGTTTCTGCATTTCCCTCTGGTTTCTCTCTGTCACATGCCATACTGGCACGAGCAGGACAAGGCCCTGTTTCTGCACATTATTGCTGTGATGTGCCAGTGTGCCTTGGCTAGGGTGTATTCAGATTAGGGACAGACCCATGGCCCTGACAACCAGAGCCTTCCACCAGCAATCCCAGTGCTGTACTTGCTGTGCACTGGTATTTCTGAGCTTTCTGTGTATATGCCCACTTAAGCTTAAATTGGATTTACGGCAGGAGGGCCAGCTCTATTCCTCTGTCACAGCCCTGGCAATACTTGCATCCCTGGACTGCAGCAAAACGAAAGCTTTTCTTCAGCTCCTCGTATCTGTGAAGTTGGAGAGAAGCTGGGGAAAATGTGAATTGGGATCAGGAAAGGAATATTTCCTCTCCTTGGGAAAAGCCTTATAACAGTGAGTCCCCACTCATCATGTGATACATCCATTTTAAAAGAGGAGGAGTTTTGGTGCCAGGCTCTTTATGAACTCTGGCTGGTTTCAGCTGGGAATGAACAGGAACCATTGCTCCTTGTAAAATAAATTTCTGCTCACAACCTATATAGATCTACAGTTGGTTTTTAAACAGTTTGAAATTTAATTTTGAATATTTTTAATATGCTTTGATAAAAATCTAATAACTTCTTCTAACCTTTTCCTTATTTTCTTAAGGAATGATCGAAATTGTGAAAGATGCTACAACAATTGCCAAAATTCAACAGAGTACAGTTGGGAACACTGGTGCATTTAAGGATGAAATACTAAACCAGTGGCTCAAGGAAAGATGCATGATTGAAGAGAAGGTGAGTTCTTTGAAATTTTAGGAAGGATTTTTAATTGCACCCTACTAATTTAGGAGCATTGAGCCCATATGTTTGTGCTTGTTATTTGTGGGATTTTGAAAAATCCATTCATTTTCTCTGCGCTCAGCTGCGGGTATGTGTGAATGAGCCTTTAGCATCCAGCTGGCAGCCAAGCTCCTGAGAGACAAGATGCTTCTGAAGTCACTCCTTTATCAATGGAAGTTAGAAGTGATACATGAGGAGCAGGTTGAGAGGACATCTAAGAGCACTGAAAGGCAATGTGGTTTTAGAGGATTCAGGTGCAGGCTTGGGTACTCGCAATTCTTGGCTTGTGTACATCGACTGACCCACTGCAGCTTTTGCCACATTTTTTCCCTCAGAATGTGTGAGCTGCTCTATGCTGCTTTTCTGTGCTGAGGGATGGAGCCAGCACAGAGGGTGCAGTGCAGGTCTTGATCTCTGCAGTGCAGTGGTATATTTTATAAAACAGTTTGCCTAACTGTCGATAGAAACATTTCAACAGAAAGGTACATAACTTTGAGAATGGTTGCATTTAGTGCCTAGCATTGAAGCATTTACCATCTCTAAGATTTATTTTTAGTTTCAGGCAGCTGTGGAAAGATTTGTTTATTCTTGTGCTGGATACTGTGTGGCAACCTTTGTACTTGGAATAGGAGACAGGCACAATGACAACATCATGATTACAGAAACAGGTGGGTTGTGTTTTTGAAAATTTCATAGATGTGCAGACTGTCTATACTTCACTAGATTTATTTTTCATTTTAATAAATAGTGCATTTAACAATGACTGAAGAGACACAAACCAGTTCTGTCAGTGGTGCTTACAAGGTCAAGTAACACTGAAATGTATTTTCACCCCTGTTGGCCTTCATACAGGCTGGAGATATCTATCATTGATAATGCCATTATTTTCCAAGGAGCAGTTTGATACAAACTAAGTCATTAGAAATGTAAACCAATTTTTTTTACTGTCTACGTCTAAGGTCTAAACACCAAAAAACTTTATAAAGCAGACAGCTGTTCATCTATCTGATGTGTGGCTGTGATTCTCACAGTGTTCAGTGGAACTGAATTCTGTCAGAATTCATATCCACTGAACACTGTGAGAATCACAGCCACAACTGAATTCTGTCAGAATTCAGATTTTGCTGGACTGTTTTCACTTCTGAGGAATGTAATTGCATTGTGTACTGTTGTAAAAAAATTTAGGAAATAAGTGTACATGGAATGTATTTATTTACCTACTAAAATCTGTGGGATGGTTATAGCCTTCTGAAGAAACTCACAGTTTTTTTGTACAATAAACTTTGGGAGTTACTTCCATAGCTGCATATTGTTTAATCCTTAATTTTACTTACCTATGGAAAGAACCCCTGAACAATCAGTACATATGGAGTTTTATTTAGTCTAAGGAATTCACTTTTAGTTTCATGATCCTCTCGCTTCATAATTAGTCTCTGGTAGGAGATGGAAAATAGTTAGGAGGCTGAATATTTATTATTGATTATATTAAAGTTTTATCAGTTGAAGGCTGGAGAGAAGAAGTACCCTGAAGGCAGAAATTATCTAATTGAAGACTACAGTAAAAAAGTTCAGCAGAAGCCCTTGGGGAAAAAATGACTAAGAAATGCTTTAATTTCAACATTATATATAATATAATGTGGTGTTGGTCCCACTGGCAGAACATGACAGAAACTGAAAAAGAGGTGTTGTTCTGTGGTGGTCATGAGCAGATTTGCCTCAGAGTCTTTAATGGGATCTCTCTTGAGCCTCAGGAAGGATCTCAGTCTGAGAGGTCTGCAGAGACTCAGATTTGGTAGGCTGGAGGAACTTGAAAGCTGGCTTAAAATCTGGAATGTTTAAGGCTATTCCACCTACAGATCACTATTAAGTATCATCTTATATAATTCGATGTTTTATCTTTTTTTATAAATACGCCACAAAACACAAATCTGTGTTTTTAAGTAAGCATACTCTTGTATCCATTTCCTGAGTGCCAGTGAAAGTAATAAAGTAATTTGGAGAATAACAGCACACTCCAGTCCTGTAGGTGTAGTGACCCTTAAAAGGAGAGGTTTTCATTGCTTTTGTGGGAACTGCTACTCTCTCAAAGCTATCCAAAGGGTGACAGTGCAGACTTTGAACACACAGAGTGGTTTAGAAATCACTAATGAGGGTCTGTGAGGAGAAAGCAGGTTCTAGTCAATGACATTTGCCAAGGAGATGGGTAGTGCCAGAATCCCATGGGTATTTGAAATACAGCCCCCAAGCCTTTTCCGTGTAGTGATGCTCTGATTGTTATGGGTATGAGGCACAAGGTTTCCTTCGTTGATTTTTGAAAAGCTGTGAGTGTATAGTAATACAGCAGTTAGATAGTACAGCAGTTCTGCCAGACTTTTAACAACTGCCAAAGATAAACAAAAGTAATTTTGCAAAGAGGACAGAATTATGTATTTCCCAAAAAAAGAAAGAAAATAGTCTTTTCTGCTGAACTTAAGGATGATCATATATACTGAAAAAAGGGGTTGGAACTCCTGTGAATACACCTAAGTGTTCTTAGCAGTTTATTGTATTTGTCTGAATGTGACTTCACAGAATCACAGAATTTCTAGGTTGGAAAAGACCTTTAAGATCATCGAGTCCAACCCATGTTCTAACACCTCAACTAGATCATGGCACCAAGTGCCACATCCAGTCTTTTTTTAAACACATCGAGGGTGGTGACTCCACCACCTCCCTGGGCAGATGATTCCAGTATTTGACCACTCTTTCTGTGAAAAACTTCCTCCTTAATTCTTTACTTCTTCTTCTCTTTATGAAGGTAACCTTTTCCATATTGATTTTGGCCATATTCTTGGGAATTATAAAAGCTTCCTTGGAATTAATAAGGAGAGAGTTCCTTTTGTGCTGACTCCAGATTTTCTGTATGTCATGGGAACTTCCGGAAAGAAGACAAGTCTCCATTTCCACAAATTTCAGGTAAAAGAATGGGAATCTAAATGCAAATCAATTAAGCAATGTTTTTTTTTAACCTCTAAAATGAACATTAGTGCCTTGATTTGCAAAGATCTGGGCTCCTGGGTATTATGTTAATAAAATGTACCGAATTGTAATGTGATTCCGGGATATTTTAGGCCCAACGAAGAGAAAAAATGATCTGTACAATTATGGGAACTAGAATTCAGACATTCACAAAGGCACATTGAAAAGCTCATTAGCAACAGACCAGATAAGCAGTTCTTTCTTTTCTTGTCTTGATTGAAAATACTTTGCAGAGGGCTTCAGTGTTTGTGCAATTAGAAGAAACTCATGGCTTTCAGCAGAGCCTCTGTGGAGTATGAGCAGGTGTGAGGCACTCATCAGCAGGCATGGCCACTGTTATTCCCTCCTGATTCTGCCCTCGAGTTCTGGGGCTTGGACTGCTGCATCTGAGTAAAAATCTGTAGTGACCCTAAGCTATCTCAGATGGTGGTTTGTAAAGTGGATGGATAGATTTAGCTAGAGAAATGGCATTAAAAATCTGTTCTATTGCTTCTAGTTGAAATTTAGTGCTTTCAAACATGTTGTGATTATTTGAGCTAGTGTAGAACCTGGCCAAAGAGGGAGTTTAGTATGCAGTTCCTATGTTTAATGAAATGAATGGGAGTATGGTTGGTCAAAAGTGCATGTATGTCTGAGGTCTTTAGAGACTTTGAGTAAAGTGTTTGATTTAGAAAGCAGGTTCCTTATAATATTAAAAGAAAAATTCTTCTGTAGAGTGAGTCAAAGCCAAAGCCTGAATTTCATGTTTTGGATTCCTTGTGGGTGAACTAGTCCCAGTATTGAGTCTGGTTTTCCAAGTACCTAATTAAGGTTCTTCCTGGTGGAGGGTGACTATGTCCCTTTGAACACATATGCAGTTACTTCAGAATTTTGTCACCACGTGTGGTTGCATCTCAGTGCTTTTACTCACTCATCCAAAAATGAGTGTTCCCCATCTTCAGGCTGAACACATCCTGCAGGCTTCCCTGCCAGGGATGGAGATCCATTTGGATCCTCTTGCAATTCCCACTTTATAGTATTCTTATGCTAGGACAAATCACATTGTCCACCAGAGACAATCAAAAGGGAGAGGCCAAGTGTGGAGAGGATCCATGCGAAGAAGAACCAAAAATCTTTGTTTGAAGTCACTGCCCAAACTTCTGAAAATAATTAAAGAACCAGCTGCAATCTTTGACTCTTCATTTTTGCCAGGACTGCCTTTATCACAGTGGAAGTGTTTTGAAGGGGACTTGTAGATCAAAAGATGTTAGGGTGGGGTTTGCCATGGTTTGGAATTACTGTGGGAAGGGAACTACACAGGAAGGGAATGCTGAGCCCGTGCACTCAGTGAAGCCTGTGAACTGTGCTGTGTACAACCATGATGCTGTTGCTGCAGCTGTTAAGTCATGTGCAGGTGTGGGACTGAAACACATCTGGGGTATGTAATTTCAAACAAGACCTCTGTTCTGGAAGCAGAAAATAGAAGCATGAAAGTGTGCTAAAAGTGTGGAGAATTGGAAGGTGTCTGCAGTGAGGTTGTTTTCATATATATGGATCATCCAGCTCTTTAGAGAGGATCTGACCTTTACTTCAGCAGCCCAAATACCAAAATCAGTCAGAACTAAGTTTGGTCATAGCCTTTCTTCAATACATCATGCCTCCATCATGGAGTCCTGGGTTTGACTAAATAAACTTTTTGTTACTCTGGTACCAATTTCTAAGTACTGCTACCATCCCACTAATGCACAGCTTAGGAATAGTTATAGCACCAATGTCATTTCCACTAGTGTCCTTAGCCAGATAAAAGGTGATTAATGTGCTTTTACTGTTGTGAGCTGTGATGGTGATATGAGACCTGGGCATTTTAAGTGACATGAGTTAGGCACAGACAACAAGAAACTGACCAAAAAATGCAAGTTCATGTATAGTTCTGCTACAATAGCTACTGTTTATATACCACTATTGCAGTAGTACATTAAAAGTTGTTTCTGTCTCAAAGAACAGTAAAAAATAAAATACTTCTATATAAGTAGAAGAGTAACACAGATCAAGATTTGCATCACATATTTAGCTATAAAAAATGTATGTGTTTTAATTACATGGCCAGAGTTTAAAAAACCCCCAAAATTGTAGTTTCACTTTTCAGTTGACTTGTTTCATCATATTCCCTAATATTGAGGGATTCATTCAGTCTGCCTGCTGACTCATTCATGTATTAATGGAAAAGTCTCAGCATTTATCCTTCATTAATTTTTAAGAACATCTCTCATTATTTTGTACTTCACTACATTAAAACAGTTTGTACTTCAGAGGACTCCTTTGTTTTTTTACAGTCTTTGGTGTTTTTATTAACTTAATAATCTATTTTTATAAAATTTTATTTCTTTGTTATTTACTGGACATAGGCCATGCAGATGTGTTAGCCAGAGCTCATATTGCAGATAATGGAGAAGGTTAAAATGAAAAATAACTTTGACCCAAGTTCACTGCAGAAGGATTTATTTAATTACAAAATCTCATGTATTTGATTGTCAAACAAAGGTGACAGAAAGCAGAAGGGTACCCAATTCATCACTGAGAAATATTTGCAGACAGGGAAGGGATGGCCTGTGTAACAGAACTTGGACACTTTATATTATAAAAATGCCTGGATTTTAGGATAATAACAATTAGGACAGTTTCAGGCTTTCAAAATGATTATTCTTTTTTTTCCTATTGGGCAATGGGATTTTGGTTTCTCCTCAGCTCCTCTCATTTTGCCTATGGCTTTAGATGAGTTAGCAGCTTTCTTCCAAATCCCACAGTAAACATGTACATGCCCTTGACATACCTGTCATCTGGGCTATTCTTGGTTCTCATCACCTCTTTCAGAAGTGTAAAAATTCCTTTTCTTGGAAGATATTAATGCAAAACCACATCCAGTTCCTGTCTGAATAAATAACTCTAACAGGCAGATGCAGATTTTTTAAGTCTTTTGAATTCCTGGAAGGACTGCCTTTGAGATGCAGTGATACCAGGTTTTTCTTGACTGCATAATTGTTTTTCTGTCTCAGACACCCAAAGCAGCGAGATACATCATCCATACAGAAATGTAAAACCTTCTTTGATATAACTATAAAGACCTTTCATCTCTTTCAAGGGTAACAAAACACAGACTAACTCTTGTGACAAGATTTCTCTGTTTGAAGTTGAGAATACATAAGTAAAATTTCTTTTTAAAATTTCTTCTCCTGCTGTAATGGAGAGAAACTATTCCCTGTGATAAGGTGATGGCGTTTTCTATTGTAAACTATGCTTTGACCATTGCATTTAATCTTTTGCTGTGCTGAAACTAAACCGACACTGGTGTTCATAAGTATAATCTTATTTCAGAACAGAATTTATTTGGGAATAGAGTAAAAGATTTAAGTTCCCAGTCAATGCTAAAAAAGAAATTATACAGACAGATCTTCAATGTATCATCTTCCTTCCTTAGTATTTTCCCAACCTGTCTAGTTGGGTGTCCTGGTGTTGCTGATGTAAACAGTGAAAGATGTTAAGATTATTTGTGCACTTCTTCCTGTTTCAGAGAAGAAATAAAACATGTATCTTGTAAAAAATGCCCTGTGTTCTAGAGGTCTGTTGGGATTTGTTGGAAGTGTACATTAAAATACTTGGATTTCCCAAGTATTATTCAAAAGCTTAATATACAGCTGTTGAAGGTTAAATTGAATATTTAATTGGGTTAAAATTAACATTCCTTCAGCTGTGGTTTAAATAATAACAACCTTCTTGGAAATATTTTTCATATTTTTACATTACTGCATTGCAGACCTAATTTCTAGTTGATTGATGATTGATGTCTTCGTTGCATTGTTCTTATTTCTGCTAGTAAATGAGTTATAAATTTAATATAGGAAGTCATAATTTCAGGCTGTGTATTAGTCACTTAGCAGGAAATAATTGTTTTTAAAGGATTGCATGTTTTTTAAAGCTGCAGAGATGTCCTTCTTCTAAAAGTTCTGTTGTTAAGCACAGATTATTTATACATGGAAATGAGAAGGCTCTAAAAAACGCCTATGGAATCCAGAATGACAGTGCACAGTGATGGAAATCCTCCAGCAAGGCAGAGTGCCCGAAGACTAGAGCTGTCAGCTAGCAAAATTCCTTAGAACACCAAGGCTGAAAATCTTCCCTGTTAAATAATCCGTCACCACTGCACAGTTAATAGGCATCTAGAGAAAATGCAGAGCAATCCCCTGGAGGTGCTGCTTTGTTCAGGCACAGTCTTTAAATGGGAACATTCCAACAGGAAAGGAAGACAGTGAATTATTGCTGTCTCTTGTAACAGCCACAGAAAGGTTATATGGTAGAGAAATTCTTTTGAAATTCTGGTGAGGCTGAGTTTTAAGCTTTAGTAATTAATGTAGTATTAAGAGCTGTTTGTTGCACACCCAAACAGTTCCTGTTGCCCCAAGCTGCGGTGAATGGAATTACACTGAGCAGCAGGTGCAGAAGTTTGTGTCACGTTTCCACTCAATTGAATAGCTCTGTTGGGTCTCCTGTCACTGACACTGGAGTGATTGAATGGCATTGGTTAATGAGAGTCCTGTGACATTCCTACACCATCCCTCTCAATTCATCTCCTCAATTAACAAAAAACTCTTCTCTCTCACAGGATGTATGTGTGAAGGCTTATTTGGCTCTCCGACACCACACAAACCTGCTGATCATCCTGTTCTCCATGATGCTGATGACTGGAATGCCCCAATTAACCAGCAAAGAAGATATTGAATATATCAGGGATGCACTGACAGTAGGGAAAAGTGAAGAAGATGCCAAAAAGCATTTTCTTGATCAGATAGAGGTTTGCAGAGATAAGGGCTGGACGGTGCAGTTTAACTGGTTTTTGCATCTTGTGCTTGGAATCAAACAAGGAGTAGAAAAGCATTCTGCTTAATATTTTATGTAAATTAACTGTGGGTGTGAATAGGAGGTTAGCGAACCTACATGTTATTTCTGAATTATGAATAAATGAGCAGTCAAAATTGCCTTTACTCTTCTGGCAGCTTAAATGGATCTTTTAAAAAGGCAAGGACTTTGTCCCTCCAGAAGATCTTCTTGCAGATAAGATTTTTTTTCCCATTTCTAATGACACTTGAAGTTGCTGGATTCTTTTAGTTCCTTTGCTGTTTTGGCTTGGACTTTTTTTCTTCTTTCTTTAGCAATAATTTCAGATAAATATAAGGAGGAAGTTGAGTAAGATGACAACCTACAAACCCCCTATGACCTTAAATGTTCGTGAGGGTCAAGTCCTTCAAAACCAGAAGAATTTATATAAAATCTATGGTTATAGTGAAATCTCTGTAGACAATCCATATGTGTCTCAGGATGATTTGGACATGAGTGTTCTTCTTCATCTACATCCTACTCTTTTGTCCCTTTCTCAACATTTTGTCCTTTCTGGATTTTTGATATGTTGTCAGTAGAAAAGAGCTTTGGCTCTGCCACTGGAGGAAATTGCCTTACTGTTACTGTGACCTGTGACACAGACAACCAATCTTGACTGCCAGAAGAACTTCATAGTTACTGGGGAGTTCTTCAGATTTAAACATGAAGTTCTGAAGGTTTAATTTTGTAAGATTTTTTTACTGTACTTTTTAGTGGGTAACATCCATATTATATTACAGATTATATTCTTAGTGTAAAGTTATTAAAATTCCACCTGTATAGGAAAAGCTTTGTAGAAAAAGCAATGGTACTTCCTTATCCCTCAGAGAAAACTCCTTATCTAAGAGTAATTGACACGTTACCAAATATCTGAGAAACCCAAAGTTATTTATTCCTTGGTGATATATTGTCAGGATATACCTAGAAGGAATTAAATGTAATCTTTGAAGTTGTGTATATTTTGCTATTTATTTTTAAATTCCTGAAGAAACAATACTACTGAAAAGCTATTTATGAAAGAAAAAAACCCCTTGTCTTTAATTTCAATATTTAAACTTTAAAGAGGAAAAAATGGGCAGTGTTAAGTAGAATTTTAACTCTCTACTGTAGATTGCCTGCAAATCAAGTCTGCCTATGGTAGGAAAGGAAAAAGATGTAGAGCCTGAATTAGTCTTTGACTTGAATTATTGTGGTATACTTCTTGCTAATTGATTTTTACCAAAGAGAGAAGATGGCTTATAATATTGCTTTTTTGCACTTGTGCCCATGTAATTTCTTCCTTCATTGTAGTGTTACATGGGCTTTACATTACCTATAAATGATTAACTGAATTTTAAAATTCTGTTATCATTTGCTTTGATCATTTCACAGAACTGTTATGATTTAAACTACTGCTACTACTGAGTGCATTCTTGAAGGATTTTTAATAAATGTACTGTAATCAGTGTCTCAGTTATGAGATGTAGCCAATCTATTCTTGAAATGTAGATGTTTAATTGTTTACTGTGCACAAGTATTTTTGATGTAAATGGTAGACTCCAGTTAAGGAAATCTCTAAGGTTAAAATGTAGACTATTTTGTTATTCTGTTACATTATTATTCTGAGCAAGATAGGCTTTAGATCATACTAAAATATAAACTAAATGGTGACTATTGTCTGTAAAATTATATTTTTAGATTTGTATTTTATAGATCTGAAATAAATTGATATGTTCTATTACTTTGATTATTATTCATGAATAAGCAGCTTAGCCCAAAATACATGTAAATAATTTTAATCCAGTTTCTTAAAGAATACTTAATCTCAGTAAGAAATCATATTCAAAGTTCCATTCAGAGGAATTGTTTTAGTTCCATATTAATAACTTTGTATGATGTTAGATATATTGAAATTTAATAGTCTATAGTATTAGAATTGCAATTACTGTAATTGTAAAATGTGAATAGAATATTGCCACTTTCGAAGAGCGCTTTCTTCATTCCTGGTTTGTTCTGTGAAGAAAAATTGGAAGATTTTAGTAAGTTCCTAGTTTTAAAAAATAAGTAGATCAAGTGCTAAATTTAACTCTAGCATAGGGAAATAAATGCTAATCACAGCTTCAAGGGAAATGGCACTCTTAAAGCAGCCTCTCTTTGCAGGAAAGGGTCTGCAAGAGATCTGTACCCAGAAGAAAGTAGTTTAGTCCTGTACTAAACTTACACTGATGATTTTTATCAGCAGTTTACAATGTGCAGTTTCAGTTGTGTTTAGTGCAGACACCTGAAACACCTCAGTGCTGAGCAAATTCCCAGACTCTTCGTTGCCTTCCTTGCCCATGAAGCCTATGGTTGGGCTGCCTGGGCTCTGCTAGGCTGCCTTGTGTCTTCTGGGCCAGCCTGACTCCTGGGAGATCAAAGCAGCTGTCAAATCTCCTCTTTACCTATGGAGCAAGCTGTGGGCACCAGGACCTCCTCACAAATGGCTGCAGGACCATGCGGCTGATTGCCGGCTGCCTTCTGTGTCCCTCTGGAAACCTCCACCCACCACTGACCTGCGGCGAGCCCTGACACCAGGAGAAACGACACAGAGATGTGGTTTGAGGCAGTCCAGCCTCAGCAGGGAGAGGAGCTGCTTTTCAGGAGAGGAGGTGCACACAGGGACACACACGCACATCCAGACAGGGCACGGCTGTCCCGTTCTGCAGTGGTATTCCCTAGGCCTGGAGAGCTGGAGCTATAGCACAGATGCCACTGCTGGAGCAGGAGGCTGAACCACAATTTCCTGAGTCTCCCAAACTCACTGACCCTGCAGAATAACTGTTTTTAAGGGTTATAAACCAGGAAATGTAAATTAGTCATTAACCACTAACCACTTTTTTCAGAAGCTCTAACACAGCATGCAGGAAAAGAAAATTACTAAATTTTCTTAGTAGGTGTCAATTATCATCACTGTCTCCTGTTAGCTTTAGGATTATTTTTTGAAAATTATTATAAGGACTACTTTGTCTTTGAGATCTGTAGTATTTTCTTGGTAGTTTCATTCACATCATGACTGCACCCAGCAGTGGAAATTTGAATCTATTCTTAGAGTCAGTGCCTCATACTCGGTTGTGACTTGACATCTGCTTTGACCCCAGCAAGGTCATTGAGATGTTGTTTAGCAGTGAGTGTCCCCAAGGCTCCATCCTAATTATATTCCAGGACAGGAAGAGAAGTTGAAATGGAGCTCAGGTGTACAGTGTGATTATATTTAGATCTTCATTGAATACACCGGTTGCACTTGTTAGAAGTGCTTAATCTATCATTAGCAGAGTATTGAGACTTGACAAGTTTAGCAGATTTTTTTCTCACATGTGATCAATGATACAGAAATACAGATATGAACAAATGACTTTAGAAAAATATCAATGGAAATTATGATTCCTGTATTTTGATTATAAACCTTTCTCCTGACTACCAGCAGCATTCTGCAAATCCACATGAGTCCCAAGGATTATATAGATTTCGGACTCTGCGCTAATGACTTTATAATGTAGTTTGTGTAAAGTAGCCTTGGAAAGAAAAAAATATTAAAATTAAAATTTGGGATGCCATCTGCAGGGTTTAGTGGGCTCTTTGAGCATCCCAGCAACACTGAAGTTTCTGCAAAATATTCATGTGTTTTCATGAATCTTCTCCTTGCAATTTATGTAAAATATGTTAAAAACAATATTCCAGAAATAATGAATTATCCTAGAGAGAGGTCAACAGGGAGAGAGATTCCTGCTGTGCTCACCCCACTCTGCATTTGGAAGCCAGAATTGGCCCAAAAGGTACTAATGTATTTCAAATCTTGTGACGCACTGACAGAAAGTAAGATTCATGCTGGAGAAGAGAAAACAGAAAGACAAACTGTGCGTCTGCAGTTACACAGTTAATAACAAGGACTGACCAAAGATTCAAATGCCATGGTTATACCCATGTGAGGTGTGCACATCATCATCTCTTTAGAGAAAAGGGGCACTGGTGACCTGTTCTAGTCTGCTGATACAAGGAGACAGGCACAAGGCCATGGCTTCTCCTGGCTTTTTGTGCATCTTTTGGTCTCATACCCCGCAGGAGAGGTGCTGATGACCTGCCTGTTGATAACAAACAAGGGGACAGTGGACAGCATCAGTTCCTTCCCACCCCTGGAATGGGGGTTTGCTGTTTCAGAGGGTGCCCCGCAGCACTTGAGCTGGCAAGGCTGTGGAAGGCAGCGTGTGCCACTGCTCAGGTGTTCTCCTGGGGATGCAAAAGAAGAGGCTGTCACTTTGGAAACAGCAGCAGCACTGCCAGGAACACGTGCCGGTTAATTTTAGCTAACAAAAGATTCCTGTGCATGGCAGAAGTGCTGTATCTTTTAATTGCAAGCACATCCCACACCTGGGTGCAGTCACTCGGTGTTCAGCGTTAGGAGTCACCGTGTGCCAGTGCTGGTCACACTCTCAAAGCTGGCTTTGGTCTAGTGCCTGTGTCAGAGTTAGCCACTCATCCGCTTACTGAGTGCATGAAGAAAAAAAGGAAAATAATACACTGTAGATAGCAGCATTTCTTTGTAAGATAAACAAGGAGTAGATACAGAAGAACAGTCAAGTCTAATGTAATGAAGAATACCCAGAAAAGATCCCTGAAAGGACAAATTGAAAGAAAATAAAAATGTTGAAGACCCATTATGACCCATTATGTATTAATGACAAAACAGTTTTAAGACTGCAGCTCAGAGCTTGTAGCGGATGTTCTTTTGCCTTTGAATGTATCTTTCTTTATCAAAACTAATTATCCTGCAAAAGGCTAAGAGGGCTATGACTGTTTAATGACCTAAGAAATATGCTGCCACAATGCCATTCATGAGAAAGAGTTAATTAGAAATTTAAGATATAGCCAGAACTGAATTTTGCTCAAGGTATTTACTGTTAAACAACCTGCGATTAACAAAGGAAAAAAAAAAAATGTGCCTAGTGCTTCTTCCCCAAGTCAACCAGCAAGAGTCTGGGACAGGCAGTAAACTCATCACTTGAGGAAGTTATTTCCCATCATGATGGAAATACATTTTTCTCTGAAGTATTTGGAGCTGGTCCCTGTCAGGGACAGGATACTGGCCAGGACAGACTCTGTCTCTGATGTAGGATGGCAGATCCTCTGTTCAGCTGTCAAATGTCTGCATGAAAAAATCTTGGTGAAATAAACAGGTCTCCTCAGGAAATGCTTTCCCTCCAGCCAAAGATATTTTTCATTTTGATGACGTTCATGACGGCATCTCTGTTTTACAAACCTGTTTCCTTCCCAGAGAATATGATGTATTTTCCAAACCTTGTAAAACAGTAATTCTGCCTATCTGGAGAGAAAAAACACCTAGAGATCTCAGCAACTTTAAAGTAGTCTGAAACCAAAACACTTCAGGCAGGGACATTTGATTCAAGGTGATGGTTCATGCAAAGGCAGGCAATTATAGGGAAATGCTAATTAGCTACACATTAATACTTCAGAGGGCAGTCTTTGGGATTCTGTCATTGCAACACCACACCAAAGTGTGGGTAAAGAGTGGCCTCTAACAAGACCAGAGACTTGAAGGTCCTGTGGGGATTGATAACAGCTTTGTGAGGAAAGGTGGCCACTGGGTGCAGCTGCAGCCCTCTCAGGGGAATGGGGGCTTGGTGGCAGCAGCTCAGGCAAAAATGGGTGTAGAGGCAGTGTTTAAGTGCCAGGATGAACTGTGTGCTCTGCAAGGTTTAGACCTCATCAGACACAGCATGTTGCTGAAAGGCCCTCTCATGGGATTCATGCCACACAAGTAGTGGTGTTATCAGGACTATTCTGTGAGAATAGTTCATAAAACATTAGGTTTACACTTTTTTTTTTAATTGGTAGGTAAAACCTTAATATGAATGACTATTTTGCTGCTGCTGCTGCTGCTGCTGCTCAGGACCTTCACCCTAATTCCTCATTTCTCTTCTCTTGTTGCTGTTCCTTGGACCTCAGAATCTAAAACTAGAATAAACGGTCTGCATCTTACAGCCAGGAAATACAGAGCTGAATGTCAGCAAAAGAACCACATGTCAAAAATACTGGTAGCTGGACATGCTGTCAACACCTGCACTGGGAGAAACTTGCTAAAAATTCTCCTGACTCTGACAAGGAAAAAAGCAGCAAAAGAAATGAGGAAAAGCTGTGTGTGTATATACTTCAAGGTGCAAAGCACTGGAAGACTAGGCTTTAATGTCCCAGGTTTAATGCTCTGTATTCACCCTCCTGACTGCTATTATCAATGGGCTCAAGGCAGAAAAGGAACTTTATTGTGAATACACATTTGACTGGATAAGTGCAAATAATAAAAAAGTGCAATAATAAGACAGCCCTTTTTCAGAACATCCAAGACTCAAAAAAAGCAATAACGTGGGGCCACCATCTAGCTGTCCCCCCTGGTATCAAGTAGGCATGCTGTCCAACACTGATCAGTTTGGACATCAGCAGCTGCACTTCCTGAGAAGCAAGTGACTTGCTTTCAGTGCTCCCTGTAAATCAGTGCCTCTGTAAAGAGGGCCCCCTTTGGAATACCATCTTCACAAAGGATAGGCCAATGAAAAAGATATATGGAAAATCTTTATCTTAATTACAATATGCTGTAATTTAAAACTGTATCAAGTATGAACTACAAGACATATTTATTAGTGTTATTTACAAGTTCAAGGGATTATAACCTGAAACTGAATAATAGAAAAATTATTAAATGCACCATTTTGTCAAAAAGGCTTAGAAACCAGAGTACAGCTCATAACAACTTGCCAGGATTTGTTGTAATACAGCAGATGTCACATAGCTTTGAGCAAGACCTCAAAAAGAGGACACCACAACCCTTGAAACACAATTTAAACACCCTTGGAAGTGGACAACTTGCTGGCACTCCTACAGGGAGAAGCTCCATGAGTGTAGATGAGGGAACAAACACCCATGTAGCAACAATTCCATCCAAAAAGGGAAAAGAAATATTCACAGATGTCAGAAATGTCACAAATCCACAAAGGGAATTATTTAAAAGACATAAAAATACAGCATGAACAATAGAACACAGAAGCCCATAGGGAAAAAATATCATAACAAAGAGCTGAAAACCCCACAACATTTGGAGAAACTGTTAATCCCCCCCAAACTGTTCAGTGCCCACTAAAAGATAAAATGAGATCAACGAGACATTGAATCTTTTAGGACGATCCATCCTTGATGAGGATTTAGTAATTCTGGTTAATTTGTGGAAAAACAAAGTATTCTTAGCTACCAAAGAAGGATGGGAGGCAGAAACAGAGTCAGCTCTGGGGTATGGACTGCAGAAGCAGTACCTGGTCATTACAACCAACAACCTCAATGGCCCAGAGAAGGATGCTCAGGAGACCTCTCCGAATTTACACGCAGGGAGAGTGGGCTGTGCACTCCCCAGCCAGAAAGGTCAGAAATAGCCAGACTGCTTCCTTTGTTCAAAACCTCAGAGCTGGAACCCAAGGAGCTTGGCAGCAATGCCCAGCACACAGAGCACAGCAGGGGCTGGCAGCTGCTCTTTCTAAACTCAGAGGAACCATTACCTGTGATAGCTGATTACTGTGGTAATTCTTCAAACTCAGTCAGACCTGGGAGCTGACAATACAACAAATCAGGCTGTGACAGAGCCCCACAAAGCTTGCAGGCTGCGAGGGGAGTGGTGTACCATGAAGAAACATCAATCTTGAGTGCATTTTCACATCTATGTATGCCATTTAGACTACAAATTGCCAGGAATTATATGTTTCTTGTTAATTTACCATGTCATTTTTCCTAAAATCTATGGTTTACAAAGCCACATACCAAGCTAAAAGGAGGAGTGTGAATTGCCCTCCAACAACTAGTTTGTGTCTTGCACTTGTCTTAATGCTACTTTATTCATGGAAAAAAAGCTCTACTGGAAGAGGCAAACAAATACCTCCCTGGCAGATAAATAGGCTAGAGGGAGTTTATGACCTGAGGAATTTTCATAGCTTGAGTTACCACATGGCAGTGTTTGCTACCTAAGGGACCTGCAGTGAATTTATTAAAGTAATAGTCAACAACAAACATCTGAGGGATTTAACAGGTCTGTAGAGGATGGATGTCCCAGACATGTACAACCTGCTCTCCAGATTTTTCTTGGCCCAATGGATGGAAAGCTGAGAAATATACAAAAATAGTCAATCATCTACCAAGCACAGCAAATTAGGGTTGTCAGGACCTTCCCCTATTTTACTTAACTACTGAAAATAAGCAAAAGAGCTGTGATTTGTTTGCAATGCCAAGAATTATTAATCAACACTTGTTCACTGGAAGATAAGCTAGAAATTGTATTATAATAAGAAGTGTCAAATCACTTAAAACTTCCACAAGAAATGTCAGTATTGTGACAAGACTCCTAAGGAGATGATCTGTCCTCACAGTAATTAAATCAGCAGAACAACCTAATTTATGTACACAGAAGGGACACACAGGGAAAGAGGATAACACCGTGCTCCTCACTGTGCAATATCCTGCCAGCAATACCAAAACTGCAAATGCAGAGAAGACATGTACACTATTAGCCAGCCCTGAGAACTTCCTGCTTACCATATAGAAGAGAAAATTCCAATACAGCCAACCAAGCCCAGATGATTTTTCATGTTTTTGCTATAGCTACAACAGCCAAAAGCAACACTTGCTTCAGATGGGAAAGAAGATTTAAATGGCCAAGCAAAAGATTAAGGTACATTTTGTGAATATTTTTAAGAATCACTCCAAAACTCCTTTGCTTATGAGAATTTGTGTCAAGACATAATTAAATAGTCTTATGGATTTTTTAAGGGAGGGCTATGAAATGAGAGAATTAGAGTCCTCCTTAATCTTTTTTTCATGGGTCTTGAGCTGAGTTGTGAGCAGAGCAGAGTTTAAAATATTTTGTTAATAAAAAGCCTATTTAGTTTAGCTTATCCCCTATGAATTTCCATTCCTTCGCCGATCCTAAATAAAAGCAATAAAATCATATTTACATTGGGATGTTTGCCTTTTACCCTCTTTTTAGCACTGCTATGTATGCAAAGCCTAAGTATAAAGTAAATTACCAGTGGAAAATGTAACTTCAGCTTAGTACAAACAGTAGATAACTGAGACCTTCCCATAGGCATGGCCTTCCAGGAGAACGATCTTCAGATGCTCTTGTTGAACAGTGAATGTCCCTGTGGTTAATTTGGGGTGGAAAAAAGATAAATAAAATGAATAAGAAATAAGATAACCCCATGGTGTTGCTCCATTTCTTTGGCAGGTTCCTAATGTTGCTGTTTCAAGGGAAAGGAACAGAGGAGGTGAAATTCTTGCAGTGAGTGTCAGGGCTCATGTTGTCCTTGGTCCCATGAGATTTCTGAATTGTGGGTAAGCCACGTGCCCAGTGCAGACGAGAGGCAAAGAGGGCTCTGTTGGGAACAGCTGCCACTGCTCTCTGGAGCTCTGCTCTCAGCACATCTGCACCATTTAGGCAGCCAGGACAGCACGTGTCACCAGGGGAGCAGGAACAGCAGCAGCTACAGCCAGGATTCACCAGAACAAGGAGAGCAGAATTTTGGGTACCAAGCTGTATATCTGAACAGCCAGCTTGGTAGGAATTCCACCAATGCCAAGTCAGAGTGAATGAGTTCAGTTCAAGCTGCAACACCACGGGCCTGGGTTTGGGAGCAGGTTGTACTGTACCCAGATAAAATAGAAGCAGCAAGATTCAAAGCTCACTTCAACCAAGTCTTCTTCAGCTCTTGGAAAACAGCCTTGGTAAATCTCTCGTCATGTCATCATGACAATTTTCCCAGCTTGTTGGCTAAACAGTACCAGTACTAAATATAGCCCTCTCTGGCATGCCAGCAGGAGCTTGCCAAACATGAAGAAGAGTAATTTGTCCTTCCTGAGAAGACACATGCCACCCTCAGGCATATGGTACCGAGCCAGAAACAATTCACCCCAGAATGGCAACCAGCCCTCTACCAGCCTTGGCCTGATGTGTTCCCACACTGCCATAGAATCATGCTGGATCCTGCAGCATGGAGCAGAACAGGGACATTCCAGGGCAGTATTTTTCCCAGGTAAGAGTCACTGTTGTAAGACAACTCACTGAAGTGCAAAGTTAAAAAGCAATACCATCAATAAAAAAAGCCCACAAAAGCAGAGAGTAATGTGATGAATCTTCACACAACGTTTTAAGGTTCTAAACCCACCTATGAGACTGCTCCACCTTTGGCTACTTTTAATATATAAATTGGTATGTACCAATAGCTCTGGGACAAACAGATTGTCACAAGAAATTACCTGCATTTGAGAGGAAATTGGCTTATCCTTTAAAGAACAGGTCTGTAAATAAACAATGGTGGGAGACATATTTAATGCAATGTAATACTTTGCTCAGAAAATGAGCTAAGACGGAGAAAAAAGAAAAAAACCAACTTATTTGTGGATCTTTTCTGATGGATTACATTCTCATAAAGTCAGACAGACCAGTTCAGTTTTTAGTAGCTTAGACACTAACAAGGCCAAGAACAGCCTTTAAACTGACACACAAACATGACATTTCCATTTCTTTAGGACCTCTGATCTTTCCCTCCAGAAAGAAACTAATCAGTTGCAGTCCTACACTGGAAACGGATTATTTATGAAAATGCTTCTGAGCAATAAAATGTAAGATCTTCATCCAACAGTGATGCACAAAGCTCCATAGGCACACAACTGCTTACAAGGTAACAACCAAGAACAACAGAGGAAACACTGAGATCTAGAGAAGGTAATTGCTCTGTTCTTCCAAATTCAACAATTATGCTCAGACACAACCAAAAGAAAGGAAATCAGCATTAATTAAAAGTAGACCTGCCCATACACAGAGTGGAAGACTCTCTCCAGAGCTTCCCATGTAAGAAGCTATACTAGATCTGTCCAAAGAATGTTTTTTTGGTTTTTTTTTAATTGAAAAGTGGATTAGAAGGACAATCAAGTGCACTGAATTAACAGAAAGGCAACTGTATTGCCCATTACCTTCTCCATGGGAGAACCACCAAGATGTGCCAAGGGCTTTGCACAGGGTAAGTTTTTTTCATTTCCAGCCTACAGCTGAGGAATGTCTGCCACAAACAGCAGAGAAAAAGCAAGTTAAGAAGTTGTTTAATTACTCATGGGATCAGCACTTCTCAGAGAGAAAATCAGAAATGTCTTTAAAGGAACAAAGGGCAATGGGACCAGCAACTGAAAAATTTGGGTGCCTGTCTGCAGGCTGGGAACTACTAGCTTAAATTACATTAGCTGAGATGTTTTGAAGAATCAAGAATTATGAACCTTCCACTGTGCCTTTTGCTGCAAATGATTTTGAAACTGGCAGAGACCTCATGCAGAGACTGGTCACACCAGCTGGACTGTCCCTGAATCCTGGAAGTGGGCTGCTGCCATTTCTGTCACATTTCAGTTGAAGATCAGCATGGAGGCGATCAGAATCAGAGAAGGTGGTGGTCCAGGTAAAAAAGAGTTAGAGAATAGAAGATTTCTAGATTTGGGGAATTTTTTCCCCTGTACTTGTTGCAGTGAAAGAAGAAATAGAGTTCTGTGGCCTATTTAATATTCTTTACCTACTCTTGAGCTGTGAGTAATGTTCCCCTTTAAAACCTTCTTGACTTGTACCCTGGCTCTTGACTGAGTGCTCTTTGTTGGGAAAATAGCCATTAGGCACTCACCCTTATCTCAAGAGTCAGACAATCAGTATTGTGGTGCCATGATGTGTTCATTCTCTTTAGGTTTCATATGAACAATCTGGATTCCTTGGAATAAAAGTGGCTTTTCTGTCCTGCTGTGTCAGGAAATAAAGACATTTCTGACATATAATGCTATTTTTTCTACGGATAAGGTCATCTTACTGTGCTGAGGACATTCTTTTTAAGGCCATAGAATGAACTCCAAAAATGCACTGGTTTTTATTTATGTAAACAAATAGTTTTCGGGCTTTCTGTCTAGCCCACAGCATTATTAATACTGACATGAATACATAGTTGGCTTCCAAATAGGCCTGAAATCCCTGTAGCTCATCTGCATTCAATACAAACGCTAAAAAATCCCAGTTGTTGAAACATCACTGCCATCTAACAGCCCAGCAGGAGGTTCTCATCTGTTTTCAAAACTGATTTCCAGTGAGTTTCAGCCTTAGTTGGTTCTTTAAAACTCGCAGATTTTTACAGTCAGGCTCCTTCTGTTTCATCAGAGAGTGAATAATCTTTTCCTTGTTTGAGTTATTACCATTTTAGTAGCAAGGCTCAGCCTCATTTTGTAATTTGTGCTGGGTGAGTAATTCCTCCTCACCCAAGTAGTGCCATTGAGTTTCCATGTGAGCAAGAACTTGCAAGATCAGGACCTTTCACCCTCAGCACTGCCCCTTTCTTAGAGCATAACTATTTTTATTCTCCCGCTTACAGGCATAGAAATGTTGACATCTAAACTGAGGAATGCCAATGGTTGAGACACAGAAAGAAAATAAAAGCCATCAATTAAATTATTTAGAATGTTTACAAGACATTGCACTATTGAGCAAGGATCTGTTTACACAATGGAGTTATTTTTAAATATCTACATGTTTTAAAAGTCCAAGTCTTAAAATGCTGCACATATTTAAAATGAAATAATGTTTCATGCTTCACTAAGTAGTAGATATTTCAAAATAATGG
Organism: Fringilla coelebs; assembly: GCF_963513975.1. NCBI lineage: Eukaryota > Metazoa > Chordata > Aves > Passeriformes > Fringillidae > Fringilla > Fringilla coelebs. The sequence continues at coordinate 14,043,817 of NC_140033.1, forward strand.
ACATTTCAAAATAAACTCCAACACTTATTAGTCTGTCTCTAATAAAGTGCATCCTTCCATAAACCTTTAGAAGAACTCTTCTTACATCTCCGTATACTGATCAGCAGAAATGGAACCCTTCCAGGCACAAAATCCTTACCTGTTCCCTTAACCTGGCTACTGTCACCAGTGACACACCCCAGGGGTCACCCTGTGTTAATGGCCTGGGTGGTGGGACAGAGGGAAGCCTCAGCAGGTTTGCAGTAGATACAAAACAGGGAGAAGTGGCTGACACAGAGATGTCACTGAGAGCATCTCCATGGCAGAAAGTTCACTGCTCTTTGGCTATTAAACATGAAAAATCTCAGTTACTGAGAACCCCAAATTTCCTTTGCATCTGGGCACATTAGAGCCCATGATGTTATTTCTGTCTCAGGAGAGCCAGGGTGCTGCTGTCTGCTCGCCCTCCCCTGCCCTCCCTCCCTGTTCCTACCCTCCAGACCTGCCATCCAGCTTGGCCAGTGTCAAGCAGGGAACAGTGCTGCTGACACCAGATATGTGACACACAGAGGTGCAGGCAAAGAAAAGGTCTGCAAGGAGTCAGCCCTTCCTCCCAGTGTGTAATGGTGCTCCCTTCTCTCTGCATCTGTGTTGAAAGAGCAAGAAATGGTGGACATCCATGAAGACCTGTCTCATTTCTAGAAGCATAGGGCAGATTTGCAGATGTGCTTGATCTGGGCATTCCCAGGACAGTCAAGGAGACCAGGGCAGCCCCAGCTCGTGCTCCTTCCCTGCCACCCCTGCTGCAGTGATGACTGGGCTTCTCCATGTATCTCAATCCATGTGAAATTGATTCCATGGAGAGGACCATAAAATTAGGCGAGCACTTTATGGATTAAGTAAAAGATCTCAGCCTGGTGAGTATCACACTGGAAACTGGCCAGGGAAGTGGTGTGGCACTGATCACACACTGAGAATCTCTCTGTGTTCTCCATAATCATTATCCTATTTTAAAATAAGGGTAAGATCAGCTGGACCTTGCTGCCAGCTCCCACAGGATAATCTGGCTCTGTAATGTGAGTAAAAGAGTCTATCAGCTGTCTGCATCTTCCCTTCTATTTCTGCTCAGGGTGAAGGATCCATATTGCAGTCTTTCCAGAGAAGGAAAGGATAAAAAGATGAGGATTTACTTTGAAAGATGACTGGTCCTGTCAGAAAAATGATTGGTCAAGGGGAATTTTCTCACCCAAAGATCCCCACACTTGTGTGTCTGCATACCTGTTACATTACTTCATCATCACTTTCAGAAAAAGAATATCAAAACAAAGACCTAGTTATTACAGATAGACAAAGGGATGCTTCATGGGTGACTCTTACCTTCCAGAGTGATAGTTCTGGGGCAATTGCACTTCCCCTTCTTTCCTATGGAAAGGGCAAATCTGCTTTTTTGAAGTTCTGCTAGTGTTTCTGCCCTAATGGCCTGTTTTAGGAATAGTTAGAATGTTTACAGTGGGGCTACCAGAGAAATGTGGATTTTAAACCCACTGCTCATAAAAAGGGAGCTCAGGAAAATGAGAAGATATGATTTTGAGAAGCATGCAGATCCATATTGACTTTGTAAGCTGTCCTGTCTGCACAGACCCATATGAGCTCAGGGATCTTAGGATGCCTTATCCAATTGCTCATGACAGTCTATACAAACTGTGAGAAAAAGAAGACTTGTCTTATTCTGAGAATCCAAAACTCAGACATATCTGACAGCCCAGACATGCTACCAGGGACAAGCCTACAGCCCTTGCATTATTGATTACACTGACTTCTTTTTCCTTTTGTTTTTGCCTTGGGAGGAAGGATGCATTCTGCAGTTTATGCATAATGTAGATTTATCTTGTTATCAATTGATTTGGTAGATGATCTTTGTAAACAATTACTGTGAAGGCTGACTGGAAGGGCAGCAGGGTCCCTTTCCTTTGTGGGAGTCCTTGGCCTTTCAGGGAAAGGTGCTTTAGTCACTGTGAAGTCTGTGGAACCATCTGGACTGGGAGCTTCTTCTGACACTGCCAGTTTGAGAGGCTCCTCTTCCATGCCACTTCATGAACATTTGGCTCCCCACAGGTGCCCAATTTCAAAATATTTGTTTCTCCTTCATGAGTTATTGGGCTCTGAGAGGCTGGGAGGTTATCAGACCTTGAGTAGGCTGATTTTTGCCTATTGACACGGCCAATTAAAAAGCCTAGGCAATGGAACATCGGGGGAGACTTGCCAAAGAAAATGTGTAACATTTGTAACCTGGCAGCCTTTTTCCCGGACCCAGGGCCACAGCAGGAGCACTGTTCCAGGATGTAGCCATGAGCTCAGACCATGGAGAACCTTCTCACCTTCCTGCATCTCCGTAGTCCACGTGCCTTGCCAGCTGCTACCAAACCCATCTGCTTCTTCTCCAAGTTCCAGGAGGACAAAGCTGTGCCGCCATCTAGATGGCAGGAGGATGATGGAGAAATCCACAGGGCAAGGAAAGCGCTCTGACCCTGGATCCTGGCTGAATGTGTCACGAGGGGTTAACAACCCTCTGTGCAAGCAGTCAGGCCAAACCTCCAGGAACAAACTCACATTTGAGCTACCAGGTATAAATTGAGGCAGATACAGCAGAAGCAGGAAGGACTGCTGACCACAATGTCTGGCCTCAAGACCACATTTCTTCCTTTCCCTATTTGTTTGAAGTCTGTATTGGAGAACACTGTGAGATAAGAGTAGGGCATTTATGCAGATGTTACAGTGCAGGGTCTGTGGTGTTGTACTGAAAATAAGCCAGGGTTGGGGCATGTATTAAAATGTCCTTTAAACAGCACTGCAAGGAAGTTTTGGAGAGGTTTTCTTCAGTGGTGCCCTATTTATATGCAGAAGTGTCTGTGGTACTTTATAAAGGACCACAGTCCTAGGGCTGCAACTGTGTCTGAACATGAACTGTCTTGACTATGTCTTATGGCAGTGATCTAATGGATGGTTTGTAGGGATGTAAGGACATTGTCAAACTGATGTTAACACAAAAATGAGTAAATGAGAGAAAAAACTCTATCAAGTGAAAGCGGCCTTACGACAGAAAATTATGCTGACCTGGAAAGCACCATGCAAATTTTAGTGGGTATGTTGACTAAGGACCATGTCCTTATGGAGGTAATTGTCCTTTTGGGGCAGGCTCCTCAGCCAGATCTGTTCTCTGGTACATCCTCAGCTTGAACCTCTGTGTAACTCCTTAGACAATGGTTGTGTTGTAAACCAGTCTGAAGCTGGATGCATTCCGGCCAGCCGCAGCTCCTAGATGGTCCCTGAGGATTAACCTGCTGTGGATTTGGGCAGCCTCCAATTTGTCCTGCCACGCAGGCCCAAAGAGGGGAATTTCAGCAGGCCATCAGCATCCCCCCAACAGCTGCTGGCCTCTGATACATGCAGCAGAATCTGAACACAGCAAGAATTCTGCCCCCAACTCCCTGCATGCAGTCCTCAGGTGGAGTGAACATGAATAATGGAAGACCCTGAATTAGGATGGAGAACCAGCTGTGGGAGGCTTCTGGTAATTTGTGTGGCTGCCCTTCCAGCTCCACACATGTAACCACTGTCCTCACTAAATGGGTTCAGTAAGAGCAAGGAGTACTTACATGACAAAACATGAAAAAGTGCTGTTGCAAAAGCACTTGAATCCAAAAAAAGCATACTTTGAAATAAATAAGGGGCATTGGGAAATTACATTCTGGCAACTGCACAAAGTGTGTGCATTTCCCATAGAACTGAATAAAAATAGATTGTGTCGAAAACAACGATAAAAAGCTCATGGGAATGCATGTCTGGCACAGTTTATATTCCATTCCTGGGGCTAAAGTTGGAATATTGAAAATGTGGTGCAATTAGGAATTTCACTTTAAAAATGTAAATATTTCTGTTTCTTATAAAAGTATAAAAAATAATCACATACTTTTCTTTGATGATCCATAAGTCTACACTAAATAGCCAGTCTCAACTCACTGCAAGTCAACGGAGTTAAGATACTTACACTGCACTCATAGACAGATAATTTTATGATGGGATCTTTAGATTCTGCCAGAATAGAAACAGTAATGTCATATAGATGCCTGTGCATCATACAAATGCATGTGTGTTTATTTGTACATGCACACACACACACTTTTGGAGAGATAAAAACACAGTCCTTCTCTTCCAGAATCTGTAAAGGTCATTACATTTTGATTATTTTTTAATCAAATGCACATCCACAAGTTTGTATAACCAAATTATCCTGAGACAAACTGGAGGCTTGACTTTCTAGTGCATAGCTCTGACACATTCACATTTGTCCTTTAAGATCTGCTAGTTTGAATTAAGGTTTTTTCTCAAATGTAGCTGTTCCAACTACAGGCACATGTCTTTCCTTACAGATTAGGCTCCAAGGCACCTGAACCCATCTTGCCTGCTGCCTTTGGGACACTAAAGTGCCTGTCATACAGTCCAGCAGTACCTCCCAAGCCCAGCTGTGTGCAGGTGTGCAGAGACACCCAAACTGAGAAACATGTTAGGGTCAGAGTGTGGTTTTACTCACTAATGCCATTTTCAGTTTCCATCAGGACAAAAGTCTGCAGGAACATTACCACTACATTAGGGCTCAAACCAAAGAAAATATTCAGCTCTTTAACCAATACTTCTACAGAAGCTTTATTCTTCTTGCCCATAACTTATAATTTCCTCAAGAATATAATGAGTAACAATTAAATCTATCAGAGAAAAAAACAAAAACAAAAACAAAACAAAAACCAAAACAAAACAACAAAATAGACAAACTGGAACAACCCCATACAATAAAATCCAAACCCACAAAACAAAAAAACAACCCAAACCAATAGCCCAACAGTTCATGTTCACTGAAAAAGTTGTCTCTTCCTTAGAATATATCACTTTCAGATGCCACAGCTCTGACTCCCTCCTTCTGGAAATTAGCTCCCAAGAAACTGAAGTTAATTCTCTTAATGACTACTTTTAGGAACACTGACAGTTAATGAGAAACTCAAGGCATGGAATTGTAGTGTTGTTCTCCATCCAACAGGTATTTCTACTCATTTTCTCCCAGTTTTTGCCACAAAGTGGATGATCTGAAGACTCCTGATCTAAGCTCAGGACTAATGGAAGAAGATTTGCAGGGAGGAAGTTCATTTTTCAAAAATTATCAGATTCCCCAGCTCCCTCGAGGAAAATGAAGCAAAACTATCCATTCACTATCAGTCTTTTCATTTAAATAAAACCCAAGCACCCATGGCAGTGACTGTAGGTTTTCAAAAGCACATATGTATTATGATTTCTTCACTGGTGCTTCATATTTCAGAAGATCTAAGAATTACTGCATCTTTGGGTATTTGTGTGTTCCTCTAGTGACATGAAATAGTTTGCTTTTCCAAGAGATGTGGAGCCATCTCTGCTAAGCAAGACTGATGCTATTCTTTTCCATAAAGGTGCTATTGGACTATACAGACTGATATCCTTCATCTCTTAGATCATAAAAGCCTCTTCTACTGAGCATGGTTACAAGTGCTTAGATAAACGTTGAGAATTCTCTCAGTCTTTTCACATCAAGACATTTCCTTCAGCTTATGAATAATTCCTGTGTCTCTTTTCTGCACGTCTCCATTTCTCCATATTCTTTTGAATATATGAACACGATATCTGTACTTTTTTTTACTGGTCTCAGGAGTGCTTCATAGAGGGAAGATCTCCCACTCCTGTTTTTGATCTCCCTCTTGAAACAAGCAAAAATCTCATTAGCCCCTTTGTCTGCAGAATTACACCAGAAATTGGAGTAAAGCTGTTTTTCCATTCTGATCACCAAACTCTTCTAGAAGCACTGCCTTCCAAGGTAAAAGTCCTTCCATTCTGTAGAAACCTCTTTCTTCTGAAGTCAATGACTTACTAAGGAGCTTGTAGAGTATGATTTTTTTTTTTAAGTGGACAAGTCATTCAGATCATTCCATTGTTCCCTGAGCTCAGGGACATCACTGTTCAACAGAGTTTTGTGTCATCTGGAAGTTATATCAGCAACATTTATATCTGCTCCCATGTGATTGCAGGAGGTGTTGAACAGAAGCAGCCTACTGTCGATTCCTGGGGAACTTCTCCATCTGATGATGATTTTCTGTTGTTAGCTATTTGGAGAGATGTCTCTGTTAGCCATTTAACAGGTTGTCTTGACAGTGTATAGTGCCATTTTTATAAAAAGTGTAGGGCATCAAACGAAATAAGATCCTCAAAATAGATGAAGTTTACTACATCTACACTGTCATTTTATTTCATTGCTTTTAAAATGAGAAGGTTTACTTTTAATGACAAATTCAGCACTCACTATATTGACTTTAGAAACTCTAGTCACATTTTTCTGAAATTACAGGTGATTATGAGAGCCCAAATTGAGGCACATAAAAAGGAGCACTTTTCTAAGAGACAGTATCCTGTAATTTCTGAATATCAAGGATGACAAACAACAGATTTCAATGGAAATCAACAGCTGTTCATTTACTGAATAGTAACACTCATAAACAGAACTTGGAATAAGTCACAAAGCTCATACTCCCTTGAAAATACAGGTTGGGGTTAAAAAGGACTAGGGTGAGTGAAAAAGCAAGGGACTTGAGGTTAGAATATGAGATACTCTGCCTTTCTTTTGATCATATTATCTCAGTTGATGAGGTGGATGGAACACTTGGATTCAGGACCAACATAAGCCAACTAAAATTTCAATTGCTGATGATCTGATACTCCTCCTCCTGAGCCATGACTTCTGCTCTCTTCTCCCTGACAGCATGATGATTCATCTCAGCTCCAATCAGGTATTTAATTTCACTGACTACATGGCACTACAAGTGCCTAAAAGGTGATACAAAGGAGAGGAAATGAACACTTGTTCCTGGGTTAGCAGGTGCCATTTTGTGTCAGGAAACTCCTCAAACTCTGTATCTGGTTAAACTGATTGTGAATTGGTACTGAAAGTGGCAGGGGCTGTTTCATTTACACTGCTTTGCTGCTATTCTGTTTCTTCAGATGGATTCCTTCCATCCAAGTTTTGAACTTGGCCTTTCTGTTTGCTCAGGGAAAACCCTCATTGGCAGAAATAACAATTTTACTTGAGTATGTAAATGGCTACTTAGTTCTTGCCATTCTAGATTTACAGTAGGCAGTGGGGGAGTGAAGGGGTTTGAATCCACAGAACAATAAGCACAGGCAGAATAAAGGGTATGAGATGGAGGAGATTCAAGCAAGGAAGAATCACAGGGAATATATTAGAACTCGATTCATGCATTACAGGCACTAGTTTCCTATATTGTTTATAGAACTGAACATTTTTCTGATAAATAGATTTGGGTTTGGTAATGGATTTTGTAAAACAATATTGGCGACATACCATTCCATTGAGAACAGAAAAGTGTGAAACTATGGATCTACACAACTGCAAGTTTTGTTATTTTTGGAAAATTCATTGCTGAATGATTGCCATTAAAAACAGTTAGTTAAAAAGTTCTGTGAGCAAGATTTGCCTACTAAGTCTGAAGGACCTGAGAAGGAAAAAAAAAGAAAGTCAATAAAAAGTCAATTTTAAAAGTATTTTGGAAAATCAGAAATTGGTACATGATTATTCTTATGAACTGTGGTTGTTCTAAATTTACAAACCAACTATTGCTCAGTCAAGAGCCTAGAAGAGAAAACATTACCATACAGCTGATGAGATTTTGAAGTAAATATAAAACACGTCAGAATTTGAAGATGCCTTCTGGGCAGCAGCTCTTTTGGCATGCAGTATGAAAAGTGCATCTTTACCTAAAATTTCAAAAGCCTGGACAAAAGATTTGAGATAACACAAATCATTGATCTTTTAAACACTGGAAATTTAGGGAGTAACACCTTCCAAACACATATGCATATTTCTACTATCCTGCATTAGGCAGAGGGCCTGGCTTTGCCATGTGTTTCTCCATGTGAACTCTTTCCATGGAGAACCGCTGTGGAAATTACTAGGTTGCCAAATTGAGAGAGGCTATTACAGATGATGGGATCAGGGTCTCTTCTTTCTGGGCTAGCTGTGCAGCCAGTCCAAGGACACAGTAATCTGTAGTCCCTCTTGCCTGACACAAGGAGACAAAGGATTTAAAAGCCTGCACTCCACTGGTGTGCTTGCTAAAGTCACTTTCCTCAGGGCTGAAAGGGCTTTAGCCTGGTGTACACCCCTGATGTTAAGTGCACGCCTCTGTACGCCACCTGTGGCACTGCAGCTCAGTGTTCCACAGCAGGTCTTGGGAAGGACTGGAGAAAAATATTCTTATCAGGCAAAACATTGAAACCTGGCAAAACAAAACAGGCTTGTAGTTGGATTTTGGATGGACTTTGTTAGGTAAAGTTCACTAAATTTATGAAATTTGCATTGCCCCTGGTAAAGACAAAGCTTGAAAGTCTGACACCAATCTGTTCTGCACCCTGTTCATTATCCTCCATGTGATCAGAAAATATCTTATTCTCTGAGCTCTGGCAAAGTATTCCCAACCTGCTGTCTGGAATTGTCCTGTGGGAGACAATTGCTATTTCTCCCCTGTTAGTTCTCATCACCTAGTTTTTCACTGCTGCCAACCAGGTGAAGGGACAAGAAGAACAGGCAAAGCAGGTAAGCAGTGTGTCATGAAAACTGCATCTGTTAACAAAGTCTTTAGGTTATTTCCTTTGGAATTGCAAGGCAAATATTCTGCCTAATCCTTTTTCAGTACGGAAGAATTTCTGTAGGTTGTATATTCTCTTTTTTTTTAAAGAAGATATTTACAGCTGAACTAGAATGGCACACAAAAATTAGTAGTAACTAATGAAACTCATTGGAGAGGTGTGAAGCAATACTTTAGCTAACTGTTCATTCTGCTAGACATAACACATATTTTCGACAGCTGTCCTCCTTATGAGGATTTAAAAGCAATTTAAATATCAATACAAAGTCTTTGGAACAGAAAGCATCTAAGGAAACCAGATGACACCAACTTGAACTACAAAGTTTGCTGCCATCCTTTGAGATATGCAAACCTCAAGGTAAGTTTCACTAGACACAAATGTTTTGGGCTGTTTTGAAACTTTTTTTAGAAAGAAGCATTTTTTAGAGTTCTGCCACTTAGGAATCTCTTATTCAAATTACCCGAGTTTTGCATAAAAACATCAAAGGCTGGCTCTTGAGGATGTCTTCAGAGAACTGATCTCATTTTAAGTCTGGGAGGATGAGAGTCTCTGACAAAGTAGGGGAGTCCTTGTTTAGATGGCAAAAGACACTACGCTGCTGGTAAATTCCTAGAAAAAAAGACTGCCTTGTCTGGGTACGAGAAAACCTCAGGGATGACAACTCTTCTAATCCTGGAAGACTCCATTAAATGGAATATTATATGCTCACAGGACACCTAGTGCCTGGAAGGCACTAATTACTAACACTTCTCTTCCTGGGAGCTTTCTCAAAGCTTAGGTATGTCTCAGCCTGGTCACAAACAGATCAATCCTATCAGTGGTGTGAGAAGGTTTTTAAGCTCCCAAACTTGTGAATGAGCCCATCTGGCATTTCTGGCTAAGCCACCCTCCGGAGTGACTAAGCCATGCACGTGTCCATGATGTGCAGGTGTCAGCTCTCCTGCTGCACTCGATTCTCAGCCATTTCAATGTGTGTGCCTGCACGCTGCACCAGCAGTGCTTCCAGCAGGCAGCTGTGGTCAGGGCATGCCAGCACTGAGGCATGGCATCAAGGGGGGATGTGCTGGCAGCCCCTGGACACTGCAGCAGTTCTTGGAGCCTGACAACAGAGCAACCTTCTGCAGTCCAGAGAAAACTCGTGGTCTGCCCCCAGATGACTTAGCTTGACTTTGAAGAGGTTACTCAAGCAGGAGAGTGCTAAACAACAGTGAATTTAACTTCAAGAAAGTACTTTATAATGGCCTGCAGTGTAAAATGGAGCTACAAGATGTTGCTCGAAGGTATTCCACAGCTCAGCCTGCGGGGGTGTCTCCTGCCTGTTACAGGGCAGCAGTACCATGGTTTGCTCACTTCACTATTTTACCTAGTCTGTAACACTTTGAAGATCCAACTTGTGAACAAAGCTCCATTTGAAAATACACAACCAGAGCTGGGTTCCATTTGGAAATTAATTCAATTTAGAACTGGCTTTGCTATCCCTATCTGTATGAAAAGTGTCACAGAGATTGCTACATTTTGCTGTCACCTTATTTTTTCGAGGTCAGGTCTTTCAGCATCTTGCTACTACAAACTCACATTTGACTGCTCATCTTACTCTAAGCCCTTATTAAGCTCATTGCAAGACCATTTGAGCAACGCTGAATGTTTAATGAAATCAATTATCAAACAGCCATGTTGTCTCAGCCTTAGACATTTTAGCAGTTAATTTGCTTGATGCATAAAAATAAGACTCCAACTGGAGTCTTTCTGGAACCCCAAAACGATGGCCATTGTTCAGAGGTGATAACAAACCAGGGGGGGGATGCAGTTTTCATGCATTCCACGGACCTCATTTTCAAGAAGCGTTTAGTGAAGCATTGAAAAACATGGCACCCGTAATTGCTACTTACTCTACTTAAAACATTTAAGCTTCCAGGTGATGACAAGCAGCACCCACTTACCACTGTGCTAAGTAGTCTCCGCAGCATGGCTTGGAAGAGCGTCTATGCTGAGCGTTGGCACTCAGCAGTGTCTAAATTGGACTTTTCCCCCCATATTTAAACAATTGTTTCTCTCTCCAGTTAAATTTTTCGTGGACCTTAAACAATCAGCTGACAAACAGGATATTCTTGCTAGCGCCACATCACCCCTCCCATCCTAAATAATAAAGATGAATATAAATCGACAGCACTTCTATGCGTATGAATGATGTGGAGAAGAGCCTTAAGGAGGTGCATGGCCGCGAAAAGGCACAGCAGGAATCAGCTATGAAATGCTACATGCACTGCGGTCCTTCCCTGAGCGGGGCCGTGTCCGCTCATCGGGAATCCCCGCTGGTCGCCAGGGCGGATGCTCGGACACCCCGCAGGGGGAAGGCGCTCAAGGCTCGGGTCCCCGGCAGCCCGGGGGTGGCGGGGGCCGCGCTGCCCGGCGGGGCCGTGCCCCGGCAGGGCAGTCCGTGCGGGGGGCAGAGATGCCCTGCCCTGCCCGCCGTGCCCTGCCCTGCCCGCCGCCCCGCGGCTCCCGCGCTGAGCGGGCGGGGCGCGGCGGCCGCAGTCCCCGGCGGGAGGTTGTCATGGTTTCCCGGGTCACATGTGCGCGAGGTTCCCCCGGCGCGGGGGGAGGAGGCGCCGCCGCCGAGGCTGCCAGAGCCGCTGCCCCCCGCGGGCCCGCCCCCCGCCCGCTCCCACCTGCGCCGCCGCCTGCCCCTTCCCGCTGCCCACGGGCGATCCGCCGGGCGCGCCTCGTCCCCCGGGCCGCCGACCCCCGGCCCCGGGCTCTCCCCCCCCTTCTCCTCCTCCTCCTCCTCCTCCTTCTTCTCCTTCTCCTCCTTCTCCTCTCCCCTTCCCCTCACCCTCCCCCTTCCTGGCCGGGCTGCGCCCCCCCGGCCGGCCCCGGCATGAGCATCTCCATCCCGGCGGGGCTGACGGAGCTGCTGCAGGGCTTCACGGTAGAGGTGCTGCGGAGCCAGCCCGGGGACCTGCTGGAGTTTGCCCTCCAGTACTTCGGGCGCCTCAAGGAGGAGGCGGCGACGGCCAAGGAGGCGGCGGAGAAGGAGCCGAGCGGCCGCAAAGCGGGCACCGGCCATGACAGGGGCACTCAGCCGCCGCGCCGGGGCCCCCCCGACGCCCGCGGGGTCAACTTCGCCGAGGAGCCCATGCAGACCGACTCCGAGAGCGGCGAGGACGAGCAGCCGCCGCCGCCGCCGCCGCCGCAGCAGTTCCCGGGTAAGGCTCCCCCGCCTCGCCGGGCCCGGGGATGGGGGCGCGGGGGGGCTCCCGCGGCCGCCCCGGCTCAGGTGCGCGGCCGGCGGGACGGCGGTCCCGGCCCGGGCGCGGAGCCGCGGGGCGGCGGGGGCGGCGGGGGCGCGCTGGGGCCGCGGGGCGCGGGCACGGCAGCGGCCGCACCGGGCACGGACCGCCCGCGCTGACGCCGAACAGCGGAGCCCGCGGGAGGTTTCCCGTATCCCGCGGCAAACTTTAACCTCCCGGGCTTTGCCCCGGTGTTCGCGGTGCTGGGTGTTTGGCATACCGGTATCACCGGCTGCAGCGCTTGTAGCGTGTGAGCCTGTAATAGTCTAGCGAAGGTCTGTCTATATGTTTCCTTTTTATAGGAGCAAATCTGCATTCCGTAATTAGTGCTAGGGTATGTCTGCCTCAGAGAACACCTCTCATGGGCAGCAGGTTACTGTATTCACGCACTTGATTAAGCGTTTGGCGTAGATGCACTTAGATGTCGTTTAGAAAGTAGAGCACAATTTTAAACATAATTTCTTTCTGAAAGCCAGAGTGAAATTTTCTGCTTTTAGAAGGGCCTTTGGAACAAGTGTTGCTGTGACAGCAAAGAACATTTGCAGTATCTTTGTGTTTGAAGGTAACACCGATCTACACGCAGCTAATGACACCTTATCTTTGTGTGCCTGACAGGTTTTATTTAGAGCCTGTGTCAATCCATCTGCTGGTGTGGGTTATGGGATGGGTAGGGGCTGCCTCTGAAGTGCTTTGTCTTTGTGTCATGAGCAGGCTGACTGAAGGGTCAGTCAGTACCGTTCGATGGAGAAGAGGAAAGCGTCCAAGCATCTTCATCTTATTTTTTTTGAGGATAGCTTGTAGTGTATCTCATCAGATCGTCAAAGCAGTCATCCCTCCGAGTCATGCTGGAGGTAGATTTACTTAGCAGAGTACAGAAGGCAGTTGTTTGCTAGTTGAATTTCAGTGCGGGTTTTTAAATGATGTGTTATGTGCGTTTCATCAGGAAATGTAGATAAACAAGTAGGCGTTTAAGAAGTGGGTAAGTTTTCAAAATGCTTCATGTTACCCATGAGACATAAGACAGTCGCCATTCTTCTCATCTGTTCTTTGCAGTTATACCCACGTGTATTTAATGAGAAATTGAATCTGTCAATCAGCTTCTGCAGATTTATGTGGCAATTTTAAACTCGAATGCTTGATTATGTGAAATTAGTAAAAATTTGAAAATTTGCTGTCTTTGAAAACTGAAATGGTCATGATGCGGAAGAAAAAAATTATCTAAATTCACTAACACGAGATGTGGTCTTTCAAACATTAATTATTCTAACACCAAACAATCTCATTGGTAAATGGAAAACTGGAATGTTGTATGGAGGGAAGTGCAGAAAAATAGTTTTATTTATTAATGTGTGTATTTTACATACCTGTAACTTTATAGGGTGCTCTAAGAAGCTTTCTAAGCTTTTTGAATAAATACCAGTAATCAAGATTCTTTTGACAGTCTTTTTGTTGTGATTATGAAGAGAGAAAGCCATTATTGTCAATATTCTCATTAAGGGACCTGCTAGAATCTCTTAGTTTGATGAATTGATTTACTTGTTTGACAAAACCCTTTTAAAATAGCACATTTTTCAGCCTAATATATTTTGAATGTTTATTGTATTATGATTTGTAAATTCTAGCAGTTCAAATAATTATTAATTAAAGGAAACAAAAAATGAAAATATTTGTGAAGCCATGTGAAGGTTAATAAAAAGTAACTCATGGTAAATGATTACTAATAATGTGCTTGTGTATGTGTGCATTGTGCAGGAGTGTGTATTATAAATTCAAATTTTATGTCTGCCCTGAATATATTCTTCTAAGGTAACAAAACAATGCATCCACTCAGCCTTTTGTTAATAACTGGAGGCATAAATGCTTGTACTCAAATATTTGTCTAATGGGTTTACATACTAATTTAAAAGCATGTTTCTTCTATGCTTTTGCTTTCTTTTTCTAGAAGTAGCAATTCTTAAGAACTGAAGCTTGGGGAAAGTTTTAATTTTTTTTTTTTGCCTTCATGAATTATTAAACTTCTTCTGTATAGCAAATTTGTCCTGTTTGCATCCTTAGGAGAGGGCAATAGATTTGAAATGTTGATAAGCAAATGTAAAATGAAAACCTCTGTGAAGGATGTCAGACCTGGTGTTGGTATCTTTCCTTTGCTAAAGCCATAAATTTGAAATATCAAACCAACAGTATTCCTTCATTAATTCAGTCAGAGCATTGTTGAGCTCTCACTGTAAATGCTCCAAACCTAATTTTTTTCCCTACCACATGTTTCTAAATACCTACAAGCACTGCAGTTGAACTCTTTGTCAGTATTAGTTTTGTCCTTGAAATGTATTTTGGAAGGTACATGAGCATTATCCTGTTTCAGAAATGATGAGCTGAGGCATAAGCTCTGTTAAAAAGAAAAAAAAACAAACTGTGTACTCAGGATTAAGAGTTACATGTGAACCTTGAATTAAACTCTGTTTGGGTCTCTGCTGTGTCCCTTACCTCACTGCAGAAATTGCATAAAGGTAAAAACAGTTACCTTGTCTGAGGGGAGAACTTTGTTGTATTGGTGTCATGGCTTTGGCACCTGGAGTTAAGGTGACCTCAGAAATTACATTCTTTATGTTCAGAGCATTTGGATTATCCCCTTTAGAACACACAGTTTAATTTGGAAATGTTTTTCAGGTTTTCTAGTTGATTCATTTGCTTGGATTTTCTAAAAAAACATTTAATTGTCCTACACAGGTGTATTGGCATTAATCAGTTACAACAACTAATTCCTACGAAAAAAACCAGCAGACACTAAATTGACAAGGAAATATACATTAAAATGAGCCCTATTTTAGAAAATGTGTCTAACTTTTAGCAGGTCTGAAGTGCATATTAAGATTTATTATACTGTGTCTGCAAAATTTGAAAATGTTCATTGAATTACTTGTTCTTTTTACAGTGACTATACTTTTCTTTTGACGTTACTACTTAATGTTGATTTGCAACTTAGTTTGATGGGCAACCACCTATGTAATTTGTAACAGTTGTTTTAAAATATTTGCCATAGATAAAAATTTGTATTTCATCTAGCCTTAATATGAATTAGGAGTGGAGTTTTTTGAGGTAACATTGCTGTGCTTTAAACTCAAAAATTATAGTGCTGTATGTATCATTTGGCAAGATATAGCTTCTGTTTACTTTATTTTTCTTTTGTTTTGTTTCACTTCAGTTTGTTTTGGTGTCTTTCTCAGATAGTGGTGTGTTTTAACAGGAAAATACTACAGCTGTCCCTCTCCTCCCCCGTGTGCTTCTGTTGGCTGCTTTGAGTTCCTTCTTTGAAAACTTGAGCTAGAAAATGCAAGTCTGTATCTCAGTTTAACCCACTGATTGTGCCCAAATAATATGAGATCACTGTTTAGGTAAAAACATACATCCTCTACCTCTACCAATTTTAAAGGCATGTCTTTATTTTAGTTCATTTATTCAGTCTGAAGTGCTTTACAGATGTACTGTTCATAGAAATTTTGAAATAATAGGTAAACTGTAGAAATGAGAAAAAACTTTGCACAGAGCTACAATTGTGTCATGTGCAGGTAATGGGTAGATTGGAGCAGTGGAAGGGGTCAGTAGGAACAAAGGAGCAATATGAAAATACATACAAATTGTAGTAGGATATCCTTAAATCAGGAGCTGTATAGAAAAGCATGTGAATTTCTTATAAATATGTATATTCAAACTGAAATCTGCAGTATGATGGGGAATGGCTGAAATCACTACCATCTGATATGTACTTAGCCAGCCTTAGAAATGAAGTTTTGAAATACAGAAAGAAATAAATCATCATTTGTATGGTTATAAGGACAAACCCAATTGGATCCAGGCTGGGGCAGCCTTGCTGTGGATGCAATTTGGAAGAGACAAGTTTCCAGGCACAGCCCAGTCCCTTGGGAGCAGGGCATTGTTGGAGCACTCCTTGGCAAGGCTTTGGGACAGATCTCCTTGCAGTTTGCTAGGCTGTGCCTGCTGTCATTCAGGGAATACCATGTGTAAATTAAGTGTTCAGGGTGGGTGTTTGGGAAGAGGATGGATTCTGTGAGGGAAGAGAATTCCAGCTGCAAGAATTCGGTGCCTTGCTAGTCCAGTGGGTCTTGGTCAGGGGGTGGCTACTGGCTGCTCTTCTCTATTAGTGTACCCAGTCACAAAACCACAAAGCTTTCTATCCTTGCTATAAATCTTTTAAAAAATTCAGATTTTTGAAATAATGGTTTCCAGTATTTTTGGCAGGAGCAAACTAAAATATTTTCTTTCTGCTAACAGTTATTTTAGAGAGTAAACCCAAGAAAGTTGGCAGTTGTTTCTGGTTTGTTTGTTTGTTTTTTTAATTCCTTAATCTCACACAGTTGAGAGATTTGTGTCAAAAAACTTAGTTTGACAAAATTATCAGCGACTAGAAATGTGAAGTTGTAATATGTACCATTTAGTAGCCTTTGTTGGTAGAGCTATGACTCCCTTTCAGACCTGTATCTACCTGTGATTGTAGATGAAAGGAATACTTTTGACACAAGCATTTAAAAAAAAAAAAGTATGTTTATATTAATAATTTAGTTGAAATGATAGCAGCGTCCACTCAAAAGTATTTATGCATCCCTGCTCAAAATTAAGCATGCATGAGTGGAAGTGTCTCTGCTGGCTAATATTTTGTTGGAGTTTGTTAAAGTGTATTGAAGAGAAGCAGGAGCAATTTCCAAAGACCTATGGACATAAAGGTAGTACAACTATACTAAAAATATTTGAATTTGTCTTCAGCTTCTTTTTCTCTAAAGAAACAATGTGGAGATCATTTTGGCTGACTGTTCAGCTTGGAAAAAGAGAACAGCATTAATTCAGGATGTACAGGAAGGCATAAAATTTTGCTGGCATGGGTTAGTAGTGATTGCATTATGAATTATAGCCTATAAGCAATGTCAGTACTAACGTTTGCACAGCAATGCTCAGTTTCTTGCTTGTGTCATGTCTGTTTCAAAGGAGAATGTGCTTCCTCAGGAGCTCTCTAGGAATATTGTTTCACTTGCTGACTTCATTTCAGTTTCCCAAAGAAACCTTATCTTTTTTGTTCCCTGTGTTTACTCCTGTTTATGCATTTCAGTGAATGTAAAAAAAAACAATTTATTTGCCTGTTTGGTGAAGAGAATAATCTCTGGACATTAAGAGAGTGCCTGTTTTTAGAATGCACTCCTACAGCACAATGACCTAGCGCTTGTAACCTGCACAGAGGGGCTTCATGCATCTGTCAGGAAGTTATGCTTGGTTAAATACATGTATATCTCATGGTTTATTCCAAGTCTGTTATGCAAAAGTATTGCATTGTGTTCTCTGGTTCTGTCCTGCTCTCTCAGTCTGTGTGAAATGTCCCTAAACAGTCAAATCTCTGCAGAATTACTGGCCTTAGCTGCTCCTGTAAATCTGCAAGGTATGGTTTGGAAATCACACATTTAGGTCATAAGGTACAGGTTAGTCAAGGTACAGGCTGCTGCTGCACTTCTGTGTTTCAAATATCAAAGATGACCTCTAGATTGGGAAATTTCATTTGTTGGGACAGTGATGAAAGAAGCAGGAAGGCAAGATGGAAGGCAGGAAATGGAAGAAGAAAAGGAATCAGTGTGTGGGAAGGAAAATACAAAGCTAAAAACGAGAGGAAGGAGGAGATACAGAACTGAGGTAAGGGGAAAAAGATAAAAGAATAGACAGCACATGTGAGAAAGCTCATGAAATTCTCCACCCTTATTTTTCTACCCAGCTATAGCCCTGCTGTCCCAAATTTATGTCCTGAATTTTCTACTGAGATTCTGTTTGGCTTATAAATATTTTCAGAAGAGCATAAATGTGAGCTTAGCTAAAATCAGTGGTCAATGCATTGTATGGGTGCGAATTTGGTCATCCGATGCTGAGAGATCTATTAAATGTTTTGACATGGTCATCTCTCTTATTACCATGTGTGAAGCCTCATAACACTTTCATTTTAATGAAAGTTTCAACTCAGGTTTTTTATGGAGGATTCAGATTGGTTTCAACCATTTTCTGTTATAAAAAATAAAAAGTAGTAGTGATCATTAGGAAGAAGCTTAACAGGCACAGGAGTACAGCTGCCACCTTCATGGCTGAGAGAGCCAAGATGGTGCTGATGAAGAAATGAAATGTTGAACAGTGCATCACAGACAGGGTTCAGCATCCCTACTTTTAATGCTTAGTACAAGTCACAGTGGTTATTTCATCAACACTTATTTTAATGAAAATGCCTTAACGTCACGCTGGAGTGTAACTATTACCAACCTAGGTTTGAACTCCTATTATGAGCTTCAAGTGAATGTAATTATACAGAAGTTCTGTGCTTTAAAAAGGTTAGCAATTTTTAAAAAGTGAATGAAGGAGGGAGAAGAGTATGAGCAAAAGAGCCATTAAAAATGGCTGTGTTCTCTGCTTCTGGAATAGGTCTTGACGTACATAAATTGGAAGAAGGAGAGGTGATTTTACCAGGGATGATACATTTATCACATTGTCTGTTTGATACTGTTGCTTGTTTTATGGATGTGGGTGCACAAAAGATGAACTCTGTGTATACATGAATTACTGCATTCTAGAGAAACCTGTCAAAAGAAATAAGCTTGTCTATAAGTAGATATTACCATAAACATCCATCAATTAGGGTGTTCTTTGAAAGTAATCTTATGAGACTTCTAAAGGAAATGCACACTTTTTTCCCCCTTTTCTTTGGGACATTGGATGATGACAGTGGTGAGTCTAGATAGCTTTACATAGGGGTTTTATACTGAAACCCCTTATCCTTTCAGGGATCCCTTTTAGGGTAACCCTTCCACGTGCTGGGTAGGAATGATCACCCATTTGCTGCATGGAACCGAACAGGATGTTTTGATCATGACAAATAATTACAAACTTAGGGTTCATTTATTCTTTTTCTTTATTGAATACATTTTTTGGTCTGTAGATCAGTTTTCACTCATGGTACTAAACGAGACTTTGTTGAAGGGTGGAATTTGGCTTTGAGTGTGCTGTGTTTTCTCTTCATTTTTTACGTTTCTAATTGACTGGCATTATTACATTTTTCCTTGTAGAAAAACATCATGTTTGTCAATTTGATTGGTCTTTAAAAAAATATGAGGAGCTCTGCTTCAATTTTTTTGTGCACTTAGTGATAAAAATAGCAGAAGTACTCACAGAGAATTTCTATTTGCAGTTTCTAGGCAGTGTAATACACGATTCCAGATATATATCAATTCAGCAAGTAACCCAGAAGGCACATAGTTTTGGGGTAACATCAAAAAGATGATGGTAATCAAGTGTCCAGTGCCTCATTCAGCATTTCCAGTGATACCATGTCCTACAAAAACGTGGGAGGTCTGAAACGAAGGGGGATGGAGACAGGCAAGGGTGCCTGAAGTGCATAGGAGTAAATGCAGATTGTAGGTACAAAGTATCCTCAGAATGAACTGTACAACAGCCATATGGCAGTCTGCCATCCTTTCCATAAACGGCATCCTTTTAGCATTGCTGCTCAGAAAAGTAATTTGTGGACCACAGAGAAAATAGGGAAATTATAAAGAATAGAACAATAAAAAAAAATCCAAATTTTAATTTAATCTGCCTTGCCTTATTGTGCTGTAACACTCTGGATAATGGAGGGTAGAGTTGTAAAAACCATGCTGTAACAACAGAAAGTGTTTTTCACTTATGTGTTTGACTCTTAAATTGCTTAATGAGATTAAGAAAAAAATCATCAGGGCAAGAACTTGCAGCTGAGAGCTTGAGCAGGTAAAGGCTGGTAATGAGAATAGCTGTCTGACACGTACAATTTCAGTTATGTGACTGAAGAGGTTTCTGTAAAGCTGGGCTAAAATGGACAATTAGTAAATATTGTGAAGAGTTCCTCAATGGAGGGTCTAGAAAATTGCTGTATAAAATAGATTTTGAAAGGAGAAGTAACATGATCTTTCCTGTTCAGTCATTCCAGGTGCCATCCTGCTTGTATAAAGATTTTTATAACAGTGTCAATCCCTTCTGAATCCCTGTGATGCAGATGTCAAACATGTTTTTATAAGTAGTGGTAGTGTTTTCATATTGTACCTTTTTAGCAGAGATGTCCATTGTAAAGCATACCAGATAGGAAGAAAATACATTCTTGCCCAACACTGGAAAGAAAAGATTCCTTGCAAAGCCTCAGTGTAGACTCTGAATAAAAGATGTACTGAATTCTTGGTGTTGGGATGAATACAAGCTGGAACCAAGTGTAAGCACACAGGCTGAAATTCTTGGTGTGTTTTCCCATTCTGATTTTAATGATAGTTTGTAATGCTGGTGTGAAAAGCCAAATTCAATGCCATGAGTTGTAAGGCGTTTGTAAGTGTTGCAGGAGATGGGTTAATTTGAACTCAAGCTGTCCATGACATCTTTGCTGTGGCCTTTTTTGGGTGACCTCACATATGAATATATATTGTCACTGCACTGATCTGGTCCTTCCAATTTGTTTCCCATTATTTTTACCACTGAAATTGTTCCCTTTTAGATCCTCTCTCTGAAGCTGTCACACTTTTCATTGATGCTGAAGAACTCCATCTTTGGGCCAGTAATTGCCTTTGCTGAAAAATGCAGACTAATACCACAAGTCCTTGAAATCAAGTCCTTGAACAAAAATTTTTGCTATTTAATATCTTGGAAATGAATGTCTAAAATCTAGTAAATATGTTTAAGTATTCCTCCTGTTTTAACAATGGTTAATATGACAAAAAGTATGTCTAATAGAGGGCTGGAATTCTCCTGAGATTTCTTGTTTTCTTCCAAAACAATGTGTGTGATACTCATCACACTTGGAGTCATAAACAATTACCATATGTGCTGTAGACATCTATCAAAATTTTATTATGACTTCAAACAAAATGTTTTCTACCATTGTAATAAACCCATTTTTTCATCATGAATGAGTTTTGAAAGTTGCATCTTCTTAATAATTGATGATATTAAGCTTTTTTGTCCCCAGTTACGCCTAATTTCTACTGAAATTGAGAATTTAGGATCCGGTAGCTTTATTGACCTGTTTCTTCAGGAGTCTTTTTAGTACTAGACCCAGTCATCATTTTATTTTTAAATCTATTTTTGGGGTTTTTATTTTTCAGTTCTGAACTCATAGTGCTTTTTCTTCCCAGCCATTTTGTTTAATAACTTTGAGTAACATTCAGGCATCTTTCTCTAAAACTCATCTTTTAGCTGATAATTTATCTCTCTCTACTGGTATTTAATAGGTAGTCTAAACATGAGAAACTTTGATCTAGCCTTCACCACTACAATATTTAACGGTCTGTGAGGTAATTTAAATACAAAGTTAACAAGCTACCTTCCTTCCTGTTGTTTCAGCCTACAGGAAATATTATTTAATGCCTAATGCACATATAAGAATTGGTTTGAAAGAAGATCGATGGTTATTTATTCTTAGATACTACTAACTTCAATTCGTGTTAAAAAATTTATCTGCAGTATTTTTCTGCATGTCTCCCTTGCTAATCTGTCAGTTTTCCCCTCCTATTGAAATGTAGCTGCTGCTGGCAGTTGAGGTGGGAGTAGATGTAGATTAATTTCCATTATCCACCTTGCAAAAAGAAGTAATTTGTTCTTCTGGTTTTGCTTTCTTAGTATCAGGAATAAAATGGAGTCACTGATTTAAGTGCACCATAATTTGCTGTCTATCTGGAATATATTGTCATATGAACATGGCTCATCTGCAATTACTTCAGTTTATGGCCTCAAAAAACGCAAAAAAGAAGAGGAAAAATGTCATACTTTCTTCAGGTCCATCCTTTAAATTATTTCATTAAGCACAGATGCAGGTTTTGGGAGGCACAGGGAGGCTGGGAAGTCTTGGGAAATCTAATCAAAGAACAGTTTGAGCTCATAAGGGAATGCTATGCTTTCCATGCAAATATGTCGGTGTTTGTCCTCTTCTCTGATTTTGTTTTTGGGAATCCGAGGCGTTTCTTGACAAGAACTTCTGTAAATACTGCTAAAAAGACCTGAGTTTCATGCTACTGCCAAAATTGGATGTCATTGATCCATTTCCACCAGAGAGTTTTCCTGGGAAGGTTATATGGAGCACAAAAGTACAGCAATGTGTAGCAACCTACTTCTTCCATCTCAACCGTTTTTTTTTTTGGTGGAAGGATTTTTCTCATACACTGGAATAAAAAAGCAAAAACAAAAAAAACCAACAAACAGTGAAAAGAAACAAATGGTAGTAGGAGGTAGCAAAAGAGCGTAAGAAAAATTTCATCTTTTGCTGCTGTTAAGAGGATATCAAGTGTTTTGTTTTCCTGCTTTTGTCTTTTTTTTTTTCAGTATGTGAAATTGAGAAGGTTGCTTGGTCTACTCTTTATCCAGAAGCTCAGTCAGGGGCTAAGATCCATTTCCCTTGTTTTGAGATAAATTATTTGCAGTTCTGTTTGGGAGATAAATCACAGAAATATGTGTGATCACCCTTCTCAGTCAAAAGGAGGCAGATTAATATTTACAACTGTAGTATGACACTCAGTCTTCACAGCTGTAACACCTGATAATATAGGATCATCTGGGACTGAGCTGATGTCAGGTGCACGTACAGACCTTTCAGAAGAGGAGACAGGTACTCCTGGATCCAGATCATTGTAGTTATCTTGGTGTCAGCTTGTACCTCATATTACTGAAATATCTTTTTTCATGTTAGAAGAATGTTTTGATGTCTAACTCTGGAAGAATTCTGCCACTGTAGCATCTGGATCCTTGACAGAATCAAAACTAAATATGCAAATGAGCTTCAGAAGGACATTCTTGAATCCTACAGGTTAAGGAGAGTATTAGTGCTTCTCCCTAATAAAGCAGGCCATTTATTGCCTCTTCTAGCTTAGAGGTGACAGACCCAGGGTCCCTTTTCTGGGAGCTGGCCTGTGGTCCCAGTCCTCAGGAGGGATCAGTCCCAGCAGGCACTGCTAAGAGGCACTGGCATGGCACGAGCAGGGCATCATTCCACTGCCATGGGGTAATTTAACCATTAAGCAAAACAATTTTTGTTCTTATTATGAGCCCAGAGTTTTCTGTGCTTGCTAAGATGTGTTTAGCTTCTGAGAAAGCAGTTATTATTTGTGGTTGTGGTCAGTATGTTGCCATCTGATGTCTCACCTTTGACATCTATTGCAATGTCCTTTTCAGTGATCTTCTTTCTTTTATTTTTTTTTAAAGTTTTGATGCCTAATTTGCTAAAGTTATTGTATAGTTGCTTGTGAAGAACTAATAAAACTGACTACACAGCTCTGCTGGCATGAGCCTTCTTTGTTTCTTTAAATGATAGTGTGAATTTATTCCAGCACTGGCTGGTTGGTCTGGTATCCTGGGGTGACTTTATGATGCTTGTATTATCCCCAGTCATCTGTTCAGTTTCTGCTGGCTGTTGGGCTCTGTACCTCTGGGGCTGGTCCGAGGGCGAGGCAGGAACAGAAGCGCGGTTTGTGCTCAGGAGCTGCTCTGGCTGCTCCGCTGCTCCTGGGCTGCGCTGTCTGCAGCACGGACAGACAGCAGGACAGAGCTCTCCTTGGCTCCTAGCTAGGTTTTAGCTAGCTGAGGCAGAGCAGTTCCTGGGCAGTGGCTTTTCTTTTTCTGGGAGCAGTTCAGCCCTGCTCTGGACCGGGCAGCCGGCAGAGCTGCGGGAGCTCCCACCGGGGCTCACCAGGGCCGGGGCATTTCCAGCTCAGGAGGGACTGGTGAGAGCCTGGGGCAGCTGAGCTACAGCCACAGCAGGGACTTCCTGAGCCTGCCATCTCTTCAGAACAGCCAGAGGTTTATTGGTTAACACTGTTCATTTCTTATGCTTGTGAATGCTTTGCTTGTCAAATAAACAGGGTTTTTCCACTTTTCTCCAAGGAAATATTTTCCTGAACCAGCAGGGAGAAGGACTTGACTCTGCTTTCTAGAGGAACCCCTTTTGGAGTTTCCTCCCAAATTTGCCCTAAACCAGGACATATGGGTTCAGTTCAGCTGGGGTGAAAACAATTCAGTTTGGTGGCTTGAGAGAGGCAGTGGGTACATAGCATGGAGTGTGTATTGTGCCCTAAGGCTGAGTCTGATTCAGGGAGCAGTGGATGCCTAAAGGTGCAGTACAATGTTCAGGTGGAGGAAACACCTGAGTGTCTGGTTCAGAGCCATCTAGTACTGATACTGAGAATGTCTGTACTGATCAGCTGGCAGGCCAAGACTGAATTTATGTGACCTGTCCTTTATGGTAGGTACTAGTTAGGTATCAGCTACTGTTTTTCATATATTATGGTTTTTCTTTTGTTATCACTTTGTGATATCACTTGCAAAATGAAATTGCAAAATTTGTGTATCACTTGCAAAATGAAATTGCCCTTGCTTATTTCCAATGTTTGAATGGCTTCTGCTGAAACAATTTAAAATTGACAGGCAAGGTTCTTTGGAACAACACTCTATCTTCCTAAATATCAAGAGTAGAAATATAATTGCTGTGACACTTGGAGGAGTTACCTCACTTGGACTGATGCTCAGAAAGTAACAGGAGCCTGGTTATTGCTGAAAATACTTAGATCTATTGCTTAGATGTTTTGGTTTTGTTTTCATTTGGAAAATGTACAAAGGTCAGAGTATAAACACATGTGCTGCTTTGAAAATGTAAAGACTGAGCCAATAAGATGTACACATTTATTCCGGAAACCCTACTTTATATTTACTTCTGGCTAGGAACTGACATTGTTTAACTTGTGTTCTCCATTCCAGGACAAAACAGTTTATAGAGCTGTAGAACTATTTTTTTTTTCCAGATGAAGGGATGAATTTAGCTTTCCTTCCAGCAAGAGCCTTTAATGCAGTACATTTCAGGTATAATTTTTCTCCCCCTCTAAAACTAGCCTCATGCCTTTCTTGCACAAATTGTGTTTTAGAGATTGAGCAGTTGCAAGGTTTTCTAAGGATAACTTCTCTCTGTGTAGTTATTGTTTGATATGGGCTTCTGTGTTCCTAGAGTGAGGATCAGATGGATATAACTGATTGTGCTTAAGGGAGTGGAAAGAAGATTGAAGTTTTGGAGTCTGTAGTTGGAAAGTCACGCAAATTCCAGTGAGAATCTGAGGTGAAACTTGGCACTGGGTACAAAACTGTCACTCTTTTCCTGTTTCTATCAAAAGAAATTTTAATCATACTTTTCAGTTTTAAAAAAGTAATTTTGGTGATCAGTAGTTTTGATATCTAATACATATTACTTTTATTTGACTGCATTTTCTGTTGTCAGATCCCAGATATTTTAGGGAAGTAGTTTGATTTTTAAGTAACTTCTTATTTTAAAAGCAAAAAGGAGAGCTTTGAACTGGAGGTGTGAAACAAATGAAAGAGGCATGTTTATCAGAATTACTGGCATGTCTGTAAAACTGGATAGTGATAATCTATAATACTTACAGAAATTTTAAGGTCATGATACAGGAACACCTACCATGCCTAAGCAGTCTGTGTAGGTTTTGATTTTTTTCTTTTTCTTTTTTTTTTTTTTTTTTTGAAAAAGCAAGACAGAAATGTTAGAAAATTCCGATTTAATTTACAAAAATGGATTGGGTTTTTTTTCTGCTGAGGATTTAACGTAAAGCATGCATCTTTCAGTAAGTTAAAGAAGAAACTAGTGTATCTTTGTGGATACTTGAATATCCAGATCACTAGGCCAGTCTGCTTTTTAGCATGCTTGTTTGCGCAATGTCTTGGCTTCAGGAGAAGAATTTTTGGTGCTTGCCCTTGGAATATGGCATAGCCTGGAAAGTAGGGCATTCTTTTTTTCCAGAGGTGTGGGTTGCTAGTCTGCCATGTACCCAGTCAGGCAGTTTTTTGTTTTCCTTTTTTAATGCACTCTGGACATTTTCTGTTTACCCGCTCTTTGGAAGGCAGTGTAGGTTGTGGGAAGACTATCAGGACAAGTAGCACTTTGTCACACACAGATTAAAGCATTTCTGCCATTTCCCAAAGCAGAAAGTCTGAGCAATATTCCAGATTATCTGCATCTACTAATCTGCCTTTATTCTGGTTCTGTATATTCCTGTTCAGTACCCAAATCTTGGATCATATTCCCAGGTAGGTAAATGGAAATAGACAATGTGAAAATGTGTGTTGGACTTCTTGCATGGGTCTACAGGAAAGTAGTCCTTGGGTCATAGCCCATGACATTTGCTGTGGTTGGTTGTAGCTGTATTTCAGGTAATGGTGTCATGATCACATGTAATTTTGCTATGGAATCTGAAGTGGAAGAACAGTAGGTTTTTTTGTTGTTTTGTTTTTGGGTGGTTTTTTTGTTGTTGTTGTTTTGGTTTGGTTTTTTTTTGTTTGTTTGTTTGGGTTTTTGGGGTTTTTTTTAAAGCCCTCTGTTGGAACACCATTATTTTATGCCAATAATTATTTTGTTGCCTGATGACTAATCAGTCTTGCTATCAAGAGCTGGCCCCTGCTAGGAATCTCACAGATAGTTACTGAAGGAAGTCAGGACAATGTTCTCAAGCATCCCTAGCCAGGGAAAGAACAAAATGGGTGTGAAAGTGACTGTGATGCTGAAGTTTACTTACAAGAGAGGCAACTTTTCAAGTGCTGCCCAAACTATTGAGCAAAATAGAGAGGTGCTGAAAAATCTACTACTTGCCATTACTAGAATGTGATGCACAAGTAATGGAGCTGAAAGACATAATGGGATTTAGTTTACATTGTGGAGGGCTTTTAACGTTACTGCAGTATCAAGAAAAGAAATTGTAGAAGGTACATCTTTGTGCTTTGACCACCCCTTTTCCCAGGGAATGTTGCTCAGGTGCTGCCAGTAACCTCTGTTTAACATTAACACAGCAGAAGGAACTGAAATAAATTGGTGTCTGCAGTTTCCTTTGCCACTCCTCAGCTCACTTGCGTGAGTCGATTTGCTCAGGACAGAAAAGCCATGTCCTGTTAATCTGTCCATAAGGTCTGTTCAGCTGTGGGATCTCTTTGACCTCTCCATTCTCTTGAAAAAATGAGTTATTTGTCCTCAAAGATTGAGGCACAGGTAGGAAGCAGTTTGAGAATAAAGACTAGATACATCAAGGGGCTCAAGTGGCAATATTTGGCATCATTATGCACAAATTACACCTTTGAGGCACAAAAATCTCCTCACCAAGTCAGGGTATAGTCCTGGAATGTTCTGGGGGTGTTCTATGTTGTTACTGTGGAAGAGAAAAACAGTCTGTTCTGAGTGTAGGCCTGGGAAAAGATGCTAAATGAAGGCATTACACCATGAATGTGCTATGTTAGCTGTTTGCCTATTGGCACTGGGACAGTCACATGCAGCAGCTTGGGTCTGTGTTTGATCATGGTCAGATAAATGTATGTGTCATGATACAACAAAAGTGTCATGACCAAGTAGGAGACAGAAACTGAGCTGTGCAAGGTGCTGTGCTGTGAGTTGCAGCATGTTCTGCATGCCTACCTTTGCTAGAAGAGAGAGACTGACAGCAGGGTAACATGCTTGAAAACTGAGAGCTACACATGTGAGGGGGAATTTCAGGATCAGGATGGTGTGATGATCATGGAGAGGAGGCCCGTGCTCTGTTTGCTCTTTGGTCAGTTGCCAGCCATCACAAGGGAGTGGGTCTAAGTCCTGCCTGGTCTCTTGGAAAGTGGCTATCCCTGATTGTCACCATGCTTTACCTGCCCAGGTCAGGGGAGAACAACTCCCAGCTGTTCAGTTTTGGAGGATCAAATGGATCAAACTGCTGATCTTACAAATGGCATGGATCTTACATGCCATTTGTGAGATCCTCAGTTCATTGTTGACAGCATGATATGTCAATGTGCTGCTCCTTTGTGTCATTCTTTATCAATAGAGAGAACAAAAATTTGTTTTATTTCAAGTCACAGTAGCTCACTGTTGATGGATTTTTCTTGCTATTTGCAGTCCTTCAGTTGCTCTGGGAGATCTCACATGTCTTCAGCAGCAGCTGATTGCACTGCTGCTGGAGCAATGTCAACAGGCCAGCATGCAGCTAACTCAAAAATTAAGCCTGTGAAGATTTGTGGAGTCACTTAGGTATCACTGTCAGCAGGGATTCTTTGGTGAATTTCTCTATGCCCTTCCATGGCTCCTACAGGCATTCATTAAAGTCAACCTGAACCACACCTGGGGGCTCTATAATTAGGGCATCATCAGTGGTCTTGTGGATGTGGATAGTGGTTCTGACTGTTGCAAAGGGAGGTAGATGCTTGTATTACTCAAGCTGAATCTCTTCTTCTCCTTGGACTCCTGTTGTCCCACACATGTGCAGGGGTAGATGAGAGCACATAGTGCCATGGTATCCAAGTGTTGAAGTGAGTGCAGCTGCCAGCACCACCTGTGCTTCATTCACTTGCCCTGAGAACTGTAAAGGCCAAGTCACAGAGGCTGCTTTGGCCAGCAGCTTCACTGCAATCCCCTGGAGCTGCTTGCAGTAATTTAGCACTGCATGTATATGGGAAGGAAGCAGTGAAATAGTGAAATATTTTGAATTTTGTCTTTTCCCTCCTCTCTCTTCTACCTTTGACTCAAACTCTCAGATCTCTACACAAGTTTTTTGTAGCGCAGCTTTTGTTGTTGGAGTTGCCCAGGTCTGTAGCTAAGAGTACAGGCATTAACTAGAAACAGAAAAACAAACCCCAGAAATATCCCAAACCTGTTCCCAGAAGCCACACACAGACCTGTGGGATCTGAGCTTGGGGAAGGTGTCAGCTCCCAAGTTAAGTGACTCCAGTAGGTGTGCTCCTAGCTGGTGTGAGGATTTTGGGACTTGCTTGTTTTGGTGTTGTTTCACAAACTGCTTTGGTTGGCTGCCCGACATGGGACAGTTTGTCTAACGTGGGAATTGTGTTATTTGTAGTCTAACCAGTGGAACATCTGATTAGGAAATGTGTGGTTGGCTCTGCCTGTGGACTGTTAGGTGTTTTGTTAGTCAGCATGCTGGATTCAAGGAAGCACTATCCTGCCATCAGTATCACCCACAAGCTTCTTCTCTGTGGTAGGAGTGAGGACAGGATACTTCTTAAGAGCTTCTCTTTTTGGCCATGGATTTTCTAGTTAGATGCTTATATTTATTTTGTTTGGTTTGGGTTTTCTTCAAATTTATTTTCTGAAACAGCCATTCTTCTCATTATATTAAAGCAATAACAATTGGGGTTTGGGCTTTTAAATTTTTTTTCTTTCCAGTCACTGTGCTTTCTGATGAGGTACATCTCTCAGCCTGTCTCTAAAACCAAGTGTGGAAAATGTGCTTTGCCTCATTATCTGAAAGCTAACAAAATTGTCTATTTTAGAACTGAATAGCTGGGAATTCATTATCATGAATGCAAGAGAAACTCCCTTTAAGTACGTAACGTTCTTAAAATATGCAAACTTTAAAATATGCATCAAATCCAAAATCTTAGATTTCACCAGGAAGTGAATAAGCAGGCAATGCAGATTGCAGATTATACATATTCATATACTGCTTCATCAAGGTATTTTGTACCACACATTTCTGCCAAGGCAGTCCTAGGAACCAAGCAGAGTCTTTGTATAAAATCTTTGCTGTGGAAAGTTTTAATGGTGTTTGCCCATGTAGGATTTGTTGTAATAACCTGATAGCAAAGTGACAAAAACATGAAAAATAGTAGGAAAACCTGAGTCTCAAAAGCTTTGAGGCTTTAGATTAAACATGGGTAGTATGAATTGTATGGGAGAAAGCAGTTATGTTCACCATTGTCAAATGATATAAAATAGATGAGATAATTATAAACTCTACACAAAAGTGCACTCCTTCAGAGAAGAATACTGACATCTCCTCCAGCCCACTTCCACCAGTGAGATTGCAATGTTATTCTTTTGTAATAAATATATCTTGTCAAGAGACAAAAGACACAGGCCAAAATTTTGTAAAAAATAAACCAATCAAACAGACCAACCCCTCCCTCCCCCCCCCACCAAAGGACCTAAAGCACTGTTATGTAATGGCTAAAGAAGGAAATCAGGAGAACAAGTCATTCATGTAAAATCTTCAGTGCTCTAGTTTTCAGTTTGACAGAAATATTGTTTCAAGGACAGGTACGGATTTTTTATTTCATGAGATGGTGAACCTGAAGCAATTATGCCAATTTGATCCTTTACAGGATCCCAGCTGATCTGGGCATTGCTGGTAGAGCTTTGGCAGAATGACCAGTTTTTCTTGTGTTCTGATAGGGAGCATGCATACATTAGTATATATGCTCCAGGCAGCAAAATTAGAAAGCAGAAAAGAACACGAAATGGATCTAAATGTCTGTGCAGCAGTGTTAGAAAGCAAATAACCACAATATTCTTAAAATAGCTTGTGAAATTTCAAGTGAGAAGAAGCCATTTAGAGATGGTAAGAAGGTAAGCATTACTGACATTTTAAGTCAGATTGTTTGGTAGCAACTGTAAGCTGTGCTCTGCCTATAGCAGAATATCCCTTGGAGATGGTAATACATTAGCAAAGCAGGATGCTACTGCAAGTGATGTTGGGTGGAGTGATAATGTTGAAAAAACATCAACCTAACAAACAAAAAAAGCCCAACCCACTCTGCTGGGGCAGGAGCAGGCAGTTCAGTAAAGACTAAAGGTTCTCTAGGTGGTGACCCCTGATGAAGCCCCGTGGGAAGGACTGGGGCTCTGTAGCCCAGGCCATGGCCCAGGAAGGCTGACCTCCCTCCTACATTCATTCCATTGGTACTTTTAGGCTCAGTTTTGCTTTCAAAAGGCATTGTCTGTGACACTACTGCTTTTCATCATGTGTCCTGAGTAATCCAGGGTGGAGGGCAGCAAGTACTCCAAACCAAGATTTCCACACATGTATACATCTTCTGCTTGTACATAGACAAACTCTAACACAAATTAACTTTTGTGCCCTGTGGTATTACAGAAGATTAGAAATATTGCTGTAAATGATGTGTATTTGTTTCCTCTTATCTAGATCACTGATTACTTTTAATCAGATAATGACCAAGTGTACTGGTCACAAGCAGTAACCAGGATGAATTTCTAAGGGCAAATATGCTAAGTAACAGGATACATATTTAGGATGGAAAAACTCATCAACATCTTCACTTTGTTGCTTTAACATGGGACATTAATCTGAAAGAATAGATGTAAAAATAAAAATAATAAAAAAAAAAAGCCTAAAATCTTGATCAAGCTGTTTTTGATTCCCAATAATGAGCTGTGACAGCCCATTTCACTGTGTTGGGTCACTGGGCTAACATATCAGGCAGCCATTTAATTTTTTTTATTTTCAGTGTTTGTAATTACATACAGCATCAATTATTCACGAGAGCTGAAATCTCTTTAACTGATGTAAGTAGGAGAGACTTATTTACATCACTTATTTCCATTTCAAGGTTCTGTGTTCTGATGGGTTAAATGACCAGATTGCAGAGTAACTCCAGGCAGAGTTGGTTTCCCTGGGGCCCCAGCTGCACTGCCCCTGTGCAAGCACAGCCAGCACAGGGGATCAGCAGGAGGAGGCAGAGATGTGCACACACCTGCAGGGCTGTGCTCTCGTGCCCGGGGGTGGCTGCTGGGGCTGGAGGGCTGCAGTGGAAGGACAGAGCTCTCCAGGAAGGACAGGCAGGAGAGATGAGGGGAGGGTGTTGCTGTCATAGCAGTGACCAGCTGGAGGGCATGGAGCAAAGTCTGGGGGAAAGAGGAGCCAGCTGAGAGCCTGTGGGTCAGGATTAAAGGGAGGGCAGGGACAGGGGACATTGTAGGGGGGTCTGCTACAGCTGCCAGGCCAGGAAGCACATGAGGTCCTCTGTGGGGGTTCTCACATTCAGAACTCCTGGTGTTCATGGGAGACTTCATCCACCCCAGGATCTGCTGGAAGGACAACACAACAGAGCACAGCAATCCAGGAGATGCCTGGAATGCATTGATGGTGACTCTCCAAGGGACAGGGGAGCCCACAAGGAGAGGTTCTGTGCTGGACTTTGTTCTCACCAATAGCAGGATCTGGTGGGGAAGGTGAATCTCCAGGGCAGCCTGGGCTGCAGTGACCATGACTGGTGGAGTCTGAGATCCTCAGGGCGGTGATTGGGGTGCACAGCAAGAGCAGATTTTGGCTGTTCAGGGATCTGCTTGATAGAGTGCCATGGGAGAAAATCCTGGAGGGAAGAGAAGCCTGAGAAAGATGGTTAATATTGAAGAATTACCTCCTCCAGGCTGAGGAGTGATGCATCCTAACAAAGAGGAAATCGGGTAAAAACGCTAGGAGGCCTCTGTGGATGAACAAAGAGCTTGTGGACAAACTCAAACAAAAGGAAGCCTACAGCAGATGGAAGCAAGGACAGGTAGCTTGAGAAGAATACAGAGAGATTGTCTGAGCAGCTGGGAGTCAGGTTAGGAAAGCTAAAGCCCTGAGAAAAGTAAGTCTGATCAGGGATGTCAAGGGCAGCAAGGAAAGCTTCTATAGATATGTTCATGATAAAAGTAAGACCAGGGAAAATGTGGGCCTTCTCCAGAAGGAAATGGGAGACCTGATTATCTGTGTATGAAGAAGGACAAGGTACATAACAATTTTTTTGCTTCAATCTTTGCTGGCAAATGCTCCAGCCACAGCACCCAAGTTGCAGAAGACTTTGAGTCCCAGAAGGGACAGGGACAATGAAGAACCACCTGCTGTAGGAGGTCAGGTTCAATATTTTCTGAGGAACCTGGATGTGCACAGGTTAGAGGGACCTGATGAGATGCATCCATGGACTCCAAGGGAGCTGTCCAGGGAAGTGGCTGGGCCACTATCCATCAAATTTGAGAAGGCATGGCAGTCAGTGAAGTTTCACTGACTGGAAAAAGGAGAACATAAACCCCTTTTCTAAAAATGGGAAAAAAAGGAAGACCTGGGGAACTACAGGCTAGTCCGTTGTACCTCATACAACAGTGAGATATTCTGGTTTCTGTGTATTTTAATCCCTTTATAGAGGTATTGATGTCTGCAAGGCAGCATAAATTATGTATGTATTTGTTTTGGTACAGATGGTTTTAAAATCTGTAGATGTAATTTTTAATTTAAAAATTATTAAATTTTAGGGCATCCCATGAGATGAAGCCATCTTTTCTTGCCAACATCTACTTTTTGTGCAACAGCCAAATTATATTCTCTCTCTCTTTTTCTCCCAGTAGCACATAAATGCTACCACTATAGTGTTTTCTCCCTCATCTCTGGCTTCTCAGGGAGTCTACAGAATTCACTGAAAGCCTGTGATACCCTCATGCCTCACTGCCTGCGTCCTGCTCTCTATAGGAATGCATGTGTCCGTGTGCACTCTGTCTCCCAGGCTACAGAGCAGGCTCAGCTCCTTAGGGAGCCCTTTCCTCCTGGAAGTGTGTGCTTGCAATGCCTTCCAGCAGCACACCTTTCTTTGGAGGGAGCCAGATCCCTCTGTGTGCAGATCCTGCCTCTTTAGGAACCGTGGGGATTCTTCACCGAGGTTAGTCAGAGTGTTGGAGTGGGCTTCAGATGTTCTTGAGATGTTAAGATTTGTTTATTGGGAAATTTGGTGGCAGTGTTGCTGTCTGACCTGTCAGGTTCTTTGGCTGACTGGTACATACAGGAAGCACCTGTGGCTGTGATTTACCTTTTCTCTTTGTGTAAAGGCCAAGCCTATGTGCTGCTGTTCTTCCATTTTGTTTTCAGTTTTAAAAAAAAAAATCCTGAGACTGACTTATTTGGTGAGGGAAATAAAAAAATAATAACTAATGGATTTCATCACTGAAATATTACCATTGCTGTTAAATTTCCAGATTGAAATACAAATATTTTGAAAGCTATGCTCTAACTACTGTATTGCAAGGACTGTGTGTCTTCCAGATAAGAGCTGTGTATTTGCTGTGCTCATCGCTTCTTCCCATGCCTCACAGTTGTCACAGCCTTTCACAGAGAAAAGACAAGAACCATTCTCCATAGACCTGGCAACTTCTTTGTCAGAGTCATTTCTTCAAGCTGTCAGTGAGTTTGTCATGCTTTCCTTGAGTTTTTGTGAGGTCTCATAAGTGTGAAGGTGCATTAACATAACTGTATTGTCTTGTGCTGGTCTCAGCCTCTGAAACTATCATGCTACCTGGATTAATCCTGAACTAAAATGAAAGTTTCCTGTGATGGAGGGAAATTAGAAGGGCTCCAAATGACTGTTATTATCCATGGTGTCCCAGCCTATCACTGTCCTGGGTAATGGGGAGTTACCTCTGTTTCCTCCATTTGGGACATAAAAGCATGTATCTGACTAAAGCATGTATTTCAGAGAGGCATTCATTTAGATTTGATTTGCCTTTGTTCTGATTAGGTCATTCTAATTAATAATCTGTTTGTGAAAGAAGACAAATGAATATAAGTTGGTGTAATATTGCAATGAGCATAATTCAGAATTTTCTGAAACTTGAGACGTTTGAGAAATTGGTAAGCTTGGAACTGAAAAGGTGGAACACATACTGCCCATGAGCCTCTTCAGTTGAAATTTAGCCTGGGATTTTGAGGTATATGATGAAAGGACCATAGGTAAATCAAGAATAACTCTACTGAAAACAGTAGAGATAAATGGAATAAAATCAGACAGTGTGTTGAGATCAGGTTCTCAGGCTATTGTTCAAATTTGGGCTAGGTTTGACCCACTGACCTCAGTGGTGTTCTTGAGAGCTTTAACATAGTTTTGCCCTCAACAGAATAGAAAAAAAAAAAAAAAAGAATAATTTGCATATGACCTTTGTTTCCTAAGCTCACCCGGGGCATTTGCACTTTCCACACCAGGAAGACACACTGTGGTGTGGATGTTTCTCTTTGTCTATCCATTAAGCTACATTAGCAGTATTCCTGCTTTGTAAATAAGGATGGGGTTTGGGAGGCCATGGGCTGCCAAACTGAAGATTTTAAATATGTAATAGCTTAGTTTAATTTTTGAGGGGTTTTTTATTTATTTGTTTTTCTTCTTTTTTTTTTTTTTTAAGGGGGTTTAGTCCTTTGTCTTATGAAGAAATTGCAGTGGTTAATTCAAAGTGAGGCTTGTGGAAAGTGTTCTAATTTTTACTGACATTGAAGATTAATCACTAAGCCCCTGCCAGCCTTTGTCACTTTGAGCAGGCATTTTGGCTCTGTGTGTTTTTCTCTAAAAGAGCATTACCCTGAGTTGCTGTAAGCGTGGCAGGAGTGAGCAGTCTCCTGTTGGCCCCTGTCCCCAGGGCAGCTGCAGGGAGGCAGTGGGGTGTGCTCTGCCTGGCTGGGGCACATGCAGGGTTCCCTGCTCTCTGCAGCACACCTGGGGATGTGTCTTTGCTGGGGTCTGCAGACCTGCAGGAAGCACCAGTTTGCAGTCTGGTTGTCAGAGAGCGCTCAGGCATGTCCTTAACAGCCCCTGAGAGGCAGAGCCTCCTCTTGAATCCCAGGCTTACAGTCCCTGACTTCTTAGGAAGGCTGCATATCTAATGTCTGTGATGTCTTCAGCTTCTTATTCCAGGTGACATCAATGGCAAGGAATCTCTGGCAGTTTCTAAAGCAAAAACATTTAAGTTGTGAGTTTGCAAAAGGAGACAGCTCAGGCTAGCAGAACAGGTTAACCATCTAGAGGATGCCCAGTTAGGATCCTTTCATAGCATTATCTTCTTAGTCTTAATTCTTTACAAACCACCCCATGGACTCCCATTTCCTCATCTGCTTACAAAGTCATGCTGCTCTTGATCATTTCCCAATTATTTTTATTTACTTGCCAAAATATTTTAGAAGCTGTACTTCCATACAGTTCTCTGAGCAAGGATTTTCAAACATGAATTTCAGTTGCTAACAAGTGACAGATTGTGGAATTCTCTCTTATGTAGTGCTAAGAATCAAAGTACTGGAATATGTCACATAGGTCAGTGCACTTTCAAATGGTAATTTAATCAAAACTTAGCAGGATACAGACCTCTGTCATTTCTTTCTCATACACACTCACCCCACCCCCTGATAATTTTCCCCTGTGAAGTTTGTAATAGATTTTGGTTGAAACAAAGTAGAACACGAAGAGTCACATTCAACATTGAAGTGACATCATACTTGTAAACAAGATTCTCTCTGCATAGCTGTACATTATTTGTTGTGATGCAGCACTCTCTCTGATACTGAAAAAATACTAAGTGTCACTGGACATGTTCTGAATTTATCTGTGTGTCTGTTTATGCCTTTTATTGGGAACAATGCTGCCTTTTGCAAGGGTGAGGTTTTGCAATCCATGAGTTTTGTTCCTTCTGTATTTGCACAGGTTAGTGGGGGCGTGTGTGGCACTGTTGAGTTACAACACTGTTGAGTGTTGTTTTTCCAGCAAGTTGTTTGAATGGAATCCTTTTGAACTACCAGCCCCCAGCACCATGTCAGTGTAACCTTTAAGATGAAGTATATTTTTGCTGTGGAGTTACCTTCAGTGGGTATTGCCTCATTCCCTTCCCAAGTTTACTCCTGCTGGAAAGCCGGAGCTGTGAGCTGCCTGTGTCAGCAGTGCTGCATCTGGCCTGGTGTTTGGGATGGGGCAACCCTCCCAGCAGGCTGCCTGGGGTTCACATTGTAGGGAGCAGTCCTTGGGCAGCCTGCAGAGCACAAAGGCAGCTGCTCTCTGCTGTGAGAGTCCTGAGAACATGTGTGTGCCCATGGCTGAGAGGAGAGAGGGGAGCAGAGTGTTGGGAAGCAGCTGGAGCAGCAGCAGGGTGGAAGTCACAATGCCTAAGCACCACTCCTGTGTGTGTAGCTCGGGGCTGGAAGCTGTGGGTTTAAGTACAGTGTTCCTGTGTCCTGTGAGTGGGGTTTTAAAGCTGCCCTCATAATTCAGCCTGGATTCCAAGACTGTCTCTTGGCATCCCTGTCTCTCTGGGTACCACTTCCACTTGAGCTGTGTCAATCAGGACAGTCATCTCAGTCCAAACCTAAGAGTCAGCCTAACTCAGGTCTCAGTAAGGATGGTGACTAAAAGTAGATGTCCAGGAAAGGTGGTAATCCCAGGCAGAATAAGTAGTGTTTCTTCCCTGGCAATCTCTCTGCAGTTCCTGATGCAGTGTGGCTCCAGGAGGAGCATTTAATATCCCACATTGAATATTTCTGTCGTTGATATGTCCATTTGTTTCTGAAACAAGACTTTCCACTTCTGACATGTTTGAAAGACAATTTAGTATTTGTTTTATGCCTCAAGAAAAATGCATCTTAGACTTTCTTTTGCCCACCTAACTATGCTTATCCTGCCAGACATGACCTGGTTGACCACTCATCTACTTTGTACTGAAAACACCTAAATTCCTGTAGGGCTGATTATTATCTGAGACTTTCTTGTATGCTAATGCTTCCACCTTTCTGGACAACAGAAGTGTATTGTTATTTGCTACCAGAAAAATAGAGAGTAGTTCAGCTTGCTCCATAACAAAGAACTGTGGGCTCTGTTTTTAAATCTCCCAGTAACACATTTGGATGACCTCCATGAAATCCCAGTCTGGGCAGGAAGGCTTTATCTGGTTGCTGCTGAAACACTGATTATTCACATAAGCTCCAAAATAATTGCTGATCAAGGTTCTGGCATTCTTGCTTTTTTTTTTTTTTTCCCTAACAGTAAATAATTTGTAAAATCTGTTGCACAATAAAATAAACTTCTTGTAGCCAAATAGAGGAGTGAATTTAGAATTATGTAGCTGAAAAAGAACCTTTTTCTTTGACAATCCTTGTAACTTGTTTCAAATTATCTTAGTTTTGTGCTACATGTTCCTTTTTTTTTTTTTCAAAGTGCTGAGGTAGCTGTCTAGAGGAGTCAAATCTTCATATCTACAGATTATATAAACTGACAGCCAAAGCCCTCCCTGAGTTTGGGGAAAGCTTCTGAATGGGAGCAACACATTAGTTTCTGCTTTCTTGTTAGAAATATGTCAGATTCCAGGTTTTTTTTAAATATGAGCACATCTGCTGAGACCTGCTGCAAATTTACTTGCTTGAGGAAACAACTCAGCCATCTGATGGTGACAGTCATGACTGATGTCCTGAAATGAATCTGGCCCAGAACAGTAGTGACAAAATAAACAGTTCTGAGGAATCAAACAGCCCCCGGATTACAAAACAGCAATTGCATGAAATATGCTGTCTGTTTTGATAAAAATGTGTCTACACTTTTTGTCTTTTTATTTAAAGAAAAAATTGTTGGGGGGAAGTAGAATTCATGTTTCAGAATAACTTTGCTGGTTATGTTACTCTTGTGCTCATCTGTGTGTGTGTTTGGGGTTTGTAACAGCTTATTAACCAGAGGTTTCCTTCCTTGTGGCCAGCACTCCAATCCACTCTAGTTGGGCTTCCCAGTGAATTTTTTTGCCACTTGGACCCGTCCCTCCTGTATGTGCTTCTATGAACCATCAGTTCAGAAATTGTAGCTTTGCTCTGGTTTTTTGTCCCCAAAGGAATAAGAAGTCAGTTTGCATCTCAGGCTGTTGTTACTGTCTCTTTCCTCAGCAATTTTTTTCTCTTGGCTTAGGTGTTCAAGACATGATGCATAACTTCCATGTAAAATTTAGTGGGTTAAAATTAAAAGGTTAATATTTTTCATTTTTCAGTTCTGTGTAAACATGAAGAGCAGTTTTTAAGGTTGAATATTAATAAGCACTGTAAGGGCATACATTTTTAATGTGGCTGCTGCCCACATTTGAAATTAGGTCATTCAGATTTTCTTCTTGCTCTTTATTCCAGCAGTTAATACATCACATGAAAGTAGAGTTCAAGGCCAGTGGTTTTTACTAATTAGAAGTCTGAAGGTTGTATTTGGAAGGCAAAACATAAAACTATTTATCTATTTTATCTCTAGTAACTCTTGAAGAAGCCTAGAAATGAAATAGAGGCAAAGCCATGTGTTTTAAGTCGTGTTTTGCAGTCTCTCCCAGTTGGAAACAAGACAGGAGTCTGATTACAAATGTTTGCAGCACGCAGTTGGAGATGTGCCAGGATGCCACTATAAAACATTTGCGCTGGGGTTTTGGTGGGGGTTGGCATTGTTATTGACTTACCTAAGGAGTTTTAAAGGTTAGTCAAAACAAAAGTTGATCTTTTAATGGGACTACAAATTAGTCTTTTTCTCTATAGGAGTATTTTTAGTGCCAGATTTCCAATAGGTATATTTTGTAAAAATGAAGTAATTTTTTTTTTACGTACCCTGCTTGCATTATTGTTTGCAAGATGCCAATTTCTGTGCACTCAATAAATAATGGAGATGCAGATCTAAATGTTTCACATCCACTCATGAGCAGCAGTAAGTAACAGTAACTCTTAGAAAGCTGAAAATGGTCTTGAAAGCTTTTGAGTTAATATGTACCATCTCCTGCAAAGCTACTTAAATGTCAAAGGGAATAGGGATGGGTTCCTATGAAGATACAAAAATAATGCTTATCTGGAGTTTGTAGTTGTCACACTTAGAATGAAATATAACATTGTTGTGTTTAAAGCAAGTTCATTACTAGAAAAATAATCAAAATGTTCTTTTCTTTCAGCTCCAGCGGTAAACCGATTCACCAGACGCGCATCAGGTGAGCTGAATGAAGTTCCATTTGTCTACATAAGAGTTGATACAGAATGCTGACAGTGATTGCCCTGCAAAATGCAATATGACATTTGTCAAAGTTCTTTAAAGATGTTGGACTTGGGCTCACCTCTAATTTGTTACCTGCTTCGCTGCAAAATGTAGCCAAGGTTTCAGGTCATGGAACTTGCAGGTGCCCTTCTTGTTGCTGTGGAATTTATTAAAAACCTAAGCTTTTTTTTCAGACCCCCCTCCTCCTTAAAGAAAATAATTTCTGTTCTAGCAGATCTGAAGGCTGAAAGCAAGAACTGAATGTAATCTGAATGTGAGCAGGGTTACCTTGCTTTTACCCCTCAGATAGCCTGAAACTGCAATTTCGTGATCAGCTGTGCACGAAGAGGTGTTCAGCTGGGCTGGAAATCTCAGTGCTTTCCAAAGCCAGGCTGGTTTGTGTGCATGCTGTGTTGTGCTGTGCAGAGCTGGCACATCTGGAGGCACTGTCCCTGTGGTGGTGCTGTGTGGCTGTGTTGGGTGTGCACCTGCCTCACCTGGCGCTGCTTTGTGCATTCTTCAAGGTAACTTGGTTCTTGCTGGCTCAGAGGGCTCTTTACCTTATTTCCATTGCATATTACAGATCCCTCCACATTATGCATCATTTAAAGTTAATATTCTTGGCCTTTCCTTGTTGTTCTGCTGTGTCATGTCCTTTAGGCTTTATTTTTGAAGGCTTTTTTTTCCTGAATTGTGAGCCCCAGAATCTGGATCTTACTTGTTTGAAGTGCTGTGAATCTGAAAATGTGGCATAAAAGTCACCATGAAATGTAATGAGACTCATGGCTGACTCATAAGAGTCAGGAGAGCAGGAGATGTGAGCTATTCCTACTCATTTCAGTATGCCATATTCAGTATAAAATGCTCTTTGTTTTCAATTTCAGGTAATTTTTAATAAATGTATTTCATAATGCAGTAATTCTATCCAGACTTCTAGTTTTGCTATTTACAACCTCAGTCAGACAGTCCCTTGTCAATGTAAAAATATTAGTGAAAATCCTCAGGATTACTGAGGAACTGTAGAGAAAAAAAAGGAGGTTTGCAGGATTGGTGCATAGCATCTAACAGAATCACACAATGGTTTGGGTTGGAAGGAACCTGAAAGATCACCCAGATCCAACCCCCTGCCATGAGCAGGGACACCTTCCACTGTCCCAGGTTCCTCAGAGCCCTGCCCAGCCTGGCCTTGGACATTTCCTGGGCTGGGACATCCACAGCTGCTCTGGGCAACCTGTGCCAGTGCCTGACCACCTTCACATAGGCAGCACAAAGCAAGAAAATGTAATTAATTCCAAATCTTCTGATGCTTTAAGTTATGGTAATACTTCATGAGCTACTGTAGCTTGAAATGAAAGGAATGATTTGCTAACTAGTGCTCAGCAACAGTGAGCAGGGCTCTATGCAAATCACATTTCATGTTTTAAGGAGAGTTCCACTGTGACTGATTGATAGCTGACAGTAATGAATGCAGTCCTCCTAACAGATGTGTGATAAGCTTTTGCATCCAGAGAGTTTGATTGTTTGAAAAGCTAGAACTTGCACACAAAAAGCCCCCAATCAGTTATTCTTAATGTTTATTTAATATTAAATTAACATCTGTTTTTAAAAGGAAACGAAAAGTATGTTACAAGTGAAATTTTTGTGCAATTATTGGGGAAATAATTTCTGTGGGGAATGACTATTTCAGGTATTTTGGTCTTGTTGTGGAGAGATAGAACAGTTATCTTATTCAGAATAATGAGTCAGGTGGTGTAGTAAATCAGCTGTAAATCATGTGAATACATTTCAAGCTAGAACAAGGAAATGCTGCAGCCACGATGTGTACTGTTTTATTTAGTGGTAGCTTTAATAGTTAAAATGATTATTTTTTCAAACAAGAAAGCCTGTGAAAGGGGATAGTTCTTACTTTTCTTCTTAAATGATAAATGATTGTCAGAGAAGTACAGTACATTTAAGAAACATGATTGTTAAAGTATAAAATAAAAACCATAAATCAGACTATGCTGATAATATAAACATTTCACAGGGATGTTTGCAGTCCTAACCATGTTTTTAAATACCTTGTTTTTAACTGAACAGTTGTCTGTGTAGATTAAGGCAATCAAGACACCTTGCAAGGGGAAAAGCTACATAGTAGCTGTTGGGTTTGGGTTTTTTTAATGCTCGGTAGCTTAATGGCCTTCTGTAGTCAAAGCTGATTCTCATGTTTAGGAAATGCCATATGTATTATGTAGGCAGACCAAATGAAATGTAGGGAGTTTTTTTTTCCTTAAATAAGAGCTTCTCCTAATTTTAGGCTGTTTGGCTAAGAGTTATTTTAAAATTTGAAATGTGCAATATTGTAGATTCTTAACTGCTTTTGAAGATTTTCTTCAGGTGGCTATTTCTCCAAGCTAGTGGTGAATATTAGGAGAGTTAGCTCTGGAATGGGGTTTCGTGTTGCCCCTGATTAATGATATTGCAGACTGACTCTGGGAGTGTGTGCCTTCAGGGTGCCTTTTTGTCATGCCTCTGCCCATAGGTTCTCTCTACTTCTCTTGCACAGACCTGGGAGTTGTGCTGCCTGAGGGTGGACTGATTTAAATGCAGCAGAAATACAGGAGGTTCTGGTGTGTTGATTTGCATTGGGTTTCCAACATTTCCTCACAGAGAACACTCATTCTCTACAAGGGGTATTTTGATGTTTCTGTTGCTCTTTGGGTAATGCCTAGTATTTTCCTTGGTTGCATAAGATATAGTTATTTTTCCTAAATGAGCTAGAAATTAGGCACCCAGAGCTTAATTGCTGAAGCACCTACTGAAAATAATACAGCCCAGCATTTATTATTTAACAGCTGTTCCTGTTAACATGCTGAGAATGTATTAATGAACTGTCACTGGTATGTAGAGGAAAAAAGCAGAAGCTAGGATAAATTAGCTGTTCTGGAATTCCAGTTCTTGAAATTTATTGAGCTACCTAATTAGATATCTCTGATGTGTGTTTATTCATATGTATGTGTATGTATGCAATGTGGGCTTATACATAAAATACACTTACAGTGCTGGTGACAGCTACTCACGGGCTAGTTAATAATGCACTCCATTGTTCTAGGCTATGCACAAAGAATAATAGATATCACACTCTTAACAAGAGGAGTTTAGTAAAAAGAGGAGATTAAAAATACTTTATAGAGCTAGAATGAACAATGAGACAGCTGCAAGTAGTTAATCCTTTATTTTTCTTTTCAAATCTGGTGGCACTAAGATGAAGACAAAGGAAAACAACTGTTGAGGCAATCAAGAGACTTGGGTGTGGAAAAAAAGGGGAGCATGAAGGGCACCCCTTTGTCCTTCAGACAGGATGTGGGAGGTTCTGTGCAGCGTCATACAGGGGAAAATCTGGGAGCAAGTTTGCCAGAACAATTTCTTCTTCTTCTTTGTGTAAGTTGCCATTAGGAAGAAAGTGACAAAATGAGAGTTTTGGTCTGCAGTATCCTGAACCATTGTGTGGACTGGATTAGTCATGCCCAGAGTAGCATTTATATATATTACTGCTACTTTTCAATTTAATAATTCCTGCAGGAAGCATGGCAATGTACTTAAGTAACATGGTGAATTTTACTGTATTTAGACTACAGGAGTCCTTTTAGTGAAAGAATGGCTAATTGCTTTCTGAAATTGTGGAAGAGCATAGGTGATATCAAATTAAATGGTTAAATATAAAGTCGTATTTAGGAAGAGCAAATCGACATTGCTAGGCAAGAATAGAAAATGTCCCTAGGAACAATATTTCACTTGTGATTTTCAATCAACTCAACTATACTGAGTTTTTCTTAAAAAGATTGGCACCCACTTTCCTGTGGCATATTAAAAATTGTCAGAGAAAGGCAGCATACTGAAATGAAGTGCTATTCCCTTTTATTGAGTGAGGCAGAAGCTGGGGTTGTACCAAAAATAATGGCGTGGAATTAAATAACTGTAAAGTCCCCTTTGAAATGCT
Source organism: Fringilla coelebs (assembly GCF_963513975.1). Taxonomy (NCBI): domain Eukaryota; kingdom Metazoa; phylum Chordata; class Aves; order Passeriformes; family Fringillidae; genus Fringilla; species Fringilla coelebs. The sequence goes on from NC_140033.1 coordinate 14,087,440, forward strand.
CAGGTAGGATGCAGTGTTGTAGAAGCATATCAAGTGACAGAAGAAAGAAGAGTGAAGAACTTTATTGATGAACCAGTAATTCCAGTTCTTCAACAAGAATCACTGGTTCTGCTTCTTCTGAAAGATGAGTATTCCCCAAACAGAATTCAAGAGATGTTGGATTCACCTTTGTTCATTACACACATGTAGTTAATCCCAAATTTAAAATGTCCAATATGTCACATTTCTGAGATGATCAAGGACACAGCTGACATGCAGTGGTATCCAATACTAAAACTCAGTTTAGCACTAAGGCTGCCATTGTCGTGGTGAGGAAAACCAGAGGAAAAAGTGCTGTCAGAATTTGAGACTGTATCTACATTGCATGAACAGAGTGCAGTAAAGAAGGCATATTGTGCCTTGTCAGGGTCCTTCTTACAATTACCATCCCTGCAACACTCAAATCCTCTGCTGAATAACAGCAAGGGTGTGGTGCACTGAGCTGTAGGCTCCTTAGAGCAACTGGATGGGGAGAATGCCGTGCTTCAGTCTGGTCCTGGTCCTGCTTAAAGCCCATATGCCATAGAATATCCTAAGTTGGCAGGAAAGCACAACTCCTGTCCCAAGAGTCACCACATGTGCCCAAGAGCATTGTCCAAATGCTTTTTGAACTCCATCACATCTGGTGCTGTGGTCATTTCCCCTGGCCCAACCACCCTCTGGGTGAAGAAAGTTTTCCGAATGTCCAACCTAAACCTCCCTGGCACAGCTTCATGCTGATCCTTTGGATCCCATTAGTGGTCACCCAAATGAAGAGATCAATGGCTGCCCCTCCCCTTCCCCTTGTTAGGAAGCTGTAGAGAGCTGTGAAGTCTCCCCTCAGTCTCCTCCAGGCTCAGTAAGTCAAGTGACCTCATGCACTCCTTGGCTTTCTGCTTCAGACCCTTCACCACCTTCATAGCCCCCCTTTGGAATAATATCTTTAGATCTTTATAGTGTTGAGACACCCAAACCTGCCCCCAGCACTGGGGGTGAGGCTGCCCCAGTGCAGAGCAGAGCAGGACAATCCCCTGCCTTGCCCCCAGGGCATGTTTGGCCCTCCTGGCTGCCAGGGCACTGCTGGCTCTGGCTCTTGGGAATGAAGAACTGACCTCAGTGACCTGCCCCACAACACTTCTGGGTCTGTGGAAAGTTAATGATAAAGGCTGTTTCCCATGCAATCCATAATTAATTGATCCAGCTTCCTTTCTTTAGTTCTTCTTGCATAGACTATTTGCTGTGCACTTCCTGTGCAAATGAGACAGTCACAGAAACAGGAGTTCAATTTGCTCTTGTTTCCTCTTATGCTTTCTGGCAATTTGAGAAAAGTTCCTGTAGAAAAATGAAATGTTAACATAGGCCTAGAGATGCTTAAAGAACACACACATTTCCCTCCACTCCTAACCACTGTTTTCATTCAGAACGTTTGATAAATAACGTCATAATGTTAAGCTGGGGAGTGTTTGTTCCTGTCCTGTTGTTACCTTGAGGTTTGTTGCTTTGGATGCAGATCTGAAGAAGAGCCTGTGTGCTTGGAAGTTCTTCTGCCTTCTTCCAGGGTCAGTTGTTTCCAGGGTCAGTGTTCTAGTGACAGATTCTGCCCATGAAACTTTTTCTTCTCTCAGTTGCATTGCATGTGTACAAAAACTCTTCCATACTACAGTGTATAGTTGGACAGTAGTATTATTCTTGTTCTAAAGAAAACAAAATTTAGGCTAGCTGCATTACTTCAGGAAGTTTTTAAGTGGATCATATTCAACTTTCATTTATTCTTCTTTTAAAACTCCAAAACGTGAAGCATAGATTCTAGCAGGTTGTATCAAAGTGTTTTCTTGTATATGGGATGAGCAGAGGTTGAATATGAATTTTTCAGAGCCCACTGATGGAGCTGAAATAGGCAAACTGTTGCAAATCAATGCGATGCCGGGTTTTAGATACAGCTATGTTTAAGCTGTTTTTGTCATAACTCTTAAGGCTTAATAAAAGAAGAGATTTTGTAGATGCATACTCTAGGGCAAAGTTTGAGTGGTGGAGGAAGGGAGGAAAAAAGGCAAGGAAAGGGGAAGAGGGAGATGGTGGGAATAAGTACGTAAGCCTTGTGCTCTGTGGTAGGTTGCTATAGAGAGGGCTCTCAATATTTGTCCCAAGGAGGTGGCAGGGAATGAAGGAAGTAAACAAATTGCAATTGGCCTAGTTTTTACACACACAAATATTTATGCTGTGTCTTGAGGAAAACTCTTGGACTAAATACTTAGTAAAGCAATAGACTGAACTGCGCAGGAATGTTGTGTTATCTCAGAAGTATTAAAGAAAGGTAACACCTGTTCTTGAAGGAATAGAGGTGCAGTTCATACTGCAGCACTGCATGGATGATTTAGATAGATGGTTTAGATGATTTATTGAAGTTTCATCTGTATTCCTGTGTTTGTTTAAACGTCTTTGCAATCACATATTTCTTGACTGCATTTATAAACTGACTAAAATGTGCAGAGTAATCATTTTTAAACTGCACAAGTTGGTAAAGCTAGATAGCAACTGTTTCTTTAGAAAATAGGGGTGTTGTGTTTTGAGTTCACAAATTACTGTGTATCCCTCTTTATGGGAAATTGTAGTTTTTCCTGCTGTCTTAGTATAACCTTTGAAAAGCATTCTGCATGTGGTTTTGCATCAATAAATAATCATTGTAGTTTTTTCAGCTCTTTGGCCTGGTCTTGTTTCAGACCTATGAAACATAAACCAGAGATTGGTGTTGAAATACGAATCAAGTTTGTCTTTAGGGACTGTTGCCCAGCCTGTTTGAGGAAGAGCTCAAACAACCTAGCAAGGTATCAGGTTGTCAGACTGATTGACCAATACCTTTAACCTCATTTTTGTATGTACCTGGTACGTAAGATGGGTTTGGGAAGGTGTGTTTATACATCAGCCCTACCTGCAGGCAGCAGCGTGGCCTCATCCGTGCCACTGTTTGGGAGTGGTCCTGTTTGGGACTGTGCCAAGGACTGGCTGGAGCCTGGTCCGGGTCAGTGAGTGTGGTGGAGGTGTGGTGGGGTGGTTCTGTTCTGAGCCGGAGGGAGTGCTTGGATAATGCTGGTTCTGAGCTGGAGGGAGCACTTGGATAATGCTGGTTCTGAGCCAGAGGCAATGGCTGGATAATGCTGGTTCTGAGGTGGAGGCAGTGGTTGGATAATGCTGGTTCTGAGCTGGAGGGAGCACTTGGATAATGCTGGTCCTGAGCCAGAGGCAATGGTCAGGGCAACTGCAGTCAAGTTGAGCTCTATGCTGAGCACTTTTTGCATGTGATTCACTCCCTCTTTTTTGAGTACTTTTGTTATTAATATTCTTGCTGTTACTGTTCTTTCCCTTTTTTCTATTTCTAGTTAAGTTTCTCTAATCTCAACCCATGATCTTTATCTTTTTTGCCTCAAATTCTCCTCTATGGCCCGCTGCAGGGAGAAGAGAAATGAGTGAGTGGCATTTTGGTTTGGAGAGTCTCAGTGGGAGCACTAAATTCTTAAACCTCAACAGTCACATTGTGTTTTCTGTTTTAGCCTGCTTCTGAGTTTGCATTCATTATTGATAATCTCAGAGATCCAAATAACACATGATCAGAGAAGTTAATAATCTTCAAATGCGTTTGTCAGGATGCTCATAATGGGTTTTTCTTTTTTTTTTTTTTGAATGAGAACGTATCCATGTTGTTGAAGGAAAGAGAAAGGATTTCAAAATAAATTTAGAGCAAGTGTGTATTGATAGTCATTTTTTAATAGTTCGGATCATTTTTCTCTAAAATGTTTCAGCATCTGTGTCTATAATAATCTCCTCTTTGGCTGCTGTGCTATATTGTTCTTCCACACTTGTGGTGTTAGGTTAGGGAGATATGCACCCTCCACTGTAACTCATAGAGCATGAATCTGTAGGCTGTTGTATCTGCTTACCAGTTTTCCAAAACTGTGACTTCATGTAGTTTGCCCTTCATGCTATAGGAGATTTATTCTGAAGGATAAAAGATGAGTAAGACAAGGCATGTTTGACATAGCAAGTTGTTCAAAATGGAATTAGAGTATTTGTTGTATTAATGTGACTGCATCCTTAAGAGGTTAAGGTGAATAATTCCTTTTCTTGTTCTAATAACAATTTTGTTTGGAAGTGAAAAAGATTGATTTCTGGTGTCCTCACAATTATTGTGAAGAATTATAATGAGCATGCCAGAAAGAAAAATTGCTACAATTTTTCTTTGCTACAATGCCACAATCCATTCATGAGGAAAATTGTATGTATTTATTACATAGAATAGGAAACACAACTCCATGAGAAAATAAAGAAAAATGAACTTGTCAGAGGGAATATTAAATTGAAATGTTAAAGCCTTGTTTAGTTTTCTTGTTAAACCTGAGATTGCATGGAAACACTAACTCTTTCCCTCTGGATACATGAGAAAATAATGAGAATGTGGATATTCACTTTCAAAAAGCCAGTCACAGAAGAGGAACCCCCATCAGCCTAAACTCAAAGTTTCAGTCAGTCTTTGAAACCATCTTTCCCTCTGAACATCAGCTACACACTGCAGCAAAATTGGGAGTTTATATCCTTAACATTGTTTTGCTTGCAGTCTAGTAAGTGATGAGTGCATCTTTTAAGGCACAAATTCAACGCCTACTTGTCAGCCTTTTCTCTCCTGCTATCACAGTCTGAGTTTTGGAAATACAGCTTCTGATTGGAGCAGTACTGCAGCAAAACTGTGTTCTCTGAGCTGGGGACTTGGAACACTGAAAGGGGGAAGTCCTAAATAATAACTACTTTCTAGTCTCTCATATCCTAGCCAGTGAGCAACAGGAAGAGACATTTTTTTTCTTCTAGTGTTGATTTGGGGACTACTTTCACCCCTGTTCTCATTGGTCCAGAGCTGAGTACACTTACTCTTTTAATTTTTTTTGTCTATCCCATCACAGTAATATATTATGTATAGCAATATATCATTGTAGTAATATACTAATATCAAGGATAGTTGTGTAGGACACAATTTAATTTTTTCAGGCATTTTCCTTACTGAGAAGATAAACACTAATCTTATTCTTCATTTTAAAGAACTGCCCCATTTATGCTGTCCATTTGGGAGTAATTTCCTGGGGAATGGCAGCCATCACGACTTTGAGGTTTAGGCTCAAATAGATGAAGTCAAAGAATCAGCCAACAGCAGACAAAAATGTGTGTGTATGTATTTATAAAGAACATAGCAGAAATGTCTCCCTATATAATGCTTACCTACTGTTCTGTAGGATTTTTAGGCATATCACAGACTCAGTCATATTTTCTCATAGTTAGTGTGAAGGAATGTTTCAAATGCGAAATAACTAAGAAGGAAAAAGAGAAATACTTACGCCTACTGTGTGGCATAATTACACTGAAAAAGATGAGATCCTAATCTACAAGATCTTCCTGAGGTGTGCTCCTGGGATCAGTTTGTTCGTGAGTAATTACAGCAGAGAATCCGAATTGTCATTGTGGTTCAGTAGTGCCCAATGACACAAATATGTTATTGCATGTTGGTGAAGACTGTACATTTTGTTAATTTAATTTATTAGCTGTGCGAGTCAAACCGTGTAGGAAGAACAGGTATGGAGTGCCCCACAGCTCATCCTCGTTCTTTGGTATGCCATCCAGGAAACTGGTCTGTTGCAAGAATGAGGAAGGGAAAGTGGTTCAGTTCTTATGGGTCAGTTCAAGAAGCACAGTCCACGTGCAAAGAACACTGAAATGCTGTCGGAGGGCTGCGGTCACGCAGCTGTCACAGCAGCAAAGCAGAGGCAGGAGTAACACAGTGTGACAATAGCTGATACGCTGGGTTAGCAAGGGCCTAGGAGAGAGGAGTAGGAAGCCTGTGCTTGATGCAGTCAAAGAGAACAATTAAGTGGGATTTCAGATCCTTTGTGGAACGCCTACCACCAAGTGCCCAGCAGCAGTGCTCGCTGGGCGTGACAGCCTCCCTGCCTGCGCGGTGCACATCCCCGTCTCTGCAGAGAACCTGCCCTGAAAGGGAAGGAAGATTAAAACATGTGATGATACAAAAGCTGTGCTGCATAAAGGAGACAAAGAGTGCCTGCTATTAGAGGCTGCTTTGCTGCAGTCTGACACAGATGTTGGCTATGTATATCTCCGTGCTAGCGCTCTGTACCTGCTGATGCTGTCGTGCAGCTCGTGGCATCCTCACACCTGACTCTGCAGCCAGTTGCTTAAAACCTTCTGCACAGAACTTGACTGTGGAATGGTCAAGAAACTGCAGCTTTAAAGTTAAAAGCAACAGGGATAATTTAATTCCTGTAGATGCTCTGGCCCCCACAACAATGGAATATTGTCACCTAATGTAGAGCAAAAAGCTGTCCTGAGAAATTTACATATAAAGCACTTAATTGAATGGCACACAACCTTATGGTTTATGTTTTCCAGCTTTTTAAACAAGGTATATCTAGAAAAATATAGTGTGCAACTGTTGGTGTAGAGAGATGCTTTAAGTGGAACGCGATGCTCATGATTTTGTTAAAAACAGTATTAATTTGGAAAAAATTCTACAGTAGATATGACCCACTAAGTAATGGGATTTGCTATACTTGCCTAAAAGCCATAAGCCATTTTGTCACATACTATCATTCATTTATGTATTCTGACTTTCTAAGTAGAATTTCTTACATGTTTTCTCTCTGGGTAGACCTTGTGCAGACAAAGTCTCAGGGGTGCCAACTGGCTTCCTTTGTCAGTTGTTGTGGTGATGATTTCCCAAATTATTTTTTAATTTTTATTTTTTATTTCGGTGATCAAGTTGGGGAGGAAAACCATTGAAATTGTGATATAGTGCACTGGCACTTGTTTGAATTGCAAATTTTTCAAGAGTATGCTGACTTCACTTTTCACAAAAAAAAAAAGAAAAAAAAGTTACGTTTATCAAGGTACAGAATGTTTTTATTCTATTAAACAACACTTTTCTCCTGTACTTGGCACTGGCAAGGACACACTAGTGTTCAGTTTTGGGCCCCTCACTACAACAAAGGCATGGAGGTGCTGGAGGGAGTCCAGAGAAGGGCAGCCCAGCTGGGGAAGGGTCTGGAGCACAAGCCCTGCAAGGAGCAGCTGAGCGAGCTGGGGGTGTTCAGCCTCAGAAAAGGGAGCTCAGGGGAGACCTTACTGGTTCTACATCTGCCTGAGAGCAGCTGTGCCCAGAGGTGTGGGTCAGTGTCTGCTCCCAGGTGACAAATGATGAGCAGAAATGACCTTCAGTTGCAGCAGGGGAGTTATTCATTGGATATTGGGAAAAATGGATTCACCTGAAGAGTGGTGAAGCATTGGAAGAGGCTGCCCAGGGAAGCGATGGAGTCCCTGTAAGTGTTCAAAGAATGAATTGGTGTGGGACACTGATATGTTTAGTGGGTATGGTGATATGAGGTCCAAGGTTGGACTTGATGATCTTGGAGGTCTTTTCCAACCTTAATGATTCTATGATTCTTTAGGGAACTGGACTTATATAATTTTGATTACTTAAAAATGCCAATAATACCCAAAATTCTTAAATTTGGGTATTGGCATATCCATAAATTTCTGGCAAATAATTCCTAGGATGCACTATTTTGTGGTTCACCTCTGACCATAATGTCATTCTTATTTGGAGTTGGGGGAAGTTTTTTCAATATCTGTGACATTTTCAAAGCTGAAGCAAAATCAGTTTCAACGTTTGGATGACTTTTAGTTTAAGAACTGTATATGTGATAAAATAGCTTTAAAATTTATCATTAAAAGCTTTGCATTAAGGTTGAATTACTAAGTAGGAAAAAATCCTCTACACCAAAAGTTATAATTGACTGATCATGAGTTACCTTTTCTATCATGAATTTTTAGACCTTTGTATTCTGGACTAGCCCTTATTTTTTACAAGCACTAAATATGTCCCATCAATTTGAATGAGAAAGGAGGTGCTCAGTTGGATGGAGGTTGAGGTGGCAAGTGGTTGTATTGTGCAAGAGAGGAAGCAAATTTCAGGGACATTTCTATTCCTTTCACACTTCTCATGCAGGGCTCTTTAATCAAAACACACGACTGAGGGATCATTTGCAAAGGCATTATTTATATGAGCAATTGGAATTGTCTCTATTTATAGACTGGTTGCAATCACATCCAACCACTGGGTTTGTTAGTGCATTTATCATACCAGTGGTGCCAGCAGGAACTCTGTATTTACTTCCCAATCTGCCATTTTTAACAAATACTTCTTTTCGTGAAACTTCTCCATTTTTCTTCCTGGTGTTGGTTTCATGACTCAAAGTTAAAAGTACCACTGCCCTTCCTTCCTGAGGGTAAAATCAACACACTTTAATGACTGGGTTGTGAAATTGCACAGTGGTGCAGGTGGGTACAGTGTATGGAAGCTTTTAATGGAAAGGAATAATGGGTTGGAAAGGAATAACCCTGGGCTGGCTGGATTAATGGAAGCAATTTGTTACCAGCCATCAGGGATGTGTGTGTACAACTTCTCCAACAAGCAAATCTTTAGCATCATAACTTTTGGGGGGTTTTAACCTACATTTTTATTTTGTGTTCTGCGCAAAATGAACTGGGAGTGACATGACTTCGTGTTGTCCTCTTATTTTTGGGGAGGATTGTGTCCAGTGAATTCCTACTGTTCTGTTTTCCAGTTGAGTCATTGATCCTTTAGTTGGCAGGCACAGACATGTATTGGGAACTGTCTGCTGGATCTCTTTACCTTCTAACAGAGATACTAGGGGGAACAGATGCACCAGCATGAGGGAGCAAAGTCTTTATCTCTGGTATTTCTGCCCTGCTCTGTGTCCCACAGGCTACCCATGCTCTCTGCACAGTGCTTTCACGTGGTGTCTCTAATTATTTTAGAGGCACATAGTCATTAGCAGGCTTCACCCCTATGGGTCTGTTATGTTGGAAGCATTTCACTTCACAAGGGCTTAAAAATATGCTGGGGGCCTTCTGCTGTACCCACTGAAACCTGTTGTAATATTTATACTTTTCTAATGATGGTTTGACTGATTTAAAAAAAAAAATTGTTTTTAAAGGTGAGTGTAGTTATGAATGGGTTTATATGATGAGGAAGATCTTAAAATTTCATCCACAGTTCACTGAATTTTTTTATCTTCCCTCTTACACTGAGCCTTTTCTTAGGTTTTCAGTGGTGACAGCATAATAAGAAACACTTTATTTTTAACTGTTCTCGAGAAAGAATAAAAGAATATATGAAAAGCCTGTTTCTTACTAGGTGTGTTACAGTAGGAATTCATGTCTATTTTAGCTAGTTTTGTTATCATCAATAAATTATTGTGTTTTTCTGGGGGCAATACTCTGTGTGACTGTTGACCATGTCTCCATACATCCTCCTCCTTACTGCAGATCACACATTATTTTCCCTTGGCAGTACCTGCAGGGACTCCATACCTGACCCTCCCTGATGCTCGGAGGGAGGAGTGGGTTACAGCACAAGCTGTAACAAGTTCAGAGAGGTGTCAGATCCTGCAGAGTGAACCACTTTCTGCTTAGGCAGATTTTCTTCTGCATGGTGGATCCCGTTCTTTTTGTTTAAAGCAGTAATGTCTTTATAATTTATGTCCATTTATGTCCAGTCAGAGGCTGGACTTGATGATCTCTGAGGTCTTTTCCAATTTAACTGTTTCTGTGAAAATAGTTTCAAATGAGCTACATTGAAGAAGAAATTTTTTTACCATAAAGCAGTAATGAGCTCTGGTCCCTCTGATACTGGGGGCATTGGGATACAAACACCAATAGCAGGCTCAGAGCTACAATCAATAGCATTTTTGTCTTCTATGCATCTGGCTCTTTGCAGTTCCTGGAGCTTTTCCATATTTTGATGATCATTCTTCTGTATATTCCATTATTATCCAGACTTTTCAATTTCTTCATATTATTGACTTCTCTTTGTGCATGTGTAAGATGGAAAATATTTACCAGACTTGAATCATCTACACACTGGCCTGTGTGTACTGTGCAACTTCCAGAGCTTCAACTAGTTGTAAATAACTTTCCCTTTGCTTTACAGGTTGGCCCACTGAAAGGCCCCTGAGAGTATAAAAACCCCCTGCTGATTTATAAGTGTTTACACTAAATGTAGTACCTTCAAATTTATTTGTCACAGTATTCTATGCATGGCACTGCTTATTTTCAACACTTGTAGCTTTCAATTTTTATTGCTTTTTATTGTTTTCTATTTCTTTATAATTGGAATAGCTTTATTTAGCATACCAGCAGTGAGTACCTCAACAGCCTGATTCATTCAGCTCAGCGTGGTTCATTCAGCCAGAATATTTTTGCTATCTCCTAGTTGTACTATTATCTTGGTAACTTCTACACTGAATGATTATTTAACCATTAAACCTGAAATTGCTAGAAGTCTAGAGGGAACTGTATACAAATTAAATCAAGAAGTTCTTTAGCACTGCTGCTTACAGATGGGACATTTATAAAATACAATTTCCTTGGGGTTCCTTCATCTTTCTCTATGGCCTTCATTATTCCCTCTAAGTTTGATCTCTAGAAGAACATTCTGTTACAAATAATGGTTTTGGCCAAAGAAGCTAGATGCCACTCTGTCTTACAATAAGGGTTCATTTATTCTTTGGTAATTAACAGAGTTTTTGCTGAAAAGCAGCTGTAGGTACTTCGTTTCCTGGGAGAAAAGAGCTCTAAGCCTGAATTCTAGCACCTGGCAAAGTGTGATGTTAACTCTTTAATTTGTGCTGTAATTCTAGGAGCTTTTGTGAAAAAAAAAATGGTTACCTGGGATACAGGATTTCTTAGGATATTGGTTTCAGTAAATGTGAAGTGTTTGGCTCACGTTAGGATCTTCAGTATTTTGCCCTTTCAAATATAAAAGAATTGTAGCTTACATCTCTTCTCTCATGAAGTAAAAATAGAAATATTTCCATTCAGCAAAAATTATTTTATATGTATTGTTTTCCTGAAAGTATGGATCTCTTTTGCATGCACAGCACAGTTTCAAGAGGAAACCAAGTTAGAAGCACATATTTTATGTTTAGTTTTCAAAATGGCAAGTGCACTTTTTTCAGTTTTTCTGATATGGATTCAGTTGCTGAGAAATTTGCTGTATTTGCACTCATGTGCTTTTTCCTGTTGCCTTACAGTTTAATTTTCTGCTGAAGTGGTGTGAGGTCTTGGTTGTGTAGGAGAATGGAAGAGCTGGTTCCAGTGGAGATCCTGTGTATTAAGGCAAGAGACTAGGAGTTGAGGTTTGTGTAAGACAAGAAAGTCTGCAGAAAATGGAGACTAATGGAATATGGCAGGAAAGTATTTGTGGAGATGTGCTCAGCTTTTTCCAAATAATGTGACATAATTATTAAACATTTGCTGCAGAAGTCAGGAGGCCATTCATGCAACTCAGTAATTTCTTCTGTGGGGGAAAAGGCTCAGTCTTTCTTGATCAGCTGCAGGTGGAGAAGGATGCTTTTGTCATCATAGTCATTTAGGTGTGGAATAGAGTGGGAATTCCAAACCAGCTGTCTTGTCAGTCTGATGCTGTCTGAGGTCATATTGTCAAGTATTCATCAGTGAACTCCTCCTGCACACATATGTTATTTTCCTGGGTTTCATCTTTTCCTCAAGTGCAGAGTGGTTTTAAGTAAGTACTGAGAAAATGGAGTGAAGGGATAGTGAACATCATAAAAGAGTAATACACCTTGGAGCATCCTGTGTGTGCTGATGGCACCTCATCCAGCCATTCTGCATCCTCTTATAATAGTATGAAACAAAATGGAGTGAAACAGCACTGTGGAATTCTGCAAGGTCCATAGATAGAAGAAGAAATAAAAGTGCATTCACAATATGCAGGAAAAAGATAGGTATGTTTGTGTATTTACCCATTTAGTCTTTCCAGTACTGTAGTGTTTAGTTCATAATGGTGCCAGATGTGTATGTGTGGGAGGGGTGGAGGGTGTTTAGGAACTGCAAATAAAAAAATGCCCATTTTTTTTAAGTCCTCAGAGTGCACTGTCTTCATTTGCCATTGACTAAGGACTTCCTGAGAAATACTAGTTTCAAGTAGTGACAGGTCATTAGCTGAATGAGTGGAGGCTTGAGGTTTTTTTCCTCTTAGAAAAAGATTAGTTCTGTGAGACCTGGATGCCTTTTTTCTTGTTCTGTGTTAAGTAGTCATGCAGTTACAGACAACTTCTATTATTAAAATATAATTGTGGGAATCTGTGTTTTCAGGGTGATTATTGTCCCTGTTCTTGGAGTGATAATATTTGTAGCCCGTTTTTTGTCTGTCTGGTGTTGCAGATGCAGGTGAGCACGTACTGATGGCTGTGTGGGACTTGCTTTCTTACCTTGGTGTGTAGTTACCAGTATTATTTCATGACAGCACTTTATATTTTGACTACGAGAAAGTAAAACAGCATATATATTATTTCATAATTTTGATTTGTCTTCTGAACTTCCTTTGGCTATTTGAAAAGAACCCTGTCAGCAGAAAATGTTGACTTTATTTTTTGGAATTGTTGAGAAAACAGATGTTCAAAATCAACCATTTCAAAACTTGGCAGGAATCTTTTCCCTAATGTTTTTTGTCTACCTGTCTTCCTGTTATATCTGGAACCTGTTTAGTAAGTTGGGTTTATCATATTTCTTACAGAGGATTATGTGAGCATGACCTACCCATTCAACCAAAGCCAACATACCTAAAATCAGCATGCTAAAATTCCAGGAGACAAGCTCTGTTAGCTTATTCTCATTTCATTTTGCCTAGCAGCCTGGGCCCAGGAGGAATGAGGAGCATCTCATTACAGAGTACTTTGGAATGTAGAATGTAGGGCACTTTTGGAAAATGGGAAAGGTGGGTTTAAGCTTCCTTCCCTTGGTCCCACAGGGTGAAAACCAAAGGTAACTTTGCTATAGCAACCATTCTTTCAAAAAAGATTATTCCACCTCTTTTTTAGGTGCCTATTCTCAGCTTGCTGTTTTAAATCCCATATGGCTGCAGGATTTTCTGTGAAGCCTGTTTGAGATTGAAGTTTGCACTCCCTTAGCTGCCCAGACCAAATCTTCACTGTATGTGGGATCACAGGCTTTGACATGTGGTGCTGAAGAACTCTTGAATTTATGACTTAGACATCATTCCAAAGGGTCATGGGTGTGTTCTAGATTTGGAATTCTGTGTACCTTCTCCATTTTGCTGGATGATAGCTGGTACTGTGTGCCATACTATCATACTGTATTACCTACTATTGGCAGGTTTTTCACCTTATCTGTTTAAATAAGTTTTAAACTGGTCAAATCCCCTGGCAGGACACTGAGACAAGCGTGTCAGAGTCAATAGTTTTGGATTTGTCTCTGCTCTCCTTACAGCCACTCTTTACATGAGTCTTGGAGATCACCTTCTGTTGTCTCCTCTAATGAAACATTTTTCTGCATTTTTGAATCTTTTAATATCTTTAAGTCTCCAGTTATCAGTGATTATTTTCTTTGTAACCATTTTCTTCCCCTCAGTACATCTTTTATATAGATATCAGATCTTGTTTTTTTCTTTAAACACTAGCACAAAAAATAGCCATAAATATGTGCTTTCACAGAACAACCACCACCTTTTTGTGTCATTAGTCTTCGTAACTCTTTGCAGATCCTTGACACGGATTTTCTCATGTATTTTCACTCCTATCTTCCAGCTGTTGTCTACATAGCAGGTTCTTTTCCCTTAAATACATTTTCTGAGAGGTGCTACCACTGTCCCAGACAGTTTTTAACTCTCTTTAAACGGGCTAACAAAATGAGCAAATATTAGGTTGCATTGTTCAGAATGTGTTTTTTTAACAGGTGCAATTTATATTTTCTCACATTGTACATAAGAGATGACTTTTGTAGTGGGAAATTGTCTTTCTGATATCATCCTCATGCTGACTTCTCAATAAGAAAAAAAATATCTGTGATTGAGGTCCTATGGAATCACATCACTGTATGGTTTGATATGAAATACTAAATATGGCAGGAAGGGCTGGGTGCAGTTCTGTGTTCTGTTTCTATTCTGTAGTATTAGCAAATATAAAGTTGAAATGTATGCAGAGAGCTCTGTGTCTGCTCAGACCTTGTCAAATATTTATGCATATTTTATATATATCCCAAATAACACACTGTAGCACTGTGAACTGCTGGGCTTGTATGAGAATGGGAACAGAAGGTTACACAAGTCAACATCAGAGTACAGTATGTTGCTGTATGTTGTGCTTCTTATGCTGTAGTGGGAAAGCTTATGGAGGAAGTACTATAGTGCAGGATATATATTGGCAAACTCTTCTAGTGGAAGTAAATCTACTTTTGTCATGATTTTATTGTTTAATATCTCCCTGCAGTGTTCTGGACACTGTAATGCGTGTTTGTGCTGGTTTTCACTAGCCAGATAGATGAAACCAAGCATTTCCTGAGACAAAACTGTCTCCTGCCATGAGCCAGAAGCCTGGATGGGGCTGTTTTTTTCATCTCCATCATGATAAATTGCACAAATATTGAGAGAACTGAAATGGGACTAGAAAGAGGACTAAGTACTGTGGAAGTCCTTAGGGAAATTCAGTTAAAGCTCCTCTCTGGTGCCCTATTTAAAAATAGGGAATTCTTTCAGCTCCTTGTGCTGAAGTTTGAATAGATAGTTTCTGTGAAGGAGCCTGCTTAGTGATTCAAACCCCTGTGACTTCAGGGAGTGGAGTGCAGCTTTGACCCAGCAGTGAGTGTGCTAGCTGTGACCCAGAGTGCTTTGAAGCAGAGGAAGGTGCTGTGGTCTAACACGTCACAATTGTCACTTTTACATACTAGGTAACATTAAGACACTTGTGCAAAGGTGTCCACACATGAATATCTCAACTGGGATAAAGTTATACACAAATGTCTTTTGGGGGTTATCATGTTTCTTCAAGCGGGCTTTCATAGTGATCAGTAGAATCTTGGTGAAACTTCTGCTTCATTGTGAGAAATCTTAAAATATGAATAAACCCCATGTGGACTTTTAAAGAGAATCCTTGGGAGGTTTTATGACTCACTATTGGCATGGACCTCATTCAAGATGCTACATGTTATGTTAGATACTTTTTCAGAAATGCTTGAGGAAATAGCTTGTCGTTCAACACATTAGAAATAGCACTGGTAGCAGATGGCCAAGAGAAAATGCTGTAGAAAAGTTGATTGTGTGACTCTGATTTCTTGCAAGCGTGTAGGGCAGGCTGGGCAAGGTCTTCCAGCTCTGGCAAAATGAGGGTTTTGCTACTGAGCTGTGTAGCTGAGCACAACCCTGGTATTTGGTGGGTGATGACTATGAAGGCAGTGTTTGGAGAATTGCAGTCTGAGCACTGACAGCACGAGTAGGTAACTGTCCTTCACGAGCAGCTGATCCTGAAACAGACTGTCTTGGCAGGGCTCCCAAGACTGATTCAGTCAGTTCCTGCCTAATGAACTGAAGACCACTTTCCTGATAATTAAGAAGAAACAAGCTGCCTGGATTTTATCCAGCTTCAGATTTTTACACTGACATTCTGAGCACTTAGTTATTTGTGCTAGGTAGTTGACTGCTCAAAAGTCATTATCCCCTGAGTCATGTGGATTGGAGGGGAAATTTATTTTTGGGTTGTTGTCTATGAGGAAATCTCTACAATATGCATGTGTCTCTGATTGCCACACCGCTTTTTCTGAGTGTACATACTTTTATTCCAGCTTGGATAGCATCTCTAATGTAAATGTTCTATGTCTGAAAGGCTAATAACACAGAATTGCAAGGTATCAGGCATTCTGTGTATTCACCTAATTTTGCCTAGATAAAGTTTCAGTTTAGTGACCCCCTCAGGAGTAGGCACTTCACAGACTTTTTGACAGTATCGTGGGAAGTGATAGCCCCAGCGAGCATGCTTTGTTCCAAATAAATTTATATTCAAAGTAATCTAAAATTCTTGAAATAGTTCCAGGGTTTGGCCCAATGGGTCTCAGCAACAGAGCCATTTGGTGTTGCCTTATATCATGCGTGGAAATCAAACAAATTTTATCTGTCTCATTTCATGGTACACTCAGATAGATGAGAGGGCTGAGCAGCCTTTCTCTGGGCTGTTCTTCATCCCTTATGTTTGCTCACAGCTCTTCAGTTGCCCTCTTCCATGTGGAAGATCTTTCCAGTCAAAACCAGGAAGACAGAAATAATAATGGTACTTGCTAGCTTGAGGGTGAGACCGTGACTGGTTATTTCTCACTGCTACCACCCCCAAAGGGTTGCTTTTGTTTGAATAAAAACTACTTATGGAATTGGAGTTCTGGGGTGCAGGGCTGTCTTTCTAATTCTTCTAGTGGTAGGAACTGGTGAGATGTCAGAAAATAGACTTCCATGTCAGAAACTTTGGAGGTCCAGTAGTATTTGTCTAGTTTAGTTTAGAACTACCACCTGCTCTGCAAGGAGTGTCTGTGCACCATATTTCTCATGCAAGAGAAGTAAATCCTGACAAAACAGGAAAAAACCCACACTGTCATTAAGTCACCTCAGCAATTTCCATAGAGTTAAACAGGGGAAGTGATGTTTTTACTGTATGAGGGAATGGGCATAGCTGCCATAGACAGGGCTGTTTATAGGGATGTATGACAGGGGTGTTTATAGGGATGTATGACATGCTGGTGTGGCTACAGCAGCTGGAAATGGGCTTGGTCTGTTTCCATGCTCCAGCCTGATAGTCATGCTGGCAAAACTGTAGTCTTGATTTGAATGTGATGAAAAAATATTTTCACAGCTCTTCTTCTCTTGAAAAGTTCTTTCTAATAGAATTTATGACTTGGGAGTTCTGTACGCAGGAAAAAACACACATCTATTGATTGGTTTCCCTGCCATGTTTTGATTAAAATACATTATTCAGTGATTATATATGAATTTTCACTGATTTCTTTATTGATAGCTTCATTTCCTGTTGCATCAAAGGAAAAAGAGAGCATGACTAACATGTTTTCTGATCTCACAATTGCCAACTGTATGTTAATTTTCATTTTAGAATTCATTCATGGCTGGAGTGACTGTACTACTGATTTTGAATGTAAAGCATATTTACCAGGTGAAAACCAGAAAATTGACTTCACTTGGAGTGATGAGTTAGAAATTATCAGTTTACCTCTGTCATGCTGCCAAAGCAATCCATCTAGAGTACTGCACATATTTCAGTGCATGTGTATTTTCATAATACAATGTCTTTTGACAGTTCATTTTTCTTACAAATACTTTGTCTTGATGTATTCGGGTTTGTTGGTATTTGTGTCCATCTTGGGGAACTATATGTGAAACATAACCCTTTGCTGGAAAATCTGAAACAAAAAATTAATTGCACTTAGTTGAGCTTAGCAACCAGTGGAGAAGTATGTACAGTGTTTGTACCACTATTTTTAATACTACAATTATGTGTGGGTTGAAATACGTCCCTAAAAATAGTAGTAGGATTGCTTTTTGAGCAATGATGTGAATGTTGCATTCAGCAGCAGCACACAGCAAAACATGGCAGGGCATCTGAGCATGGTAAAGTAGCATGTTCTGAGTAGTGTTGGGATGTGGAATGAGCTAAAGAGGTTAAAAAATAAAATATTGAACACTGTGAGTATTTCAGGCACCAGAGTGTGCAGTCATTCAGAATAATTAATGTCTGTGGTGCCAGTCATTAGTCATGGTCATGGTGCCTTAGGCAGAAGAGATGGGGACCACAGGCTCTCCTTGGAATACATGGAATTAATGGCATGCTACTGCATGAGCAGCCTGTCATCATCATCCCAGGATGAATTCCTTTGTTTTCCAGGAAACACATACTACATGAAGAAGAGGGGGAAGCCAGTCTTGCAGCTTGTTGTAACCACTAGGACTCATCTCAAAAGGGATAGAGATTGCCTCAACCAATAAACCATCTTTTTAATTAATCTCATTTTAGTCTGGGCATGTAATACAGGTCAGAAGAATCACTTTGTAAAAGTGCCTGTTTCCCTCCATTGACTGTGACTGGAATCCAGATGACTTGTGCAGGTGATGCATGGCTGTGTGAAAGGCATCTCAGTTCTAGATGATTCTCGTGTGCCAAACCCCAGTGTGCATGTAATAGAATTCAGTGAACCATAGTAATGTCAGAAACGGTATTTTAAGAAGCAAAATAAAATGTATCAAGTTTTTCCATGAGACATCTAGTGGTGTGCACTTAGAAATAAATATGTTACTGAAATAAGAAATAAATGAAAGGAAATTTTGTATTTAAAACAGCAGATTCACAGCATTGGTATTTTCTTTGTGACCCAAATGAAGGCCAAATAAGTACAGATTTGTAACCAGAAAAGTAAGTTTCTTATCATAGACGATAAGAATAAATCCATTTAGAATTTGGGCCTATGGGCTCTAGTCAGGAGAAACTGCAGTTCTTAAATATTGTATCCATAACCACTGATAAACAAGAAATATTTAGTGTAGGGACCTGCTGATAGTAGCTACTGAGACTGACTGAAATGCATTTATAGCAGAGAAGAGTGATGTGCAGAGACACAAGCTGACCCAGAATAAATACCTCAGGAATAAATACTCTGTTTCTGGACTGATCCTGCTACATGAAAGGGACATAAGGTGATTCAGGATGGGCATGGATAAGAAAAATTCAGTTTCTTTTGTGTGTTCTGGAAGACTTAGATGTTCAGCTAGGCACTCTGAGACCTGTCAGCTCTGGCCTAACAGTATCAAAGCTATTAAATGAAATTCTTGATTTGTTTTAAGTCTTTTCACATAGAGGGACAGAGGTAGCTGTACCTGAGGTTGAAGCTCACTCCATACTCCCAGCAGCACACTGCACTGTAGCACAGATTGTGGGCTCCCACATACACATATGTGCACTAAGGCACAGCTGAAACAAAATATCTATTTACATTATGATGGGTTATATGGTGCTTACTTGGCATGTTATTATTGTTGCTCTTCAAATAAAATCCCCTGAAGTTTATTTCTGACAAGATTGTAGTAACTGTAGTACCATTAAATAGTCTTTAGGAACACTTTGTTTATGTAGAATTAAAATATTAGAGTTGTTCAAGAGATTGCAGACTTCCTTTTGTGGGCATTTGTAATTATTTGGGACCAAATCCAGTTTCCAGTAAACTGGACAGGAATCTCACTCAATTCCAGAGGGACTTGTGTCAAATTTCTTTTGGTTTTTGAAGATGCCAAGTTTTATAAAATTGCGATTTTAGTTGAGTGGCTGGCTTCATACAAGGGGGGACCAAGACTTTGCTTAATATGTGCAATGATGTACTTTACCCTGAAATCTTTTTAATTGGATGTGGTAATGAGGAGGTTGATGGGTCTACCTGGTTGCTAACCTAAAAGTTGTTTGTATAATAACATAGGGAGTATGGGGAATAAACAAGAGGACACCAAATGTTAATTCATGAGCAACACTGTGACTGAACTGGCATAGCAAAGACGTGGTGGGAGGACAGGGAGAGGAAGAGGCTGGTGTATATTTTGGTCCAGATATTTGTGCTGTGACCCAGCTGTAGAGGGGTTGGACATACAGATGCTCTATGAGTAATAATCAAACCAAACTTAAGCTCAGGTAGTTGGGGATTTTTATTGTTAGGGTACAGGTGATGGTGAAAATGAGTGATTTTAATAAACAGTCACCTGCTGGAAGCCACTGAAGGAGAATACCAGAGTGCTTTGCCATGGACTTGCAACTGAATTTGAGACAGTGGGAAAAGTAATCTAAAGGGCAGCTATTATATTTCATACCAACTCTAAGGGAGAAACTGTTAAAGAGTTGGGAGAGAAAAGGCAGATTGAGAATTACCCTGCAATGTCAGGACTCGCAGATTTCAGGAAGGGAAAGAGGTAAAAGAATTAGAACAACAGATTTCAAGGGAATATGAGAGGACAGTGGGCAAAACCTCTTTGTAAAGAGTCTCAAGAAAAGAAGTTAAAGAATTGTTCCCCAAAGAAAAATTATAAAGAGAAAAAATGCAAATTGAGACAGCACAGGAGAAGGACAAAAAGCGTAGTAAAATAAACCTGTCTGAGATATTAGATGCTCATTTATGTCAAGCACAAGAAGGAACAATGTACAAAATTAAAACTAGTTTGGATTATTTAGGACAGATACAAAAGGATAACAAAAGATGCAGAGAAAAAATCCAAACAAAACACATAAAAAAAGCTAAGACCAAAAAATGTGTACAAAAGAAGATTGTGTACAATAAGTACATGAGGAGTAACAGAAATGGTTCTGGAATTATATTTTTAGTAGGAGCATGTTTGAGGAAAGTGTTGATCTACTGATTAACAGAAGCACATTGGTCCTCACTGGTGTTATTTTGAGTACATGGAAAACAGCCTAGAACAGAGAAAGGACAAATCAGACAGTACTTAGTGTGTTAGGTGTTCCCAGGTTAGCTGTGCCTCTGATTTGCTATACTTGGAAACTGGAAGAATTTTCTAAATTAGTCTCAGCCCTGTTAGCAGTTGCCATTGAGAATCTGAAGAGGAAAAACGAGTGTGAGAAAAAGAAAAACACATCCTTAAAAGGAGGCAGGAGCTATGGATGGAAGAGTCCTGTCACAGATTTGCAGATCATTTTTGTTCCTAGAAAAATTACAGACAAGTATTCATTTTGTAAATACCTGGAGAGAAGTAACAAACAGCAATCAGCATGGATTTGTTGGAAGTATCTAATACCCTGTAACAAAGATTAAAATTTGTGGCTAAAAGAAAAGGAGCAGATGCCCTACATTTTAATTCTAAAAGACTTCTGAATGCTGTCTTACAAGAGTCCCCTATAAACAAGCTAGGGAACGTCAGGCAGTATTTATATGTAAGTTGCATGAGATATAGTTACATAACTGGCTGGATAAGGTAAACCCTAAGCAGCTACTGCTGTTTCACTCATGTATTCCACAAGAGTTTATTTTAGACACTAATATGTTTTTTCAGTAGTAATCTGGATTATGTTTTAGAGAACATGCTTATTAAATTTGCAGTTGTCACAAAGTTGAGAATGAATTGGAAGGATGCCAGAGAACAGGATTAGAATTGACAATGATCTTGAAATGGCTTTGAAAATAAAGCAATATTTAGCAGGTGTAAGGGTATTGTATTATACTTGGGCAGAATAGCCATAGACAGGCACAGGATAGATGGTTTAGCAGTGGGTTTTGAAAATTATATATGTCATAAATATTACATGAATAGACATAGTCATGGTATTGAAGAAGGCATGGATGGATGAAAAAGACATATAGCTTGTGAAATGTAAGGAGTAATTCATCTGATGTACTCAGTACTCTGCTTGGTTCAAATACTGGGACCAGTTTGAGCATCACATTTCAATAAGGATATAGCTAATTATAGGGATTTCAGGGAATGGCAATAAAGATGGTTAGAGAGCTAAAAAGCAGGACTTGTAAGGAAAAGAAATGAAGAAACATCTTTGAAAGTAAAGGGTAGGTAGGAACAAAAAGTTTTCAAATATGTGAAAAACCCCAACAAAGCACCTTGAGCCAAGCAACCATCCAAAGAAACACACCCTAAACCACCTTGAACCACACAGATGAAGGGAATGATCTAATCTCTGCATCCTTTATGGATAGTTTAAATTGTAAGAGAAAGAATTAATTTAGACATTGAAAAAAAATCCTGCCCATAAGGTGAGATACTTAGAACAAGTTAGGTGAGAAATTGGTAAGTATATTAGCAGTCTTTCAAAACAGGGCAAGCATATCCAAAAATGATACAAAAGTGTAGCTTTGTTTCATCTGCAGTTTGGAGTTGACTTGCTCTGGACCCTCTCAGCAGTATGAATATTTTACATTGCTGTGCCACACAATGTATTTTCTGTTCTGTAAATCTTGTGAAACACCACTGGAATTGGAATTAAGATTGTGCTTTTTCTTTTCTTTCAGTGTGTGCAGAAGCTTACAATCCTGATGAGGAAGAGGACGATGCAGAATCTAGGGTACTTCATGCTTAGAGTCAAATACGTTTTCAATTCTCAGGCATTAAATTTAGGAGGAAAAATGTAACAGCTTTACCATTTATTTCCAAAAACATTGTTATTATAATATACTTTAGTAATCTCTTGGGAGTTTATGTTAAAGGAACATTTAAAAGTTCTCTGTAATAGTCACCCATGTAGAACTTGATGTATTATTCTTAATTGCCAAACCTGTGGTACATGGTTAAGGAAACATTTTTGTGCAATTATATTTACCTAGCGAGCACCTGCTTCTAAAAACCCTTACTTGGTGTCCTCATAATCCCACAGTAGTTTTCTTTTTCAAAAGGCAGAAAAAAGTTAAACTGTAAAATTGCTAAGATTTTTCAAGGTGCAATGTGACAAATAATGAACTGTATTTTATTTCTTTTATTTGTGTCCCTACTTGGCTTTTAAGAAGAAATAGCATGAGTTTCAAAAGAATTTTAATTGTTTATATTCTACCTAATTTTCTGGCTTGTAACACTGTCCAAAAGGTTACCCTATGGTAACAGCTAGACACCTTTGCATATATAGCATATGTAACATATATAGCATATATACATATATACACATATATGTATATATAGCACATATAGCATATATACATAGCATATCTTGGGAAGAATATGAGTTGAACAACTTGATTGATACTCAGATGAACCAGACACTGGTAATTTAGTAAATCTCTGGCTCAGTCAGTGTCAAATCTGTTGTTTACTCTGTGAAACTTCTGATAAAAATTTAACAGATACGATTTCACACAATATTCTTTAGGAAGTACTCATGGCAAATGCCTCAATGTAACAGTGGTGCTTTTTATAAAACATGCATGCCCCAAGTATGATTGGAGATTGGTAGCAGTAGTGTAGATAAAGGTGTCTAGAATGGCTTGCAGAAATAAACTGGATTCCACAGGTGTAAAGATCCTGTGAGCTTAAATATAGCAGTGTTTCATTTGCTAATGCTATGGTGATACCATTTTATCATTGAGTGTTTATTCAAATCCTGAAGGTTTTGAAATGAGAGAGTTATGAATCACGGCCAAAATATTGTGTAAAATGCTTAGTTGAATTAGCTCAGTCCTTCAGCTAGGCTACTGTATAATAATCACTCTAAGAGCTTTTGTATTATGTCCCTCAGATTATTCACCCCAAAACAGATGATCAAAGGAACAGACTGCAGGAGGCGTGCAAGGACATCCTTCTTTTTAAGAACCTAGACCCGGTAAGAAATTCTTGTCAATGAACAGCATTTAGCAGTGTTGCTAAGAATTGTTTCTTTTGAGCTTTGGAGCACAAATTTACAGATTTGACTTCTGTAACCTCTTATGGATGCTTTCTTGGCCATTTAATAATTTCCAGAAATGCCATTTTTTTAAACGGATACGTCACATATAGAGTCTTTTGTTTACCTCCACAAGTACTAATATTGAAATATATTAATATGAATCTGTACATTCATAAAAATGGATACATGAATGGTATTAATTATTGTATTTTCTTATTTTAAATCTTCCTGTACACTGATATCTCTAAACACATCAGTTAACTGGAATGTGTAAGTTTTTTGTATTAGTTACTTTTTAGCATCAAAAGGTGCTGAGTGCTCCATCAAAACAGAAAATTACCCCCAAAGTCTTCAGTTTAGCTATGGATGTAATTGAACAAGTGAATTATGAAATGGAGAGAAAGAGAAAGGTACCAGTGATGTGTTTACATTATTATTTTGCTTTATGTAGATACCATAAAAAAGCTTCAGGTAATTTTCTTCCACGCAAATAATTTCTTTCTGTTTCATATAAAAACAACTATGAGCTTTTAAGAAAGCCTAAGTGTATTGAATGAATGATCTGGATCAGACAAAGGTGATAATGCTACCAAAAAAGCACACAGGATTGTTTTAGGGAAAAGGTGAGTGTATCAATCAAAACATGCATACTGAGGTTGGGATGACTCACAGCATCCCAAATGCTTTCTCAAGAGATTTGATTCAGTGCTGTCAAGGGAGGGAGCATGAGGGAAAGAGAAACAATTATGTAGATTTTTAAGTATGAGAACAGAAAGTTTAAAATTTGATTCAAGAGGGAGCTAATGGAAGGACCAGCCTGCAGCTCTGTTTGGAAGTCAGCTGCTATTACAGAAAATGCACATTAATTTGTGCTGCAGGTTTCCAGCTCTGCTTCTGTCTGCACGAAGAGTGAACCCTGACCCTGGTACTGTTCCCTTGGAAGCCCTGAGGAGCAGTGAGCCACAAAGCCCCAGCTCAGCAGGAGCCTGGAGTTACTGTTGTGGGAGGGCATCAGGTCTCAACCTGGGTGCTCATACCTGTGCGTTCTTGGGGCAGTGGGGATCCTGACACAGAAGGTTTCCTCACTCTCTCATGCTGACTGTTTAATAGGTAGTTAATCAGCTGTTCCACTATAATTGCTCAAGCTAAAGCCCTGCACTCATTTACCCTTCTGCTCCTCAATTATTCTTCTGAATAGCTTCAGGGAATCAAAGTCATTTGTGGGCATCTGCTCTGGATATGAAACTCCTTTATGATATATTTTCCTTATTGTTGCTGTGTCCTGGCTTCCACTTGGCTGGACCATCATTACATTAGCCTGCTAGTGGCATTTTGGCAGACCCCTCTTGGTTAAGCTCTGAGCATTTCTCTCTTATGAGCCCTGCAACAGGATGGATTGTTGTGTGCTCCTAGAACCTGCTGTGATGTTAGTAGTGCTTACAGCATCAATCCTCTGCATGGGATCTGCTTTGCATTGCAGCAAGAGCTAGATCTTCTGTCTCAATAGTCATCAGCCACTTGGTCTGCAGGGTAGGGGTCTGTTGGCTGTACTGTAATGTTGTGTAGACATAGAGCATGAAACTGCTCCAGTGTGGGCACCTGATGGGCTTTTTCCAAGGATGAATTATTCCAAGGAATACCGAAGGATTATTTCCTCTGCTTATGAAGCTCTTCTCAGGACTGTGCTTGCTGTCTTGATACTGATGCTTGAACCATTTTTTTAAAATTCTTCTTTTGAATCAGTTACTTGTAATTGCTGATAGTTCCCACAGTCTGTTCCAGATGTTTAGCAGAAGACTTCTCAGCTGGGTTCTCTTTGAGGTCTGCAGTCCATAGCCCTGAAATGTGCTCTAAGGATCTCCCAAGTCTTGTTCACCCCCTTTTGCTCAGATTGTCCAGTGGATTAAGAACACTTCCTCCTCCTTGAAATCCTTTACAGGCAGCATTCCGGAAAGTTAAATAGGATAATTTTTATAAAAGAGTTTTCCATTACAATAATTTTATTCAAAAAACCACTGGAAAACTACTGAGCTCTGAAGGGAGCAAAGACATTAAAATGTAGCCTTCTTAAGTCTGGGTTGTTCCTTCTGTGGAGCCAGGATCTGTAGTCCCTGGGGAACTTCTCCCACTCCTCCTCCTTGTTCTGCTCCTGAGCAGCGACTCAAGGGCTCTGCCACTGTAGTTGCAGTAATCAAATATTCCTGTGCCAGCTCTCTTCCTCTCCATGAGAGATGCTGCAGTTTACAGAGTGGTGGATTAGCAAAAACCTCATTTATCTTGAAGAGAGATAATATCTTCTGCTGCTAAAGCTCAAGTCTTTGGAACAAAAGTTAAGCTTTGTATTGATAGCATCTCCTGCTACCACTGTTGTGGGTTTTGGTTGTATTGAACTTCAGCTTCTTTCTGCTGTAGTTCACGTATGAAAGTCACTATTTCAAAGGTCACATAGAGGGGAACACATGTAAAAGGCTTAATGGCTTTTCCCGAATGGCCTTTTAGAGGGTGTCAAATAGCATTTTCAAATACAGAATAACATGTCTTACAGCGTGACCAGAAGTGCATTCAGTCCATGATGCCCAGTGAAGTCCACCTTTTCTTAACACTTTATCCCACCTTCACACACTGTATTTTAATTTGAATGGAAGGATAAGATAAGGCTATCACTAAAGCCAAAGGAGGAGTTGCAGTAGTTGGGAGTGACTTACAGTTCTCTGCTCAGGGTGTTAATTGAAGAGGCCATTTGAAATTACAAGGGTCATCACATAAAATTAAAACCCAACAGAACCATTTGAATGTAAGGCTAAATGAGAGAGGAGAAAAAGATAACCTTCAGACTTTGAGACAACTTAGGACTTGCTGTACATACACAACACTGTCTCAAGCCCTTGTTTAACTATAGTAGGTTTTGAATAACAGCTAAATTTGCACATATATATTTATAAATATCAATATTTCACATATTGTCGGTGATTAAAAATATAATAATGTAAAGAAAACCAGTTCTCATACATTTCCCTGAGCAACATTCTTATGTTTTAAAGGCCAACTCTTATAGTCTAAAGTCTGTGAAGTTACTCCAATTTTATGGAAACTTCCTTTAACTTTGTAGATGGATAAGGATGTAACCGCTCAGTGAATGTGAGTTCACCAATGTATTCCTTAGTTAACGCTCTTAAAGAAAAAGTACTTTTAAAGAATTGACATTGTAGCAATTTTTTGCCTTTCTGAGGGCTTAATCATTTGCCATCTAGTTGCTGTCACTCAATTTCAGTTTTTCAGAGTGTGTTACAGTTTTGGAAAAATTACTTTGAGAGAAGAATATGAATTGAAACATGCATTTGCAACAAGATCAGGGAAGGAGGTTATGAAGAGGTACTTGGTTACTTTTTAGAGGACCAGATCAGGAAAGATTCAGGAGGCAGGTCTATTCAGATGTTTGTTTTCTTCTTCCTTTGCTATATTACATTAACTCATTCCTCTTTTAATGTATCTCTTCCTGTTCTTCTTCCCAGGAAAACCTTTTCCTCTTAGATTATTGTTTATTGTCCTTCTCAGTTGGCTGCCTCCTTGTTGCCAGGAACCATGGTAATACTGTTTTGCTCCCAGGATTGTCATGATGTGCCAGACTGGTTACTCTGCCTGCCCCCTCCTTTGTGCTCCAGGTGCTGGAGGTTCTGAAGCTGCTCTCTTTCCCTTCCACTTTCACTTTGTGTAAGCCAGCAAGGAGAAGACAAGATGATGACCAAATGTCTTCAGCCCTTACAGAGAACAAGCCTGAAGCTGCTGTCTCTGAAATTTCTCTCTGTTCAGCCTAACAACTGTTCTATCACCAGGAAAAATAGCAGCAGCAGCTCATCTACTGGCCAAGGCAGCCTTCTACAGTTTTTACAGTACAATTCAGATTTGTTCTTTTGGTTTTGTCTCTTAAGAGGAAAATGTGCTGGGGTGATTAACAACAGGCTATTTGGTTTGGAAATTACAGCCCATAGGGTAGCAGTTAAAAAACCTGATGAACCTTTTATCAGAGCAAGAGGCTGGCTCAAGGGGCTGATACCATCAAAGCTGAGCTGTGTCCTTGCACCTAAAGTCTGAATCCTTTCTTTGGCAAAAATTCACAAGCAGTGTTAGATCATCTATTCTCTTTCAGAGAAGTTTAATATTGGAGAGCTTTACCCTGCTAATGCTTGTACAGAATATATAAAATAGGTCTTGACCCTTTTCTAAAAGGTAATAAATTATGCATTTTTTTCACAAATATGCAAAAGCAATTTCTGGGCATAGTGCCACTTATGTACCTGGAGAATTAGGGTAAGAGAGCACAAATATTGTTTAATCAATTAGAATTGATTAACTTGAAGGAAGATGAAAGAGAACATAATGTAACTGCTTTATGAATAGTGGAATCTTATACTTAAGGTCAAATCATTTCTTGAAACCACTGACAGAAGATTCTCATGCTGCTCTCAACTTCTTAAGAATTTTGGTGAAGAATTAAAACTACAGATTTTGGAGCAATTAATGGAAATATACATCCCACCCCCACACCCTCCATACATACATACACACATACATATATACACACACACGCACACACATACACATTTATAGATCTATCAAATGTGTGTATAATATATGTAACTGAGCCCAGAATGCCTGAACATGTTAATGCTCTGCCCTCTTAGATGACACAAAGGTGGTGACACTGAGGTGCCCTTCCAGAGAAGGGCAGTAGAGCTGGGGAAGGGTCTGGAGCACAATTCCTTTAAGGAGCAGGTTGGGGAGCTGGTCATGTTCAGCCTGGAGAAAAGGGGGCTCAGGGGGGACCTTGTCACTCTTGTGCTGCCTGACAGGAGGCTGTGAGCAGGTGGGTGTTGGTCTCTTCTCCCAGGTACCAGGACCAGAGGAAATGGCCTCAAATTGACCTAGGGGAGGTTCAGATTGGATATTAGGAAAAATTTCTTCACTGAAAGTGTTGTCAAGCATTGGAAGAGACTGCTCAGGAAAATGTTTGGGTCACCATCCCTGAAGGTATTGAAAAGATGAGTAGTTGTGGCACTTGGGGTCATTGCAAAGTATGAAATGTGTTACTGAGCCTGACTGATGGGCATGTGCATGGTATTTGGGAGCAGAGTACTAATTTAGCATGTAACTGTGTGGATGAAGGTTAAGGTATATTCTCAAGGAAAATACTATTGCTTAAAAATATTGATTGTACATTGAAATATAGAGTCTTTGATGGTGAAGAAATGAATACCTTTTCATTAGTTTACAAGTGGATATAGCACAAGGGAACTAAATATTTTGAAGTGGATCAATATTGCTGCTAACATTTTTGTCAGAGTTCCCCTGGAGTATATGTGCATGGTTTTGTTTTGAAAAATAAATGTGGAGAGGTGTAGAATGAATTCTGTAATTTATCTTCCTCTGCAAGGTTCAGAGTTGTTGATTTAAGAAGTCTTTTTCTTCCCATGGTTTCCTTGCCTGTGTTTTGCTAACATTTTCTACCTTTCTCCCCTTCCCCACACCCACCCCCCTTCCTTTTCTGGTATTGTCTGCTTCATTGACTTCTTAGTATCATATTGAATATTAATTTGTTGGTATTTCAAATTGCACAAAGTGAGGACAAGGTGGGCAGCAGGATGCCATTTTAACTGGGACTCATTTTATGAGCTCAGGGACCATAGAAGAATTGTGAATTTGCTTTGTTCACATGATAATATTCTAATGTTTTTAGAAGTCATATGAGACAGGGAACTATATGCCAGTCAGTCCCAAAAATCCCCCTCATCCTGATTTCAATGTACATGTCTTTTTGAAGGTAGAACTGCTTTAAGGAAGAAAAGCATTTAGACTGCACCATTTAACAAAATACTAGAATTAATTCTGTTTATGAAGCAGATCTGCTTTTTAATTCTAAAATTACCTATCTTTATCTTTTCAAAATAACAACAGAGGGTGCCAGTAAATTGAGCCTCAGTCTGGCAGAGATTCCAGAGGATTCACACAGAGCAAACTGGGCAAGCAAGTTATGTAATTCTCATGGTAAAAGCAAAAACCATGTTCCTGGTTTGGTTATTGCAGTCCACTTTGTCTTAATTTAAAGTAGAAAATTTTAGAAAACGGACCACTTGTCTTTAAGTTAGTTGCAGTTTATTTACGAAATTAAAATAATTGCAATGCTTCAGCAATTAATAGACTGCACTCAGATGTATTAAATATCTTAAAGTATTTTAAACATTTTTAAAAGGGAATTGGATTTGTGAATTCTACTCTGTTGTTTTAAAAAATTGTAGATTTACATATTGGAGAAGTTGTGGTTTGGTGAGCTTCATTCATAGTTATAAGTTGAAAATGTTTTAACCAGAAATCCAAGATGAAGCGCACTGAATGAAAATTTTAATTATATGATGTATGACTCCTCTATTGCAGGAGATACATCTTTGTGGTTTAATCTTTTTTCCCCAATATATCTTGAAAGTATTTTTAGTAGTGGGGTTTGCTGCACAAATAATACATTTTTCTTGCATTGCTTGCACCTAGATGATAACATGGCCTCTAGCCTCCCATGCAGTGGGGAGCATTCTGTGTGTTCTCACTTGTTTTCAAAAGGCAGACCAGGACTGTTGGTTGGGGAGCCACTTTGCCAATTCAGATTTAAAGCCAGAGGAAGGGAAGTTGCTGCTTCAATTGCTTTAGACAAGCTGCTATTAGGTCAATTTTGGAGACTCTGTAGGAATTTCTTTTTGCTTACATAGAGACAGAACAGAATTAAGTAATATTGCCTATTCATTCAAGCATGGAAATTTTTAAAAGGCAACTCCTGTACATAATTTTCAGTCTCTTCCAATGGCACCCACTCACACTTTTCTTTCTCTGAAATGAGCTATAACACATTCACTGATATCTGAAATGATCCATCTTTTTCCAATACCTGTCCATACTAACAAAGGTACTGAGCAGAGGCACAGCTGAATGATTCTTTGCTGGCCTAGGAGGGCTGCAGGATGTCTCCCTGTGCTTTGCCATGAGCAGCTGTGCTAAGGATGGATACTGCCATTCTGTTGTTCTTTGTGCCCACACACAGCCAACTCTGCGAAGGAAAATTTGTATTTGGCTTCCATTTTTCAAAAAGGCTTGGATAACATGGTACTGCTGGTATTTTTAAAAGCTTTCAGTAAGTAAAAAATTCAGCAGCATAAGGATGGAATTCATTACAACTAATTTATCTGTCTAAAAATTGTGTGTAGCTGGGAGTTACAGTGGATCTCTCTATCCTCAGAGGAAAGAAAGGGAAATCTCTAGAGAATTATTGTGAGCTGTCTTGTCTGGTTATCTCTGTCCATGGGCTGCAGAAGGACTCTGAAGGACCCAGACTGGTGTTCTTTGGAAAGGCAGATGTCATCCACCTTTCAGTGGCTGGAAATGCTGTGAATGGAACCATTGCAAAATGCATATCTATCATGATTTTTTTACCATGATTTTCACTAGATCTGCTTGTTCCAGTATGATACATGCTTAGTAAGTTTCAATAAGTAGAGTATAGGGTTTTAGGCATATTGCAGGATAAACAAAAAATAAAATTTAAAATTTTGAGCTAACTTTTTACGATTCTTAATCCACAATGAGCTGTGTTTGGGGTCTTTAGGTGTGACTAGTCAAATATACACCAAATAAGACAAGTAATTAGTGGGTGGGTTGTTTTGTTATTATACAGTCATAATTCAGATGATCACATTTTGTTAGTCTGTAAACGTTTCTCTGTCAACAAAGTGGTTTTGTAGCCATATGTAAATTGCTGCTTTCCAAAGAATCCAGCATTTACTTACTCAGCCAAAACACTGCAAGCCTTTATGGCTACACCTGGCCCAAGATTTTGCAGGCATTCTATAACTTAGACTTTCAAAATACTTCACAATCATTTTGAAACTAAATTCTGTGAGGAAGTTCTAAGGACAAAATCAGGTAAATGCATCATTTAGAATAATGAATACAGGAGGGTTTTTTGCAAGGGTGTAACATTGCTCAGTTGGGAAGGGTGAAATTCTGGTTTTGGATGGTCATGAGCAATTTATGTTGCAAAGGAGATCTCTTTTATCATTTGCAGTGACAAGTGGGAAGCTGTGCTCTGAACACTGGAAAAGCTAACACTGAATACTAAAGAGAACTGTCTTTCTATTATTGATCCACACATTTCTGTAGCACGAATATTTTCCACCATTAACATCTTTTATCTGCATATTGGGAAGCTGGCCAGTTAGTTAATTCAAAGAGTAAAATTGTAGAAGCAGATGATAATTTCTTGTCTTTGTGTTATTTTAAACAGGAACAGATGTCTCAGGTGTTAGATGCAATGTTTGAAAAGATGGTTGAAGGAGGGGAACACGTAATTGATCAAGGGGATGATGGTGACAACTTCTACGTCATTGACAGGTGAATTGCTGTGTCTTATTATAGCACAAAGTACTTTGCAAAAGTCCATTGAGAACAGTCTGTATTCTGTGAACTTGTATTTAATGCTTCCACTCCAGCTTTTCTCTTGGCATTCAGTGACAGGACTCATGGGAATGGTGCAAAGCTGTGCCAGGAGAGGTTCAGATTTGACATTAGGAACAATTTCTTTACCTGAGTGATCAAGCACTGGAAAAGCCTTCCTAGAGGTTGATGCCCCAAGCCTGTCAGTGTTGAAGGGGCTTTGGGACAATTCTGTTAATAAAATTCTTTCACTTTTGGGCAGCCCTGAAGTGGTCAGGTAGAGGAACAAAACAATTGTTGTAGGTCCCTTCCAACTGAAATATTAAATCAGATGATCATAAAAGCATGTCCCGATTCTGTGCTGGAAAGACAATATTTTTCAGCCTTGTGAGGTTACAGTTTGTCATCTCTTGTCCAAAAGGCTGCAGGGACTTTACCATATTCTGTCATCCTTGCAGATTTTAGGTGTAGGGTATCGTCTATGTGTCCCTTATCAGTGAAATAACTGCACAGATTTTTGCTTTACTTTCACATGATTTATCAATGCACACAATAAAAATATTCAGCACAGAGGAAAATGATGGCTCAGCATCAATGGGCTGGGCAAATTTGTGTTTTATAAGATACCGGATTTTACTGCATTCCCAAAGGAAAAAAAAACCACCCACTATTAAAATAACGATGGAGAGAAGAAATGCACACTATATTAGAAAAGTACACATATTTATTTCATGGTTCTTTCATGGTTCATTTATTTAATGGTCTTTTTCATGGTTCATGTTGCTTTTCAGATACATTCCTTCTGTTTCCTACATCTCGGTTGTTTCATTAGAAATGACTACTTTAAAATATTTAAAATATTAAAGAACTTGTATAATTATTTGAGTGCTCCTATCATAGCAATTTTTGCAAAGACTTGACATTTGTACCTAGTGTGGTTAAAATGAAATTGAGAAACAGATTCTAAGTAAGATTTTAATTTTTAATAAGTTCTGTTAATAAATAGATCACTGTTCATCCATTCTATTTTTAAACTGAGTTAATGTAAAAACTAATAACCCTATCCCTCCCTTTAAAGAGAGACCACTTTTGTTATTTATAGAAGTCATTGAGATGCCTTTACAAGGTGTTTAACACCATTTAAGCAAGCAAATATGTATTTCAAATGCTTTATCTTTGGAATTCATGGTATACAAAATATAGTGAGAGGCTGCTTAGCAAAGGCCAGGGCTGGATTCTACTCATTGTACTTTTATATTTTATTAACAGAGGTACATATGATATTTATGTAAAATGTGATGGTGTTGGGAGGTGTGTTGGAACCTATGATAACCGAGGATGTTTTGGTGAGTTGGCCTTAATGTACAATACACCCAGAGCAGCTACAATTATAGCTACCTCTCCTGGTTCCATCTGGGGTTTGGTAAGTAGAGTACTTCTTTTAAGCTATTTTTTAAAAATATGTATTTTCTATAGATTTTACTGGCATGCTGTATCAGCGTTAAAAAAAACAACTTATAATTTCAGAAAGTTTAATTCTATAAATCCTGAGAAATCCCAACACAATGCTACCTTTTTCCAGAATCCACAGATGAAAATCTGAGGTTTAATAAAACACTGGGGTTTTTTAAATAATTTTGTTTTATTTTATTTTAATTGCGATTTCCCAAATTGAAAACCACTGATAATTACATATTAATTTTTTCCCCCGTGCCTTGATTGGATATGCCTTTGTTTCCAGAGTAAAATTCCAATATGAGGTTATTTACTAATGTTATGCTACCTGGATCTTTGACAAGAGTTATCAAGTTTACCCCGAAAGTAAGCTGAGACTTACTCATCTTCAAGACATACATATTGATCTAATGACTGATCCCAGGACTGAAATGAAATGTGGTTGTTCACCAGCTTAATCCATGTGACTTCTGGGGCTGTTTAGGACACTGTAAGAACGGCTTTAAATTAAATTGGGTTGTGTTGGCCAGTAAGTGCCCCCTGTGGCAGTGAAGGCTTGCAGTGCATTTTCCCTCTGCGGGTCACCAGGGCACAGCCTCAAAAAGTGAAGAGAAGAAAACACCATAAGTGTAGTTTTTCTGTCTGTCTGGTTCACTTTCATGGCCAAATCTTAAGAATGTCCAGTTGGCTGTTCCAGGGCAGCAGTGAGCTTTGTTCTGCTGAAACAGCAGAAAGTGGACTGTGACCTAAGACCCAGACTCATGCATTTTGGTTTTTACAAAACCCTAAAAGCCTCTTTGAGTACATATCAATTTGTGTAGGACCTCAGGGTAATGAATAAACTTTGTAAATCAAACATTTCAATATTGAGGATTTCTTAAACATCCTGAATTAGCCACTCAGTGTTTACTGCTGTAAACTCTACCCTCTGTAGGTGAGCTGGGTGTGTACCCTGCAGGGATGTTCATAGTGATTTTCAGGTTAACTGAAGGAGCTCCCGATTGACCTCTAGAGGAATCTTTCTCAACTGACAGCAGGGAGAGACCAGCTGGGCTGACAGCTACACTGAGTGACTAAAATTGGGTCATTTGATCATGCACAGCCAGATCTAATGTATTTTCTAGCACATACTTTGAGTTAATTAACTCTCTTTTTCTCTTTGTGTTTATAGGATAGGGTAACATTCCGAAGAATCATTGTAAAAAATAATGCCAAAAAGAGAAGAATGTATGAAAGTTTTATTGAGTCATTGCCATTCCTTAAATCTTTAGAAGTAAGATTTCTATTGCATTATTTTAATGGCTGTGTCAGAGGTACCTGATAAGATTCTGCTCTTGAAGACTTTAAATTTGGCATTCAAAGTGTCTCCACAATAGAAGTTTGCATACTTTTGTTGCAGAGAAAGACTACATTTAATTTCTTTTTAAATTTAGAATAAATTATTGTTGTTCATAGTGTGTTTTAAAACATAACTTTACTTTCAGTTTCCCAAAGCTTAGTTTTACTAGATATTAGCCAACAAAATTAAACAATGACTTGGGGAATTTAAAAATATTTTCATTTATCGGCTATATTTTTACATGCATGCTTTTCTGAACATAATTTTTAAAGGCTTCTAACAAAAATGGAAGCTTATCAGAATAGCTGCTAAAACTGTAATATACCCTCTGGAACACTATTCAGCAGTTCATTTTTTATTGGTAATCAAAAGAGGAAAATAAAGATACACTATTCTGTGCAAAGATTCACAGAAAGAAATATGAAAGGGCTTTCTAAATATATGCTATCATAATGATAACCAAATATTTCTTATATTTTCTCTTTTTAAATGAAGGTATCTGAGCGTTTAAAAGTGGTTGATGTGATTGGTACCAAAGTGTACAAAGATGGAGAACAAATCATTGCTCAGGTACAGTTTCTTCCTAGTTTTAGTTTTTCTTTCATGATAGGTAACAGTAATCATGTTATTTATAGACAATGCATACTTTTAAACCCTATTTTTCTTTCTCACATAAACAAAATAATGACTCTTAAATGTAAGAGGTGGTTATTTTGTTTCAAAAACTCACTTTTCACCTATGACACTTTCAATAACAAGCCTCTGTTGGTATAAAGAGTCAACATTTTTAGTACACGTAGGAATTCAAACTTGATAAGTGTGCTTCCAAGGAGGAGCACTGAAGACTCACATTGGTCTTGCTGTTAAAATATGGTCAACTTTTCAAGAAGACAAAAGTTAAACTCTTCAGGATAGGCAACTGTGATTGTCATACCCCAGGATAATTAGTGGATATAGCTCCTGGAGGCTTTTTATACTGGAAACTTGCTAAGGGAAGTAATTTGGGAGGAACACAGAAGTGGATAAATGGTAGTAAGGATCCTAAAAGTCTTCGACAACACTGGTTTTCTCTGCTTTTTGTGTAAGGCACAGTCAGCTATGTCTTTTCATGACAAGGTCTTGCTGTTAGTTCTGTATAGATGTTTTGATTGTTATGTGTCTAGAGTATGGTCTTCAAATTAAAAGTAGTTTCTTTTGCCACAGGGATCAAAAATTTTGCAAATATTTTCATGTTGCCATGAAACTAAAAGGGAAATTTTACACTTTTTTTACTCACTTTCTTTTTTTTCTTATGCAGGGTGACTTGGCTGATTCTTTCTTTATTGTGGAATCTGGAGAAGTAAGGATTATAATGACAAGGAAGGTAAACATCCCTAAAACGGCAACCTTTTTTTTTTTTTTGCCATTGTCACTAACTTTGCTTATGAAATCCTGAATTCAGCCAATCTCTCCTCTAATACTCTTTCTTTCTCTCTCTTTCTTTACATGATATTTCAGGGTAAACAAGATCTAGAAGAGAATGGAGCAGTAGAAATAGCTCGATGCTCAAGAGGACAGTATTTTGGAGAACTTGCTCTTGTAACTAACAAACCCCGAGCTGCTTCTGCATTTGCTCTTGGCACTGTCAAATGTTTAGGTATTAGTCAATACCATTTTATATCTAATATAAAATGATATTTAATCTATTTGGTTGTTTCTGTTGTGACTCTTTCTTTCCACAGAATACAAGATTTAAGGCTGTTTCTATAATCACCTATTATTGTGCATTACTATTTGTGTTATTTATCTGCAAAAATCACTTATTTAATTGATAAATACTATTACACACAATTTCTCCAATATTTCTCTGATTGTATGAAAGTAAAAATTCTTTAGGACAGTACAGAATATTGCTGCAAACTGCTTATAGCCATCAGATAAATGTCTAATACTCTGCAGAAAGGTGAGGCATTTCTTTTCTCAGTAGACTGACTCATCAGAGAAATAATTCTGTTAAAAATCATGGGCCTTTTTATCCCCATGACTTAAGCTCTTAAAAATTCTTTTGTCTTCACTAGCTGTTAATGTAGTCATCCCATCACACTGTAGTCTCAGGCACAGGAAGAGTGAAGACTGTAGGAGTTGTGCTCATAGACAACCCTTCACATCCATTGCTTTTCATGGTCTGATGTTAAGCTCCTAACTATGGGAAAAATGTAAACTGCAAAGATAGATTTGGCATTCCTGCATAACGATTTGATGACCAAGTGACCAAAAAGTTTCTCTAATTTTTAAAATTCCTGACTCAAAACACACAGAGATCATCAGGCAATAGAGATCAGAGATATGACAGACTGGAAAGAATAACAGGCAGTGGTGAGGAAGAGTGTTATTATCCATTATGGCTGAATAACAAAGCACTGGCACTTCCCAAACAGCAGAGATCTTGAACATTTCTCAGGAGACAAGAAATTACTAGCCAGCAGGTTGGATTTATATGAAGTTTCCTCCCTGGCCTATTGAACTAAAGAGGATCACGTTATGTGATAGATAAAGAAAATATTCTGGTTGCCTGTGTGCTAACATTGTGTGTGAATTACAGTCTTCAGTTTTTTGCACATTTGCTGCGAAAATAAGTATTCATTACCATTTTCACTCTGGGTGGAAGCAAGTAAAAAGAGCAAGGAAATAGACTGTTAGAGCCCAGATACAGCCAACAACAACACTTCATGTTGTGTCTTTTTGAAATATCCTGGGTCTTAAAACTGTATTTTGTGGAGGAATCCAGGCCCCTTCAGACTTCTTCACAAGCTCTTGGGTAACAAATATCTTAATGCAAAAATATTTTCAAAATAAGGAACAGAAAAAGTTCACACTTATTTTTGATGTTTCAAGACAGCAGTGTGTTGGCTGATCTTGCTTTTGCTAAGGTAAGCAGTTCCCTCCTGTGTGAGCAATGTATATGCCTCAGTAGTATCTGTTGTCATTTAAAACACTGGAATATCATAAATACCAGGATGAGTGTCTGTTACTGATGAGCACATAATATTCTTTCTCTTTCTCTCCCTTTTTATCTTAGTTATGGATGTGCAGGCATTCGAAAGGCTTTTGGGACCTTGTATGGAAATTCTGAAAAGAAACATTGCAAACTATGAAGAGCAGCTAGTTGCTCTGTTTGGAAGCAACATGGACATTGCTGACACCAGTGCATGAACTAAACATTGGAGCAACAAGATCTGTTATGAGAATATAGCACAGTAGTGGTTAGTCCACTGAAAAATTGTCTCTCTTCCTATAGATGCCAAGCATTTTCTGTGATTTTAAGAATGGGATTGGGGTTTTTTGGTTTGGTTTGCTTTTGGTTGGGTGGTTCTTTTGTTTTTGTTTGGTTTGTTGGGTTTTTTTGGTTTTTTTGATTTTTTTAAAATTATGACAGTGGAAATACTAGTAAAGAAAACAGCAATTCAATAAATTGAGGGCTTGATTTTTAAAAGTGCTCAGTATTGATGGTTCCATCTGACATAAGGCCTCTGGTAGCACAGCACCTTTGAAAATCAAGTCCTTTAACACAGCATTTCCTAAAAGAATAGATTTTTTAAAAAACCCCACATGTGATGAACTTGTTAAACCAGCTTCTGTTCTTCAAAAAAGTTACATCTTTTCTGGAAAGACTGTTAGTTCGAATGTGGTATGTTGAAAGTATTAGTGCACACAAAGTGTTTATATGTATTACTACAGAAGATATACAGTAGATATTACTTTTTGACTATTACAGTTGTCATGATTTTATGTTGCATTTATCACAGATGTAGTGAATCACAAGATTAATCAGAAGATAAAGCATGACAATGCGTTTTGTGTAACGCTCATGACCCAAATCTGATTTTTAAAATTTCGTAACTGTTTTAAAGTCCTCTTTGTTTAATATGTCATGTTTCAGCACGACATTGTACTATCTTATGCAATTTAGAGGACTTGCATATTTTTGCAATAAACTGCATTTTTTATTAGTTATATGAATTCTGTACATGAGTGAGGACAGCTGACAAATTTACCTTAATGCTTTTAAAGCAAAGGCATGGGTCATTGTCATGTTCTACCTAATCATCCATAACCTATATTGTTTTCCTTCTCCCTTGTTTTATATTTATGCATTTTGTCTTCTCTATTTATGCTTGTTCTCTAGTTATTTTTTTTTAGATCTCACCTTTTTTATTGTTAAATCTGTTTCAAGTGAAATGATTTCTGTATATCTCTCTTCCTGCAGTCTAATTTTAGCTATCAAAGGTCAGAGTCAATTACTGAAGTGATTGATATCAAAAGCCATGCTAAACTAAGCTTGTCCTTGAAAATCCTTAACAGGAAGTTCAAAAGTATTTTTAATTTTAAAGATCAGTACTTCCAAAGCTTTGCACATCTGTCATTGTTAAAGCTAAGATGTCTTGCTTTCAAAAACCTGTAGGTCATCATGAAATAATGTGTTCAGCCATAATAGCATGGGATACCTTCTGAGACTGAGGAGAGAGAATATCATCTTAATTATGAGCACAGGGCTCATTGCCTACGAAGGTCTGTGACTGGAAATTTCAGGCACAGTCCAGTTTCAGTCCTGCTTACTGACCTGTCTGTTGGTGTTCATGGACAGCCAGTGTGTGTACTGGTGATGGGCAGCTCTGCCAAAATGACACTGCAAGAGTAGTAGGAAGGCTGCTTGTGCCCTGGTTCAAACACCTGAATTACACCATCTTTCCTTCTTAGATAATGACTTTTCTAATGCCATATATTTGTGTATGTTGATGTAATCATTATGCTACAGTTAGTGATATGTTCTGACAATTAATATAATCATACATGTATATGAAATTATGATTATATAATATGATAATATATAATTTATATCATATAGTATGGTATAAATTATAAATCGGATTTCTAAAAAAATACAATCTGAACAAAATTTACAAATGTAATTTTTTTTTTTACTTAGAAACCTGGTATGAATAATTGCACATATGATAACTTGCCTTTGTACTTTTGATTTATGGGAAAAAGAGAAGCCTGTTATATTAGAAGGAAATATCAGGTAACCAAGATCTACACTCTTGTCATTCTGTATGCTTAATCTCTAAAAGCTACCTATATTTTGCACTGGCTTGATGTGATTAAAAAAATGCTAAAAATTACTTGTATGGCAGTAAACTACAATCAAGGCCATAAATGCCAGTCATGATATTTTCAATATTGTTGGTTATATTTAAAGTTTCCTTACAATAAACAACACTTTTATATATAAAAATCTATGTTTGTTGATATTCTTGTTGTCTTTTGATTCTATTACCATAAAGTTACAAGTGACCTATTTATGCTCATTTATTAAAAAAAAATCATAATTCTTAACACTTTCTTGTTGTTTTTCATAAATGACATTGTGTTTATGCTCTGGCTACTCAGACAACATGTTGATGCAGTAATTGTCATAATTAGTTTTTTTGATGATTTGCTTGTAGTTTATAGCTGGGAAAAAGCTGTGGAGGAACATACTTAGGATAATCAGAGACTCTGGGTTTTCTGATTCCCAAAATTCAGCTTCATGTTGCAGCAGTTTTATTTTGTTGCTCTTGGGCACTGGATGTTTTCTGGAATTTTCTTTGTTGGTAAATTCACGGGGGCTTAACCAACAGTAACATTATCACTTTAAGTTTTATGCAA
Organism: Fringilla coelebs; assembly: GCF_963513975.1. Classification (NCBI taxonomy): domain Eukaryota; kingdom Metazoa; phylum Chordata; class Aves; order Passeriformes; family Fringillidae; genus Fringilla; species Fringilla coelebs. The sequence goes on from NC_140033.1 coordinate 14,127,730, forward strand.
ATCATTATATCCTTCATCTGTCAGCACTTGGGATTTCTCCTGGATCTCTTCATTTGTACACTTCAAACATGCCAGGCTTCATGTCATAAATGTGGTGAGTGTTAATCCTAAGAATGAAAGCATATCAAGTTACTGATTTTTTTTTACAGATCTTTCAATAAAAAGTAGACAATTCTAATAATTTTAAACACTGTGTTTGGTTTACCTTATTAGACTGTGTCCATGCTTAAGCTACCTGATGCTTCTATTATTTAAGATTTTTATTGAATTTGTTGAAAATATTCCCCACTTAGTGAAGAGAAAATCCTGAGAGAAATCCTGTATAAGAGGCATTCATGGGTTCATATGTTTTACTAAGCAGAAGAGAATCCACATGACAGCAAATGGTTTTTATAAATGCCTTAACCACGGGGAAAACAATCAGATTGCAGCCCTGAAGTTGATCACAAGACACAAACCCAGAGGCGAGCGTGATTTCCTTGATCCTACTGCTGATGCCATCACTTTTTAAATGTCAAATGACATTGTGCTCCATGAGATTTAATTCAAATTCATCTGAAATAACCATTTCTGAAATCATTCCCTTCTGGATTTCCTGTTTAAGGTCCAGAAGTGACCAACTGTGGAAGTCTTGAGGGAAACCTCTGAAGAGTACTGTGAAACCATTTACAGCCTAAACCACCATCACTCCATTTTCTTCCCTCATGTTGTCTTTTCTATTCAGTAAAGACTGTTCTGCTCCTTGCTGGAATGGTGGGTTTAGGTTTTTTTTTTTGTTTTGGTGGTTTGGTTTTGTTTTGCTTGAAATGTTTGGTGCTTTAAGCTTTCTGTAAGGTGACCCTGTGATGGTTATGTCATGATTGTACCACTCTGAGGCCGTGGCACACTTGCCCTGACAAACATTATTGTTTATTCTGTATCAAGAGTTACCAGATGTGCAAAATCAGTATCTTCTGGTCATTGTCCACACATCCACTGACCTGATAACTCAGTCTTCTTTTTTTCAGATGTTTACTGCATTAGATAGCATTTGCTTGCTGGAAGTCAATTTACCACAAGTTAGACATTTTTGCACGTTCATGTTAAAGTTTTTATGTTAGCTCAACGCTCTTTTTGTCCAATCATACATGTGATGATTATAGGTTCTGTATTTTTTTTTTCATTTCTAAGATACTTTCCTGTGTCTGCAGTTGTCAACTATGACTCCAGGGAGGAACTGCCTGTTTGTACACTGAGTCTGTACAGATCTGTGCTGTTGACTGTCTCACAAAATCTGGGATTATTTTCAAATTGTTCTGAGAGTTGTATTTCCTTCAGACATATACCAAGGCTGTTTCCAAGTTCTTAATCTACTTTTTGGCTCAGAAAGATGCTTAGCAGGCTGGACACTCACTTCATGGAATGAAAGGAAGCTGAATAATCTTGGTAGGGTATGAAAAGCCCAACAAAAATTAGATTTTAATACTGTCTTTTCCTTCACACCATTTCTTTCCCTCAAAATGATTATTCTCATGGCAGCCAGGTGAAGAGCCAGTGGCAGTAGGGGGATATAAGGCAAGTGGAGTGACTGGCTAGGTCTGTGCTGGGACACAGTGGCCTGGTTGGCTGGGCAGTCATTCTCCCTTCCTCATCCCCTTGGTCCCACCCCTGCCCCTTCTCTGATGGCAAATCAAAATGAGCTGGAGTGCAGTTCTGGCATTGCCATGGCTCTCTGAATACCATGGGTCGGGTTGTGTTCCTTCCAGAGAACTGGTAGAGGCCTTTGTGTGTATGGCAGAACAAGGAAAAGATGAAGACCAAACTATTACATAAATGAAGCTGCCCAATCAAGACCATATAAAAACTCTGCCATTAGGGTCTACTAGGTCATTGTGATGGTATCTGCTGACTCAACCTTTTCTTACTGAGGTAAATTAAATTAGGACAGTCTAAAAATAGCATAATTCATGATATGAATACTTTGTCATGTCTTCTTTGAAGGTATTGAATTATTTCAGCTGAGCAGCCGTGAATTTTTAGGAGAGGATAATGCTCTGTGCAGGTCTCTGTGGATGACTTCTTTCCTGGCAGCCGAGAGAGCCTTTGGCACCTGCTCCCTCACATCTCTGAAGGTGCTGGAAACTCAGTTCTGATAAATGGTTTATCTAGAAAAATCCATCCAACTTACCAAGAAGCTCTGTATTCTTTTTCTCTTTGTTGCTTTTTCCTTGTGGGGTCAGGTGGAGCAACCTTAGCTAGACTGTACCATTGGTTTTTGGCTGCATGTCTATGGCTGTACCTATCATAAGAAATTTTATGTGCCTGAGACTACTTGCTAGTACTGAATGGCCAACATTCATACTATTTGCCAGGATTTCTCTGGGCTCATTTATAAGCTGTCTAGGAAGCTTTTTTTTTCAGCTTTCCATATTATGGGGTGGCCATATACAGATGGCCAGCTGAGGATAGTCCTTGGCCTATGGTGCTTACCAAATCACATTTGAAAATTATTAGCTATTGGCCTGTGCAAAAACTGCATAAGGGCTATTCTAAAATGAATTACATACAGTACAGATGATTGTATTCCAGTGCCCAGAAACACTCACTTGCATTTTAATTTACCAACCAGCATAGAGGAAACCTACAATTTTTCTGTAATCTCTTCTTGATTTGTTTTTCTGCAAGCTTTGAGCACAGTTTAGCTGAAACTGGAATCTGTGCCATAATGACAGGAAATAAATTTCTCATTGATTCCTGACCTGTCTTGGAAGGGGAAAAAAAAATCCCTGCCCTGTTATTTATTCTATTTCTCCTCAATTTGAGTCACTGCAGGAGGCAAGTGAAATTTCTCTTCTAGCACTCAATAGATAACTTCTTTCCTGGGAACAAGAAGTTTTCTTTTCCTTTGCTCTTCATTCCCAAGAGCATCTTCTGTGAGGATACTGAGGTGAAGTGTGGGATGTCTGTAGGAAGGAGGACAGAGCCAGGCATCACTGCAGCAAGCCACAAATGGCTTTTGGAAGAGGGAATGAGTGCAAATAGCTTTAGGAGATTCACAAGTCATTTATGTGAGGAGAAAACTCGACTGAGAGGCAGAAAGGCTGCTGAAGAGAGGCTGCCATGTTGGCTAGGAGTAGAAGCTCTGGTGAGTGAAGTTCTGATGTCTGGTGGACTGCTTGGTTAATTCCTGAGGGTGGATGCCTGCATGCTGATGTGAAAGCTCCTGCAACAGGATTAAAATAATGATATGTTTTATTTCAGAGAGTCAGCAGTAACAGCTGTGTTATAAGGGCAGGATTGACTTGGGACAGGAGGGATTAAAAGTGGAGATAGGCACAAACCCAATCTATAACATATATTTTACTAACACAACAAATATTACTAATTTAAAAAATCTTCTTTGTGGCTTCTTAACTTTGTGCCTGGCAATTTTAAGAGGCAAATAGCTAAGATGCAAATTAATCAGTATTTTCTAATTGTAGTCTCCTGTTTGTTTAGTGCTTCTTGGTAGCCACACATAATGTGACAATAACTCAAGACTAACACTTCCCAATCCCCCACCTTATTTTCTACCTCTTACAACAGCAGAAGCAACTGAATCAGCAAAGGTACCAAGAGTGCCTGTGTTACACAGTATTGATTCATTCTCTGAGCACCCATTCATTTGGGCATGGAGTAAGGCATGGTAGGGTGTGTGGAGGGGGAGTAATGATTTAATTAGAGACCAAGCATTCAGAGCAAGGAGCATGGCTTTGACATAATCTTAATTCTGAAATTTATGTGATACATACTTGCCTTGAGCCATGGGTTAATGAGTAAGCTTTGTTAGTTTTGTGTGTCTTGCTGTCATCTACTGCATGGACTACCTGTCCCTTTACTTATTTTCCCTTATATCCTCACTGAGTAAATCTTCACTTACTGTATGCAAAGAAGAGGTAGATTTGAAAACAAGAAAGCTGTTACATGACTCTTTTTAGAATTTCAAAACAGTTCAGACATTCATCTCTACAAGATTTTAATCTCAGTCTTAGGTAGAATTCATATTTTGGTGCTTTCTGGGTATGTCATAGATTCCAGCGTGATATTGGGGCTCTAATTCAGCAGTGGTATTTACTTGTCTAGACCTGTGTCTGGAATCTGGGCCAGTGGATCTCAGAGGACTGGGCTTCACAGCTAACTCTCATGCATGAAGCTTTCGTAGAGAACTGTGAATCTTCACAGTAAAGCTATTTTGTTTTGTGTCCAGAAAGTACGTAGCAGGGGGGAAATGTGCTCCATAAGAACATTAATATCCTTTAGGCCAACAGACTTCTTCTGAAGAAAGATGGGACTTTGAGACAGGATTCTGTATCTTCTGTAGCTGCTGGATCAGGCCTCTGCCGTTTCCATGTCCCACACTGTGGCAGAGGGAGCTTTCAGAAGAGCACATGGTGAGTTTTGCGTGGCAAGGGCTGTACCACGGGCACAGAAGGCAGTTTGCAGCGTGGAGACATCTGCATGCCCAGGTCTCCTGCCCCACCTCCATCTGGCTGAAACACATTAAAATGCCCAAGAAGCTTAGATGTCTCTCCAAAGAGCCTAAAGGCTGTTTAGATGTATAAGGGAGATCAAAAGAGAAGGGGAAGAAACACAGCCTTAAAATTAATTTTATTGTGGAGGGGTGTAAAAAAGATGGTTCCTGGTTTACCAGCTTTCTACTTATTAAAAGAATTTGTTTTAGAGATGGAATGTCATGAAAGCTTTCTTATATAAAGATGTATCAGTTATTTAGAAAAAGCCTGAACTGTTAATATAGGGAAAATGTGAGCTTGTGGGATGTGGGGTAGACAGCTGATATTACAATAAGCTGTCTAGTCTTCATTAATATTTGTCATTTAATATTTGAATCTCAGTATTACTTTTAAGATTATCTTCCTCAAGGTACTTATTTAAATAATATTTTCAAATTGGGAATATGTAAAGGTCATTAAGCACATGTTTGTTTGATCGTTAAGCACAGAAGATTTTGAGTTAAATTCCATGGGATTCACTTTTCTACTTCCCTTTAAAGCTAAGCTTGCTTACAGAGAGTAATAGTTTCCAGTTCACACTGCAGAAGGTACTGGGTGTTTTTCAGAGTAATATATGTCTTCAAACAGTGCCTACAGCTGGCAATGACTTTACTGAGAGGCAAACTATACTTCGTGGAAAAGGCAAATCTCAAACTGATGTGCCAATAACATCTGCAGACTAAGTGTGTCATGATGCCAAGTACAAAGATGGTATAATTTTCTTTTAAATTGTATAATTTCCTTTTAAATTGTATTGCCTTTGTAGGCCTTGTAGGCCTGTGGGAACAACAATCCAGCATTCCCTCTAGTGGCCGCTAACCAAACAGGGAACCAGTTCGCTTTAACTTGTGGTTTTTTGTGGGTTTTTAAAAAATTTTTTTCTTCTTATTTTCATGCAGCGCTATGAAAGGCAGTCCCTGAAAGGCAGAACTGTCGCAGATACCAAATTACAGCAAAGGTTCTGAGACAGGATTTAAGACACATTCTCATTTCTGGAATGATGTTGTGACATTATTCCATCAGGCTAAGAAGTGCATTTGTTGGAAAAATCCCAACAATTGTAAAATATTATGGCTGTCCTCAGTTTCTAAAATATTGTCTATTTCTGAATTGTGCATGTACTTGCCTTGTATCACATCACGCATAGTAATTAATCTATTTTATGACGAAGATGTGGTCTCTGGAAGAGTTGTGTCTCTCTGATCTCCTGGAGTTAATGGGTAAAAGTGGGAAAATGTTTTAATAGTAATGTTTAACCAAACCACACTGTTATTTTGGCAATAAATGTATGGGACTGTCTGGGAAACACTACTGGACCGATAAACCTGCATGGATTTAATTTATTTTCTCCTCCCAACCCCAACTTGTATTTTGGGCCTAAGCTCCCGGCAGTGCCTTTTTAATGAAAGAGCGGCGAGGGCCGAGGCCAGCGCGGAGGCCGAGCGCAGCTGCTGACTCACTCCCTGACCTTTAGCAACTCCCTTTGCCCTCGGCGCCGCCGCCGTGGCTCGGGCCCATCGCGGGCCCGTTCCGCACAGCGCTGCTGGGGGCGGCCCGGGGCGGCGGGGCCGTGCGGAGCCGTGTGGGCCGTGCGGGCCGGGGGCGCGGGCGGGCAGCGGCCGGGCCGGGTACACGTGTCCCGCGCCGCTTGTTTACTATCGCCGGGGCCGCGCGGGGCATCCTGGGGGCTGTCGTCTTATCGCGGACCCGTGGGCAGGCGCTGGCCGCCGTGGTGACTACAGCTCCCAGAGTGCTTCTGCGCGCGTTGGCCGAGGCATCGGCCAATCGAAGCGCCGAATGGCGGTGATTGATGTACGGCGAGGTGCAATCCGCTGTGCAGGAGAGGCAAAACATGCCCGCCCTCCGGGAGGAGTCCTGACAGGCAGGCCAGCCGGCCAATAGAAAGCGGGTGCGAATTGAGCAACGTCGCCTCTGGCCACTCAGCGCCCGAGTAGCGCCTGTGGGGGGCGGGACCCGCCGAAAGAACGGGGCGGGGGGGGCAGCCGAGGGGAGCTCGGTAATGGCGACGGGTTCGGTAAGTGCTACAAAGTTTCGAGCTGCCGCTTTTTGGGGGCTGCGAGGCTCCGGCGGGGGACGGGAGGGGTTCGGTAGGTCAGACAGCAGTGGTAGCGGCCGCCGGTCGAGCGGAGGAGGTGGCAGGGTCCAGTCTTTTGACGGCGACGGGAACGTCGGACATTGTTTACTGTGCGCGTTCCCTGACCGGCCCCGCAGAGCCGCCACCCTCCCGCACCGCTGGGTTGAAACTCACGGGGTCTGCCGGCCCGATTTGTACCCTCTCAAACCATGAAAACAAGCGGCATAGGGGGGGTGTCCCCCCCTTGTTTTCCCCGGGGAGCGGCTGCCCGCCCCGGTCTGTCAGAGCGAGGGCGCCGTGCCCGCTGCGGGAGCAGCGGCTGTGCGGGACGGGGAGTGTTTGGGGTGCCCGTGGGTGCGGGTGAGCCCCGCGGGGGGAGCGGCGGCCGGGGCGCGGGGGGGCCCCCCCGGGCCGGTGTTACGCAGTTCGAATGAATGGGGCCGAGCGCGCCTGCGCCGTGCGGCCGCGGGTGTAAACAAGGTCACGTGACGGGCGGAGGAGCCCCTGAGGGGCTGCGGGTGAGGGGGGCTCGGGGGGCTCCTCCCGGGGCGCCTTGGGGGCTCCTCCCGGGGCTCCGCCGCCCCCGAGCCGCCCGGGGAGCGCCGCCCTCAGGGACCCGCGGCGCGGCTGGGGCGGCGGGGGCAGCGCGGCCCGCCCTGCGTCAGCGAACAGGCCGCCCGGGCTTCGAAAACATGGTGAATCACGCTCTGCCTCGGCTGCGCGCTCTGGCACGGCCGGGGATGTGCAGCGAGGATTCCTGATCAAAGCAGCTGCGCCAGGAAAAGTCCCTGGTGTAGATCCAGTCTTGCCAGTATGTTGTGTTTTGCTTGGAGAAGCTGTTCTCCAAATTAAACTCCGTCCAGCTTATTGCTCAGGCGTAGACCTGGCCTGAAACTTCGTCAGTAGGTTGGGGGAAGAAAGGCAAATAGCAGAAGGAAAAAAGCCACGGGAAGCACTTCCACCCAGGCATTCCTGCGCAGTGCGGTTTGGGTGGATGCTGCCCAGTTCCTGCTGAACCCTTTCTCAGCCACAGTCTTTATTTACTTTTCTCCCAAGTTTATTTTTGTCCCTCAGAAATAGACGTGGTTCAATTAATAGTCTTTGTTACTGGTGCCATTTGTTTTAGCATGACAAATTCACTTACTTTAAAGCACAAAGTAATAATTTCATTTAGCCCCCAAAGACAGCCGCAGTAATTTTAGTCCTGTGAGGCGTGGTTCTAGACAACATCTGACACAACAAATTTTCAACATAAAGTTGAATTTTAAAAAAATCTTTACAAGCTAGTTAATGACCAATCCCCTTCATGTTCAAACCACTGAAAGCCTGAGGAGAAGGACATGATGTCCAAAGCAGGAACGAAGTAGAATAAAAAAATTGAAAAGTAAAGTTGGGCACTTTGTTTTTCTCTGTAATTCTCTTTCAATTTCATTGTAATTCATTTGTTAGAGGATTTTTTGGCTTTTGTACCCAGATGGCTTTGGTTTGGAGAAATTCTTGTGACTTGGAGGAATAATTCATTTCTCAAACAAGTATCTTTCTTGTCAGACTAGCATTTTGTATCTGTACCTTATCTCTGACCTTCAGAGTGTTGGGATACTAGGACATGGGCTTTTCAAGTCTTGGCACCTGGCAGGAAGGAAGGAGAAGGTAACATTCTAGAAATAAGTTTGCTTCTTCATTTTGGAAGGAAAATGGGACAGGAAGAGAGGAAAAAATAGAGAGAAAAATAAACAAAAGGGCAGAAGGAGGGAAAGGAAAGACGTAGATAAGCCAGAAAAACAAGGAGTGGCTTTTCAGAGTTGATTAGTTGGAGATAATCTTCAAGGTCCTGACCTGTACTACTGGGATTTAGTTTTTCTGTTCAGAAATAACTGAGCTGTCTGCTCTTGTGGTGTTCCATAATTTTACTGTCCCTCATGGATGACAGGAGTATAAATTCTGTTAAAGATGTTTTCTGGAGGTGAAAATAATGTCACAGATAGTTTGAGTTATATATTCCCATTTCTATGATCTTTCTTCTCCACCTTAAAATCAGAATAAGCTGAGGTAGCTTTGTAGGTAGCTTTGTAGTAGTGCCATTTGAGTAGAATCAAACATTTTTTTATGTTTAGCATGCAAGTTTATATAAGTTTTGCATATATTTGAAAGACTAGGAGATCAGAAGGGTAGAAATTTTCCAGTCAAAACCCTCCTGGATGTGATCCTGTGCAACCTGCTGTAGGTGAACCTGCTTTAGAGTAGAGGGGGGCTGGACTAGATGACTTCCAGAGGTCCTTTCCAACCCAGTCATTCTATGATATGAAAATATTGTACTTTTTTAAGCTATTGTTGGTATTTCTCTAATGTAGCTTACTTAGTGGACGTACATATGGTAGACTTCTCACGTTTTCTTTCTTACAAGCTGTCTTCTCTTTTGGAAGAGACTCATTATTATTTTTTCAAGGACGCTTCATTAAAGTACAAGCTAATCATCTTATGGTAGCTTTAATTCATCCTCATCTTAAAAAAAAAAAAAGTAGATAACCAAATTACTAAAGATTGGAATAACATTGTTTACCAGGTTTTAGAGACAGTTGTTGTGTAGAATAAGCACACAGATCTCTGCTGATGGTCTGACATAGTGGGTTTGGTATAAACATTACTTTACTAGGATTTGGGGAAATGAAACTGAAGTGAAATCTTCCAGTAGAGGTATCTTTATTTTTCCATTTGCAACACAGTGAAGGATGTTAGGAGTGCAGTGTGTTTGAGACTCTTCCTGGAGGCCAGAGATGGGAAGGGTAGTGGGAAAGGCTTCTGCAGAGACCTTTTGGTGCTGAAAGGGCAACTGGGGAAAATGTGGGCCTGGTCCTAAATGGCAGGGGAGGCCTGATCTCACAAGGTGGAGGACAGCATTTTTGCTTTGATCTTCATTTTCCAGGCCTGTTCCCAGGTTTCTCAAGTCCCTGGGTGTAGCAACCTGCCTCTGAGAGAGCAAGACACTTCTTTGTCTGTGGTAGACCTGGAGCAAGTGAGGGGCAGGCCGGTTCTGTGAGGCATCTGTGCATGAGGCAGTGGGACAGATGGGATCCCTCCAGGCCAGTGTCACTTGTGGGTCACAGAAGGTTTTGGGTTTGAAGGGACCTTAAAGGTCATCTAGTTCCAAGCCCCCTGCTGTGGGCAGGGACATATTGTGAGGATGGTCTCCAAAAAGCATTGGATTAGGTGGCAGGATGGCTCCCAATAACTGGAAGGAAGAAAATGTCACACCAGGCTTCAAGGAGGAGGATGTGGGGAAAGTACAGACTAGTCAGCCTTAGCCTTCAGGTATTTTATGGGGCAAATTCTCCTGACAGCCATGTCCACCCTCTTTGTAAGGCAAGAAGTTGTCTGGAATAGCCAGGACAGATGAACCAAAATCAAATCTTGTCTGACCCATCTGGTTGCCTGTTGTGATGGGCTGAGTGGCTTAGGGTACCAAGTGAATGTTTATCTTGGCTTGAGTGATGGTTGAGGTAACTCCAGGCTCTTGAAGGCAGTGGGCACAGGCTGTGGGAAGTTCAAACCTGCATAAGGAACAGCTTCTTTACGGCAAGAGTGGTTACTGGAACAGGGAAAGTGCCAGGAAGTCTCCATTCTTCAAGATACTAGAAACTCAGGTGGCCAGGGCCAAAGGTAGCCTCTTGACTTCAGAATTAGCTCTGTTTTCTGTAAGGATTGTACAAAATTGTGTCTAGACACCCCTAAAATATGCTGTGATATTCAACAGACTAATGAGGATTTAGGGCCCTGATAATCAAGTACTATATCAGATGCAACTTAAAACAGTTCACAAGTATACAAATTTCTAACCTCTGTCTTTCTAAAGTCAGATACTTTGGAGCATCCTAACATGGTGTGGGAAGTGAAGACAAATCAAATGCCTAATGCAGTTCAGAAACTCCTTCTAGTAGTGGACAAGAGAACTTCAGGGATGAACGAGTCACTGGAGTTGCTGAAGTGTAATGAAAACCTGCCCTCTTCTCCTGGATATGCATCCTGTGATGAGCACATGGAACTTGGTAAATAACAAGATTTTTTCAGAGGAAACTGAATTCTGAAGTTTGTTTTAGATTTCCTATACTGAAATTATTGGAAGCTGATTGAATGAAATTGTTGATTTTTAACTTGGGTAGGGCAGGGAATTGTGACATCTGAAGTATTTGCAGTCACTTTTCCCTTCAACCCATTTCCAGTTCTGACACACTGGCCTGTTGACTCAAATATGTTCTTGAACTCCGAGCCACAAATTTCTGCTTCTAATCCCCAGAGGAACAGGGTTTTTGGCACAAGAAAAACAAACAGAAAGCTCAAGAGCTCCTCCTAAAGGAATCACGTTGCTTTAGATCTGCAAATAAAGATTCTGGGATGGAGGAAGATTACTTCAATTCTTACAGACTGGAGAAAAACATCATATACCTTAGAAAGTATCAATGTAATCTGTAAAATATTAACACATTTAATTTAAATTATGGAGTGATTAAGAATAATGATACTTAATTACATGACAACACATAGCACAGACCTCTGTTAACAAGCTGGGGTCTTTTCTGTTACTTTGTATGGGATAGGAAAGGTGTATATTTGGGGTTGATGGGAAGTCACCGTACCAGGCTGGCTGTATACCCAGCTTTCATGATTTATTTAATCTGAGTTATTTAACTTTGGTTCCCTGGTGGGAGCCTTTTACCTTGAACATGGTCTGATGTTGAATTTTTTTAGCGTCATACCTTCAAGGACAGATTAATTTAGTTGTCTATTGTGGAATGTTTTTGTATTGTAGTGAAGCATGTTGTTTTTGAATAATACTGCAGTATAGTTCTGTGTAAACTGGTCAATCTAGTAAAAACTTTAAAATCAGAACTACATTTTTATTTAGTTACCTAATTTTTTCTTAAATTTCTTGTGTGAATATATAATCGACTAGAGATGTTACAATTTCTCTGTTCATTTTTATGAACAGGGTTTGTGAAATGTTGGTAGTTGTCATATGAGAAAATAAAATTACTTTATTGTGGTTCATTTTTTCCACCAAATTTGTAATATTTGGTATCAAATTGAGTAGACAGCCAAGAATTGAGTATAATTATGATAACTTGTGCATTTGTTTGTAGATGATCTTCCTGAATTACAGGCTGTGCAGACAGATTCTACCCCACCTGCACTTTTTCAGCTTGGTGCTGATGTTTCACATCAGGAATGTTCAAGGCCTTCATGGAGCCAACATACCTCAAACAGCAATCCAGAAAATGCTTATTCTTGTGAGAATGGGGTGAACTGGTTGACAGAATTAGCAAATATAGCCACAAGTCCTCAGAGTCCTTTGATGCAGTGCGCTTTTTATAACAGGTACTGACACTTACTTCAGTTTTGAACTCTAGAGATTTATAATCCTGTCTCCAAAGTATTTTCTTTACTCTTTACACCCTCTGACTTTTAACTGGAGCCCTGTTGTTTGGTCTTTTTATTCATTCTGTGAAAGTATGCACAGAACTCATCTCAGAGCCTGGTGCAAAAGCTGCTTAGTTTCCAGCTGTGAATGACATGGGATGATGTGAAGACATTGCCTATCCACAGCAGGCTCACAAATTATGGACATTTACCTCATGTGAAGCAGCAGATAAAAACTAAGAAGAATTTCTTACATTAAATTCTTAAAGCTTTCTGATGCACAGACTTCAGATTTGTTGTTTTTTTTTTTAACAGCTAGTTGGAAATCTAATGCAATGTGTATTTTAGTGATATCTGTCTCAGGTTTGTGATCTTTAAATTCTGTAAGGCTGTGAGCAGCAAGCGTGGGATCTTGGAAATTTCTGGGCTTCACTTTTTATTGTACAGTTTTTCTTTAGGTTTTTAAGAAAATTTGTAAAAACTTCAGCATTGTGCTAAGGAGATGCCTCTGTGGAAGTAATACTGTCATTTGGGTGCTGTATAGAACCTATGCAGGAGTTATGCTAAGTATTCTCTTTGCCTGAGCTTGTGCCCTTTAATCATCCCATTGGAATACTAGTGTGTGGGAGGTTTGTTTGGTGTTCAGATCATGCAAACAGAAATATTTGCAATAAAAGCATTTTAGAGTAATGGCAGCAAAGTCTCACGTTATCTTAATCTGAGATATTTTAAAATACATGTTTCTGTTGTAGATCATCTCCTGTTCGCATAATAGCAACAAGCAAAAGTTTACATTCCTATGCACGTCCTCCACCAGGATCTTCAAACAGTGATCCTAACTTCTCCAAGAATGATGTGGATGAAACACCAGTCAGACATGAAAGGGTGAGTTGTTCTGAAACATTTTAAAATAAACATGTATGACCAATGGGTTAAGTTTTTTTACAAGGGAAACTAGCTTTAAAAAATCTGTTCAGTGTTAATACTACTGCTATTTAAGCTAGATTTTCTGTTGCTTTTCTTTTTACCACACAGGGTAGGCTTGTAGTGCTACTTAATATTTTTTATTATGAGATCGCTTTCTAAGAAAGCTCTGCTTCTATTATGATTCCTTCTACAGCAAGCTTTAAAAAACTTATCTAATTTGATACCTCAGAAGGAAATACAGATCCCTCTCCTTTGAGATGCACAAAACCTGTCAGTCCTGTGTCTCCTTTTCCCATACATTAATTGGTATCTGAAATTTGTCTGTTAACAACAGTGAATTTTCTCCAGGGATTTATCTACAACTGCCTGAGCCTACAGCTTTCCAGTAACTGGACCATAGTGTAATGTGCTTTAAATGATTTTGTAGATGACTAAGGAATGATGAGGTGTAAAATGCTTACAAATGAGTGTAAGATAATCCTTTGAGATGAAATGAATCTCAGAGAATGAAACCCAAAAATGTCAGGATGCATCTCAGAAAAGGAGATGAAAACAATCCATTCACATTTATTGCATTCCTTTAATCTTTGTCTTCATGTTACATTCCTATTAGTATTTAAGGTAAAATGATGCCACAAGTGCAAATTAGAGACTGTCTTAAGACATATAAGACCAGCCCTAAAATGCTCTGCTGTAAAATACCAACACCATTTTGCTTTTTTTTTAAATAGGCAAATAGTGAATCAGAATCTGGCATTTTCTGCATGTCATCACTTTCAGATGATGATGATTTAGGATGGTGCCATTCCTGGCCCTCAACTGTCTGGCATTGTTTTCTAAAAGGTAAAATAACATGTGTCATGAAATAAGTATTTGTTTTATCTTGTAGTCTTTTTTTCCTTGTAGCACAGCCTTTTTAACCTAACACTAATGTTCTTTTTTACTTGAAAAAATCTGTTAGGCTCTCGCTTGTGCTTTCATAAAGGACGCAATAAAGAATGGCAGGATGTTGAAGAGTTTGCAAGATCTGAAAGCTGTGGAAAAGAGGAAAACCTCCCAGTCAGTCCTTACAAGGTAGTTGTTAGTTCTAACAAACTCACTGCAATACCTGTAGCAAATACTTTGTTTCTTACATTACCCCTGTGCCTTTAATTACCGTCTCAGGAAAATAGGTTGACATTAATGTTGTTTAGAGCTGATCACTATGCTGTTTGTGGATCTCACAGAAAGGCACTTGAACTGAATTAATTTATGTATGTTTTGAATGTATATCATCTTTATTAGTTTCTAGCTAGATAGAAACACAAATTAGAATATTGTTATTTTTTAATACAGTGTATGATGATGAGTATACACCTAGAGTATGTACTGGTTTATGCTTTTCTTGGGGGAAATTTTTTGAACTGTATGTGTGTTAACAGGACTATGGTTCCAATGGTTTGAAGTTGATTTCTCATGAAGAAAGCATTTCCTGTGGTGAGTCAGTGCTGAAGCTGACTTTTGATCCTGGCACAGTGGAGGATGGCTTGCTTACTGTAGAATGCAGACTCGATCATCCATTTTATGTTAAAAATAAAGGTATGAAATACCTCAAGTACACTTGGTTGCACATTAAAATATTCTCAGAAAGTGACTGCAGATTTTGTTGGCATCCCATACTGTTCATGAAAGTGATAAAAGTTGTGGTGTAAGAAACAGTTTACTATCTTTGTAAAGAAATCTGGAATATGAACAAACAAGAAAACCTGTAAAGCCATAAAGCTCCTGGAATACTGCCTATCTCATAAGGAAACATTTCATTGAGTATATCAATGGAGCTCTGGAAAGCAGAAAGACTGGGGTGGGGGAGACAGGAAACTGCAAATAAGGGAGGCTTTTCTCACTTGCTAAAAATGGAACTTCTGATGGTAAAAGTCTCCAGGATTTGATTCCTTTTTTGCTAGAATGAGATTTTATTTGAGATAAAAATATACTGTTTGCAATAAGAATTTCCTAAGTAAGAGTTTCTGATTTTTCTTTTGTGTGAAAGAAATTACATCAGAACATTTTTATGAAATTATGTAATTTCAAGATATAGGATTGCTCCAATAAAGAACTGGAGAGATTGTCTGGCCGTTTGTCTAATTTAACTCTTTACCACTTCAGGTTGGTCATCTTTTTATCCAAGCTTGACTGTGGTACAGCATGGCATTCCATGCTGTGAAATGCATCTTGGAGATCTGTGTCTACCTCCTGGACACCCTGATGCCATTAACTTTGATGATTCAGGTGTTTTTGATACATTTAAAAGGTAATTTTTGGATAAAGTGGCCTCAGTGGTTCTTGTATTTAATGAGTAGGCACCTTAAGTCTGGAAGAATTTGACACATTATATAGAGGAGAGAGAGAATAGTTTTGGCAATACAAGATAAATGATAGGGAAAAATTAATACTCAGTACTAGGAAAGCTGTGTAATTATGTGCTCTGCTAAACTGCAAAGTAGTGCCTTGGAGTGAAATAACTTTTTAGCCTCTTTTTATGATAGTTTAAGGCAGATTAGATAAAGCAGTAAAAATATATATATTGTCTTTATAAATTTTCCAGGTAAAGTGGATTATGTTTGAAAAACCGAGTACAATTTTCTGACAATAGTATGTCTGCCAGCTGTTATCTTATGCTTCATATGCAACAATACATCTGAATTTTCTGAGTAGTTCCTTAATGGTAAATGCATGTGCTCTAGAATACAGTATGTTTGTAATCTTACTATTTTTGTGTATTCTGGGTTTTGGCTTTCTTTTTATTAGATCAAACTTACCTAACTTAAGAGTTTGATTCACTTTGGGGTTTACCAGAGCTAGAACTTCAACCAGATTACTTTCAAAGGTCCTGTTCAACATAAATTACTCTGAATCTAAGGAAATAATAAAGATTTTTCCATACTATTTTGAGATTTTAAGGTTTAGTAAAATCCAAATTTTCCTATGATGTTAGTGTCTTTTTAGCATCTGTTTTTAATCTAGTTGCACTTTGGTTTTTAACAACAGAAAAAAAGGAATTTAAGATGCTCTTTGCAGTTCTAGCCCTGGGAGCTCTTGTATGATTTCAGTCTGGCATAGAACAAGTTCAGATTGCTTGGTTTCACTCATATGCTGTCTGGGCATATGACAGCATATGAGTTACTCCAAGTTAGCTGTTAGAATCATGGTAACTACATCTCACTGGAAAATCTGGATTTCTGGCTGCTTACTAATTTGCAGCCCAGCTGACTTCAAATTCCTTGTCCTTCTGGGCAGAAGGGAGTGAGTGAGTAAGGAGCATGCAGCAGCTGCAGCTGTGATAACAGGACAGAAGAACTAAAAACAAAATTCTGTTTCTGTGTTATGGGAAGGAGATTAGGAATAGGAATGGTGTTAGCCTGTTGTAGAACAGAGGTCCTTTCTCCTTATCTTGTGATAGCCTGCAAGGTGGTCAGCATTATCCCTTCTTTGCCGCTTTGTACTTTCCTGATGAGGGATGGTGGAGGCCACTTGTTGGGCTCCACTCTTCTGTGTGGTTCTGTCCCACAGAGGAGCTACCTTTGCAGAGAGGGGCTGGACTGCCACGTGCAGTATTTCCTTGCTAGTAGTTCTACTTGGTGTTTGCAAAAGAGTTCTTCAAAACCCTTATTTTGGCCATAAATCCTGCAACTATAGCCACGCTGAGCAATAGGTAAGAGGAGCCTTAGCGTATATATCTTCTATGTTTATCTTGTGATGGTAACTTAGTGGTTCAGATTTATGATCCAGTAGTCCCTTTTCAAGAGTGTTTTTCCCACCTAGAGATGGTAACAGTCTGTGGAGTAAAAGTATTTCTTTAGTGATTAGAAGTTAATTGCAGTTGTTGGTCAGCTAAAAATTGCAAGAGTTTGTCGTATTTGGAGGTCTGAATTGTATGGGAACAAGTCGCCTACGCTGTTCAAATACCTCGGGGAGGAATGTCGCGGTTTTGTCACTAGAGGGCAGGCGTTTGTCGGCACAGCATCAAATACTGCCAAGTCACGGGGCTCTGCGCAGGGCTATAACCTCACTGGAAGGTTTGTGTGTAAAATAGTCTGTATTCAACGGCTCAGAGAAGTTATTTGTACAGAAGTGAATATAATAGAATTTATTTCAATGTAGTGGTTTCACGTTTGACATTAGTGCAAGTGAACTCTTTGCATTTCTTTCCTTTCTGTACTGGTCATTCACTGATCAGGTTTAATTTATGGTAAGGACAGAAGCAGAAAGAAAAAAGTGTGTTTAAAAAGAGAATGAAGTTTTAAAACACAGTATAGTTAACAGATACATAGCTGGGGAAAGTGCATAGCAGAACATGGAAAGTTGTAGTCTTCATCACACTGAAGAAAATACTAACTTACCTGCCGAAGTCCTGTAGTTTTTTTGTTTTTCACACTGACGTCCACATCGAGCACAAATCATTATGTCACACAAAAAAGGACAAAATACTAGAACTGTAGTAAAACTGAAGAGTGAACAGATATTTAGGGGTTTTATATGAAAATTACTGGATGGCTTTATGATCTGTCTTTTCCCTGCAGTTACGATTTTACCCCGATGGACTCCTCTGCAGTGTATGTGCTCAGCAGCATGGCTCGCCAGCGTCGCGCTTCGCTGTCCTGTGGAGGAGCAAACAATCAAGATGCTGAGAGATCAGAATGCAGTAGTAAAAACTGTTCCTCTGCTGCATCGTCACATCTTTCCTCCAATCCATTGTACAGCAAAGCTGGCAAAAGCCACAGCTCAGGGACTGCAAGTACTGTGAGTGCCACTTCTCCAAACAAGTGCAAAAGACCAATGAATGCCTTCATGCTTTTTGCCAAAAAATACAGAGTTGAATACACTCAGATGTATCCAGGGAAAGACAACAGGTAATGATACAAACTGTAGTTTTGCTGTTACTGGTGAGTTAGAAGAATATCTGTGTCCCACTTTAAGATTTAAATAGGCTAAATGTTGCATTTGAAATAAAACGTGTGTATTGTTTTAAGAATAAGTTTTGAAAGATGTTAACATAAAGGGTGGTTTATGGGTGGACCCTGAATATTTTCAGTACTCAGTGAACTTGATACAAACCATTTTTGGCAAACTTACCTTCTGATAAAACGTTGGGGTAAAGCAACTGATCTATGTATGTGTGCACTGGCAGAGGCACAAATACAGAGCTGTTGTTGTTTACAGTGATGAGGTGCTCTGCTCGTGTGCTGTAATGGAAAAAAGGGAGTTTCTGGTTCTCCTAATTAAGTCTTGACATATTATCGCAAATTGGTCCTGAAGTTACAAGCATTTATTTCCAGTCTGTATATTCTGTTGAAGAGTGGAGTACTGATTAGTTAGGATATCTCAAAGATCATCATCCAGACAGCACATTGCCAAATTTTTCTTGCCCTAAAGGCATTCAATATCTGTTGAAACTTGCAGGAAGAATTGTATGACTGTGTTTTGGGGGTGTTTGTTAGTTTGTTCTTTTGTTCTTAATCTCTAGCATGTTTGCTTTTAACTATTTTTTTATTAAGATTTCCATTACATATATTTTAAGTAACATTTGGTGCTAATTTGGCATATGTAAATAGAAACCAAAACACACAAACATGGACTGATCTTACAATCAGATTTTTTACTTTTTATGTAATTTTATAAAAACTGTTACTGTAAAAATTGCATTGTGACATAAAAATTCTTGAACTAAATCTGGTAAAAATTAAAGCTGGCAGAGCTTTGAAAGGAGTTTAACTATTTTATAATGTTCTAATAAGGAGGCTGTAACTGCTGAAATACAAAATTCTGCCAAACAAATCCCAGCCAGTCTTGTGTGTCCTGACAATGATGTTGTATAATGTTTATAGTAAGTTCAGCGAAGCAGATCTGCTGCCTTCACACTGATTGCAACTATCAACGAGAAATGGAACAGAATGTCAGCCAGGAAAGTTTATGATGGTTATAAATTTAGTTGAAAATGCTGATTTCAAATGGATGCAGTGAACTGGAGCTGTGGCTGCATGGATGTGAAAATGAATTTAATATTTCAGGGAGCAAGCAGGACAGTGAGCAGGTTTACCTTGAAGGAAAGAGATGACAAAGTTACAAGTATGGTTCAAAATGCACTGCTCAGTTTCCTGCTTGGGAGGCAGTGCAGTTTTTGGCTGCAGTTCCATGGCATCTATAAAACACAGGGTGGCAGAAATAGCACTAGTGATAATTGATACAGGCATTCAGCTACTGTCACTCAAGTGTTGCTGAGGCATTCATTAATTTAGCTGCTGGGAGGCAGCTCTCATGTTTTTCAAATGTTTGTGTCATTTTCAGATTACTGTGTAGATCTTACAACATAGTAGCCACTTGTACAGTGTGTTTACTGCTGTTATTTCCTTATGGGAGTAAGAAAAGTACAGAACTTGAGGTATTCTGAGGTAAATGGCCTATTCTGAGACAAAACAGCTCAAGGCATGTCAGCAAGACAGTGAGCTTGTAAACATTCAAAGCACAAGTCAAGAGTGACAGGATACTTAAATGGACTGCACGATCATGTTTGAAAAGCTGGTGTTAGGGCTGCACTTGTTTATTTTCCGGATACTCTTCACTGTAACGCTGTTACTGCTGTTGAACTTGGTTGAGTGTTCAGAAATTCTTTGAGTAGTGGACCTTCTAGAGATGAGGGAAATTATATTTTTGTTTAAAAGATTTCATGGTGCATCTTTATTTGGGAAGGCAATGGCTTTTACAGCAGACCTGCTCTCTCTGGGTCACCGTGTTCTTTCCTGAGGGTGTGAGTGATCCAGTACAAGCTGGTGACCCAGAGCAGACAGGTTTCTGGTGATAGGCCTCTGGATACTGTCAGAAGATGAAAAATCTGCTAATTAAACTGGGAATGTTTGCTTCTGATGACAGACCAAAGATACTGGTTCTCAGTTTGGATAGAAAAACAGAAATTCCACTGCCAAAGAGACAGGCTGTGCAAATGGGTTTGATGGTGATGGGATGGAAAACTCCCTGGAGGAATTTGCTCTAAGGAGTCACCAGAGCACAGGGCAGTGCAGGCTTAAGGGCTGTCTGGGCACTTTGGGATGTGGTCCCTGAGTGCTCTGCAGCTCACAGAAATCTGAACGGCACCACACGGCCTTGAAGGAGTCAAATCCATTTTTTTCTGTGGTGTAGAACAGCATTCAGGATTGCTCTGTGTGCCATGTTATGGAAACAGTCGATGACACTCTAATTGTCTTGATTCTGTTTGAATATCTTTGCTGCGAGCAAGGAACTTTATTAATAGGAGAAAGAAAAGGACTTAGTTGTGTCCACTTTTTTTCTTAGAGCCAGTCACAGAACTCTCATTGTTGTAATCTGAAGCCAAAGTACAAACCACTTTGTAGCTTTAATAGTCATAGATAAAAGAGCTGTTGTTTAGAGATTTTCATTCAGCTAAAAGACAGAGTTAAAGCTTTAATGGGATATTGATCCAACATTTGGGAGTGAAGTTAAGCAATATGGCAGCCTAGTACAGGGAAATGTTGTCAAAAGACCTAGAGTTTGTAAGGAAAGGAATTAATTCAGTTTCTGGAAATGGTGATAGATGTATGAGAACAAATGGTTCCATTTGCACAGGAATGGGAACTTATAAGTATGTTCCACTCAGGATGGATTAAAGGTGGTAGAAGCTACAGATATTGATTAAATAGACGTGGGGACTTGCAGTTAATCAAATATTTGGCTGCGGTCATATTCAGTTCATTGCTCTAATTATTAGAGAACATATTTTCAGCAAATCTGTCATATGATCTTCTAGTATGAAAGTAGAGCAAAACAAATGTGAGTTACCATTTGGTGGTGGTTTTTGTAACATCTCTATTTTGCTGGTTTATGCCAGTTGCTGTATGTACACCCTTTGAAATGTTAAAATGTGCGTTGACCCATGCTCAGCTAATATAGAAGTCTCAGCTGCTTAACTACTAAAAGAACTATGAAAAGATAATCACAAAAATGATTATTTCAGTTTTTAACATATAGCTGATTTCTTCCTTGTGTGTTAATTCCACATTTAACTCACTTTTTTAAAGTGCTCAGATAAAAACAAAAACAAAAAAATCCTCGTATTTCTCAGCACTGTCCTGACTGTACTGTAAACATTTATATTGCAGAGCCATAAGTGTGATACTTGGCGACAGGTGGAAGAAAATGAAAAATGAGGAAAGAAGGATGTACACACTAGAAGCCAAGGCCTTGGCAGAGGAGCAGAAGCGTTTAAATCCTGACTGTTGGAAAAGAAAACGAACGAATTCTGTATGTTTGTGAAGAAGTCTTTTTCATCATGCTGTTACATGTGTTCAGATGGGTGGCTACAGTGTGTTTGGTTCAGAATAAGCTGCTTTCTTAGTAGCTGAAACCTTCATTTATTCCCCTGTGTTGTGTAACCTGCTTTTGGCAGTTTGGCAGGAGACAGATCAGGAGAGGGTCTGTCTGAATATTTTATGAGAGTTCTGAGGATTCTGTTGTACTGAAAGTTAGTGTGCTTGTGAAATGCAAAGGAAGGGCACGTGGTCTTTTGCTTTGAAGTGAGTTCATAAGGTTGTACCTGAATTTTTTTATCTTCCATAAAAGCTTTTTCTTTACTTTTTTCTAGTTTTCTTACTGATAATTTATATCAGCATATACAAAGATATTGAAGGAGCAAAATAATTTTTCCCCGTGAATCCCTTTCATTTATTAGTTTGTTCAATTGTAAAATAAATACAGTAGATAACACTACTTCTGTAGGAAAAGAAATTGTTTTCCACTTTGTAGAAAGCCATCAATATAAGAGTCTGCAGCAATGTATTAGTAGGGGGGGGATGTATTAAGAAAGAGAAGGGCTTTAAAGCTGAAATATCATGTAAAGCAAACATCAAAAAAATAAGATTCTGCTTGTTCAACTAAAAAAGTAGATTGGAAGGAAAGATGCACTGAGGTGCACAGAGTGCTTGCCAAGTTCTTCCATTTAATGGCTGGGTAGGAGCTTGAAGGGTGTTGTGGACTTCATCTACATGGTTGGTGAAACCATCCAAGTGGTGCAATATTTCATCCTCAAGTTACCCTTTATCCTTTGATGTCTAAATGAGGCTTTTTTCTCAAGAGCATATGCAAGTGTTGCCTTAAGACTGAATAAGAAATGCTCCAACACTGAGTTGCTTCTTTCTGCTGCACATACTTTGTGCAGTTTGCAGTGCCTTGTTGCAGAAGGTTCCACCAAATCCCAGCTGCTAGGAACAAGCTGTTTTCCTGTTCACTGCATTCTATTCTAATCAACAGTGACAGCTTCTGTTACATTTCCTTGTGGGTTTAGTTAAAATAATATTATTTATTTATTCTACTCTTACACTACTGCAGTTTTGAGCTCTGCGTGGTGAGATCACAGGCTCACCTAAGAGCCTGAAGCAACTCAGAGGGGTGTGTAGCTGAGTAGTGATGGGTTTGCCTTAGTAAGGCTTTCTTGTCCTGCCTTGTAGTAGGATTTTCCTTGTCCCCACAGTTGTCAGGCCAAGAGAACAGGATCTGCAGAAACCATTACCTCAGTGTTACAGCAGGAAATACCCTTTATAATTGTTCCAGTTCAATGAACTGAGCTGTTTGCAGTCTGGTAACCTTACTCTGTAATGACAGTGGGCTCCAGGCTGTGACACAGAAGTCCTGATGGTCTTTTGATGATCAGGGAATAAAAGTGTCTGCTTTGGCCTTTTTGTTTTCTTCTGAATAACTGACTGATGATTAGAAATACTTGTGGCTTTCAAAACAAGTGTTGGGCCCTTTGCTTGGTCATCACTAACCTGGTTTCTCCTCTCTTTTCTCAGGGCTCACAACAGCATTAAGCCAGAATTTTCCTGTTGACTCTGTATTTACAAAATGGCTGTTGCTTGATGGCGAGAAGATGCAAGATCAAGGTCTTACTATTTGTTGTGACTATGTGTGACCATAAAATACTGGCACCATCGTGGAAATGATCTGAGTGCAGATTTGCTTTTTACAATAGAACATTAAGTAAGCTAAAAAAACTATCAGCATTTTAAACCAAATTGCCTTATTTTTCTTCCAGACTTCATTATGTATCAGGTAATATAGGCTTGAAAATGGATATCCTGTGGTGCTAAAGTACTTTAGAAAGAGGCGAAGGAGATATGTATAAATGTTTATTTTTAAAAGAAAATGTACAAAAAGGGGAATTTTAAAATATGTAACAGCTGTTTATATACATTGATTCTTATTGCTGATTAATATGTATTGCACAACTGTATTATTAATTGCGATTCTGGGGCCTGGGATTTTCTGAAATGGCAAAGTGTATTATCAGCTTCCAGCTTCCCAGCCTGCCCTGCTGCCAGTAAGTTACCAGAACGTGGGAATGGAGGGTGTGGTGTGATGTAGCAAGGGAGCTGCTGCTTGGGATGCCACTTAGAAAACTTGTAGCCACAAGGGAGATATTTTTGCATCAGCTGGCACTAGTTAGAGCTGTCATTTTGTGGTGGAAACAATGGCCCGGACAGGATAAATAGCTCAAGAAAAGTGGTGCTGTTGATATCATCACCATCATAGTTATAACTCTGTGTTTTGTCTTTGCCACATATTCTACAATATTTTATTTTGCCATAAGACATCTTTATGGTGGGGGCAAACTTTGCACTTAACTATATGTGCAACACTTGCACTTTACTTTTTTTTCTCCTCCAACTGTCTAAAATTAGAGCAGCTGCGTTAGGATTACAACTGCTTCTGCTGTGAACATTTACAATCATGGCTTTTCCTGTACTAAACAGCTGTGCGTTGGTTTTTTTTTTAAGAATCACAACTGTAAATTTCAGTTTATGACACGTCTACATGATGTTGCCCCTAAGATTTTTGCACACTATATTCTTGTATATTATTTCAAATAAATTCATTAAAATGTGGTGTTGTGTATTTTATAAAATGAAGAAGACCTATCATGAAGTCAGCCCTGCAGCAATGAGCACATTCTGCATGAAGTCTTTACATGAACCCATCCAAAGTATATTTTAATGCTTTGCCATTAGGAAGCTAGTGAAGAAATTCAAATACTGTTTTCAGGATTGGATAGTTAATGTTCTTTATTACAGTTTAAGCAAGAAGAGTTGAAATCAATATAAATTATTTCTAAGCAAATAGCAGCGCAATAGAGAAGCATTTAGGTTAGTTATAAATATTTTTCCTTGTGTTAAAATTAGTGATTTTTAGATGGAAACTGATGATTCAAATGTTTCAAAAGTACAATTTTCTGAATGCAGCTAAAATGTATTCAACTGTTTAAAACTCTACTTGTAGGAAAAGAGCTGCTTCCTTATTTGAGATATTCAGCAATTACACTGTAATATTTGAGTTCTAATTTTATACTTTTCTAAATTCAAAAGGAATGCTTAAGAATGTTTCAATTAGATGTAGACTTACAGCACATAAAATTGTACAATTTACTTATAATATTTCTGTATAAGTAAGTTCCTGTAATGTGAACATAAAGCAAGAAGACAGAAGTTTCAGACATGAAGTAGGTAAATGTTTCATGGTAAAGCTGATGTACTTGGGGATAATTTACATGAACAGTGAGTACCTATGTGGCACCAAAGCCCCCAGCTGTGTTACCATCCATTCCCGGGTCTGAGAGCATTGTCCAGGTGTGTTCACTGAAGGGTTGACATGGCTTTCTGCAGCAGCTCAACCATTATGGGATAGACTGGTGCAAACTCCTTTCCCTCTCTTGTTCTCACTGATTGAACATAAGCTTCCAGTGCACCACTAAAAAAAAAAAAAAAAAAAAAAGTAAAGTAGCTAAAGCAATTAAGTACTGTATATTCAGGATCTGCAACAGAAATTAATTGCCTTCTTCCCTCCTGCAAAATTTTCCTCAGATGGTCCTACTTGTCTAAGGAAGGAAGTGAACAAGGAAGGCCTTGCAAAGCTCTGTATAATTGTTCCAGGATCTTCATCTCCTTTCTTGCATGTTTGAGGAGCAAACAAGTTAACATTTAAATAAGCAGCAGCATGTTGCAGATGGCTTGAAATGACAGCTCTGACGCACAGACTCGGGCTCAGTGCTGCACTGGTAACCTTTAGAAAAGGAGAGAATAATCTCCAGCTGCTGCAGACGCTGAGAGTGCAACTTCAGCATGAAAGGTGGGGCACTGGTGAACACCCACCGTGCCCTGAGGTGATTCCTGGCACAGCCTTTGGAACTCCCATCTTGGTCCTCGGGAAACGCTGCACTAACTCCAGAGAGGGCTTTGGCAAGGCACGGCCTGGCTCTCGTACACATTGTCACAGGATGTCACACATGGAGTCATCATGTGTGAACTTCACAAATAAACATTGCAAAGCTAAAAGGGGCAACTGTGGTGATGCTTTACAACACAGGGTCACCTTTCAGCCAACATTCTAGTACACAGTATTGTTGAGTGACAGCATATTTATAACACAAACACTGTAAGTGCTCATCTGTTGAGATTCCAACTTACTAATTCATTAAGTAGGCCAAGCTAGCACTGCCACACTTAAATATAGCTTTGAATATAATTTTCTTCTCCTTTTCTGCTTCTATTTCTTCATGTAACTGATACGATCATCTTGGAGTTTCCTTCTAAAATTCGCTTATACTTGTGCTATTTACAGCAAAACTGTGACATTAAGAAAATGCACAAACAACAGACCCCATTTCAAGTGGAGACTAATAGAGCTCCTGGTATGTGGCTGTTCCTTTTCCAACACAGACTGTCACCACAGCGCTTCCAGCACGGCGCAGGCACCAGCCCCCGGGGCAGCGGGGTCACTGAGCAGGGAGTGGGTCTGGGTTCTGTCTCATGCCTTCCTTTCTGGGAGTGCAGGATGCACCAGCACAGCTGCTCTGCCAGCGAGGGAGCCCACTGGCTGTTAGTTACATGGCAGGAACAGTCCCAGTCCCACTGGGAGAAGGCAGATGGTTGTTGTGCACATCAGGTGAAGGGGTGGGGGGGCACAGGGGTCAAGGGAGACGGTAACACAGAGCAACCGCAAAGCTGTGCCTGTAAATACACACCCACTGCTGTAGGATGCTGGGCTGGGGAGGCAGAGCTGTATTTATGTTTGCTGCTGCTTCCAACAAACAAGCCTTTGGCAGAACCCTGCGTTCCTGCACAAAGAGTTCACGGATTTGAAGGCAGCACTGCTCCCTGGTACGTGCCTGCTGGCAGCTGGCAGCAGTAGGCAGTGAATCAGGCAAGGCTTAAGGAAAGCAAAAGTACTGAAGAGTGATATTCAGCCCATGTTTCAAACACAGAGGCTTCTCCTGGCATAAGATGGTAAGATAGGAGCAGCCAAGATCCCTGTGTGATGTTGCAGCTCTGGGAAGCCTCAGATGAGCCCACCAAACCTGACAAACCAGAGGAGATGGTAGGAAGATGCAGGGTCACAGTACACTTGGGTGCCTGTGAGTAAAGCTACTGCTACATCAACAAGGGCTTGGCCCTTCCTCAATAACTTGTGTCAGAGCGTGGCTGGGAACTTCCAGCAAAGTTCATTTATCAGCAAATGGAAGATGCTCCTGAGGCCAAGAGCCTGTGCTCAGTTCTCTGGAGAGAGGAGTCTCAGCTTTGGGTTCCTGGAAGCCAATGACAGCCATGGCCCCATGAGCTGGTCCTGGGCTGCTCCCGCTCCTGCTGGTGCTGATCCGTCAGCCTCGCTGGCAGGGAGCCCCAGGAGGGGCTGGCTGACCCCATCTGCAGTCCCTGAGACTGACAGGGACTCCATGAGACTGACAGGGAGAGAGTGAAGCCTGCAACTGTGCAACCAAAGAACCCGAGGCAGCTTCACCTCTGAGCACAGGGCGGGAATGGAACAGCACAGCACGAGGGGATTCCCACCACAGCTCCCCATGTCCCTGTGCAGCACCCAGACTTACAGTCCCTCTTTGCTGAAGCCCAGGACACGTTGTCTGGGGAGAGACAAAAGAAGGATGGACTGAATGACTGGAGAGTTGAGATGCTTCAGAAAAATAAAGTTACTGAGCACAGAGTTCCTCATGGTGGCCATGGTGCACTTGAGAGCTCTCAAATTTTGATAACAACTTCCTTGTGAGTTACTGCTGAGGGGTCCACACCAGGTACAAATACACTGTAAGGAATCACTTTGAATTTTTTGCACAGCAACAAACCACAACAGAGAAGCAATCTCTTACAGGCAGAAAGACAGGGAAAGAATATTTATTTTATCCAGCTAAAGTAAACCTGACATTTTACACCTGGTCAGCTCCCTGAAAACCTTCAGCCTGCTCCTTCCAAATGGTCCCTGGGGAGTAGCACAGGGTCTACAGGGGAAAAGGCAATGAAAACACTGCTTGCTGCAGCCTCAAAGTGCTCTGGGTGCAGCTCACTTCATTCCCAGCAAAGGCCATCAGCATCATGAACTGCAGAGAGATTAGGTACATCCACAGCTTTATTTTAAATCCCAAGATTTAGGGAGAAAAACTGGGGGAATGGGACAGCAGGAAATTGTGCTTTTAGATAAACTGGCCTCTTGTAGCAATGAGGGGCCCACATGTGATGAGCAGACTGAGCAGCAGATGAGAGGGGCAGGCAGGGAAGGGTCAAGGATGCCATCAAGGATGCCATCCTGATGAGTGGAGATGCTTCAGGAGAGTCAGAAATGTCTCACATTTCCACTCAGGTCAGCACTCAAGTGCTCTGGTCAGCAGTAATTGTTAGACATGTTAGATGTTGGTTAGCTGCTACAAAGAATTGTCCCTTGTATTAAAAAGTCAGTTGAGAAACTCCTGTGAGTTTTCTTACTGTAACTGTCATTTATTTTGATAAATCTCTCCCCTTCCACTCAGCAGTATCCCTGTCTTTTCCATCCTATACACTCCTCAAAGTTTGTTGTCGGCCCAAATAGTTTTCTGAAGTCATCACAAGCTGAAAATAGAAAAAAAAACATATTGATCTGCTTAACTTAGGAAGCTCTAACACCTCTTGGTGAAGTTGTGGGTTGGCATCATTATCCAGATGGTAACACTGCTATCCCTTAACTGATTTATCTCCTTGCTTTGAAAAAGCCCTTGAAAAAGATTACAGAGATAACCAGATAGATGAAAGGGAGAAGCTTTACCTTAAAAGCAGCACCCAAAACCACTCAGTGTGAGCCCTTGATAATCCTTTGCCAGACTGTTACTCCCATCAGATCAAACAAGATGGAATGAGATTTAGGTTATGCTAAGTGCCATACTGCAGTATTACAGTCCCACTGTCACACCTTCTAACAGCTTTTATCTTTTTTCCTTCTCTCCTGCCCCAAAAGAATCCGATTTAACTCACAAAACCAACTCCAGAGGCAGCTAAAAGGAATTTTGCAGGTCCCTTCTGCTGCACTTGCTCTTTTACTGCGGCTTTGCTTGCATTGTTTCAAAGAGATGGAGTCAAACTTCACAAATATAAGCAACCTGAAGAGCATCACAATTCCTATCCACTCCAAAGACAATCAGTAATGTCAATACTCTAAGATGAATTCTCAGGCATTTTTCTAGAAGAGACCTTTTGCAGCTTTACACTAAACAATGAAAACAAAAGCTTTCTGAATACTCCAACTGCACTCACTATTTTCCTGTGTCCCACACCTGCATCTCCAATAGAAGTATTTAAACACTCTGAAGCCGAATGGTTTTTTAAAAAAGCCATTCATAATTCATAATTTCACTGTTTCACCTGAAACAATAAAAGAACAGGTAAAGCAAAGTGTCCTGGAGAACTCCCTGCTCCCTGTGCGCACCGAGGGAAGGCTGGGAGCCCACACAGGCAGGTGTAGGAAAGCAGCCAAGGGGAGGATGAAAAGCTGCTGCAGCTGCTAAAGGCTGGTAGCAAAGAGGCAGCCACAGTCACCTGGGGCTCCACACCTGACCAGCTGACAAGGGAATCATGGTCAAGCTCAGAAAACTCCTTTGCATTGCTGCCTGTGGGAATGACACCACGGAGACACGCCAGGAAGTCTGTCCATGCCTGGTAAGAAAAGGTCCCGGTAGCAAAATGGCACAAATCATGAATCCAGGGAGGAAGGTTGTTTGGAGTCCAGAGAGTAATGGTGAGGTTCCTCCAGAGTGAGAGGGAAGAATGGGCTGGAAGAAGTAACTAAAAGCACCAATGGTCATAGAGTAGACATGGTTCCAGAAGTTCATTTGGGATGGGAATTTTGTTTTGCTGAAGACAGTCAAGAAGTCTTCAGGGGACTGCAGCATGCAGAATATGGACAGTGCAGGAAGTTGCTTGTGGCCAAGCAAGATGATTGCTGCTGCATGCAGCCAGACTTCAGCTGCCTGAGCTGGGCAACTTGGAACATCACAGGAGCTGCTGGGAAGCCTACCTGACTCTAATCTGGGGAGATAAATGAATTCAGGGGCTTTGTTAACACTTGAAATGCAGAATTTTCCATGGCATTTTGGTAAACTTTAGCAGTCCTAGCTCAAATGAGCTTTTGTTAACTATGCTTGCAGTACAGGACTCAATTCAGATGCACCAGTTTAAATCTTGTCTTTAGAAAGGCAGCTCACTCCTGTTGAGGACACTGTCAAAACACCGGTGCCAAAGTAGTTGTGGAAAAATAAAGAGCACTATGGGTGAAAGCAGTATCATGAAGTCTCCAGCACAGAGGAGATCACAGCTGTTGTCATACAAAAAGATGTAATATATAGTTGTATTATTTGTTTTAAGATGGAAGAAAACCTGTTTATGTAATAAACAAAACATACTCTTGAAGGGATTAGACTAAATAATGCCCTAAATTCAGCATCTTCTAGTCTAATAAAGGACATAAAACCTGTTCAGCAATCTGTTTCTATTTTAAAAGACAAGCTATGGTATACATTACAAATATTGTTTGTAAAAGAGAGCTATGGAAGGAGGGTTGGTGGGATGTTCTGCATATATTAATGCTTCATTAAAAATGCCATAAGAAGTAAGGAAAAAAAAAAGCCCTAAGTTTAAGATGCCCTCCCACATAAGGAAAAGGATTTTAAAGCACTTATTAAATTACTTCACTTGCATGAGCAAAACCATGAGCTTTCTTGGAAATCAGGACAAGCTGATTATATAAGACCCTGATAGTTCTTCTTTAAAACGTTATTCGAACCCATGAAGATTTTTATCTAGAGTTAAAAGGGAAAAAAAAAAGAAGTATGATTTGGGTTGTGGCTCTTAAGGGATCTTAATGTGGATCCCTTACAATGACTCTAATTAATTAATCTTATATGGAATTGTGAATCCTGGTGCTACCCTCCTGGGCTCTGCCTTCGGTCAAATGGAGTCAGATTTACACGGTGAGCTTCCGAAGAGGCAGGGATCATCCTTCGGCTCAGTACTGGGACTGCACCCTGTGCACTGCTGTCCTGATCAATCAGCAGGGCAGCTGGAGGACGATGGGGCCAGACTTTTCTTTAGTATTTTAGTAAAAGTCTGTTTGCACTGCAAACTTTGGGGCAAGGCACAAAATGCAAAATCTGCGTAAGAGCACACCTGTGTGACACCAGATCTATTTAATCCAGTGCTATAAAAATTACTGTAAAACCGAACAGTAGAACCTGCAGCAGCATCACCTGTAGGACAAGAGAGGAGCAGGAGACACCTCCGGTTATTGCAGCCCGCAGAACGAAGAGACCAAAGGGGCCGTGCGCTGTCAGCCGAGCCCCCTCGGGGCGGATGAACGGCCGGCGGTGCCGCAGCGCCTCGGGCTGCGCTCCGCTCCCGAGCAGGAGCAGCGCTCAGCCAGCCCGCCCCGGCAGGGCTGCCGGCTCTGCCCAGCCAGGCCGAGCCCAGCACACAGAGCTGCCGGCTCTGCCCAGCCAGGCTGAGCCCAGCACGGCTCTGCCCGGCCAGGCCGAGCCCAGCACGGATCTGCCCAGCCAGGCCGAGCCCAGCACGGATCTGCCCAGCTGGGCTGAGCCCAGCACACAGAGCTGCCGGCTCTGCCCAGCCAGGCTGAGCCCAGCACGGCTCTGCCCAGCCAGGCTGAGCCCAGCACGGCTCTGCCCAGCCAGGCTGAGCCCAGCACAGACGGGGCTCTCACGGTGCTCCCCGAGCTGCCATTTGTCCCTGCCCCGGGCAGGTGAGTGGGCAGAGCAACTGCCCCGCACAGGACAGCAGCTCCTTATGGAAATGAACCCTTCACTGAGCCTGGCTTTCAACTCTGCTTCAGCCAGGGTGAGCTTGAATAAGGGGATTTTACACACAGACTAATGGTAAAGGTAAGAATTTGGCCCTTGAATGGATGAATTGTCCTTCAGGCTGGCTCAAATCCTGTCATGTCTAATAGGGCTTCTTTTATGGAAGAAAAGCTGAGTTTTCAAGCTTAATTTAAAAAGAAAGAAAAAAAATTGCCCCGGCCACTTAAAGACGTGCTCCTTTCAACACAATCCCTGCTCAGGAAGGACACCTGCAGCAGGGTCATCTCACCTAACTTTAAATGTCTGCAGGGCAGCTGGCTGCCTGGGAGAGCTCCTGTGTCCCAGCCCACACTCCATTCACTGAACAGAGAAAATGGGAGCTTTCAGGACACAATGCAGCTGACCTATTTTAGGTACCTGCTTCAGGATGAGATGAATCAGCCCCAGCAGCGCCTGTTTCTCTCTGTTGTCTGTAAAGGGAGTCTGGCAAATATACCTCTGGCCAGGTAAATACCACCCCCATGCTGAATACAAGCAGAAGGAAATGCACAGAAATGCTCAGAATGGGACTAACTCATACCATTCACACCACGTTGCAAGCAAAGCATTTAAGACCTACAGAGCGGAAGCAGCACTCCAATTAGCTTTAATATGAGGCTGGAAGGATCCTGGTAACACAAGGAAATTAATATCTAGGCAGCAGGTCCCCAGAGTAATTGCACAGTTGTTACAAAGGGAAGTTGCACAAAATTGCCATTTGCAAGGCTGCAGCAAACAAAAAGATAATATCTTGATGTAAGCCAGTGCAGGGATCTGAGGGCTCCAAACATCCAAAGTTCAACTCGCACAGCTGAACAACTACAGGCAGAAAAAGCCTGGAGAGGGTGACTGATAGAAGAGCAAGAGGCCTGCAGCTCAACTTGGGTTCACATGAGACACACAAAGAGCTGGCTCAGAAATCTTCCAATAGAGTATTAGAGGAAATATGAGTGATTCATTGGTCATACCAGTGACTGATGTCTGCTTGCCTGCCTTACATATGGATAACCAGCCATGAAAAATGAATAAAGGAGTCAATGAAAGGATTGAAAGGAAAACTTAAGTATTCCAGCTTCTCTACTTGGTCTAATGAATGACACTGTCTCAGCCTAAAAGCCTCATCCCAAGGTTTGTTCCTTAATGCCTCCATGGTTAGAACAATTTATCAGTGTCTGAACATGACCACCAGCACGCCCATTAACTGAATCAGTCTGGATGAAATTTAATTGCAGACAAAGACAAAAATGTGTTGTAGTTTAAGGATGGCATTTTCAAACTTGGGAAAACAAACTGAAGTGAAAAAATCCCACCAGTTCTCAAATGATTGCATTCCCTGCTTTCCCTACTATATCTGAGATTCAACACTGCCAGTTGCTAGTACTATCAGGACAGAAATTACAATCAAAATATTCATAGCTGATTGCATATACACCTATCACCTATGTCCCTGTAATTCAGTCTCATGGCTTGAGATTCAAAAAGTTGTAGACAAACGAGACTTACCACAAGTATAATTTCCAAAAAATACACATATGAAGAGACACAGCTTGTATTTTAATATTTCAGAAATAAATCCTAATAATATCTACTGGTGATCAACTAGTATTTCCTTAACTGGCCTGATCACTACATGGGACTGTGCGGTGCTATGAGCTTCAGGAAGTGTAAATATTTATAGCAGACTCCTCTTGGCTGCTTTAGAAGTGTGGACAGAAACCAGTTGAATTTCTGAGGCACAAT
Organism: Fringilla coelebs; assembly: GCF_963513975.1. NCBI lineage: Eukaryota > Metazoa > Chordata > Aves > Passeriformes > Fringillidae > Fringilla > Fringilla coelebs. The sequence goes on from NC_140033.1 coordinate 14,160,635, forward strand.
CACTGTTGGCTGGAATGTAAAAGTCAGCTTTTATCACTCCAGCAAAAGCCGGCAACATCCATGCATGGTAGTTCAAGGACAGAGCTGGCTCCAAGGCCAGATGGAGCCTGGTGCAGCCACGTGTGTCCCAGGTCACTGCTGTGGGGGACAGACACCAAGGTCACTGAGAAGATGGCTGGAAAGTTTAGAGCTTTAGGAGCAAAATGATCATCAGAGTCTTGAATCCTGAGGATCCCCAGGTTGGTTTTGTCATGTTCATACAAATCTGCTCTCTCTAACATACTTTAAAACGATGCTTGATTTGAAAAACAAGACTCTTCATAACTTTTTCTAACGTCTTAAGATGCAAAATAATATTTAGCTATGAAGTCATCTACCCTAGCAAGATTTTAAAAACTGGATGTAATTATTACTTTCTAAAGATGATGGGCTGATTTCCTGAAGAGTAACATTCCAGGTGTGTAACAAGGGTCTTCCAGTTTTAGATTTCTACCTACATTTATACTGGTTAAGCTTTTAGAGCTTCTCGTTCCTGATACAGATGACAGGACAGCTGCAGTCTTGACGTTCCAGCAGTTAGGAGAGAGGGGCAGTTTTGCAAAAACTCATTATTAATTTAAGCCATCATTGTGCATGGTTTACTTCCTTTACAAGAGGATTATGTGCTCCTTCCAAAGGCACTGGAGAGTTTGAGTACAGGGCAGTGGAGGGGAGAGCTCAGTTTGTATTTCTGCCACTTTGCAACTCATCCCATGAGTGGAGAGAAGGTAATGGTATTTGTGATACATCCCCTGAGGCACATTTTTTTTTACTTTTCAAGAGTCCTGGTGTGCAGATAAGTTACTGCTCCATTATCATAAATGTAGAGGAGAAAGAAGCACGACTTTTACCGTATGAGAGCGAGCCTGTCTTTCTCAGATGGATGATCATCGAGCCACTGGGAGTAGCGGGCAATGGACCACTCAGCCCTCTGGTGCAGAGAAACACAAACACCATTTACACAAAATGCAAAAAAGGAAACAGACACACCAATTTCAGAACCATAGATGACATAAATGAAGGCAACACGAGGCTCTCAATACTGCAGTGATGCAGAATGAATTAAGAAATCAAAGACAATGAACAGGAATAGCCCAGTAGGTTATTTGGGAGCTCAGAGGTGATCTCCTACATCAGCTGTTAGCCTATTTCTGGAAGGGTTTTTATCTAGATTTCCTGCATCTTACAAGAGAAGGATCCAGGCAATTTGCAGCCTTGGGAAAGGCCTGCAACTTCTACTATGAGCTGACAGAATAATAAAGAATTGAGAGTCTATTTAATATCAGGTTATTGTATCCCTACTATTAATCAATCAATCAATCAAATTAGTAAACCAATTATTATAATGCCTTTGCCACAATAAAAACAAAGCCAAAAATTATGTAAGGTATGCATTTGAGTAATTTTTAACTAAAACAGCTAGGGCAAACAACAATGTATGTTGTACCTTAGGACATCTGAAAATAAAAGACAGGTTAATCTTATTACCTGGAAGGGTGATTTTAGCTCTGGTGGTGCTCTTGTAAATAAGAACTGAAGAATAATGCTGAATGGAATAACCTCTCCCAGAGCTGGGCTACTGGCAATATGCTCGCTGGTCTGGAACAGCAGTGGTCTGGAAAAATGTAACAATACACTCATTAAATGAAGAAAAAGCTTATCTTATGCATTAGAAAAGTGCCTCTATGTGGTGGCAATATTGTGTTAGGATAGAACTATCGAGTTTTTTGCCCCTACTCTGCATCTTGGGTTTCCAACACAGGTCCAGTTTGCAAAAATTTAGAGCAGTTGCCTATTGTAATTAAACAACTCAGGACCGTAAATTTTGTATTTCAGTGAAAACATTTAAGGTAACTATAGAATTCACTGTCATACAGAAGATGTACTGAAAGCAATACAAAAAAGTACAATTTGGCCAACATTTGCATGACAAAGATTGTTAAATCATAGTTATACTCTGCATAAAATTTAAAAGAACTTTAATCTATTTCTAATTTGCAGGTGGGTGTTGCCAAAAAAGCTCTCAGTTCAATCAGAACTAACAGGAGGTAATAAATCAGTTTTGGAATACAGTTTAATCATGCTGTGACTGCACCTCACCTGAACGACCTCAGCTGTCTGTAGGACTTTCCCAAGTCAGAGACTCGCCGACACAGCGGGGCTACTGCTAACTCCATCTGCAAAAGCAAACAGCTCCATTTGAATTGGATTCTCCCAAAACATAACACCTGGCATCAAAGTAGCCTGTCCTTAAGCAATAATCCAAACTTACAGACTAAGTCAGTGACTTCTATCTGGTGGCTGAATCAAGACAAGAAGCTGCCTTTCCTTTCATACTATGTTGCCCAAGCCAAGACTTCTGCCTTGTTCTTGGCAGCACAGTAAGCACTTCGTGACAAATGACAGAGACAGTCTGTGCATAACAACAGAAGGGCCTCGTGAGCTTCCTGAGACTAAAGCTTTGTTTCTTGCAGCAGGTTAATTTTGTTGGTGATGAGTTTCCTAACGAAGCACTTGTGTCAACACCCCAAAAATCTGACCGCAGCCTGGGAAGAAAGCAAATCTAGGCAGGTCTCCACAAACCACTGCTAAAGCAGTAAAACTGCAGGCACATTTCAGCTGGGTACCCTTTCTTTTGGTGAAGGACAAGGTTAAAATGATTCTTTCTTGAACAGTGGGCCCCAAATATTTGGGGCACAAAACCTATACAGATTAGATAGAAGGCAGCTGTGATCTATTGCCAAAGGGTCATATGGAATCATGCTTAAAGAGTAAGGCCATTATTTTCATACTTATTTTCATACTGTTGGGTTTCTGAGTTAGAGCAGCCATCTTTAAAAACAAACAAGTTTAAAACACTTTCATTTGTTGAAGCATGGGAGTTCAGCTTTCTTGAAGAAGAGCCAGGCTCCACTTGGGTTTTTACATCTAAATTCTGTCACAGGCTCTTCCTTAACGGTGAGGACACAGAAGTGAGAAAGAACTGTTTCCCTTCTAGATCCCAGACTGAAAATGAACATTACACAGCAAAATTTCAGATAATGTGCACACCAACACAAACACCACCACTTTAAAAACCCCGCAGGTAATTTTACACAGACATGGATGAAGTCTTTATTTTTTGCATTCCTGAAGTGTCAGCCAAATAGGGGATCAAGCTTTATTCTCTGTTTTTTAAAATCCCCAACTTGAAAGACTATTCAGACTTTGATTTACATATAAAGCACAATTAAACTAAGTTTCAAAGGATGACAGCTAAAATAAGTATCATAATAAGGATCAAAATAAGAATCAAAACCACCATACAATGAGTTTCCCTTGTAAGCAGTATTGCTGAACGAGTTTCAAAGTGTTTGTGATATGACACTATTTACAGTGAAGTCTTTAATTTATTATTCTTTCCAGCAGCAGCAGCAGCAGCATTCCCTCAGACAGAGGTGGCTGCTGGGCCACCAGCTTCACCAAGAGCACATAACCATGCTGGGGTTCCAGCATCAACAAGGAACAGGGTGCAGTGAACTGTGATGCCATAGTTTATCTAAACCCAGGAGAACTTAAACTGAATAATGTAAATCAAGGCTGTATACTTCAGGCATCCCTCTTTAAAAGCAGTTGTCAGGACAGGAGTCATCTCCCCTGCTTCTCAACATCTACAGGTTCTCTTCAAAGGCAGTGGCAAGAAACAGCCCCTCTTGGGGGGGTGATGCACTTTTCCCCAAGGTGGACACCTAAATTAGGTCAGGTGGACCACGTTGGTAGGAGTAACCCCCTCCATGACACTCAGGCAAAGCTGGGAAAGCCACAGCATCCAACCCAAGCATCTTGGCTTCCCCTGCAGACCAGGAGAGGTGGGTAGCTCTGGAAAGCAATGGGGAATGCCCCACAGAGCTGTCCCATGGGCAGCGCACAGCCACTGCCTGAGCCCAGGGACCTCTGGGTACCTGCCTACATCAGGCACTTCCAGGCCACTTGAAATCTGCATTTTATGGAGACAGAAAGGAGAAGAAAGTGAATAAAAAATCCAGGATGTAAGGAAATAAGGAAATAAGGCTCCAGACCTGAGTAACAGCCTGGCTTCCTCTCGCCTGCTGCCCTTTTTGTCCCCAGATCTTTAGGCTATGAGATGGCCCCTCTCTACACCCTGAGGATGCGGTCACCTCTCCTGGAGGCAGGTGGGAGGTGAGTGTCCCTGTGGCTCAGGGGCCACCAGCTGCTGTGCTGGATCTGCTGGCACAAGGGAGTGAGGGCATGCTCCCAGGGAAGGCAGGCTCTGCAGGAACTGCTGCAGGGAGGGGCTCCAACCCCAAGCTGCAATGCAGCTTACAGCAAGTTCAGCACGTTGTTCCCCCAGGTGCCCCAGGAGCACAGGTGGGAGCCAAGAGGCTGCTGTGCCACACAGGATCAGGAGCAAGCAGCCAAACTTAGGAGCTAACCAAGTATGCCTTGCTGCATCATGATACAAGAACCCCACAGATCCTGAAAAACAAATGGGAGCCAGACTCTGATTTCTCCAGAGCTTCGTTTCAGGCATCAGTATTGGCTGGGGGCAGCTGGAAGGAACTGATATCCTGCAGGAGCTGGTGTCCCAGCTCTGGTGGGAGCTGTGGGCTGGTAGCTGTGAGGGACCAGGGAGGAGATAATTCCTTTAGGTTCTTTAGAGACTTTGATAACGGGCAACAAACTGCCAGTCTGACTTGTGGAAACAGAGATGCGTAGATCAAACGGTACTCAAGGGGGGGGAAGAAATAACGGCATAGCAAAATATAATTTTGCTTAATAAGTTTTAAAAGATTGTTTCGCTCCTGGAACATAATATGAAGTAATGAGACATTAAGTGAAACTTTCTACAGCTTAACCAATTCCTTATTAAAACAAATTTAAATGAATTCTCTTGAATATACTTTGTAGTTTCTATAAATTAAAATTTTTGGTCTTAAGTACTAAAGAAGAAAAATTACTTTGGAAAATTCTATTACTTCATCTTCAACCTTTATTCGCTGTAGGAAATTATTAGTATTGCTAGAACTAGATAGATTTAATGGCAGCAGATGGTGGATTCGTGAAGTAATAGCTGCCAAAGAAAAATATTGTTTTTAAGCTTTGCAGCATACTATACTATCTCACATTGACTCATGAAGAGTGGGAATGAGCGAAAACTAATGTGGTAAAAATGTACATAAACCACAGAAACTCTTTTTTTTTAAACTTTACAATACTAGTCTTTGTGTTATAACCCAATCTCTCTCAATAAACAATAAAATTCACATAATAACACTAAGACTGTTTTCTTTCCTTGAATTTTAGGTGTTTATCTGAACCCAGTGGCACCCTTCTGCTGTCACAATCATTTCTGAGGCCACCTTGAGGGGTTTAGTGTCTCTGCTGAGCATTGTGCCAGCCCAGGAGCAAGTGCTGGGGAGGAAGCACTCAGCTGGAACAGCTGCTGTTTTCAAGGTGCTGGAATTGGGCAGAGAACTGAGCGTGCATCACTTCTGCTTGTGTTACCTGTCATCACCTGAAACAGCATCAACTGTTGATTCACACAGCCAGTTCTGCTGCAGCAGCCTCTGCTGTGACACACAGCTATCGTTTCAAAGCCTGCCACGGAGCTCCTACATCAGGGGATGCTTTTGGCTGTTGGCAGCCGGTGTTTGTATTATGTGTGTTAGGCCTTTCACTCAGCCATGTCCTGTGGACTTTACATATAAAAGGGTAAGTAGTATTTCCTGCTTCTTTTCCAAATTTCCCTTCCAAACAGCGAATTTGAAAATTCAGACATCCAGGTTAAATTCAGTGATAAATCAGGTGTTCAAGCAGTAATTTGCAACCACAGAGGCTTGATGTGATATTGTCATTAGCACAGAATCCAAGGGAAGCATTAGGAGATGAATGTGCTTGCCAAAAAGCAAGCAGCAGATAGAACAGAAGAAGGCCTAATGACTTGTTCCTTTTAGCTTTGTTCAAAACCCATTGCTTTTCCATGATTTATTCCTGCCAGTTTGCTATGCTTTGCAGGACACAGTGGCAGGCGCCTGCCCAACATATGCTTCTTTTCAATGGGTAATGCTATCTAAGCCCAAAAAGGCAATATTATCTTTTCTTCTCATATGACTCTGCCATAGCCCATGGCTAGGTGGTCAATTATCTGTTGAACTATTCACTGGCTGGCCATATTGAAAAAAATACATCACATGCCTGGCTTCTCTAATTGGATTATGTTCAGCAACCCAAGGGTGAAGTTAATACGTAGTCTAGATACAGATAATGCATATATATTGAAGAGTGCTTTAAAAAAACCCATAGTGCAGTTATTTTTTAGTGCCTATTGTGGTATTTTCAAGATCTCTCATTACTTAAACAGCTGTTTTTTCAGCTGGAAAATCTTAACATTAAATTTTTAGCAATTACATTTCCTCCTGGCCAAGATGAATTCCAAGTTTTTAAATGTTACCTCAAAATGTTTTTTTCTAGCCATTCACCAGGACAGAATGCTTTAACAAGCAAGGGAGCAGAAGAGCTGAACTATTATATGAAAGAAGCTGGCCTTGAAGGGATGTGCAATTTGATTTCTCCCCAGTGCAGCAATTCCAAAACGGTTGATGTTTAAGTAAATCCTTCAGCTGGAACACCTCTAAAATAACACACATCAGCAAATAATTCCCTCTTTCCAGGAAGATAATTAGCACTAAACATTAAATGTATTTTAGCTTTAGTAGTTTCTGTCTTTATGACTACAACTGTGATTACAGCATCCTGCTGTTCTCATTTCTCTGTAAGAAACTAGAAAGCAAATTTTTTAGGAAAAATTCTAAAAAGCACTTTTACACGTGTATCATCATGTTTGATCAAATGAGCAAATCTGTCTACATTTTAAAAAATCCAAATGCCTAATATTCTTGCTTTTTTTTAATGTCACATATTGAATCAGAAAACCAGATGCTGACCCTAGTCTAGCCAGCAGGTAGGAACAGCTCTTCTACACTAGAATTTAGCATTGTAAACTTCTACCATAAAAACATTTTTCTAGGAAAATTCAATAAAACCCAAATATTCTGCAGTAATATTTTCAGAAAGACTTGAAGAATTAGTGGCAGCATTAACAGTATCCTATCAAAATGGTCTGACCATAGTACTGAACAATGCCAAAAATCCCAACCATAAATCATGCCTAGATAAGAAATACAGAAAAGCATATAGAGAATAGTATCAACAGGACCAGTAAAAATAGTTCATTCTTTGCTGCATTTTCCAGCACTTCCATCAGGTTTTAGGAAGGCCTGAACTACAAGGCCATAATCCCAAAGTGTGCCTAAGTGCTGTAACAACTCTGAACACCAAGCAAGTTAAAAGGTCCTCTGGAGAAGAACTTGCACTCCCCAGAAACAGAAGTGTTGAAAACCATCAGGGCTTGCTGGCTTGCTTGCCTCCAGGAGAACATTTTTTTTTCAGTCTGACAAGTACTGAATTAAAAAGTGAAATGTGGTATTAAATATGTGAATATTGAATTATGGGCACCTTGAAAATACAAAACCAAATAAAACAAGCTGATTAGAGTGTATACAGCAGCGAGCTGAAAAGTAATCTTGTGCAATTTCTTGCATAAAAACTGAGAGCATGAAAAGAGCTGAACTCAGCCTGGAATGTTTCAAATGAGGCTCCCAAGGAACTGTGGCACTGATAACAACCTTGCAGTGCACATTTCCTAGGGCTTGCAATGTTCCTGTAAGCACTGATTTACATGCAATCACATTAATGATATTCAGGCATATTTCAAGCCTATCATAGCTCTGTTTACAGCTGCCCCAGTAGCACACACCTTGTCTCACTGCTGAGAAATCTGCAATGCACAGGGCAGCCAAATGCCCTACTGACACTGCAAACAGGGCAAGACAGAGAATTCAACAGAGCTACAGCAGTAATACCTAATGTATGAGGAGCTGAGGCTCACTCCAGAAATTGGCTGTTATGCACCTCAGCAAACCCAGTTCTGAATGAAGAGAACTCAAAATCCATTTTCTCCCTTCTGTGTGGACACCTGTTGTTTTGAGGCAACTTATCAGTAAAACACGTTTTCAGTGCAAAAATTTTCGCATCAGACTCTCAGCCAAAGCTATTCTTGCTGAGTATAAGGCAGCTGTAACTCTGTGAGTGCCCTGAAGGAATGTGAAGAAGCATGAGAAACCCAGAATCTGATGCAATCAAAGGTTATTTGATTCATTGCATGTGTGTTTATAATAAGAACTCAAATTAATCAAAGCTTCTGGACAGATTTCTGCTCAGGTCTTTTGCTTGCAAGCAACCCCAAAATACCAGAAAGGGTTTTAGATCTCAAAAGTCAGTTCTGAGCAGGAACATGTAACCCTTTTTTTGTGTAGAAAAAATTCAAAATTACTTTACAAGACAAGCAAAACCAGTTTATAAACAAACCTACTCCTACACACAGTATCTTTCCAGGCAGGTTGTTTCCTTTGGGTTTGGCTTTAGTCCAACAATGCAGTGCCTTTCTGGGACTGAAAAAAACCCTGCACATGGCACTTATGGCCATTTGGAAAAATTTATCCTTCTCATCAAGCCAGCAGCCCTGCTCCCTGCCCTCCTCAGCCAAAAGCAGCAGCAACCTCTCCCAGTCCCCACTAAAGCTGCCTTTACACCAGGACTCCTGGCTGGGTCAGAGCAACAACCACCTTCCTGCCAGGCTCCCAGGAGCTGGCATGCTGGGCACATCCACAGAATCCACCAGGTTTTTGGGAGAAGCACACACATCCCAGAAAACATGGATGTAAGGCAGTGTCCACTTTCAAAATGCTTCAGTCCTTTTCCTTCTATCCTGAGCAAGAGGACAGAGTGTCCAGGCCATTCTGGACATTACAGTCCCAGAGGAGCTCTGAGCAGAGATGCTCAAAGGCACAGAGGGAGCACTGAGCTGGCTCCTGCAGCTGGTTGGACACAGATTTCTTGTCTTAAGCCCATTTTCAAACAAGCCAAGAATACGGTGCAATGTGAAGAAAAGAAAAGCACAAGCCCCCAGATGCAGCAACAGTTGAAGGCAGGAGACAGGAATGAATTCAAACCCTATTTTGATACTGTGGTACAAAAGAAATCAGAATATTTATCCCTACACAGTTGTCCTTTGAGGAGTTATACTCAGCACAGTGGAGAAAACCATGCAAATTCCTCTACACTGTGCAAAAACATTATCTTCATTTTTCACTTAAAAGGTAGCCCATGTCAGAATGAGAAAAATCAGTGTTTAAAAATTATTAACAAGTTATATTTTTAGATTGTAACAGGTGCTTAGATCAGATGCTTTTACTGCACAATCAGGTGAAAATATTTTCAAATTTATATGACTTTAGTTAAAATTAGCATAAATTACAAAAATTATCTCTATTACTTCCACAGGAAGAGTCAAGTGTCCTTTTTTTGCTTCCAATTTTATGCTATTGTCTTCAAAATAGAGAAGGGAATGGAACCTTCTGGCTGAAAGCAATTGAAAACTTCCCCTTCATTTCTGTGGTTAAGGGCTGATTTGCTATTTTTGAGTAATGAATAAAAAAATTTTATTCAGGAGTATGTAACTCACAGGCAAATGATACAAAGCAGCCAGAAGAAGGAGTGGAGGTGGCAGCAATTCTTCCCTCCCTGCCTTCCTCTCCTACCTCAGTTACCTACCAGGCAAAATTAGCACTCAGTATGCAGACAGATGGTGCTAATTCCCTTTTCCACTTGGATAATAATAAATGGCAGCCTCAGATTGATCCGTGGATGCCTGATTCTTTGGCACATTAACCATACAGTGGTACTGCAGACAAATTAAATTTTAATATACTAGATAACACAGACAGGTAGTGGATATGAATCTGGCAATTTCTTTTGTGGTTTAGTCCTGCACAGGAGTTAAGCAAAGCTGAGATGCAGGTCAGTCAATTGGGTCACAAAGACAATCTCACAAGACAACTGCCCTTCTGTTTTCCATAGGACAGCTCTTGCCCAGGATATTGATGTTTCTTTAGCTTGTCTCCTTCACTGCAAAGCAGCTGAGCTAGCCATTAGCCACTGTGGGCACTGTGATATATAGAGTGATTAAGGAAGTGACACACCCTATTCCATTAGAAGAGAGAGAAAGAATGAAGTGAATGAATGGTGGCAAATGATGGACGTGCCACAGAGGTCAGCCCAGTGGGACAACATGCCAAGATGCAGCAGAATTGAAATGCAACAGCCACCAGGACAGGAAGCTGTCAGACCTCCCTGAATGTGCCTTACAGTGATGAGGGATCTTCAATGACTCAGTGGATGCATTTCTCAGGATCCAGTATCTTATCAGAGAGGATGTTTAGACCAATCTCTACAACTGCCTGTTTACACCTTAGTAGGGACAAAAGCATTGATACTTTTCAGTGAAATCAGTGAAATGACACTAAAAAGCAGAAACCAGCACTGAGGGGGGGTACCTGTGCAAAATCCGCTGCCAGGCGCATCTTCCCACCTTCTCCGAGGGGCCTGATCAGACTGGCATTGCGGATGAAAAGCTCAATTGCTCTCTGAGCCATGGCTTCAGTGTTATCAAAGACAAAGTCAAAACACTCAAAATGCCTGAAGTAGTCGCTCATGACTCTTGCTATGAAACCCTGAAGCTCTTTCATGTAGAGAGAACAAGGGACATCTGGTTTTCCTGAGTTGGATAATGATCTGAAAAAAACAAGAGAAGAAAAAGAAATAGGCGCCGCTAAATTAATCTTTAAAGCACAACCAAAACCTATTGGATTCTTTTAACCTTTTTCCTACACCATCAAGTCATGACATGAATTGGAGAGTATCATTTCTACTCAGAATATGGAGCATGTAACTCTCTCTACAGTCAGAAAATATCTCTTTATCAGCCATGCCCATGAAGAATTAAAAGATGAAACAAGAAATAACAAGATAAAGGGCAACACCCCACTCCTACCCAAACTGCAGAGCCTACACCTGAAATCCAGATCCTAAATTTCAATGTCACAGTTGTTGATTCCAAAGTCTAATGGTTCTAATAAGATCTTAAAATATAAACATATGTCACAGGGTTACTAATTTAGCTTGTAAATCCCAAACCTGTTCTCTGTATAGAATAAGTCTCTGAGATTCCTCCAAACCAGGATTACAAAGTCAGTGTCACAGAAGCAGCACAGAAGTCCCTGGATACAAACCAATACTCTTTCTCTTTCTTCGACTGACAGTCAAGTCAAAGAGCTCTTCCAAACTCAGAAGAACACACAGGCTATCTAACAAAACTTAGCCTTTGGCTGGAAACTGTTTGCCCACCTAGAGAGGTATTGTGCTACTGGTGCCAAAAGAGAGTAAGGGTAAAATGTTGTTTAAAAAAAATTCAAAGGGAAAATTCAAAACATCTCTGAAAATATAGTATTTTCAGTTAATTTTCAAGACAGAAAACAGGACAACTGATGATGGTACACGCAATGTCAGAACAGACATGACAATCAAAATAAAATTTAGGAAGGAAGCCTCAATTACACATCAGACTCATGATCTTGGCATGTAAAGAATCCTGGAAATTCTAATGAAAATACACTGGAAAAATAGCATAACATACCGAACCTGAGATTTAAATCTTTAAAAAAGTTAATTTTAACTATTACATCACAGGCTATACGCTTTGAGAAACAGGAATACTGACACTTCTGAAGACTGTCCAAAAAAGCCCCATTTTCAAAGCAAAATAATTTTTTTAAGCACAAAAATGGCCTCTTGTCAGCTTTCCTTTTCTATTTGAAATGAATCTTACTCAACAGATAGGAATAAAAAAAGGGGGAGGGAGACAAGACAGATGCTACCTGATTAATTTGTTTCAACAGATATGTGTAATTCTGCTTCCTGTGTTCATTAACCATAAAGCATCACCTTCCCCTCAACAAACAAGCACTCTTGCTTCAAGGGCATTGTGGCAATAACAATCCATTACACACATGCAGGACATCTTACTCGAGCAATGGTAAATTTCAAAGATATTTCTAGTTACCCAGAAAAATCTTCCTGGTGCATAGTGATGATAATAGCTTCCACTGAATCTCCTACAGAGTTCAGTAGCGGCTGAACAGCACTACCCATTAGATCATGGACTGCCTAAAATAGAATAAGAAAAAAGCAGAAGTAAGGAAACAAAAACCAGAAGCATTTGCATTCTGACACCTCAAAAATACCTTAGGAAAAATCATTTTATCAGGGCTTTTTATTATTTTGCATTAGAAAATGCTAAATAGGAGAACCAAACCTAAAGATAACATTTTTTCTTTAACTGATTTTACCAGTAAAGTACAGAAATAAGGCTGTTTGCTGCTTCTGTGTAAAGCCTTCCTTCAAAAAGGTGCAGAGCAATTTGGCATTTCTGGTTTGTACATGTACATGTTTTGGGGCACATTTGGCTCAGCTGTTCATTCCCCAGACACAAGCTGCCCTTCATTCCCCTGCACACAACCCCTCCCAGGTCAGTGCCCAGCAGGACAGACTTGGAGAGCTGTCAGCCACAGAGGCTGCACTGCCATCCACATCCCCCTCCAGGAAAGTACCAGGTCACATAAAAATTATAATTTGATGTCTGTTGGGGGAGGAAGGGGGTGATGAAAGATCCAGCTATTGCTGTGTGAATGCTGCAGAGAAAGACATTTATTTTCACAGTCAGATGACATCTATGTCCTGACCCTTATGAGAATATTCTGAATACAAGCATGACTCAAGCGTGATTTGGCACAGGTAACACATATGTAGCTACAGGCACAATAAATTAGAAATGTCAGAGTATTTGTATACCTGTTACTGAATATACTGAGGTAAAATAATAGGTGGGAAATAAGTGCCCATTTTAAGTCTAACAAACAAATCCAAGCTCAGCCCTATCCCTGAAGCATATGGACATTCAATTACCTTTAAGGCAGTTGTGACAGTTTGCTCAGCAGCTGCTGGAAATGAGCTCTGACTGGTAATAACCTAAAAATTGTAAAGTAATTGTTAATAGTCAGCATTCAATAAATTATTAGAATTCATAATATCACCATCATTTAAAAACATACTGAGTTATCCTTGGCAATGAGTGTTTACAGATAACTATCAAGTGTGCTTTATATAGACAGAATTTTCAGTGCATCATCAATCCTTTGCTCTCAGATTTCCTATGGACTCTGCTTCTGCCTTGGCAAAGAAATGACTCAATGGAGTTAAGCTGAAATTTAGCTGAAGGGCTAACAGAATCAGAATAAAAATAACTGGTGTATTCTCCCACTGCTAAGTATAGAATTCATGGAGAACTATACAAGCAGCTCTGTGGCAAACGTTTGAAGGAATGGTTGTTCTTTCTCAGTATTATGACTATTATAGCACTACATGTTAAATAGTTGTTTATGTACAGCTAAAACAATAATAAAATTGAGAGTCAAGGAATGATCTAAAGGACTATTCTACCAATTTCCTTACAGTCTTGAACATGCTACACAATAGTATTTTTAAGCCAGAAAAGTACTGAACTCAAAGACTGAATCATATCAGATCTCCCTCCAACACTAAGACACATGAGGTTCATTACTAAGTACAACAGAAAAAGCAGACTTAAAAGTTGATCTACCATCTGTTTGCAAAATCCAAGGAAATTTTAGGCTTTTTAGCATTTTTTAAAATTCTTTGAACATATCCAGAGTCAGGAGTACTCATGATCTTTTTTCTAATCAGGCTAGGATTTAAATATGATTAACTGCAACTACCAATATATCTGTTTGGTTTAGTTTACAAAGACTGTGTAACAACTGGCATCACTAAATCAGTAAATTGGAATTATTCATAACTGTGCTTAGTCCTGAAAAATTTCCAGGCCAGACTTCAGTCACAGTAATAATGTATGCAGATATTTGTGAGCTATTGCTTTTCTTGATTTCACCCTTTCCTTCCTCTTTTCAGTTTGGCCACAATTGTGGGAAAGCATTGAAGGCCTCCTGAAAAATGTAAGCTTGGGCTGAAGCAGATGCAGCAAGGGGGCTATCAGCCTGATTAGTACAAAGACAGATAAGAAAAAACAAAGAGTTCAATTGTTTATGCTCACAAAGTAATGGCTGTCAGATGTGATTATTCTCTAGAAATTTATTTTTTATTCTTCTAATATTGACAGTTTGTCATACAGTGGTGCTTACAAGGGCCAGCCCAGTCTCAAAGAGCTGTACAAATGCACAGTAAGGTGCAGCTCTTAACACAAAATGGGCTCTATTTGTCAAGAGTTCTCATCTGCTGAATGGAGCATAAGCACAGGATAGAGCAAGAAGGTAACATTATGGCAAGAAGAGGAATGCCAAAAGAAGCCTACCTTCAGAACTGCCTGGTGCAGCTTGTACAGAGAATTGACCACAGCCACGTTCCTCCTCTGGCCCTCTGTCAGTGGCCCAATCACCTGGCTGGCATCTCCTTGAGTAGACAGCTGCAGGGATCACAGACATTGTTGGTACCAACTCTTTAAACAGTGTGTCTCCCCAAAGTTAACCATGACACAGCAAAAAGCCACAGGCCCTCACTACTCAAAGTTCTTCCACTTAACTCTTGCCTTCATTCATAGAATTTCCATCTTCAGATTAAACAGCCTGAACAACAGCAGCAGGAACCTTGTGAGACTGTCTCAGCTCCCAGACCAGCACTGAGACCCACACTGATCCTGGAGATACCCAGTCCCAGCAAAACTTCAGCTTTGTACTCTCAGAGGCTGGAGACCTACCTGACAAAGGTCAGGTCACCTACCTGACAAAGCCCAATAACCTCCCAGCAGCTTCTCTCTATGAGCAGCATACATCCTTCTGTATGCCCTCAGTCTGTTCTTCTGACAGCTATTCCAGCCTCTCCTTAAAAGCTCTGCTTTTTCAGATAGATGGCTTAGAGCTTTGGATATATTACAGGCTTAGAAGTCAACAGAAAAATAGAACTACAAGGACCAAAACTGCTAGACCTGTCATTAAGGAGTTTTACCTATGACTTTCAGCAAAAATCAAAGAAATATTTCTTCATAGTTAAACTGCACAAAGCATGCATTTTTTATTATTATGACAGAAATGGAAGTTCCAGGAAGATAAATAAATAGCCATTAACTATGGAACAGTCTTGTAAGGACACAATAGCATATATTTATAATTTAAAATATAATAAACTGTAATTAGTAAACAAACAAAATTTTTCTTGTGCATTCAAAGCTGCAGAAATACAAAGAACTGGAAAATGGCGATGTGAATTCTAGAAGTACATCTAAACATTAAAGCAAGAATACCTATTAATAGAAGGATTTATTGAGATATAATTACCCAACTAGTTATCTATGTTTCAGGATACAGAATTATCCTCCAGGAAATACCTGAAGATATCTAGCTCCAAAAGTCTCTCAGTAAAAATATATTCAACTCACTGAGCAAATGGTAAAGAGGCTTTCATGGAATGTGTCTAGACACAATTGTAGGTCCTACAGAAAGCTCCTGAACTAAAACTGAGCATACCATAATAATTGTTTAATAACAAAAGAAACAAACATAACATGAAAAATTTTAACTTATGAGAAACAGTGAATCTTTACTACTGAAAGACTATTCCCATACTTCCCATAGCTTCCACACAGCATAAAGACAGCATACAAGCCCAGTTATCTAGGATTTTCCAGCATTGCTAATGATGAAGTTTTAGACAGGTTTTTGCAAGCACCCAGGACCTCTGATTCATTCACAGCACTATGGTGACAATATCTGTTCATTTCTCTTTCTTCAAATTTAGGGATTATTTCAGGATAAGTAGGTTTCTGAAGCCTTTGTAGAAGGAAATATCTTTTCCAATGTGCCTTTAATTATTTGAAATCAAAATGCATCCTTAAACTGGTTGACAAATATATTGCTGTGTCA
This sequence comes from Fringilla coelebs, assembly GCF_963513975.1. NCBI lineage: Eukaryota > Metazoa > Chordata > Aves > Passeriformes > Fringillidae > Fringilla > Fringilla coelebs. The sequence continues at coordinate 14,176,582 of NC_140033.1, forward strand.
GTATTTTCCTGCCTCCCTGATGAGAACAGCCATGTGAGCAATAACATCCCTGTTTCCTTCTAGATACTTCATTTTGACAGACCTGACTGGTTTTTAGAACTCTTCTTCTCACATTTACAGCTTCACAGATTGATAACAAAACAGCTGTGGAAAGAAAGACCCTGTCCATGCTGCTGACCACCCTCCCAGACACAAACAACCTTCTTCTCCACACATTTTAAAGTACTGTACAGACTAATTTGTAGTTTTGCACATTTACAACTTTTACATAAAAGATCTTATTACACCAGGAAAATTTTGCATCCCAGTCACTTAAATTTCAGTTCCTCTGAGTTGTAAAGCATTCACAATTTCTTAGACATTGGACTCTATCTCTCCTGCTGGTGAAAAAGCTTATCTGGTAAGTAAAACCATTTACAAGTACAAACATAACCCTTCTGCAATAACAAGAGATTCTTGCAGTCAGCAACAGTGCACAACAGCTTCACAGGCAAAATCTGAAAATACCTTAAAAACAACTAATCCTTGTAAAACTGTTTATCATATTAGATTTCCTTTAACTAATCCACTTGAACTTTGACAGTTAGATGTGCTGATCCCTTGTACATCCTAGAACTCCTGGTCTAAAGCAAAGAGGCCTGAAAAACTTGACTCTTGTAACTAGCAATTGGAACTGGGCAGCCCAGGGCTCTCTAGGACTGTTTCTTCTGAAGGTGTGCCATGAGAACACCATGGCACACCTGGAATCTACATGGGCAGGTGTGTCCTACCATTTACAGAAGTCTCTCTTGCTGCCACCACAATGGTTTCTCTGACTTTGCCTCAAGGCAAGGAAGTTCTGCACTCTGTCCAGTTTCGTTCATGTACCAACACTGTGTCACTGCATGAGTCTGGATTTCTGACAGTTTATCATTACTCCAGTATTCTAATGCCTCAGACTGAATTCTTCACACCCCTTAGATCCATTATACAATCAGTTAGGAAAAATGTCATTATTGTGTCTCCCTGGCTCTCAGAAGCCAGGCTTGTGGCCCTTTTACTACAGACATAACCCCCCCCCTCAGTTTCTTTTCCAACATAAGGGTTTTACCAACAATTCCCATTTATCACTCTCTTTTATACAGAAAGTACTTCAAAAGTTCTGTGCTAGACACAGGTTATGCACTTAAACCCAGTGGTGGTGCAACTTTTCCTCTGTTATCTGGCCACTGGGGATTGCATTGTGTAAATAGGTAAAGTCAAATAAGTGTGAAGCCCGTGCACGTCTGCTCAGGCTGCCTGAAAGACACAGTCCACAGGCCTTCTTTATGATGAGGGCACTGGAGAAAAAATCAGATGCTTTTTTAATCAGTCAGATATATCCTGAAATGAAGAAAGCCAGGAAGGGTGAAATATGCTCAGCAGAAATAAAGGGGACAGAAGGGGTGACTTCATCCCAAATCAGAATCTATTCTGGGAAACAAGTGAAAGACCAAGCGCAGCTGAAGGCCAGATCCCATCTCCAGGGAGCTGTCAGTCACCCTGGGAGTTAGTCTGGTTTAAGCCTGCTAGCTGAAAATAAAGGAAAAGAAATGATGTTGAAGCCAGACCTGAATGAGCAGCAGCAACAAGGACTGTAATTGTTCTACATTTCTGTATCTGCCTTAAGTACAGCAATCGATTTCTTACACTCTTCACTTCAGTTGGTTAAATTGTTTCTGCTTTTACCTCCAGCCTGTCTACTATTTACAGTAATTTCATGGGCAGTAGCACAGGCACCCATTCCCCAGCAAGCATCAATTCTGCAAGGGGTGACACATCAGTGTGAGCTCCCTTTGCCAACAGGAGCTAGGAGCACCCTGCCAACGTGGGATGCTCGTGAGGAACAGTGAGGCAGAGAGGTGTCCTACCAGGAAATATTAGCCAGGACTGTTGTACCATGCATCCAGGCACTGGGACAAAGGCTGTGTCTCGTGGTGCCCTAAAAAATGTGAATGTGAGCTTCTTTCCCACGCAGCATTTAAAAACAGCAAGGGCAGCTGTTAAACTGAAATGAGAAAGGAACACTGGGAGACTGTGCCTTTCTGACATATATGAGCGTTTTCTCTAAAGTAGGAGGTTGAAATGTACAGGTTCAATCCAGCAGCTGACTAGCTGGAGGAAGCTGCACAGAAGAATTTTGGGGTTTTTTTAATCTAATTCAACTGAATCTGAGACCTAAGCAGTAGACTGATATCAGGTAGCCTACTGAACCGAAAAGGACACTTGTAGAAGCCAATACACAAAAACTGTGTCACAAAGAGGAACAAGCTGAATTCAGGTCCTCTGTCTTACTTCAGCCTGACATGGTCAAGAAGCTGTAAGCCATGACTGGAAGTGTGCTCTCACTGAATTCAGAAGTTCTTCCTAAAAATAGTTTATTTTAGTTTGTATCCCTCAGTACACCTACGTGGTTTCACTGCTTCACCTGCAGAGAGAGCAGGTGCCTCATCTTGGGTCAGTCTGCCCAGTACAGAAAATTTCAGGAATGATTCACCTGACCACATGCAAGAAACCATGAAGCAGAGAAGTAAGAACTTCCTTGAGTAATTTACCTAGGTTATTTTAAAACCCCTGCTTTGGGAAGACGGTACCTGCACCCTGTATGCACCTATTTCCCTTCAGTAGCTATAAAGGGAATTTAAAGCAGTAGCACAGATCCCTAGTAGTCTTGTCAGATACATTCTCACCCTATAAATGTATTTGCACCCCTTTGCATAGACCTACTTTGGAAATATGTCTTGGAAATAACCAGATTCAGTGCTCTGGATTTGACACTTTCCTGTGTTTGATGCCTCAGAACAGACACGACATTTGACAGCACGGATTTGATCTCACATGTTGAGACATGTGCAATGATAAGATTGCTTTGGGATTAAATTCTTGTTTTCACCATGAAGCAATGAATGTAGAATTTAGATTAGGCCATGAATCAAATCATCAGTTCTCCCTTGGGTTATAAATGAAATGCTAACTGAGTTTGTCTTTTCTTGTAGGAAAGCTCAGACTATTGATACATCTTTTCCTGTAATTTTTTTTTAGTGCTTCAAAGTGACTAACACTCCCCTCTTTCAACAGGTGGCAGCTCAGAAGAGACACTGATTTGTGAGCTGGTTTGCTACTATTCTCTTCATAGACTACATATCTTGTGAAAAACTTCAGTTTCACACTTAGCAACTAAGATCTCCTATACGTCCTTATTGACAGTTTTGGAAAGCTCCATTTATTTGATTTCTCTGAAACAGCCTCAGCAAACCCATTTTCTTTAGAGCAGGAAACATCATCATAATTTTGGAGCATGGAGAAGATCCAAAAATAAGACTGAAGTAGGGCTTCTCAACAAATCACTCAATCCAAGTCCAGGATCACGAGACTGAAGAGTGTTTTGATAGCACAAACTGAACTGCAGTTGTCAAGCTGACATTTTCAACAATAAATGCATTCCTAATAGATGCAGCTGATGTTGCCATACCTCTGGCAGAAGGCAATCAATCCATCTGCTACTTGGCCTCCTGCCTGATCACAACAACTTATTATAAAGCACAGAATCCATTTAGAGAGCCTCTGAGTCAATAGGGCTTGGCCCTGGGATTTGGCCCATAAACTACAAATAATTGGGATGATTTACTCTTAGGTTTCATGTTTTCCATACTGCAGAAGGAACCTTTTACAATATCTTTCCATACCTAAAACCCACAAAGGTTTAGTAGAATCAGTTTTCTACTTATTGTAAAAAAAAAGCACCACTTAGCAGAAAAATACAGAAGAATCTGAACTCTGTTAGCTATTCCACTTAAATATTAGCTACTTAGAGGATAATTTGCAAAAAGAAGAGACATAATTTAGAGGTTTGAACTGTACGATTTGAATGAAAGTGTCAGTGGAAGTAAGATCCTTGACTGATAAGGATAAATTAATATGAATGCTCAGCTTTAAAAAAAAACAAACTAAAATTTAAGAATAAATAATAAGTAAGAATTTATGTTCTTGGAGAGGCTTCTAATTTTGCAAAGAAGAAATATTTCAAGACATGAGGAAAGGAGTAAGCTGTGAATTCAGGCAATAATTTAAAATGTACATAATACCATGCATATTGCACCTTCAGGACATTCTTGTAGCTTCCAGAATATTATTTTTTTAGCTTGCTCAGAAAAATGAAAATTTAATATTCTAGAAATATAGAAAAGGAGGTCTATGGTGAAGAAATTAAAAATCTTATAGAAAATATAATCATTACTTTGGAAAGAAAAATTTGAAGGGACTTGACCAGGAAAAAGACCGAACATCATGCTCATACTGTTCATGTTAAAAGAAGCAGCAATCATTGAACCATTTCCTCAGGCGTATTTCTGCTTTGTTTTGGTTCTTCTTCCTTAATATTTTCAAAAGCCAAAGAAATGGAAGAAAAACAGCAAATGGTCTTTCTGTAACAGAAAAGACGGGATTTATCTCCAAGTCTTTGAATCATCTGAGAAGAAAAGCACTGTACAAGTACCAAAAGTGACTAATGGTTCATGGTGCTTAAACAATGAGCTGCTTTAAAACAACTGTGATATCAGAAAGCACTTATAAAACCCATTCCTTTAAGGAATCTCAGAGAATCCTAAACCTGAAACACTTGGAATAATTTCCCAACTACAGAAAATTATGCCCCTTCTATTATCCAGCCAGCCCAAGTCTGAGGAGGATTTCAAGGACAATGTGTGTTGATCCTGATATCTCTGACAGTAACAGTTTATTGCATTTTTCATGCTTGCCAAATTAATGACTGAATGACTAATCATATCTTATATGTAATCCCATTAGCTCCTGGTTTCAGCCAGCTACTGAGAATGTCCCTCCAGAGGTGAAGAGCAGACACATCCATCCCCAAGACACGTGAGAGGTTCAACATGATTGGGTGATATTCACCTACACATAAAAAATACAATCAACTCACTGAATTGCCATCTGCCTTTTGTAGTATCGAGTCCGGCATTAACTGAGATTAGAATTTTACCACCCCACGCAAGTTTATAATTGAACTTTACACGGTCCAACTCTCATTAGAGCTGTTCCAAAATGGAAAACTTACAAATCCTTTACCATATATATATAATATCAACATTTAACAAAGTCCTTTTCTGAATCACAGCATTTAGTTTGCTAAGAAATAATTTAGAGCTTACTATAACAAAATATTGTAAGAATTGTGCAATCACATTCTTTTACTACATGCTAGCAAAATAACATACTGGACTTAAAGAAGTCTTTTTAACCAATTTTCTCGCAAGATAAAATGACTCCCAAAATCAGACTTTTATGTTTGGATGATTTTTTCCTGGAGTTTAGCCAGTATATCTTAAAAAAAAAAAAAGTTTAAAAAATCACACATTTGTTATGTGAGTCACGATCTAACCAGCAAAAGACAACATGAGAAAATAGAAAATTCTTCATGAAGTTTTTTAATGTAACTCTCTCCTCCAGATTTTTAATTACAGTTTTAAAAGTTTAAATGCTTTTTAAAGTGATTTCTCAGATAAATATTTCTAAGTATTCTCTGACCAATATAAGTACTTTCTAATGACTGTTTCAACAAAGCTCTTCTCATCTTTCCATCAAAAAAATAAATTACAAAACCTTACCTGACTTTTGATTATTTTTAAATTAGACCTACTACCATCTTTAGCTTTTATTACTGTACAGTTAAATAGCAATTATTCTGAAATTATTTTATTATATAATAGCCTCCCACATATTCTATTTAAATACCTATTAATGAATTCTTTTAATGTGCCAAACATTGAATTCATATTTTTGGGTTCTCTCATTTAAATAGCATGGATACAAGTTTTTCATTGACAGTAATACCATGTCTTCAAGGTACTGGCATAATACAATTAATTCATGCATCTCAAAAGAGAAGTGGGGAAAATATAATCTTTCACATTACTCACACCATTGTTACTGACCCGTTATTTACATAAACCCTTCCTCAGGTGTCATTTCACTCCTGTTCCTGAAGATTTGTGAGCTTATTAGATTTCATACTTCCCTCCGAAGTTCGCAATATTCGACATTTAGACAGGAGGACGAGATACATTTCCCTGGAACTGTCAGACAAATCTCATTGTTGGAATATGTCCTGACTAGTGATTCACCCGCAAATGAAAGCTTACAATTCAATATAACACCATCTAATAGGAGACATGGATTAATTCTTATAAGATCACATAATAAAAAAGGCAATCAGAAATTCACTTTGTGTCATTACAATAAGGATTCATCATGCTTTTCAATTCAAAACCATCACAGGCCTCATAAATTTGCTGGGGTTTAAATCTGTTGCCAGAATTCCAGTGCATTTTTATCCCTTCACTGGAAGAATTTGGTTCCAGGAAATCTTTTCTCTCTCCCTCTCCACCCTGCTCTCCCCTACTTGATTGAATTATTCAGCTAGATGAATTTAACTATGTCACATAAGAGGATGGGTGGGAAAAAAATCCAACATAGCTACCCCAAACCACACAGTTATGTCAATAAACATCAGTAAACATCCTAATAGAGATGCAGCTCGCATCCATTTTCTTGCTACTCCAGCATATTTCATTTGAGCAATTTGTATAAATTAACTGGGCCAAAAAAATGTTTTTGGGTAGTGTAAGGTACATTTCTCCTTGAAATATATACGAATAATGCTAACTCACTAACGCTTTCCTCCATAATGGAAGAAAGGTCTTCATTCTTTTTATTTCCCTAAAAGAAACCAGAATCAACTTTTTTTTTTTTTTGCAACATGTTATGGATATTTGTCTCGCCAGACTAGACAGAGTGGGGCAAAATCAATGGAGAATTTGTTTAGTCCAGCTGCTCTCTGCCTTTTCCTAGTCAACCACTAAGGACAGACTGAAAGGTTGAGAAAAAAAATCCTATCTCCATGAATACTCAGAGAAAACTATGAATCAAACCTTTTCATCCACGTGTTTTCTCATTGCAATATTTTAACTTTTAAATCCCACCCTCCTTTGTGCTTCTGCTTTTCACAATTTCCCTGATTAAGCCAAGATGTTCCAATATGGTCCCTGGATCAGTTATAATACACTTAGCCTTTTAGAGTCTGGACAAAAATATGCCTTTCATATTGCTTCTCATCTAAATAACCCCCTGAAAACAGCTTATTTAAATCTTCATTGCTGTGATCAAACATGACACTTTCTCTTCTACAAATGACATTACAAAATTCCTTGTAAAGACTGTATCTTTCTCAGCTTGCTGTTTTAAGCTGAATTAATTGTTGGGGTTTTATTCCACCTGGAATTCTAGCCTTTTCTTTCCTCATTCTCTTTATTGCAACAATGTTTACAAGCCACCAAGGGCAAGCATTAATAAAGTAGAGATTGTTTTTAACAGTAGTAATATAAACCAAGATCAGAGCACATTTAATTGCATTCTCAGGAAGACAGATCCTGGAAGATCTGTAAAGCCATGGCATGACAGCCTTACACCTTCAACACTACATCACCAGAAACAAACAGCAAACTTTCTTCTATTGACTATAATATATCACATGCACCATAAACCCACTAAGAAAGAAGTTATGAAAAAAAATCAAGATTCATCTGCTACAAATAGTTATGATGATGGGATGGATATGCAGAAAGTTGAGATCTATTTTAAACCTCAGTAATTACAAAGTAGTTTTTAAAAACATTCCAAGGAAAGGATCAGCTTTTTTCAGAAAATTCGAAACACAAAAATACTTCTTCTAGAGTGGTGTGAGAAGAATATGGTCTGTTTTCTTACAGTCTGCCTCTAAACTCAAAAACTCTGCCAAGTAACCTACTCCAATCCATTCTAAATGGTTAGCTAGTGAACCAGATATATTAAATGAGAAGATATTAGTTATGAGTATCCACTTAAATTTGAAAATTGAAAATATCATTACGGGTAACTGCAAAAGATGAAGCCACCTGAGCACTAATAAAGAACACAACGGTAGCTAGGGATGTAAGTAAAAGAGAATTTGGAATTTTGCACCTACAAGTCACAAGTTCAAATATTAGCTGGATCAAAGGACAACGAGAGACAATTTGTCTCAGTTTCAGTCCTGATGGAAAGTGGACATTTATTAAAATCTTCATAATGTGCATCACTGACTATCTAACCTGAAGCCTCAGCAAGGAGACCTGTGACTGAAAAGGTCTGAGAAAAGATAAAATGAATCTTTTAAAATGTTTCCTACAGAGGCTGAGCACAATGGCAGGGCAATGCACTGAGCTATACAAGTTTTGTGGGCAATACTAAAAATAATTTAAGAACAACTGCTGCAGAGCTGACTTTCCATTGTATATATTTTGATGCTAATCTTATGTAATACATTTGGTGCTGATCAGCATTACAAAGATCAGTGCTCTAAAAATATCTGAACATGACAGATAGATAGATAGTCTTCAGCCTGTATCTCCATCCATTACATTCACTAAAAATAGAATATTAAATTACAGAAGGGCTTGGTTGCACTGGCATGCAAAAAGGTGTCGTCTGAGTTGGCTCAAAGAAATGCTTGGCTATTTGAAGAAAGGGCTGAACCCTGAGGAGTTAATATCCAAGAGTTTTCTTGCACCCATCCAGCAGTATTTTAAGTTGACAATTAACCACAATGCCATGGACAGCTGTACTCTTTTCAAGGTCTAAAACTCTGGTAGAAACACCAAATGCTATATGAAAATAAGTCAAGTACAGCTGACAAACTCTGCAAATAGAAAAACATGTTGTGGAAAGTATATATTTTGAAGTTCTGGCAATCTAAGAAAATCTTAAGATCAAAAGCAACAAGAAGAAAATCACATCTCCTAACTTTTGCCTCAGAGATTTATTTACAGCAGGAGGAAGCATGAATTCCAGATGCAAGAAAAAATTACTCCAATCTGTCAGCATTTCAAGCTTCCTCTTGAACAGATTTTGCATCTCGCTTTTGTTCAGTCTCAGTCACATACTGGCTCCACCCACTAAAGGGTGCCAGGAAAGGTCCCTGGATCTGGCACACGACTGTCTGCACCACTACTCTGGCAGGACACTCATCAGCAAGTCCTTGGCCTGGGCCAACAGCTTCCTTCCCCAGCCTCCAGCTGCAGCTCAGGAGAGGCAACCCTGCAGACAGCAAGGCCAGGAGGGCTCTGGCAGCCAGGCACTGCTCCGGGGAAGGGGAGCCCTCCCCAGCCAGGAGGCACTGCCTGGCCCCACTGGAGATGTGCACAGCTGGGATGGCAGCTTAATTCCTGAGTGTCTGTCACAGCCCTTACTGACCTTGTGCTGCCAAGTGAGAGTGGCAGACATTGACACAAACACCAGGGTGACAGCGTGGAGCCATTCAAAAGACAGCCCTTCTGCAGCAAAAACAAACACGTCCTGCTGATCCTTGAAGTGAGGCCAACGTGCATCGGAACAAACCTTGATAATACAAATTTGCCTTCACACAGATGAGACCAAGCTCATCTACTTACTTACATTTACTGTTCTAAGGATAGTTATGTGTTTTCAAACACCCATACTCCCTTTGAAAAACAAACCCAGACCATCTGGGGACAAGCAGTCAGTGTTTGGGATATGTATGTATATAGTGTTTGCCTCTGAAGAAGGGGTTGACAAAACAATTAACTAGTACACTTTTCTACTTCTGGGGTTTTTTTTGGTATTTACTTTCTTAAATTATAATCCACTAAAAAAAAAATCTGTCATCAAACACATGTTTCTAATCATTATGACAGATAATAATACTTTACAATAACATTGTCCTAGTTACACAGTCTAGTACCAGTTAATTGAAAAGTAGATCTCAGTAAATGATCAGAAGTTTAGAAATAATGTATATTAATTTTAATCACAGAATTTTTATGTTAGAGTCGTTTTGCATTTAAACATTAAGCCAGTTAAATATTCAGAATTGTGTCACAACATCTGAAATCCAGTTTCACCATGGTATTCAAAAACAAGACCAGGCTAAATCAAAGATTCCCACTTACTTCCCAAGAAACCTTTTGTGCCAACATATTACTGCTCATATTACTGCTCCAGTGCTCTGCAACTGATGCACATCCTAGAACCATGCACAACATTACATAACTCAAATATTTGCTTAAGTAAATATAAATAAATCTGGATATACTACCGAGATCCAGGACAGTGAGGAAGAGGCTGCCTACTCTATATCACAGATATCATCAGCTGATGCTGACTTTTCCCTCAAAACAATCCAGAATCTTAAAATGTCATTCACCCAAATGTTCCACACAAATATTCTTATGTCAGAAGTGTACAGTCATCTATCACTTTTGGGATCAGAATTACAAATTTTCTCTCATTTCGTCTCCTGCCATGTCCAATAGTAGAGGTCACCAATAAGTGATTCAGTGTCCTGACCTTTGAGGATATGTGACAACTATTTGAACCTTGGTGCAGTGACTAATTTTTGAGACACTTTTGTATTCTCTTTAATCTCAAAATTTGCTTCTCTTCCTGGGTTTTTAGCATTTTTGCTTTGAAATATGTAAAATACACCATACATTGTCTTATGTTTTCTTAAGAAGACTGGGGAAGAATTCTTCAGAATGCCAGGAAGGACTGTGCTCTCTGCACAGTGCTTAAAAACTTCCAAGGGGCAAACATGATAATCACAAACATCACAACCATTGCCCAGGCTAAAATCCTGATGAGAAGCCAAGCCTCTACCACAAGCTATAAAGGACAGTTTAGTAGCTGAGGGCAAAGGCTACAGCTCTCCCAGAGCACTGTCCTCAGCCTGTATTTTGAACCTCTGCCTCATTCATCTGCTTTTGTGATATATGTGGCATCAGTTCAACCACACTGAGTTAAGAGAATTTTAAAAATTATTCAAATTCTCTACTTCCTTCCTCCCTCATTACACCCACTCCATCTCCACATTTTGAGGGCTTCCTCTCCATGATTGCTTACAAGTCTGACAGCGGGAAAGATCTCCATTATATCATCTGCCTGCAGCCTCTTGTCTGCTGGAAATATCCCTTTTTTTAGATAACCTTATTACTCCATAAAATACAATATTCCATATTTAGGAAACACTCCAATTATAGGCGATCACAACTTCCACCGATTTTAGCCTTTTCTACCCCAACCTTAGAAAAAAATCTGCCTAGTTTAGTATGGCCATGCAGGTTCTTGCTTTGTCTGTATTTCAAGCAGTCATGAACTTTCTCTGCTTCTGCTCCAGGCTGAGGGAGGGCTGTGTTCAGCAAGGTGCCACAGCTGAACTGGTCAGCATGGACTGGAGTGGAGCTAAAATGTGCTCTGCCATCTGGCAACACAGTAGAGTGAGTTTGTGCATTTAAGCACACAATATCCTTATATAGAAATGTTTTTAAGACAGCTTAATCCACCAGAATTTGCCAGCATAATCACCCCCACTTGCTCTGAAAAGTAAGTGGGCAATCTCATTTTTACAATCCTGCCTCTGCAAATGACTCTTTGCTTGTTTATTGGCCAAAGGATAACGTGGTCTCTGATGATGCCTCTAGTGATGCCCTGTGGTGGGAGGAGTCAGAAGACACAGCCTCCATCAGACAAGGCAGGAAGGATTGCTCTGGGACTCTGATCAAAATTCATAAAGATAGTCTGACAGGATGACTGTAACTCTAGGGAGGAAACTGGTAGAGGTCTCCAGGTCACAAAGTAGGAGAATCACACCTTCTCTAAACAACTGCATTTTCATGTTCACAGCACAACACTTTTCATCTATGTGCACTTGGTGGGTGTGTTAGTGTATTTCAATCCACCCACATGACAAGCTGAATAGAAACAGCACAAAAGTAAGAGAACATGCAGTACTTACATTCAGGTAACTGAAATCATCACTCTAAAACCGGAAAGAATGCACCAAAAGCCCCAACAACAAATATTGTTTCCACCAGCCCTGTGCTGGGAAGGGAACAGACTAGAGGACCAAAGAGTGCTCTTCCATCTTCAGTCTATATGGACAATGGATCTTACAATTTATTTTTCTGCTTGTTGGCAAAATTACATATCTTGTAAACTTCCAGAGCTATTAACCCTCAATGTTTCATGACTTCTCTATCAACAGCAAACAAAAACATAGTGATTGCAAAGTTGCAATGAAGAGACTTTTAATTATAAGAGAAAAGACAACATTTCAAGTACATTCAAAATTCAGCTCAGTAAATGAAAAAAATACAGGTAATCAACTTGGGAAACACAGTTTAGTTTCACTTTCAATCACTAGACTACCATTTTTAATTTTTTCTATAAATAAATGAAAAATCTGATATAAAGTAGCACATTAACAAAACCAAGCATGAGTTCTAAAGACTGCAGTCAAGGAAGCATCTTTTCCAAAAATTAACAGACCAAGTCTGTTTCCTTATTATGAAGATTACTGCAGAGTATTACTCTAGAGCAGTGGTCTTTCAAGTGGGGTACAGGCACCACAAGGATTAGGAAAAACAAAATGGGATGCATGACAAAAATATCAGAACTTCAACAGTACATGTATAAAAGTTATAAATAAACAAGTACTCCTATAATGAGCGTGCATGCTCCAAAAGTTTATACTGATAGGAATGCATAACCAAAAATGTTAAGATCACTGCACTAGAGGATCCTGCCACACAATTACTACTGCCATGTCAAAGGCATGTAATAAAGATGCAGGTGAGTTTTAAGTTCTCTTTTACACTTCTCAACTATCAGTTAAACAAATGGGTAAAAATATCTCTAGGAAGCAGATTTATGAGCTCCTATCTTTTGTTAAGGAGCATGAATTCTCATAAACACCCCAAATTACTCAATTTTTTTTTTTTGTTTTCAGGAAATGCAACTTATTGCCTTCTCACAAATCTCTTCCCTTCACTGTACTTATTGTAAGTATTTGATGAAAGAACTACTTTTTCTGATGTGGCCAGTTAAACAAGAGCACAGCACGTTGTATGTATCAAACAAGACAGGTGATTAAAGGTATTTGCAAATGGGAATGGATGATTCCCCTGGAACTGAACAGAGGAGAAAAGTTAGGGTTCTTTTCATTTAGGCTACCTCACTTGCAAGAAAAAGTGGCCAGTGAACAAAATCTGGCTCAGTAAACAGACCTTTTGTTAAAATCTATGCACTGGATTACAAGGTGCAAATGCAGAAGAGGAAAATTTTGTTCACATCCAAAACATGATGTTCAGATTTGTTAATATCTTTTCCAATCTGGAATGAGAATGATGTGGAAATGGTGACTAAACAGTAATCTGGTGGTGTCTGTAATCATTATGAAGATGTCTGGCCTCTCTGTTTTAAGGAAAACATGAATAAGAAGAAATAAAATTAAAATGGCATAAAATATACCAAGCACACTTCCTCAGCACCACAAAACACAGGATGGGTGGTGAAGATGAAAGCTAATACTCTTAAATTAACAGAAATATTTTTTAAATCTTGTGCAATGTCTAATTAGCCCTTCAAACTCTGTACAGTAAGAATATCTGCAATTACACTGAGTGAAATTAGGACAATAATTCTGAATGCTGCATGGCATACACCAACCACACCAAGCATCAGCAAAGGATTGACTAAAGATTCACCCAACAGCTGAATGTATCTACATACTGCTGCTTCCTGACATTATTATCATCTCTGAACTGGTTAATAAAAGAACAGGTCTCAGGTGCAGCAAGTTCTTGATGTGGGGAAAGTTGAAAAGGGTACAAAGCCACAAGTAGCGTAAAAAAATGTTTTGGATTTACAGGAAGACGCTGTTTATTCTTAGTCGTTTTTGCTTTAGGACTGTATGTACAGACTGACAGATGCTGCTTTTGCTCAAAGGTAAAACCTTTGAATCTTGAGTAACATTTTTCTTGTTATTTTTCTATTTAAGGATACCTGGAGAAATGACCTGAAATCTCAGTGAATTCCTTGTTTTGTGAAACTGAGTAAATAAAAACCCTGACATTGACATCAGAATGTCTCAACCTTTTTAGAACTCCACATTTCAGTTTTTCACCTTTCAAATCTACCTGCAATCTTACAACATTTAAAAAAAGAAAATGAATTACTTTTTAAAGTCTCCTGACCCCATCTTCCTTCACTGAGAATTCTGAGATGGTTTTGTTTACTTTTAATTTGGAAGAGAACTCAATTTCAAATTCCTCCAGGAAATTAAACATCCATCTCCAGCACTGCTCTGCTGCAGCTATCAGACATGAAGCATCTGAGCGGATATGTTCCATGGTCCCCTTCTCAGCTTTGGAGAGGAGGACTATTGTTGACTCCAAGCTATTGTTGGAGGCTGGATAGCAAGATTGAATTAAGATTGCATTCCTGGTTAAACCACTAAAACATAATGAAACAGTGCTGTCTAACATAGCTCCTATTCTACATGTGGTGCACACTCCAGGCTCAATCTGTCTGCCCAAAAATAGGCACCAAAAAAAGGCTAAGTTGTTCCAGATTATATCCAGAGGGCTGGCAAGCATGGCACAGGACAAGTGGGAGAGCCATGCCCTGCTGGAGAGGCAGCTGGAGGCTAGGAATGATATTTCAGCACTTCAAAAATGACTCTGACACTTACATCTTGGCAACTGTGTTGAGCACTTCTGGCTTTTAAATTTGTAACATGTATCAGCAAGGAAAGAAAGAATTTTAGAAAAGGATAGCTGTGCAATATTATTTCACAATTTGTAGGTATGTGCTTCAAGGACACTGATGTTCATCCTGCCAGCTTGGCTAATCCCATCACTTAGCTTTTTAGTGTTTCAAGTTTGCATTTTCAGTTGTCAAAATCAAGAAGTTCAAGGGCTCACACTCCCTCTTTCCCCTACATTCTTTACTTTAAGGTTAGCTAACACAAAGCCACAAATCATATACTTATCAGCTTATTTCTAATTATCTTGGTTTTTTCAGGGTTTCTTATGAATTTTCCAGCTGTCTGATCACAAAACTATGCTCACTTCCAAAGAATCCACTGGCCAGACTCTAACAGACACAGTGAGCACAACCCTGATACTTTCACAGTTACAGCTGAAAGGTCTTTTTTCCCAGTTGAATGCCACTATTTGACACTACACTCCGTGACACATAGACAACAATGTATTTTTTTTACCTATGATGACTCTCACAACCTACTAAAAATCCTCATTTCTGTCATGAGCAAATTTCATTCTGAAAATAGGAAACCATGATTTGGTATCTTTAAAAGCAGACTCAACTTAAGCACTATGCTTTAAAATAGCTATCAAAATAATGCTAACATTTGTTTTTATTTTAAAGTCTAAATTATTCTTTATGGCCTTCATAACTGCTTCACCTACCTTCCTTTTCCATACACCAAGTCAACAAACTTCCAAGACAATTCATCCAATAGACAAGGTAAACAAAGTATGTGCTACTGAATTTCAATTTTTTCAAAGCTATTCAGAGATGGCAGAAATGTAAAAGGTAAACAGAAACCATACTAACTAAATTGCTGCAATGTTTTGTAGCCAATTGGTAACAAAAAATATTAGCAAGCATCTTCTTTAAATAAAACATATAGTAAATGAATGTTACTGGAATCTGAGTCTGCTGTCAGAATTAATGTTGTTTATTAAGTGAAAATCTTGTTTACAAATACAAGTAGTTAGTCATTTCTGGTGGGTCTGCATATTGCAAAAATTTATTTTCATCTCTTCATAAAAAAACTATTATCATTTCAGCAACAGTCCTTTGGGGAAAATTGTTCATCTAAATTTTTTTTTTGTATGATGACAACATTGACTGTATTATCCATAGTCTTTTTGAAGGCTCTTACCAAAAGGATAAGGCTTTGGGGATCTTTCTATTCAGGTTAACACTAGATACCACTGCATGGTAAATGCTTGGAAATATATGACAAATACCAACAAATCAAAGGTCAGTTAATGTCAAATAATACATATATGGAAAAAACACCCAAAATTTCTTGCAAGTAGTGAAAAATGGTATTTGAATAGTCTAAATTTTAATACCATGAAGATGCTGTATCATGTAACTGATGTAGTATCAAATGTTGGTTAATTAAGAACTGAGTTTAAGTCTTGATTTTGTTGAATGACAGCTACAATTCTGAGGTTTTAAAAATTAATCTGGCAAGTTCAATTTGGAGTTATACAGATAAATTTTACTGCTATCAATAGACTGACTTTGTCTGAAGGCAGAATTTAATTGATCATGTTCATAAATACAATGGAGAGTGAATTAGAAGGTTTTGTCTATCTAGATTGCTTAACTCTTATGTTCTAAATCTACAAAACACTGCACATGAAAAAACATTGCTATTTAGAAACTTAAAGATACTTACAAGCTGCTCTGATTTTACACCAAAAAGCTGGATGGTCTTCGCCACATTTTTGGCCACAGCTAAACTCAGGTCTGGATCAACAGCAGCCACATTTAGCTCACTGGAAGCAAAGATTACAAAACTTAATTAACAACTAAACAGTGCTGTATTGAATGCTGTACTGGATCGATAAAGAATTAACTATGAACACACAGTTACGTGGCACGTCAATTTCGAGAGAGTAGCACATACAACCAAGTCTTTCCACGCACCGTAATTCAGTTTACAATTTAACAAGTCATTTGGGAATTTTATGTGCAGTGTTCCTATTCTAGTAGAAATGAGCAAAGTTTAGGAATGACACTTCAGTATGAAATCACTATTAGTAAGCCATTCAAAAATATTGACAGCAATTAACTACATTCAAGCTTTGGCAGCAGCCTTCAAACATTACAGGTGAATATACAGTCATTCAACTCTGGAATTACATGAGCTGTGCAGAAATACCCAGGGGATGCCTTAGCTTGACACAACTAATAAGCTGTGTTTTAGGCAATCCTTCATAGTAAAAGAGGCCCCCAAGGAATGACAGGGAACAAATGAAGAAGGAAAAGATTTCTAAATCGCTTCCAGTATTTTTTGTTCATTAACATCTCTAGATCTCCATCGGCAGGAGCTGCATTCAAAACTGCTCTGCTGAAGATGGGCAAGCACAAGAACCATCATGTTGCTAATGGTGAGTTTAACCTCTCTCAAGAGCTGGAGAATCATTAGGCACCCCAATTTGGAATAATCTTCTCTGGGAACTCTCTAGGGCCCCAAACATCATAAGCTAAAGGTCACTTTTGAAGACTCAGCTGAAATTTCGTAATTTTCATCTTGTTTCCTTTCTCTTTTGGAAGGAGCAAAACAGTATCAGTCACCCCACCAAGAGACATGTTCTGAGCATCTGTAACTCCCAGTCACAAGTACTGTGTCAATATTTAATATTTTATACACAGACACATACAATGTGAATGCTGCCCATCTTTTTTCAGACTTCATTAAACAGAGTAGTTGTTACCAAAACCTTATGAGGGAAAATGCACCATTGGTAATTTAGGTATCTCATTCTACAAATTCTACCTGGAATAGTCATCTTACCTATCATCTTGCTGTTTTACTCTAACAAAGAATTTACACCAGGTATTATCACTTTCAGCCAAGCAACTACCACTTCCCTTTGACACAGTCAGGATAATTAAGATACCAGACATTTACAGTACGTGTAAAGTTTCTCTTCCTGATCTTTTATAAGCTTAAACATTAAAACTTATGCTAAAATTTCATTTATTCCAGAAAAACAAAATACAGAAAATATTAATAAAATATATTTATTAGAAATAATAATAAAGAGGTGCCTATCATGCTGTATTCAGCATTGGTGCAGCCTCAACGTGAACACCATGTCAAGGTTCAAGGTCCCACAGTTTAGGAAGAATGTGGTGTTATCTGCATGTGTCCAGAGGAGGGCAACAGATCAGGTGAAAGGACTGGAAGGAATGTCCTGTGAGGGACAGTGAAGGGTGTGGGTTTGTCACGTCTGGTTTCCTCTACAGCTTCCTAAGCAGGGGAAGTGGAGAAGGAGGTGCTGATCCTCCTCCCCAGGACCCAGTCAGAGGAGGTGTGGGAATGGTTCAGAGCTGCATGAGGTGAGGTTCCAACTCAGCATTAAGGAATCACTTCCTTACCAAGAGAGTGGTCAAACCCTGGAACAGGCTTATTAGAGAGGTGGTCGATGCCCCAGGCCTGGCAGTATTTAAGAGGCATTTGGACAATGCCCTTAACGTGTTTCAGCTTTTGGCCAGCTCTGAAGTATTCATGCAGTTGGACTGGATTTATCATTGTAGGTCCCCTCCAACTGAAATATTCTGTTCTATTGTGTGTTAGTCTATTTTATCCTATCCTATCCTAAACTCTGACTTGATTTTTGCACTAATCTACTTTATAATTAAAGAGTAATCAACCTTTTATCGCTAAGGAAGTCTCCTTTCTAAAAGTGTAAGTTATTAAAAAATACATGTTGAGTATTTTATTTCCAATATACATTTCCAATGCCTTATATGTGCATACCTGGCTATAGTTTTAATGATGCCGTCAAGCTCATCAGAAGAGGGAGGATTCCGACCTCCAGGAGGAAAGACAAGATTGATGGGGTCAAACAGTCGAGACAAGGATTTTGACAAATAGGCAGCTTCGTATTGTTGCAGTGAATCTTTCAGGGCCTTTTCTGGACTTTGCACATAAGAAAAAGTTACTACATTTTAAATTAAAATACACAATAGCATTAAATCTTTTCAGACGTACAAACTTTGCAATACTGAACCTGTTTTTCCTTTCTGCTTTTTAAACATATGCATATGAAAAACATTCTTCTGATAAGTCTCCCACTGACTGCTGAAGAACATATTTAAGTCAATACAATTCTCATATAAAATATTCATTTTATCTTACATAAGTCTAGAAGTCATAATAAGCTTGATAAGCCTGTTTCAGTTTGATCTTTCTGATATCACTTAGATCATGTTTATTCCATGATGTATAAACTAAAAACTGTGAATCATAACAACTGAGCATTTGTCACACTCAAATGATTGCAGTGTCATCAGGAGAAAGCTAGTGCTGTAATCACAATACATACAAAACTGAATTTTCACCATTTTTCACCCAAAGAGACAAAAAGATAGAACTTGTTCAAAAGTCAAAGACTTTGTGAAAGACAAGACAACCCAACACTGTTAGACATACAGTTTAATGAAAAGCTTAGAGCTCTAAAATAGCATTAGAGCAGTAACTGCAAGAGAGGAAAAAAGCCTTTCAAATTCTCCTGCAGTGACAGTTTGAATAACAGTGAGTTTAAAAAAATATTCTGTTTTTTTACAGGGTGCAAAGATTTATATTTTATAGTCATACACTTCATAATACATACTCATAATCTTCATTTTTTTGCATGAATATGTCCTGAGCATCTTCTTCCATTTGCTGTAGTTCAGCAAAAAGATCAGTAGTTCCACTGTTAAAATTCCTCTGAATATTTTGACTATATTGTTGGAGGCGCTTCCACAAGTCATTATAAAGCCTCAGTAATTTAGGGTATTCTCCTTCAAATGCTTGTTTCAAAAACATAGAGGCTGTAAAATAAAGCAGTAAGCAACACGATGCTAAATTCAAACGAATTTTTTTATTCCTATGAACAACCTCTATCCTTGCATTTATATCAATGTTACACAATGTTATCCTAAGTTTTATATAAATAATGTAATATTTACAATTCATTCAAAGTGACATAACTATAACATTAAATGCACTTGACAAAGGATGTAAAGCACCAGTATAAAACCCACAACTGGAGAAGACTAGATATAAAAAAAATACTTTATTTTGCACAATAAATGTTTGGTATCAAACTTTGTTATTATTATCATTCATTTAAGACCAAAGGGTAATTGGAACTCTCTAAATCTAGAGATTTGCTAACAATATCATGATGGAGGATAAGTGAGGGGCTGTGCAACTTTGAATATACCAATTTAAAACAGACAAAGATAACTCCTATGAACCAAAGTCTTCAGAAATGTGATGAGGGAAGCATATGTTTTTATGCAAACATCTTAAAACAAGGTACTTAATATGCAATTCCTAAACTTATCAAAGAATGATAAAGCCAGTAGAAAAAGGAGCATTATTTTCAGACTTGAAAGGCTTGCCACAAGTAACAGGAAATGAAACAAATGTACAACTGCTTTAGCAACTGTTAATCTTGATCTAACCTCACTCATACTCTAGAGATTTCCCTTTACATTAGGAGATTAACACTGTTCCATTCATTCATAGGTTTTTCAGGTTCCAGACAGCTGCCCCATTTCACCCAGCCTGTGCTTTCAACTCAAATACATAATTTTGAATAATGGAGGGTTCACATTTATTATCAAACACAGAGTTATTTTAGGTCATGAAGCTATGTTTACAAAGACTGTCCCAACCTCACCCAAGCATATCATTATCTAATATCAAACCTTTTAAACTGCTATAAATGTCTATTTTTACACTATTTTTCTGATATCTTGTCTTCCTCTGATCAATATGATCCAGAACCTGATTGATGTCAGTGGATTCAGTCACCAGAAATTTATGTTAAAAATGAACATTTTCATTTAGATGCCTCGCTGATATGAAAAAATCTGCCTCCCCAAAACTCATCTGTACCAAGATAAAAACATTCACATCGAACCCTCTCATACATGTTTATATGAAATACATTATTAAAAACTGTAAGCAATAAAACAGTTTAGAAAAAGTAGGGCTGCCAAAATGTGAGAGTTCCCTCAGTTCTGCCGTGTTGGTTGGTCCTGTTAACTGATGTCACAGATTTACAATGCTCAGGGTGAGTGCTGAGAACAGGCAGCACGTGTTCAGTGTGAGCACAGGAGGCTCGGGGTATGCACATGCTGCCCTTAGAGCAATGCATAAGGCAAACAGTAAAATTAATATGTTTTAACACAAGATGCATACATTTTCTTTTGGGATCATCTAGTTACTTAGCAACCACTGAGTATGAATCCACCAGCTAGTTCCTCAAAATTATATTGCTGCTATAAAGCCTGGAAGGACCACATTTTGAAGGGCCAGTGCAATAGCTGAGATCACAAAGATAAATGCACATCTTATGCCCTTCACCTCTAGTGCAACAGATTGAACTGAAACACTCTATGCAAACATGAAAGATATATTTATGAAAGTACCAAACTCACCTATGATCCAACTGTATGCTGCATTAGCATGCTCTGGTAATAGTACTGTCTTATGTTAACACATGATTTATTTTTGATATCCCTTGATTGTACTGGCTATTTACATATTACACATGTAGAGAAAATTGTGTATAGTCAGAACACCAGCTGTTCATCTGTATTTATATAAAACAATTTTGAGGTAACTAAAATCCAGATTATAATGGAATCCAAAAAATGACTGAAATCTGATTTTTACAACCAATCAGTGTTTAACAAGAAAAGACTAAGAATTTATCTTTAAAATCAAATTACTAATTTTGAATTTGGCAAACCCAGTTGCTTTAGGGAGTATAATGTACAATTCCCAACAATTTTACCTCCATTCACAGTTAGAAAAATACTTCTTGTTATTAGATAACAACTACTTAATGAAACAGAAAATATTTCCTTTTTAAAATTCAACCATAGTTTAAGAGAATCCTGTCTGGTTACACACCCAGAAGTTATAAATGCATAGACTTTGTGCTGAGTGAACCACTGCTATAGTTCTGGTAGAGGAGATACCAAGCAAAGGACTTACTGAAAAATGAGATTCAAAATAATTACAGAACACATTACAAATAATTTATACTGAATACTTACAGTCTGTTGCTGACTGAAAATGAGAGGAAAGTGTCTGGGTTACTGCAGTCCAAAATTTGTACAAAATATCAGACTGGCCATCCTAAGAGCAAGGGACAAAAGGAATACAAGTTTCAAAACATGCTCTTTCCAAAGAATATCAAGCAATGCAAATGCTTCCAGTCAAAGTTACTCCTCAACACTGAAAATAAAAACAAAATAAGTGAAATCTGAGAAGTTTTCCTCAGGTTTAGGGCTAGAAAAACTATTGGATAAAACAAAGAACAGCTTCAGTCTTGTCTCAAATTAAATATTTTCCTCCAAGTCTGAGCAGAAATCTCCCAGCTCTGTAGGGGTGTGGGTGCAGCCCGAAGCAGCACACCTCAGGAGACGTGTTAGAAAATCTCCCTGCACTGCAGTGACCTTCCCATTCATGGAGTTCTTGTGCTGGCTACACCACAGCAATCATTCACTGCCACTACCACACACTGGCAAACTCCAGCCAGGGACCAACCCACTGCACACAGAGCAGCTCTGCTTCCCAAAAACACAGACCACACAAAAATGCAGTGAACCTCACCGCTAACTCTCCACTGCGTGGTGCCACCAGGGCTTGCAGTCAGAAGTGGAAACAAGGGAGCACACCAAAGGGAATGTGCAGGGGCAGGCTGCTCCCCTACTGCCCCCAACCTCTGGCACTTAGGGTCAAGCATTAAAGCATGATTTTTGATCCCTGTCTGTTTGAAAAAAAATTCCAGGAGATGAGGATGGGTATCCTGTCCTGCCTGCTCGTTAAGATACTTCGAAGACTGTTCAGTGTTGCCATGGGAAGAGAAAACCCACTCTGAACAGAAGGGTTTTCTTCCTTGCATGGTTTACATGTCATCCCTTGACCCAACTGCTGCATTAACCAGTTTGACCAGATCACTGGTCACATCACAGAAAAGAAAAAACATGTCACTTTCACTTCTGCACTGCCCAGCAGTACCACAAAAAGGTGGAGA
This sequence comes from Fringilla coelebs, assembly GCF_963513975.1. Classification (NCBI taxonomy): domain Eukaryota; kingdom Metazoa; phylum Chordata; class Aves; order Passeriformes; family Fringillidae; genus Fringilla; species Fringilla coelebs. The sequence continues at coordinate 14,199,300 of NC_140033.1, forward strand.
TAATTATATTTAAAAGTCTCACTACTCCAAAATGAATTAGTACTACTTAAGATGATAAAGGAAAAAAATGGTCTCTTTTCACTAGCAGTGGCAATAATGGGCAAAGCAACAAATGTCTTTACAATGTCATTCATTAACAAGTACCACTGCATCCCTCTTGAAGATCTGTTCATTAAAAGACTGCAGGTTCAAGCTCAAGTTTCAGTTGAAAAAAAATCTTAAAGAATGAATATAAAATCTAAAAATCAGTCCAAGGTATAGTGATAAATCTAAGTGTAATGATAAAAAATAGGATTATCATCACAAACTCTGCAATTAGATGAGGAATTAATCCAACTCTACTCCTCATCTCTAAAGATAAAGGCAAAGTTTATGGGTCATGTGTTAAGAATTGAGAGAGGACATCTTTTATGCTGTTGGACTCATAAAATGCATGATAATTAACACTGAATGCTAAAATAAACTGGGATTACAGAATCTCATTTTTGACTACTTGAGGAGAATGATGGATTTAGAAACTGAAGTAATTTATGTTTGTGTTTTCTGTAAAATTGTACTTGACTTTCATAAATGGGCAAAGTAAAATTAGAATGTCAGAAAATTATTCAGAAGGTTCACTGCATAAAATCTCTTTTCTTTGATAAATTTATTGCAATAGCATAAACGTGAAATTACTTAACTCTTTAGTTCACAGTTTCAAATTTAGAACATGAAGACTACTATAAAACAAACAGCCTTGCACATCAAGTATAAATTAATTTGGCTTTCATATTCTCTATCCCAGCCTGGAGCAATGGTTGCCTATTGAGCATGGTCACTCAATTCAAATTCTACATAATCTAATGCAGGTGGAAAAATACTTAGAGAGCACTTTCAAACTTTTTTTTTGTATAATTACATCTACATCTCTGTCACTGTCTCAGCAGAAAACACAGTGATTAAAGGGTCCAGAAAACAAATATGCATGTACCCTTCCCCATCAACATTGCTATCTTAGTTGTCAGATTCAACATGGTGACAAGTAACAGTAACATGGGATGATGCTTTATGTTGTGTGTCTTCTAACCTGGGCAAAGGACATTAACTGTATCAGAATTTTGTAGGGAAGAAGGCCCTCATGGCTCAGCTAGCCAACTGCATTATGCATGAGGAGAGACTCATTATGTATGAGAAGGGAAAAGCTTCCTGAAAAAGTCAGATAACATTTCCTACTGACTGACTACTCGGTCAAAAATGTTTAGTGGAAAAAACAAATGCCCTGTTTTCTAACTAATTAAAATACTATCTACAGAGTGCTGGTTGATTCTATAACATATGACACAAGATTTCAGTTTGTCCAGTGCTGAGATGCAGTCTCTCTGGAGGTGAAATATAGCTGCTGATTAATAGAACAGAGAAGACCATGTAAGAGTTTGTGGCAGGAACTAGAAAATACTGTTGCCTACACATACACCAGGGGGTATTTCAGTGGGTGGACTGTAGCTACCAAAACTGGAATACAGCAGGGCATTAGCATTAGATACTCCAGAGGGAGTAAAAAAGTGCCATATGCAACCATGAGCATCCAGAAACAATTTAATTTTTTTAATCTGTAATTTCTTTTGCTTACACATTATTTGAAATATTATTTTTAAAGGTATATTTGAGTCTCTCACTGCTCGTTTTTTAAATGATGTATTCTTATAAGGATTAGATTTATTAAATTTATGAGAATTTTAATTTAACTGCTTAAAATGTAGCATGCAATTCCATCTGACAATAATCAATACTAGAAAATTACAAGGAAAGGGTAGCAAAAGGAGTGTTTTTCTCCAGCAGGAAATTAAAGGAATGTCCCTTGTACTGGACAACTTCTTCAAGGACTTAAAAAGATAGGCAGGATGAAGCTGGAAAAGGCAGTTCTGCTTGCTTGAAATGTACACAGCAAATCTACTGGCTCATCTTAATGCAGTGGAAAGTTTATAAGCCTTCCCTACGCTTCACATGCAGCATTGTGAGCAGCAAACCACAGTATCAGAAAGTAACTGCTCTTTTGGGCCTTTCTCTTTCAGAAAACTGAAGTCAGCTAGCCAAAACTACCTTCTCATCTGCAAATAATGAATATAGTCATCCTCCACACTTACACCAAATATCCTCAGTGGTAGACAATGTCTGGGAGCATGGGGTACATCCACATTAGTGATTCAAAGTGTACATAGGGCTCTCTTTGGTCCAAATCTGTCTTGTGTCTAGTACTTGCCTTGCAGAACACACTGAAACGTGCTAGCAGAGTAACTTCCACTATTCAAGAAATGCACTACCTCATAATTAAGTTTTAAAAGAACCACTTCTGCAATTAAATAGCTTTTTTCAGCATATCATCATATAGTTGTAAAATAATCCACAAGGATGTACTAATATTTCTATCAATTAATATTCTGAGACTTTAAATGAGGAATTTTCCATTTCTCTTGCTTCTGAAATGAAATAGAATTGGAAGATGTTAAATTATTTACACCCCCTCCAAAATAAAAATGCTTGCTTTGAAATCTAGTCACAAGCAGATTAACATCTTGTGATACAATCCCTTGTAGCAGGAGCAGCTGACAAGATGAGTAATGAACTGCATCCGATTATCTTTTCAGCTCTGTAGCAATCATTTTCCAACAGCTTCCTATGCCATAACCAACAACACTGGAAAAAGGTCACAGTTCTGTCATACTGTCCCCCCTCCCAGTGTACGCGTTCAACAACACAGAGAACACATAACCCTTTGGAAGCTAAGAGGTTCTATTATCTGGCACAAAGCTGTTTCAGGTGCATACTGTGCACATAGAAAGCTTACATAAAACATCCATACATAATTGAAAGTCTCCAGAAGTAAATGATTGCACTTTAGCATAAAATAAAATGTTATTTCCTCTTGTCATGCGATATGTTTTTCCTTCAATAAAAGAACCTTAACTGTAATTGATGGTATCCAAAATTCATGATAGGCAAGATTCAGGTTGACATACACATATTTTCCCCATCATGAAATATACCAAATTACAACTATGAACATTAATTGCAAGCAATTGTAAGACTATAATGGCAAAGCAGAACTTTCCTTCCAAACCAGACCCATTTAATGCAGCATTATAGAATGAATGGTACTGTCTGCTCGCAGCTTTATTTTGATCTCACAGCACAGAAAATCTGCACATAGATCATACTTTGTACCACTACAAAATGGTGGGGAAGTAAGATCAGCCACAGAACTGGCTATTTTCTAATAAAAATCTGTTGTGAAAATGCTCCAATGCCTAAAGCACACTTACATAAACTACTATCTACCAACCCAAACTGTAAATTAAAAATACTGTCACTATTGTTCCTGTGACCAGTGACCACTTTATTCCCCAAAACTGAACAGCTGAGCAGGCACTTACACGATTTAGTAGCCCTTATGCAATTCCTTAGGCAGCACAAGACAGTTTAGATCTGTCCTTCTCTTGCTCTTGTTAATTATTTTCAGAAATAAACCAAACTGCCCAGTAACATACACCAGGGCAACCCTCTGTCACTCTGACATGCTGGACAGTTGGCCACAACCAAGGAATGGAAAGATATTTTTGAAACATGTATGGACTATTAGCACTTAGCTACTTTAAAATATGTTATTTCTAGGTAACCCACTTGCATTTGTGTAGAGTAAAATAGAAAACCACAACAACCAGACTGTACTCTGGCCCAGCCACTGTAGTCTTCCCCCTTTTTCACACTATTTAAGGATTTGGTACACACTCACATGTACTATTCACAGAGGAATTACTTGCTCATGAAAATTATATCCATAAATCAGACAAAATATGTCCAGCAGGCTAGACCACAAATGGTGATGCATTTTCTCAACAGTGAGGCTCACTATATTGCCTATGTGAATGGGACAAAGTTTATCCTTATTAAAATCATAGATGGAAGTAGTCTGACTTCTATGGGATATCTTATTTATGCAAAATTAAAAATGTCCTTAACTGCTTTGCTGAATCGGGGCCAGAATCAGCAATCAGCTAAAAGAATTTTAACTTTGTGTAACTATTTAATTTCAGCCATTATTAAAAAACCCCTATTGGCAATACTCAGCACAAAGAGTAACACTGTGCAACTTTCCCCTAACAGAGCAGGTTTTGGGTAAAACATCTAAGGTTGTACAGTAGAACCACAGAGTCACAGAACTAACTAGGTTGGAAAAGACCTTTGAGATCATCAAGTCCAGCCTATGACCTAACACCACCTTGTCAACTGAACCATGGCACCGAGTGCCACATCCAGTCTTTTTTCTAAACACCTCCAGGGATGCTGACTCCACCACCTCCCTGGCAGCCCATTCCAATGGTCAATCACTCTTGCTATGAGGAACTTTTCCCAATGTACAACCTAAATTTCCCCCGATGCAGCTTAATAACACTGCATAAGGCCAGTGCCAGAAGACATTTGGACAGTGTTAGTTCTTCCTGCTCTCTGTCCCAGGAACTCCATAAGGTTCCTGTCAGACCATTCCTCTACATTCCCCATTCTCTTGAGGTTGCTCTTGATGGCAGCATGACTCCCTGGAGCATCAGCCACTACTCCCAGTTTTGTGTCATCAGCAAACCTGCTGAGGGTGCACTCTGGCCCATCATCCAGATCACTAATAAAGTCTTAAAATAGAACTGAACCTTGTACTGACCCATTGTGGGGGTACACTACTGACCAGCTGCTAGATTTTGTGCCACTGAACACCACTTTCTGGGCCTGGTCATTCAGCTGGACCATTCATGATTAATCCCACATGGATAAAAAGCTCTCTCAGTGCAACTGGGAGAGCCTGCAGACTCAATCACCTTTTATCCAATGACTGGTGGTAAGGAAAGGATTTACATCAGTACTCTTTTACTGGTATGGGGGAGGAGGGATTTATACTTGTCTATAATTTTTTTTTTCAGTAATCCTTTCATCTTTAGTGCATGGTATTACAGCACCTAAGCAGACTTGTTAATAGTGTGAAGCACCACTATTACTCAGATTGATGCATTGACTGCATAGATTTGAAATTTAGATTGGATGTTGCCTGCTTGCAAGATTATAGAAGAAACTACAGACTGACAGGATTCATGTGCTAAACCCCTTCTCACTCACATGAAAATGACTCGTTTTCCCAGTTGAAAAAATATAATCCATTTTCACTAACAGCTACTACAAAGTTAATAAACCACTGAACAATAGTGGGCTGAGTACCAGTATCATCAAAGGATAGATATTAGAAGATCTGTATTCACTGGTACTATATAATAATTTTCATGCTAAAGCCTGGAAAACTAATTTAAAGTCTCCTCAAACATAAAAACAGCTTACCTCATTTAAAAAAAAATATCAAACTACTAATTAACTTTTACTGAAATGAAATTAAATCTCTTTAGCTCTGCTCTTGTAACTATTTAGTATATGACATTAAATCTAAATTCAAGGAATGAGGGTGAAAGTACCCCCCTTCTTCAGTATTAGACAAGAATGTAAGAAGATGCTGAAAGGACATATATTTATTTTTACAAATGTCTCTATTTCCTCCTCACTGTAAATTTAGAACTTAATGAGTATAATTTTCCATCTGTGAATTAACATATTTGTGTCTGTCTAAAATAGCTATTTTAACATTCAAATAATAAATCTGACCCACTGATTCTAAACTGGTTCCCCCTTCATGACCACTTCCAACTTATTTTTCCCTGTAGAAATTTTGATACTTTGAGTAGAATGTGAAAAACATCTTTATTGTGAGGCCTCTTTGAAATGTAAAACAATATGGTGAATATTAGCATGCAGCTAGTTGCTGCAGGCTCCTGAAATCAGGCTTTGCATACTAACATATACAGTGTTTTCTATCTGTAATCAAATGCTCTGCCATGGAGAAATACAGGACTTGTGAATGTTGCTCTAAAAACAGAAGACGTTTAAAGGACAGTCTAAATATTTTTTCCACCAAGAAAGCAACAATGCAAATGATTTAACAATTTCGTATGACAAGATCTTATGGGACAGAAATAAGGAAATCTATTTGCACTATTTCTATAGCAACATAATTGCCAAATGTTAGACTGTGAACAAAAAGCCATCATCCTCAGTAGTGCAATTAATCAGTAAAGAAAAGACAAATTCTGAGTGTGTTCTCAATAACCCTTTTTTATATCCCTAAAGTAGTCAGGATTAAATTTCTTCAATAAGTGTGAATTTAAATTTCTAATGTTGTTTATATTACACATTACAGGTGCAGAGATGTCAATAAATGACACTGTGATTTTAAAAATGACCTTGATTTTTTTTTTTGTTTTACTGCAGGGCACAGAATTTCATTACACTGGGTTGATCAGTTTATATCCAAGGTGTAATAGTTTCTAGACTTCCAGCAGTAGTGCAACGTTTGAAAAAAGGTCTCTTTAGGCAGGTGACAAAAGAAACAAAAGCCGCTTTGCTTTATTTCTCAAAAACGTTCTTGACTAGAAAATAAAGTTAAGACTGTGCATTTTATGGAATATTGGAATTCTTAAGTGATTCCTCAGAAAACCTAATTTGTAAGGAACAAAAATATCTAGATATTAAACAGTGCCCTATATCTTCAAAACTACTTAAAACATTAATTAATCCTTCCATATTCCAGCAAGATATGCATCAACTGGAAATAAATGAACTTAGTATTCAAGAACCAGTAACTACCCCAGGGATTTGACAGCTTTCTTCTACCCAGAGAAGTGATTTAGTATGTACAGCTTCAATTCCAACCATGCTTTCACCTTGACTACTTCATATCCCCTCCAAGGATGAAAGGATGGTTTGTTACCATGTCCACTCAGCCCGGAGCTGTTCAGGTAAGATTGACAAGCATGATGATAAAAGGTGGCACTTCTGGTAAATGTATTTCTTTTCCAATGGCAAGCTGACTGAAAACCAACTGACTCAGTAATTTGCAGTCATCACTGATCAGCAATTTGCACAAACACCACTAAACCAGAAGTGAAAAAGAACAAAAGTCATTATTACCTACTAACCCACACAACCTCCCCGCCATCCCTTTTCTTCACAGCTGCATATTTCTGTCAGAGAAACGGAATTAAAGTTCTACAGAAATCGTAGTGTCATTAGAAAACCATTGCACAGGCTCTGACCCTCCCATGTGAATTAGAATCAAATTACTTTTGGCTGCCTGGGCACACAGATCCATTCAAAATGAGAGTTGGGACTTTTAACTGGTATGATATTCTTGGCTCTTTAAGAGTCCTCAAAACTCCTGCAAGTGAATTCAGCAGGGCAATTTGTAGATCTGAAACAAAAATTGTCTTTGATATTTTGGGAACCAAAAACCTGCACAGCCACCTGGGTTTAGATCTTCACAAAGTACCTCATTATGGCTGAAATAACAAATAGAAATCACGGTAGAAATAATGTGCAAGTAATCCAATTCTGCATTTACAAAAAATACCGAAAAATAAATCATATACTTGTCATAATTGGTGAAAACCATACTATTTCTGAATTCACATAAGACAATAATTAGATTATTTTTCAATATTTTCCACTAGGGATTATTTTTTAATTGGGTCAACTGAATGTGAATACGTGATGGTAGACGTGAATAATTTCAAAGCAGCAACATTTTTTAACAAGTTTGGACGGGGAGCAGAAATTAGAAGGTGAAATATAAGTACACGCTGTCAATAAATATGTATATTTTCCTTTTATTTTCTTTATCTTATGTAATGCTGAGGACATTTCTTTCTGTATCGTTAACACCTCATATTGCCAGTGTTGACAACTCAGGAAAAAAGCCTGCTTACTCACCAAACATTCATCAGCAGAAGCAATGATAAGAGCCCTCCAGAAAGTGCATAATAACACTCCCCAGAACTCTCAGCTCACTTTTTTACCCCGAGGCTTACGTAAACCACAGGGTTTGTGATGTGCCTTGGTTGCAAACAGGACGCCCAAAGGCGAGCAAGGGCAGCTCTGCCTGCACCTTTCTGCCCAGCAGAGAGACCCAGTTCATCCTTTCTACTGACCACCCCAACCCCTCTCAACAATGATTTGTTGCTTTTCAGGCTGCTTCTCTCTTGGCAGAACTGTTCCCTGATGCCTATGTAGGAGTGAAGGACCCAAAATAGATGAGGATCAAAGATCATTTTCAACTCTTTTACAAGGGGCTAAGAGGGACTCTAATTAGGAAGGTGGCTGTCACAGAAAGATGTGTTTGGCTGTGATTTACACTGAAGTCAATTGTAGTTTAGGCATTACAACAGCCGAGGAAGGATTAGTCACTACACATTGAAAGAGAGAAGCAATAAAGCAAAATAAACTGAAGTAACCTATTAGCTCTCTGAAGGTGAATTAAGTAATTGAAAGAAGTGATAAAAATAACCAGTCATTGGGTGAACAAAAATATCAAATTTACATTATTTAAATCTTATTTGTAATTTTAATTTTTGCTCTTAAAATTATGACAGTATTAACCCTATATTTAAAAAAATATATACAGTGAAAGCTGTATTCATTTTCCCCAAAACTAGAAATGAGAACTGCATGAGTTCTGAATTCCCTTAGCCCTCTGCAACTAAAATCTAGTAATTAAAGGCCTTTTTTTCTCACATAAAACCCACAAAATGTTCATTCAATCGTATTTCTCCTTTATACAGCTAACAGATTTGTTAAAAAATTAAATCTGCAATTTAAATATGTAAACATTAATAATGAATCTATAGTTCATGACTAGTATGAAATGAAGAAGTTTTTAGAATGTACTATGAGTACATGATTTCTTTTTACAATTGCATTAATTTCATATTGCGTGAAAGGAAAACCACCAAAAATCTAGATCTGCAAAGGGAAGGAGTGAAAAAATGTGCAGTATAAATTTAATGTTCAGATCCTTCCATGATCCTCATGTAAGCCTGACACTGTTACTTAACTCTTGGCCACATCTAAAGCTGGTAAAAATTGGAAGGGAATGCTGAAGGAGAAACCATAGGGTAGTAAAGATTCAGGTGTTGTCATTGCCCTCATGCTGAACTACAGAATTTAAAATTTTCCAAGTTCTGTACCTCAGCTTCTTCATCTGTCAGGTTTTGTTTCCTTTTTTTTAAAAAAAAAAACAAAACCAGAGGGTTTTTGTGAATCCTTTAATCAATTAGCTAGTGCTTTTATAACTACATTTTTGGATACAACATGATACAACACTACTAAATATTATTATGGTAAAAGGTAATTAGAAAGCCGGAAGGCACATGTTTGAGATCATCATCTAAAATTAGAAAAACTGCAGGCTGTGCTATCTGTGAAGAGAAAGACACAAAAAATCCCCAATGGAAAAAGAGAATGATGACTTAAAAAAAAGAGGCAAGTAGCTTCTTTGCTATTAAAGGACTTGTGCTTTAAAAAGGCTGGATCTCCTCCTCTCCTATGCTTCCTAGGATGATACTTGCACTGCAGTAATCAAAACAAGGAAGCAGATGGACAGGCAAAGTGGTACTGCAGCTGCTGCAGAAGATGACTATAATAATAATGTTGACATCAGTAACAGTAATTAGTGCACAGACTGTAGAGTGGATGATTCGTTTTCCTATCTTCTGGAGTGGGCATGCTGCTCTAGCAAACGGGTACAACATTAGTACCTTTGGCTTGTTTTGTTAATTTGCTCAGTTTATTAATGAAGTTGAATACAATACAGAAAATCCAGCTTCTCTCCCTCTCCAGAACACTTGCTGAGGAAAGCACATTTCGGTTTGGTTTAACTCGAGATGGAATCTTCATTAGTAAATGGCAAAATACCAATTTCTTATTTATATCTAAAACAATTCCTACTCTCCGATACAGCCATCTGTACTTACACTCCTGAATTTCAGCAGCATGCAGTACGTGTCTGGTTTTGTCTGAACAACAGCTCTACTCTTTGGTGTGACCTCACCCATCTGCAGCCTGGTGCCACACCTTTTTCAAGAGACACCAAAAGAAATGGTCTAACTGTGAGAATATCCAAGGAAAACACGATGCTGTACTGAAGCATTACAGGCAAGCAGTAAGTCCAGCGTCGGTGCCATCAGCAGTACTGTGCCACGCTGAGAGAATTCTCCTAGCAGAACATCTGATAAGGATGTACCACTCCTCCTTAGCTGCCCCACTGAGAATGACAATGTCCAGCCTGGCACTTTACTACACCAAAACACCCACCAAAGAGCAAAGTAATCGGAAGAGTGAAAACTGCAGAAAAATAAATAGAAGGATTTTATTTGGGAAATAAAACTTTTCACTTGGATGCAATCCTGCAGTATGAATGTTAAGGGAAGGAACAGCAATCAGAGAAATCATGGAACATGCTTAGCATAAGTCAGCCCAGTAAGCCTTTTATTTTCTAATGAGTTTGTCCTTACCCTGCTTCCATTGAAATTCATTTTCCCCTGTTCATTTAGTCTCCAGGAGGATAAAATATTTCCTTTGGTTTCCCTCTATTATCAGCCTCGAAAACCAGAAAAACTCTCTTTTCAGTTGTTGAAAAACTCCTTTTCAATTGATGCTTTACAAGAGGGAAGAGTGAAAGTCAGAAGCATGGGCACAGCCTGGGAGCCACTCATGAACACCAACAGATCATTCACCTAAGCTCCTTTGCCATCCAAACTCTTCCTTTCAGCATTTCTGGTCTGCCTCCAGGTTTCTATGTTTCTCCCTAAACATGCTGATCCACTGAAGGGCTGATCCACCCAAGCAGCGACAGATTTTTTTTGCCAGATTAAACATTTTTTAATTAAGAAAATATGCTAAATGTTCATAAACTTTTTGAGGGGGGTTGTGGATTTTTTTATTTTGGTTGGGTTGTTTTGTTGTTGTTGTTGTGGTTTGCTTTTTTGTTTGTTTTAACACAGAAAGAGAAGCTTGAAGTGCCTCATAGAAAAGTGATGCTCTGTGCAACATCTTCTAGAGACAGGCTTAAGTGACAGATAAAGGCTGTATTTAACCTTCATTATTTGCTTTCATTGTTTGGAAGACCACGTTTGCATATGAAGAGCTTCGCCAAGTTATTTCAAATATTAAGTCCATGTAAATTAAAAATCCAGTTACACACTTGGAAAGAGATGTCAGCAGGAACATGCCTTTTGTTTTCGCTCTCTTCTACTAACATAGATGAGACAGTTTCAGTAATCCTGTTCCTACCACTGAAGGAGGCCATTAATCAAATTATTCCAAATATGAATAAAAAACAATGCAAATGAATGGAAAATAATAGGTATTCAAAAGAACAGCCATGATAATTTTTCAAGGGAGAAATTGTCAAGAAGTGAGAAACAGATGGCTGAAAATGAGAGATGAAGACACATTCTCCTATGCAAACTAACAGATTTAATTAATTACTCAGATCACATGGTATTATGGAATGACATTAATGATCCATACAGTGGTGCCTTATCAGCTCCCTTTTAAAGAAAACAAAAGAAATTACAACAGAATGAACATGTTTACATCCTACAGATATAACCCACAGACCACAAATATATCCTTCAATGTTAGTTTGAGTCGCAACACCTTCCCATCAATTTAAGTAAAAAAAAATTATGGAACTGTAAAACTGTAAATCAACTCATTCTCTCATCACATTTTTCTTATGAGATTACTAAAGTGTATTCAACTAAATTACAGCTTTACCTTAACTATCTCCTCTATGAAGCAGACATGTGACACAGGATCTCTTTTCTTTGCCAATACTTTCTGCAAATGCTGCACCTGTAAGAGAGAATTTATTGAGAGGGAAAGTGACATCTGAATTCTTACATCCAAAATTGCATGATGAGACAAACAGGAATTAGCTGCAGAGTACCTGTCCACAAGCAGCACAGATCTGATCCATGAGTTTCTCCATATTTGTCCAGAGGGCTGCTCGGAAAGCTGCTGTGTTCCCAGGTGTTGGCATAGCAGCTCGACCAGGGCCACCTAAATGGTTTTTAAACATACACAGCAGCACATTTCAGCTTCCACAAATGAAAATTAAAATATTGGAAATACAGATCTCTATGCACTTTGAGAGATACTTTAAGCCAAAGCAGCCTAAAATACATTCAGAACAGAGCTTTGTGAATGGCCTCAGTTGTCTCAACTGAGAAGTTGACTAAGCTGAAGTTCTTTGGGGATACTTCACGCTCATGAATGTTACAAGCTCTACCAATTCAGACTGCCACAGAAACACCACAGTAATGCCAATGACCAGTTTTCCAGGATTTAAGAACAAAGGGAAATTGGAGAGTGAGTAGGTGTGAAAAATACAGCTATGACCAGCTCAGGACTTAAATGCATAGACAAACTGCTAAAAAAAGTTATATTCCAGCTGAAGGGTATGCAGCTTCTCAACAATCACTTCACTTGAGAGAGGATGCATTTCTGTATTATTTTGCTGATTATGGGTCTGGACCCCCACCTTGTCGCAAAACATTTTTTAAAAAACTGAATGTTTGCAACACCAAAGTCCAAATTTGCCTGTCCACTCAATTCCTCTGTATTTTTTGGAATCTGAGGTAACTGGGATCTAAATGTTTAATAGTGGAACATTTCTTCATAGTCTGCTTTGAAACAAAAATAGTCTGCTTTGAAACAATTTTCACCTGACAAAAGCATAACAATGTAGTTGCAGGCTTCTTCCATTGATTGCAAATAATTTCAACCCATAATTCTCCCACAAATAAAAAGAAAGCAGAATTTGGAGTCATCATTCCATGAGAAACAGCTAAGGAAATGCTACAAATTGTCACCTAATGAGGACAATTTTCTGGGCAACTTAGGAAGGAGTGGCAGGGAGGAATAAAGGAAAACCTCTGAGCCAAATATCAGACAGACCTGATTTTGTCAAATTAAAGGTTTTTAAATTAATTGGTTTCTGAGATATGTCTGCTCCACCCCTCTACTGGTTAAAGCAAGCAGGGAAACATTTCTAGAAACAGGCTTGGATGTGAGACTTTCTTCCATTTTATAACATACCATGCTCCTATAAAAAATATTCAGTTATCATTCTCTGTAAAACAAGTATCATACCTCTTGTGACTGTTTGAGACGGTTGGGTCAGCACTTTGATATCCAAAGCATTTTTTATGTTCTCTTCCAGCACTGTGCAGTATCCATCCACCACATTAGCAATGGTATCCTTCAAAGTCCCAAGATTATGGAAAACCTGAAGAGCAGTTCCCACTTGAGTAGGATTCTGAGGAAAGAAGATATTAAAAAATAACAATTATCTTTAACTGCACTATTGAGATGTTTTATCCCTGATGAGACATTATTTTAGTGGGCAAATTCATCTTTAAAGTTCAGTTTACTAATGAATTCTGTTTAAGTTACTGGCTTCATCACAGAGAACAGAGGGCAAAGGAGAGGACTGATTTCCTCTGCTCTCTGAGCAATGCTTTGCTTAGCTCCTTTTGGTGCTACCCTCTGAATATGAATGGAAAGAAAAGAACTGGAAGCACTGCTGGCAGTATCTAACCTGGGGTGGGTTATCAGTGACTGATCCAGGAATTCTGGGGTTAATTACAGTACAGCTGCATTCAGCTTTGGTGCAGCTGGTAATACTGCTTTAACATGCAGTGCTTGTTACACTACTGTCAGTTAAGTCCCAAATTGTTACTTAAAAGTGAAACAGGCTTGAAAAAAGTACTAATGAAGGATAAGAAGAAGCAAGCAGGTCAAGCCCCTACTACCGACTACCGCAAAGTTTAAGCTTGTATTTCCACATTTCTATTTCTAATGTTGACAATAACTTCATTTTTCCTCATGGCAGAATTAAAAAAAAAAAAAAAATGCAGCGATTATTTCCAGAGCTTGCCAAAAAAAAAAAAAAAAAAAAAAAAAAAAAAAAAAAAAAGGGAAAAACAACCACTCAACACAGGGGAGTGAAAACTGTCCAAAAACTGTCCAGGTCCACTGTTGAGAGACCTCTGATAAAGATTAAATCTAATGATAATTCCACTGAGCAACACTAAACACTGGCATGGGTGCTATTTAGCAAGAGAAAAGCCTCAAATTATTGCCTTTGGAAACTAACCACTGTCATCCATACACTGAATACTGCTTTTTTAATTAGCATTTACAGGCAATTAGTGGAGGGGGCAATCAGTTGATCATATACACATTAGAGATGCAGTCTTTTGCCATTTTTCTTAGTCACTTCTGCCAGCAGTGAAGAACATGGTCTGACAGAAATGCTGGCAGTCAGACTGGACAGAGGCATCTGAGAATGCTGTGATTCTGTGAGACCACCAGCACTCCCCACTGCAAAGCCCACTTTGGCTTTGGCCACAGTGCAGCTGCTGTGCTGAGGATGCACTTCTGGAACATCCACCTATGGCACCAGGCTTTCTGATCTGTTGGCAAACAACGTGTCCCCCTCAAACCCAATGTTTCAGAAGTCACACCCCTATAGCTGCACATTTGTGCCATTATTTCTAGGGTTCCTACAAGATCAAAACCATAGTTAAAGCAAAAAAAGCCAGATCACACCTTCTTCCCATGAGGAGTTCCCAGGTTTAGTGGAAAGCAAAGGAATATTAGGCATGTATTATGGTTTGCAGACCTTATACTAACTATACCAGTTTCTTTTTCCAAACAGTGTGGGAGTTAATGAGCATTCCCAGCATAGTATTACGGGTCTGGGACTTGTAGGTTTAGTTTTTTGACAACTGGGTATGCTGTAAAATTTCTAAGCATCCTGTGGGTGTGCTTGTGGAGGTGGGAAAGTAAGCCATAAAGACTGGAAGATTAATGGGATGTCAGAAAATGAAGAGTACTATAATGCAAGGAGGGAATTTGGGGACAGAATGAACAAGAGAAAGAAAATATAAATGGGAAGAGGATGGGGAATAGAATGAACAGACTCTGGCAGAAAGAAAGAGAATAAAACTGAAAGGAAGAAAAGATAGAAAAGACACACCTCATTTACCAGCCTTTCCTGAATTGTTGTAATTTTTACAGAATACTTACACAATTATGAAACCAGGTAGCGAGTCAGTAAAACAAAATCAATACCTTACTATTACTATAAGGGTGCTCAACTAGATTTCAGTCAGGCTCTAATGTTTATATATTAAATAGTAAAAAAATAGAACAGCATCGAAAGGTGAGCTGGGCACTTTCCACCCTAAAATAATCAATGGCCAGATACTTACTTTTCTGAAAAACAGGCAATAGAGGCACAAATAACTGCAGGCAAAAAATCAATCTTAGAGCTACCACATCACAGTTTAGCACACTAACTCTGTAGCTACTGGGCAAGAAAGACACTAAAACATACTCCAAGAGAGCCTGAGCTATATTTCACAAGAAATGGTTTTAGCCAGAAGTTTCAAACCAAAATACAAAATCATGGAAACCTTCCATTCAGTCGAAGTATCTTCCAAATCTAGTGCCAAAATTAAAATCAGAATGGAACAAAGATTATGCAGGTGGCCTATTTCTTATTTGCTTTAAATTGTGAATATAGCCACAGACAGAAGGCTCCTAGCTCATGTATTCATCTTGTATGGAATTAGAGACATATCAAATCCCTGACAAGGTAGAACAAAGTGTATTATTTTATTTGATTCATTTACAGTAATTTTCTCACCTCAGGAAGCAGTTATTGCTTCATATGCCCCAGACAGGCTATGTAACAGTCCATTGTTGGTTTATGACTAATCCTAAGAGAATGGAAATTTTTATGCACAGCTAGTCTATAGTGCATAGGTTTAGACAATATGTTAAAAAAAATGAAGCCTCCCTTAGGACAAAAATTATATGAAAAGAAAATGCTGAAAAGCAGGATTGAAATGAATTACTATACTTTAAGGCTTGCATATACATCTCAGAATTAAACTGTTTATCATTATACACACTGGACAAAAAGTTGAGAGCCGGTATGTCAGAATTTGCTACTACTAATAGATGCTATTGATTAGAATTTGTCCTTAATATTTTTCTTCTACCTGTGAAAGCTTAAAGCTAAACAGTTCTGAGATTTGAAAAGCTGCCATAATTTTTATCAAGAGGAAAGCATGCACTTGAAAAAGAACTGACTTTAAAAAGAACTGACTACAACAGTGATCTACAAAGGAAAAGGGAATCACATCAGAGAATAATATTCAGAATAGCTATCCAACAGGAACAATATGGAAAATAATATAACTACTTTTGAGATGGAATTTAATGAGTTGATCAGCAGTATTTTATAACTCATTTATCTGCCACTGCAGGCAACCACACTTAGCAATTTTAAAGTGTTCCCCTAAGAATCTCTGTCTGTAAAAAATTTGTACATTTGCCATAAACTTGAAGCTATGGTAATCAAAAGAGTAGAGGGCAAAGAAAAACAGAAGAGCATTTGGGAATATCTTAGCAATACAGTATAATCTAAGTGCATAAACACAAGCATACACAAGTGAAGTAAAAACATGACCCCACAAAGTGTAGGGCAACAACACTACCTACTCAAAAATTAACTACAGTGATCTTCAGATTGCAAAAATAATTATGCATCTGGGAGTTAAGGAGAGATGGCATTAAGTCCACCAATAATATCCTTCTCCATTCAAAGCACTCCTCCATCTGGCAAGTCACATCATAGTATGTTACAGATACATGGAAACTAAATTCCACAAATGTAAGAGCTAAAGAAGACTCAGTGAGTCATCAGTTCAACGTACGAAGCAAATAAAAAATGAACATGCTCAAAAGCTAGTTCTACCATGAAACAAGTCTCACAAATATTTTAAAACACCTAAGTTCTTCAGTATCCATCAGATAATAGTTTTAATGGCTTGGTCAGAGGTTGATACCAATCACCACTTGAAAAAAAGGTATGGGTATTTCAATTAATGTTTTTGCAAAACAGACGCTCATTCAGCAGAAACTATGAAGAGATGTTCACATCAGATGTATTTGCTAATTTTCTCCATGAATGGGAACCATTCATTTTATTGACATAATTTCTGATTAATTTTATCCCATCCCATTCCATTTGGTTCTGTAGACAATCACAGACAAGTAGAAAAATAAGTGTCATGCAGTCATTAGCATGAATGTGGGTTTTTTTCACAATTACATCATGTGGTTGTTTCAAAGAGCAGGTGACTGGATTTAATAACCCAGCAGATGCTGACCAGGCCAGCATGGCAGCCACAGTCATTCTCAGAGCACAACCCCATTTGGTCACTTCCTTTCCTACAAAGATAATAACCCTGAGAAGACTAAACAGAAATGTCATTTAAGACTTAAATAAATATATATTACATTTCTAATTTGAAAGTATCTCCTGGGATGGAACAAAACAATTTTGTTTTGTCAACTGCCCACATTGCAACTATTTTATAAGGGCCAAGATTGTAGTCTTTTATTTTATGATTGCCACTAGTATTATCAGAATAATCTTCTGAAAGCATGGCTAAGGGAAGAGCAATAATCTTTCTCATCATTAGAAATGCAGCTTGGACAAGCAAACCTGCTCCTCACAATGGAGAGTGGTGATGACGCTGAGCAAATATGGGGACAGGAAGATTCCTAGCATAAGGCTGAACCATAAACAGGAAACTTGCATAACAGGCAAAACTAATGGCTCAAGTGCCACAAACACAGCTTCCAAACTCACACTCCCCCTTCTCAGGATTCACTGTGTGGATCATTATTCTCTACCCAGTTCTGTCTTAGGGAACTTCACATCATTATTTATTTATCCAGTACAAATCTGTCCCAAAGATCCCATGCCACAGGATTTTCACCTGTGTGGACTATCAACTTCCTTCTCAAATGAAAATGTGTTAATTGGCAACAATATTTATGGTCAATCTGAGACAATTTATGGTTTATCTGAGACAATTGCTGCTACTTACACAAAGAAGCAGGGTTACAAATGTAATTAATTGTTAACTTTCATGCAGTTAAATTTTACAAGTACTTGCATCACCAATAATCAGAACAGCTCTCCAAGGAAATGCTCTTTTACAGTATAGTTTAGAAGGACCACATACAGAGAAGTCAAGCTTGGACTAGTCCCTCACTTAGAAATTATGTTCCATAGCTACTAATGCATAAGAGGACATTTCTATTTCACTTATTAAAATCAGAACAGTGGCTCTGACCGAAAATCTTTATCATTCTGCAGAGAACAGATAACCCTGTTCAGGAGAGGCTGTGGCAGGCAGGCAGGCAGACAGACAGACAGATAACTCAAGAGCTGTGATTTCAGTGTGCTGTCACATTGTTCCCTCTTATGCAAAACATACACCATGTCCCATAAACAAGCAGCAAAAGTGTAACACAGCTCAAAAATAATTACATGCATTGCTTAGTTGAAGGAAGATTCATAATTACTAATTAGTCCAGGAATAACTTAAACAGAGTGGTCTGACAACATGGTGAGCAAGGAATACCACAACATTCCCTACCCAGTGAGAAATAATCAGCCCTAAAACACACAATCCCAGACCAGGATGCACACTGAAATAACCAAGCTTGTATATTTGTAATGTATATTTTCTGACAATGAATACAAAAGACTGTTACAGTCCTTACAGTTTCTAGATTATACTTCTGAGTATCTTTGACTGACATTTAGTATTAACTAATTTCATTTGACAGAAGGTTTGCTATATTGGGAGCTATTTCACTTACTTTTTAAAGTCTATTGCTCCTTTTGTTTGTAGGAGATAGCAGTTGCAATTTCCAACACAGCAGAGCTTTACAAGGTCCAAAAAAGACCCTTTTGAGAGGCTAAAAACCCCCAGTCAGATGTTCCTTTACAGTGTTTGCTCCTTCTCCCCTCTCACTACCAATACAACATTACAACATGCTGCCTCCTTCCAATAATTTTCCCATAAATAACATTACTATCCCTAATGACAAGTACTACTCAAAGACCAAGTGATTTCAAGTTTTGCAAGCACTTGCAGCTACCCAGTTCTTAGCCATCTCTTACAGACACCAGAAATGAAAAAAAATGAAAAGATACTCCAGGAAAAGCTGCAGTTCAACTTAAAGAGCTCAGGAAGGTAAGGAGTGAAGAAAACTTAGCCACCTAAGTCACAGCCAAGGCAAAATGACCCATCGAGCAGAATTAGTAACTTAGTAAGAAGGGTTGGAATTCTTGCTTTGAGGTATAACTCAGCTGTTTTAATTGTAGAAAAAGTAACAAAAAAATGAAAAGTAGAAATTAAATGCCAATGAAATTCAGTTTCAGTCTAAAAACAGTATTTTATTCCATTTCCAAATATCCAAGCCTAAAAAAATTAATTGATATATCACTACTCCTAAAAATGAACCTACTTAGGGAAGCTCATCTCTATGTTCATTATCACCCCATGTGTCTTTTACTCTGTTCATCTCCAAAACCTGAGCAATAAATGAAAAGGTCAAATTGGCATTGTAAAGCCAGAAAATACAGGCTTCTTTTCTAATGATATCCCAGATCTTCCTGGTTTAGTCTTTGCAATGTTGGGAGGAGAGAGAGGTTAAAATATTATTATTTGCTATAGAAATATCATAGGTAATAGTGATGTAAACACACTGACTAGATTAGAAAAGAATATTTTAAGCCTTAAGAGGCAAGAGTCCCAAAGCCAAACATTTAAATATGGTTGGGTTATAACATCGACCTTCTGTGAGCCCATGTTTGAAATATACAACCTCTCTTGGTAGAAGGACTTTCACATGAAAGGAGAACAGCCACAAAGCACAGTTATAAACCTCACCATGTCCTCAAACCAGGTCAGCCTTTTGTTTCTTAGAATAACAAGAAGGAAATAGCAAAAAGCATTGCACTACAAAGGTTGAGGAGGAAAAAAAAAAACAAACCAGTAGCAATAAAATACTAGAAAGCAAAGAAACAAGATTTTTCAACACAGCTAAATAGCTTGCCAAAACACTTATTCACCATAATAGTGTAATCAAAGCAACAGATGGCTAAGAGCTAATGGGACAGAAAGGCATCAGGAACTGTTGTAAAGAATTATCTCATGAAACATCAAGCAATGTTCCAAAGTTTACCAAGCCTCAGGCTATCAACGTGACAGCAATTTCAAAGCAAGTATCTGGCACCTCTTAGGACAGATCAGCTACACTGACTAGCCCATAACAATTACAGATTTTATCCTACAATGCACTATTTGAGTGTAGGAAGAGTATAAAGCCTTTAAAGAGTAGAAATGATACAAAATTTAAAAAACTAGTCAGGCAACATGGAAATGAGGGCTTCTGAGCCAAATCAAGCTTCTTAAAATGCTTCTCTCACCTCTTACACAATTTGACCAATCTCTGAAGCCCTTACTGATAACAAACCAGTTCACATCTGAAGATGGGGCTTCCCTATTAAAAACAAAGCTGATGAAGTTTAGAGAGCAGAAGGTGAGATTGCAGCACCTCTCCTGTCCTTGTGCAACCCTGACTTGCACCTGCTGATTCAAGTCCCATCACTGAAGAACAGAAGTTGAGGACACAAAATCTCATTACTAATTTTAATATTTGGACAAAAGCTTGTGACCAGATGTTTTCTTCCACCTCACAATATCATTATGTGCATACTCACTCTATTAGATGGTTCAACAAAGCCATTAAAAAACCCAAATGTCAAGTTTCACTTTTAACTCAGTCTTAACAATCAACATTAGGAATTAGCTACTGAAGGGTTTTAACATGTTTTTCTCTCTTTACAAAAAAAAATTTTAAAAAAATCAATTCTATCTCAGAAAAAATATCTTTTAAATGGTATGTTCTGAATGATTTAAATATCTACCAAAAGCCATCTGGGTTTTCTTGTTCTCCTGCTAGTCTTTGCAACAAGATAATAATTACCTATGCAAGTGACAACATCTCATTTCTGGAATCTGTGCATATATTGTCAACAGCCCTGAAGTGCCCTTATGTATTTAAAAGGAATGAACTTTAAGAAGCTATTTTGTTTTAAATTCTTTTTAGCTAATATTTTCATATTCAACTACAGACAGACCTCCATCATGGTCAGAATTGCTGTTGGATAAAATTTTAAAACAATTTTTTTCTTAATACAAAGTTCAAGTTCATTGTATTGTACACCTACAGGAAATGTAGATAATTTGGTGAAGATAATTTGGTGAAGAATTGTAGGTTGCCAGGACTGCTGGAGATGCCCTAATATACCTGCTTGCTCAAAGGAGGGTTTACCACACCAGGCTGCTCAGGAATAAGCCAGAAAACACTCTTTCTGCTCCATTTTCCCTTCCTAGTTCTTCTTACAGCTCCCAGAGAATGCAACAATGGCTTTGTGCAGTCATTTTCATCAAGTTTTGCTGAGGCCAGCTCGAAAGAGAGGAAGCCCATGTATACACCCAAACATGTCTTCAGTGCTGGCAGTGTTACCCACACCCTGACAGCCGTCCAAGTCTTCCAAGTTCTCTTGTAAATTGTCTACTGGCATGACAAAACTGACCTCTTTTTGTTACAGATTCAACATATGTAGAAATAGATTTTATATTTCTAGTTGTTTGGTTTGTTGTTTTTTTTTTTTTTTTTTTTTAATCCTTAAAATCAAATGGGCAAAGCTGCATCATACAAAAAGTTTACTATGAAGGAAAAAATCTGAAGTCCTCTGCAGAAAAAGCAATACTGTGCCTAGCTTTGCCTGCAACTAACACAGACGCTGGGCTCCAGTTTGGCCACTGAAAGAAGGCAGTCCTACCCCTCACTTCAGCTGTCAGCCAGCAAAGCATTCTGAAACCTTCACACAAATGGGAACCTGCTGGGCTGCTGCCTGCAGAAGGACAGAAGGGAGGTGAAAGAGAATAAGCAGCTGAGTGCACCTCTTCTTCCACACAGATGACATTATTCATCACCCAAGAACTGCAGTATTTTGATCCAAGATTTTTCCTCTCTAATGCCACATACTGTTCAGTTCCCTATGTCATTTCAAGCTTATCCAAAGCTTTAAATCTTTTTGTTACCATAAATGTAACAATGTACGATAATACAGAATTTCACGTGGCACTGAGTAGCAGATCAAGAACACGATGAAGCACTGATTTTTTTTTTTCTGAGAGGATTAAGACAGAGCAGATTTTTAACCTGAGAAAGAGGCAAAATGAATTATATTATCTTATTTAGATGAGTATCATGGCTAGTCGATCATATTTTTCACTCTGCTCTATGCAGATGTGGCTTATTAATGCTTTGTATGTTCTTCTTGGATCACCTAATTGCATTACTGCAGAACCTGTTAACAATCAACAGTCAACAGTACAAACCACAAATAGAATTACAGTCTGGGAGAGGCGTTTAACAATAACATACTATCTTATCTGGAGAGAAAGAACCTCAGTGTAGCTTTAGTTTTGAAGAGACACAGATACACAAAGTTAAAATTTAAAAGGCTGGGATGTATTATACAGAGATCTAGCCAAAGCCCACGTCAGTCTCTGCCCAGTTGCATCCCTGGAATTTACCAGAATTTCACATATACTGTTCACCTTTCAGTATCTAAAGCAAATCAGAAATATTTTTATCAATTAATTAATGGCAATAAAAACCTTACATGGACTAGGATGTTGGAAGACAACTTTATTTAACCTCATTCTATAAAGATTAGACCCATGTGATTAAAACACTGCAATGTCTGATAAAGAAAAACCTTCATGGTTCCCGTTCCAGTCTTACTTCAACTGTTTTCAACAAGATGTAGTCTTAGCCTACCCTTCTGCATCTGTAGCAATGCAAACACCACCTCCTTATTTCACTGCTCTACCTTATCCATGTCCCAGTCCATCCTCCAGCCCTTATGCAGTCTTGTTCCCAGAACAGCTCTTTCCATTCATATCTTTCTCTTTGGAGTTACCCTCAAGACCTAGTCTTAGTTTCCAGTTTCCTTACTGACACAGCATTCCCAGTCTCCTTCATTCCACCCCTACAGTAGAGTTTATTTACAAAGCTGTTCACAGCTGAGTAGCTCACAGAAGTGACCCAGGCCTCTGTGCATATAAATAGATGAATCAATCATCATATTTGCATTAATTACCTTAAAAGTACTAGAATCAGATTCTTGCCCCTGTAGGTATTGTCTAGTCTTAGTGCAGTTTCAGTTTCTCATTGTGGTCAGACTTGTCCAACACTCAATGGTTGACAGTTTTCCAGTCCAGGGAAAACACCTAAACAGATGGACAACCAGAACACAGAAACAGACTATGCAACAGCCTCTAATTGAAAATAATTTCTGTCTGCAAAAAAGCTGAATTCAGTATTATTAAACATTTCTGTATTTTCATGACGGATATCCTATGAGGAGTAATTTTTCAGTGATCACAAATGACATTTACTAATTGGTATGAAACCAACCTAAGTGTTTCATATTTCAAAATAACTAGTCTCAATGGGGAGATCAAAAACATTTTTAATAGCTTTCTGACTTTTTATTTTTCCACTCACACACACACACTGCATAGCTAGTAATTCCTTAGAATTTATTAATACCTAAAATATTTGGAACAGTAATGCCATCTGAATTCTTCAAAAAGCATCATCTAACTCTAAGTTAATATGTATTTAAAACATCATCTACAATGGAAAATTAAGTTTTCATGTTTAGTTGACAACAGGTCAAATTAATTGATAGGAATTTCCAAAGAAAAGGACCAGAAGTGAATTTAAAAATTGTCCAGCTGCTCCTCACATAAAATTGTCACTAAACAGAATACAAAGTTTTTGGCAAACAGCTAAGTGGTGATTCATAGCAGAGTGAAGGGATATAAAACATTAATGACTTCTCAATTTTCACCTATTACTTTACCATAAAAGACAGTTATATAAAAATATTGTTCAGATCAGATGCACTTTCAGGAATACCCATTTATAGAAACTATTTATAAACCACTTTCTTGCACTATCAGAAAAACAGAAGCAGAAATTATGAGATTAGCAGGGCCTCACAATAATAAATCCTTACAAATAAACACTGAAAGTGAAGGCTATTTGTTGTGCTGCACTGAAACATGCAATAGAGTACTTGCAAATACTCCATTATCCAGTCACAGATTTTCGGTCTAATTCTGCATTTATGAGTCACAAACACCTACACAGAAAAAAAAAAAAGAAAAAAACCCCAGACACATAATCTGTCAATCCACTTTGATTAACCATTTAGAAAGGCTGGGAGCAGTGAAGAGTTTTACTTTTACAAAAATACCATGTCACAGTTGGACATCAATTGCATTAGGCTTCCTAAATTACCTCTATATAGGGCAAGTGCACAATGGCAAAGTGATATAAAGCTTTCTACATCACAGAGCAGACAAAGTCTGCACAATCCCATAATCTGTTTCTAATTCAGTATATATCTTTTAATAAATGTGCACAGACTCATCAAAATCTGAAAGATCAGGATCTCACTGGACAAAAGAGACTACCACCATGTCTATTATTGTCAAGGCTTCATAACTCCGCAGTAAAAAGTTTTAAGACAAAATGTGAAAAGAAAACCTCTGTCAATTTAAAAAAAAAACTGTTTTTCTAAATTTACACACTATGAAATATTAATTTACTAGTTCAGAGCGATTTCTCCACCAAAAAGTCTTTTTCTCCCTTTATAATCCTTTAAGAACACCAGTATTTATTAAATTAAAAAAAAAAAAAAGAAAAATCTTCCTTATGTATTCTCTGTTTGTTAGATATTTCTTTCCAATACTTCTAGCAGCAACAAATATGACCACTAAACATTATAAAATATATCCAGGAACTTCAGTGACCACAGAAAGATGAAATACTTCAGCATTTCAATTCACATTTTTGGAATATCCCCAGGAAGCGCCACATTTAAATGATTAATCACTGGCATTCCAAATATTTATTTTAACCCAGAAACATTAATCTTCATATAGGTATATAGATGTATGTACACTATTATGCATCAGCATAGTGCTGAAACAGACCAAAGTGTCTATCAGTCGTAATATTACTAGCAGTACCAGATTGGTGTCATTTTTTATCTTCTGCATGCTATACTAATAACAACAAAACTTATTTGATGGTGTGTTCTTTAGCAAGGGCACAGAGAACAAATATCAAGTGACTTGGGATCTAATACATTCACATCATGCTTTGATTTTTCCATCTGAAAAATATGCACCAACATCCACAACTCAAATGTATGCTAAAGATATATTTATTTAACTATTGCTCTCTGCAACACCTTCTTTTGAGCTTTGTGAATAATTCATCTGCCTATATCTTCCTAAAAAACCCACAAAAACAAACAGAAACATCTGGAAACACTTACAAGCTAGATTTTATAGCAAACATATCTCACCAACCATAAAGGACAATATTGCTACCACAGCATTATAATAAATCACACAACTGAGCAATTTTAGGTCCCAGATTAGAAGTTCATTGCAGGATATCTAATTGCAAGGCTGAGCCCAGAAATGCATTTTCCCCAAATAAAAGGCAAGAATATATATTTTTCCTTCAACATTGCTCTGTTCACTTCCTTCCTCTTCAACTCTGACTGCAGAAGAGACACTAGAGTCTGACAAATGCATGGACTTCTTAAGCAGCTAAAGATTCACTTTCATTTGAAACTGCTGTCGTGACAGGTTTCCATAGTACCTTCTTGCAGCAATCACTGCTTCTGCCCCCTATATTTCTATTTTAAAAAATAACTTTGAGTAGCAAAAGAAGGGGAGATTAAAAAAAAAAAAAAGGCACGGATGGGGGGAATGCCTAACTAAACTGCCTCTGCATCACAGCCAGAGCAGCAGCAGAAAGGAAATGATATACTAAAAGATGCTGTTTGCTGTCTCTTCTCCCTTTGTAGGTTTAAATCACCAGAGAATGGGAAAGCTTATTTTTACCATCAGTTTCAACCATGTGAATTTCTGGGTAAAAAGTAATAGCAGCACAGTTAAGGAACAGTCTGTGAAAAAGCAGTTCTTGCAATGATTTGAGCCTGGTTTTAAGTTATAGAGAGAAAAAAGAATCTATTTACTAGAGTTCAGACTCAGCCGTGTAAGACGTGATTTTCAGCAAGTCACTGAGGCCTAAATTCACAAAATGAGCCATGAGCAGAACTTCCCAAATACTCTGTGTCCACACTGGACTACAACTATTCCTCCCTTTGCCCCACAAATATCACATCCCTTGGGTCTACACCATCTTTATTATGTAGATCCAACTCCTAAGCACAGCTGAATTTCTTGTCTGCACTGGTAAATTTTAAGTTTGTAAAAGACCACCAGTGCCATGCCTTGGTCCTGAGCCCCTTGGCAGCCACAGCAGTGTGTGACCACCCCAGCCCTGCCTGGTGCTCAAGGGCAGGTCACTCTGTCCCAAATGAGACACAAGGCAAAGCCCTTCAGGCTAAGGATGATCCTGGCCTTCCTTCCAACGTCCTGCAGTGTTTTAACACTTCTTCTCCAGCACTTTCATTGTTTTCATCACTTGTGCAGTTAAAGAAACAGTCATCCATGCCTAGAATGAAGCCCCAGGTACTTATGCTCAGGAAAGGTAGTGGCTGATGAATCCCAGCAAAACCAGCCCTAGAAGAGCAGTAAATGTGTGCTGAGGTTCAGTTTTAATACACTTTTAATACACTGACTGCATATCTGTGTATCAAATCTCTGCTGCAAATCTCAAACCTTCAGTGCTTAATTCACCAAGCGCTTAATTCAGCACACTCAGCTCACCCAGAAGACTGAAGAGGTTTTGTGAACCCCACTCCTGCAGCTCTCACCACACTCCCCACCACCACAACCCATACTGTGCACAGCAAGACCTTGGAGTCTGCCACATTATCAATCTGTGCATGACCTCTCACTCTCTTGGCTTCTGTTCTTCACCTACAGAACACTGATGTTGGCACTTCCCCTCTGTCACAAAGCTGCTGGAGGGGCAACAGCAACAGCATCAGTAAGGAATTCTGGTAACACAGATTATGGAGTCATCTACAGTACAGAGGCACACCAAATTCAGGTAAACTTTTACTGAAAATGCTAGTCACTCAGCTCAAAACATAAAATACAGAATACCAGAGAACAGCAGCTCCAATTTTTCTACGCACACCTGGAAACAATGTGTAGTAAATGTGAAACTTGGCACAGGGAATTTCTGGAAGACGCCAAAAAGTTTCTCAACCTTGGAGCTGCTTTCCTTCTATGGGAAACCTGGGCAACATACATTATCAGAAGAGATGCTTATTGATTTAACATTAATACCAAGAATTAATCTGATTAAACGTTGCAGTTTAGTACTTTCTCTGAATTAACTGGCCCATTAAAAAACATGCAGATATTTGTAACAGCTTGCAACAGACTTAAACAAAAGATGACAGCTGAGTATGTCAGCTAAAAATTGTATTTTCTTAGCTATGTACCAGTAAATTAAGCCTCACGGACTGACAAAAAGTAAACACATTAAATGATACATAGAACTCTGCACAAGATCTCTGTAGGCATTGGGTAAGTTTCATGTGATGTTAGATACTCCCTTTTTGAGAAAATTAAATTATTATTTTAGCTTTTACATCATACATACATAATTTAGTACCTCCAGTTACCAAGCTAAATATAAAAATAGTTGTCTTCATTCTCTGGTCAAACAGACATCCTAAAAAAAGACATGCCATTTAAATCATGGACTCTTGCCAAAATGTCTAATGACTGAAAATCACTATTTTTTTTTTAATTGACATTCTGAGGAATTCCCAGAAACAGATCTCCAGTATGCAATCCTGTACTTTCTCTGTATTCAGACAGGTTCATACTAGGATCACTAGTATGTTGTACAACATTTTTAATTACACTGTCACACACTAAACAAGTTAAGATGAAAACCATAGAATTCCAGTTTGAATACAATGACACTATCTCCAGTAGAGAAAAGGTACAGCTAATAGAAGGGAGAGATGTGGGGGACAGACAACTGAAGGAAATTGTCCACGGTCCCTTTCAGTTTATTAATATAGCATGATGCCGTGTTATGGCAAGTGCTAAGTTCTGCAGCGCACTGGCTTTTTAATGTATAAATTTACATTGTGCCTTACTGCTTAAGTTCTGCAGCTCCACTTAATCTACACAAGTACTGTGTCCACCTTCACTTACCTCCAGTACAACTCATTTTCAAGAAACAATACAGAAAGAAACTCAAAACCTATTAGGATACATGTGCTAACTACTGTACACAAATACTTTCTATCCATAATGTGCATTGAAATTCCTAAGATGTGAGCCATACTCCACCATTTCTTTACATGACTATTATCTCTACATCTGCACACAGGCTTTTCAACACAATCTTATATTAAGCAATTGAGTGGGTGCAGTGAGTACAGCACAAATATTTTCAGAGAAATTCCTGACTGGATCCTTTCAAATTATTTGCAGTATCTTAGAAGAACATTACCCCTCAAAAGGCCAACAGAATTCCTGTGATTATTTCTGACGTTGTGTGTAGAGCATTTCTGAGACATACAGAGAGTCCCAGCAGACCCCAAACATATGCACTCCATTTCAACCTCATGCTCTAATTTAAAAGCTTTAGTAAATACCAACAGACAGTTTAAGCAAACACATTTACATGTATTTCTGAAGATCTAGTATTATTAAAGCATACACGTTTACTTGGGACAAAATACTAAATTCCTCCCTGCTCTTTTTAAAAAACATAATACCCATTTCACCTGTCCAACAAGCAGTTATTTCACTATTTGTGCTTTCCTAATTTGAAAGCTGATACTTTTTTTTCTTCAGCAACTTTTATTATTTTATTATTTGTTAGTTATTTTTTAAAGTTTCTTTGTCTTCTCTTTAACACAAATGTTAATAATCTTTCTTAGGGTTTGCTTATCACAACCAGCCACTGATGTCCTTGCAGGTAAGAGGGCTCCAGGTAAGAGTTACCTAAAAATGTCATCATTCAGATTTTAAGCATTCTGACAAACCACAAAGATTCCTTCTTCTTTTTTTTTTTTTTTTTGGCACTTGCAAAGCATGCTGCACGTCTATATACATGAGAGAGCAAACTGCTGGTATTGAATGCCCTTCAACCCTATCAAGCAGTGTGCCAATGGATTTACAAACTTATCAGTGTGTGAAATACAGTATTGAATTATCAACAAGGTGATTCACTTTGTTTACAGCAGCAAATATTTTCCATTAGTGAAATCTGAAATCCATTAAAAATGTGTCTTGTCAACTGTAAATCACAAAGCAAAGGCAGGGATGCCCAACCCTCCTGGCTGGGGAGGCCACTTGCCTTTGTGCAGGTGCAAAGAAGGGCCATAGGCCACATTCCCTACCCTGTGAAAAGACTGCAGTAAACACACACAAGTGGTGCTGTGTGTGTCAGGGATGTGACACTTGCTGGGGAGTTGGCCCTCAGCTCAGCTCTTATGTGAGCACCCACTGCAATCAGGGTGGATGATCAGTTCTGGTAAGTTCCAGAACACCATGTCTAAATTTACCTCACAGATTGAAAAGATCTTCAGAAGGAGTTCAAGTTCACTTCTATAAAACAACAGTTACCTACAAATGAAAATACAAACCACCTAGCAGAAATTTACCCAAACTGTTATTCATAAGTCCAGCTTTCATTGCTCCTCACTTGACTACCTCTCAGGTTAGTCCACATCCTTCTTGACACGTTGAATTCACTGCTAGAGCCCCCAGGGCTGAGCAGAGTATAAAGGTCACTCCGCTGAGTAGAGCTAAGAAATTACTCCAGGTATACTTCTGCTTACACCTCCCACTACAATATTTTTCTCCTTTGTAGCTACTTGACATGGCTGACATCCAGCTTGTAATCCACTATACATCCAAACACCCTTCTGCAGGTCTCCTATCCACACAGTTGTTTCTGCTATAGACCCATGCTTTTCTCCCATTGTTCCTTTTCTCCATGCAGTACCTTAAACTGTTCCTTTTTAATAGCATCCTATTTTTTCAAATCAATTTCACAAGATCATTTTAATTCTGTCCTTACAAGACCTCTTAATCCTTCTTAGACAAGTGTAGCCTGTAAATTTAATAAGTATATTCTGTATTCCATCATCCAGACCATTAATGCAAGCACTGAATAGTGCTAGCCCTGGGGCAAACCCCTGCAGAACTTCACTGGGTGCAATTCTTTCATATTGTGTGGCAGCAGCTCTCTGGCCACAGAGAGCAACACTTAACTTTAGTAAGCCTTTCTGGGAAAGGCTGTGAGAAGTTTAGAGAAAAGAATGATAAATAATTCTTCTCTTCACTTGCTGAACCTGTTGTTGCGAACACGTGGAATGTGTTATGGAGATTTGTTTACCAAAGGGTGGTTTCTTAATTGGCCAATGGTGATGGTGTTTGGACTGGAAGACCAATTAGGTCCACCTGTATCAAAACTGTCTATTATAGCAGAGGGTTTCTTAATAGGTATAGGATAATGAAGTGATTGATCAGCCTTCTGTGATCATGGAGTCAATGCTAATTATTACCTGGCTGGGGGCCTGCAACAACAATATTGGAAGAGAATCAACACCATGTGTGGTTTTCCAAACTCTTCTGTGTTGATCTTGTAACAGTTTAAGATTATCCTTACTATTATTAAGTCTAGATTATCCCTCCTCAGTTTGAATTTGAAAATGCCTCAGGTGAAGAACTCTTAGAGACAAAATATCAGACCCCACCTTTCACACCTCCATCCTCTAAACCAAAGAGCCTTGAACAGAAGGAAGCCAAGCTGGTCTGACAGAACTCACTCTTGAGAAACCTGTGCTGGTCATGAGGCTGACTCAGCACATGTGTGGTTATCAGGAAGTCAAGAAAGTGTGTGAATGTGGGCTTTGTTCATACGTGCAACAATTTTAAGCCTGTGCACAGGAATGTCTTGGGGGAGCATCATGGAACTGTGTGCCACATTGCCTGGCACACAGGGAGCTCAGAGGCACACACCAGTCTGGGCCACTGTCCCCAGGGGCTACATGTGGCTCACAGACTAAAGGTTGATTGCCACTACAGCACATCATCCTAAGCACAGATATCAGCTGCTTAAAATGTAACCTGAAGAACTATGTTGAACCAAAATATTCTGTAACAGGAGAATGTTCTCTTTTGAACACTGCATGAAATTACCAGAAGAGTATTTCCTCTTCCAGGACAGAGTAAGTTACATACACTCCTTCAGCATCCAATTGCTTTTTTGAAATTCAAACTAGATACCCTCTAAAATTTGCCTTTTAAGGATTAAAGGTGGTAGATGAGAAGTTCTAGAAACAATGGTTAAATCTTTAACTGTCAGTTGGTACAAGCCTTCTTCTAGTATTACATATTCCTATGACACATTACCATTTTTAAATAGTATCTAATGTATTTTAACAGCAATGTTAGAAGGAAAACTTAAATTCAATCAATAGATTTGGAAACCAAAAGATTTGTTACCTCAGAAAGGCATTTGCTTTCAGAACTATAAAATATTAATACAGCAACATGACTGGGAATGCCAAGAGAAGTATTTGAAAGATTCCTTTAACCTTCAAGATGTGTTCCAAAATTACAGGGGCTGTACTTACTCCCTATTAGCCTAACTTCTAACTGCTGACACTGCCCAGTAACATGACTGCTTAGTGATAAAGGAACACTTCAATAGTTGTTTCATTAATATTTCTAGTTTTGGACTTCTGTCACCCATCATCTAATATCATATATTGCTGCTAATCATTGTAATAAGCCCCAGTTTTCAGTTTTTCATCACTGACTTCTTTAATTGATCTTGATTATTCTAAGGAAGAGGATTTGCACAAAGATGTAAAAGAATTCAATAATGCCCACAGTAATAAATTAAACTGGGCAAATAATCTCATTCAGAAAGCAGCTGAGCTCTTTTTTTTCAGAGCGATAGCTTGGTGAGAAAATCAGTTGCTGCTGCTGTGAAACCAGCACCTCCTCCAGCTGGTAATCCTGAAAATCCTGCCATTGCATGTCTGTACAGTACCTGTACACAGGTATTGTCCCATATGCATCTACACTTTGTTAAACTGACTATAAGAGGGAAAAATTGCTTTGCTATCTGTTGAAACATTAGCACTGCATTTTTTCAGGAGTACATTTTCTCACTTAGAAAACCAATCACCTAACAGATACATTCATGGATAAGTTAGCTAATCTTTTTGGGTGTTTTTAATCCTTTAAATCAAATCGCATCTTCTCTATCAAAACGTTCATCAGTTCTTAAAGATTATACAATCTTACTTACATAAGAGATAATCTGTATGTACTCATACTGATTCTTGAGTCATATATGCCATACTCCCCTTTCATCTTAACAACTACAGAACCTCACAATTCAGAGTCTTTCTTAAGCAAAATTGTTTGATGGCCACCTATGTTTTCATTAATTAGAACAGAGCCAACCTTAAACTAAGGGAGGAATGGTGTTAGTCATATGATTTCATTGCAAAGTTGGAGCAGGTGAAAACTACAGATCCCTTCACATCAGCAATAAGGTGTGCCAGAATTTACTAATTCCAGTTAAGTAATGTTAGTAATTCCTCCCAGTGTCTGTGTCTGACCCTGGATATTATAAAATGTTTTGAAGAGGTTTTTGCTCTTCACTAGTCTTTAAAAAAATTTTTGTCCAAGCATTTTTTTAGTAAAGCTATTCAGCATTTAAAAATGCAACAAAACAAAAACACCCTGTCCAATGAGGCATTTAGATGTCCTTAAATTCAACAGAATTTGTCTTCCACACTAGTTCCCATCAAACTCAATTACAGCTGGTGTCAAGAGACTTTGTCCTCTGGTAAAGTGAAAAAACAAAAACCACACACTTCCAAAAGTTTAGGGGGGGTTGTCCCCTCTTCTCTACAAAGCAAGTGGCTGAAACACTTGGTCTTCCCAAGGTGTTTAAAGCATTGTATCTGTGCCTTTGATATCTTATCTCAGATTCAGATGAATCAGAAATAAGCTAAAAATATTGGTTATCATGGAAAAAAAACCATAATACAGTCTTTCATGTTTTAGCATTTCAGAGTAAGAGCCTGAAATAGTATTCCACCCACACTCAAAAAATTGAAGATATGCAAAAACTCCCATGTGCAACTTTATTATCTATTATTGAGATGGGAAAATGACAACATTGGCAAAATTTTGCCATTTTTGGTAATAAAGTAGGAAAGCAAATGAATTGGCTTCAGTCCTGAATCTTCTAGTGAACTGCTGGGAAGGAGGAAGCAAACAACAGCATCCTAAAAGCCAAACTGAAAGAGATGAGCCATGGTTTGAGAAAAGGTAAAAAGAATGCCTTACTCTCTCTTTGGCTTGATAGAAAAAGGGCAAAACAAAGAAAAAATAATTGAAATAAATTTAATTTATGTAGTAATTCTGATGACACGTTGATGCTTGTTACAGGGCTGGACTAACACAACATAAATACCACAAAATTAAATACAAGCTATGTGCTTTATTCCTTGGAAATAAAAATTGGCCTTTTTTTCCACTGAAAAGCTTTCCAGAGCTATTCACTATAACCACAGATTATATTCAACTCTATCTTCTGCTATTTCTACCTTCCTTGCCCTCTCTCTCCTCTAGTTTATTTTTACTAATACTCAACTAACACCTGTTAGTTATTCAACTAACAACTCCATATTATTCCAGTGAAAATTCAAGATTACTTTTTGTTTATGGAGTCTTCATCACTTATCAACATTTCTTCAACAGGGACTGAATTCCAAAGAGTGTATACTATGAAATGCTTCTGAAGGCCATGTAAAACACATGCTTCCTGAGAAAAACATGCTTCCTACAGCAGTAGCGAGTAACAGGTGGGAAGGTCCCAAATGTGAGAAAGAGCACTATGGTTTTAGTGGCTCTTTTTAGCCTTAATGTATGCATGTATCTGAAACTATGTATTTCACAAATCCTCTCTTGCAGATTTTGAGAAAATAGGCATCTCTGCCTTGCCTTCCACATCCTCAAACCATGTGCAGGTATGTGGGAGACCAATGGTTAAATCAGTTCTCAAACTCAGGATACTCTTCCTGCAGCAGATCATAAGTTATATTCTTCCCCAATGCACAACTGGGGTGCTCTTTTTGGCCGGGAAGAAACAATCTCAAAAGTGGCCTAAGTGTATGTTTCTGAAGTTAGATCTAGCCAAATAATAAGCAAACAGCAGCCAGAGTATTTTCAATTTGTGTCAAAGTATTATGTTTTGGCAGAATTCTGGAGGGAAAGGTTAACACAGAAATCATGGGTAGTTGAATCAACTTAAAACAGCTGTTAACACAGCATGGTTAAGCACAGCCCACTAAAAGCTCTGCTGCTGAGTACTGCTTCTGCACAGTTAGTTCTTTGGGGGTGGAAATATGTGGGATATTCATAAACTTGGAACAATTAAAAGAAACAATAAAGCACCAGTTGGTCTACTATCAGACCAAGTGAGGCAAATTCTGAATATTTAGAACACAGGAGGTTTACTGAAAAGCAGCTATCAACAATTATTTAACCCCAAAACACAGTCAAAACATTCACACAGCAAGCTGTGAAAGGGTCAAGATAGGGAAGAGCATTCTAGGAGCTATACAGAACATGGAGAATAAATGAAGTGCAGATACATGTCAGCCTTTTGGCACTCCTCAGCAAGCTGTCTTGCAACATCTCATTTTATGCAGAATCACAGAGGTAGCTTTAAGCCAAATAAACAGCTACATACAGTTTAGCTTCTGAAGTTGTAAGATTAACGAGCAGATAAAGGATTCTTTGTTACACAAACACTACACCCCTCTAACCTCCACCTTACAGAGGGCAGTAACACACTGTAACCACACCATCATCTGGAATCTCCCACAGCTTCCCAACCACCCCAGGTACACCTTCTGACCCTTTTGATACATTCTAGATCGAGATTTTGATTTAAAAATAGTATCTCTCCTACGGGTCTTCTATCTGCTGACTAATGCTGGAGAAAAATTTTACCACATGATTCACATGCTCAGGACAGGCTCAGAAGCAGTGGTTCATGTATATTGTTCCTAATGGGCTTTATTTATTTTGCTTAGTCTTTAACCATCAGACCCTTCATATCCTTACTGACACTGATACAAATATTAAAGCTCAAGAGGATCAACTCTTTATCATCGATCTAAACAAAAATTCACTGATTATAGTAATTTAGACTTGTTTTCTGAATTAGATCCTGGTTCATGAGCCTCTTCCCTGGAGAGGGTTCTTTTAGCAAAATATACTGAATTGCTGGCATTTCTGTTCACCCCTGTGATTTAAAATAGAGTGTCAGAGAAACAGAATTTTTTTAAAAGGGTTTATTTTGAACAGACAAAGTACACAATCTGCAAAGCATCCAAATATATACCATTCTAGAATGACAGACTTAATTTTTTTTTTCAAACTTAAGCTATTGCAAGGGTTCTTGTGATCTGAATCCTCCCCTTGCCTTATTGACTTGTGCTGTTTCTCTAGAGAGATGATGAATCCTTGTTCACCCTCCTTGTTTGCTGACAAAGAACATAGCAGCATTGCAGAAATTATGGTTTCTTATTGATCATTTGAACTTTGCTTGTTGAATCATTACATCAGTGAAAATGCTTGTGTCTGTCTGCATACAAAATCTCAAGGGCAATAAAAAATTCTTTAACCTTCTAAGGGATCTAAGGATGATTTTATAATGATTTTATAATAAATCCTAAAATGCATCAGTTTCTTCCCCAGGCCTAAGTGTTACACAGCCCTATGCATCCACTCCAAAGTGGCAATGAGAACTGAAGGCCTAACTCTAATCCTGATCTAGGTGTGGTTAACTGTACTATAGAGGGCATCACCTGTCACCCAGCAGGGATGATGATGATTGAACAAATCTTGTAATAAATGACCTAGGTTGGCTCCAGCATCACTAAAGTACTGAATTTCATGAGTAGGCATTAAGATGACTTTCCAAGGAGATGTAATTTAAACATGGATTTACACCCTAAAACACAGGATGCTTTTCATTAAAGAAAACTAAACCCAGCATTTTCAATGCTAAGCCTTGTTTCTAATATTTAAGTCTTAACATTGCATTTAAAAGGGCTCAAGAAGGTAAAAAAAAAAATCTCTACCTTATGTAAAACAAAAAAAAAATTACATTGTTCAGAGTCAGATTCACTCTATTATATGGCTACAGACAAAATACCTATTTGTTTATATTTCATTCTGTCAGATAACCTATCCTAACAAAAAGAATCATCACACTGTATGTTTACCACACAGATTTTTGACTCTTGCAGGAATATCTGACTTGAGAGCTCCAAATGGCTGGGGACAAGCTAAATGAACCCTAGCTTAAGCCTATACAAATTTTCTTATAATTCCTCAGAACACCTCTGAACTGTTCTGACACCTAATATGATATCACTTTTACAAAAACTCCAGATCAAGAACTTTCTTGGGTGATAAATACTTGCCTGGGTCATTTGCAAGACAGAGGATCTAATTATGGTCAAGTGTTGTTAGCTTGCTTTTTCAAGCAAAAAAAAAAAAAGAGGCAAAAGATTTTGTAATAAAAGGGCATGACCTTTTCAGGAACTTGTATCAAAATAAACTCAAAGAGGCAGATCAAGTTTGAAAGGATTCCTAAAAGGGAAACATTTGGGCTAATAATAGCTATTTCCTGTGACAATGTCATTTGGATAAACATTGAGACATCACTTATGTCATATATAAGCACACTGCTGAGGTTAACTTGCAGCAGTCAGCAACTGAGAATGAATTTTACAAATATGCACATATTTAAGTGTCTTTTAATGCTAATTCTTCATGTGAACAAAATTGCCAAGAAGATAATGAATTTCAGAACTCAAATTTGAAAACTTAAGAGATTTTCTATTTATCTGAGTCCACAATGAGAGCTAAGAAGGAGAGCCCACTTGCAGAATATCACAGAATTATCACATTACTTAGTTAAACTGTAATCTCTACACACTAAAGCCATACCCAAAGGTAATTTTTTACTGACCTCTTGACAACATGTATGCCAGCCAAGTCTTGACATTACTAAAGATATACTAAATGGATATACTAAAGCATGACAAAGAGTTTTAATTTTAACATAATGCCATTGTTAAAATATTGTTATCTTATATAATAAGTTGTGTTAGAAGTTAGCAAAGCAGACCTTTATAAACTCCTGATAAAAATCTATTATTTTGCTCCAGCCTAACCAGCTGTCATATACAAATAAGCCTCTACACTCTTGTAAAGGTCATCAATGCCTATGAAAAAGGTAATAAGCACTGAAATGTTGTTGAAGATCCCCTTAAAAAAAAAATAAATTGCAGAATACATAAGAGTACTTCCATGCAAATCTATACCACAATAACACTTCTTGGACTTTCTAGACTTCCCTATTTTCAAGAGACTAAACACATCCTAGCACATCCTCTCTCCTAAATTCAAGCACATGCAGTCTAATATTCCCACAAGTAAAGAAGTTGCTAGCTGTTAATAATTTTCCCTCTAACATTTATTACAAAAATAATGGTAATGCAATTTTTGTTGCTCTCTTTTGCATTCTCTGGCATTACTGAGAAAGCAAAGCCCATGAGTATCATTCATGACTGAGTGTACTTTATTTTTAAAGCTAACTGTAATATGATTACCCAAAGCTCCTCATGAGAAGGAGTCTGGACTGTGTTGTCAAGACTCTACAACACACCAATGATTTTATGTTAACTTGTGTGTGAATTAATGCTGAAAACTAAAAGGAACAAAGTTTCATTTTTCTTTAGAGACAGATGCCTGCACCTTTCCTGAGACACAGAGACCTCTTCAGAGATTTCTCAGATTTTAAATGGAAATACTGCCCATAAATGACACACATTAAATTCTTAAAATTTACATTTTAAATGTGACTGTTTCAGAGATGCTCTATATTAGCACCTTCATTGGTCTAAAGTTAATACTTAACAAATAATTTTTCTTACTGTTGTAGAAATTGTATACTACTCTGAAACCTCTCCGCTGGACAGCAAACGCGTGACCTGGTTAGAAAACTGCAAAGTCTGAAGGATTCCATTTTCTCCTCTCTGTATCCTCACTGTCTTACATGCTTACATGTATATTATTTGGACAACTTGTTTACCTTATATACTAAATAACCTCAGTATTTAAATATTTATTCTTGTGATACTGGGTTTATATTCCTAAAATTTCTTGTACTCTTTTCTTAAATTCTTCTAAATCCTCTTACTGAGACAGAATGAGCACAGTTTAGAGTATTGTGAATTTGCCATATCCAAATTTACATCTTTACATTTTCTTCATCCTTTTATTTTGTTTTTTTGAAAAGCAGAATTATTTTCTCCAACATCTTGGGAGGAGAACAGACAGGATGAGAGGTAACATGAAACTTTTAGATGCACACACTTTGACATCTAATTTAACAGCTGGTCAGAAACTGTCTTCAACTATGTGACTTTTTTCTAAAAGTTTCAGAGCAGATGATGTTAGTCCCAGTTAATCATCTCATTTGGCTGTCAAGAGAATCAACTAGAGTAGCCCACAAAAATGTCTCATCCTACCTCTTAAATGGATGTGTACAGCTACATACAGAAGTAAAAATCTGGAATGATTAGAATAATAGGCTTTCATAAACATAAGGTTTTTCATAAACACTATTACAGAAGAATTCTGCCATATATTTACAGCTGATGTGTGACCCACCCTAGGAAAGGCACTTTAGCTTCAGCATTGTCAAAAATGTACTTTTAAAATCTATCTGATTTACAGGAGCTGTATATTCGTATGTGTTAATTCTGATCTTAAAATAACTATCAGCAGTGGGGGCTGAAGAAGGAGAAAAGGAGTTCACTGATTCATTGCAAATTATATTAAGGAGTACTATTGTTTTCCATGAATGATACAGGTTGTAAATGTTTTCATTATCCAAGTCGTAGTACTTTAAGAATACATCTACATTTTGCGATTGCAAGTTTATTAATTACAGTATGCTGCACTAATTACGTCCAGAAAGTACCTTAATTACCAATCTATGTGAGAAAATTCCCAGAAATTTGAGTTGAAATGCAAACAATACATAAAGTTTAAAGCTCTCCTAGGAAGAAGTGATTAACACTGGAGGTATGTTGCACAGTCTGAAATTAGCATCTCATACATTTCTCTTCTTCAAAACTGGACCATCAAACAGCACAGTAATATTTTAAGTCTTACTGCCACAAAGTAATAACTTGTTTACATTTGACTGCACAGCTAAATTACCTTTTGATATGCACAAGGAAATTTTAATATGGTGCTAAATAATAGCCAAGATGGCTTTGTCAGAAACAACTCATGCCAAACCAGAGTAATTTATTTCTGTGACAGAGAAAACGTACCTTTGGATAGGAGATGTAACATGTTTTGATTTGAAGCAAGGCTGACACTATTTTAAGTGACTTTCCTAAGTAAGCCAAGCAAACGTGGTCTAATGATGAACATAAAAAACAGGGTGGGATATCCCAAGTGTGTGACACTCTAACATTTGTGTCTCTCATTGACTCTCCTAATGGTTCTATTCAACCTTCTCATGGATCTAAAAAAGGCAGAAAAGAGGACAGCAAACCATCATGGTACACAATTTACACAGGTTTCCAATTCACAAAGTAAATACACTGCAGTCTGGACAAACAGAAATCTCATATTAAGGCACATGGAACATGAATTCCACTCACAATAACCATGAGGTGTCTGTGGCTCCTACATATTTTAAAAAACCCAAAACTCCATCTTTAATTGAAAACATTAATGAAGTTCCTGTATCATGGGTGTGTAATTTCATAATTCCCAGCTTGGGGACAAAAAGGCTGCCTCTCAGCAGTACTGGCTGACTGTGACAATGTGCCTCGTGCTCCAGTCTAAACTTTACATCTGATGCTGCTGCGTAATTGGATGCTCTGTAAAGTGTAGCACAGAACAGCTTGGGTTGGAAGGGTTCTTCAATGATACTAGCTAGTGTGAAAATGCCCTGTGACTTCAAAACAATGATAATGATCCTCAGAGACAAAATTCAATAATATAAAGTTGAAATAATATTCCTAGCACACATGTACAATTACACACCATGACATGTTTTCCCAAATTCTATGTTAAAGTCTCTACTTCTATGAACAGCAGTTTTTGTCTACCGAAGAGATGAGCTATTTGACATCAAAGAACAATTCTGGTCTAATGCAGAAGATAAGGACAATAACTAGAATCTTTAATTTCGGCCAGCTTCTCCCCCATCCCAAGAAAACCAAAAACATAAAAGTAGAAATGAATACTTAAATTATGAACAGTATTACCAACTTTGCCAGACCTCCTCTGCATACTCACAGCCAAGGTAAAAACCTTGAGTATATATATGAGATTCAAAGGGATTGCTGACAGAGATCCTTAACTAAAAGGGCCTTAGGAAAACTACTGCATCGAAGTAATTCCTCATCCATTATTAAAATTCAGCTGTTATACCGCCTGTATTTTCTCTTGTATGAATGACACATAAACTGTGAAGTTAACTACCATGAAATATAAATAAGTGTGGTACGGAAAATAAATTTTTCAGCATGCAAAAATCTCTTATGGAAACTGGAATACATAATGGTATCATGTGTAAAAACAAAAGAGTTTCAGAACATTTAGCACTTTTACCTGAGGCACACTTTATTTACTAGTATAGGTTTCAAGGAAAAAAAGGGAGTGAATCACTTGTTCATAAAAATTGTATACAGATGCAGTGGAAAAAGTCCTTACAGGAGAAGCTTAATGTGCAAGAGAAATGATATGTAGGTGCAGTTACTGATCAAGATGTAGGATTAAGTTCTCTCTTCCACATAACACTATCAAGGCACAAAGTATGAGCTACTCTCAGTATAGGGAAAAAAGAGGGAAAAAAGATTTCAGTTGTGGATTAAAAAACTAGCCTGAGATCTAGTTAAAGCCAACTGCCTAACATATTTTTAAAATTAACACTTGTCCTAGAATTAGGACTGAAAGCCTCTGAACAGAACTAAAAACTATGCAAAAGTTTATTTTTTCTGAAAAGAAAATCCCAAAGATATTGTATAACATTGCAAGATTTTAAAATGTGAATAGAGAATATAAAGTATAAATGTAGACCTCATTTCCATTTAAAAAAAAATATGCAGGAGATTGATTTTCAGATGTTTACAGGCCAGGCCATTACTTCAATGATCCTCTCTATTTTTGTCAGCAGTTTTGCAATGTCAAATCTCAGAGCAAAGACTATTTTATTTACACAGCTATACAATTTAAGATTCAGTACTGTTCAGTCCAATTCAAGTTAACTAATTATCAAATCCCCTGCTTTAGAATATAATTTCCAGCTCATAATACTTGTTATTCTTTATAACTTACAGCTCACCATCTGATGAATTTAAGTCTGTGTGCAGCACTATACAAGGCAAACTACACCAGTACAAGGTTTCTTAGCTCACTGTAGAACTCTGTGAATTTATTAATTTCACTATTTCATTTTTATAACCTGCACTGAAGCAACAATACTTGACACAGTGATGCTTTCCCACTGTGCCATATCTGAAAACACTGTCAGAGGCTCTCTATGAAGAATAGTATCTTCTATTAAGGAGAAAAATATCCTTGATCGTGGGGTATATTAAATTTAATTCTAAGGTGTGGCAGAATGCTGATCCTAAATCAAGGAGAGTGAATTCCCCAAAAGGATAGAACAACAGGCTGCAGCTACACAGCAAATGAAAAAGTCTTAAGTCTGTGGAAAGGTTCCTTGTATTTATTTGCAGACAACTTTGAAATTCAGATTCCTAGTGAGCATTTTAAAGGGGGATAAAACAAGAGTCAAGTAGAAAGACAATGAAAAGGCTTCATGCATTAACATCTCCTTAGGCAGAAAAAACCACAAACCTGCAGCAAAATGCAACCAGCACTGTCACACCACAAGTTTTTACTGGGTGAAACATATGTGCTTGAGGAATGTGGTTTTCAATACGCAGTACACAAAAACCACAACAGTAATAATAAATACTGACCTAGATCTTAATTCAGGAAAATCCTCCATCTAACATTAATAACAAAGAACAAGGTGTGTCAGGCTTTTCTCAAATAAGTCAATACTTACATCCCAATAAACACAAGAATAGCAACACTAAGCAGGAATAGCCAGATTTTCTACAATACTGATCAAGTACAAAAGACAACTACATTTTTTGACAAGAAATCAATAGGATTTTAGAACAAATCTCCAGGAAAGAGTAAAACCTGCAGTGCAGGAGAACATATGGCACTCTCCCATCCTCCTTACTGGTAACTCCTACTACAGCACACATTCCTTCCCAAAGGCATATGGATTTTAGCTTTGCTCATATACAGTGCTGGAGGAGGGAGGGGAGAAGACTGAAAGGAGTTCATCTTCCACCCTCCCTTCCTCCCCACTCCTGGAGAGGAAGAGTTGCACAAAGCTCCATCTGAGCTCTGGAGAGGGACTGTGTGTCAGCACCCAATAGCCTGTTACACGTGTGCTCTGTGACCAAGAGGAGCAGGATGGAACACGGACACGCTGCCCCCGGCGCGGGCACTCGCCGCACTCGCGTTCCGTCAGAGCAACAGAGACAGAGCAGCAGTGCAGCCTCAGCATGGCTCAGCAAACAGTACCAGGGACAGATTTTGGTGTGAACTAATTCTGCCTAGATTAGACAAAACACTCTCATGACTATTTCTGCTACTATGTTATCTCTATTACCTTAAAATACGGGCTTCTAAAAATGTATACCCAGGTGCTTCCCAAAAAGTCCCATTTTCCCAACAGTATTCACCGAGGAATTCATCACTCCTTCCTCTTTGACAAGACTTTAATTCTGGAAAGCCCATCGTGTGGGGGGAAAAAACTACAGCTCTGAAAAACAAATGAGCTGGACCTGCACATCTGGATTTTTGGCATGAGATGTCTCCAAAGATAACTGTGTTTTCCTTTCTTCTGCAGTTCCAACATGTTTACCCAGCAGAAATGCTGGGCATGCTTCAAGATGTAAATTACTGATTATTCAAGTAATTGCTCGAACAATCTTTATTGTACACAAAGAAATACCATGCTTGGTAAAAGAGCTTATAAAAGAGTTGCTACCAAAATTTTTCAAAGTCTGTTAAATGAAAACTTGATGAATTTTACAGCATTACAAAACATGGTCAAGTTAAAAAGATACAGATTTAACTTCATAATTTTAATAAAGTATCACTAGCATATAAACTGTCATGAAACCTAGAAAACTGAGCAGCAATACCAATGTCTCCCTTTTTCCACTGTTTTTGTAACATTAATCTGTGTTCTATGCTATTTGTTCCAGCTGTCTTTTTTTCAAAAATCAGACTAGCAAACATAAAGCAATATCTTGTCAGAGGAAAAACAGTAAAGGAAAAAAATGACAGTTTAGATAGCGGTGGATTCTCTGGGAAAGGCACTGAAAGAGCTCATGGCACAAAATTATTGTGCAAAATCAGACACAGTTTTAGTTAAAGAAGCTTAGTGACTTTAAGGACTGAACTATTTTCAGTTAAATATGCATAAGACACATAGTTGTAGTAATATTAAATAATTTACTTAAGCTAATTCTACCTTTTCCCAAAGAATTTTAAGATATAAAGGGCAACAACTCCCAATTCGGTATTAAAATTTCAGCCAAAACCATTTTACTAAACACTTGTATTACCATATGCTTCACATTAATATTACATGAATTATTGAAGCCTGATTAAATATACATGTGTCTGTCCAAGCAGGTTCTCCTCAAAATGCAATCTCTTGCTTTCTTCTGTTTTCAATATTTGCTTAAAGGCAGTACATTTGAATCTGTGCCTCATGTCAACTAATTATGAATTCCTTACACCACGGTGTACTACCTGCCACTGAGGGAAGGGAAAAGCAAGTGTTTCATGCTCCATTTGCTGTTGACAACATCTCACTGGGGCTGTCTGCTTTGCAGACTACTCTGTGGAACATGTGTCCAGCAGACGTACAATTAATAGTCAGGAGTGCTAACAGATGATCAACAAGAAATATCAGGCCCTTGGCTGAGCCACCCAAAGCCCTGAGCCAACACCTCCTCCAGCAGCTGCAGGGGACACTAACAGCAAAGGAGGTGGCAGTTCCCAGCTCTGCTGGGCTCGCCTGGGCCCTGGGCTGATGTGCAGCAGCATTTTGGCTACAAATACAGGGCTCTCGGACACAAGCATAGGGCTCTCAGAAGCTGGTGGGCTCAGCTGGGGTCACAGACTGGGAATCAACAGAGGCAATACAGCAAGATATCCAGAGTGAGAGGACTTCTTAATGTGGATGCTTGTGAAGGCATTTGGAAGCCTAGGGAAATGGCAGTGTAATGGTATCCAGCTGAAGGATGGAGGAAGGCAGGACAGCTGTATGCCCTAACCATGGACACGTGGATACTGCAGAGGAAGCTGCTGCCACTGCCACCACCCCAGTGGAGACAGTCAGGCAATCCAAATCTGGGAAACAATGACCACTTCATATCTCAGTTCTCTGCTTTATTATGATTTGAAAAAAAAAATCCAAAGGACAGGAAGAAAATGTTCTCTAACCTCAAACTAATCGAATTTGAAGGTTTTGCCAAACAATAGCTGCTAATATATTGTAACTCAGTACCTCCCCATACTGCCTCATCACAAAAGGGAAAACCTGTGCATTTTGTTTGATCTACTAATAGACACTTCATAACTTCAATATCTGGTGCATAAAAGTCTTTAAGTTTTTAAGGCCTGAACCTGATCCTGAATATTGCAGGAGTTCATCAGAGCTGGCTGTGGAGTGGAATGCAGTGAGAATGCTGCACAGCTGCATGGCCATGGCACAGCCCAGAGCTGGGGAGGCAGGCTCCCAGTAAGAGCTGCTAACTGGGAAAGGTGGTGGATGGAAGGCAAGGGGACCTTCCATGCCCAATCAGTGAGTCCCCTGTGCTCA
This sequence comes from Fringilla coelebs, assembly GCF_963513975.1. Taxonomy (NCBI): domain Eukaryota; kingdom Metazoa; phylum Chordata; class Aves; order Passeriformes; family Fringillidae; genus Fringilla; species Fringilla coelebs. Next base: position 14,244,261 of record NC_140033.1, read on the forward strand.
CCCCCACACCTGAAAACGCTCTGCTGAACATAAATTAATGAACTAAAACTTACATTTATTTTACAATGTTTTTTCTACTTGACCTGAAAATATTTCAACAAATGGATAACCACAGCTGAAGATATTACTGGGTGAGAAGATAGAAGCTTCCAGGATTTTAGAAAAAAATATTATTTTTATACAAAGCATTTTCATGAAACAAGGCCAGTGTTGTTAAAAAGGGCCAGTGTTGCCTAATCATTAAAGCCTAGAAACTTGCAAACTCAAACCTACCTGTTTACTTCTTGTCATTCATGACTCCTCTGTATTTGCCGGCTTCTGGAATGAAGTTTGCTAATACTTGCATAAAACACCTACTACACGCCTTGTGAGGAATTTTCTAAAGGATGTTGCAAAATTGCAAACTAAGTAATTAATGAAAAAGGATTAATATTCAGAAAGGAACATGTGACAGAGGGTCTTCCACACATTTACGACAGCAAACAATATTCTCATACTGAACAGGAAAGCCCTAGATCTCACTTTTATTTTAAAATCCTTCTATTTTCAAGATGTTGCTATTGAACTTGCCCATATGTTCCAATAACTACAGCTGTCATGAGTTTTCTATATTAATGGTAGTTAAAATAGTCTTGGAATACAGATACTTGAAAAAAGTTACTATTTGAACTATATTAGCACAGCATAGCTCCATTCTCTCAAAACTCTGTTTCACTGAAAAAAGAAACTATCACAACTTGTTACCTCTTTGCTATTTTGCTTCTTCTTTTTTTTTTCTTTTACTTTCAGTACCATCCTAATTTCCCCATACAAAATGTTTAAGCACGAAGTATCTTAAATGGAGAACACCTTGTACCTTAAATGAGTTACAGAAAATGAAAAGAGCCCCAGTACTGAACAATCAGTCACACACTATCATTTTTACCTGCATGCACAATGTTTCAGGTTGTGGGCACTCAGATTCCTAATGGTTTGTTAACAAGATCTCCATATTTTCCCTCTACATCAATACTGGAGTTACACACCCATTTATCTCAAAGAGATAAATAAATAAATAAATATTGCTAATGTTTTTACACTCAAGGCATATCCCCTCTGATTTAGCATGACCTGTTAAAGTGAGGTCAAACATCTAATAAAACAGGTACTACTGCAGCTGGCATGTTTCCTTGCCTGTTCTTCAATAATCATTTTTTGCTATAGTCACCTAAATAACACGCTACATATTCCATTTAAATTTTGCTGATCTTCTCTTTCTGGCTACATGAAGTTTTCTTGTTCATCAGTTCTACAAATGATTTCAATCAGAAAATACATCTAATACAATGCAAGACATGAGATTAAACAATGGCTGGACATGAAATTTCAACATGACCAACAAGACAGATGATTTTTTTGTAAAACATTTAATAAATGAGCCATTAACAGAAAGGAATAATTAATGGCTCTCTTTTCCTGTGGAACTGAGAACACCTTTTGCACCTGCATAATAAAATACAGAGCTAACACCTGAAGAATTATGCATAGAAACATTTTTACTTCCAACACTATTTTTTGCTATTGTTGTTACTACTGCTCCTAAAACCACTTTAATTTGTATTATGCCAATATTCCACCATCCTTTTTTAATGCACATTTTTAGCCCTTACATGCAGAGGTTGCAAGCTGCAAAGTAAAAGTGAACTATATTGAAGTCAGACATTCATTTTAGCTATTCCAAGATTCAAAACATTCTATCATCTGTTCCTATGGAAACTGAAAGGATATTCTAGGTTATATCAGTACCAGCCGATTATGTTGCCGAGAAATCTGTGGTTTATTTTAATCCATAGTTCAGAGGTATAAATTCATGCTTAGTGTTTAGCTTGGTGATTTTGAACTACTGAGGCGTGGTTAACACTTCAGTTCCATTAGATCATACTTTAAGATAAAACAAACTCCTTTCAGACCAGAATAGTAAAGGGAAAATGTTATAAGGTTCGGTCAATCCCCATGAAGTTTACTGTTCAGATGTAGGATGTAACTAATATATATTTAGAAGATATTTTTTGGTTGTTAGATGAGCCATACGTTGCTGCATCACATCGTAATAGAATAGTTCAAGGAAAAAATAATTTAGATTTATAGAAAACTCCTTCAGTAGTGCCATGCACCAGATGGCCAGATGAAGGAATCTGATTTAGCAAGTTAACAAGATCATGAAAACCATAACCATAAGACTAAAGATGAAAAAATAAAATTGAATAATGCAACATGAGTATATTTCTACGACAAAGAAACTTAAAGGTTAGGATAGAGTAAAACTTGTGAAGACATTTAAACACATTAAATGAAAATTCTCCATATGTATACAGAGCTACTCTAAAAGAAAGGACAGAAACAGTGTAAGTTAGTAGGATTTTAATTAAACAGACAAAATGCCATTGTGATCTTTCACAACAAGAGCCAATATGACAGCTATAACATGTTGGAAGAAGTCTTCTCTGTCTACATTAGAATTAGAATAAGCAGTAAAATGGATGGTTAACATGAATTTAAATAAAAAGCTTTGGATTTCATACTCCATTTCCACTAAACAAAACTAGATGATTTAAAGTCAACTATAGCTACCACCCTCATCTTATGCCAAAAGTAGCAAGCAGGTTCAAATTTTCCTCGTTTCAGATAAGACTTCAGTCCTCTTACTCTAGATTCAAATAACTGACTTCAAACTGAATAATCAGAAATGCTTTCTATTTCTATATCATCCTGTAGTCAATCACTCCATTATGAAATAACTGTCTCAGTCTAGTTTCCATCAGGATCTCCTGCAGGGAATCAAGATTGTGGTATAATAAGGAAATTTAACAACTACTGCCTAAAGTGTACTATACTGGTTAAACTTTTGACAGCAATGAGGTTAAATTCCAACTACTAGTTTTCAAGATAGAAATAAATGTCAGAATAAAAAGAAAAGAAAAAAAAAAAAGAAGCAACGATTACTTTTTTACTTTAAAAAGCATACTCTAGTAGCATTTCAACTCTAGTTATTCCAGGTTTTTTATGAGGGCAAACAACAGTATATGGATAAAAAGATGAATGGCTATGAGCCAGATTGGACAGGTTCTTTTTTTTTTTTTCTTCTACTTTATTTGCTATTCTAATGATCCTTTGGTAATTATGTACACCTATGCAGTTATGTACATCTACATAAGAGCAATCAATCCCACTGACATGCTGAAGTGCCTAAGGGCTTGTATTATTTAAAAGGTATGACAAAATATGATAGCTAATACATAAAAGCAGCAAAGTGTAAGCAAAAACATCTGGAAACTAAAAATTGTGCTTTTGACTAGCATAGTACATCAGTGTGGGTAATGTAACAGATTCTAAGCTAAATGAACTAAAGCTGAACATTAAAGAGGTCCCTACACAACCACAGGGCACACGAAATGACATCCTGCTACAACATTAGACTTTGTTCTACAGTCAAGCACATCTTCACAGAGCTGACAACTTTAGAAAAGCATATTCATGCACTTGCACAGTCCATTTCACAATGAAGCATTCATCTGAAGATGACACTAAATCAGCAAAAAACAGCAGGCAGACTTTGATTTAAATCAAAGTGTTTAAATATCATGAACTAATCTAGAAAAAGGGATGTTTCAGTGCAACACATACTCTTGCGAAAGTAGACAAGATTGAAAGAAACCGAGAAACTCAAAATCACAGGACCCTGCCCAGACAGTCATGCCCCAAGAGCCATCCACACTTCTGGCAGTAAAAATCAGAAGCACTTAGAAAACACAATACTATTATATTTTAACATGCTTCATCAAAAAAGTGAAAAATAGAGCTCAATACCAACCATTCTTAATATCTGAATATCTAAACACCTTGAAGTGCATTTGCACGACTGGAAAATGCTGCCACAGGATAGTAAGTGCATGTATTGCTTAAGATCCTTGACATTAGATTGAACACTGACCCATGACCAATTTAAGAACAATTTCACCAATCTTGCCATAACTCTGCAAGCTGTGGTAGATAAACACTCAGCTCTGAAATGAAATAAATTATGCAATTTCTTGCTGATTGTGTCTAAATGATGATAACTGGTCAATTATGTACATACTTTCCCCTCCAACCCCTTGGGGTATAAGAAACAAGACCTATTAGAGATCCTTGACAAAAGATTAAATGCTGCTCTATGAGAGATCTCAGATTAATTTCACCAATTTTGCCATAACACTGCAAGATGTACTACACAAGCACCCAGCTTAGGGACTGAACTGAGATAAATTGAGCAACTCCTGGATAATCACCTTCAGACAACTGGTTAATTATGCAGGCATTTCATCCTCCCATCACTTTTCTCAGGCACTAAACAGCATTAGTCAAGAACACATGCATATACATCTAGTTAGTAATTTTTAAATGTAAAAAAAAAAGCTGTACTTGTTCCAGAGACAACTGAGAGGAAAGGTTCAGTATGAAAAAGAATGCAAAACAGAATAATTCACAAAACAAGTTCTTCTCAATGAATTACTATATGAAAACTCAAATGTCCCCAAACATGCCCAAACTAACAACAGTACAAAGATGCTAAAATGTGAATAACTCAGAAATTTTTGTTCAGATCATACTGTTTTTACCTATTTATCCTGTGCATAAGAATCCAGCATTTGAACAAGTGTCAGAAGTAGAGTTTAGGATTTATTTCTCTATGTTATTTTCCCCTCTTCTTTATTCTGCAAGGTTATTATTAGCAAAGCTCTTCATTCTGGAGAAAAATTAATCTGGGTATTTTTTAAAAAACAGCACACCCAGTTTAACAAAGGATACTTATTAGGCTTACACCTATGTCTTATCTACAGGAAACTGGACAATAAAACATCGCATAATTTCTCTAAAACCTAAAAAAAATCTTAAAAGCCTCACCAACCAACCAACTAAAAAAAAAGCCAAAACCAAACTAGTCAGACACCTACAGATTCCTCCGGGAGACAAGGAAGGAAAATTTTTTATTCTGTGGTCAAATATACAGAATGTTTCTGTAACACATTGTTAGACAAACTGTTTAAAGTGCAAACCCAGGGAAATCTGAATTTTGCTCTCATTTCCACACCACATCCTGCTATATTTTAATCAGTCTTCAATGATACCATTGATACCTCACAACCTATATCCTAATTATTACAATTGGTATCAGTAAAGTCACAAGTAAGAACATAGGTCCCTAATGTATTTCACACATGCAAAAATCCATCCTTCCTACACAGAGACCCACAGCTGCTGCTTAAAGCACTGAACCTAGCTCAGAACTAAGGCTACCTTTTAAGAGGATGGAGGAGATGGAAATGCAGCTCTTTTCTGCACACACATGGCCTGGCTCCTAAAGCTACCAATATTGTCATTACCAGGTGGAGCTAAGCTTGCTTATCCCTGGCTGTAAGCCCCACACCAAGCATGGCAATATACAGCAGGAAGGGTCTGGAGCATGAGCTAAGTTGTAGAGAAAGTTTTCTCATTTTTAAATATAGCAGACATAAAACCATGTCTGGAAAAACTGCTCTACCTGGAATTGAGCTATGGTAATCTTAACAAATTTTTCTTTTCCCCAGTAATTTCTTATTCTTCAGATCTACTTTACACAATATTGCTGTTGAAAACAGGGGTCAAGTGGTGCAAACAGCAAATCTAGATTCTTCAGCCTAGGGTTCAATGGGAGCAAAAGAAATGATGGGGATGTTTCAGGTGGTTGCAAGATGCAGATATAGTTCTTTTTTAAAATTTTCTCTTTTTTAAAATTTGAAAGCAGAAAACATTGCTGGCCCTTCTGTTAGAAGGGTAGCTTTTAATCAAGTTCTTGATGCATCTCTGCTCAAGCTGTCTTTTCTGCTTCCTACGTGATCTGCCATTAGCCTGCTTACAGTATGAAGGAAAGCTAGCAAGGAGTTTAGGACTAGAAATAAAGATGGGGTTAGAATCCATTCTCTTTAAATTGTTCTGCAGGTCATGAAAGACTGTCTGCCTGTGCTATGTACACTAGGAGTGCCCAAAAAAGCACACAGAACAATAAAAACCTGCCACTGGTACCCATGTGCTTGGGTTTGCTATTATTTGTACTACTTTTGTCAACATTAGCAAAGAGAGCTTTCTCTTTCTAAAAGGATTAGGAAGGCAAGTGTGGTTTGCAGCTCTATGAAAGCCTGTTTAGACACACTGACAGAAACTTCTAGTCCATACCCAGATAGCAGCTTTAAGATTCCAGGAACAGGACTGGAAGGCTTCACTTCTAAAGCAGTCAATGGCTAATGCCACATTTCCTAAGGGGGACGAGGTTTCATTTTTTCTGAGAAATGCACAAACCCCATGGTGGTGGACATGCCATAACAACATGAGTTAAAATGAACAGAAAAAGACAATGTATTATTTAGGTATAAGTATCTGCTTTCATGTGCTACTGCTGGACATTTTTTTGGGGAATCTGTGCACAGCTCAATAGCATGTGACTTATACGTCATTAAATAAACAATAAAAATAACAAAAAAAGTCTCTGTCCAAATCAAAGGGGATATATAAAAATTGTTAAATGGAGCAGTTTAGAATTTTTAGTTCTGTTCTTTTTGTGAGAGTAACTTCTAGCAATATCTCTGAAAAAAAAGCTGAATTCTAGAGAGCACATTCACCAAATTCTAACAACTTTTGTTTAAAAACAAATAGTTCCAGCGTTACTTTTTAAAATTTATTTCCACTTCAAGCTTCTCTTCTAGGTGGACACTGAAATACTCTAAAATGGAGACATAAGGGTAATTTTTCTCTTAAGGTATTGCTGAAAAGTGCTACATGAAATATAGAAATACAGCTCGCTCTTATGTAGGCAACTGATCTCGTATTATTTACACAGCAGATGAAAACAAGGGTGGAAACTAAAACTGCATTTGCAAATATGCATATCAAATAACTGAAGAAACACCTGGATAAATACAGATGCACTATTCTCAAAGGTACAGACAGCCACCAGAATACATACTGGCAGGAAGACAGTTCATCTGAGGAATTCTTTAGTACCTAATACAGGAGAAAAGATGAAGACCCCATGTCATCTTTAAGGAAGTTTTAGGGGTTGAAGGTTAAGATGTAAATCAGCTTGTCAGTAAAGCATAATAACAGGAATCAAGGACATGCTATTCACTAGTCACATTTCATATTCTGGATTTCTTGGGCAATGCCTGCACATGTATTTTCTAAAGCAAACTATTGTTCTCAACATTAAATTCACAAATCATATCCAACAACAAGCCTGTGATGCATAACCCAACACCTCCTCATGAAAACATCCCCATTTCTGATATGACTAAGCACCAATAATTTTCTTCCAAACACTCCTCCATTTGTTGGAAACAGGCCCCTGGCTAAAGCACAACAGGCATATACTTTAATAATCTCTTGATTACCTGGAGACAGCCTGGAACACCTAATAAATCTGTCCATTTTTCAGGTGGAGTGGGATTGATTTCCCCAGGGTTTCTTTGTCAGTTCCATTTTAGTACTTAATATGAAGAGAAAATTATCAGAGAAGGTCAAATCTGACATGAAAAACTAGAACGAGTTCACACTGATGAAGACTTTTGCTACATTTAAAATAAATGTCCAGTTGCTTTTCTGCCTGTCTTCCGTCAATCTTTATTTAATAACCTATATGCTTCATAGCTTGCAAAAAGTGCAATCACAGCTTGGCAACATGCTCAAATAGCCAGAAGTTTCAACACTGGAATAGTAATCAAGTGAAAAATGGGGTGCTTTTTTCCTACTACTTTGTTATCATCAAATAGTCAAAGGTATTTACCACAACCGTTACTTCCTACTGCAGAAAATTAGATGAAATGACAGATCTAAGTAAAAGTTAGAGACATACAAAAAATTTTAATCCTCAATTGTTTAATCAAGCCCATTTATTCAGTAGGTTTTCTATTCTGTATACATTCTATTTTCACGTCAATCTACAACAGTATAAACAAATACTACCTTAGAGAGAAGTTTAACACTTGGTAAGAAACAGGATAAAAATGTCTTGTTCAAAGTCTCTTTGTTCTCTAATTTAAGATCCAAATTTGAGAGAAATTTCTCCTCTCACTCTGGCAATGAAGATTTAAAATATTTTTGTTTTTTGAAGAATAAAAAGAAGTATAGACAAAGAAACATTAAATTTTACAAAGGCAAGAAAATAGCACTAAAAATACTGCAAATAGTTAATAGATGGAGCCAGGTTATTAATGTCAATAATTACATTTAATATGAATGAATGCAATTACATATATTCATTTTTATTTCCCTACAGTGAATATTTACCTCAAAGTTTAAACAGCTCTTTGAAGTTTTAATGCAAATCTTTCAAATCTTTTCAATATATTTCTGCACAGCTAAAATGCAGAAATCTTCTTACAGTTTTAAGAAACTGCATTTTTCATATTTCGCTATAAAGCTTGGCAACATTGGCAGTGCTGTATATGGTGTTGAATGCATCAAGCTTTCATGACAGTGTTTACAGTTTACCTACTTTCTTCCAAATTACAGGGCCAGATCCTGCAAAATTTTATTCTTGCAAATACTGTACAAGACCAGTTTTGTCAATTTATTTGAATATAGCCATGTGTGAGAATTTCTCACATAGGACTTCTTTTTGTTTAATTGACACCGGACAGCACTACATAAAGCAAAAGAAACCAAGCTCAAATTCACTTAAACTTTACTTTTGAAAGGAAGGAAAGAAAAAAGTGTATTTTACCTGAGTTTCCACACCTTGCTCAAGCAACCTTTTGGCCTGGTTTTCCACCTCAAGACGAGCTCTTGCAATAAAAAGCAGGTCATTCTCAATTACTTCTATTCCAGACAGATCTATCCCTTGAGAAAGATAATCTATAAAAGCAACAAAACATTGATAAGCATGACACAGGATAATGAACATTTTAAGCATGTTAAAACATTTCAAAGTTACAGTCAGTTCCAAGGGACGTTTCTGTATACAACACTTGACAATACAGTACATCAAAGTAATGTCTTATACCAGAAAAACTGAAAATCAGAGAACTATCACTTAAGAAAACCTGGATACTGAATACAGTGAATTTACTTCAACACACTTCTCTACACCCAGAGACTACTGAAGAGGTGCATGAGTTCTAGGAATTACAGAATCAAAATTAAGGGCCAAAAAGGGGCAAGAAGTCGTATCCTTGTCCCAAAGAATCAGCTAGATCATTAAACTTGTCTAACCAGATGTTCAAATAAGCGTAATTTGCTCTAATGTCTGAAATTAAAGTTGCATTAAAAGGCTCAAATTATACTTCATATATTTAAGTTGCACTACTAAACATTTGGGATCAAAGACAAAAGAATGCTGCGAAAAGAAAAAAACTGAATATTTCTTTTCCTTTTTAATTACAGAATGATCACAAAAATCATTACCAGCGTGGAAATCACCATCAGCCGGGTAGCTAGATATTGGTGGGCTGGACTGGCAACTGATGCAATTAAACCTATTCAAATTCTACTTTTCTCAATTATTTTTTTTCCTCCTTTTTTATCTTCCAGGACTGAGATTAATCCAATTCTCCACATCCAGGTAGCCTAGACCTTTATGCTACTGCTTATCACCAAGATAATGCAGGACTACTCTCATTTACACAGTTTTCAACATTTAGCTTAATGAAACAGTATTTCCACTGCTTTTTTGGAAAGAACAAATAAAACTAACAAAATAATGGCCAAGGCCATTCTGTTTCAGATTCTTCCTTCAAAAGATGATGTTTCACTCTTTCCATTTATAACCAGTCCTCTATGACTTCCTAATAAAGTTATCTTCCTTTTAATCATCACAGTAAGTTTATTAAGGCAAAGACACATTTTAACTAAGCTAACTGAACTTTTAAATCTTTGCCGAATAACCTTCCACTTTAGTAGCCATTTAATTTTGTTTATTCACAATATACTAATTTAATTCTCAGATGACTTTCAGCAATGACATGTTCACAACTGAACATAAAATTCCAAGTGAATAATTTCACAGCTATGTAGAGAACACCCCTGCACCTGCACATGAAAAATACCATATAAGAAATCAAAACAAAAAGCTTACTGAAATACTGCATAAAGCTTAGAAAAGGCATAAAGGAAATCATCTCTCTTAACAGTACAGTATGTCAAATAGGTTTTAGTCTACTAAGAATAGGCCTGCAAATGCTTTTCCCTGCATGCCCTTGTTTAAAAATGGATCAGAGGGGTCAAAGCTCAGCTGAGCAGCAGGCCAGCAGAGGCAATTCATGAAGCCCTGTGTGCTGGTGTGTTTACAGAGCTGATTTTGCCACGGGCCAGAGCAGCCACACTTGCCCCTCATTTCCATGCAACTTTTTGCTGTGACTAAGCTGCATCTCTACAGGTGGTCTGGCATATGAACCCATTAAAGCTAATATTGAACTCCCAGCAAGTTCCAATGAGCAAATGTCTTGAATGTGAAGGCTAATTTTCTGACCCCTTTCTTTTAGCTGCACAGAAAAAAAAGGAGGAAAACACTACCTCAGATTCACTCTACTGCCATAGGAAACTCTGAAAAAGTTTCTTGGCAATATGAGATTCAAAAAGATGCAAATATTACCAAATATTTACATATACCACAAACACAAGAACTGCTGTTTAGTTCACTTATGGCAAAAAGTCATCATCTGGAAGCCCAGGCTGCCTAAACAAAATTAAAATATGGTTATGATCTCCTAAATCCACAGAAAATCTGAGGAAGATTACTAAAAAAGATACCATTTCTTCCTCTTGTGTTTCTTCTCAAAATCTAAATTAAGTCACTTCACGTGCTGAAAATCTAATCCTTCTGATGGTTTTAAGAAATGAACAGAAAGACCTTGCTGCTTTGGCTTCTCCAAAAACCTCCATCTGTGTCTCTGACTGGCAGCCACCTCCTGCCAATCTGTTAAAATCTGCAACTTTGTTCCAAATTTTCCAAGTTTCCAAATCCTAACAAAATACCTTGGGACAATGCATTTCAGCAGGACTTCAAAACAGTGGGCCTCCCTGTAGGTTTAGTGGCTACCACTGGAGATGTTCCTAGCTGCTATTCTAACAGTAAGGAAGCTCTAGCAATTACACAGTTTTCAAAAGAAAAGCAGTTTTCATAAGGACAGCAAGCCTATGTCAGAAACACCTGTAAGTGCTTTCCTGCCATTCTTATGTGAGAGCAGAAGCTGTACCACAGGCAGTGTATGTGCCTTTTGATAGTTTTTGTCATCTATGCAGACAACATAATATTAGAAATCTCTACACTTGTGTACTCTCAAGAGTGATGTTGCTACCCTGGACAGTACGATGAAACCAAGCAAAAGGACAGTTGATGTAAGAGCAGCCAGATCATACCCAGAATACCTGTGCATTTAAGATCTGATTTATTTAAAATATTGCAGAGGAACTCACACATTCCAACCAGTCAATTTTAGTTAGTACAGAAACCCTGTCAAGTGAACACAACAAAAACCCTATGGGTTGTTAACTCAGGGAGTAGCAAATGCAGGATTTTGTTTCAGGCACTTCCTCACGTGATCGTTTTTCTATTTCTTGCCATGCACAGTCAGTCAATAACACTGTGGTCATGATCAGAGGTGAGTGGGACATGGGCTGTAAGGACCTTGTGTCTACTCATCAGGAATCAACCAAAAACAATGGCTCACCCCTCAGCCAGCACAGACTCTGGGGACTGGTGTCCAGTTTAAAGCATTGCAGCTTTCCATCTGCTTTAACCTCATAGCTCTGCAGTAAAAGTATTACTGTATTAACTCTAAAAGATTTAGTGAGCATATATTTATGACTGACATCTCTCCCTTAACAGATTTTAAAAGCATATGTATAACATTTTGTAATCTTTGGGAAGATTTGTGTTTTTAACAAATTAGAATCTAAGTATCTTGTGCCACCAGGTGCCAGGGCTGGAGCAGCCACCAAGGCTCTCAGCAGCACCACAGGCTGCTCCAGCCACTTCTCAGCACAGCCAGAGAGCAAATTAGAGGAGGGAGCTACAGTCCTATAAACATTCCTTTACCTCTCCTCCTCCTGATAATTCTACCTCTTTATATAGGTTCGAGAACATAAAGACAAATCCTTAACTCATTGGGTGTTGGTATTGCTTCCCTTCTATCACACTCTATGAAACTTGGAAAGCACAGCTGGAGCTTACTTTCTAAGAACTTTAAATACAGACTGCCTGCTGAATCATTTTCTTGAACAAAAATACTGTATGTCAAGGCAGAATACACTAAGACCTAGCAATAAGTGACATACAAGTATTTTTGTGACTAAAATACTGAATTTTCTTGATTTACTAATCTTGAACAACTTTTCTAATCTACTGGTTAAGATACTGCTTGAAAATGCATTTTTTTAAAAGCAGTATTTCCCAGATAGTTATGTAAGAGGAGTTTCATAGACAGACAAATCCAATATGCAGATAGAACATTAGGCAGAAAAACAGTACTTTGAGCAACACAGTTAGCTTTCCTTAATCTAAATGACTCACCAACACAGATCCTTTCTGTTATGTGATCTCATTTTTTAACCTCAAATATTCTTTGTGCTAATACAGAATCAAGATTAGAAATGGCAACTTTCTGTAAGGATTGAAATATGTTTTGGAACTGAGATTACTATGATGCTAGCACCCTTATGAGCTCCATAAAAACTGTATTACATTCTTTATATAGACTGAATTGATTCTAAGCTTTTGCTAGAAATTCGAGAATCGACAGAAGACTGCTGAGAACAATCAGGTGCACTAACAAAGAGGAAAACAAAAGGACTGACGGAAATTTGAATTATGGTCCTTACTCCAGGGACTTAATGTATTAAGGAAGTATTATGCAAAATGCAGCAGCATATTTTACAGCAATCCTGAAAGAAGCAGCAGACCTAGAAACAGACAGAGGACACTTCATGTTGTAGGGGACACTGGCAACTCAACTAGTTCAAGTGTTTCCTCAAGGCAAGACCAGCACCAAATTAAGACTACACTACCTAGAGCTTTGTTTGGCCATGTCCTGGAGACCTCTGGGAGAAGACATCCTGGAGCTCCTTGGGTTGCCTGGTCCCTTGTCTAAACATGCTCATAGTGAACATTTTTCTGTATTTACTCTCAGAACTTCCCCTTATTTCAGTTTATAATAATTGATACTTGTTTTCCTGCTATGCACTTCACTGAATACTTGCCTTCTTTATATCCTCCCCATTGCTTCTCTTAGGTCCCCTGAAGCCCCTCTCTGCTCCAGGCTGTACAAGTCAAGTTCTCTCAGACTGTCCTCACAGGATAAGTTTTGGAACTGAGAAAACTATGATGCTAGCACCCTTATGAGCTCCATAAAAACTGTATTACATTCTTTATATAGACTGAATCGGTTCTAAGCTTTTGCTAGAAATTCAAGAATCAACAGATGACTACTGAGATCAGGTGCACTAACAAAGAGGAAACAAAAGACAGTAATAAACCAATGTGATTAAGCTGCATGACTCAAGAGGCTACTTGAGTCAAAAGAGAAACCCTTCTGTGCTCTGAGAACCAACCACAGCGACACTAATAAAGGAGGGAAAAAGAGGAAATTAGAACATCCAAAGTGGATTCCCCAGGAGCGAACACCTAAGGTCTGCAGACCCGTAACTCCCCTCAAATGCAAGAATCCAATGACAAATTAAGAGGTGTTCCATGGGAGATTGGGAATGGGGGAAGAGGACATTAATGGAACATAACCCATTCCTGAAATTTGAAATAAAGTCATAGAATGATAAAATCACAGATTTTGTTCCCTATTTGAGGAAGGTTTGAGGTGTATTTCTCTTGCACTGGTCATCTGTTTTACTTGATTCTGCAGTCTTAGCTGCAGATAATGTTGGTAATGTCTGTACCCTAAGAATATACTGCTGTTTTTCCACAGTGAAGAAAAATAACGATTTTTGAAGAAATTACTAATTTAAATTCCAAAAAGTCTACAGGTCTAAATGATACCTAAGAGTTCTGCTGGGATTGAAGTATGCAGAAGATGAGAGGCTACACAATTTATCAAGAATTATTATAGAAGACTCATGTGTGCATTGGTAGAAGATGTTCATGAAACTGAAGCTAAACTGCTATTGACAATATTTGTTTCTGTTATCTTCCACACTGTTAAGGGAAGTGTTAGTTACAGCAGTAGCTACTGGACAGGAAGGACATCCTGGTTGCCTCAGTGTATCTGAACCAACAGCCCAGGACGCTGCTTGGCCCGAAGATGTCAATTGTCAGTACTGTCATATTTGTTTTTGTCAATGCAGCTAATTTAAAATCAACGCCCTGAGAAGAGAGCCTGAGATCCCAATACCTCAGCAACAAACCAGTGCTCACCCTTTGGTGAAAGCAACCCAGGGTTTTACATTATACCTCTAGTCTCTAGGTGCAATAAGCAAACACCCTACCTTGAAGAGCTGTGGTCTGCTGCTTGGAGACAAATTTGCCACACAGCTGATGCATAGATAGCAGGTGGGGAATAGCAAGAGTAGGAAAATTTCTAAGTGTTCAAACTGGAATCTGATGCCTCCAAAAAGAATCTTTGCTTACGTTCTGTTTCAACCAGACTAATTCTCCACTTAAGCAGAAATGACTGCCCCACACTCTGTAACAGGCACCAAAGCACTCACTGAAGCAAGCCTCATATTAAGCCTTTAAATCAAGTGAAAGCAATTCCACTACTGGTACTATTAAACAATATCTTACAGCTATCTTATGCAACTTGAGCTCTTCAGAAAAAGATGCTAATTCCTATCAAAACTGCATAGATTACAATGCCTTGTAAAGTGTTCAAAGTAAGAATGTAATTGCTCTATACTAGGTGACATACACAATGTCATATATTTTGAATATACTTTAAAATTTTTTAATTTTGAATATTAAATTATTAATTTTGAGGTTTTTTCTGCAGGTATTATCAATTCATTATTAAAGAGGAAGAAAAAATTATTTTACTAAAATGCCACTTATTTCCAAAACTCTTGGTATCTTTCTTTTCTTTTCCTGTATGGCAAAATTCCCACAAACTTTTCTTCAGTGAAACAACGGAGAATAAAATCTGTCTGTGTCACTGGAGTGCCATTAAGTTCCTATGAAATCTGGTCCTTATTTAAGCAATTTCTACCATCTTAAAAATTCACTATTTGCATGCATAATACATAAGATTTCAGTTTTTAGCTGTTTGAGCAACATTAAGTGAATGAAAACTGTCCTGCTGGAGACAGAAACTGAATGGGGCCCATTGGCTCTGTATTTGTTTGTTTTCTCAGACAGCACGTTAACACACTCTTTCTGTTTAAGTCCAGAAAAGGAAGTATTAGACAACCAGGCATAGTGTCCCTGGTGAAGGAGAACATGAAAAATAAAAACAGAGCAAAGCACTTCTCAGCTCTTCATTTCAATCCAAGACTGGTTTCATTTTAAAGAAATCAGGTCAACAGTACCGAAACCAAACTGGTGGAAGCATACAAGTCAAAGAAAGCAAAACTTGAACTGCTCATTTAAACACAGACAATTATCTTGTACTGTAAAACAGACCTGTCATGTACATTATGTCATTCTATAACGGTTTGGTCAGAAGGGGCCTTTACAGAAAATGTAGTCCAACCCCTCTGCAGGGGCAGGGACACCTTCCATGATAAAAGCTCAAAGCTCTGTTAAGCCTGACCTCGAACACTTCCAGTGATGGAGCATCATCTTACCTGATCAAAGCTTTACTTCAGAAGAAAACTGAGAATTCAACACTCTAATTCAGAGACCATGTAGATATGAAAAAATTGAACATTTCCTATCTAGCATGTTAAAAAAAAAAGCAGGAAGTTTTAAGTGTAAAGGCAGGTTGGAATAAGAAAGAATGGGTTGTAATCCTGCATTTGGGATCAGCTTTGTTTCCTCCAAAAGATTGTTCCTGTTTTTTTAATAGAATATGGTTTATGTTAAAATATTTAGTAGTGCTGTAATAAGCATCTATGTCCAATCCTATCAAGAGAGGAAGCCTGCTGCTTCTCTCCAGACTGCATGCAAAAATATAAAAAAACACACCCTGAATTGAGAACAATTATGGGGGAGCAGTGAGGAAGACTGACTAGCTATTTTTAAATTAAATTAAAGCTGCATTTAAGTTGTCTTGATGGAAGAGTTAATTCCTACTGCTCTCTGGGCTGGAAATCAGATGCCACGCAGGATCTGGAACTGATGGAAATGAGTTTGATATCTATTTTTATCATCATCACTGACTTAACAATGAGCACCAAATTTTGGAGACATTCCTGTGAAAATGCCATGATTCAGAAAATAGCTTAACACACCAAGACAAACACTACTTAGGTCTAATCACAAGTTATACCACACGACTCCCACACTCACTTAGGCCTAAAGCAAGAGTTGTTGAACTCCTTTAAGGTTCCCCCTCCCACACACCATTAGATCTCCCCCATCCCTCCCCCTCACCCTTGAATACAGACTCACAACCTTACTTCACCACGACCTACTAAACCTGCTGCTTTCTATTGTGCCCTCCAAGGGGAGCAGGCAGCAGCCCCACATCCAGCTGGGGGCTGCTTAATGCCATTGTAGTAACCTGGGTAACAGGACAGAATTAACCCTCTGTGTGCTTACTGGTGACAGCAATTTGAGGAAGTGCTCAGCAGCCTGGAGAGCAGGGCTGCCATCCTGAAGAACCATAGCAACCCTGAGGTAAGGACAGAAAAAAAACATCATGAAGGTCAACAGAAGTGAGTTAAGCCTGTTCACCTGGGATGGCACAGCCCTGTCCATACAAGCAGGTTGGGTGCTTGCTGGCTGGAAAGAAACAGACCCAGTGGACAGAAAATTTAACTTAAACCAGCGGTACATCCTTGTGGCAGAGGCTGCCAGCTGTGTACCAGACTGGGTGTACCCAGAAGGTTGAGGGAAATTATTATTCTTATTATTTGGCACTTGCAAAGGCACTGTACTCCACACCTTCCAAGAAAACAGAGACATTGACAAATGAGTCCAATAGGGAACCACCACGACAGGGGACTGAGGCATGTGACTGTGAGGAGAGGCTGAGAGAACTGAGTCTGTTAACCTTGAACAGAAATGGCTAAGAACAGATCTAACACTGCATCTTCTGCTGCCTGACAGACAGACCTTTCTCAGAGGTGCACAAGAGGCAGGAGATAGAGGTTACAGCATGAGGAATCCTAGTTAGCCATGGGGCAGAACACTGTACTTACGGTTCCATACACCTTACCCATGGAGGATATTAACCTGCAGGAATGCACACATTGTATTTCAATATAATTAAAATTGATAAACTGTGAAACATTTGGATCTAGAACTCTAAAAATCACTGTAAGCTTCTTAAAACAGTCTGGTTTGAGAAAACTCCCTCAAGAGCTCCCAAAACATTTTCAGTAACTAAAACTGCATTTTTTTTCTAAATTCTCTGTGATAAAATACTCACGAAGAACTGTAACATTCGTGCCATTCACCAATAGTACTTGGGCGGAACTGAAACCAATTTCACCCTAAGTATTCTATCAGAGCTATGGCCTAGAAATCAGAAAATATTCAAAAGAAAATTTCAAAATGGACTTTTAAAATTAAATTTATTCTGGCAACAATGCAGTAATACCTCTACAAGTCAATACTCCTCCTGGGCTTTTTTTGGAGCAAAGTAAAAATAAAATATGTTGCCAGTAAAAATCTAGTTGTCCTATTTTGGTTTTGAACAGACTTCATAGCATCACAGATGCAAAGCAAATGTACAGCATGTGTGAAAGAGACAAAAACAGAAAGGGGGACAGAAAGGTAGAATATGGAACAGGAGAGAGATTTAGCCCAAGTGGGGCATTACAGAACCAATGAACTTCAGCTTTGAAAGAGCTGAGAATAACAGAATGATGAAAAATAACAGAAAATTATGAAGGAATGTAGTGAAAGGATACAAATAGAGAGTCGTTCATACAATTTGGTTTTATTAATCTGTAAGAGTAATTCAGTGCCATCATATGCTTTCCACCTTGACAACTTCCTCCCCACCCAAGCCCACAGCTTTGCACTGCTTGGTTATTAGCAAGGCCAATGGTAATGCTCATTTCTGCTCATATTTCAGGAGAGCATCCAAAACTGGAAAATAAAGAGGTGAATAAAGCTTGATTTTAATACATTTCCTGGAGACAGTAATCAGGATTTTTACTGTCTCAAAAATATTTCTTGAAATCTCAGCAGGTGAACAATAAGCAGTCCTTGAAATGGAGCCTCATATCAGTATATAAAATGAAGCAGGATGAAAAGAATGTATTCTCATATTTATCAGAGATAATTGCATTGAAAATATATTGCAACTGCACCATAAACCCATGTAAAAGAATTATGCACTTCCAAATGGAGTGGATGAAGTAAACCATCTCTTTTCTGAACTAGAAATTGAGATAAGGACTCACCTAAATGAAGGTATGTGACTTTGGCTGTCTCTTGTTTGCCTAAGTTAGCATTGCAACTAAAGCCACGAAAGACAGCAAAATAGTTATGAGCAGAGAGATGCAAAATATAACCTGAATTTACATGTTGGCCTGAAAACACCGGGCAGCTTTTACATCTTATTAATACATTATCGTTCAATAGCTAAGTAGAATCCCTCAATATAGAGCGTTATGTAAACGTGTGATGATTCAGTTTCCATCAGTACTATCCCATGTTGCAATAGGACATGCAAAGATAAAAGACAATGAAGGAAAATGATGATGTGTCTCAAGAACCTTAGTCAGAAATAACTTCTTTCAAACATCCCACCAGTTGCGGAGAAGGCAAAGATGGCTGACTCTTCGCTGAATCACTGCCTTCGAAGGAGGGCAGGGGAGATGTTGGTTCATTTGTGAGTTTTATTTAATGATCTCAATGGCTATTGACCTAATTTTTGAATGCTTTACACCTGAATAAAGGTATACATGGACAGCTATAGACTTACAGGTCTACAAGTCTACAAGCACCATACTGAACTAGCTGGTTTGCATTAATTTTTTTTCTTTTTGGTGAGATATATCCTACATTTTTTTGAGTTTATATCATTATTTTTGCACTAATATGTGCATCCAAAAATGCAGATTGCCCATGAGGGAACACAGGTAGTTTCTAACATACACTTCTAAATGCCAGGAGACACTAGAAGCAGTAGTGCTACAGTGCTATATAACCAAAGTAATAAAAAAAATCATGCTATCTTGGCCTCTGCATGAGGGGGAATACTACTTTTTTTCTTTACTACATATATATATATAAGCTGCAAATATTTCTTTCATATTCCTCTCTTCTTATGGGTCTTTCCTGCCTCTTTTCAACACCCACTATTCACCCTTTCATACTTACACCTTCAGGAAAACACTTCTGCAAAAGCAGAACTGCATTTTCTTTAGTAACAGCTATGTTAACTCCCTCAGTACTCTAGACTATATGTAGTTTTTGTCTTCAATAAACGCATATTTAATTCCTCCCACCCCTCACTTGTCATATCATCAATAACTTCCTGCAAGTGGCTGCAGATTTACCTGTTTTAATCATCTTTAGAGTCAACACATGTTGCATAGGTTATAAATCACACAGGCTTTAAGTACCTCAGATCCTTTGTAGGAGAACAAAGTGAACCTTGTGTTATACAGAGTGTTTCTGTAGACAACTTGAACGTAACAGGAAAATTTTAAACCTCTTGAAATATATCTTATCTCCTACAGCAAAATATTTTTTTAAAATTTAGAGATCAGCCTATGGCAGAAATCTGCCCAGTCTGCCAGAATTCTTGCCAATTCTTCTAGCGATAGTAAAACTTAGCAATGGTACTAAAAAAAATAGGCAAGAAAATAATGTTGTTTGAAAGCCAAACTGAACCTAACAGTGTTCATATTCCAAACACTTGCATTTGAAGTTAACCTGCACAGATGCCTGCCTTTTGACCTTTCAACAGGAATGACAGACTGACAGCAGTTGCCTCTGATGATTCTTTAATACCTTCTATTTTGTAAAATTTGTACAGTGAGATCAGAAAAAAAGTTTTAAAACCTTTCTTGTTCCCTCTACAATATTCATGAAAATTTGATTAAAAAGTTATCTTGATACAAATTGATAAACTATTACTCTCACCCTTAGCACTTACTGTAATGTTTAGCTGTACCTGCTCCAAGAAGCACACGAGGAAGCTGAAGGAAATGTCCCATCCCTCCCCCACAGAGCTGCTCCACAGTGTTCCCCATAGTGTTCCCTACACACACAAATCATGGCCCAGCTGCAAGCACCAGGGGAAGGAATTGGAGCAGCCCACCTGCACAGCTGCTCCTCAAACACGGAGCAAAAGGGAACAATCACCTACAGCACACTCCAGGACTGCCATTACACAGCTGCGGCACAGACCTGAAATTTCTGCTACCTGTCAAAGTTCTTTGGCAACCTAGAAGAATAGTATGATCCATCACTATTAGTTTTTCATGGACACTGACCATGATTTTCTACAAAAAACACAGTGTTAAATTAGGAAGCATATGGATGTATGAAGGTTTAAAATTACCATAGATTAAGAGTTCACAAAAACGTACTTGTCTTCTCAAAATGACTAAATATCAGTGTAAACAGAGAGAGAAGCTATTGTTTTTATTCTTTTATTTCAAAATTGATAAAAATTGAAAAGCCAAGTCTTCTCTAATACAGTACAGATGACACATTTGAGTTCTACTATCATTAATGTCACAGAGACATA
This sequence comes from Fringilla coelebs, assembly GCF_963513975.1. NCBI lineage: Eukaryota > Metazoa > Chordata > Aves > Passeriformes > Fringillidae > Fringilla > Fringilla coelebs. The sequence continues at coordinate 14,265,065 of NC_140033.1, forward strand.
AAATTAAAAATCAGTATCTATTGTAGCCGAGTTCAAAGTAATGAGCTAAATGCTAAAAATATAAATCCCTTTTTTTAAAAGTTTGCATATCCAAGGAAGCAAACAATAAGTTCAAGCAAGTCTTTCAGTCATTAAAGGCACAAATTGTTAACAGATGGGGGAAAACATTTAATTTAGCAAGTAACTGTTATTAAATAAATAATGCAGATATTTTCTTTGTAGAATTTCATAATAATCTATGAGCCAATTCTTATTACCTACATCTGTCAGCCAATTGTATCTAATAATTAACACAAAAGAACTGAATGGACAAAAAAATGTGCTGCTTGAAGAATAAAATACGTTTAGCAATTTAATACTTAAAAATAAAATAGAGAAAACATAGTGATGCATTGTGTACTCTTATGATTCTATCATAATTTTTATTACAGTTCTAATTCTAAATAATATTTAGTCAGATAACAAATTCTTCTTAAGCCTTACAAAGCATATTTTGTGACATTTACTGCATTTACTGCTGTTAGTTATGAATAATTTCAAGATCAGGAAGGAAACAGAATCTTCTCTAAAACATTAATACTGTTTAAATTAAACACCTTTTCCTTCAGAAGAAAAAAAAACAGGGAAAAACCAATTTTTCAATAGCATATACTGAACTTTCGAATAGGAACCCAGTCCTGAAGATATTATTACACTGCATCACAATTAAGATTCACATTTTTCCAACATTCGGAAAGTGTGTTTTGCCAAGGAAAAAAATTTTTTTAAAAAATCAAAAGGAGAAAATAACTTCAGAAGAAAACTAAATTAAGATTATCAAGGGTCTTCAAAATTAATGATACTGATATACTCAAAACTATTCATTATCGAAAGTCTGAAAATCAAGAGGCAGCAGCAGTGAAGAGTCTTGACTGGAAACATGACAACACACGCAATTCTAATCTGTAAAACTTATTACTGTCAAATCCATATCTCTGTGCTATCTCAGCCAGCAGTATATAATCTCTCTTGACAGATCCTAAGAGAGAAGCTGCTAGATGAGCTGTGGTCGTGGCTGTTAGCTTCCATGACTTGATTTCGCCCTCAGCTCCTGCCGAGCTCCAAGCTCCTTCCAGCATGGGACGCAGAGCACAAGGCATGGACAACTTGGAAAGCCGACACTCCACAGAGCACCAGTTCAGGGTTCAGCAATATTATGAGCCACAAGTACTGTGAGTACTATCATGTTCAGTAATCATCACTTTCTGTTTCTTTTCCATTAATTATAAAATAACTCCTAGAACTCATGGAAACATTTTGCAATCACTGCTCCCCACGGCAACTGAAACATGCACTGCATGGGGCAGCAACTTTGGGCTGTGAACCTGCCACCTGACAGCTTCATTCAGCGCTTTTTTGGGCTTGTAATGGAACAGGGTGACTGTTCATTGTGTTCTTTTGCTCCTCCTGCAGCATTCATGATTCCATGTACCTCCATCATAATTGCCCCTCAGCCATTTAAAGCTCATTTATAGGGGGTGGCCACTGACAGCTGACTGACATCTCCACCCTCACAGTATCACAGGAGCGTTTGCCATGTATTCCTTCACTGGATCTTGGGGTTATCAAGTAATGGATTTATCTAACACTGTATAATTACATCTCTGGCACAAGAATCCCAACAGGGAGTTACTGATGAACAGCAGGCACACTCCCTAACCACAGCAGAGCCAGTACAGTGCTGAGCCTGAGCCTGACCCCTCTGGGTACTTAATGACCCCAAGTACCATGCAACGAAAAAAGTCTTAAGTTCTATCAACTGAGAAAAACAAGTCCAGGACCATTCTATCAAGCAAAACTTTTGATTCACTTAATTGATCTTATGACCTTCTTTGCCATTTTATTTGCAAAGTAAGTATATGAAAAAAAAAGACTTTTTAGTTAGAAAAAAATACACAAGGAAAGCATTGCAATACAAACATCTGTAGAAACTTATGAAGTCTTGGGTACTTCGGGAACAGCTGCAACGTTTACTTTCTGTGTGTTGGACCCTCTAAAAAAAAGTTAAAAGAAAAATCAGAAACAGCCATTCAGGGAAAAGTCAGAAGTCCTAAATTCATAAGTATATCACACAGAGACACACGTAAGCTGCCTTGCTTTCCTGGCTGGAAATGGCCAGAAAGCAAAGAGCAGTAAGAGTTGCTCCAGGATAGTGGCACCCCAAAACCAGCTTCCAGTAAACAGAGAGTTTCAGTATGAAATTCAGCTTGACTGCCCTTTAGAAGAGGAAGCAGTTTGGTTCAGCATGAATTTCAGTATGAAATTCAGCTTGACTTGAGAAGAGGAAGCAGTTTGGTTCTGGATGCTTGTGTACTTATTGAATTGCTGAAATGGTGAGAAGGTGGCAAAAAGGGAGTATCAGAAGGGCCGTAAGGTGTGACTACTCCAAAAGAATCAGCAAGACACAGCAGCACACTGGGGTCAACAATAGTCAATCATTCTCAGTACAAAAAGCTTTTTTCAAGGCTTGAGAGCCTGAAATACTGAAAAATTCCAGCTACTGAGCATCTTAAATGAACATGGCTGTCTTGGTACTTGCATCACAGCACGGCAGAATGGACAGAGCTTGGTGAGAGCCACCACAAATTGCTGCTTGCAGCAGGACTCCCCCTACCATATGAACCCTATGGCACCACTACTTTTTAGTTCTTTCTGTTTTCTGATTCAATTCAAGTCATTGCAAATAACTAAAAAGGGAGGATTAGCTGACTGCATTTCAGGAGACATTACACAGATCATGTTTGTAAATAAAATGGCTTTTTAGGACTGGTTGAAGTAGAGGATCCTGGCAGAGGCTCACATTAGCACATTAGACCTTTGAGAGGCAGAGTCACCCATCAGATCAGCAGCCCTGTGTCCTCCTGAGATGGGCAGCACAGCCACCAGCAGGGTGCTGGGACAGCTCCCATGGACCTCAGCTCCTTCACACTCCAAAAGCAAGCAGTGAAGAGGGAATAAAGCTCTGGGACTACAAGAGTACAAGTGCTCCAGATTTAATAGAACTTCCATTTGATTTACACAAATGATCTAACAATGAAAAGTCTCTGCAACGCACTGATGTCAAAAATCGACATATTTATGCTATCATAAATGAGAATTCAAAATTAAAAGCATTTTATATGACATTTCAGTAACTGTTTGGAAGCAGCCATTGCTTCCTCTTTAAAGAAAAAAATATTTTTTAATTATTTCATATTATGTTATGAAATAATTTCAGAGGGAAAAGCAAGTAAGGCCTATTTGTCACAAATTGGATGAAAACTGGACTTCAAAATGTCAAACCTTCCCAGAAAGCAACAACTTCAAGTTTCATCTTCTAGCTCTCCTGAAGATTCATTTTCAACCACAAAGTTAATTATGTTTGATCTGAATTCAGTGAGCAGTGTTAGGGATCAAGGCAAATTGCTGGAGTAAGGGGAAATCAGACAGGTCTTCAAAGTCATTCTAGGTAAGACAGAGCACTCCTTAGGAGCATAACGCTTCAATAATAAAATTTCGTATTTGATAACAGGAAATAGGAAAATAATTTCATTGGCTCATTTAGAGAATACCAGTTTTCCATCATGTCATATACAAGTAGTGGCTTGTAAGAAGAAAGGAAAATAGAAGAGCAGTTGATGGGTGGGTATTTAAAAATAATCGCTCGAAGTTCATATGCTACAAGAAATGATGGCAAAATTCTGTATGAAGTCTGTTGCAAGGGTAAAAATAAGTAGAACACAATTCTCATTTTAGAAATAGAATGAGGCAAAAAAAAAAAGAAATTGAGTATCAAAGGCCCTGCAGCAACAAGAGGAGGGATGTCTGTGTGGGCTGACAGAGGGAATCATTTAAAGTTAATAAAATACACAAGCCACCAAAAGTACATTTTTGAGAAAAGAAAAAACAGGAAAAGAAAAAATCTCCTTGGTTCTTGATAAAGCAGAACATTTCAGACTACTTCTACATGCTTCATGTCTTTGAGGAGTCAAAGTATTGTTTGCACATATGCTCTTCATTCTACCTTCGCTCTCTAAGTAACCACACGTGCTGCTGTGAGTCTCAGTCTCCTGTGCCCTTTCCCCCAAGTAAAACATGAAAATATGATGCACAGTCAGGGAAGGGGAAGCTGAACATGGAGAGGGGGAAAGAGGGATCTAGCCCTTCTTTCCTTCCCTAGAAAACAACAAAGGGAAGCATCATCACAATAGAGTGAAGAGCTGAAAACTGAGTCAGTCCTCAAGAAACCAAGGCATAGCTCTGTTTCCAAATAACATTGGTATGCATGTTTTACTGTGTTTCTCTGCACTTATTCCTGAACTTCTACAGAACTCTCTCTGCACTTCCCAGGTTTTCAGAGTTCTGAAAACTAAACAGGATCCAAAGTTCAGGTTCTCAAACTTTATTGTGATAATAACACCTAAAAATGGATATACATAAAAATAGGATGAGATTTTTCAATCCTACATTGCACAAGCCAGCAATACCGTCATGGAGGCACTGTACTGACTTTCCCTTTCCAGAGAACATGCAGCAGCTGAGACAGATCTTCAAAGGTATTTTTTGAAATAACAGGGGCATGGTGTGAAGAGTCTGGGCCTGGTAACAAAGGATGCTATAGTATCCCCACTTTCAAGTGACATGCTTTATGGAGAAAGGTTAAGGAGCTGTTTTTCAGCTACACTTCTCTCACTGCCTCTTCCTGAAAGTGATTGCTGCTGGCTCCCCTCCAGCGAGGGCTTGAGAGGAATCAAACGATTCAGTGGTGAGAACTGCACAGAGAGCCTGCAGGCAGAGGTAAGACAGAGAGCATCTTAATGAGGAAAAAACTGCAGATCAGAGATTTCTCTCACGTAAGGTAAAACATACTGGAGACACTGGAGGGACTTGAGAATTACTGGACACCGGAGGATTAAATTACAGGATTCTCCTATCCCCTTTCACACACTGAGGACAGGAAAAAAAACCAAATCTGCATACACCTTTCACCAGCATTCCACCAAACTGCAGATCCAAAACACTTGGAAACATCTCTTGTTAGAAGGATTCTGCTTTGCAAATGTGTTTAGAAACTGATAACTACCTGACTCATCTCCACCACAGAAGAGCTATTTAATGGTGTATTACTTGTCACCTGTTATCAACAGCGTCCCTTCAACCCAGTTTGAGACTACAGAGCACAAAATAAATCTGCCACAGCTTTTTGGTACTTCCTGCCAAGTACTTGCTCATACTCTGCAATATTATGCAGACTATTAACCGTACATAAATTTTAAAAGTCTGGGTCCTCCCAAAGAACGTGTAGAGGGCAGACTCATAAAAGTTCATCAGAGCAGTGACCAGGACCAAAACAGACAAGGAAGAACCATTAAAACTTAACCTGAATTCAGGTACAGCAATGCTGTCCATTTCCTGTACAAGAAAATGTACTGAAAAAAAGTCCATGAAAAACAAAGGGTGCCGCAACACCTTAATAACACAATCTCTTTTGGCAGGAGAGACATAAACCTTAAGTCTCTGTGCTTCATCATCATAGCTGAGCATTTACAGCAAACGGAAAGCACAGCTTTTTGTCGATTCAGAAATAAATTTATCAGATAATCCTAAATATTTCAGTATGAAACAGCAGATCAACCCTAACAAACATTTCCTTTATCTACAGCACAAGGTTCCTAGAAGATACAAAAGTAGTTATTGTAAGATCTATACTAAGTCAAATATTAATGTAAATATTTCTAAGAACTCTTAGTTTCTAGTTCCAATTTAATTATTTTATAGACTTACTTAATATGTTATTGCCTAATGTGCTTAAAATGTTTTGACTAGTTCAGTCAATGTTGAACAAAGAAAAAAGAGTACAAATGACTTAAGAAAACTGTTCTTCATCTGGAAATGGTTTTCCAACACACAGTGATAGGTTTTCTGCCCATCTGTTAAACCAGCCCCATCAAAATGTTTTGAGGACAAAAAAGGGGGATAGAAAAAAAAGACTCACAGTCATCATGACTCACCCAGTATTTTTCACTAGCTTTGCTTACTGAAGTGTAACAACATCGATTCTATATTCTATTCTTAATACATATTAAGTCCAGCTCTAGATAAAGAACTTTTCTTAGTGCACCATCCTGGGATGAAGTGAAAGGTCTACTGCATTTTTATGCCAAAAAAAGCCTAAGTGTAGAAAAGGGCTTCTGCTGGTGCAATTAATTCCAGAGCTAACTTAGCCTGACTTGGCAAAAATGCATTTACACTTTCCGTGTATGCTGAAAGGAGTATCTGGAAGAGCCACGACAGCACAACTTCTGTAGTGCAGCCCAGAGTGCAGCCAGCCAGGCACCTGAGCCCTGAAAGAGCACCAGGCCAGGGCACTGCAGGGCGAGGCTCTGCAGGAGGCACTGACTCGGGTCTGCAGCCGGCGCCCGAGCGCGCAGCGGCAGGCACGGAGCGAGCTGAGAATTCGGAATGATGCTGTCACACAGCAGTGCACGGGCTGCTGCTCAGCTAAGGCTATTATTATAAGCAAGCTGATCTTCAGCGCTGCTCACGCTGCGATCAAACTGCTCTGCTGTGAATTAGTATTTCCCCAGTTCTCAGAGTAAACAGGCAAACAAACAAACAGAAGAAAACCAGCAAAACCACCAAATAAACTACTGAACAATACCTGTACACTCAGAGATACTGAGTGTGTGCAACTTTCTCAAGAAGGTCAAGTTATTTAACGTGGGACTCTTGGCTACAGACAGTTGCCCGGATCTGTAGATGAGCTATTCTTCTCTTAATGGCAGTAACAGTACAGATATCCAGTAAATGAACTCAGTATGTTAAAAACAATGTCACAGCAAGTGAAAATAATTCAAAGCAAATTCAAATTACTCCATTAAATGATTGCATAGGTCTCATAAAATGAAAGTACATTAAATAAGCAGAAAAGATCAATAAGACAAAGAAACAACTGCATATTGATCGAGGAACAAAACTGCAGATAATTGTCTGATGCTTCACCCCAATTCACTGCTTCTGCTCACACAGGAGGGCTCCACTCCATGAATCCCTTACACTCTGCCCCAGCAACTATACCAACTGCCACTCACTTTTGTTCTTCTCCCATCCTGTAAGTTTTAAAAATAGTATTAATACTTATATTAGATGTACTGCATTTCTACTGGTTTATGACATTAAGCCCTAATTTTAAATTCAAGAAGTAACAATAGGTGCTTGGTGGATGGATGAAGGATGGAATTTTAAGTCAGCTTCTGACAGAAAGGGGATATTTTGTGCTGCTAAAACAGCTCATGAAGTATAAAAGAGTTTTAAAAATACAGAATAAGGAAATCACAATAAAAATTAGAGGTGTTTGGGAAAAAAATGTTATCAAAATTTCTTCAACATATTATGTTCACAGAAGAGTTCTAGCTCAAATATGAAAATGGTTGGAAGGTTTAAGAACTCTGCAGATCTTGGGATGGAATAAAATCTACAGAGAAAACAAAGATGAAACCATTCTTTTACATGGGAAAGCTGCTCTGCCATTGACCCTTATCATTCCAGTTGCTCAGAGTTTGTCTTTTGCGTTTTACCTTTTACTTGATTTTTAAAATTAAAATGTATTAAAAGGCCTACAGAATTCAATAGTGTTAACACATTTATGCTTTATCAGACTTGTAACCTTATTTTAAAAAATCATCTGAGTTTATCACTTTTTATTAAACTCTTTCCATTAGTAGTTACAGAAAATCAGTTATAAAAAATGATAAAAAGAATGTGCAAAGCTTGCTAGCAAAATGGCTGTGGTCAATTCTTGTCTCAGAGTCCATGCAAAATTAATTACTTTAATTTTCTCATCCACATTTAGAAAAATGTATTTAAAACTGTTACAGATACTATAGCAATCTCAATCCACAGCATGCAGATCACACCAATAGCTATGTGCAATGTCAAAGGAATGCCATTACAATGGAGATAACGTAAAAATCAATTGGCAAAACTTGTTTCCAGAAGTACAGCTTAGACTTCTGATTGTCCCTTTTACTTGTTATGTGCCATATTCAAAATTATTCTGTCATAAGCAAATATTCAACTGGTCCAGGTTATGAGTAATTCCATTTACTCATTCTGAGCTCTTCCATAATCTCCCTTTCTCCTAACTGAGTCTTCAGGGACCTCCACGGAAAGCTAATAATTCAGACACCTACTTGTATATAATATGACCATACTACAGATTTTAAGAAAGGGAAGATACTGATTTGGTACCAGACCCCAAGTCTCTTGTGCTTCAGTTCCACATCAGTTTATGCTATCAGTTTTTATTCCAGCTGCCATTGCTCCCTCCCTTCCACATCTCCCGCCCACATCATCTCCCCGCCTGCGCACCCACACAAGCACTCTGCTGAAAATGACCCCAGTAGCTTTTAGCCACTGCTCAGCATCAGCTCCTCTCTCTTCTGGATACACCTATGCAAAGAACAAGCACCTGTGCATGGCACAGATGCAAGGAGAAAAGAATCACAGGAAAACAGTTTATATCAGTTAATCAGAGATGGAAGTCAGTCTTTAATCCACCATGTGTAGGAAGCTTCACATTAAAGCAATAAAAAACAGAACCCTACAGATTCAGATATAGAATTTACAAAGTTTTGGTTTGTACAGACATCAAGTTTTCACTGTCTTACTCAGCATTTAGTATGTATTCTGGTTTCCATTTACTCAGTAATTCATTAGCACTAATTAGTACATGCCTTCAACATATAAAGTAGTTAATGCACAAATTAGTTGTGGCAAAAGCACTCAAAAATTTCAAAGCAGAAATAGAAATTTTTTAGAGAACAGAGTTGAGCAGAGCAATAAACTTGGGGGAAAAAGTGTCAGATTATCTGGTATTGAAACAAGTACCTTCAATAAGGACAAACTGTGGGGAGTTTTCCAATGGCAATTAGACAAGTTCAGATTACTCAGCTAATAACTGGTACCAGCTTTTTTCAAATGTTCCATCACTGCCCTTCCTGAAAGAACTTAGGTGGACCCTATGTGTATTCATAGTAATTCACTTACTTAATTCAGCTATTTGCTCATGTTTTAGAGGAAGAAGGATTGATTACTTGGCAAAGGAGAGGGCTATCAATAGTGCCTCACAAGCCAGTGAAGAGCAGTGGTTTGTAACGCCTGGAGCACTCCCGGTCTGTGGAGCAGTCATCAGCACTCGCTCCCCATCAGGTGAGCCAAGCTCTCAGCAGCCTGTGCCCAGTCCTGCACTCAGCACTGAGGCTTCACTTGCCCCTGCAGCTGTGCAGGTTATTAAATGATCCAAGTGCGCAGATCTCATCAGGATTAGGCCTTCTGTGATCCTAACTGCTCCTAAGAAACTATCCAGTATTGATTCCAAGTATTGATTCAGTACATTTTAGTATGCTGGTTGCACAGTAGAAACAAAACCCAGCACTATCCCCTTCCCTGGGGAGCTTTTTTTTTGTACATGTATAGCTTTAGTTTCTTCAAGCAGATAAAAGCCCTTACTAATCAGTAAGGGCTACATTGGGTAAATGTAAACATTACAGATAAGTACTCAGGTGAAATACTCTTCTTAAATTCTATAAAAATATATTATTCAACCAAAGAAGATTCCCTTCTCCACTCTAATTACCCATAACTAACACAGGTGACTTTTTTTTTTTTTTTTACTAGAAGGGTGGAAGAGGACAGGTCAAACGACTTCTATGGAGAACAGGTCAGGAATAACACTACTGGCCATGAAGGTGAGTGCAAAGGCAAGAGAGCACAACAAACATCAGAACATGGCAGAAAGGATGACAAGAACATCAGGTAAATAGCAAGCACCACCACCAAGAAACTGAATATAAAACTTCAAAAATTACGGTAGACGCCCATTATAGAATAATTTTAATGAACTTGCAAAGACAGTATTTCAGACAAATTTAACCAAGGAAAACCAAATGAAATCTCCCTGAAATAAAATAGGCTATACAGATGGAAGTCTAGTACTGTGGGTTTTACCTTTGGGAGTTGCAGCCTGCACAAGATTCTATTCTTTCATTACAAATCTGTTGTGTGGGGGGCGGAGGAGGAGTAACTGTGTTACAGGGATAAAAAGAATAGCACAATTGTTGTAAGAACATCTAGTTTTCTCTATGTATTTCTATCCATCACAATCCATCCTGAACTTCACATCTATTTTTTCTCATTACCTTACCCTATACTATGTCAGTAAAGGATATTTTAATGCTGGGGAGGAAGCACTCCATAGATAAAAGTCCCTGCACAGGACATCACAAATTCATTAGTGAAGATCATTAAACAGCGTTCATTTTAAGCAAACAGAGAACACAAAGAGAGCTGATCAAGCTCCATTAGGAGAGTGAGGAGGACTGGCAGGAATAGCAGCTGTGCTCGAGCTCAGATTGGATTCGTGTTGGCAGAACTGTGAAATAAAGCCTGCAACATACTGTGCTTTTATGAATACTGCTTTCCCAATAAAAGGCATCCAAGGAATTCAATGCTTATGTTTAGCCTTTCATAGGCTGTTTTACTTAGGATGGTTTCTATACAACTAAATTTATAAAAGTCCAAGATGCAATTATTTAGACATGCTGCTCCTACTAACGGTGCCCTCTAACACATACAATAACACACCCTCATTCATCGGAATATCTCCAAGTGCTTCATAAATGCCAATTGAACAGATGCCACAAATGTGGAAAACATTACTGCTGGAAAATTTTCTGCTATCTGACTTGGTTAGAATAGTATGTTTTATTATACAGTAGAAAAGGTCAATGCAAGGAGAAGAGTCTAGTTTAAGCTATACATCTAACAGCATTTTCCCCGTATCAATTTTAATAATACATTTTTCACAGTCAATTATGCAACAGTTGAGTTCCTCTCTTACCAAGAAAAAAACCCACTAAAAACTAAATAAAAAGACTGAAGAGTTTCTTACAACAAAAAAATTATGTGACACATATACAAAAACCTAAATATCAGACAAATACAGAGGTATATGAAAGACACATGAGTAAAAAAAAAAAATCCTTATTTTCAAAGAAATGTGAAAATATACATTTAGGATTACATTTAATAGAAATTCATGAATATTTTATAATCTGTTCAAATGAAAAAACTTAAGTCATTATATTTCATCGAATCTCTAATTTCTGGGCATAGAATACAAAAGAGGAGGAAAAACCTAAAGAAAGAAAGGATGGAGAAATGTGTAGGAAGATCTCAAAGTACATAAATATAGTGTTGTTCTTTGTGTTCCCATGTAGAAAGTACGAAAGTAGGTCACCTATTATACATTACAACAGAGCAATATAAACCAACTTCTTCTGACTACCTTGGTAGGGGGAATGTTTTTGAGTATAACATTACATAATACACTGGTGCAACTACTTCAACCTGCTTTAAGTAAGTAACACTTCAGAATTTGTGAAACTGATGAACCAAAACTTTCACAGCTCAGACTTTCAAACCTGAAACTGGGGGTAGAAACAGAAGCACAAGTCCATAAACTTCAAGATCTCAATGACTTTCTATTCTCTGAGCAAGAATTCAGAGAACTTCTCTAAGAATGGGATCACTGCACTCGTGCCTTCTCAAGTGGGATCACTTATGCAGGGAACCAATCAGTGTAACTATTTTCCTTCTACAGGTATGTATAGCAGTCCTTATTTTCATTTACCCTCTTTCTGAACCAACCTCATAACCCTGATTTCTGTGCTACTACAGAACAGTAAACCATTATTTTATAAATCAAGCTTCAGATCAAAAGGAAGAAGAAGTGTCATTCAGTGCAATTCAGAGGCAGGTGAAAGGGCTGCAGTGTAATGTTCCAAGACAGAATTGCCTTTTCTTTGTGCTTTTCTTAGGTTCTGTCTAAGCAAGCTGCCAATTTATTTAAGCCATTCACGAATTAAGGTAAAAAGGATTTGTCCAAGATGACACATAGTTATAAAGTAGAAACTGTAAAACATCTTTGCCTGTTGAACTCCCTTCAAGACTAAAAATAAACTCCAGACTTAAAAATGCTCCAATTGATTCAAAATCCAGCCTGGTTTGTTCAGTCTGAGATCCAGATCACTCTACTAAGAACTCAATGCATAACTATTCTAACTGCAAGTGTTTTTCTAACTGCAACTATTCTAACTGCAACATAAACATACAGAAAACCCTACCATCCATAAATCTGTTTTATTCATATGTTCAGTAATCACCAGTAAGAAAATACTTACTTCGAATATTTAGTATTTTACTAGAAAACCAACATGGTGCTTTACATTTCACCAGAGATAGATGTGTGTGCCTTGGCAATACAGATAGGAGCAGTACTTATTATATTCACAATGGCAGAATTATCATTTATATTATATGTTATATTACTATGATCAAGTACAAATGCAGGTTTTTTATAATAAGCATCAGCTTAATGCAGACATCAGTGAAGTCATTCTAGTAGTTATGGGAACTAGTGCATTAATTAATATTTTTAATGTATCAAAGATCATATCTAGATTACTAACAGAAAGGAGAGCGTAACTTCACCACCATTTCTTCAATTCTGCTTACTTTAATGTAAGTTCAAGCAAGGAAATCCTAAAAAGAGCCTGAGAAGATACCATTTTTCAGATAATTTGAAACCCGTGCACAACTGCAATGATTGTGCAACCAACGCACAATGGTTTGCACTAAGAGGTTTCCTTCTTCAAGTATCAGTTAAGTATCACTCTGCAGGCACTGATGAAGGACTACAGTCTATGTTTCAAACAAATTCATATTTAATGAAAGGAATTTTATGTGTTATATGCACTGTTAATTTTTTCAATCAAATGTAATTGAAAAAGATCCTTTGAGCAGGGGCAGTTTTTTTCTTGCTGCCATTTTTTGCACAAAGGTGATGGGGCACTATGGAGACTTGTATATTTTATAATTATTAAGGGAGAATTACTTCAAGTTAGTTTTAGCATATTCTGTTTAAAATCTTATCTTGAAATTGCAGTATTTTGAGTCTATCCAGATTATGTTTTTCACAGTAATTTTTCCTCTGGTCTTTAAAGCTATCAATATTTACACAGCTAATGATGCTCAGCTTTAAACAGTTAAGGAAAGGAAAATACCATATTCAGATGCAATTGCTACAGCCCTTTCTCATATTTAAAAATGCATTTGATATATGAAGCTCGGAAGCAAAATCAGTTTTCCTACTGCTTTTCAATGATCATGCACGGCTGCAGTTTGTAAAATTGCTCACAAATTTTTTAAATAATTTTTAGAAGGTAGCACTTGTCTACAGTTCCCATCTTAAGATCTCACAGCATTTTTGGATACGATTTTAAGCATTTTTATAAAGGGAAGAAGTTGAATACAAAGTAACTTGTCTGAGAAACAAATTCACACCTAAACCCAGTGACCACACAAGTCCTGTGAACAGTGTTTTAAGAGAAATATCATTCTTTGTCTCCTACCTAATACCACCTTAGGATTTTGTCCAATGTTTCATCCATTCCCAGCTGATTAATTATTTTTGTCCCAGTTTGTTTTTCCCTTTGACTTATTTCTACCCATGAGCAGAAATGGAAAGTTAGGCAAGCTACCAAAGTGGGAGAAGTGAAGAAAAGAACTTTCTTACACCTTCAACTGTAAATCTATAATTTCTTTAAACTTTAGGAACTGGTTTGGTTACACAAAGGAAAATTGCAAGTCATGAAGAATTTATTCACTGTAAAGGTGATCAGGCATTGCAATAGGCTGCCCAAGGAAGTGGTAAAATCAAAAACCCTGGAAGTGCTCAAGAAACAACTGGACATGGCACTTAGTGCTATGGTTTAGTTGACATGGTGGTGGTGTTTGGTCAAAGGTTGAACTTGATGATCTTGGAGGTCTTTCCCAACTTTAATGATTCTATGATTCTATTAAAAATATCAAAGAAGACAAGAATGCTTTATTTCATTTGTACAAAAATCCAAATTTTATCAGAGATTAAGATTTTAAGTAGATCTGTGTCCATCTTTTCTCCTTCCCAGTGCCCACAAAGATAATAATACTATTTCTGATACTTTTAAACAGAAAAAATGTTGAAAGAAAAGCTTTTGTTAAATGGAAGAGAGGGCAAAAATTATTTCCACTGTCAAAATTAATAAAACAAGGGTCAAAATGCCCATTCAAACAAAAATGTCCATTCAAACTACAGTTTGAGCTTATTTTTCCATTGCCATTGCAGGAGGCCCATCCTTGGTAAAAAGGTTATTTTGGAAAGCCTCTGGGCTAAGGAGATTAAATTCAAATTCACCATTCTTTCTTGGCACCTTTTCAAAGCAGGATTCAACTTTGAAGAATACACTATGCACTGGAGAATCTCCTTTTGAAGAATTCAAAAATGACATTGTTTCTGTTGCCAGAAAGAATGTAATTCATAGCACTTGGGTGAATCAAGACATTTTTATAACCATTTTATACTTTTTATACATGCACACACATCCATACAAGATATAGCTATGGTACATCTATCACAAGAGTTATAGAATACTCTGTACACAGTGTTCAGCTGCACGTGTCAGGCTCACATGGAGCACTGCTTGTCATGGCAGTGGTGACAGTGGTTTTAATCAAGTTGCGCGATCACAGATTTCCTCAAGAGCACCAAGAGCTGTCTTGTGCCAGCTGAGTCAGCACCCCAAAATCCCAGGTTTGGTAGAGGACCTGGAACAGTTCTGAGAATGCCTTGGGTGGTGGACACAGCAGGCATTTTGAGTAGCCCTGTATGTATCAGCTAAACTGAACAGCAAATAGTAATTAAAACTATTTGGACATGATTTTCTTCTCCCAGAAGCAGCATAACAGAATTTTCTCATTTGAAGTTCAAATATAATTCAAATATCAAAACAAATAAATAAATTACTAACTCAGTGGGAATTCAAAAGCCAAAACACAGTCGAAGGAATACATTTTTCTGTTCAGAGGGTAAAACAATAGCTGCCTGGCTGCCTTCTTGAGCCTGTCAAAGAACAGGCTGACCTAATCTGTGACCTGCTCACACTGTTCACTGCTTTGATATCTAACAAGCACTTACTAGACAATAGTAATCAATGGAAACTGGAAGCTATACTGTGAATGTGTAATACTTGTCAAAAGAGAATCCAGCTTCTTGCACTATTCTACAGGTGCTAAAATTACTTAAAAATAATTAAAGTTCAAGCTATAAAACTCAGCAATATTCACATGTATTTCTAACTGCTTCTGTTATTCCACTGTGTCAGTAACCAATAATGCTATCCTAGAGTAGAATATTGCTGCCAATTTTACAAGCAAAAAAATAAAAATAGGTTTTCGCAGAATTAAAACTGCATTTCTTTCCATTTATTTATTCATTCATTCAACAGATGCATTAGCCAAGACTCTGCACAAAAACAGAATATTAAATTGTATCAGCTGGATGTATTTCTAAAAAGAATCTAAAAAATTAAAAAGATTAGTGATTTGGTGAATTCATTTCTTCAGTGTCTACATCTAGCAACTCTCAGCAATCTTCAAACATACTTTGAAAATATAGATGCTTCCAGGCTAGCACAGAAAGAAAAACTTTGCATCGCAATCACAGATTTAAACAAAGATTTAAAATTACAGATTAGCAATTTTATGTGGACTCTCTACAATCCACAGTTCCCTCTGCAGCTGCTGGTTCATGGAATTTTTGGGATCATTCCCATTTCCATTCTCATTTCCTTGTGTTGTGGATCAAATCTACTCAAGGCAATTTTGTACCCAGCTGATCACAGGATGCCATTCAGCCAACTGCCATACATGGCAATCGTACACAACAGAATTATATTGTGGCACCAAAGTGAAGAAATACTGATATTGCTGAAGAATTTTTTCAAAACACCCAAAACTTAAAGCAAGGTTACAAGTTAAGTTCTTACCAGCTTCGTACAAAAGCGACCATGAAATTCAACACTCAACATTCTCTATTTATAGCAAAAGATCATTAAGAAAATGAAGAAAGCCTACATAAATAAATCTGAAGAACAGCTCAGTCACCCTCGCAGCAATTCTCACCATTTCCCTGTCCTTGTGTGTGACTCCTTTAGTTCTCATCAAATATTCATGCGACTAACTCCATGCCTGGCTCATCCTCAACAGGCACCTTCTCTTCTTCCTCCTGCCACATCACGCACATGTAAGGTGGCACTGAGAAGAATGAGAGAAGGGGAGATGCCCCAATACAAGGCACCTAACATATTCATGACAGTTTCTCTTCGGTGCGGCAGAACCCAAAGTACCACACATAAAAACATTATGTCCTGTTTGTTCTACTCAAAATATTGATTTGGTTAACTGTTGTTAAACTGCATGGTATTGTTTGTTATAGGCTTTATTTATGAAGCATCTTTACACTTAATTTAACCTCCTAGTTGATGTTGGAAGCAACAACTTCTCAATGTCAAATTACGGGCGAAACACAGTTTTGCATTTTTGCCCTGTGCTTAATAATCTTCTATGCATTGCTGCAAGGCCTGTTTCCTTAGAGATGGGGGGAGTGTTTGATTTTGAAAAGATTGATGATGAAGTAGAGAGTTCTATAGTGTTTCATCAATACATTTTTTAAAATCTCATTTATTATTTGCATCTTCTGAAGGTTTGTTTTGCTCCCCCACCCCTCTTCCAATGCAGTTGAGGGCTTAAAGCAATTTAGATAAAAGTAAAGTTAGCGCAAGAAATAATTTATATTCTGACTTTGCCAATACATTACTTAATTTTAGAAAAAAAAAAATTCTTGTCTTGAGAGATAGATACATGAACTATTTTTTCCACTCAAACCCCAATTCTCTCCTCGTTATTCCAAAGCATTTCCTTGGTTTAACTTTGTCAAGGCTAGTTAGTCATTAAAAATCTGTGCTTAAAGATCTGCAAAGAGAATAAATGTGGAAAATTTCTACAGTCCATGCATTCTTCAAAAATAAATTGATTTTGTATTACAGAGACTGGACAGATTATTGAAATACAGACAGCCTTTCCAGATCTGCGCTAGGCATCTAGGACATAACCAAACTGTTGTTCTACAAAACACAATAATGTGAACAGAAACTATGAAGCAGACACAGGATCCTCGGGCATTGTGGTCATGGACATTGCACAAGAAGCTAAAATCCTTAGTAAAAATGTTAATCCATACTATCTCTAACTGTCCATATAAATTTGCTCTAGATTAAGGGTACTGAATACAAACTAAAATTCTGTCTACTATCAATCTTTATTGCCCCAAAGCATACTGTAAAACTGCTTTGCCTACAGGCTTCAAGATTACTGAGAGTGGCTTTTATACTCTCACAAATGCTATCAACGCAGCCTGCAACATTTATCAAGGCTTGCACTCAACCAACAGTCCAAGAGCCACTGAGTTCTTACACACAGATACACACAAACAGCATAGGAAAATCCCTGTTGAAGTATTCTAGCCTAGACCTGTATTGCTTATTGAGATAATGCCAGCTTCAAGATTTCAGAGTGGGAGTATTAAACAGGGTATTAGCAAGAGTCCAATAAACAGGTGGATGCCTGGAATTTTTTTATGGCGGTAAATAAAATAGGTTTCTGAAGAATATATACAAAATTTGCAGGGAAAAAAACCAACTGCCCTGGGGGGAACAGAGCACACTGAGTTTTCCTTTTACTTCAACAGCAAGGCCACAGAAAAGGTATTACAACATAAAGCAACTTCAAAGAAAAGCATTTCAAGCCTAACGACCAGCAAGTTTAAAGTAGTAACCACTTTCAAAGGGCAGTCTCTCCTCTCCTTTCATTCTTTCCTTGCATTAAAACAAATTTGCTTGATTAAAAATGTTCTCCATATCCAGCCGTCTCTCAGAGGGAATAAATTCTCACTGGGCACCATCTCTACTGTGGAAAGAATGAGAACCAGAAAAGACCTCCACTTGTGTCAGAACAGCAATTTCTCTTTTAGAAAGACAGCATGGTAACAGGCAGTCAGTAGGTAATAACTCACAAGGCTTTCCTGTCCATGGGTTCTTGCTGTTGCTATTCTTTGTCTTCCACACTTCCTCCAGGAGCTCCTAACCCAAGGTATTATTTTGCAGAGCTGCTAGCCTACCTAGAAATAGTAAAGCTTCTCACTTTGAAAGGTACCAGAAATAATGCACATAACATTTTTTCTTTTTCCTATTCCAACTACCCTTCATAGCTCCTACCACTGCAACTCATTCTACCTATATGTTTTAATTGATTACGTAGATCATCAGTGAAGGCTGCTAGAGAATTTGACAAGCTTTTTCTCCATAAACCTGTATTTGCTCATCATCCACCGGTGCAATAAAAACGTCTTGAACAACCATTTTAAATTTCACAAGATTTTATTAGTAAAATAAAATCTTAGGCTTCAAGCCTACTGACTGCAAAGCCAGCTCCAGGCATCAACCATATACAATGCAAAACAGTATTTCCTTCCTCAGACATGCCACTGACACTACTGCTCTCAGCCTTCTCCCAAAAAACAGCAAATTAAAGCATTTTTCATACAAGCTGTGGTTTGCTTCACTATTACAGTAAGTGATTTCAAAGACAACAATTATGCAGTGAGGTTAAAAATACTTTAGAAGATGGAAAAAAACTGAAACTATGGTTTAGGCACAAAAATCCTTGATATTTGAGAGCTTCACAGACAAAATTAGTTCTTCATATGCATGCGTATGCATGCATTTTAACTCAGTTTAGGTATTTATTTTAGATTCTACACCTACAATAGATATGTTTCTTTTAAAAACACAGAAAATATGAAGGGGTTTATATTTCTCTTTCATTTATCCACTTAATAAAGTAAGAGATGTTTTTTCAATAATCAATAAAAAATTAAACTATATTATGGATACAAATTATGAAAATGAACGAACCCAAACAACAGAGGAAGAACGAAAATAAACTGAATATGATACGAACACAAAGCTAAATTTAGATCAGCATGCACATCAATCAAATGAATATTTTTTTTAGTAGAGGAAATGTGAAGACAACACACTGTACTAAATTAGTTCAATTTCCATGTTATTATGCATTTATCATTATAGCTTATTAAACTATTTAAACTTCTTTCACATGTCTTTTTATGGCACTACATAAACAGATTTTCTATCAGTTTCCCTGAACAACCTTGTAAAAACAACTGAAGAACCAAGGTGGCAAAGAGGGAACAACAGAGTAGTTTATAATTTTAAAAATCAGACAAGAAAAATTACTGCATAGAATTTTTCAGATTTTGAGAATTTAATTTGTGGAATATCACCACTTTCAGACTGATGGGAACTTCTTACATTTGAAGTGAACACAGAGGCTGACATTATTTTAACTGCTTATATCAGGCATTCACAGCAAGGTGGGGAACCTAACTACTGTCCTTAGGTTTTATTTTGTTGTCTGAAGAAGGCAAAGTATGCTCCTGTTGCATGCAGAGTTACTGAACTTTGATTTTAAGGGTAGTAAGCCTGCTGGTTCCTTTTTACACACTTTTTGTAGTCTTTGCAAACTGAATCAGCCGAGCCCAAGCAGCTACTTGACCGAGACTGACACATATGAAGTCACCCTTGTGGTAAGCCTTAAACTGTTGTGTTAGCCTTAAAAAAATTGAAGGGACACGACAGTTGATACCTATTCATGTTGTGTTCACTCTTTACTTACAGGGCAATTAAGATCATAAGATTTGTCTCTTAATTTCAGCTAGAACAATCCTCGTGCCCAGGCACACCATGTGAACACTTTCTTTAAGAGACAATGGTACTGCCTTTCTAGTTTACAAAATTACTAGAAACAAAGTCTATCCATGATCTCTGCTGAATAAACAACTCCAGAGAAAATCTTCCTGTTTTCTCATTTTGTTTTAAATTAGCAATTCCACTTAAGGGATATTACAGCAGGAAGGTCTGTAACCAAACCCCTGCATCAGGGGATTCTAACAGGACAGCTAGTGCTGATCCTGCTGCTGCCCATCCTGCATATCTGGCTACCCATGACTTTCACAACAAGGATATCTGACAAAGAATCCTGAACCAGATCCTAAAGTTTCAACCCTGCATGTTAACTTCAGCTGCCTCCCAATCCAAAGCAACATAATCAGCCAGGCAGAACACTTCCTGACAGGTCTACACTGAGGCTGCCGCGCGTTGCACAAACACAGAGCTGCCAGGGGCTGGCACTTGGAGGTGCTGGGCAGCACAGCCAACCAGCAGCAGGGAACAGCACTGAAAACTCCCTCCAACATACAAAATACCTTCATGAAAGAAAGGTAAGCAATCCAAGGGGACTTCAAACCACTGGGCAGTATTTCCTCATTCTACAGCCACACAGCATCAGGACTCCAGCTCCAGAACATTTCAGTTACTGTGCTAAACCACTTTGCAACTCTGGGAACAAATGTTCTTTCAGGCACGCTTTCACAAGGCTCACACAATGTGAGCAGGTGCCTTTATTATTTGTATGTTCAAAGCAATACAAAAGATATGATGTCAGAATTCCAAAAGCCTTTCCATAATAATGAAAATCCTTACTAAAATTCAGTAACAATTACCAACTTAGAACTAAGAATATTTTACAAAAGAAGAAACCTCTCAAGTTCTCAGAATAGTGAAAGCATAATTTTAATGAAGGAGAAACCAAATTCATAGCAATATTACAATTTTTAAAGAAAAATGAAAAAATACCTTTAAATTTATAGTCACTAATTAAACTTTTGCCAAATACTACTACAACATACAGCACCACTCATGAATGTTTATACTACGGGACAAACCACTTCCATGGAGAAAAGCCAGAGTGAGACTGATGTTATTTAAATTACTGTTAAATTTACCAGCCATACTTCCCTCGTGAGCATAACTGATACTGCTTTTTTTTTCTTTCTACTAAAATGTTTAAATAATTGCACAATAATGCACTAGGACCATGATTTACCTGTACTACTTAACCAAATTTATTGTTATGATACAAAAAGGATGCCTTCCCTAAATATGAGTGATAGCCAGCAATGGTTTTGCAATTCTTCTTTGCTATCACCTCATTGTGCAAAACTAAAAGAAGATACATGTTTGGTATTAATAGCTAAAGGGCATTCTCTAACTTACACATTTCCTCTTGAGTACAGAACCTTCCAGTGCTGAAAAGGTCAATAATTGTTCTAACATGGAATACAACTGAATAAATAACCTATGCCTAATAGTTATACAAACCCAAAGGAATCTTATAAGACATTCTTATTCCATGGCAAAGGTAGTTAATTTTTCTATACTTAAGCTGATATGCTATCATTAACTCTGAATCTTCAAAATTAATATGTACACAATATATATATAAATACATAAACATGTAAAATACATATACTATTATATCATTTTTATATTATCTATTCTACACCTATTATAAAATACTTGTCTTTGTGCTGCTTCCAAAAGTATTCCTCTTTGTAGATACAAGAGGAAGCACAGTGAAACAACATACAATTAATCTGGAAAATCCAGATTTTTCCAGGGACATAATTCTACAGCGGCAGAACCAAGATCAACAATGTCCCATGTGCAGGACTGTTTTCTGTCAAGGGAAACATGAATATTAGAAAAGTGGGGAAAAAAAACCTCACCAAACCCAGCCTAAATAAGTCATTATAAAAATAAAAAAACAAAGCAAGATGGCAATCAATAGTAAGGGAGAAAAAGAAATAAACTTTAAGGCTAAGACACCAAATGGAAAATTAATTTTTTGGATGTCAGTCCTTGCTGCAGAAAAGGAATAATAGCCTTAGAACAGCTCTCTATAGATTAAAGAAATGAGAATAAAGTACTTGAGCCAAAAGAAAGAAAAGACCATGTTACCATCGGAGTCAGAATGTTACTATCTACAAATTGTAACGGAATTTTTGTCATCTATTCAGCATATCACTCTTAAATAATAATAAAAACCTTCATGACTAGATCTTGTGTACGGGTCAAGAGTCAACATTTACATAAAAGCATGCTACAGCATGATCCAGAGCAGCAAGCTGTAATTTCAGTATCAGGTAGAAAGCAGAACACATTTACAAATTCAGCATAACAAGGGCACATCGGTACAGCTCCCAGACTCAAACAGCTACTATCCATTGCTTCTTTCCCCTTGATACTATAAAAGTTACTGGATTTTCATGAATATTCTAACAAAATTCTTTGCAACTGACTATTGAGGAAACTGAGATACAACAAGGTAAGAAACAATTTTAGATATAGATCACAAACTGCTAGAACAGATACAAATCACAAAACATTCAAAAGAGCTAGGTTAGAATTGGGCACGACACTCGTCAGAGTAGGTAAATGAAAGGTACAGAAGAGCTATCTAGCTGGAATTGTGCAGATGCACCATGTAAAAAATGCTGAACAACAATCCCAGGGCAGGATATCCAAAACCACACAATATTCATTTTCTAAAGCAACTTGAGCTCTAAAGACACTATGTGGCACTAAAAAAATTGCATGAGTTAGGATCTCAAGTCTCTTGCTAATATGAAAACAGATGACATTTTTAGACCCAGACGCAGTAAAATTCTAAATAGTCACTAAATGAGCAACAAGATTCAGACTAGGAAACAAGATGTGCAGTGCAAAGAACGAAAGTGTTGCTGAAACAGACAGGATGAAAAAAAGAATAATGCAGAGAACAAGGGGAGGTGAGTAGACGCAGTCTCACAACTGTACCAATAAAGATCTTCACGAAGATCCACGACATCTGGATGTTAAAATAGTCTGCAGTAGGTTTATGTAAAGTTGAACTCTAAAACACATTAAACGAATTCTAAAGCTCCAAAACCAAGGACTCTAATAGAAAAACAGTAGAACAAGGTACTTCATTTGGCCCTGCTCGACCTTTTGAGCCTAATGAGTCTTTTTAAACAAACTAAGCTTATTTAAATCACTGCAGTTCAAGAAACTGATTCAAGGTGATCTTATAAACTCAACAGCAGAGCTTTGACCTTCAGACCTAGGGATGACCTACCATGGTTAGGGAATGCAGTAACAGTCAATGTTGGGACATTACTTATCTGTGTAGAAAGTAAGGCAGTAGATAAAAGACGGAAGAGGACCAAAAAATACACTACAACTTGCAAATTTCTGGACTTTCTCCTTTCAGCAAACTAGAAAAATATATTCTCACATACAGCTATGACTCCTGAATTGAATTTGGAAGTACTACAGAGGTAAGTGTTACGGCAATTGCCATTATCTCTACTCCTGTGCACCCAGTGTCCTTTACATGCACATGCCTCTATAGCCTTGTGCTCCACTCTGATTCAAGCTCCTGCCTCTCTGCATTTCTTTTCCCCCCACATCAGACCCAGCAGCCTCAACCCTTCACAGTCTATTCTCTGTTACCATCTGGATCTCCCTCTCCCCTTGTGCTGCCATTCTCAATTCTAAGACTCTTCATCATCAGTCTCCTGGTTTAGGACTCCTGCTGTTCCCTGATACTTCTACCTTCTCATTACCTTTTCACCCCACTTTTCACTACCCTAAAAGCCGAAATACCAGTCAAATTCTTTCTCCCATCTGTACTGATATAGAAACAGGTATAAGAACAGCACATTTTCTGTTTATGCTGGGTGCCTGCACATGGCTCCTTTTGCCCACTCTTCCCTATCTACCCTTTGAGGATGAAGTCATCTGTTCACACCATCTTAACTAGCATCTGCACAGCAATGGCTTATAAGCATGTCTATCCATCCACCTACTCCTGATTGCCTCCATATGGTACTGCTTCTTTTCCTGATTTTGTCTCCAGAAAACTTAAGCTTAATATATGTTCACAACTCAGCTCCTTATCACTCCTCTCAAACACTTTTTGCAGATAAAACTTCTGCCAATATCACCTCCTGTCATATAGGTAGTCTTTTGTGACCCCTTTGCCTGCATTTGAACCATATATTCATGATATACCCAAAATCCTGTTACAATCTTCCTCCGTGTGTACATCTTTTTCTAACAGAACAGCTCACCCAATACCTCCATCTTTGTTCAGGCACACACTGAAGAATTAGAAAGGGAGATGGAGATTCATCTGTTTAAATTTAGACAGGCTTCCTTACTTATCCTTAGTCATACTGAAAGTGAAGCAAGTAAATCTCTTTAATATATTGGTATTTATGCTTTCATTTCAGGAATCCTCTTTATCACATCACCTTTAAGAGCTATGCTGGTATCACTGGTTTCAAGCTCTTGGGAGGCAGATGATACAGAGACAGCTCAAAGGGCTCAATCAGCTGCTACTCAGCATAGCCAGCTGGTACCTAGTGATCTCTGCTCAAAGTTTCTGCAATCTTTATTTACATGGTTTCTGAATGCAAAAGAGTATGGAATAGGAAGCATGCTGGATGGATATGAAGCCATTTTAAAAAATAAATAAAGCATGATGTTACGTAAAGATAAATAATATATTTGACATCTGGCTGAAAGAAAAAGTAAAGAAAAGAAATAAAGATATCCGAGTTACCCAACTATATTCTGTATTTGCATTAACAACCTAAAACCAGAGGACTCTATCAAAATTTGACCCATACTGCCGTCTTAACACAGTTACTTATGTAAGAACTCTAACATTTAGTACTTTATCCACCTTACAAAAAAACCTTAAAAATCTTTTAAATCATGGTGAAAAAAAGCCTCACATTCATTTGAGATTATAAACTATCTATAGGGCGTTTTGTACTCAGATATACTTAAACGATTTGTTTCAGCAAAAGAATTTTGAAAAATATTATTTTGGGGTTTATACTGAAATGATTTCCAAGGTTTATTTAGCACCAGTAATAATTAAAACAAGTACTGTGCTACACTTCTCATTACACGGTTGTGAGCATTGCTTATACTGATAGAGCAGATTCAGAAATAGGTGACAAAACAAAAAGTGAAAACAAAGCCATCCCTTGCAAAGTGAAGGTCAAGAACATCATGCAAGAAAGACATCCTTACAAAAGCCCGTCAAGTCTCTAGCAAAATTCATGTGGAACATGCAAGTTTTTTTAGAAGTTTACATTTCGCCAAAATTAATAACCTCCACAACTATACATACATTTTACATAGTGATTGATCCTAAAAATAATTTTTTTCTGATCGTGAACCAACCAAATTATCACGTCTGAATAATTATCAGGGTCTGAATAATCTCAGTGCATCCTAGCATAAATTTTCCTAATATGCATGTGGCTATCAAGTTACCCTGAATATAACTTATTGCTACAAAACCTAGATGACCACTTGCATGTAAACATGCACGGTGAAATTCAGCATGGCTTAAAGAGGCAGTATTATTTCAGAATGTTCTTAAGACAAGAAAAATCAACCAACCAAAACAAATAAACAAACAAAAAAATGAAACAAAAAACTCAAACACCTAAAAGGCTCAGAAATGGAAAGTAGGCAAATATAGCCTGTAGTAAGCTTTTAAAGTAATAACCATTTAATCCCTTTTTTTTTCCCTCAGTGCCATGTGGTTTCCAGTGTACACAAAGTAAAGAGTAAAAAGGTAAAAATAAAACAGGCATACCCTTAATATATTCCAGAATTCATAAATCATTTGTAAATTTAGTCCTTTTATAAAAGAATCCTTATATAAATTGGGGGGAGGGAGGGCATCAATCCCATATATGAAGCACAATTAAAGCCCAACATCACTGACCAATCAAAATTAGTGAATGCACTGCATCTCTCTGCAGTGAGGAGAAGCGACAAGGTAGGCTGTCATTCTGCAAAAGCTGCCCATCGCAAGCTTTCCTCTCAGAAGCACTGCTCTTCTTTTTTAGAAAGCTTGAATCTCAGCGGTGTCTCTGGAGACAAGAAGCCTTCAGTATGTTAAATTACTTTCATTATGTATTTTCAGATGCTTATTGATTCTACCGTAGGAAGAGTGGGAGACTGCAGCAGCCTGTAAAGCAGAACTAAAGCAATTGTATACATGAGCAGTATGCTGAAACAATGGCACAGTACAGGCACAAATTTTCATTAAGGTCATTTTTTGAAGATATGCTTATTACCCTCTTTCCCTTCTACTCTGCTAACAAGTGAACAAAATGAATCCCTCCAACCTGGAACTGCTTCACCTGCATCGAGAATTTACCAAATCTTTAGTGGAGGTAAGACCTGTTCCTTATTATGATATACAGAAAAAGCAACATTAAACCAAATTTAAAATTAGAGGAAAAAAGGCAAGAGATGAGATTTAACTTATATTAAACAGTAATATATTGTTATATTTGAGACCAGGAAATATTTAAATGCTATTTCCCCTTCCTCATTAAAAATATAATGGTAGAAAAATGTTATTCTGTATGAAAGTCTTATAGAATATTAAGAACCTGTTTTGTTTGTACAACACGAAGACAGTACAGTATTGGGGAAAACAACCACATAAAGCAACCGGGAATATGCTTTTCCTCCCTCAGCAGTATTTCCAAATATTGGCAGTTAAATATGTTTCAGATTTATTCAGTTACTCTTCGAAGGATCAGACAGTCTGTAATTAGTGCATACTTATTGCTTTATGAAGGTTGGCTCATATGACTAATCTCTGATTGCTCAAGAAATCCCCCTTTTTTGTTGTTTTTTTAAAAACTTATTTCTTTCCTTATCCTGTACATACAAGCCATTTATTAAAAGCATGGATTTGCTAAACATCTATTTTAAGACAGGATAGTATAACAGTGTGCAAATTAAACAAAAGCGTATTTTTTAAAAGGCTCATTAACTCTGTTCAGTTTCTCATTAAAAGACAAGAGAGTTGTATGTATAAACTACCTGCTCACCAGAGCTATAAAACTACATTTTCTTGCTTTAGTCACAGACATTCTGCAGCCAACAGTTATCCCGACTTCTAGTCGGGATTTTTTGTAACCTATACTATCTGGAGAACAGGAAACTTGTCCAAAAACCCTAAATTCATGTAAGCTGACAGAAGAATATGATTTTACAAGCAAATAGAGGGCAGGCAAACTGATTTTCTATGTAATCTATAAGGTCCAATTTTAGAGATCCTTTATTCATTAAATAAGTGATATTAGAAAATACATTCTTGCATTACTTTATTTCTTGAAATTATAAGCCCTACTTTTAACCTTTTTTTTCCTCCCCTTCACAAGGGCATGCAGCAACTAATTCAGTTTTACTACTGACAATATGAAGAATGCAGTTGACCGGGTATCTTTGTAGCTGTATGACCTACGAGCAGCAGGATGCATCCCTAAAATGTATTCTTAAGACATAAAGGAATTAAAAACAAAACATGGAACACACTTGCATTACCATTTACGTGCATGACACTTCAACAATATACATGGAAGACTAACACATCTGCTCAGATTTTCATTAAAAGAAGAGTGCAATGATTGATTCTTAAAATGGTGAGCATTTCTTAAAGAGGGATTTATAATTTAAAACCAGAATTGTGGAAACTACTGATGCATGAAGAGACAATGAAACATGAAATCCCAAAAGGAGAATATGCATACTTCATCAGCAAGCTGAATAAAGATTTAACCAAGCTTTTTCTATACTACTCATTAAATAACTTACTTGTCATAATGACTAATGGATATTTTTCTCTCAATTTTATGATGTTATGTATTCTCCTTAAATCAAAATAAACCAAATTAGGTAACCCATGGTTACTCTCAAAGCACATGAACTGGATTTTATGATGTATAGCAACTTCTTTCACTAAGCCATCACCCAAAAGTAATGAGCAGGAATATTACAGAAAGAAATACGCAACCATAAACTAAGGATGTCTACACACACTCTGAAAACAGATCAGAAAATATTATACTTTAAACCTGGAAAATAAAAACAGGCTTCTACAAAATGCAACAGGGGAAGGAAATTAACATCACTTAAAAGAAGGTTTATTTGTTATTGCTGGCTTGAAACTCAGAACAGACACACAGAATATGCCCTGGTCTGTAGAAGTATCTGAGGCAATTAAGAAGTCCCCATGTTTAATCAGAACTTTTTGCTGCTGAACTGCAGAAACAAAAAAAAGGAAAACAAAAAAACCTGCAAGAAATGAAATAAGAGCTCAGCTACCGCTTGATTTCCAGGTTACAGTGCATGTCAGAAATCTCTCAGTGACACCATGTGTCAGTTTCTGCCAAGCTGCTGCCACGCTGTGCCAGGCCCCTGAGGCACAGAGAACAGGTAGGTGCCCCGCGCTGCGCGCGCGGCGCTGGGTGAACGCGCTCCTGTCCACGCAGCTCTGCTTCCTGAGACCCAGGCAATGCACCCAGGAGGTGATGCTTAATCTATTCATGGCGACCTAACACAGCTGAGGTTTTCTGTTTTCACAAAAACTCGGTTGCTGTAATGTTAGGGTGAGACTGTCATTTGTTTTAGCAGATCTGCTTTTGATTTCTTCCTGGCTTTTGCTAATACAAAAGAACTTCATTTATTCAGCAATGCCTTTGGAATGGTTTCTTGAAACCCGTTCACAGCCAGGACAGCATGCAAGAGGAGATCATATCCCTGAGGGTTAATGTAAGACAGATAGAGGTTGCCTAAATTAGAAATGAAACTAAGCTTTTGAAATATTTCTTGTTTCATTTCACACCTGAGAGTAATACGTTCTAATTTACATCTTTTTTATTTAAGAGGTACATGTGAAATAGCTGTTGAAGAATACCAAGAATTTTCATCATACAATTTGCAATTAATAGTATTGTTCAACTGAAGCTTTTCAGAACTGCAGATGAAATCCATTTGCATACTGTATCCCAAGTGTGCTTAATTCATACTTTCATTTTAAAAGAGCTCAGTTTTGTTCACCTTAGTGCTATCCATTTTAATGTATTCAGAATAGAACAAAGGTTGACATTAAAATTTTTTTTCATGCCAAATATGTCCCCTCTTAAATTTAAAGCTACCTAGAAAAAAACCCCTCCAGTATCATAACAAGAAATTGAATAACCTCTCTTTTATTTATTCAATCAATTACAAACTCAAGAGCTGGCTGACAATGTAAATCATACAAACATCAGGTATTACATGCAGATGCTATATTTAGAACTTACCCGCATGTGTAAAACTAAGCAGATGAAACACAAAATAAAAAATCTGCTAGATAAAATAAATACCTTTTTGATCCTTACTTATTCCTAAGAGAAACATGCTATGTATGTAAATCTGTTTGGTTTAATTGCAGTTTGTATTTAAAAAAAAAAAAAAAAACAAAAAAAAAAAAAACAAACAAAATCCAAACCTGAAAGAGACAATTTTCTTTTTAAATATTATTTCCTGAAATTATTCCCTTAAATATGTTCTGGAACAAAATCAAATACTCTTCCATTCCATGTAGGCAGAGATTTCTTGAAGAAATTGAAAATTCAAATCAGAAAAAGGAAATGTAGTATTTTGAAATAAACTCAATTTCCCAAACCCACGTAAGTTTTGCATTTGAAATTATATGTACTTATATAAAGCTGTTGTAGTGGCAAGCATCATATACACAGATGCACAGAATATTAAAATGAACAGAAGGTTTAAACTCTGTAAAAATCTGGTGAATTACAGAACATCACATTTCAGTCCACAGCACTACCGTAAACCTCACAAGAAAGAGGAGGATAAATTGGCATAAATAATTTAAACATCCTTTTTATGATACATAAGCAACAGTGTTCCATGTTCCTATCACTTCTTTTTCCACAAGAGCCTTTTAAAATGATCTTGATCACTAATTTGTTAATACTTAACAACATTCTTCTAAAATGACCCTCAAAGCAATACAAAGGCTATGCACAAAGTATGGTTTATTCAACAAATGAGCCCTTTGTGAAAAACCACATCACTATAAACAAAGGCTTGCCTCCCTAAGTGGAGGCTTTTCACTATTTTTTCTTTTTTCAAACGAATCCTGCTTTCTTTCAAAAGGCAAAGGCCTTATTCTAGATCTTCAGGCTTTTGAGTCCATGCCAATTAAAGCTCTAAGTATACTGTAAATGAAGAGTTTGGTAAGATTATTGCTTTCCCCCCCTCCTCCTTCCCCAGCATTTATCTCCAATAAGTGTTAAAAAAAGAAATCAAATAGTACCATATTTTATTTCACCTTTCAGGAGAAAAGCCAGCTGCAACAAAAGAATGTGTTTGTCCCCCATTCTGGAAGTCAACATGCAGTCCGAATCTAACATTACAGTTCGAGATGCCATTGATGACATCGATACCAACATGTACCAACCACTGTCATACCCATTAAGCTTTCAAGTTTCTCTCACTGGATTTTTGATGTTAGAAATTGTTTTGGGACTTGGCAGCAACCTCACCGTTCTGGTACTTTACTGTATGAAATCCAACTTAATCAATTCTGTCAGTAACATAATTACAATGAACCTTCATGTACTTGATGTAATAATTTGTGTGGGATGTATTCCTCTAACTATAGTTATCCTTCTGCTTTCACTGGAGAGTAACACTGCTCTCATCTGCTGCTTCCATGAGGCTTGTGTCTCTTTTGCAAGCGTTTCAACTGCAATCAACGTCTTCGCTATCACGCTGGACCGATACGACATCTCCGTAAAACCTGCTAATCGAATCCTGACCATGGGAAGGGCTGTGATATTAATGACATCAATATGGATCATTTCACTTTTTTCCTTCCTGATTCCTTTCATTGAAGTCAACTTTTTCAGTCTTCAAAGTGCAAGTACTTGGGAAAATAAGACACTTCTGTGCGTGAGTACAAACGAGTACCACACTGAACTAGGAATGTACTACCACATTCTCGTTCAGATCCCAATATTTTTCTTCACTGTTATAG
Source organism: Fringilla coelebs (assembly GCF_963513975.1). Taxonomy (NCBI): domain Eukaryota; kingdom Metazoa; phylum Chordata; class Aves; order Passeriformes; family Fringillidae; genus Fringilla; species Fringilla coelebs. Next base: position 14,295,911 of record NC_140033.1, read on the forward strand.
TTATGCTAATTACATACACCAAAATACTCCAGGCCCTAAATATTCGGATTGGTACAAGATTTACAACGGGACAAAAGAAGAAAAACAGAAAGAAAAAAACTATTTCTTTGACCACACAGCATGAGACTACGGATGTGTCCCACAGCAGTGCAGGAAAAAATGTCGTCTTTGGTGTAAGGACTTCTGTGTCCGTCATAATTGCTCTGCGCCGAGCTGTGAAACGGCACCGGGAGCGACGAGAACGGCAAAAGAGAGTCTTCAGAATGTCCCTTCTGATTATCTCAACCTTCCTTCTCTGCTGGACACCCATCTCTGTTTTAAACACCACTATCCTCTGTTTGGGCCCAAGTGACCTTTTGGTAAAGTTGAGATTATGTTTTCTAGTAATGGCATATGGAACGACTATATTTCACCCTCTACTTTACGCATTCACGAGGCAAAAGTTTCAGAAAGTTCTGAAAAGTAAGATGAAAAAGCGCGTTGTTTCAATAGTGGAAGCAGATCCCATGCCAAATAACGCTGTAATACACAACTCATGGATAGAGCCTAAAAGGAACAAAAAGATTACCTTTGAAGACAGCGAAGTAAGACAGAAATGTTTAGTACCTCAGGTTGTCACTGACTAGATTTCAGTATTCACCAAAACACATCAAACGGAATATTTGAACAAATTGTAAAAAAAAAATACTGCCAAATAAGAAAAACTTTTTTAACTATTGGCGAGACTGTATATTTTCAATATATATGTTAAATAGAGTAGGTCTTGTATATTCAATTTCTTCATTATGTAAGATATATGTTGCATGGCTGTTTGTTAGCGTAACACCATGTGTATATTTGTCAAAAATATTCAAGTCCTCTTTTTTTAGAAAATAAATAGCCTTAAAGAAGTGCAAACTTTTAAAAATATTTGTATGGCTCAGTTTCTCTGTAAATATAAAATAATTTTTAAGCAAAAATTGCACTTGGGAATACTTTTCTATAGCACAAATTCACCATTTTGTACGATATGGTGTTTTTAAATTTAATTCATAAACAATACTGATCAGAATATTCTGAATATTATACAGCTACAACCTGGATGCATTTTGACCTCATATTTAGATATCCCACTTATTTCAATCTTCTCCAGCATGCAGCTACCCTGCACAGAAAAAGCCATTTACATTATGTCCTTCTGTGAATGGTTCAGAAACTTTTGATATGGGGGAAAAAAATCATGCTGGTCCAAAAATTGACAGTACTCTTAAGAAAAGTAAAAAGTTCTGCATATACAATCTCAGAACCATAATTTCTGCATGGAAAATACATAACTTTGAATAATTACAAAGGACAGGGCAGGGGTAAAAGGCTAAACGAAAATTATTTGGCTGATGCTAAAGACAACCAACAGAGTCAATCCTGGGCAAAGGCTTAGATTTTTCACACTGGCCTCTAGTGTGACACAAGAATCTTTCCCATTGGAATTTTTCATTCATACCATCTATCTACACAGATATGATTGTCAAATGCCACAGCTAGAGTAGATTTTTTTTCCTGCCCTTGATAACTTTATTATTTTCCACTGTGTTCAGCTCTAGCCATGCAATTGCCTTGTCACAAACCAATCACCAATACTGCCAGCTATACCATATTCCTGCATTTCCTGGGCAGCCATGGCATACCTTTGTTCTACATTGTCTTCTTCAATTTCATCCTTAACCTGCACTGAAGTATCAAGAAGCCTTATGAAGTTATCATCATCCATAGCACTGTAAGCAAGAATTAAGACATTTATCCAAACATAAGTTTGTCAAGTTGTTTGCACCGTGCCATGCTTAAAAATTTCTTAATTTCAATGAAACCCTGGTGGGGAGGGGGAAACAAAACAAAAAGCTGCAAAATCAATGAGCATAATTTCATTCCTCTTGTTACATAAAGTGATAAGTGTGTCACCAGCTACCAGTATATTTAAAATGCGAATTCTCAATAACTATTATCTTATATTAAAAAGCAGATCATACCCTTGAATACAAGATCTAGTTTGACTAAAACATTACATAAAAAATTAGGATTTCTAAAGCACTTTTCTGAAGTTGTGTATAAATAAAGGTGCAGTTTTAAGGGAACAAAAAGTTCTTTTCCACCACATAGCTAAATTATTAATCATATGTGTATTGCCAAAAGCGGTTTTGTGCTTAAAAAAAAAATACCTGTAATGTACTTTGTTTACTTGAGCTCATGCCTTAGCTTACCAGAACTGAAAACTCAAAATACAATACTACAGCTCCATATTCCACAAACATTAGCCACTTATAATCATGTACATTCTACCTAGAAATGTTATTATCTGATTGATGTGAAATTATTTGACATTACTGTGTAACATATATTCAAACATACTTTCATATTTTCACTGGCTTTTTTTTGTGGAAACTGGCCAAAAAATACCTGCATTCAACTGCATTTAAAGCACTTTTTTATCCACGTTATCACTGATTTCCTACAAGGATTGAAATCCTACATCTTATTTGAGAGGCTGCAGAAAGGAAGTAAATGATGCAGTAACCTTTTTTTTTTTTTTTTTAATCCCATATCCTCCACATTTACCATTTTAAAAATTCTTTTGGGAATAATTTCTGAAAAGAAATGCACCCAAAATATTTAAGCAGAAACTACTATTTTTTCTTTTTTGTACCCCTTCTTCATTTCCCTTTCCAGCTACCCTCTGTATTTTGAACACTAGAAGCAGGAGAAGCTGGGATGTGTAGGGTTAATATCATAACATGATTTCAGTGATTACTAATCTTCCAATAAAGCATTCTTAAATGAAAGATACTGCTCATTCATTTAAAAAGAAGGAAAGGAGAAATGATAATGAACAGATTAATAAGTCTACATCATGTCCTTATCTGAAAAAAGCATTTAGAAAAGCTTTCAGACTTGAAAGGTTTCTTGACAACATAACCTTACTTCTTAAAATTAAATAAAACCTCAAGAATTACACATTTCGTGTTAAAAGCTCATTCATTAGAAAATCAGATGCAATGAAGCAGCACTTCAGAGCAGAGAAAGAGCAGCCTAGGAATTGCCCAAAGAGATTAAGCCCAGTTTTAAAGGCTGTGTCGATCACACTTATTGATTGCCTTTATGAATATAAGCAAGTTCATTTTTACTATTCTTCATCTTCAATAAATTTTTCAAAAGGGGACTTATACTACATTGGTGTACATTCTGAGGGCTGCAGAAGAAAATTCTATATACAGCAGGAAGGAATACAAGTAAGAATATGTGCCATCCTACATATACCCAGAAGCCATCATAAAACAGAACCGTACATTATCTGTACCACATGACAAATTTAACACAAGACAAAATAAAAAGTAAATTGTGAAGACACACTACATATCCTACAGACACAAGAGGATTTCAGGAGTGATATGACGGTGTGGGTGCTTGACAGATAGACTAAAACAAAGTCAGCAGCATTGCCGAAGAAAAAAGGGCAAATTTATGCCATAGTATTGTACAAGAAGAAGCCCACTACATTCTTTAAAATGATCTCACCACAGTGAATCATTAGTTCAATTACATTTCACACCACTCAGCCTAAGGCAAGCAGAATTGTACAGGACTCCAAAAATATTAATTCCAGCAAACACATCTCAGAAACACAAGCAAGCACTGCCAATTTCCACACGTTCTCTGTCTCTAAAGCATTAGCTGGTATCTATGTGTTTTTTTTTGACTGCAAATGCATTTCCATTCAATTTTACATAGTAAAATGAGGTTATCCCACACTAAAAATACTAAAATAAGCAGGATGCAGTGCCAGGATCTGTTCGGATATTCAAGAAGCATACCTTCACACACTACTACATCACAAACCTGTGAAACTGAAATGTAAATACATCACAAACATCTAGTTTCTAGTACGCAACAATTTTTATAGATTACAAGGCATGTAATCCACACATGGTCGGAAGTTCTGTTTACTTTATTAGTGCCAAGGGAATAGCAGTCACTTCTCTACTTTCTAAATATATTAGATGAAAAATGTATGCAGTTGGATACACATCAGATCAATTCACCTCTCTTCCTTCATTGTTACATAAATACACATGTATGTCGAACATTATTATTATTTCTTTGTACATACCAAAAGGGGGGTTTAGCATCAGCATCTATTTTTTATTTATATGAAGGAGGTTTGGTGAGAGTATCATTGAACTGGACTGACAGGCACTATGTCCCACCACACATAAATTTAAACATCCTAACTTCCCCACCCTTGTTGAATTTTTTTCCATTTAAAATTAAAGAATACAATGAAAGGCTACAGAATTTACCCAGACAGAAGAACAAAATTTCTGCTGTGTTAACCATTAAATATACTATATTGCAGCACTTCTTTTTAAAGCAATGTATGTGCTAATCATCAAACTTCTTTGATACTTGAATATTCTAGACTTATGTTTGTTTCCTACGAAAAAAGTTTCAGTTGCCAATTGCCATCAAACTCTTTTGAAAGGAGAGAATACAGCATTCTTTAGCAAAGTTTCAATGCAGTATTAAAAAAATCTAGAATATGCTAAATTACTCTTCTGTTAGCCATTATTCAGACAAAATACCTCCAACATACAGCTAAGAACAATCAGCTTCTGTCTTAAAATTTTCCAGCCTTAAAAGCCGAATTCCACTCCTACTTCACACATTCTGCCATTATATCACTGAATGTATTTGTCTTACACCGAGAGGAAAGAAGAATCTGACTCTATAATTACCATCTCCTTTTTCTACTTCATAGAACACTTGTGCAATTCAAGAAGCAAAATGAAATCCAGGGTTTGGGTTTTGTTTTGGTGGGGGAAGGTTAAAAAAAAAAAAAAAAGGAAAAAACCACATATTAACTGGAAAATCAGAATCACTCAGAGCCAGTAAGTGATAAAGAAGAAGGATGTGAAGAAGGTGAAGAGTACAGGTCCAGTGGAAAAGGGCAGAAGGAAGCACTCTAAGGCAGCTACAGCCATCAGGACCACAGAAAGGCAGAGGCCAACGTGCACTTGCTGTGGGAAAAATGCTAACCTTAATTTTTAAGTTGTAACAGCCAAAAAAATAAGAACTTGTCTTTGAATCATTGAGTGTGATATATGGTTGTGCCAAAATTGTTGGGAGGAGAGGGGGGAGCAAGATGAATAGCAAGTCCAGAAAAAGCTTTTGATTTAACAAAATATACACAGAATAACTGACAAACCAAAAGCATGCACAATTCTATTACCTCTTCTCCTACAGATAAAGTACAAAGTACACACAGAGTACAAGCATTACAAGAAAAGACCTGAAAGGTTAAGCATGTGCTCCCAGTAATACATTTTAAAATATGCTATTGAATTTTCCTTTAGTCAGTCAGATAACTTCAGTTCATCTGGATGCTTAGAGTGTGTTTCACTACCACAGTATGTTTTTAACTAATGCTTCTTTATCACAATTTAATTATTTTTGTAGAGTAATAAATTGAAGGAGATATATCACTAGTCATCTTTATATTCTTTGCTAAAATTATACTTCAGTGATTATTATAAATTGAAACAGAATGGGAGAAATATCTTCTTGTGTATTTACTGTATAGATATCTGTATCATCTTGTTTTCCTATTTTACAAAGAAATTCTCACACAATGAAAAGAGATCTACTTGAAATGAAAAAACAGTGATTTTTCATTTAGAGTGAAAGTTGTGTGATAGGTACACAAACTGAAATGACTAAACCAATTCTTTTTATAGTTTGAATGAATTGTATCCTTTGCATGTAAGCATTTCTATATCCACATTCTGATTCCTGACACTGCAGCCAGGCAAGCAGGCAGGCAGGCTGAGAGCACAAAGCTGTTGGCACACAGCACACTCTCCTTTCCAAGACGGGTTTTTAGAAATATACTTTTGGTTTCTGTTACCCTGATACGATCTCTAACTTCCTACCATATATTGTAACAGTTTAACCTGATACCATATCTAATAAACAAATCAATGTCACTGCTGAAACAACATTGCTGTAAAATCTGTCACTCTGGCTATGTCAGACTTCTATTAACATAGCTGTATTAGCAAGTTTTACTTTTAACTGTACCAGGAACTCTCACAATCTGTTGTGAGATTTCACTTCAAATTAAATTCAATTTCATCTCAATTAGTAGGGAGGGAAAAAAGCACAGTAACTTATTGCTACTCTACACCACAGTTTTCTTTCAAATTTTGTTTCAAGATATTTTTCATAAATCCCTATCACAAACAGAGAAGGGATAAGGAGGAGAAAAGGACATCTTCCCACATTAGTAAGTTATTAGAAATATCAGTGATAATTTGTGTACTAGGCTGCATTTACAACAGGCTGAAAACACGCTTAAGGCAAAAAAAAAAAGAGAAGGGAACACTATTTGCCATGTATGCATCATCACAAAACAAAAGGTGAGTGTGAGCACTGCTGTTGTAAAACACCTTAATATTGAGGAGGATTATTAATCCTGCTAAGAGCTCTAACAGCTAGTAAATGAGACCTATCAATGAACAAGAACAAACAAAACAAAAGATGTGAAAATCAATTGATGAGAAGCTCGATATGACCCAGAAATGTGCACCTCAAGCCCAGAAAGCCAACTGCATCCTTGGCTCCATCAGCATCAAAGGAATCTGGCCAGCAGGAAGAGGCAGGTGACGCTCCCTCTCTCTTCTCTCAGGAGACCCTACCTGGACTGCCGTGTCCAGCTCTGGGGCCCCAACCCAACAAACATGTTGACCTTCTGGAGCGAGCCCAGAGGGCCATGGAGACATCAGAGGGCTGGAGCAGCTCTCCAGTGAAGACAGCTGAGAGCTGGGGTTGTTCAGCCTGGAGAAGATAAAGCTCTGAGGAGACCTCAGAGCACCTTCCAGTATCAGTGGGACCTACAAGAAGGCTTTTTTACAAGAGCGTGTAACGACAGGACAAAGGGGAATGGCTTCAAACTGAAGCTGGACAAGTCTAGATTAGAAATTGGGAATTAATTCTTTACTGTGAGGGTGGTGAGGCACAGGATCAGGCTGCCTAGAGAAGCTCTGGAACCTCCATCCCTGGAAGTGTTCAAGGCCAGGTTGGATGGGGCTTTGAGCAACCTGGTCTAGTGGAAGGTGTCTAAGCTCACAGCAGGGGGGTGGAAGCAGATGGTCTTGAAGATCCCCTTCCAAACTAAACCCCTCTGTGATTCTATGAAGAGAATCTGTGGGTAAAGACATTATGGACATAAAACCTTCTTTATTAAAATTATTAAAATGGAGATATATAGCTCATCTGAACTTGCATCGAACAGCGATGAAATACAGAAAAGTGCACATGAAGACAAGTTGAAGATACCTTTTAAAAGAGTAATATATTCAGAAGCTTCTAATAAATATTGTCTCAGTTTTACAGCATATGGTGAAGATTCCAGAACAGTTTAAATAAACTAAAATAAAAGTGGGAAATTTTTGATTCAGTCACTGATTTTTTCTTGTGTCTCAAATTTTTTTCCAGTCAAAAGTTTCTGCAACTCTAGTTTGCTAATAAGGTCTGCTAAAACTGGGCAAGGGGGGAATCTTTGAAGCTGTAGACAACCTGGCAGAGAAACAGTATGTTCTCAAAATAATAGGAAGTTCCTTCTTTTAATGAGGTTAGGTTTCCACATTTTTCCCTGAGATTACATGAAAAAAGGTATGAGATCCTGCTGGCTTTCAGCTGAAGAAGGTCTAACTTTAAGACAACAAAGCCAGTAATTAGACTTATTGCCTGTGAATAACTGAAGGTTGGACCTGAAACGTAAACCCACAAGACAACTGGACTATTTTATGTTTCAAACAATAACTGAGCAGAGATGATAAAATGCTTAAACAATATTTGAAAATTATGTGTATGTTAGGTGACAAAGAGAAAAAACTCCTCCTGTGAAAACAGCCTATTTTTAAAGCTGTTTCCTACAAAGAATGAAATTTTATTCTACACTTCTCATTACTTTGTGTTACATACAGTAAGACCTTCACTGATCTTTTAGGCAAGACAATACTAACAATAGTTATGGGGACAACTAGTAACAATAGTTACACGGATACTGGCTCCTATCCAGGGCCTGAACAAAGATCAGTCTTCAGTCTACTTTTCATAGCTATTTGGTTAGACTTTTTAACCACAACTGGCTATACTTTAATTAGAAATGAACAGAATAAAATTGGTTATTATGCTTAAGATTTGAACAACCAGTATTTGCTTGAAGAATTACAACAAAATTGTTTATATAATCCAATTTTTCAATTATTTTATACTTCTGAATTTGCCAGGCCTCATTTTCCAGTCCTTAGCTCTTGCCATTTCTTTCCCTGCTAATCCAAGAGCCCTTCTGCAGTCCTTTATTTTCTCCCCATGAATGCACCTCTACAGTCTTAATCTTCATGAAAAAGGGCCCACTTAATCACCCACTGTGACATGTATAATTGCATTTATTCACAGGTAACCACAAAACTGTTTTTATCTGTAGAGCACAATTTCCTACACCATTTGGACAAGTACAGATTTGTTTGACATAGTTGCATGAATGCAAGAACAGAAACAACATTGGTAAAGCAATCCCAGCAAGGACACGGTCCAATTCCAAAGCTTTACAGTTTAGTTACCCCTGTTTCTCTCTTCCAGCTCCCCTAGTAACAAAATCATCTACTAGAATGTAGAGCAACTGTGAGGTGAGGAGAATACGGTTTATTTAAATACCTGCTTTGGGGAAAAATAACTTAAAGGGAGGTTTGTCATCTAAATTTATGCACATAAATCTATAATGCATCTACACCATTTCTTTAATCAATTCAGTAAGAAAAACACAAAAATTTGTTTGACAACACATATTCTCTATTAAAAAGGTAATTGACTATCATTAATTCAGCTTTACAGCCCTGAATTCTTCTTTCAAATGAATGCAACTTGCCTACTATTTTTTTAGAGTAGCTTTGAATCTACTTGACATTGATATCAATAGAAATACCATCTCCTTTTGAATGCTGGAAGAACACAAGTTGGACTTTCTCCTTCCCTATTCAGTAAAGAATTACAAACTGATGTCTCTGGGAACTTAGCACTTTTGTGTAACATCCTTGTTAGTTGTTGGTATCCTTACTCCATGGAAGAACAAATTACCCTGTTTTCAAACAGAAAACAAGAGTACTTACTGAAAAGTCCTCGTATTCTCCATCTTTATGAACAACCTGGAAACTAGTATATTACTAAGTTTATTCCATGATAGGTGTCTTTCTGCTTCCAGTCTATCATGGATTTTTGTGCAATATTTTAGATTTTTCATACCTATAATCTATATTTGCAATGCATTCAGTAGTATTTATATATTGCTTTCCAATTGTAGTTGTTGTCTTTGCTTTGTCACTACATTAGAACAGGCCTTCAGTCAGGAGTACCCTCTTTCTTGACTGCTAAAAAGCCAGTACTTCACAACCTAATATTGTCTTCTCAGCAAGCTTTCAGCTTTCAAGCTTGGCTAAATAGATGTGCCCCACCTACTGAACAGAAGATCCTCTGCAATGGAAAATCAACTCTTTCCAAAATGGAACACTGAACACTGGGTCTATTCTCAGTTTGCCCTATGCATCACAACTTGCCACTCTGGCAACAAATGTCTTCCAAATCCACTAAGTTTGTTTATTATAAAAGAACATAAAATAACATTTCCTGTGTTAGAAATGGGTGACTGTAAAGCACTGGCTGCAAAAGACAAGTAGTCTAGGCTCCCAACACTCTTCTTCCACACATTTCGGAAACATGCAACAATTCAGTTTTTCTGGTTTAATTCAGTGGGCTGTGAAAGTAACATCTTTTGGGTTTTGTAAGCTGACTTTCAGATCTATGTGCATTTACAGTTACTTCTACTGAAACTTCTCTTTTTATGATCCTCAATGGAATTTTCTGAAAATTATTTGCTACCACCATTATTTGATCTTCTAGTAATTGTTCGAATCCAATGCTCACTTCTTTCTTTGGTCACAAGTCACCCGTCCATTTTATCCATTTCTATTCTCTCTCACTCTACTGCTGAATCTGTTTGTTCAAAAAGAAATAAAAACCACTCTGTTTTGTCAGCCATACAATACTGAAGTGTTATTTCTGAATGAACCATGCTCTTCTTCTGTTCAACCACTAATAAATGCTTCAGTCCTAGCAGAAAGAAAAAGATCAATATTAGAAATTGCTTCTCAGTGTTATTTATTTGACCACTAAACAACTGATTTCACGATCAGCCACAGAAAAACAAAACTCAGCTACCCTCAGCCAGCATCCCTAGAAAAAATATGTGTGACATTTCTCCACATCTTCCCACGGACAAGTGATCATCTATTGAACTCAAAACACCAGTGTGATCACCTTAGAGACCACTGCTCTAGTTCTGGGAGAACAAACCTGCACTTTACTATTGAATCTCCAAGTATATAAATGCTCAGAAAGAGGGAACAGAGAAAGCTATAAATGCCAATTCCTACCAGAGCTTCAGATAGTGTCTATGCACACTTAGCCAGAAACATAAAACTGCCATTTCCATGCAGAACTTCCACCCAGAGCAGAACAGACAACTGGATCCATACTGCTTCAGATGTATCATTCCAGCAGTAAATGGAACTAGAGAATTAAATTTTTCCATTCTAGTTATTTGTGTCACCAATTTAAAAGCCCTAGCTCTTCATTGTTTACTTGAACTTTAATGCCTGTTGAAGTAAGTAAGAATATACCACAAATTTAGAGATGACATCACTCTGTTTTGTTGATATGCCTGCATTCATTTACTGTTGAATTATGTCACTCAACTTGCCTTTCTCTTCATGACCACATACACACAGCTTTTGCTTTGTTTATGTAATATGTAAGAGATAATGCAAATTATTTTCAAAGTCTTGCCATCTAACTCATACCCTCTACAATGTATTTATAATTTACAAATTGCAAAAGGATAATCTCTCAGAGACTCACTGTTAAACTCTGTGTCCCCTCCAGTCTCCCAGTCAAAAGTACTTCTTTTAATCTTTTTTTTCATTTTTGGTCTGGTCTTTTTTTTTTTTTAACTAATATGGAGTTTTTAAAGTCAGTGCACAAAAATTACTAGATTCAAAGGCAGACAGAGTTTGCAGACATCTTTTGGTCTGGCTAGTTTTTGTATGTCACCTGGAAACAGAAACCCAGAGCTTTTCTTTCTACTTTTAATTATTTAGTTCTACTGAGTAAGTGTGACTATCCAGTAACAATATTTTGTCTCAAAGATGTCATAGGATCTGTACTAACTACACAATCATAATTGCTCCAAACCAATTCAAAATAAAAATAATCCTCTGAATTAATATTTACCCTGTATTTGGCTGAACACAAACATTCATAAATACAAGACTATTTGTGTTGCTGGTTCTCTCATATCCTTTCATATCTCCACTCTTATGACACACTTTAGCTAACAAATACAAAAATACTTACTGTTCAAACACTTCAAAAGATCAATGGGTAAAGCAAAAACAAGGTCCAAACCTTGTTGCAATGCCATCCTTCAGTGGAGAACAAATACGCCTTAACAGCAAAAGAGAAACAGGTTTGGTATAGCTCCTTACTGCTCTACAAGGATACTTTGAGAGGAGAAGGAGAACTTTGCAATTAGAGAAACAGAATATAAGTACAGTTTTCAGATTTTAGAGTTATGCATTTAAATTCACTAATTTCAAAATAAACAAACAAAAATTGGAGAAAAAAGAACTATGAGGCCTGGCCCTTACATTTAAACCTATTAATGAAAGAAGATAGGATGGTGTAATTGCCAAGATCATCTTCCACAATTTCTGTTTTCATCACTCCTTCTATTCTTCCTTTCCAATCAGTTCTTCTTTCAAAATTCCCTAGTCCCTTTATTTCAGCATTAGGTGACACTACAAACCTCAGATACAGCCTCTAGACCACAAAACCCCAGACCATCTGATGTATTACCAAAGCAAATGGAAAGCACTGCAGTCACAGTAATTTTAAAAAATAAGAAGTACTGGCTTAATCTCAAACACTGAACTGAATGTGCTACCAATGCAAACACTCTTTGCGCCTTATGTGCCTGTCCATAGACAGTCTAAATGCATAAATAATTTATCAACTGCACGATGGGTGCAGTTATTCTGCTGTCCTGACAATAATTCATCTCCAAGCAGAAAACACTTTGTGGCAGTCCATCACCTTCCCCCTCTCCTTCCTTCGTTACTGTCCACAATAATTTCTTTTCCACTGGAGTCCTCTGAACTGTTAGAAGTGAATAAACCAAGAGCTGTCAGACCCTAGATTTTACTTTGTACCTGCTGAAGCCTAGCTTAATGTAATACTGGCCTACAACCAAAACTTCTATACATTAGATCATACAATAAAAGTCATAACTGATCTTAATAATGAAATAGCATAAATCAGATTTAGGGAACAGATGACAGGGAGCTGGAAAGAGTAAAGCTTTTCAGAAATATAAGGAATAAAAAGTGTGGACATCTGTTAACTGAAAAAGAAAAAGGCAAAAGACAGCAATGGTCTTTGATGGGCCTGGAATATGGATAAAAACTTTTAGAAATACTTCACATGCTACAGCAAAAGCAACTTGAATATACCATAAGTAACTTCTGACACAGCCTTACTACTGGGCTGTCAGTAACAAATCACTTAGGAACAGGTTAACACCACAATAGAAAGTGGAATACTAAACCCATTTTAAAACATCTGACACACAGCCCTCCAACAAGGCTTATGTGCTTGAGACTAAAATTACCAAACACTTCATAGTATGGCAAAATCAAATTTTTTGAGTAGTTACAGCTGAAAGATTAATCTCACCAGTACCAGAAATCAACTTAATGCTTACATGAAAAAATAGTTTCACTTAATACAGCAAACTTGAAACTGGTTTACAGTTGTTTAATGGAAACTAGGCATGAAGAAATCCCAGAATTACAAACATACTTGGATTCTTTTCCTTGAACTGTATGCAGAAAGAAAATTAAATTCAAAACCCTGGTAATTTAAAGGATATGTTGAAAAACAAAATTGCAACAGGATTTTCTTCTTGCATCAATTCAAACTTAAGTCTTTTCTCTCATGTGCCTGTTTAGTGAGTTCTACTGAAATGGTTAGAAGAATGCATGCCAGAGATTAGGTAAAACACGTGAAATACTGACATAAAATGCTTTATCTAACATCAGGTTTCCAAGCTACGAATCCTAGTCACAGCAAAATATTGATGGTAAAATCTGTATGCTCTGTCTGCCTTGCTCAAAGAAGATAAAGAGGTCTTACACTATTAGCCTCTTAATAATGAAAAACTGTATTAAGTTTTGAAAATCATTCTATTACATGCACATTAATTTGGTATCTTACAGTCAATGTTTCAAATTAATGAACTTGTTACATACTACCAAGAATGTACATTATTTCAAAAGCCAACAAGAAAAAAATTAACTTTCCCACCAGAAAGGGTTTTTTTTGGCCTGGAATACTACGAATAAAAATTTGCACAGCAAATTTTTGCATTATCTTCCATCTTATGGTAACATAATCTCACAAAAAACATAAAGCAAAATAAAAACCAACTCAACTGAAAGGAACAACCTGAAATTGAAAAACACAGAGATTACATTCAGCTACAGAAAGGCACAGTATTTTTTAGTCCAGACCACTTCAGTCAAGGTCTGGCAGTGTTACTGTTAACACCACCGGGGACAGAAGTAAAATGCTTTAGCAGGATATTTGCACTTCCTATGGATGCAGATGCACCACCTGAAGCAGTGGCACTAATGCAGATGGCTCTGAGCCAGTAATACAATTCAGTCATTCTCAGCAAGACTAACTACCCCAGGCAAAGAGTCATGCAATCCAAGCCATGTAATTTCTATTAATCAAATCAGTTCACTTACCCCTACAGAACAATGCATCGTGCTACAGAATATGCTATATTATTTTGGGGGACACTAGATATTGCACAAGGCAGCAAACTGTAAGGCATCTAAGTCCCTAAGCAAAAGTACCATGAAAGCAACACTTCCCTCAAGTTTGATGAGTGTTGATTCTTATGAGAAACTGTGTACAGCAGTATTAGTATCACCAAATCTGTCTGCTCTGTGTACCAGCAGTGAAAGACTTCACTGACATGACTGTAGCCAAGTCCATCCTCACTTTAACAGCAGTCAACACAAGATCTGGCTTGGCAATCATACACTGCAAATTATTGCTTGGAACAGAAGAAAAAAAAAAGAAATTCATGACTGAACAGGATACAGGAAGAAGGCGGCAGTGAAAGAGAGCTGCCACAGTATCCATGGCAGGTGTTCAGACAGTTTACCATTGCAAGTTTAGTAATACTTGTGTACAGACACATAACACATATTGAATGTTACTGCAAAAACTGTAGCAGCTAAAATGAAACAGCTTTTAGACAACAATATTTAACCTGAGGAACAAATACTGCAGTCAGACAATCTGCAATCACTTCAGAATAAGTCACTGTGTATTAGCTAGACTACTTATGCTATTTAACACTCAATTAATAAGGTACACCATGGAAACCACTGGTAAAGGTATTTCCACCTTGCAATAAACAGGGCTAACTAGTATAAAATAAACTGGCTTAATACTTACCACTAAAACAACAAATTAAAACTGTTGTTTCCTGAATACTAACTAGTAGTGCTTAGTATTTTGATAAGCACATAACAATATTCATCACTCATCCCAAGTACTAAAAAAATAATAGAGAAATAAAGTAACATCTTTCTTATAAACAGTCAGACACTTGCCTTCTTTCCCAGAAAAGGGGAAAAAAATTAGATACAGGACACTTACATTCACACAGTCAGTATCACCCTCCTTTTCCTGCTCACTGCATTCTCCTAGACCAGACTGACATAATAGCTTTTGAGGGTCAGTTTTTGCAGCACTCAAGTAACACAATGAACTATGTGAAGTTTATGTGAATGTCAGTCAAAACCAGAAGAGAAGTAATTGTGTCAGAGGGTTGAGATGAAGGTCTTTGAGGAAATTTTTCTATCTCACCTAAAGGAATGATAAGAGGCAGCTGAAGAGATGGCATGAAATTTCCTGTCACACTGTCCTAATAATATTCCAGGTGGTATCTGGGAACAACGCCCAACAAACAAACTAACTTGTGAAGAATACTTTATATGAAGCATTCCAATTAAAAAAAAAAAAAAAAAAAAAGCAAAACCAACCAAACAAAAAAAATGGGGAAGGAGGGGAATATTTCCAAGAGACACAAAGGACTGGGAGCAGATCACCTCACTGAGTCCTCCCACTTCAAGGCAAAATCATCCCTATCTAATTATCCCTGCTTATTGCAGAGGAGTAGAACTAGATCAGCTTTAAAGGATCCTTCCAAACCAAGCTATTCCATGACTATGTGATTTCATTCCCGGTACATGCTTTGTTTAAAACACTTTTAAAATGTTTCAAATACTGCTTCACAGCTCCCCTGAAATTATAATTTCTGGCAGAACTCTTTCCTAACATTTCAGAAAAAAAATCCCTTTGCTTCATTTCAGGCCCATTACTTATTGTTTAAATCACAGTGCCTATGGAGATCCATTTAATCCCTTTCCATCTGAAAAACCTTTGTTCATCTGAAGAACATTACTCTCCCTCTCACTCCCCTCTTCTCCAAAACACAGCCACACACTTCCAGCTCCTTTACTCACTGACTATCCTCAAGACCTTCAGGCACCATTCCTGCTGTGCTTAGGAGTTTCTCTAATTAACATACATCTTCCTTCAATGAGGTGCCTCAAAAGGACTTGATACTCTGTTTGAAGCATGAACAAAAGATTATTTTCAAGTGCCTTGCACCCAACACCCTTCCTTACAAATATCAGCACAAACTTTATTGTCAACAATGTCACACTGCTTCAAAATAAAAGAACAAGTGGCTTGCACTCAATTTGTGAAGAACTATCAACCCTCTCAGCAGAACTGTAATCCATACAGTCATTTCTCCTGTTCCCCCTCTTAACTAGAACTATTTATTGTGAGGACTTAGCACTTGTCTGAAAGACAAATAAAATCAGTTCAGGTAAGACGTATCTCCAATTCGCTAAGAATATTTTTCATTCTAATCCTGTTTCCCAACATACCTCCCATTCTTCTCTGCTTGATTATTGGTAGTAAATTTAATAAGGATATATGCCATATTACATCACTCAAAACATAAATGAAAATACAAGCCAGCTACAGAACACGTTTTAACAACACCCTGCTTGATATATTGCTGGGTAGGCGAACAACAGATGAAAGCTTTTGGGGTACAGCTTGCTCTGAACTTCTGCATTCACTGCATGATATTTTCATCTGGATTCTATTGCCAATCCTGTAGTGTGACATGGTGTCAAGAGCCCTATTTAAATCAATGGTGTCAAGAGGCCTATTTAAATCAAACTACAAGACAGCCATTGATCTCTCTAGTCCCAAGGCCTGCTATGCTGCCAACAAAGAAAATACGGTTGGTTAAACAGGATTCATTCTTGATAAATCTGTGTGTCCTACTATTTAACAGCACTCTTATACAGACTTCAACAAATTGTTTATTTGCTCTAGAGTTCCTTTGCTTAAGGAAGTCAGGTCAGAAAAAAACTGCTTCTCAGTAAAAGCTACTGTTTCTTCTAGTTTCTCTTATTGACACATATTTCTACCTAATTCACATCTTTTATATATTTATCATGGCCTTTCCCATCACTACAAAATAAACTCCAATACACAACTAAGTAAAAGTTGTAATTGAACTAACATAGATTAGCTACAGGAATATATGTTAAATACATACCTAAACACATACACGTGTGTCCCCCAAACATACATAGATAATGTAGCAGTATATTTAAAAAAACTTGACAGTTATCTCAAGATTCTGCACAGAATACCTTAGAAGCAATGGAAGGCATCTTTTACTACAGCAAGTGCAAATCTTTCACAGTAATATCACAGGGCTGAGTTTGACAAAGCCGAAATTACTCTGCTTCGTACAACAGAAATGTAATAAATAATGGAATTATTTTTTTCCTTGAACAAGAGATGAAAGGGATATTCAGGAATATCTGGCTAAAATCACAAATCAGTATTCATCTTGGACATGAAAGCAAGCCTCTGTGACACAGAGGTCCCTATCCAATACCAGGCTTTCACATCACTCATGTTTACCACCTATTTACTACCATCAGATGTTGCAGTATTTCCCCAGGCCTCCCAAAGCTTTCCTATCTCACCAGCTGAACTGCCAGTGCCCAGTGCTGCTCCCATGCTCCCTTCCCTCAGAGCACTACATCACATTTCCCACCTTCCTGAAGCACAGCACTTCCACAGCCTCACCCTAAGCCACCACATCCCCAGTGCTCTCCTGCCACACACCACCACCTCTCTGCTAGAGATCTCCCACCCATCCCAGTGCTTTCCAAGTCCAGAAGCACAGCACAGCACTTCCCCAGCCGCACCCCACACCCCACACTCCCTGCTGACTCCCACAGAGTACCCTGACCCACGCTGACTGCAGCCCCCTGAGCTCTCCTCCCCTTGGAACAGAGCTACCCCACACCCAGCAGTCACTGCCTCTCCCCACGGGACAGACACCTCCAATTCCCTTCACCAGCATCTCCTCAGGGGGTGCTCCCATCCACGCCAGTGCTGGGAGGCATGGCCAGCTGGGAAGCAGGAAGAAGGCAAACCAGCCAAGGCGGGCAGCAGAGGGTGACAAAGATGCTGGTGGAGACGTGAGAGAGAAGAAAGGAAGAAATGCCAGGAAAGAAGATGGAGAGACAAATGACAGTAGACAAGGTATTTTTCCTGGCCATAAACCATCCAGAGCTAAGGATGAAGGATTAAATTAAGGACCACAAGCCTTGGCAACGCCCATGGACTGTAGGATCAAATTCAAAGGGTCACCTAAGGGGACACATTTCCTTTCGCATTCAACAATAATTACTCAGACTTTGCTAAGCTTCAGGAAAACACAAGTATTTGAAAACAAGAAACTCAAAAGACTGTGGCACTTTGACAAAAGAAAGTGCAAGGTCTTTTTTTTTTAATGGTGAAACAAAAAAAGAGGAAGACGAGTAGTAATAAGTATTTTCTATCAAAGAAAGAAATCCTAAGAACTACACTAAACATCTCAGATTTTACCACTAAATTGTACTAATTTGTTTAATAGGATCTAGTACTCCAATTAATCCCACAACACCTGCAATCCAGGTAGCTAACAGACAGTATTATTTTATATATTCTGAAGATGTAATGGTAGAGCAAAATGGAAAGAAAGGTAAAAATAATCAGAAAAAATATTCTAGCTTACAATGACACAACTGGTGCTTAAGTGCTCCAATCAAACTAATATACTAAATAAATATATAAACTTTCTACTTGCAACACAGCATCTGCCAGTTATAGGACTAAATCATTGGCTAATAACTTTTTGATCACACAGTATAAAAAGAGCAGTAGTGACAAATATGCAAAATAAACTTCAGGATGATTCTAAATGTTTGATAGTTTAGCCCTCCCACAACCTATTTTTGGAAGCTGGAATTTGAATACCGTTAAATCAGAGGAGAAACAGCAGGCAAGATACCATATCCAACACCACCAACTGATCTCCAAGACTATCAGGATGCTCCTCACTGCATCCTGTAGCACAGTGTGGAATTTCCCAAGCTAGCTCAAGTATAGAAAACACTCTAGCAATGTCACATGAGCCTTCATGAGGACTACCTCATATTCTTCACACAAGCCAATAAAATAAAGGGTAAATTAGTCACTAGGTAGCAGAACACTTCTAGTATCTGAACTAGGTTGGGTATGTGATGTGATATGATACATGATATCACATCATATAAGTCACATGGCCAATATCTTTCTTTTAGGACATAAACTGTAATTCAAACTATGCCTTATTATAGTGCAATGTCTCCCAAAAGCTAAATATATATCTGCTGCCTCTGAAGGTGTTTTATAGAAACATAAACCAGTACGAAATTGCTTCACAAAAAATCTGTTGCCCAAAAGAACACAGGTTATTATCACAGAATTTTCATGTTATTAAATACCTGTATCTAGAGAAGTCATACGAAAAAATGTAAAGGACTAACAGGTTCTGTCCATCCCATTTCTCAATTTAAATCAGGAAGTAAAAGCAAGAACCACAGTAAAAAGTTTTGGGTTTCTTTACCTCAAACACTAGTGTGAGTCATGTGAGCACAAGCTAAAAATGTATCTAAAAGTAATTAAGAAGGACTCACCAAGTTCATTGAGACTCTGGGCAGCTTTTGTTATCTCTCTGCTTCCTCCTTGCAGTTGTCCTTGAAGTCTTTTACTGAGATACAAGATGCGTATTATCCTCCGCAGCAAGTCACAGGCAGCCTGCAGGGAAATTGTGGCATTAGGGGATATTATCAGTACATTACCATCACATAATACCACTACTCAAACGTGGAAACATCTTAACCAAAAAAGGAAATGTGAATGTGAATAAAAACAAGGAATTTTAGAACACTGAAATCCCTTTTTTCCAAAATCTTTTAATATGATTCTATGTTATATACACGAAAACTTCCAGAAGCTGGTAATTATATTCATGGGGCTACTGAGATTATTCTGTCACTACCCACGCAGAAAACAAAGGAAATTCAGAATCCCACGACAGAGGCATGTTCTGTTTCTAATAAGAAGTGAGTTTTATTTTACCTTGTGCAAGTCTCCACAATACTCCTCCCCTCTTAAAGCTTTAGCAAAGTTAAGAAGTTGGCTTTGCCAATCAAATACTCATCCAAAAGAAGCAAAATGGCAGCACTTACTTCATAAGACAATAGAACTTAAAGATTAAATTGTTATTACAGATATTGACTCTTATGGTAGGCATTTATGCAAAAACTAATTCTCAGCAAAACTTTCAGAAGGCCAGTTACCTTCATTCAGCCAACTGTTAGTTCACATTCTTTCATAAGCTTATTAAAATACATGGCATTCTTGGTTAAAAATTAGGAATATGGACATATACATAAATTTTTAGGAACCATATTCATGTGTACTTTTATTAGCAACAAATTAGAATAACAAGCATTGCTGACATCTGAATCAAATATAATAGTTTCATAACTTTTCACTCAACTAATATCTTGAAATACATGCTATGGGAATAGCAACATTCTGGAGTGGGTAACAACTAAAATAGAATTCAGAAAAGCAACTCAGATTTCAGTACAGTCATAGATACAGTCTAAAATCTGCAATCAGATTAACAAGGATGGCAAGTAAGAAATTTTGAATAAGTGTGACATAGTTGTTTTGGAATAGTTGGAGCTATTTTCCCTGGTATTGAAGAGAAAGTCTTCTGAAGTATTAACCTTATGGATATCAAAATTAATCTTAAATTACTTTAAAAAAATATTCAGTATCCAACAAGACTTAGAATCTCTTTTTCAGACTCAATGAAAAATGAAGTTAAAGCACACATATAAAAATTATACCAGTGAATAATTTCAACCGATATCCACAGCAGACTTATACAAGCTGGCAGTTTCTTCACTATGCCACACAAACTAACAAATCCACAAATATTTATAGTTTAATTTTATTACACATCTAACATTTTAGACAAAACAAAAAGGAAAAATTAGGAAAAAACCCACTGAGCCCATCAGGGAAAGCCCAATCACTCTTGCTACTTTGGGCTCTCTGTCACCTGCACAGAAGTGCAAGTTTTCCATGCCTTCTGTGATAAGTTAACCATGTGATTTCTATTATACTTTGTGAGAGCTAAGTGGGGCTTATCCTGCTTTGAGAGATTAATGTATTAATTTTATTAATTCATTTCTTTAATTAGAAAAATCTTGATCCGCATATCACTTTCATATCTGTGAACTAAATTTCTGCAAGATTAATCAAAAATAACTTCTACCATAGTGCACTCTGCTTCACCAAAAGAGAGGGCACAGTATCACTACTTTGCTTTCAAAATTAATTACTCTCTAACCTAGTTGTACACTTCTGGCTAATGTTTTTCCTTGGGAATTCACCTTCTGTTAGTTTCAAACCACCTTTTACTTTACACGCCAAAAGAGTATTTCTTTTTTTGTTGAATTGTTGCTTATTATTTCCTGTCCCAAGAAACAATCTTATAAAAGAGAGTAAGAGATGGGAGAAGTTACATTTAGACACAAGAGCAAAAAAAAAGTTTTCATTTCTAGTCCTGGGACTTAGTAGGAGGAAAAAAAAATCCAAAGACATGAAGATGCACTCCAAATTTTGTAGTGACTTCTATTGCATTATACCCTTGACAAAGATTCTGTTTCACTCAAGTATTTTCATTTATGTGAGCTGTCCAACTTAATAAAACTCCCAGTCACAGCATAAGAATGCTACATGCATGTAAGGATATGTAACAGAAATAAAGAACTGTATCTGCCAGATCCTGTAACCTGACTACCCACACAACAGAAGTCTGAATTAATTCAGGAAACATTCCCTCCCTGAGTTGATCAAGTATGCTTTTCTAAAGGAGATGCTTTCATCCAAGAAGGAACAAATTCTACTGTTCAAGCAAGAATTAATTTGGAAAAGACCAGTGGCCCCAGTTAGTCCAAGTCATTTTAAGTAAAATTAAAAATAAACCCCAAATTTTTGAGATTACATGTTAGCTATCTCCTGAATTTTAAAACCATGTGCCAACAATAACAGAAATTATTGCTACAATTTGAGCCATCAAAAAGCTTCTTACTTTTAATCTCAAATTAATTTAAAGAAATTACTGAAAGAAGACTTAATTACAAAGAGAGAGTCACTTGAAAATATGCCAGTTACCTGCTCATGTATGCAGGTAACTGAATGTAAACATTTTGTTGTTTGTAAAGCCTAAAGAAAGAGGAGACAGTCCACTATCTTCAGACTACATTTACTATTTATTTACAGTAGCATCACAAAAAAATCTGCTACTGGTAAACATTTTAAAGTAAGAATAACTTTAAAATACAGTATTATTGAGTTTTTTTGAAATGTTTTGCTCTTATAAAGCTTTTCAAACACCAAGACACTGAAACAAGAGACCATGCAAAAACACTCAGTTAAACAGAGCTTCCCAGAAAAGAATCCTCTGAAGGACTAACTCCCTGTCTACACATTTCAGCTGTTAACCACTCCCACTTAGCTTGTGATCAACTATGGAAAGAGTCAGAAGAGGACAGCATGATTTAGAGCAGGAAGTGAGCTTTCAGTGTCTGCTGCTGCCTTGGGATGCCATGAAGCTCTAAGAGCAGAGCAAGACAAAATATGCGCAAGAACATAGCAGAGATTTACAATTCAGGACTAGATTTGAAGTTTAACAACAAACTTGCAGTAAGAATGTTTATGAAAAAGCCAGACTATATTAAAAACAATTAAGGATGGCAAAATCTAGCTTTATGCAAGTCAAATATTCCTTCAGTTAGAGAGCAGTCCCACAGCAATCAATGCAGAGGTATTAAAAGAACACCATCACAACTACAAGAGGCACTGAAACATCATGCATTCCAGCAAAACATACCTGCCAACCCTAGATTTTGACAGAAGGCAACCTCTTTTACCAGCGATCTACATCTACCAATTGTAGATCAGCTGATAAAATTAGTAACTTTGACAATGTCCCAAACCACAAGTCTTGCATTTGGGAGCAATTTCATGACATAAGCCGTGCCATCACCAGGAAGTTAATTGTTTGCTGTGCTGTGCCCTTCCTTCCTCAACAAACG
Organism: Fringilla coelebs; assembly: GCF_963513975.1. NCBI lineage: Eukaryota > Metazoa > Chordata > Aves > Passeriformes > Fringillidae > Fringilla > Fringilla coelebs. The sequence continues at coordinate 14,318,716 of NC_140033.1, forward strand.
AGTCCCCCAGGTAAAGAACACCCTAGCAGTGCATTTTTAGGAGGCTGGAGAGTTGAGAGTTGACTCAACTCTCCATAAATTCAGCTTCATTTATTAATTCAGGTGTCCCTACCCTCAACTCTTCCCAGCAGTGTAGTGTAACATAAAGCACTCACAAATTATCTGCCAACACAAGAAGGGAATGCAGCTCTTGTGATGAGACTGACTCTCACTGGCAGAGAATCTGGAATCATCATTCCACTTTCTACACTGATGCTAAAAGAGCAGCCTACCAGACTCCCACTCTCCACCTCTTTTTCCTGACTTACAGCAAAAAAAGTCAGATCTTACAAATCCCCTGGCACAGCCCGAATAATGCTGACTCTGGATGGATGCTGCTTTTACACCACAGGAAAACCCATGTAACCATGTAACAGCCAAGAGGAAGCATTCAAGGAACATTTCCTAAATTCAGGGAACTCATTCTCCTCAGACATTCTTCTGCAGTATTTGTGTAAGGGCAGGGTCCAAATGATCTTCATCTTTAGCCCCACATTCCCACAACTTTTTCTACATGCACAACACACATCAGAGAACAACAAAAAAATCTGCACCTAACCTGCCACATGGAATTAATGGGACTTTTGGCCGGTGGCAAAAAGAGTAACAGTTGGAGCTGAAAAAAACAGTAGCATCTGGCCAAACTGGCTGCACAGAAGTTCAGCTCCCTGCTGAACTTCCCTTCTACTGCAAGTAACATAGAAAACAGAAGTTCAACCAAGAGACAGTGCAGTTGCTCCACTAGTCCCCAGACTAGAAACTGCATGAGTCTGCAGTTTCATCTACTCCACAACAGTAGTCACTTGCAGATGGCAATCTACTAGAGTGTATATCCAGAGCTCAAAATTCAGGTGAGCTGGCAAAGACAAACTGTTCAAACAGTAACTCTTTAAACACTCGTGAGGCCGGAGCTGTGTTGCATTTCAAACCATAAACTTAATAGAATGCAGATACATGACTCCTGAAGATCTATTGAGAAGTTTTCAACTACTATAAAATTATCAATGAAGTGTTTGACACTTATCTCACCATCATTGTGATAAGCTCTCTCCCACTGCTATCCTCTAACAGACATCTACATCCTACTGTAGACTCCACTTATATTTAAAAGGCAGGCACAACTATGCACCTGGGCTTCCAAAACTCCACAACCACAAATAGCTCCTTAAGTTGCATCTTGATTGTTGAAAAAATTTGAAAGAATTTTGAAATAATTAATTCTCAAACTCTTTACTGAACTGCAGCAAAGCCTGCACTAAATTAGGGGTGAAAAGCATCTTTTACACAACAGCACCATAACATTAAATACCAAAATAACACAAACAGTTATGAGAATTTAATTAATCTATACTCAGATAACCCTTCTCTCTTCCCTCCATCTCTACAAAAATTCAATTAGCTAGTACAAAGGTCAATTTCCTACTTTCCTACTAAGCCCTTCTCAGTAGCTCTTGGAGCGAAACAAATACTGATTTTCAGAAAAATACTAACAATGAACTACAGGCTACTGGAGTAGAAAAACTGTACTCATGTCTGACAATTGTGAAATAACACACGTTCAAAAAGAATTTTTTTAAAATATGTTTTTTTATGCAACTTACTTGAAGTTTTGCTAGCTGAGCTGTGCGAGACACTATTTTGTTGTAGGGTTCAACAATTTTGACTCTAATTCTAAAAACAAGAGGAGAAAATTATTCATAGAAGTGTTAATAAACAGCATTATAGAACATAAGGATTTATACTTTCTAATTGCATAATGAATGTCATACCTATCAACAGTGCTTTGTAGAGCACCAATTCTAGTTTGCATCATTTGGAGGACACCTGCAAAATAAAGCAGATTTTTTACATCATTCATCAATTATAGAAATATCAGAAAATTATAGAATTTTTCTTGAAATCACAGTAACCACTTTAGCATAAACCAAAACAGTTTCACTTTTATAAAAGAGCATCAGAGAAACCAAAATTGGTAAGCATATGGGAAATAAAATGAGCAGGTCACTTACTGAATGTCATGGAAAATGTATTGGTAGAGAACATAAACCTGCAGAATAAATATCACTCCAAAGTCCATCATTTGTGAAACTTCAAATACTATTTAGATGATGCTACTTTCTAACAGAATGCTGATTTGGACTGCAGTTCAAATTATATAACCTGGTATAAACACGTGAACATGATATATAAAAGTGGCATAACATATTTAACACTATTTATTTAACATAGTGACTAGTTCAAAGAGGACTGAGAAGATAAATTATTCTATTTCAAGGTTTTCATCCTGCGCATAAGGATCTTAGGCAAAAAGTAAGGTATCAATGTCATTGTAAGGTCATCTAATTTAGATTACAAGCAGAGCAAACTATCCTAATCATGTTTGTTCCACATTAGTTTGGCAAAGAAGCACAAGGAAAGCCAACAAGCACGCCTGTTCTTTTCTTGGTAAATTACAAAGTAGTAGGGGACAGGAGTCATTTTTGCAATACAGAATCAGCCTGCTGAGCATTTAATTAAGTTAGACAAACCCAGGCCTATGAAATTATTTTTGTTTCAGTTACTGTTAGCATTCTAAAACATACTACATTTTTGTAAAGCCCTGTTTACAAGCATGCCACCATTAAATTAGATAAAACTGCAGCATTATACAGTAAGATGGAAGACAAACAAAACTACTACTAATAGTTACATTCAGGTTGTCCTGGACTGTGATTGTATCTCACTTATTTTATATAGATATGTAAATTCTCATCTTCTCCATATTTCAGAACCTGTGTGTTCACTGTTATTTATACATGGTATGGCATGCAACAGATCATGAGGATGAAGATATGAGATACAGTGAAAAGCTGTAAGGCAAAATAGGCTGCATTGTCTACCCTACATTGCAGTAATGGGGGAGGGCCAGTGGCACAACGTTGCTGCATCTACGGCTGTAATAGTGCTATTAAGCATCCAATAGCCCTCTTCCCAGAGGACAGAATAAGGATGGGTGAAAAGGCACTCTCCCCTCTCCATCTGCTGTGAAAGATACATGATGATACAGTTCAGCCTAATCTTAGGAGGTAGCTCAAGATACCTACTGAACTACCTATAGACAGAAAAGAGTATGTAGAGCAGAGCTGTGTACCATTAAAAAAAAGTGCACAGGCCTAAAAAAGAAAAGGCTCTACAAGCTGGGTGTACCAATTTGAAATGTTTAATGAGATTCACTTTCACACATCCAAATGACTGTGCATGCTGTGAATTAGCTCCATAATCTTCACTTGCTAACATACTTGATAAATATACCAAGAGCTATGCATTTCTAACTTCACAATTAAAAAATCTGTTGGCATTTATCTTTTCTTTTTCTTATGAATCTTGACTCAGTGCTTCCTTTAAGAGCATAACCCTAAGTAAATGGAAAAATTTCAACAAATTTGTGGTGAATTGAATTTTATTTTTACTTCGCCGTATTAGTTGTAAAATACGCATTATTTACCACACCTGCCTTACAGAAATGTTTCCTAACTGATAGCTGTTTTGAAGTACATCATTCTTTCCTCAGAGCTATTTTAGGAAGAAATTACTTCAGAAATAACCATCATTTCAGAAAACAGAATTCCACTGAGCACAACTTGCTGAAGACTGTTACCAGGAGGTATTCATCAGTCACAAGATTGACTACACGTTCCTGTCTCCTTCTTATTTGGAGAATGACACATATTTCAGTCTTTTATACTTGACTCTCCAACTGTTTAAAAAGTTATTCAGGGGCTACCATGACTACATTAAAGAGCCATTTCTTTAATTTACAGCTATATTCCATTACTGACACAAAACAGTGAACCCAAGCAGCTCCAAACACTAAGGATATAACTATCAGTAACCAGAAACTCTGGTTATGCCAAAACCTGAAAGCAGAAAAAGGAACAAAGATAAATTACTTACCAAGTTACAAAGGGGAAAAGGGGGCATATTATAGAGATTCTAGCATGTTACAGAGGTAAATATCTGTCTGCACCAAAAAACCCACCACAATACCAAACTATATGACACTCTCAGCAAAGTGACAAAGAGCAGAATGGCAGGTTCAATGAGCTCCTGGCACAAGAACAATATACTACAACCATCTTCTATCAGAGTCAATGGTTCTTAAGCATGCCTTTGAAAATCAGCAGTTTATGCTAAAATCCACATCTCAAAGAGTGGAATAAAACAAAGGTATGAATTTAACTTAGGAGCCCTTCCCTAGTAAAAAGTATCTCAACATGATTTAGATTATGTGTTATAGCCTCTCTGGTTAAGATGTGCAAACTATGCAACACATGCATGTGCAACAGAAAACTGGTGCTTATGGCAACAGATACCTACCAATGTTGCAACAAAACTAGGCTTATTTAGAAAAATACATTAAAAGGTAAAAGGAGGCTTTATTGCTAAAGTTGCCCAGAACATTATCAAAATACAGTTTCCTATGAAGAAGCTACTCCAGAGAAGTATCAGCCAAATCTTCTCCTTGGAGCTCCATCTACTGACGTAAGGAAAAAAAACTAAAATAAAAAAGCTGCCACATGTTACTCCTCAGGAATCAGTTCTGGAGCTTTAACTTTAGGGGCCAAAGTTGGCAGTGAATGCGTTCCCTGCACTAACAGAGCTTAAAAGTGCTTCCTTCACTGTAAGGATAGCTAGCATAAAATAACAATATTACCTTCCAGGGATTCAATTCCAGTTGCTTGGGCCAACAGATCTTCATGTCTTGCAACAACCTTAAAAACACCAAAATAGAAATCAATAGAGAAAAATGGGGTCATGAGCCTAAAAGAAGTATTAAATACATCACAATTATTCCTACATTAGGCATTTAAGTATCAGCATCCCTACATTAGCCAGACACAGGAAAAAGCAGGTACATCTTACAGGAGAAAGGGTTGTAAGAACACAAGGTGTTTTAACTCACAAAAGCAGTAAGCTCAGAATGAGAAGAGAGTCAGTAATTACATAAGATGTGCAGCAAAGTTGATATCTTAATTAAAGCCAGTAGAGCAATCACATTTCAACACATCTTGATATTTAATAACTGTAAATGTGAACTTACTAATCACATAATAATAATAATATATATTCTTTTTTTTTCTATTTATGACATTTATAAACTAGTTCCCAAAGAACTGGGGCAGGAGGAGGGAAGAAGCAAGTTTTGATACTACAGACAAACTTAGCAAGTGTTCTCATTGCAATGTCTATCGTGGATTTATGATTTCTGCATAGAAAAAGTCTTCTATCTTAACTCAAAAGCCTTTCTGAAGGTGTAGAGGTGTCAACATAGGTTAATTCTCCTAGGTAAAGGTAAGTCTTAGGGCTTATGCTACTCTTCAGCACATGATGTAAGGGTGCAAGCTCTCCCTATCTTCTCACAACGCCAAGCTGAAACATGGCCTCAAGTGTTTATGACAGTTGACACAATCATTTGGAAAGATTCTTCCTTCTTACAAGGAAGAGTAAAACAGCACACAGTGATAAGACTACAAAAACTGAAACAATACATGGCTGCCTGGTAGGAGTACTGAGTGTGGGCTTAACTGAGTTGTCAAACTCCCTACTAGTTTAGCTGCAAGCTGTACCTTTAGTAACTGCTTGCAGAGGACACTGGGCAATTTCACAAATTACAAGCTTATAAGAATACTAAGTTTTTGACTAATTTGTACCAATCACCCCAGAATAACAGGTATGCTTTAAACTTACTTGTAAATGCAGCTCTTTATCCAACTGACTAATACCTTGAGCAAGTTTGGCCAGCTGCTCAGCTATCACAGCCTGATGGATGGACTGGGAAGTATAGGCTTTCACATCAAAGTCTTCTCTGAAGAAGTCAGCATAACATTCTGAAAAAGGATTTAGGATTTTAGGGTTTTATTTTCATTTATTTTCATTTCATTATTTTATTCATATATTTATTTATTCCATTTCATGGAAGAATTAAATAATATTTATAGCCCTGCAGTTTACAGATCTCTGACCTTCAATTTCTTCAACATAACAGTAAACGTTCTCTACATCACATAGTACAAACGTCGGAAGAGGGCACACTCATAAGAAACAAGTCTAGAACTGGTAACTGAGGTTCACGTTTGTTTTGGGGATTTTTTTTTTTGCAAATGGTGATAAAGTCACATGTTTCTTTATTCCCGACACCCTGCTCTTGAGCAGAATACACTAAAAAGTATCAATACCTTATTTTCTCAAACTTTACAGTGTAACCAGGGTGAAGCTGTTGAGCCTGTACCCATAACCAAACACACCAGTCAGCTGCAGACCACTGACAAGTAGCATGAGACAAAACTTCATGAAATCATACCGGATTTGGACAACGGTGTGAGTTTATAAAACAATTGTGAAATGATGCTGCAATTATGACTGTTGTTCAAACAAGACCAGAGTTCCCTGACAGCTACTCTTAACTCAACCGAGCACCTTCTCCTCTCCTTCCAGTGCAGTTTTTTTTCTTTGGGAGCAAGCGAGCCCCAGCGCACACTCCGCGCACCGCAGCGCACTCGCTCCTCCGCCCGAACTCCCGCGACTCGCGGGCGCGGAGCTCCCCCGCCGGCCCGGCCCAGCGCCGCCCTCCCAGGGGACCCTCCGGGCCGCCGCGGACGGACCCCCGGCGCGGTCGTGCCGGAGGGAGCTGTGCCCGGCGCTGCCCCCCGAGCCCGCGGCCGCGCCTCACCGTCCGCCCGCAGCTCGGCGAGCGCCGGGGCGGGGGCGGCCCCCGCCTCCTCCATGCTGGCGGTGCCGGAGCCCGCGCGTCACTCCCGGACGCGGCGCGCGGCGATGATGGCGAAGGCGCGCGACGGAGCGGGCGGCGGCGGCACGTGGTGAGCGGGGGTGCCGGGAGCGAGCGCGGCCCCGGCCGGGATGGGCCGTGCCCGAATGGGCCGTGCTGGGCGCAGCCGGGCCGTGAGGGGCCATGCAAGGATGGGCCATTCCGGGGGAAGCCGTGCCCGAATGGGCTGTGCGGGGGGCAGCCGGGCCGTGAGGGGCCATGCAAGGATGGGCCATTCCGGGGGAAGCCGTGCCCGAATGGGCCGTGCTGGGCGCAGCCGGGCCGTGAGGGGCCATGCAAGGATGGGCCATTCCGGGGGAAGCCGTGCCCGAATGGGCCGTGCTGGGGGGAGCGGGGCCGTGAGGAGCCATGCAAGGATGGGCCATTCTGGGGGAAGCCGTGCCCGAATGGGCCGTGCTGGGGGGAGCGGGGCCGTGAGGAGCCATGCAAGGATGGGCCATTCTGGGGGAAGCCGTGCCCGAATGGGCTGTGCTGGGGGCAGCCGGGCCGTGAGGGGCCATGCAAGGATGGGCCATTCCGGGGGAAGCCGTGCCCGAATGGGCTGTGCTGGGGGGAGCGGGGCCGTGAGGGTCCGTGCAGGGGGAGCCGTGCCCGAATGGGCTGTGCTGGGGGGAGCGGGGCCGTGAGGGTCCGTGCAGCGGGAGCCGTGCCCGAATGGGCTGTGCTGGGGGGAGCGGGGCCGTGAGGGGCCATGCAAGGATGGGCCATTCTGGGGGAAGCCGTGCCCGAATGGGCCGTGCTGGGGGGAGCGGGGCCGTGAGGGTCCGTGCAGCGGGAGCCGTGCCCGAATGGGCTGTCCCCGGCGCCCTGCGGGGAGCAGCTCCCGACCGGACGCTTCACCGGGACGCAAGTGCTGTGTAAACTCTGCTGCTCTGCAGCACGGCCTGTGAGAAGTAGCTGAATGACGAAGGTTTCAGAGGCTGTTTGTTTTTCCAGATGCTGAAAGGACTGTTAGTTATACATGATTGATGGCATCAGAGAAACTAAAGAATGCCAACTAAAAGATCCCATGGATTTGTTTCATTCTGGGCAAGTCGTAAAAATATGTGCTCCTATGGTCCGCTATTCAAAGTAAGTAGCTGTCATGTCAGCTCTGTCATTTTCTCTGCTTAGAAACTTGTTTCTCAAATTTATTGTGACTAAAAGTGGGTGATTACCTTCTCTTTTATTTAAGACAGAGGTAGATGTGGGGTGTGTTTTATTTTACATATTTTCATCACATATCTACACATAAAATACTCGAACATCCCCACAATACTGCATGTTAGAACAGCATTTTAGGGTAGCTAATCAGAAAAATGCCTTAACTATTTACCTCTTAATCTTCATGTGTCTGCAGGTTGGCTTTCAGAACCTTGGTTAGGAAGTACAGTTGTGATTTGTGTTATACACCAATGATAGTGGCAGCTGATTTTGTGAGATCTGCAAAAGCTAGAGACAGCGAATTCACTACAAACAAAGGTATTATTTTTAATAAACCAATGCCTCGTCAGAATGTTTATGTGGTCATAAGCCAAATTGACCAAGTGAATGAAGTGGGTTGCACAACTTGACATATGTTAACATTTTTGGTATACTGTCAGATTATAAAGCCACAGAAATAAGTGAGAGTAAGCACAGTCCAATGATAGTGGGTCAAATGAAATAGTGGAAAACCTTGTCTCCACCTGAAATCAAGGCCTCCAAAGTGATTTATATCTGTGGGGGTTGACCACACATAGGTGCTCACTCATTCTTTCTTCATTCTCCTAGCAGCACAGGGGGGGAATAGGAAGAGCAAATGAAAGCAAAATTAATTTGTCAAAATAAAGGCAGCTTAATATGTAAAGGGAAGAAAAAGGGAAGAAAAATTCCTTGTCCCAGCCCACTTTTTTCTTTCCCTATCATTCCAATTTCCTTGCTGAGCTTGATGTTATTCAGTATGGAATACTCCTTGTTCCTATTTGGGTCAGCTGTCATAGCTTTGTCTGCTACAAACTTCTTGCCCACCCCAGTCTGTTTGTTGGGGGTAGGGGGAAGCAAAGGGAAAAAACCAGGAAGTTTTGACACTGTGCATGTACTCTGCAACAACAGCCAAAACAACTGTTTTGTGAATTATCAACACTTTATCAACACTGGCTTTATCGCAAAATCCAAAATGCAGCAACACATAGGCTACTATAAATGAACTTCAAATGAATTTGACAAGTAATTCCATCCATCACAGTTAGGCCAGGTACAAGACAGCAGTAAGATTCTTTTTCTAGCAATTGTTTCATGTGTGTTTCAGAGACAAACATTTAACTCATCCAGGAAAATTTTCTAGTCTCTAGCAAAAATAAGAAACCTGTTGCTAAAGGTGAAAAAAGTAAAAGCCCAGGCATTGATACAGTGGAGTCAAGGACTGACAAAAGAAGAAGGGTTTCATATTAGCCAGACTGGAAGGTGGAAGGGGCTGTTGGTGGATGACTCGAGAAATGAGCACAAGAAAGCACAAAAAGAGACTGGAGGTTTAAGCATGGCTGGGGTTGAGGGGGAGAAGCAAGGCTTCAGGCATGGTAGAGAAACATAACCAGAACACCTATAAAAAGAAGAAATATGAGGACTTATACAGTGTCATGGCTATAAAGAGATCTGAAGTATGTGGGAAGAGGTGACGAGAACGATACAGATCTGTTGGTATGAAGTGGCTGCAGCAGAACAGTGTGACAAGGAATGTATGAGCATAGGCTGCAGCTGGAGGAATGAAAAGCACCAACGTGCAAGTAAGATCAGTGTAGGGTCTATAAATTGGGATGATTTAGTCTATTCAGGCCACAGAATTTGTGGTTTCGTAAGTATATGTAATAGGGAAAGTGTATTTCACTGTTTTAGCATTGGCTATGTATTATGGTAACAATGCACCCAAAATTATGGTGCATTATTCAGTTAGAACAGAGCAATTATAGAGAAAATTTACATTGGAAAGCACAGGTAGACTCTCTTAGGAGTGGAATGCAACTTCAAAAAATCCATGAATAACTCATTGTATGTAAAAATAAATTAGTAAGAACATAACTGACTGAAATATATATGGTTCAAAGCTCCACAGTTACTAGTTTGCCCCCCTTGAATTTACTTACACTTCTACTCCGCAGTACGGTGGCATTGAAGTTCTACAGGTCAGATATGGACTGTATTCTGGGGACTGTTGGGACAGGGAAAGAGGAGATGAAATGTTTTCGTGTTGTAAACATCTTCTCCCTCCTCAGTTCTTCTATGTTGTCCTTAATTTTACAGGCCTGTAAAACATTCTGCCTCATGCTTTGACCAGATTATTGTATTTACATGATTGGCATTTATATTTTTGTGTGGCTTTATGTTTAACTTGCTGGCTCTTTAGGGATTTTGTCTTCTAAGGAGTGGAGTAGGTTTGAAATTTATGTTTCACATTTTCTTCTGCTGTTAGACAATTTCTTCTTCTGTTGTGTATTTCTCAGAGGTAGGTGTTCTTTGTGGCTGCTGCTAAAAAATTTTATGTGTCTAGGCTCAGTATTTTTGTTACTTAATGCTCAACAAAGAGAAACTAGGCATGTGGACTTATTCTAAAATATTAGGTATAACAATGTAAATCTCTTCAGCTAGAGTACTGTATTAAAAGGACACTTTTGAAAATATGTGTGCAATTTTTTTTTTGCTTGCTGGATTTTTAGGTAACTTCTAAAAGTGTCTCAGCTTGATTGAGAGGGTAGTGGTGTCCTTCCTTACTTTATCTCCACCATTTCAATAACTACTTACTTTCCTCTAAAACAGAACAACGTTCAGAAAGCACTTGTGTTCTCTTCAGTAGAAGAAGTGCAATTGTTTTGTGCATTTGTTGGATCATCTCTTTCTATCAGTGCTCAGATACCATACTGCTTCTTCTTAACTACAGCAATTGTTTATCTGGAAAGTGAGTGCTGAGGCTGTTTGAGCTATTTGAGATGCCTTTAATGTAATGCAGTAGCTGTAAAAGAGGAAGGAACTCATGTTCCAAATGACCATCTGGCTCTCTGCAGGGGCTTAGTAAATCACAAGTAGTTCAGCAGACCTAAGCTGAGGAGCTGTGGCACTTTGGTTTCTTTCTAGAGACAGAGCTGCTTCTGCGCACGTGTGCTCATTCCAATTCTGCGTGTCACATTGTGGACAAAAAGCAGCCGTGTTAGCACAAAAAAGGAGAATGATGGGCTGGGAAGAGGAAGGGCAAAGCTTGTGGGTGTTTTAGTTCCTTCCTAAAGGATTGCTTCTGTAAGCAAGTTTCAGACCTGGCAAGACGGACAGTCAGCACAGCAAAGGGGCAGCATGCAGAGAAGAAGGGGCAGGCTAAGAGGGGAAACATGAAGGCTGCTGAAAATTAGAGAATGCCAAGTTTCATAGATGGTCTTTGTGAAAGATTAGCAAGTGACCAGCGTCAGAAAGTATATGTTAAGCAACTATGTAGTACACCTATATTTGTCTGAAATTCCACCTCTGTTAATAGACATACTCACTTAGTAAGTAACCCCTGCCCAGCTACCTTAGTTTATTGACTGAGGGTTTACAGAATCACAAAATAGATGAGCTTGGAAGGACCTCTGTAGGTCATGTTATCCAGCCACCCTGCTCATGCAGGGTCACCTATACTTGGTTGCCAGAACCATGGTCAGACAGCTGTACAATATACAAAAATAGCATTCAAAATTTAGAACCTGTTATTTTTATTTTCTGTGAATTTTTAAATCTCTAAATATCTTTTCATTGGCATAGGTGATCACCCACTGATTGTTCAGTTCGCTGCTAAAGAAGCACAGGTTTTGTGTGATGCTGCCCGTATCATCTGTCCTTTTGCAGATGGAATAGACCTAAACTGTGGCTGTCCTCAGAGGTAAAGGTTTGAACAAGCTGGAAAATAATTAAGAGACTAAAGAATGCTGGTCTTCCTTTCCATAATAATTTCTATCTTAACCTAAAAATAGATTTCAGGAGAGTAAGAGCTTTGTAACCTGTCAGAAATGTCTATGTGGCAAGGCACTCTTCTGAGTGCTCCCAGCTGCCTGTCACCATGGTGAGACTGGGAAAACTATATTTATTTGCCAACTTGCCTTTTTTAATTTCTGTGATACTGAGTGTTGGCTCTGAAGTGTCCATCCCTTCTCAGCAACTGTTAAATGTGCACTACCAAAAAGAGCTTGCTGCAAATAATTTGCAGAGCCTTTTGAATCACGATGTAGCAATTTCCAGAATAATGAGGCAAGTCCATGATGTCTCAAACTTGCTGCAAGTGAAGGATAGTCTTTAAAATAAAATTATACAGATAAAGTAATGAAAATAATTTCTTCCATCTTTTATTACATTTATAAGTATAGTGAATTTAGTGATGTATTTCTCACTTAAATTGATAAAGATTTTGTCTTGACGAAAGACAGAGTAGTAAGACAGAGGAAGACAGTGAAAGAGTAGTAAGATTCTTCCTAACTGGTTCAGTTGAGAACCATCTATTACATGTGTGTCAGGCAGTCTTTTTCTAAATAAAGGCCTGAAAAATGTAGGAAAGTAAAAGATAATATTCCGGTGCAAATAAATTTAATTTCTCTATTCTAATTAGGTTTTCTTGACCTACAACTATAGTATTTGAGAAAGCCTTTCTGGAGAGATCTGAGGCTTGTGCATGGTAGTATTGGGGTTTTTTTAAGCTAACCACTGTTAAGTATGTCGAACTGTCTGTTCCTTTTAGGCCAATGCTTACATTTGAATTGTTTGTTTCTTGTGCAAATTAGTTTCAAAATAACAAAAGTTGGTGTACTTTATGTGCCTCTATAAGAAAAATTATTTTAAAAACTGCTGCTGTTATGTGGAAGCAAAGGTTATTCTTGCCAGTCAAAATGGTGAGACCAGAATATCACTTAATATCCTCACTTGTGCTTCAAAAAATCCTCCTTTTCAATACAAAAGTTGTCATGTATTTAAAAGAAATCTACGACAGGGGGAAGGGGAAACATCAAATTATTTCTTTCACTGTAGATTAAAATTTAATTTATTTTCCTTATGAGTCCATTCTGTGGACAGAAAATTGAACTTAAAAGAGATTAGTAACTTGTCCAAAGTTCTAGTAGCACAGTGAAGACTGAACCAGGATCTAAAAGCTGTACCAAACTGCAAGCAAATAATTGATCTACAGCCAGTACTATCTCTGTTCACTTAACTACACATTCTGAAGGTAATAAGGAAGGAAACTGATGTATGTACTGATATTGATCTGCATCTCTTCAGATGTAGATTATGAGTGTTCTTTTTCTTTTAAAGATGGGCGATTTCAGAAGGTTATGGTGCTTGCTTAATAAATAAACCTGAGCTTGTTAAAGATATGGTGAGACATGTACGGAGTCAGATCGACAACCCTAACTTTTCAGTATCTATTAAAATAAGGTAGGTCTAACTTAAGTGCTGTTTCTGGTACATGGAAGAATCTTTTTTTTCCCTAAAGAATTTAGTGTAATAGTAATAATATTTATAATTCTGTTCATGCAATACTACAAATTATAGTAATTTCCTTACATGTGAAGACTGCTGAGATTTTTTGACTCAAACGTCTGGGGCAAGTAATAGAAAATTTAAAACCAGCACAGCCTTTGACTACTTACCCAGATAACACACTGTAAGCTAGAGTTCTCTTGGAATCCAAACAACATGGAAGTACAAGTTAAAAGATTAGGGCTTCTATAAAAGAAAAGCAACACATAGTCTGTATCATCACAAGGATTTGCTTTGTGAGCTATTAGAGACCAGAGCCAGAGTTGCAGTTGGGTATAAATGGATGGGTAAAACTGAGAACTGGTCCCACAGCTGCTGTAAGGAATACATTCTGCTTCCCTACATCAGCATCTAAACTTCTGTAGACTTGTTTTTTATTGCTTTGTTTGCAGCCCAGAGAAGAAAAGTCTCCAGAGAGACCTTACAGCAGCCTTCCAGTACCTAAAGGGAGTCCACAAGAAAGATCGAGGGAGACAGACTGTACAAGGGCATGATGTGACAGGACAAAGCAGAATGGCCTCAAACTGAAAGAGGGCAGGTTTAGATTAGATATTAGGAAGAAGTTCTTTATTGTGGAGGTGGTAAAGCCCTGGAGCAGGTTGCCCAGAGAAGTTGTGGATGCCCATCCCTGGAAGTTTGTAAGACCAAGTTGGATGAGCTCTGAGCAACCTGGTCTAGTGGAAGATCCACTACCTCCCCATACCAGGGGAATTGGAACTGGATGTTCTTTAAGGTTGCTTCCACATTGAACCATTCTATGATTCTATGGCCATTCTTGATCCATTATTTAACCATATATCCTATGTGCCTTTTGTTATATGTCATTTAAGTTGCAACATAGTTTCCAGTCCTTTTAGAAAGGGGAACTATTATAAATTAGATTTTTCCCCACAAAATATGCAAAATCATGGCGTTGATTTTAGATTTTTTGGGTACCCTTGCTCAATCTCTATAAAATTTACCACGTATATTACAGAGATGTGATATAATTGAGAAATGTTAAATTAAATACCAGTTTCCGTACACCAAACTCATGTATCTTAAAAACACCCCAAAAATCAAACACTGTTTTCCAACTGTAATATTGTCTTTCTACTGTTATTTATGGAAATCTGTGGGAATTCCTCCTTATGGAGGAGTGCTTTTTATATAGGCCAGGAAATTTACTACCTACTGCTTTCATTCCTTGCAATTTTAGGATCCATGAGGACTTAAAAAGAACAGTTGACCTGTGTCAGAAAGCTGAAGCAGCTGGAGTTTCATGGATTACAGTACATGGGAGAAGTGTAGAAGAAAGGCATCAACCTGTACATTACGATGCAATTAAAATAATTAAACAAAGCATGTCTATACCTATTGTGGCTAATGGAGACGTTAAATCTTTAAAAGATGCTGAAAATGTTCATCACTTGACAGATGCAGATGGTAAGATTAAATATACTCTATTCTCTAAGTAAACTTAACCAGGTTTCAAGGTATTTAGTTTGAATGTAAGTAGAACATGATTTGAGTGCTTTCTCTCCTTGAGGAGACAAATGAAAGAAGATATTTTAGAGGCCTTAAAAAACTCATAAGCAGAATCACTGGTGATCATCAGAACACTAGAGCACTGCTATTCAAAGCCACAAATAATTATTTCTGAGGCAAATCACAAAAGCTCTCTGATTAATTATGCTATCTCATTACTCAGTAGTGGAGTTCAGGGGGACCTTCAGACCTTCTATCTTTTTATGGAACTGATCATTTTCAAGAACTGTAAACTTCCACTTGGAAATCTCTACTTCCTGCACATGGGAGCAGATTTCTTACAGTAAGAACACAGTGGAAAAGGGATATATTGTTAAGCCAGATGGTTAACTTGAAGGACAGTGAGGCATTGCACTTTCATTTCAGTCATAGAATTTGAGGATTTTTTGTAGTTATTAAGTCACAATAGATTCCTGCAACTGTGGTTTCAAGACAGTATGGAAATTCGGTATATGTTCTGAAAAGGTAATCTGTATCTACAGACCTTGTGTCTTCCAGGAAAGAGAACTCTACATGTGGCAGGTTTCTGCTGACACTGTTGCTGTTTAATAGCTACAACAAAAATTGAGCCGAGCTGCCATGCTGCTTACAGTGACTTTCCCGCCAAATACAGAGCAGGAAGGAAATGCATAATACAAAAAAATGTTCTCACAGTCCAACTGACCTTCTTCAGTAGAAAAATATTAGGCATTCAGTTTTTTCTGTCATTGGCCATGACAAAAGAAATTTTTCCATTTTGATCATTCTATATTTTAAGAAAAGACTGAGTGTGATAGATTGTATCTTGATAGTGCAGAAAACCAGAATCCCTTAATCACAGAAAAATTACACTAGATCTTGTATGGGTTTATCTGACAGTATTGGATTAGAGTTGCAAATACACTGCACGCTTGTTCAGAAAGATTTACTGCAGATCAAGAGTCCTAAAATGCACTTAATTGAGCTCTTAGTGGAAGGACAGTGAAGAGACTGAGTTACACTGAAAATTATTGGTCCTCCTGTGTCTTTCCATTGTAATTTTATGTTACAAAGGCAATAAATGTGTGTAACGAATAAGAACAAAGTACCAATTAGTTGCAGTTTCAAAAGAAGGGAAGAAATGCTTCTGCGACCTGTGTTTTGTTTCAAAATTTCTGGAATGTGTTGGTAGGTGTTGTAGATCCTCTGAGGCTTGCCTTGTTCAATGGATTTCTCTGATACAGCTGTAGTACTCATCCCTGTTCTCCCATTACTATCTGTAAGCTTTGGGTGGGTGTCCTAAGGGGTGTTGTAAAAAATCTACAGGAAGATTTAGCATAAAATTGCAACTAGAATGTAACTTACTGCTTTAATTTCCAATTTGAAGGTATAATGGTGGCTAGAGGACTCTTGGCAAATCCAGCTATGTTTGCAGGATATGAAGAGACACCTTTTCAGTGCATCCAGGACTGGGTTGACATCGCTCTTGAGCACGGAACTCCTTTTACGTGTTTTCACCACCACTTAATGTACATGATGGAGCGCATCACTTCAAAACAAGAAAAAAAAGTTTTTAATGTTTTATCAAGTACCTCAGCAGTGCTAGATTATCTGAATGACAATTATGGTTTGGGGTCAATGAAAGTATGTTAGTCCTATGTAAATTTGTATTTTGCAATTGTCGATAAACTGTAAAAGTTTTCATTGGGTTTTTACTTTTTAGTCACATTTGTATATTGTGTAAGTATTTTCAACACAGCAAAACATTATTATTTGGATGATACTTTACATTTTTATGTCCCCATTTTTCATTCTAAAGAATATTCAGGATTCTACAAATGTGGAATTCTATTTACGATGCATTAGTACAGAGAGGATTGATTATTGTAAAGCCCCAGTAATTTAATTTTTCACCAGATTAATTACTTACAGCAATATCATTACAAAACTAAGGCCTTTCTTACATTAAACCTTCTAAAATCAGGACTACTTATAGATAATGACAGTAATTTCAGACCAAAAGAATACCAAGGGAGCAACTGTAGAAGTTTTTGCTTTAGATAACATAAGCTTAAAGCCCATCATACTGTCCTTTTTTAAATTTGATGTTTCTTTTGCAGCCTAAAACTTTGTAACTTATTTATAACTTAGAAAAATTCCATGCTTCTTATAGCAAAAGAAACACAGAAAAGATAAACAATTATGGAAAGAAGGAAGAAGGGAAATGAAGAAAAAAGGAAGAGATAGTTTAAGTACAAACTTAGCTGAATCTAAAGAACAAGACTTTTAAGATAAATTTAACTAAATTCAGTTTTGTTTATCTACTGTTGAATAATTGTGTACAAGATTAAATCCCTATCATCTACCAAACCAGAACTTTTTAGGTCAAAGGAAAACTGACAGATTCTCTCAGCGGGGCTCTTGCAGTCCTTTCTGCCTGCTGGCATGTTGCTTATCAAAGCATGACAGCCACTTGGCTTTGAATCATTATATAGAGGCGAAATAGTGAAAATTAGAACAAGATAACAACATTACATACCAGTTGCATTTGTTCTGTAAGGGAAATTTCACAAAACTATACAGTACAATTATTTGTAATCAAATAAATTTTTTCTTTATATGTTTACACAGAAATTCATACCAAAAATTGCTGAGTTCTCTGACTGTGATTGTGCTATGAATGTACATGTGAATAGTTCCAGATTTTCTAAATAAATTACCTGGTTTTGTATACAGTTGTAATTTGTTTTATTAGACAGCAATCTGGAGAAGGGAAGCTTGCTTTTTATGCTACTCTCCAAATGTTTTCATAGTTCAGGTATCCTAAATTATCACCATTTTTTAATGCAATAGCATAAAATATGTGATTATTTTTCATAATGAATATTTAGGTATATAAACAAAAGTTTGAAAGGCATGACCCAAGGCATCAAGTCCAGTTCACTATTTAAGGCAGCAAAGTTACATAACTCTTCTGATATGATCACCTTCCCGATGTGCTAACAAATGGAAAACTACAGACATGCTTTGCTCTCCTAGGCTAATTAAGACAACCTCTGCAACCATTTTTGGTGTCTCTACTCCTTCAGACAACTATTTTTTCACTCTTCTGGATTATAATGTTTTCTTGACATTAGTTGGACACAGTTCTGTATAGCATTCCAGGTAAATTGCCAGCAGCGTCCTCTACAGTTAATACTACTTCTAATACTTCACTTTTCCTCAACTAATATTTATCATGTAAATTATGAGCTCCCAGTTTTAGAGCAAAAGTTCTTACTTCCCAACTGTATGACTAGGTATTTTGTACTACCAAGTTTCCAGTATCAAGTTCATCCAGGTATGTTGCAACACTGTTCTCAGTTCTGAAATGCCTCCAGCCTCCCCTGAACTAAAACTATGCAACTGAATTGTAGAGAAAAGGGATTTGTGAAAGTATTAACTAAGCCATTTGTTGCCATCTTCTTAAGAGTTTTATGATTTGGCTAGCAACTAGTATGTGTAACAATCTGTTCCATTAGCCTCAAGGAGCAGAGAATAATAATTTACTATATATAATCAACACAAAGGCTTTATTTTTTTCTGTAGCATTGGGAAAATTGAATTTTAGAGGACTGGAAATACCTTGACCTATTTAGGAACTGAGTAGTTGATGATTTTGAAGGCAGCAGTTGTTGTGCCTGTGTGAGATTAATCACAGAGATTTCTGCCTGAAGTACAAGACCTAGGTTGCTGTTAATATTGGTAGCAATTATGAAATGCTTGATCTGTATCATCAAAGTCAATGGAACTTCATCATCCCTTTTCAAGGGTGAAATGAATTGTTCACCTTCCATTCTGAATTTTGTGTGCATCTGAACATGCTTCACTGTGTTTCCATAGAATAAACTGCAAACTTGGAGTCGTTAAGTCATATGTTGAACACCGTACTGTTCCAATATACATAAATTGCTAAGGATGAGAGTTATTCAGCTACCAGTGGTGTTTTTAGAATATGGTCATATTTCTCATTATGAGATATTTGAATATGAAAAAATACTAATGCATTTTAAAATCACTGGATGTAGTCCTTCTCCTGTGTATGTTACTTTTGATGTCACCAGGTCTAGTTTTTAAATGTTGTAACATAAGTACAAAGCAAGTAACATAAGATATAAAGCATTGTTTCCTATTTTAGTTTCTTTGCTCCTGTAACTGATCCTGTTCTTTATGTTAAACCCCCCCCTGCACAACAAAACCATATTCTCATAATACCTCTATGCTTTTGCAACTTTTATCTTGCTAAAGTAACCCCAGCACTCTCACACAGCCTATACAACTCCATTTTCTCTATTGCCTATTGTTAAGTTTTTTAGGTCTCTTGGTTTGATGGTTGGGCAAAAGCAGTGTGTGATGGTAAGCCTGTCACAGTAGTCAAAATAGAACAGAACAAGTTTAAACTTTCCTTTTGTTTCAAAAGAGAATTAGTTGATTTCACTCCTCTAACCAGCTGTTAGTATACAGGCATTTCCTATTTCTGCTTCTGAATACTTTGTCACCTCCCTGATGGAAGAGGAAGGTATTCCTTTTAACTGTGATGCTTGAAGGTTTGTGATTTTTTTTCACTAAACCAGCAATTTTATATATGTGTGTGTGTGTGTGTGTGTATAGTATGGCATCGTATTCATCATATGGTGGTTCAGTATATGAGAGACAGCCCTAGATAAACCACCCTTCTACAGCTTCAGTTAGAATTCCTTTCAGGAGCAGCAAAATGCACTCAACAGGAGAAGAGAGGTCTCACAGAGGTTTGTAGGAGACGTCTCTCCAGATCTCATTTTGCGTTGGTGGAGAACATGCATCAGCTGCAGGGAAGTGCACAGCGATCACACTCACAGAGCCTTTCTGAGATCCTCAAGTGAAAAAGTGGCTCCAAGTCTCTGGCATCAGGGACAAGTGAATACAGTTCTATGCTTGTGGGACAGGAGCTTACAGTGCCAGAAAGGTGAATAAGCAGCTCAGAAATGGAAACTGCTCTGTAATTATAGGAAAGTCTTTATTCACGTTTTAACAGCTTCAGTGAAGTATACTGGCTGTAGGCTGCTAGCTAAAATGTAATAACTAGAACATTATAAAACATTAAATAAATGTGTTAGAGATACTACTTAAAACTGGGGGTATTCCTACTGTGTAGATTGGATTGAAATGACTCCTTATAGCTCCCTCCAGTATTTGTTGCGCATAAACAATTATTTGGGATGTAACCTTTCATCCAGACATTGCTTGGCAGCAACTAGAAAAATGTTGACACACTGGCTCCATCCCCAGGCTGTAGACCTGGTAAATTTTAAGTAAACAATTTCAGATGGTGAGCAGCTGCAAACAGCCCTGCTCAAAACTGCTTGTGCAAGAACTTCCCACCCCATGTCAGTTCCAATGGATTAGAGTAACAAAGAACTACTCTTCACAGCATTTTATCTGTCTCATGTTGATGAAACTTAATTGGGAAAGAATTCCCCAAAGCAAGTAGTTGTGTCAAAGAGCGCTGGTGATGCCCAGGTAGACAAGGTAACCTCTTCCACTGACAGCACCTCAGCATCTGTTAGGATCAAAAGGAAAAAGTGATCAGAACACGTCCTTCTTATGCAGGGGCAAAGAAGGAGAGTTGCATGGAAATAATGTGCTTGCAGCCTTGGGTTGCAAATAAAAAGCATTGAGAAGCATTGTAGGATAGAACAAGGTTTTCTGAAGGAATACTGTTTTATTCATGAAGCCCATACAGCCCTGTTGGACCGTGTTTGAGACTGCTGTTTGGCTGTTATTTGTGCTGTCTTTATGAATACTGGACCTGTATTCCTTGAGAAAACTATTTACTGGGTCTTAATACATTAATGTTGTGCAACACATGGAGGAGGGAATGGATGGACACATGCAGTATTTTAACTGAATTTTAGAAACTCATGACAACGTTGGAGAGCAGAGTTGAACTCCCCAGTCGATTAAGCTCGAGTCATGGAGCGGTGGGATGATCACAGCAGCATTCCGCAGCAAAATGCTCACAACCATTCCCTAGATAGGAAAAAGATGATGCTCATTTGAACCCTTCTCAGCGCGTAGATCCACGCGTTTCCCAACAGAGGTGCGGCCCCTCGGTAGCTCCGCGCCCGCCGTCGTCCTCGGCCCCCCGCTCTGCCGGCAGCGCCGCACGTGTGCCCGGGCCGGGCCGGGCTGGGCCGAGCGCGGCCTCTGCGCTGGGGGAGGCCCGGGCTGGACTCTGCATCCCTTCGCCGCCCGCGCTTTTTCCCGACCGGGCCGGCGGCAGCTCCGCGCCGCCCCCGCCGTGTCACTCAGCCCCGTCCCGGCCCACATCCCCCGGGCAGGGCGGAGGCGGCACCGTGTCCGTACAGACACCCCGGTTCCCCGCCCTGTGCCGGCACAGAGACCGGCCCGCGCTTCCGCAGCCCCGGCCGGTGAGGCCCCGCTCCCGCCCTTTGGCCGCCATCAGCTCCGCCGGGTGCCGGCGCTGACGAGGTTCGTAGGCGGGCCGGCCGGCCGGGCGGGGGGGAGCGGGAATGAGGCGGCCCCGGGGCTCCCCGGCCGCGCAGGGGGCACCGGCAGCGCTGGGGGGGCGGGAGGCGGCGGGAGGAACCCGCGGGGACTCTGGCCGCCAGGCCGGCGCGGCCCCGGGCTGTCCCGGCCCCCATCTCCCTGTCCCCGGTGTCGTTCGGGAGGGGAAGTCAGAGCCGCCCGTTCCTCCGCAGGCCGCCGGGACGATGACTTTCCAGTGGACGGCAGTGGCTGGCTTCCTGTATGGCGAAGTCGGAGTGATTCTCGTGCTCTGCCTGCCGTTCATTTCTCCGCTGAGGTAGGAGGACTTGGGTGTGCTGAGCAAAACACAGAGTCCTTGCTCTTCTCACCAGTTTGGGTTTATTTTACGCCTCTCTTTTCATAAGCACGGAGCTTTGCTGCATCCTAAACTAGTTGTAAACAAAGCCGAAGGAATGCTGTTTGGACTGGAGTATCAGGAGCTGTAGGAATCGCAAGCCTCTGTAAGAGCTTTACGTTTTCTACGCAGTGCTGATTCATCCGAGAGCAGCGATCGGGGGGTGCAGAGGAGCCCCTGCTTTGCCTCAGCAGGTGGGACGGCTTCTCCCGGAGCTGTGGAGTGGGCAGCAGAGAGAAAGGCATCCGACAGTAATTAATGAGAGGAGACTGCGGTTTTTTCAGCAGTTTGTCAGATTTGTGAGGTGCAGTTTTTATGTTTTGGTGTACACTAGGCATTGTAGGGTGTTGAAGAGATAAGACGTCAGATACTCAAAGCGGGCGGCAAACTGTGTGTAACGGCTGCAAGAAGTTTGTGATCACTTCTTTGAAAAAACGAGCTGAGTTTGGAGCTGAAGGTTCAGGAGTACTGGAATAAAGACCTCTGTAAAACTCTATAAAAACTCATATATAGATTAAGAAAATAGTACTACTTCTGGAAGAGCACAAATATTAAGAAAATTAAAAATTCTTGTAAATGTACACAGTAAGGGAAAGAAACAAAATTAATTTATTACCTTTACTGTTTGCAGAGGCCTGACTTACAGCATTATCTTGTTTCCTGTAAGTCACTCTTCAAATTTGGTAATATTATTTCCCTACAGGAAATAAAGCTAGATTATCTGCAGGACGCAGAGAAGCAGACTTCTGATTTCTTTTCAGAAAATCAGGAAGAACCAAACCCACACAAGAAGTCTTAAAAGAAGAACCCACAACCCCCCAAAACAAAAAGCAGAAGGAAACTTAAAAGCTGTCTCACTAGTGCTCTGTTAAAAGTGTTGCGTGTTTGTTTCCTGCTTCTTTAGATGTATTTAGAATGATGTAGCTTTTATGGTCCTCTTAAGGATCAAGAGTTGTTGCGGAAAGTCTGGATTTAACTACTCATGCCTGTGGAGGAGTCTTGAAAATGACTGGCTCCTCTACAGCTAATACCAATGATTAGGCATGTTTCCTCAGCTTGAGAAATGAAAACTGTTCTGAAATCTAATTCAGCTTCTGGTTTTTTACAAGTTGGCTTGCAAGGAGTTCAGCATTTCAACATAGACTATTGAGTTGTTGTATTTCTTATTGTTCTCTAAGCAAAAGTGCAACTATGTAAGAGGAGAGAATTATTGTGGGAGTCATAATCATCAGATTATTAATGGCTTATGTGAAGAAACTAGCTGCAAGAATTTCTGCAGGCTGATGTCAAAGCAGAATACTTTGGGAGTATTGAAATATGTTTCAGTTATGATGCAAACAGAGTCCAGTGTTTGTGGCTGAAAAGCAAATTCATAATGTGCAGCTTACCAAAATTTATTCGAACATTACATACAGTGCTTTTAATTCTATGGGAAGGGTAGATTTGTAACATTCAGCTATTGCTCTGAAGAGTGGTTTCTGAAAGGGTGAAATCACTTCATCCCTTATGTGGTATGTGCAATTAACTTCTTAACAAAACTTGCAGTGATCTTGTGGAGTTAAAAATCAGATTTAGCTGTTGTGACAGTACCAGGGGGCAGCAGCTCTGCCTGACGCATTTTGGTGGCCTGGGAGCTGGTTCTGTCAGCAGTAAGGCATGCATGGTTACTGACAGGTGGGAAACTGCTGTTCTTGGAAGTTTTGATTTACTCAGTTGTCAGTCTTCAAATGGATTCCTTATCTCTCTTGTGTGTGCACATTTTTTAAATTTTTTTTTTCAGATTTGGTAACAAGTTTATAAGTTCCTGGGGAACGAGTAAATTGACAGTATAAAAATGCAAAAACACAGAGACAGTTCAGATCTGTTCTACGAGGTGTAGTACATCTAAAATGGTGGCTAGTATTATAGAATGGAAGTTTTATATTTATATGACTTTTGTCACCAAAAGGAAGAGGAGTGTTAGTAAATGTGAATGTCAATTCTTGTTGAGGAAAAATAAATGTGAAAATAAAACACAGGAAGATTTTCCAGTAAAGAGATCAGTATTTTTAGCCTGATTATAACTTGGCAGTGTAGTTTATCTAAGGTCATACCTCAAAGAATCACTTCTTAAATGAAGGTCAGTATGGAGCTTGGAAAATTGCATGTTTAAAGAGTTAGTGAATTGGCTTTGTTAGAGTTGTAGCTTGAAGTAAGCTTTTAGTGTGATATAGACTGTGGCTGTCTGCCACAATTAATTCAGATTATACTAGGAGACTTCAATGAGGTTTTTGCATGCACAGTGCAAAAACATTTTAATTCCTTGTGGTGGAGAGCTGGGAAGAGCTATAGGAGATGATGCTACAGTTTCATTTAAATTAAATTCATAGTAGGTTGGAAATCACTGTTAGAGGGTAAATTTTAACAGTCCCTGGTAAGTGTAAATAGTCTTAACAAAAGTAGGAAATTTTACCTCATATAATCAGATGGCGAGTAGTATGTCTGTATTAAATCCTTATGGCATAACCAGGTATTATTTCACTTGTGCAGTAGCACTGATTCTAACCTGCAGCAAAGGCCAAGTAGGTGCTCTGTTATCACTTGTTTCAGTTCATTTGAGCACATCAGATGCTTTTTGTTTGTGCTGCAAGTGGGACTTCTGCTACAGCCCTTCATGCAGCAATATCAATTAGACAGCTAATTGTTCAAAAAAAGTAGTCTACACCACCATTGGCCTCACCAGAAGTCACTTCTGTAGCCAGCAAATTTATGCTTGGGAAAGAGGTTTTAACCCTTAACAAAATATGAACACAAGACTTGTCTTTTTTGTTGTCATCACAAATTAGAATGTAATAACAGTCCTTGTACTTCAGAGTTAATAGAGGTATTAGTGCATAAAAAACAAAAATAATGGAATGTGTTTTATGGTCTTTACCCTATCCCTTGTTATAGTCAGGACTGAATACGATGTAATGATAGCCAAAGTATAAGCTAAAATAAAACACGTCTGCAGAGTATCTGCTATCATGCAAAAAATTTGCAAGTATTAACAACAAAAAAAGAGAAGTTAGATTACTGGAAAAGTTAAAATATACCTAAATTATATTGCAATTAAAGCAGCTGTTTAGAGACCTTATTCAAGTCTCTTATCAATAACAAGGCTCTCTTCTGTGGGGTTGTAATGCTCCTCTTTTAGTGTTTAATTATTCTTGAATAACACAATTCTATTTTACAGATGGCAGAAGATTTTTATGTTTCCTCTATGGAGCAAAATGGCAGTATTTTGGAACAAAATGTTCCTTACAATAATAGTTTTGTTGATCGTCTTGTTTCTTGGTAAGTGTTGGATAATTTCTTAAAAATGGGTAAAAGAAACCTGGTACATTGAGTTTATATCAGTTAACTAATGGAAAGGATTCAAGCCTAGTGTAAGTCAGCTAATTTATTGAAAAATTATACAACGGAATGAAAAAGGAGAGGGCTTATACTGCATTCACATTGGGAATCCAAATGCGATTTTATTACTGAGTGACTGAGAGGGAAAAATGCAGCTTAGGGAAACCAAGCAGCAGCTTAGACTTTCTCACACAGGTAAATGAACTTGTTTGACACCAGAATTTGGCTGAGCTGTATCTCATGCAGCAGATGGCACTCTTTCTTTTGGATGCTGTTGAAATACAAGACCAGAATATATCAAAGCACTGGGCTGTTTGAATACTTTTGCTTAGCACAGATACAAAAGAGCTGCTGGCTTCATTTGTTACGGGTGGATCCTCAGGTCTGTGAAGTAAGAGTAAAGCTTTAATGGTTACCATATGCCTGCCTGGTTTAATTTAATGTCTGTCCTGACTGTAGTGTGGTAGGCATCTCCTGTATTTCGGTGATGAAAGCAGTTCTCCTGTGTTTTGGGGATATTAAGTAGTTCTCCATGGATTAAGTGTTTCCAGTGCCTTAGAATATACATGCTACTTAATTCCAGGCTACTTGAAATAGAAAGAAAAAATGCATAGTTTTATTTTCTGCTGAGGGAAACATACAGATGCACTGGCATATATAACTATGTCAGACTAGGATATAGGACTATAATCTTAATATT